>NW_027131366.1:0-1200000 GCF_026122565.2 Emydura macquarii macquarii | reverse complement strand
CCTGTTTTTGCACTCAGCAGCTTTTTCCTGGGCCCTTCTATTGTCAAAGATGACTTTTAATTGCATATGAGGCTTAGGTTTACACAACTCCTCTATTCAACAAAGAAAACTTATTCAGTCATCTTGGAATCTAAATCAATATAAGGTCTAGAAAGTGTTTGACATCTGTTATTAGATTTACCATGGGCCAACGGGATTTCCCATTTGATTTGCCAAAGCATAGAATTTAATTACATACATTTTTTTTTTCAGGACTTCCTTCCTCCTACATCATTTATTGCATTCTGCTGTATTCATTCTAATTATTTCCCTCCCTGCTCACCTGTAATTGATGTAAGAGTTCCCATTCTGTGGAAATGCTTCCTTAACATCACCTGCTTGCAAAACCTGGGATGGGCAAAATTTACCAAGTACCACATGAGAGAGCACAAAATTGAGCACGTGAGACTGCATTCATTCCAAGCTCGGAAATACCAGTTTTAGAGCCTGATCCAAAGCCTGCTGAAATCAACAGGAGTCTTTCCAGTGACTTCAGTGAGTTTAGAATCAGGCCCTTAATGAACACTTTGATTTACAAATGCAAGTTGCAATTTATATAGAGGGAGAAATGTGAACCTTGCTATGCTGAGCAAAATAGATGCAACTTTCTTTTAACAACTTCTAAACATGATTGTTATATGTAATGCAACTTGAAACACCATGCAAGGGGTGGGTGGGTCTGTGGGTCTGTGTATGTGTACACCCCTTATCCCCTCTATCCTGCTGAAAATCAGGAATAAACCTTATGTATTTGCTCCACGAGGGTTGGACATGACAGAAACAACCACTTGTTTGGAATGAAACTTATGCAAAGATTTCACTGATGTTTCCTGCTACCTAGATATATATGCATTAAAGAGACACTGTCGGGTGCCTTAAGCTCCTGCTATAGCTCCTTTGTTTAAAAAAACCAAAACACTAAAGACACTTTTGAAAAATAAATCAAACAATAGAAATGTCAGGCTTTTTTGGTTGAGTTGGGGTTTTTTTGCATTTCACTGGAAAGCGTTATTTGTGTCTAAACATTCCCACATAGGATTAGCAAGCCCAAGCTGAGTGAAATGTAAAAAGGGAAAAATAACATCTAAGATCAAAACAGTGACATGAAAGATTTAAAAATCTAATTTACAGTTTTACAGAGCTACAGTGGTGGTTGTGACAGCTAGAATGAGCATATTGGAAGGAAACATTTAAATTGCTCATATACCTTACAGTGTTCTACATTAACCTGTATCAGCTGAGGAAAAGGATGGAGGCTTCTGTGCAGCTTTGGTCAAAAAAAGAAAACAAGCTGTTAGGTTGCATAAGGAATGGTATTGTAGTGTCCTTATATAACCCAATGGTAAGGTCTCATTCAGAATACTGTGTGCCATACTGGTCACCATCTCAAAAATGATACAGCAGAATTAAAGAGAATTCAGAGAAGGGCAACAAGAATGAACAATGGCCAAGGAAAACTCTCATGTGAAGAGACAGGTCACCTTAGAAAGGAGACAAATAAGAGGGGACATGATAAATGTATATAAAACAGCCTAGAGGAGGTAGATCAGGAACTTCTGTTCTCTCTGCCTTAACACAGGAAAAAGGAGACATTCAATTAAATTAAAAGGGAGTAAACTTAAAACTGATAAAAGGAAATATTTTTTGCACAATTAAACTGGAACTCATTGCCACATGCAATCACTAAGGCCATGAACTTAGCAAGATTCAAAAAGGGATTGGACATTACTATCGATAACAGGTCAATCTTTCAGCTATTGGAGACCAGGATAAGACCTAATGTCAACTATGTGGCAGATTACCCCATATCTACCTACTTCTCTGAAACATCCAGTACTGTTGGAGGCAGGATACTAGACAAGATGAACTGTGGGCCAAATGCAGTCTGGCAGTTCTTCTTTTCCTGTGCACCAAATCCTTAAGTAATGTTCCAATGATTAATTACCCTTACTGTTAAAATGTGCATTCTCAGGTGACAACATTGCAATATGAGTCATGACCAAGTCTAGTCAGTGCAAAAAACCTCTGCTAGCCCCTTGGGGGTTAGGAGAGAGGAGACAGTAGGTAGCATTCCCACATACCACTCTTCTCTACAAAGAGTGCGGGAACAAGGCAGATTTGAGTCTTTGATCCGCTCCAAGTGGAGCGTTCCAATCCAGGCAGAACAGATCGAAGAAAAGAATCAGAATGGGAAGCTCCTGAGCATTTTACAACTCTGCAAAATATTGCTACAAAAGTGTCCTGGGTTTTTTTTGAAAATCTGGTCACCTTATCTGTGGGAATCTAACTCCGTATAAGGAAGAATTAGTATAAAGAAATTGCTCACTTTGGAAAGGAGTCAAATAAAAGGGAACTTAAATTACACCACACCTCTGAGTTTGGCCCAAAGAATCTACTTGTGTAGTACTGGGCTCAGTGTGTCCTCAAAGACAAGCCTATTCTGTGAATTGCAGTTTACAATGGATTGCTTTATACAGTAGCATACCATATCTATCACAGGGATAAAAATATAGAGCTAACGCTGCATTCCTTGGGCAACCAAAGTTAACTTTTAACCGAATAGGAGTTTTGGATGCCCAAGGAAGAGTTTTGGACTCTTAATGGAAGTAGATGTAATATGAGAGTCATCCAAGTGAAAAGCTTCAGTCAGTCAGTCCTTGTGCAATTGGGCTAACTGGGGAGCCACATCTCCGCAATGATCTTTCAGAAGCGCAAAAGCTCTATATTGAGCTCAGGAGCTTCAGGATACTTGTGCCTGTCTAAAGCTTTCAGTTATTACATTGACATCACTAACCTTTTTTATGCTTGTATCATAAGAAAAGATCTGCTCAGTCTAGGTGATACATCTGTGTATAATTTTCCATTGAACGTCTGGTAATTTATTTATGCTATAACTCTGCCTATTAGGTTTAAATAAACATTTCCTCATTTGAGGGGGAAAAAACCTAATTAAAAACTCCAGGGCTTGTTTGTCATCACTAACTCCCGGCCATAAACCATGCTGGCTTCTGCAGCGTAATGAAATAAGACTTTACACACCTGTGCCTTTGAAGGTGAGTAAATGTTGTGCAATATGAATGTTCTAACCTGTTTGATCATCTGTTTTAGGCCAATGCAGGTCTGGAAAAAATTGTTTCATGCTACTTTAAATTTTTATTTTATGTGACAAAGACTTTACCACCAGAATCAAATAATTACAGTTTTCCACTGGAATAATCAATTTACAGTAGATGTTCCAGTCAGACTGATGGATAATATTCATCTTTATGGGTCTGACTCTTCAACCCTTACACCTGTCAAGTAGCCTTTACTAACATGAGTCAATGGGACTGATATCATGAGTTAGTGCTACTGCTCTGAGTTAGGGTTACAGAATCCCTCCCTGTACGTGTGAAATTGTTCATATTTTTTTAATATTTGATCATTAATAGAAGTTGGAAACCAATATGTTCATAATAGCCATCTTTTTACTACTCCTTGACCAGCTCCTGAGAACTAATGGTCTTTTCTCCCATCAAGTCACATGTTCCATTGACACTAACCAGAAGTTTGCAGGTACCTCAAGGAGAGAATGGGGATAGACACCTAGAGCACTCAGGATTTGGCACTACATTAAGCATTTTTGACCATTTATAAGCAAACCCCTGAACAGTAAGATTGATTAATTTCAGATTAATGTAAATGCAGTCTAGACTAAGAAAATCAAAGCAAGTCAACATCAGTTTGCCGCTGACCTACCAAAAAAAAAAAAAGAATAAAAAAATGCCTTTTAATAGTGTGGCCGGATGATCGCAGCAATAGTAGTATGACCTTCGATAATCTGTTCTGGTTAGGGACATGATAGTATGTTTTAATACATGGAAATATTTTTAGCTTATACTGGAAAAATGGCAGTGCTCACTGGGAGAAGTGTGAGAGGAGAAGTGATTAAAGCATGGGCCTGGCCGTTGAGTGATGTGTGGTCTGTAACTGACTCTTCTACATACTTGATACGTGACCATAGACATCTTACTTAGATCCAAACTTTTAAAAGAGAAAGCCAGATGTCTGCGTGTTGTCTGACATGTAAATCAGGTCATAGTTACAACTTGTATGCACAAATTAATTTCACATGTTGTGCATGGACCTTGCTCTTCTTTACATCTTTTGTGAGAATTTGGCTTTTGATCTCTCTTTGCCTCAGGTTTCCTAGCTATAAAATCACAAGGTGGTTCTGTGGCTGTCTATAAAGCATTTTGAGTGCTCAGATGGCAAGCACTATAGAAATGCAAAGATCTATTTCCAGACTAAACACAATGAATTTGGAAGGGATAACCTGCCACATAAATATACCCGTTACGCATGGAGCTGTGCCTGAGCTTCTCCCATTAGAAAAGGTAGGACTGTGTATCTCCTGAATATAGCAACAGTTTTAGTGGGCCAATCACTGTTTGTAAATAACTTATTTGGGGGGCAGGGTATGGAAGAGGGGAGTTTTATTATATCGGCAGCCAGGCTTTGGGGGCAGTCTTAATCAGTCTTTTCTTACCAGTGTTTTGTATATTTATATCTACCTGCACTCACCATGTTAGTGATTGCAGTAGGTATAATGGAAAATTACTTATTATTCATATTCTCGTCATGCCCCCAAGTAGATCAGGGTGCTTAAGTACCAGATGCGCACAAACATCCAGGGAGCATGCTAGCCACTGCGGGAGCATGCTGTGAGCAGGGATGGAGCAGCTAGTGAAATGTCTAAAATGTCAATTTGCTAGCTACTAACAAGCCACTCCTCTCCTCTGCTTACTTAAATTCAGACTCTTTGAAAGATTCTCGACCTCTCTCTTCCCTTGAAGTCTATTTGTCAGCCCAGACTGCTAGTCAGAGAGCGGCAATCTTTTACATTCATCTTTGATCACTTTTGCACTGCCTTTTGACATAAATCTTATCCTGATAGGTTTTACTTATGCAGTTCCTAAAATAGCTGTGCCTAATGAGACAAAAGTCAGATAGGAAAAGATACCAATTGTTGGATTAACAGTTTCATATCCATTCATCTGCAGCTAGAATTAGAAAAAGCAACAAAACCTAACTATCCGGGCTTGTGAGCCCAAAAGGAATCATTCATGCTTAGAGGTGAGAGCAACAAGGGTGATGTGGTGGTGGCTGTCTGTTATAGACCACCAGACCAAGAGGGTGAGGTAGACGAGGCTTTCTTCAGATAACCAGTGAAAATTTCTGGATCACAGGACCTGGTTCTCCTGGGGGGACTTCAATCACTCTGACATCAGCTGGGAGAGCAATATAGCAGAGCACAAACAATCCAGGAAGTTTTTGGGAGTCTTGCAGACAACTTCCTGGTGCAAGTGCTGGAGAAACCTACTAGGGGCCGAGTTCTTCTTGATCTGCTGCTCACAAACCATGAAGAATTAGTAGGGGAAGTGGAAGTGACTGGCAACCTGGGCAACTGTGACCATGAGATGGTAGAATTCAGGATCCTGACAAAAGGAAGAAAGGCAAACAGCAGGATATGGACTCTGGACTTCAGAAAAGCAGTCTTGGACTCCCTCAGGGAGTTGATGGGCAGGATTCCCTGGGAAGCCAATATGAAGGGGGAAGGAGTCCAAGAGAGCTGGCTGTATTTTTTAAAAAAAATTTATTGAGGGCCCAGGAACAAACCACAATGATATGCAGAAAGAATAGCAAATATGGTAGGCGCCTAGCTTGGCTTAACAAAAAAAATGTTTGGTGAACTTAAACACAAAAAGAAAGCTTACAAGAAGTGGAAGCTTGGATAGATGACTAGATAGGAATATAAAGATACTGCTTGAGCATGAAGGAGTGAAATAAGGAAGGCCAAAGCACAATTGGAGTTACAGCTAGTAAGGGACATGAAGGGTAACGAAGGGTTTCTACAAGTATGTTAGCAACAAGAAGGTCAGGGAAAGTGTGGACCCCTTACAGAATGGGGGGAGGGGGGAGCAACCTAGTGACAGATGATGTGGAAAAAGCTGAAGTACTCAATACTTTTTTTGCCTTTGTCTTCACAGACAAGGTCAACTCCCAGACTACTGCCCTGGGCAGCACAGAATGGGGAGGAGGTGAGCAGCCCTCAGTGCCGAAAGATCACGTTCAGGACTATTTAGAAAAGCTGGACATGCACAAGTCCATGGGGTGCGATGCAATGCATCCGAGGGTGCTGAGGGAGTTGGCTGATGTGATTGCAGAGCCATTGGCCATTATCTTTTAAAACTCATGGTGATTGCAGGAGATTCTGGATGATTGGAAAAAGGAAAATATAGTGGCCATCTTCAAGAAAGGGAAGGAGGAACCTGGGAATTACAGACTGGTCACCCTCACCTCAGTCCCTGGAAAAATCATGGAGCAGGTCCTCAACAAATCTATTTTGAGGCATTTGGAAGACAGGAAGGTGATCAGGAACAGTCAGCATGGATTCACCAAGGGCAAATCATGCCTCACCAACCTAATTGCCTTCTATGATGAGATGACTGGCTCCGTGGATGTGGGGAAATTGGTGGATGTGATATGTCTTGACTTTAGCAAAGCTTTTGATACAGTCTTCCACAGTATTCTTATCAGCAAGTTAAAGAAATATGGGTTGGATGAATGGACTATAAGATGGATAGAGAACTGGCTAGATCATTGCACTCAAGGGGTAGTGATCAACATCTTGATGTCCAGTTGGCAGCTGGTAACAAGCAGAGTGCCTCAAGGGGCCGTGCTGGGGCTGGTTTTGTTCAACATCTTCATTAATGATCTGGAGGATGGGGTGGATTTCATTCTCAGCATGTTTGCACATGACACTAAGCTGGGGAGAGTAGTAGATATGCTTGAGGATAGGGATAGGATACAGAATGACCTAGACAAATTGGAGGATTGGGCCAAAAGAAATCTGATGAGATTAAACAAGGACAAGTGAAGAATCCCATGCACTGCTACAGCCTGGGGACCGACAGGAAAGGAAAGGACCTGCAGGAAAGGACCTGGGGGTGACAGTGGAAAAGAAGCTGGATATGAGTCAGCAGTGTGCTTTTATTGCCAAGAAGGCTAACAGCAGATTGGGCTGCATTAGTAGGAGCATTGCCAGCAGATTGAGGGAAGGGATTATTCCCCTCTATTTGGCACCGATGAGGCTACATTTGGAGTACTGTGTCCAGTTTTGGGCCCCCCACACAGGAAGGATGTGGACAAATAGGAGATAGTCCAGAGGAGGGCAACAAAAATGATTAGGGGACTGGAGCATGAGACTTATGAGGAGAGGCTGAGGGAAGTAGGCTTGTTTAGTCTGCCGAAGAGAAGAATGAGGAGGGATTTGATAGCAGCCTTTAACTACTTGAAAGGGGGTTCCAGGGAGGATGGAGCTAGACTGTTCTCAGTGGTAGTAGATGACAGAACTGAGAGCAATGGTCTCAAGTTGCAGTGTGGGAGGTCTAGGTTGAATATTAGGAAAAACGTTTTCACTAGGATGGTGGTGAAGCACTGGAATGGGTTACCTAGAAATACCTGGTGAAATCTCCATCCTTAGAGGTATTTAAGGTGTGGCTTGACAAAGCCCTGGCTGCGATGATTTAGTTGGAGTTGATCCTGCTTTGAGCAGGGGTTTGATGAGATCACCTCCTGAGGTCCCTTCCATCACTAATCTTCTATGATTCTATGCTATTGTGCAAAGTAACATTTAGGGTCCAGTCTTGCCATTGACTTCAATGGAAGCACGGTTAGATCTTCAAACAAGGAGAGAAAAGTACTTTAGTGGGTATTGCAGGTGCTTCTGCACCTCACAGGGGCAGGCCCCCAGGAAAGAAAGCACAAGCCATAAGCAATTGGGTAAGGGTTGAACTAATTTATATCCCTAATAAAATCAACATTTATATGGAAGGATGAGTGAATGTTGACTAGGTAAACATAACATGTTTGGTCAATTTGTCTTTTCCTATATAAAAAGTTAACCAATTCAGTACTGTTAAATGTACCAGGTTCATAGGCCAAAACACACCTCCAGGCCACTCCTCAAGAGGCTTTAAATCCATGACAGGTGAAGGGAGTGGGGAGGGCAAGGTTAGTGTTAAGATTTTGTCAGGGGTATTTTTAGTAAAAGTCACAAACAGGCTGTGGACAATAAAAAAAATCTTTGCAGAAGCTTGTAACTTGACTTTTATTAAAAATACCCTGGGGGGGGAACTTACCACCATCAGTTACTCGAGCCCCGCCACTGCTCCATCCCCAGGGTTGCTGTCCCAGAGGCCCCAGGGTGCAGCCCAAGCAGTGCTGCTCCAGCCTCAGGGCTACTGATCAGGTCCTGCTGCTGTTCCTGGGCAGGGACTGACAGCTGTTCCAGCCCCCCTGCTGTGACTGGTTGAAGCCAAAGAAGTCCTGGCAAGTCATGGAATCCATGACCTGCATGACAGTACCGTATCCCTAACAATGGTATGCAAAAAGAGGAGAGAGAGAGATACTACTGCTTGAGGGTACAGATTTCCTTGGACCACAAAGCTGTCATTCGTGTTCATTTCATGGTCTCATTAACACTTAACCAATCAATAGACTGCATAAACAATTTCCAAATGACCAATTCACCACCTGCTCTTCAGTATAGTTTAATGAAAAATGTGCACCTAAACGAGATAGGTACTGGTTGACATTTGCCAATGCAGCGGTCACATGAAATGTAAATAGGAAACCCACTGTGGAATCTGAACCCTTAGTTAAATCAGTCCCATAGTAAAGATATGGTAATCTTAGAACAATTTTACACTTTCCCTATTAGAGGAGGCTCTGTGGTCCAGTGGCTAGAGCAATGCAGTAGGAGCTGGGAGATATGGGTTCTGTTCCTGTCTGGTTTGCTGCGTGACCTTGGGTAAGTCTCTGGGCTTCATTTTCCCCATCTGTTAAGTGGGAATAACGGCACATAACTCCTAAAGTGCTTTGAGATCTGTGGACAAAAAGCACTTTAAAAGCAAGATGATATCCTTATAGCTTAACTCTTTCTTCGAGCTTGTTGGTGGTATTGAACATCAGATGTACGTGGTAAAAGGAGCAAAAAAAATTGCCGAATTTGTCCTAAAGAAACAGTGCCGTTGCCTGGAAAAGGAAGTTTAACTGGCTAACCTGACTGATCCCATATCTAAAGATTAGGTCTTAACTCTTAACAGACAACATAACATTAAAATGCAGCTGCTATGAAAAGGGCTGGAGCATGTAAATAACCCTGATAAGAAGTGGTAGAATGCAGTGCCAGGGAAAGAGGACTGACACTAGTGACAGAAATCAAGCAATAGATTCCAAGACCAGAAGGGAACATTATGATCATCTACTCTGACTTTCTGTATAACAAAGGCCAGAGAACTTCCCCCCAGAATAATTTATTCAGCACATCTTTTTGAAAAACAGTCTTAATTTAAAATTGCCAGGAGAATCCAGCGTGACCTTTGATAAATTGTTCCAATGGTTCATTACCCTCATTGTTAAAAAATGATGCCTTATTTCCAGTCTGAATTTGTCTAATTTCAATTTCCAATCATGGGCTAGTGTTACACTTTTGCCTGCTCAATTGAAGAGCCCTTTTTCAAATACCTGTTCCTCATCTAGGTACGTATAAACTGTGATCGTTACTGCTTAACCTTTTCTTTCAGCTAAATATATGGAGTACCCTGAGTCTATCACTATAGGACATGTTTTCTATTCCTGTATTTTTGTGGCTCTTCCCTGAACCCTCTCCAATTTATCAACATCCTTCTTAAATTTTGGACACCAGAACTGGATGCTGTATTCCAATAGCAGTTGCACTAATGCCAAACACAGTGGTAAAATAACCTCTCTACTCCTACTCAAGATTCCCCTGTTTCTGCATGCCATGATCATATTAACCCTTTTGGCCATAGCATCAAAGGGGGAGCTCATGTTCAGCTGAATATCCATCATGACCCCTCAATTTTGTTTCATTATTTGAGTCGCTGCTTCCTAGTGTACATCCTAAATTTATACCTTTAGCCCTATTAAAACACATAGTGTTTGCTTGCACCCAGGTTTCCAAGCAACCTAGATTCCACTGGATCAGAGATCTGTCCTCTTCATTATTTAGCATTCCCACAGTTTTTGTGTCATCTGCAAACTTTATCAGTGATGATTTTATGTTCTTTTTCCACGGCATTGATAAAGACGTTCAATGGTAGGATCAAAAACCAATCCATGCAAGAACCCTTTAACAACACACCCACTAAATGTTGATTCCCCATATCCAATTACATTTTGAGACATAGCAGCCGTTTGTAATCCTTGGAATGTGTGCCATGTTAATGTTATAACATACTAATTTTGTAATCAAAATGTACGGTAGCATGTCCCATGCCTCTCAGAAGTCTATGGCATCACCATTATTACCTTTATCAATCAAACTTGTAATAATCAGCTTGTCTTACTAGCACCAATGCTGGAGGGCGATACTACAAGCTGGTTGTGCTGTAGGCTATGCTGAACAAAGAAGAGCTTGCAGAGTAACAATCCTGCCATGTTCCTCTGTCCAAAATGGCTCTTTGGCCCCTAAGGGCAAAGGCTGCAGGAGGTTATGTGGGGTGTCTTTCAGCACCAGAGGTGACTGACAGCTCCACGGGAAAGCTGGGTGTAAGTCTGAATCATTCCTCTAACCCTTGCCTAACCCTCCCTTCCCCACCGCCACCAACTCACTGGCCTGTTTGAAGGGCGCCTTTGGTCCAGCTCGTTTATGTTTGGTACCTGTCATCATTCAAACAAATAAATCTTCGGCAGTAAACCGTGTGAGCAGCACCCAGCTCTCGCAGTCCCTGCCGGGCTGACCCCCGCGGAGGGGAGGCGATGGGCGCCGGGGGGTTCTTGCCTAGCTTTGCAGGTGGGAGGGCGGAGCAGGGCACGGCCGGCCGCAGGAGGGGGCACGGTCTGACTCGCGGCTGAGCCGAGGCTGGGGGCGAGCGGGCGCAGGGGCGGTGGCTTTCTCCTGACGTCATTTCCGCGGGGCTGGGGTATATAAAGGAGGCGGCTGGTGCTGCAGTGCCTTGAGTGCATCTTCAGCCGGTGCTGCGGGGAGAGGCAGAGACGCACACGCGCTACCCACCCCCACCAGCAGATCGGCCCCGGCCCTCCCCGGGTTCCGGATCGCCCCTCCACGCCAGGAGCCCCTACTTACCTGCCGTCCGCCAGCGCATCGCCTCACCCCGGCCAGCCAGCGCCATGGGCTGCAGAGGAGGCTTCGCTGTCCTGCTTCTGGCGGCGCAGGGTAGGTGCGGGGAAGGGAGGCGGGTGCCAGGGGCTGCGGCCGAGAGCTGGCCCCGGGCCGAGGGAGGCTGCCCGGGACGCCCCTCCGCAGCGACTGTCCTTTCAGCACCAAGGACAGAGCCTCTCGGCCGGCGGCTCGGCTGGCTCCGCGGCGCCCCGGCCTGCAGCAAAGGCGGGACAGGGGAGGGGGCTGTCGCCGGTGCTCGCCCCCAGCCTTGCCGGGCGGCAGCCAGCGAAAGGCGCCTTCGTCTCCGGGGCGCTACGATGAGCCCCCGCGTGGGTGGGAAATGGCAGTGCCCCGGGTCCCGCAAGCTGCAAGGTCGGCGCCGCCGGCGGGGCCCTGCGCTCACCCTGGCTGAGCACCGGCTCAGGCGTCCCTCGCTCGGGAGCGGGGCTTGTCTCGCCCTCGCCGCCCCTAGGCGAGCGATGGACAAGGCCCGCTCCTGCCTGGCCGGACTCATCCCATCAGCCTGGCGAGGAGAGGCGGCGTCGGCCAAGTCCTGCCCCGCCGCTCTGGGGCTGATGGTTGCGGAGCCTTCGCCCCTTGTACAGTCTCGGCTGCAGCCCCGCAGACTTCATTGGCTCCGGGAGCCGGTTTACAGCTCGGGGCGGAACCCGAACCCAGACCCTATTTAGAGTCCAAGCACAGGCGATCGGTGAAGCCCTTATGTAATAAGCGCTTGTGGTTTATGGTCGAAAATCAAGCCCGAGATGCCATCCCTCTGCTAACATTTTCCGCACAGCTGGATTGCTCTGCCTGCCTTCCCCGAGCCGTGCGTTGGCTGGCAATGCAGACTAACCAGCTGTCCTTTCCTTCTTTTGATTTTTACAGTCATTTCGCTCCCGGTAACAAATCCAACGAATAAAGGGGATACTAAGGTAAGCTCTGAAATCGTGTTGTTCAAGGTAGGAGTGTTGATGTCTAGTTTGCTATTAATTCAAGAAACCGGAGGGAGGTCGCTCTCTTTTATCTGTCTAGAAGCATTATTGGAAACAGGAATTGAAATGTTAATGGGACATTTATAAACCATTTCTTTTTAGGGCAAAGATTTTTTCCCACTGCATTATCTGCTCCTCTTTTTGGATTTACATTTTATGCGTAATTCAAACTTTGTGCTTTGGTGGTTTTTGTCAATCCCCTGGTAAATTCAGCGACAGACAAAGGAGCTTCTCTGGAGAGTGTCATTGGTCAAGGAACTAGCTTTCCAGTTACATTGTGCCTGACTGCTTATATAAACACACCGGGAGCATCCTTGTTTCTTTTAAAGGGTTTCAGCGTGCTGTTGCTGGAACACATATTGAAGACTGCTGTTACTTTAGGTCTTAACTAACTAACCATGTTATTAGAAAAGGTAATTTAATAGAGTGCCTGTGAACAAGACACAGAAAAATTAGAAAATAAGCATTTTTGAAAATGTAACCCCTTTGTACCGGTGCACATATGCATGTTTTACAAATAGAGGTCTCCCTTTTTTTCTGGCTGTTAATCTTTCTTCAGATATCTTGATTTGCTTTGCTAATCTTTCCTTCTACGTGCACACCCACATGTATATATCCATGCATATCATACGTGTATTGGTACATAATAGAGATACGTGTGGGCATCTATGTACATACTCACATATGCATGTATATGTGTATAATTACCTACCTATTCATGCACATACCTCTGCCTACCTGTGAGAGAGATGCAGTCAAAAATTCTCTAACACTCAAGTGTGTACATTTTCAGACTAATGTATCTCTCAAATTAACTAATTACACTTCTCTAATAACTGCTAATGGAGCAGAAATGCCAGTCCTCATCCTCTGCCTGTTGAATGCCTTTGTTCATCAAAATCTTCTATCAAGGACAAGCCACAAAAGGATCTTCCCCTCTTCCTTACAGTGGGGGGGGAAGCTCCTGTCAATCTCCATGCTAGCTCCCTTGTACTCCATCATTCATCATCACTGTTACTTACAGTGTAAGTGCTACAAGAAAAAACTCCTCCTCCTTCATGTGACAGACGGGAACCTGGAGCCTTGTTGCTGCTCTGTTTAGAACTCCTCACCTACTGGCAATGCTGTGAGCTAAGCTGATAGCAAATGCCTTGCTGCATTCATGAGCTATTGTCCGAGTCTTGTCTTAGGGCCCCTTGCTGGCTCAAATTATTGTACTTGTAAAAGGTTACACGGCTGGGTAAGGAACAGATAAACATTTTCTAGTATGCTGTGCTGTACAGACTACTTCAGTGGTTACCATCTGAGGAAGCCTATTAAACCCACTATTTCTCCGCTACTGTAATGGGTGATTTTCTGAGTCTGCTTTGTGATGGCTTTCCCAAAGCTAAGTGCACCATCTGTGTGAAGTGCCCATTTTCAAATGGTTTAAGATTAAAGGGCTAAGTCCAGAAGGTAGGTGTAACTCCATAGAAGTTAATGGGGTTACACCAAGGCTGAATTTATCC
The DNA here is from genome assembly GCF_026122565.2 of Emydura macquarii macquarii. Lineage (NCBI taxonomy): Eukaryota > Metazoa > Chordata > Testudines > Chelidae > Emydura > Emydura macquarii. The sequence goes on along the minus strand of NW_027131366.1, from coordinate 1,186,270 downwards.
CCAAGAGCTCTGCTTGTTCATGATCCCAGTTCTTGCATTGGAACCTGATCCAGCACCTCCATCCCCACCACCACCGCCGGCCCAGTTTCTATTAACTTTAGAAGGAATTGGATCAAGTCCTTGGTGAATAATTATGCTACCATCACATTGGTATGAAACATACAAAATTCTAGTTTAATATGAAAATTCTTGATCTCCTCAAGTTCCAGAATAAATAGAAACCTCTTCAACCTGCCCATGGTGTAAGACTTAGAAGTTTCTGCACAATCAAAGCATCCATTGTTGGATTCTGTTGGCCATGTTGTCTTAAACTTGCCCTGTGTTCCCAGTTCTTGATGTTGGCTCAGAGAAGTGGAATAAAATTTCTGTACTTGCAGTCGGGGGCAATGGGAGTAGAGCACTGAAAGCTATTCCAAAGAGGACTCCCTCTATCGTGAGGTATGTTTTCTTAATGCAAAGTGACTTCCACTGAGAGTCTGACCATAACGTCTTCAAACATTTGAAATACTCCTGGTCGTTCATCAGTTCCAGGCCCCTAGAAGTCCAGTATTTCCCACTTTAAAGGCCTTTTTGTTGCTGAAAATATTTCAAAGGGTCTCATCCTTGTTCCGCTCCTTCTAAGGACCTGATCCCTTCAATGGGATTTTCTTCTTTGTAGGTAGAGTAGGTAGAATGGGACCTTTTAAGAGTTTAATTCCATGATCATACTTAGAATATATCTATGGAGAAATTCCAGTCTGAGTAATTATGTTTTGTCTGCCTTAATTTACTTTCAGTTGGAAATTGTATTCTTCTTCCCTTCCTGACCTAGAATGTAGTGTAGTGTTCCAGTGCAAATATTAGAGCCTGAACTTGCAGACCTTACTCAGGCAAAACTCTCATTGACTCCATTGGTTGTTTTGCCTGAGGTGAGGACTACATGACTGTCCCATTAACAGCTGCCAAGTTCTACCCAGAGGGGGCTGCATTTCTGTGGTGAGTGAAGTGCATCTCAATGCATGTGTACAAGTATAAAATATGTGTAGGTGTAAATCAGCCTGGTAAGCATGTTGGGTTCCTTTGGGAAATAAAATATAACTGTAAGACGTAGAAAATGATGATGATATATAACCACAAAATATGAATACATTTCTTTGGGCCAGATTCTGGTATTTTTACTTCACAGGTCCCATTGATTTCAATGGGACTACTTATGAAGTAAGGTGCTATTCAGCATGAGAAAGGGTGTCAGAATCTGCCTCTTTGTCTTGTTTAGTGGGTGAGTGATGTGTGTTAGCACACCTAAAATTAATATTAATGGATCGCTTGGCATAAAGGAGACCGATACCAAAGGAAGCATAGAAGTTATTTTATTTTCATTATGTTATATGTTTTGGGTAATCTTTCTAGTTTAGCAAACAATCCCTTCAAACAGTAAAAGTATTTACAAGAAGATTTGTTATCCCTTTCTGAAATCCCTTTGATCTGCAAAATCGAATGGTTGAAAGAAATTAGCTATTGTGAACAGTTCAGCCATCTTATCTGATAAATTAATACATCTGATTGCTTGAAGAAGCAATATTGTTGGCACCTGGAAATTGCTGACTAGTGTGAATTTACTGTGCAGTCACCATAGTCTGAATCTCTTATAAGTAGTACAGTTTAAGAGATTAAGACTTTTAGAAGGTTAGCCTGACGAAATTGAAAAGAGAGAATTTCAGGCTATGAAGAGATGAGCAGTCATTTAGAACATTACCATACATTTTTTCTCAAGGATTAATTGTATTCTCTTCTTTAATATGAGGCCCAGCCAGAGTCTCTTCTTCTTCAGTTAGCAGTTCTCACCCCAGTGTGCTTTACAAGCTGCTTTATAAGTTATACAGACGTACAGACTTTAAGGCCAAAAGAGATCATCTTGATCATCTATTCTGAGCTCCTATATATCACAGGCCACAGAACCTCACCCAACCCCTCCTATAATAAACCCCTAACCTCTGGCTGAGTTACTGAACTCCTCAAATCATGATTTAAAACAATGATTCCCAACCCATGGCCCGTGGGCCACGCGGCTGCCCTCCTGCTAGCTGCAGAAGGGAGCCAATGCCTAAGTACCCAGGCGGAGCACGTTGCTGGCGCAGGCTTCTTGCTGCAGCCAAGGGGATGGGAGATCATTGCTCCCCTCCCCGGGCTCCAGCAGAGAGCAAAGCGCTCTGCCTGGGTCCCTAGGCACTGGGTCCCTGCTGAAGCCAGAGGGAAGGGAGTACTGATCTCCCATCCCCCTGGCTGCAGAAGGGAGCCACTGCCTAGAAACTTAGACTGAGCGCCCGGTTTCCTTGCTGCACCCGGGGGGACAGGAGATCCTCTTCACTGAACTCCTTCCCTCTGGCTGCAGTGGGAGGGGAAAGGGGGCTGCTGGCAGAGACTGGTTATAAAAATTATATTTGTGGCCCTCGAGACAAAAAGGCTGGGAACCACTGATTTAAAGACTTCAAGTTACAGGGAATCCACCATTTATTCTAGTTTAAACCAGCAAGTGACCTGTGCCCCATGCTGTACCTCTATGTCCTTAACTACTTTCTCTTTCAAAATTTGTTTCAAGACCTTGCGTGCATTTGAGGTCAAAGTAATGGGCCTATAGTTTCCTGTTACTAAAATGTACTATATTAGCTATTTTCCAGTCAGGTATGACCCCTATTTTACAGAGTCGTTAAAAATCCGTGCTATTTCATGTGCCAGTTCCTTTAATATTCTTGGATGGAGATTATCTGCCCTCCCACCCCCAGTTTGGTCCCATTAAACTGTTTGTTTGACTTACACCTTGGATGTGGTAACTTCCTCATTGCCATTAGCCACCCTACCACTACCCCTAAACTCTTCATTGCCATTATTAAACACTGAGACAAAGTATTTGTTTAGGTGTTGGGCAATGCCTAGGTTATCTTTAATCGCTACCCCATTCCCAGTGCTTAGTGGTTCCCCTTCTTCTTTCCTTGTTTTCTTTTTATTTATAGAGCTAAAGAACCTTTTACTGTTGGTTTTAATTTCTTTCGCAAGATCCAATTCTGCTTGGCTTTTGGCAGTTTTCACTTTTTCCCTACACTTTTTGACCCTGAAAAGGAAACTTTCCTTGCTGATCCATCCCAACTTCCATTTCTTGTAGGCTTTCTGCTTTCTCTTGATAACCTGTTTCAGATGTTTGCTTCTCCAGCTTGGTCTGCAAACCTTCCCTACAAATTTTTTCACCTTGCTTGGGGTGCAGACTTCAGATAGCTTTGACTTAAAGTTGCAGAAGCTAATTCCAAGCCTCCTCCACATTCAGATCCTTGAAGTCTTCAGTCCAGTTCACTTCCCTAACTAATGCCCTTTATATATATATATATATATATATATATATATATATATATATATATATATATATATATATATATATATATATATATATATTTATTTAAGTTTGCCCTTAGATATCAAGGACCCTAGTTCTGGATCTATTTTTGTTTATCCTTCAATTTAGTTTTAAACAAATTAGCTCATGATCATGTGAACCAAGGATGTCCTGTACAAAGAGCTCTTCTATGAGGTCCCTGCTACTTACCAATACTAAATGTAAAATGGCATCACTTCTTGTTGGTTCATTGATTATTTGGTGAAGAATTCTGTCAGTTATCACATCCAGGAATATCTGGACCCTACCATTTTTAATAGCCCTTGTCCTCCAATCTATATCTGGGAAATTAAAGGAAAAGGAAATTTTCACGAGTAAGGACTGTAGGATAGGTCTTTGCACTGTGTAAATACTGTTGGATTCAAACCAATGTTATCATTCCTTACTTTCCCAATTACTTAATTCAAACACAAACATACTACTGTGTACCCAGATATTGGGTTTTCCAAATGCAATGGACCCACAGGCAGTTGGTACATTTGTTCTACTTGTATTTTGAAATCTTCAGCCTTGATTCTCCTCTCACATCAATATTAATCAGGTCTCACTCCAGAGACACCAATGGAGCTACACTTGTGTGACAGGAGAATCAAGCCCATTGTCTGATTTATGTTTAACAGATCAGTGATACAGAAATGGTGCCAAATTCTCTTCTCAGTTACATTGATGTAAATGGGAACATAGGAATGCCAGACTGGATCAGACCCAAGCCATCTATTATTAGTAGCATTTGTATTACTGTAGCATCCCAGAGCCTTAGTCCAGAAGCCTGTCTCTGACAGTGGCCAACACCAGATGCTTCATAGGAAGGTGTAAGAACCTCACAGTAGGCAGGTGAGGGACAATCTGCTCCCACACAGGCCTCATCCTGGGCTCTAAGAGTTAGTAATTGGCATAAGCCCTGGAGCACAAGGTTTAATAGTTTCTCCTAAATTTGTTGTTGTTAATTATAACTTTGGATATTCTTGATATTCATATAAATGTCCAATCCTTTTTTGAATATTGCTAAATTCTTGGCCTCAATGACTTCCTGTGGCAATGAGTTCCACAGTTTATTCACATGTTGTGTTCATAAAGATCTACTTTTATCATTTTTTTTACTTTCACATCTTTTAATTTCATTGATTGTCCCCTGTATTCTGATACCAGGAGGACAGAAGCTCCCAGTCTACCTATTGTGGAACTAATGTAAATGTGTGTAGGATTTGGCCTATGATCTTTTTCATTTAGCATGGGTCATAAAGAAAGCCAAGATGAGAGCTGTTTTAATCTGTATGTTTGTATCTTTCTAGGTGATGAAGTGCATTGTAGAGGTCATTTCAGATACTTTATCAAAGCCAAGCCCACTGCCAATCAGCCAGGAATGTCTAGAAACTCTCAGAGGAGGTACAGAGACATTTTTCCATGGTCTCATAAAATATTGAGTATCTGTTTAATTATAAAAGATCTAGTTACCAATTTAGCCTTTGGCAATGAAGCTCTTGTGCTACAGTCATAGCTTGGATTTCATTGAAGCTGAAGTTTGGGGTCACTTGCATGAAATTAAAAACCTCATAATTTTTTTTAATTTAATAGATTTTTGGTGGGTCTTCACAATTATGAGCAAATTCAGCAAATAAACTGACTAGCTAAAGGAGCACAGGAACAGAACATTTGCTTTGCTGTAGTAAATTTATAACAAGAATCTTCTGTTGCAGATGAAAGGATCATTTCAATCCTTCGTCATCAAAATTTACTGAAGGAGCTTCAAGAACTTGCAGTTCAAGGTACCGTTCTGCTACAATTAAACTGGGAGGAGGGTGTTAATAAATTATAGCCCCTGGCAACTTTTTTAACTCAATGTACATTATTTCTGAGTCATATAAATGTACTACATATAACTTTATAAAACTGAAAACTTTTCTATCAGGGTTTCCAACAAATAAGACTATAAACTCAAAGGTCAAATTCTGCTGTCAGTTACACATGTGTACACCTAGATTGACTCCACTGAAGCCAATTAAATTACTTCAGGTTTACATCAGTGTAAATGACAGTATAACTTAGCCAAGAAAGACAATTATTTTATGGATGGCAGATGCATAAGGCAAACACTATGGCTTATTTAAACAAAAACAACATTTATAATTAGAAATAAAATTGAACTTTGACCAAATCAATATCTGCTGATCATGAAGTGCTGCCGTATAGGGTCTGGATCCAAAGCTCACTGAAGTCAGTGAGGGTTTTTTCCACTCTTAAACGCTGTATGTTTCATTTGTTTAAGGAGGACTTCCAAGCATTAAGTATTAATTCTTATCCCTCTGAACAGCATGTCAGGAGAAATGGGGCTCGACAGCGGAGAGCCTAGAGCACTTGAGTAATCAGCTGCTGGTGTGCAAGCAGGAGTGTTGAAATCCATCAACCACTGCCTGGGGTCATGCTGTGGGCCTGCAATGCTGTTTCCTCTATGGAGCTTTATTTCCTCTACAGCACTAGGTTGGGATTCTGTGACCTCTCCCCCAAGCCACCCGCATCACTGTCCTCTGCAACTGGGCTCAACCCCAGCGAGCCAGAGAATCCGGGTAATGTGAGTTCCAGTCCTGGCTCTGTCTATATGACCTTGGACACTCCCACTGAGTGGTGCAGAGCAGGTACGCAGACCCCTGACTGGTATGCATGGCTGTCTCTGCCTCTCCTCCCATGCAACCACAATGCAGCGTTTAAGTCATGCACATAGGGCTTTTCGGGTCCTCTACATCATGGGTGAATTTCATCCATTCAGAAAGTGGGCCTGGAGGGCCCAGGCTAGCAGAACTCCTATTGATATCAGTGCATGAAGAATGCAGATTCGCTCCCACTATTTGAAGTGACAATCACTGACTAGTAAGTTAGTCACAACAAAAGACGTCTGTGTCCAAACAGGATCCCACTGGATTCAAGTTCTGTGAAATTATTCTGGCCAGAAGCAGCAAAGCGGGGAGTAGGCATGCATAGCAATACTTTGCCACAATTTGCTGGCAAAAAATGCTCCAGAGTAAATAAATTCCCAAAGCGTTCTAATTGGAAAGAGCCTAGTTGAGCATTTTTCCCCCTTCTCAGCACATTACTTGTGTGGATGCAAAATGCTTCCTTCTGCCACTGTTAGGTACAAGTGTAACCCATGCCTGCTTGGTGTGGCGCTCTATCATAGAATGAGGGTTGGAAGGGACCCCAGGAGAACATCTAAACCAACCCCCCTGCTCAAAGAAGGACCAGTAGCATCTCGCCCAGCTAGAGATTGATGATACTGCTAGAACCTTCACTAAGCAGCCTGTGGCTTTTAGCTCATGCGGTAGAGGCTTGTACACTAAGTGTCAAAGATCCTAGGTTTGATCCCACCTGGCAATGACTAGCGTGTTGGCGTTACGCAAGTTTAGTACAACATTTGGGTATGAGCTCAAGCCGACATTTTATCACCAACATTATCAGCAAGTTAAAGAAGTATGGGTTGGATGAATGGACTATAAAATGGATAGAGAACTGGCTAGAGCATAGGGCTCAACGAGTAGTGATCAATGGCTCCATGTCTAGCTGGCAGCCGGTCACAAGCGGAGTGCCCCAGGGGTTGGTGCTGGGGCCGGTTTTGTTCAACATCTTCATTAATGATCTGGAGGATGGGGTAGATTGCACCCTCAGAAAGTTTGCAGATGACACTAAGCTAGGGGGAGTGGTAGATGATACCCTGGAAGGTAGGGATGGGATACAGAAGGACCTAAACAAACTGGAGGATTGGGCCAAAAGAAATCTGATGAAGTTCAAGTGCAGAGTCCAGCACTTAGGATGGAAAAATCCCATACACAGCTACAGACTGGGGATCAATGAGCTAGGCAGCAGTTCTGCAGAAAAGGACCTGGGGGTTACAGTAGATAAGAAGCTGGATATGAGTCAGCAGTGTGCCCTGGTTGCCAAGAAGGCTAATAGCATATTGGGCTGCATTAGTAGGATCATTGTCAGCAGATCGCGGGAAGTGATCATTCCCCTCTATTCGGCATTGGTGAGGCCGCATTTGGAGTATTGTGTCCAGTTTTGGGCCCCCCACCCCCACTACAAAAAGGATGTGGACAAGTTGGAGAGAGTCCAGCGGAGGGCAACAAAAATGATTAGGGGGCTGGAGCACAAGACTTGTGAGGAGAGGCTGAGGGTACTAGGCTTGTTTCTTCTGCAGAAGACAAGAATGAGGGGGGATTTGATAGCCGTCTTTAACTACCTTAAAGGGAGTTCCAGGGAGGATGGAGCTAGGTTGTTCTCGGTGGTGGCAGATGACAGAACAAGGCGCAACGGTCTCAAATTGCAGTGGGGGAGGTCTAGGTTGGACATTAGGAAAGTTTTTTTCACTAGGAGGGTGGTGAAGCACTGGAATGGGTTACCTAGAGAGACGGTGGAATCTCCATCTTTAGAGGTTTTTAAGCTGCGCCTTGACAAAACCCTCGCTGGGATGATTTAGCTGAAGTTAGTCCTGCTTTGAGCAGGGGGTTGGACTAGATGACCTCCTGAGGTCCTTTCCAACTCTGTGATTCTATGACATCACAGTAAAAGAAGCAGCATGTAATTCTTGTATTTGTTCATTTACTGTCCGTAAGGGATGCTGAGTGTTGAGGCTCTGGAATTTCATTGCCAGTATTTCACACAGCCCTGCTAAGAAGTAGCAATGCAGCCCTGAGGTGTGCTTTGGATGACCAGGGATAACATGACCTGACTCAGAAGAGAAACCATGAAGTCACCAGACAGGGAGAGAACAAACAAAAAGGAGAATGGGCGGATGACAGAGGGAGATCCTGGGTTACATTCAAGCACAAACCAACCCCATGTGTGCCCCAAAGCAGCTTAAAAGCAAAGTGTCAGCTGTGCAGAGGGGGCAAAAAGAAGTATTGACCTGCCCTCAATGCCTACCACAGAGATCTCAGCCATAGCTCACCAAAGAGAGGAGGGATGTGGGTGAGCCAGGAATATGACTAGTGGGTCCCTGCAAAGTGCTGATCTACTGGCCCAAATCCCTATTTGTGAAGAGGAGTCAGTGGCAGCAGCAACAGTCCAGCTGCATGGACACCCTGACCAGCTGAGCTAGATGATTCAGTCCCTCTGGCCTTCATGCTACACAGAGATTTTCCCCCATGGGGTGCCATTCTGAAAAAACTGGCCTGTTTCCTTCTACAAAGATTTGGAGGCAGGGGCTAACTTGGGATTGGAGAGGCCATGACTGGAGAGGAAGGTTGCTCCAATGAAACGCACTACAGAAAAGCTGGGTGTTATGATTTGTGACTGAGGTACTGGCTTAGGCCTTAGGAATTCTGGGATCAATTCCTTGGTCTGCCTCAGACTTCCTGACCACTTTTTTTCCAGGGGCAAGTCACATCATGTCTCTGAACCTTACAGCCCTATCTGGGAAATGAGACTTCCTTTCTCCTACCCTTTGTCCTCTTTGTCTATTTGGACTGGAATCTCTTTGTAGTAAGGACTGTGTCCATGTGTTTATACAGCCCCTTGCACAATGGGACCATGATCTTGGCTGGGGATGGGCCTTTTGGACACTATGTAATACAAACACTATGTCATAATAAATACCCCTCCTTGCCTCTCTTCTTCAATGAGTTGTAAAATAAGTGAGTTGTAAAACACACTGGGAAGGAATCACTATTTATCTTCTCACTGGAAGTATCAGGCATATCGGGCCTCTGGTGGCAGCTGATACATCAAAGGGGAGAGGAGCATGCATGGGGGAGGAGCAAGTGTGTTTCATAGTGAGGACAGCAAGTACTGAGAAGGGAACAGGTACACATATACTGGGTGCTCCTTGTATGATGGTGGAAGTAGGTAATTCACAGATGGAGAATTGCAAAGCTCTTGTGGGATTATTCAAACACTTAAAATAAGTACATCCTTAAGTGCTTTGCTGGACTAACTGCATTGCAATTCAACATCTATTTTTCTGTCCACTCCCACCCGTATGTCTCCTTCAGCATTACAAGTGTCTTTTTTCCCATTAAATGTCTATGGTTGCTTAGGAATCATCTGTCTCCAAATGCACTGGCTTGCACAATGATGTACTTTGCTGAAGCATTGTTATTACAGTTGGTTCACGTAGCTCCTACTTAACTCATTTTTCTCATTCCAGCTTTTTATTGTCAGAGTTTAGTATTGAAAAATGTACTGAAACTGTTTTCCCAACACAGCTCTTGGAAAATATAGAGGAGAATGTTGCTTTTTGACCCCTCCTCATTTGACACAGGTGCCAATGAAAGAACCTGGCAGCAGAAGAAAAACAGTGGTTTTGAAGATGAACTTTCGGAAGTCCTTGAAAGCCAGAACGACAAGAACATGCAAAGAGGTTAGTGTCAACCTAACCCCCCCAGGAAATCCATGCAGTACAGTAAACAGGGATGTTCTTTCTAACAGCCTTGATGCATACATCTGTTTCACATTTTAGCCTTGTTGTTGTTGTTGCTGAAAAGACTAGCGACCTTGGGTTTGCTTTGGAATTAATTAATGGCTTAGGAAACATTTCATTTCTGAGCCCTAATAACTGGAAAAATTCTAGGTCATGATAGACACTGATTTGTCATCCTGTTGCCATTTTCAGTATTAAAATTAGTGACAGGTGAGTCCCACGATGAAAAATGTGATCACCATCCTCTAATATTCTACCTTATTAGCTCTATGCATCTGGCTATGTTTTCATGCTGCCCCCCCTCATCATTGTATCTGAGCACTTAAAACGTTCATGGCCAGGTCATGTATCCCTTGAAGTCCATAGGAGTTTTGGATGCATGAACAAATGTAGGGTCCCAAAACAGACGAAACTCAGCTGTGATTATTTTCCCCCAGTCCAATCCTGTTGATTAACTGGAATTGCCCCAGTAGAAGTGAAATGAGACTTTTGGTCATTCTGGCTCAGTGCCTTCTTTTTTCCATAACAGAAGAAGATAGTGCCTGTGTGGGATTAGTTTGCTGCAAATATAGTTCAGTACAGAATGGATTCCAAAGTAAGATCTTGCCAGTATCTAACTTTGTGAATGTGCTTTCTCATGTGTTCTGTAAGCTATTTTTATTCACCAAGCTTTGTTGTTCCATTCTATGCAGTGCTCTGAGCTGTTGCATTCAGCAGCGAAGCGCCTCTGGCTGTCATTTGTTTATGGTAACTGACCATCTCAGTAGATTAGGTTGTTGTAAAGTCTAATGTATTCAAACAAAACTGAGGGGACAGAGTGCTTTCCATCATCAAGGCTTGTTCCTGCTCCCACTGAGCTCAGGATCCAGCCATCAGCCTTTCATTTAAACCAAACTGAAAAAATTAAGCTGCTGGTTTGTGCACGCTTCCAGCCCAAAGGACACAATCAGTGTGCAGATTCCTGACCCTGACCCTCTCACCCTCTGAGAAAGCAGCCAGTCATTTCAGTGCCACTTTTCTGCCAGAAGTATATACTATAATGTAGGAGCTTGAATACATTAATTACTCACCTTAAAGCTTTTCTTTGGCATTGCTTCATTCCATTTGCTATCTCTCTCCTTCCACTTCTATTCTCTCTCTTTATGTCCATTTACTTTGATCTCATTTCTACTTTTCTCGCTTCTCTTCCCTCTTCTTCTTTCTTTTGCTCTTAAAATATGACTGTTCACTTATTTTTATCAGAGTGGTGCCTAAGCCCCAGCTGAGATTCAAGCCCCATTGTGAACAATAATAAATCAATAAAACACATTGGCCATCAGTAGCTGCTCCTGACTGGCTGAGCAGCCTTATCCAAGTTACACTAATCCCATCTGTATAATGTGGGAATAATACTTCCCTAGCTCTTAGGGTGGTTGAGAGAATTAATTAGCCAGTCTTTGCACAGGTCTTTGAGCATGTGCAGTGCTATATTAAATGTACAGCATGAATATCATTCTAAGACTTTCTATTTTATATTTAATCTCAAGCGCATAGATGGTTTATCTTCTGAGACTAGGTAGTAATATAGGCTCTGCTTCAGCAAAGCATTTATGCACATACTTAACTTTAAGCATGTGAGTAGTCCCATTGATGTCTATTATACTGAATAACAGCTGGATTTAAGCACGTTTATCATTCATTCCACCCATGAGTCAGTACAGTAGACATCATGGGGCCTAAAGTTCAACATATACTTAAGTGCTTTGTTAAAAGGATGGACTTGCTCATGTGCTTAAAGTTAAACATCTGTTTAAGTGATTTTTCTGAATTGGGCCCAGAGATCGGTAAGAAGCCTCCTAATCTGTGAAATAGATTTCTAAAGTGAGCTAATATTTTTGCCATATTGACACTACAGATAAATCAAAGGAAATTGCTGCTGAGGAACCCAAAGCCTCCTTTGCTGAGCTAGAGGCAGAGAGAAGCCAGCAGAACAGTGAGAGGGAGGAGTCCAAGGAGGATGAGAAAAGCAGACTGGAAGAGAAGGAGCCAAGGCCACGTGAAGCTGGCCCTGAAGATGACAAGGAGAATGCAGAAGAATTTGAGAGCAAGGAGCTCAGCGAGGCTGAAGAATCGCCTGGGGAAGATGCTTTAGACAACCACAGCAATGACGGCCTCCGAGAGGATGAGCGCTCTGAGCACAAGCTCCAAGAGAGTGAAGAGGCGCAGCCTGAGGGAACCAATGGAAGTCAGGAGCTTCAGGAAGAGAAGCAGATTTCCAAAAAGGGCCAGGAAGAGAGCCAAGACAAGGAAGGGGAGACTCTACAAGAGCATACTGATGAAGAGGATGACGGCAGAGGCACCCTGGAAGACGAGCACCCTACGGAAGCAGATACGATACTTGGCTCAACTGAGGATGAGACTCCGAGGGAAGGTGGTATGTATCTCACATGATGTCCTATGCATCTCATTCATTTTGTGCTCTTTGACAAATGGAGAGCTCCTGGCCAGATTTACAAAGAGATTTAGAGGCCTAAAAGTGCAGCTAGGTGCCTAGTGGGATTTCCATATGTGCCTAAGCATGTTAGGATCATAACTCCAACCAGCAATTATACATAAACCCCACTAGGCCCCTGTCTGTGTCTTTAGACACTGAAATACCTTTGTAAATCTGCCCATCTTTTACTTCACTCTGAGCCTTACGATGTGACTGGTCAGTTTTCAAAGAGCTTTTACATTTATTTTGGCTTTTCAGGCTTTTTAAAAGTTTCTTAATACTATGGGCTCCATCTCTGACATCTGTATTGCAGTGCATATGTGTCTTCTCCTGCATGTTGGAATGATTAGCTGTATTTTCGGGTGGCCTGTGATGTATACAAGAGGTCACACTAGACATTCATAATGGTCCCTTCTGGCCTTAAAGTCTATGACTCTGTTGCTTCCTCATGTCAGTCAGTTCACATAGAGTGATTCAGTAAGAAATAATGCTTGCTTGCTTCAAAGACTGGGTCTAACTAATCTAAACCCCATTGCATTGTCATTATGTTCATTAAATGCTCCAGATAACAGAGATGCTTTGGGCTTTGGCAAAGGTGTGAAGAGCTCTGAAGAGGAAGAGAAATCCCCTGGGCTGAAAGGAGGGAGACATCGGTCAGAGGACGAAGCAATGCAGACAGAGGACTCCTTCCATCCCAGGGAAATCAAAAGCGAGGAAGTGGAGGAGGAGTCCTCCAAAGAATGGGAAGATTCCAGGAGATGGAACAAAATGGATGAGCTGGGCAAGCAGCTGACATCCAAGAAGCGCGTGGAGGAAAATGACAGTGGCGAAGAACCAGATAGATCCATGAAAATGTCCCTCAGGTCTCACAAGTACGACTTTCGTAACCCAGAGGAGGATATGAGAAGGTCATGGAAGCATCACGCAAAGGAGGACAGCAGTGAAGGAGGGTTTCCACTTGCCGCCATGCCTGAGGAAAAGAAGGATGAAGAAGGAAGCGCTAACAGAAGAACAGAGGTGGGTGTGGCACCTGTGCATGCATTTCTTTTAAACCTATCCACTCATTTGCAGGGTATCAAAAGTGCACTGGCAGGCTTATGAAGGTGCCATATTTTGTGAATATCTGACAGTTACTTTATTATGCTGTGTTTTATTAGTTGGTGATCCTTTCTCTGGTTAGAGTTGTTTTTATTGTTTGTATGGTGGTAGCACTTAGAGGCCGTAGCCACATTGTGCTAGATGCTGTAAAAACATGTAACAAAATGTCCCTCCCCCCAAAAGTTTAAAATCTAATGAGGCCATACGGCTGAACCTGTGTTATGTGCAATAGTACAGATTGGTGTCAGTAATCCAGTAGCATTAGCCTCTAGCCAGGGACTGATCCAAAGCCCATTCAGGTCACTGGAAATACTTCCACTGACTTCACCAGACTTTGAATCAGGGACAGATGGAGAAGATCTGCAACTTACTGTTACAGGTTTTTTTGTTTTTTTTTTAAAGGGCACATCCCAAATATGGGGAGGTAAAAAGCATTTGCAAGATTATAGTTTATAAGAGAGATGGAAATACCTAATCCAGATTTCTAGGGCCAAATTTTTTAAAAAAGCAAAAAAAACCCCCAAAACCTAGATCCATGTGCAAAAAACATACATAAAAACATAGCTGCAATTACAGTTACTGTAGTTGCACATGTCAGTCAGGTAAATTCACATGCATCTAGGCAGCAGGGTGACTGACTGACCTGAGACAAGCTGGGTAAAGTACTATCTTTTGTTGGTGAAAGAGACAAGCTTTTGTGCTACACAGAGCTCTTCTTCAGATTGAGAGAGTCTGTAAGGGAAATGAATGATATTGTGCTAAACATCACCACCATGTAGTCACTTTCTTCCTCCCTTTGTTTCTATTTAAGGCCTTTAATTGTCATTTATCCAAAGCACTAACAGTTTCATCACTATAGCTGAAGTCAGACTGGCCCACACATATTAGGATTTTTGCATTTAAACCAGGAAAATGTAAATGACTGATGTTTACTATTGTATAACTACCTCTACATCATGAAAAGTTCCAGAGGGGTAGCCGTGTTAGTCTGTATACAGCAAAAACAACGAGAGTTCTGTAGCACCTTAAAGACGAACAAATTTCTGTGGGCATAAGCTTTCGTGGGCTGCAATCCACTTCGCCAGATGCATGAAGTGGAAATCACAGATAAGAGGTATATATGTACATTCAAGGGTAAGAAACAACAATGGGGAAGGCAAGTGCTAACAAAGTCAATTGAGTTAGAGTAGATGAGGCCTATTCACAACCATTGATTAGACCCCATTGTTGTTTCATACCCTTGGATGTGTATATATACCTCCTATCTGTGATTTCCATTTCTGGCATCTGATGAAGTAGGCTGCAGCCCACAAAAGCTTATGCCAGCAGAAATTTGTTAGCCTTTAAGGGGCTATAGGACTCTGGTTGTTTTTACCTCTACATCAAAACTCTACCATGTCAGTAACTGGGAAATCTGGGGCTAGTGAACCATTCTGAGCACTTACTGAAGGATAAACCAGCCAGAATAATTAGAAGTTGTGATTAAATTGAGCAATAAGGCAAAGGTGTTGGCTCAGTAGGAGTGATCTACTGCCTGACCTAGCCTCTTGCTACAGAATTGCTTCTGTGAGTAGAGTTTTTCGATCAGCTTTCAAGTCAGCAGGATTCTGATTATCTGTTGCAATCCACGCCTTCTAACATTAATCCATCAGCATCCAGTAGGTGGAAAGTTAGTGGAGACTGTCTACAGGAAACACCTCAGCACAGGAAGTCTCCCCACCCACATGCCAGGGAGGCCCCAAGAATTCTGGAGGTAAAAAGGTGCCTTTATAGCACCTTTCCCTTTCTTTTCCACCCTCATCCCTGCACTGTTTCTAAGCTTAACCTGGAAATTAGAGAACAGACAATTAAGCCATAGTTGCCACATTGGATCAGATCATAGGATTTTATGATATCCTGCCTCTACCCCTAGTCTATACCTGGTCGTCTTCTAAAGCATCTTTCCCTACCCCACATTACGCACCTAGCTCATGTTTCATTGTGCTCTTGGAGTAGGTTATAAACTAAACTGATATTTACTGGTTAATGGCATTCTAAGACCAGAAAGTTGCCAAGTAACTTTATGCATACAAGCTATTCAAGCCACTAGTGCTTTGAAAAGACTGAGCTGCCGTGGTCGCACAGGGGCGGAGGAAAAGCATCACCACAGAAGCTGTGTTTTGATAGCTCTGTGAGTTTATAAAAACCTGGTAATAATTTACACATTGTCCTTCAGCCCCCTGAATTCCTGGCTAATGAGTCACTCTGAGGGCCAGGTGCGTACACAGAATCAGCAGCACCAGATCAGGAAATTGGATGGAGCCCAAGGTGCAACCACTTTTGAACCAGAAGCAACCAACACCCCTTCACACTAGTCAGTCTGCTCTGCTCTGTTAAACTCAGTTTTGAAATCACCATAGTGACAAGACACCCGTGTGGCTATGACTAAACCATCTCCCCTGAGAGGCAACAAGCAAACAGTAACAACTTTCACCAAGATACCAAGAGCTGGGGGAAGCTAATCTGCTGGCATCAGTTCAGCAAGTGAGGTGCTACCCACCACTATTCCCTAGCCAGAGCCACTAGATAGCACCATCAGCATAGTTTGATTTCTATAGTGGGAGGTGCAGAGGGCTTAATACTAACAATAATAGGTCTAACCTCTGGATTTACTGATTGACAGACCCTACCCCCCTGCACCCTGGAGTGGGACTAATAGACCGCCCCCCCAGCACCCTGCCTGGTGTATATCTTACGCCTCTGCCCTGGGTTGGGACTGACAGATCCACGGGATCCCACCCTCCCTCCCCAAGGAGGGACTGACAACTCACCCACGCACTCCCAGAGAGGAACCTTCCCACAGGGACCCCCCTCCCCCCCCGAACCTGTATTTCTGTGGACTGCCTCCCCCCCCACCACAACCTGCCTAGGGCACCTCTATGGATCCTGCGCCCCTGCTCCAGGGAGGGAGTGACCACCTCCCTGCATACCCTCCTACTCGGGAGGGTGGCAACAACCTCTGACATGTCGTCCCCCCCCCCCCCCCCGAATCCTGCCCGGGGGAGGGAATGTCAGAGCCCTTGCATGCCCCATAAGGACACCCCCACAAAAGAATCTAGTACCCTCCACCAGGCCCTGTACCTTCCATGAGGGGCCCTCCACCCCAGCCCCTGCCCCGGGGGAGGGACTGACAAACCCGCATCCCTGCTCCTCCCCGCTCCCCCCCAAGCAGCACACCCACCCTCCCTGAGAGACCTCTGACCCCCCCCCCCCCAAGCTTAGGACTAACCTGGCAAACTTCATGCTGGCCCCCCAGGAAAGGGGCAGGAGCCAATGTGAGCTTTCACCCCAAATTAGGAGTCCCTGCCTGCCCCATTGCTGGGGGGGAGGGGGAGAGGCCTCCTACCAGGAAGCACAGCAGGGGTGTGCAGAGCAGAGCGATTCCCCTCCTGCAACGCTTTGGTTTTTGTCCCTCACATAGCTTTTAGCTCAATGGCTAGCGCACTCCCTCAGCATGTGGGAGACTCAGGTTCAATTCTCCCCCCCCCCCCCCCCGAGGTGCTGCAGGGATTTGAATTTGAGGCTCTCACCTCCTGGGAGAGTGTCCGACTTACTGAGCTGTGGGACAATATAGGGCCTGGTGTTCTCAGTCTCTCCTATTGACGCTGTTCCACGTTGTATAACTCATTACCTAGTAATTGGGCGAGAGAAATGGACTCAGTAGCCCAGTGGCTAGGGCTCTTATACCATAGGTGGGAGACAGCAGTATCTGTTCCAGTAAATGTTTATTCATACACCATGAACTGCTTCACTAGGAGGCACCCAGGCAGCGTACGTTATAACCCAGGCCCTAGAGCACGCTCCTGTGTGGTCGGAGGCCCAAATTCAAATCACTGCTCCTCATCTGGCAAAAAGGCGCTTTGAACCCAGGTCTCGCCCATTGTTGGTGAGTGCGCTAACCACTAGGCTTCAGGTTATAAATGAGGGGCACCGCCACCTGCAGCTCCTTGGGTTTTTTTTCTTGAAAAAGGACTGACCCATCTTGGGCACTTAACTCCAGAAGTGGGTTCACAGCTGTAAATCCCAAATCAAGCTCCCTACATCCCTTGGTATTTCCTGTTGCAGGTAATTTTTACCCTAGGTAAAGCGGTAGGGAGTGATGGCTGGAATGCAATGGAATACGGTTCACAACATCTTTGTCTTAGGGACAACCCCTGGAGAAGTAGGAACTCTAGGGTGCCCTATCCATCAGCTAGCAGCAGGAACACAGCAGGAAAAGGGCCATTCATGTTGGCTTGTGCATGGTGGGGTGCTTTTCCTTTTGTGTGAAGTGGGGTTGAACGCAAAGCACCTTAACAATAACGGTAGTTACCCACACTCTCCACCCCTGTAGAGCCACTCCTGTTTATATAATACTGAAAAGAAGAGCTAGGATAAGCTTGAATTTTTAATGGCAGAGGTTTGACATGCTCGTTACAGCAACTGGGGGGGGGGGGGCCCTCTTTCTGTTCCTCTATTCATTCCCGCATCCCGAGAGAGTTCCTCTGGGCTGCAGCCACTGGGCTCCCTAGACCCCTTTGAGGAGCAGCAGGTGTGGTGCGGGGTTCTCTGCTCTCTACTCCCATTGGGCTCCCTACTTCCTTTAACCTCCACGCTTGTTCCTGTTTTTTCATTAGTTGTCCCCTCTAATTAGTTGCAGCCCAGCTTCAGTAGCTCCTCCCCTTAGGCTACCCACTTCCCAGAGCACAACAGGACCTTGTGCTGCTGTAGCAGGAAAACAGGCTTCAACAACAACAATGGAGCATCAGCCACATGCATGTATCATGACGTAGTATGTAAATATGGCGCTCTCTCACAAACTGATGCTAGCAAGGACAAGACCCTGCTACTTAGAGGTATTTCTTTACCTCTGTTGGTGCAGTTATGTTTTGGTGCTGCAGGTCCCTAGTTCACTTCTTGCAGCTGGTTTGTGTTTATGCACCCATGGTCTGATACGCACGTACCAAGTTAGCCTGCTGATTAAATCCCTATTGTTGAATTTGAGGACAGATTGAAATTTGGACCAGTACTATACAGTTATGGAGGCTTAATCTGTGTACTTAAAATTGTTATAAAAATTATGCTCAGGTAAAGTAGCAGCTGTGAATACATAAGAACGATTTTAGAAAAATCATTATCAATTTTAGAGCACATTTTCAAAAGGGTTGCTTGTGTTGTACACGGATCTCTTCCCTGTAATCTCTTAGTAACAATGGCTTTTAAACAGGCACAACTAGGCATAGCAACTGCTCTACTTGTACAAACACAGAAAGCTAGGCTGAGAAATGCTGGGAGATAAATAGCACCATATGAAATAGCAATCTAAGTATAAGGAGGCAATTCATGCCATTTGTTCTGTGCAGGAATGAAAGCACATTTATAGAGTAATGTAGGTTTTTATAAGTACAAACGCCTTTGTTTCAATACCCTAAGAAGTCGGTTTATGCAAGGGATTGTTTTTTTATTATTATTATAAGTGCAGGTCACTCTAAATGGCAAGTTTTAAATCAGTAGCAAGTAAAGATGAAAGGAAGGGCTAGGTAGTTAAGATTTAGGACTGGAATGTAGCAGTTTGGGGTTCAATTCCTGCTCTACCACATTCTTTCTGAGTAAGCATGGGAATACCAATGCACACAGAGACAACTAATTTGAGCACATAAGGGGCCTAATACTACTTACCAACACAGGGTGGAAGGCTTAATTTCCACCTGGCAAGTACTGCAGAACTTAATGTGATGAGTGCTGTAAATAAGATTATCCTGTTTGCATCAATTCCCTATAGATTAAAATGTTCTTGATTTGTGTTGAAGGAGCACAGCTCTCTGCCCCCGACTTATAACATGGTCTTGTCAAATTCACGTAGCCCCTGTGGTGGGATTCACTCAGGTATTTAGGCACCTTGATTTCCACAAGAGTTAGGCACGTTTGTGAATCCCACCCTCTGTGTCTCAGGTTCCTTCTCTCAAAGCAGGGGTACTACTTAACTAAATCTCAAAGGTGCTGTAAAGACTGATTAATGTATAGTACCTATTCGAAAATATAAAGCATCACAAAGGGCCCAGAATCATCATTATCCAAAAATAAACCCAAACAGTTCTACTTCTAGACTGTGGTTATGTTTCAGAATGAGAGATGGGATGTACAGCACATGAATATTAAAATATATCCAGCTTGTTTATAGCTTCTCTGAACAACCTAGCTCTTTTAAAGAGATTAAAATCCCCAAACAAGAGTTTCTGATCACCTCCATTCTCAGCTGGATGCCTCAGAACTCCTACATCCATGTATTCTAAATGCCTTCCTTTATCAGTGGAAAGCTCCAGGAGCACTTATGTAGGTGCTAGGAGCACGACACACCTGATTCTTAATTGAAACACTATTTTCAGGAAAAAAGGGAATGGGTGGGATGATTCCCACTTATCTGAAGCCACAGCCAAAAACAGTTTATGCAAAGTGCAGCTCCAGGGCTTATGGTGGGGGTCCAGTGGGTCGATGTCCACACACCAGAGAATCCCCCCAACACATATTGATATTTGTATTATAGGTAGCACCTAGAGGTTCCGACCAAGAGTCAAACCCCAACACATTAGGTGCTGCTGCACCACCACAATGCAGGAGACAGTCTCTGCCCTGACAAGCTCATAGTCTAAACAGAGGCACCTAGGGGTGATATGATTTGACCAAGATCACACAGTAGGCCACTGGCTGAATTGGAAATAGAACTCTATCTCTTGGCTTCTAGTCTGTTATCCACTACTAGAAGGTACTGTGTCCCGCCTGCAAAGCTTGGATAAATACCATAAACTCTAGGATTGGTCAATGCAAAGAAAGACTTAAGGGCTGAAGTTATGCTGTGTAATTATCTCTTGTATTTTTATTTATGATGTTTTAGGATCAAGAATTGGAAAGTTTGGCCGCAATAGAAGCCGAACTGGAGAAAGTCGCCCACAAGCTCCATGAATTGAGGCGGGGCTGAAGTTTCCACCACTCGTAACATGGGCAAAAGCCAGAAATTAACCTTTTACACTGCATTTTAAGTTACTGATTCAAAAAGTGAAAATAAAAAAATAAAGACAGAGCAGAAACATTTCATCCAGGAAGCCAAAATTGCTAGGAAATGACAGGCTTGTCTGTCCTCTTTGCTGGGTTACACTCATCGTCTGCTTCCTCCTTGATTTTGTGCTCCCTTAACCACTATGGTTCTCTCTTGTACCCTTTGGATAATTGTATACTGAGCAGTGTGACTTACTCATGTATTTTCTGTTTGTTTGGGTTTCTCTCTCTCTCTCTCTCTTTTTTTTTTTTTTTTTTTAAAGACAGCTTTCTAGAATGTTTTACTTCTCCTGTTAGATTCACTGGATGAAATTGCAATAACTTACCTTTTGATTAAAAGCTGAGAACTCTGACTGTAATATATTCTATATAAAAATTTATCTAAGGAAAAATAAAACTGTGATGGACTCCTTCCTTTGTCTTTCGAGCTCTAGCCTCAATCCTCAGCACTGAACACAGCATGAATTCCTCATTATATGGTCCCAAGTAGAGCAACTGTTGAAGTCTCCACTATTACCATGAAAATTGTTCGGAGTAGCCTAGGCTGCCATCAGTATGAAACTACAGAACACGTCAAGACTGGCACAGGGCATAGAGTAGTTCAACCCCACCACTTACCAGGTGCACAGTGATCAGGAAGTATGGTGGATTTTTAAAACGTAGTGAATAGGAGAATGTATTTTTTGTTTTTGCAAAGAATTCAATTATTGAAAATCTTCCAGCAAGGGTAAAAGGCCCAGCCTTAAGTCTAATTCTGTTTCCAGTCACTCTGATCCCCAGGAAGTTGGACAACTGTAATTATAACTAAGAACATAATTTAGGCCAAGAAATTCACAGAATTCTCTTGGTCTGCGGGCCAGATTCTAGCCTCAAGATACACATGTGCAACTTCAAACATTTCAGAGGGAGTGCCAGGGGTGTAACTGAGGACATATATTGTCCTCTAAGGGTCCCACTACACTACAATCACACACAGCCGGGTGTAGTATGCATGCCCATGTGCACATAACAAAGCTAGTGACAGGGTGGTGCATCATGCCAGCACTTATACCAGAGCCCCATCAGATTCTATAAAATAAACTTTTATCTTACAGTCACAAACACAATCTCTCACACATGACTTCATGCAGCAACATCTCACTGAGTCTGCACTGTGGCAGTCACACTACAGTTCTACAAGGGTTGAACTGCCCCATTCATCCCAAAGAGTGTTAACTCAAGCTTAATGACAACATAAAAAGGCCACTGCTACCACTATATCAAAGGCCTAGACAGATATGGCAACAGGGTTACATACTTAATTGATTAACATCATTTTAACAGACACATCCAGCTAATCTGGGATTGTGGATAAAGCTTAGGGAAAGTTATACCTTTTTTAAAACCTCCCAAGCCCAGCCATCTGATCCCCCAACCATCTATTACAATAAACCAAAAGGCAGGCTAAAACAACGTTCTGACCTGTGGCAGACACCTCTTTGCCTATGTTCCACACCCAGGTACAGTCTTGCATGTACCTTAGGCTCGTTAAGGAACACTGTGATGGTCACACAACAAACTGGATCTGTGTTTTACACAAATCAAGGTACAATTTTCTTGTAATCAGATATCCTCATTCAGTTGTTCCTAATATAGAGAGTGCTAATTCCCCACTGCCTGAGTAACAGCGCAATACATTTTTTAAAAGGTACAACCAGTACAATAAGTACTTTTGTTGTGATACACCATCTGTGACTCTAAAATCCCTTATTACTCTTTTTTTAATATGGATTTTTAGCTCACGATTTGAATTGCATTGCAATTAACCTCACTGGTTAGAGTCTATGATTTGTTTGGGTAAGCAGACCCTCATCATAATTTATGTTGCAGCAGTGCCTAGTTTCCATTCAAGACCAAGGCCCCACTGCATTAGGCACTGTATATGCATATCATGGGAGAGCCTGGAGTTTACATTATAGATAGGCAAGACAGACAAAGGATGGGAGAGGAAAGAGACACAGGGAGGGTAAGTGACTTGCCTAAGGCCATACACATTAGAAATAGACCCCCAAGACTAATAATCTCTAGTCCAATGCTCTATCTGTTAGCTATCAGGGTCATCTCAATTATGAAAATGATCTTAGAGAAGAAATCAGAGGCATTCCACAGAAATTATCCTAAAATCTTATAGGCTATTGGAGAACTATAGCTTTCACATAGGATTTTTGCTGTAAACCATCCAATGAAGTTCTTAGCAGAGATTATAAATTCTTTGGGTAAGGACTGTGTGTTTGTGTGGATAGTGCCTAAAACAATGCAGGTGCTATTAGAATACAAGTATAATAATAATTTCTATGAATGGTTCAAAAAATCCATAAAAAGGTAGTATTTTCTATTAAATTTGACATGAGCTTTCTATAATGATAGCATCAACAGAGATAATTAGTTTATTGCCACTGGGAAATCTATAGAAGGAAGAATAAATGTTGTTTTGAGAGAATCCTACAAGGTTCATAAGGCTAGGGAGAATTCAATTTTCTTTTTTTAGTTTTATAATTTTGATGGATAATATTATTTATTTTTAAGCATTTTGTTTGATTTTTATCAATTTAAATTTTCACAGTTGTGGGAAATTATGGGTGGTGTCAGACATTCGGAAGCCAGACAATAGTTATTTAATAACACTCAATGTTGTGACTCAAAAAGTTAAAGTTTTATAACTATTAAAACACAAAATTTTTAACATCACATTTCAAAATATACAAGTAAAAATCCTTAAATCAGACTCTAAATTCTCAAGCAGCATTTTTCCTACTCTGTCAAAGTAAATTTTGATAATCATCAGTGGAAAATTTTTGGCCAATTTGTGTGTCGAAAACATTTACATATAAAAGTTAAATCCTTCAAAGCCTAAAGATATATATCTTTTTAACAAAGTAAAAAGGAATAAACATTATTTAGAATTCAGTGGATTTCCTCCCTCTGAATAGAACTATTTTAAAGCTATAGTAGAAGACCAAAAAAAGTCAGTATTTGCTGACTGTTGCCACAGATGGTCTAAGAATACTCTGTTTTAAGAAGAAGAAGAAATGGAGGTAAACTAAGACACCAGTATGGAGCAGTAACTGTCGGTAAATACTCATTTTTTAAATGGGGACCAGTTATATTGGACAGTGTCCCATTAATTCACCAATTAAGGGGCTCATACTTGTAGAATAAACTGAAAAGTACCCAAGGAAATAAGACTTTTGACTTTATTTCATGTCAGTCCTTGTTCACGTTTGTATTCAGAGCCGTGTTTAAACAATATTTGCTGCTTAGCAATGTTGTAACATCCCTGCCAGCATGTACAGGGATTTTTTTCTTCTGGACAAATTGTGCTATTCATTACTTAATGCCCAGGACTTATAACATGCTTCTCAGACCACAAATTTCATCTCTACTATGATCCAGGGAAAACCACACTAGAGCACCACTAATCAACAACCATACTTAAAACACAGTGGTAGCTAACATGGCTGACTGTACTGAGGGCCAAACCTCAGTGAAATTTGATGTATATCCTGTTTTCATACCAGTCTTACTGGGGGGGGAAAAATCTCTCTCCTTTGCAAGACTAATAAAAGTAAGTCCACAATTATCAATCAGAATAACTGGAAGTTTGGAAGGGAAAGAAGATACTTCGATGTGAAAATCTAAACCTGCAGGTGAGTTTCCCATAACAATCCTTCATAAACCCCCACACATACACGCTAGCCATTCATTAACAGAACACAGAATAAGAGATGTTGTAAGGCATTTATTTCATTATGTGTTGGAAAGGGACAGCTGTGTCTCCAAAACAGTTACAGAAATAACAATACAATATGTACTGCATATTACTCTACTGTTAAAATCAAAATATTGTCCATCACAGGTGCCTGGCAAATGAAGAAAAGGGATAAGTTGAAATAAATGGTATCAGAGAGAACAAAGCACCATCTTCATCGTCATCATCACATGTATTCAGTCATGCAATAGAAGAAAAAGCCAAGGAGTAAATACTTTTGGTTTTTACAGTAAGCCATGAATTTTTCTCTTTTATATATTTATATACAAATTAAGTACAAAACTGGTTTTATTTTTCATAAGTCATCTGTGAACAGGACTGAAGCAAATCACAAAAACATATACTTGTTAACACTATAAAGCTCGCTCATGTGTGGACATTATTGTACTTGTGAAACGCTGCACAAAAAAAATGGTCCCAAAAACTGGTGGCTTTGGACTGGAGACACTAAATTTTAAACATGCCTAGGAGGACAACAAAGGGAGTACTCAGCTCCATTCGCACATGAAGGAATTTTTTTTTTTTTTTAAAAGATGTAGGATTCTAAAGGATTATTTGTAAGGAGAATGACTCCATTTCAGTGGGACGTGTGGTTCTCACAGGGATATGCAGGAGCCATGTAAAATACCAAAGAAATGAGCCAAAGAAATAAATAATTAAAAAAATACTTCTAATACTTTTTTTGTTTTGTTTTTTAACAGCACTGACTTTTTACAAGAGATAAACAACTCTCTCATTCTTTTGGGCTGCTAACATCTCAAACATAGGCATCACTATTTTATACTTACATATATGCGTCCTTTTATAATTGTATATGCGTAGATATATATGCCTTTTCACATAAAAGGTTGTTAAATTAATTTATATCTGCAAACTACAGTAGAAAGAATGGAAGATAAAGAAAATACAATGTGGATTTCCTTAAAACAATTAACAGGAAGATCTGATTTCCATGCGCTCTATTCATTAGCAATTATGGCTGATTCTGGGGTTTCCACCGACTTCCTGAGCACCAATGAAACAAACAGCTCATCAGGAGCCCCAAGCCAGCAAAGGGGTTTGGATTTTTTTTTTATTCACCATCCCTCCCCTATGCAAATAATGACAAGTTGGCTCAAGCCACAGTTCCAAGTCTGATGGTGTCACATCTCTCTCACTCAGTCAGACACACACACACACACGATCATCTTATAGTGAAGTTTGTCATCGTTCCACTACAGAAAAGTGTCACAGCAAGCGGAGGTTCAGTATAAATCAAA
This sequence comes from Emydura macquarii macquarii, assembly GCF_026122565.2. NCBI lineage: Eukaryota > Metazoa > Chordata > Testudines > Chelidae > Emydura > Emydura macquarii. Next base: position 1,160,731 of record NW_027131366.1, on the reverse strand, counting down.
CAGCAACCACAACACTGCTGTGTGTTGGAATATTTCATAACTTTCACTCTACTATAGATTTCACTGCACTATTTAGAACTAGATTCACTTAGACATATTTTAAACCTCTGGAACCACAAGAGCCTATTGAATCTAGTGAACATATGAACAGACACATGCAGTCATGAGTTCAGCTTTTGATGGCCTGGATCCATAGACTGGGTGGGGAAATGAAGGTGCAGAAGGATCTATTCTGGTGAGTACATCCCTATGACATTAGTATTAAAGCAGCAGGTACAAATCAACAAGCTAATCTGGGAGAGAGAGAGAGCGCGCACGAGTGTGAGCTTGTGTAAAAGGAGATTATTTTAAAGGAAACATTTTAATTTAAACTGAATGTTTTCTTCAACTTCTAATTTTTAAAAAGTGTTGCAATACTGTGAATAATTTACATGTAAAGGCTACAAAAACTACAGCAATTGCTAAAAAAGGAAGGGAAAAGAAAAAATTGGCAAGGGTAATGCAAATAAGTTACTGCAAACTACAGTAGGCACAGGGATAACTGTGGAACTATGTACTAGAGTTTATTCATTACAAAAACAAAAGTTTTTCTGCACAGCTGTGAAGGTTTAGGGCTGCTAGCTAGTTTGAAAAAAACCTGACCTGCTTGACACACTTGTGAAGTTTACCTAAAAATTAAGAAGTCTGGAAAGGCTCAAAGATTATTTTTTCCAGTGACATTGAAAGCTTTTGGCCAATTTTACTCTGTTGCTTTTGGCTGTATCTTGATGCTAATTTCTGTGCAAAACACCAATTGAATGTTTCATGCTTGGATATAGTCCTAAATTATCTGAAGAATTTGGGGTCTTATCTTGGGAAATCTTTCGCACCTGCAACTCCCACTGAAGTCTTAGGGTCAGGCCCTTAATATGTATTCACCTACTTAAAACAAAACAAAAAACAAACTTATCACTGGTTTTGTGTCTGTGCAACCTGTTGCAGAAGATTACTTCTATGTAGAAGTGTGCATGCATTTGGAACTGGGATCTTTGAACCACTTTATCATTCAGATTTTAAAAAAGCCTAGATTTACAAATCAACAGTCTATGAACTACAAGATGCGTCCTATACATCAGCCAGCCCCATCAGTCAGCATCTAAAACACATAGGTTTTGTATACCCAGACATGTGGATAAAACAAAAGGAAAAATGCCATAGTCCAAGTGTACGCTCTATTTCACTAACCATAACTACTGATCATCATCATAGTTAAGTTGCATTTTAAAATTGGACTTTAAATATAGCAGTACATAACTTCTGAATGATTTGATATAGCCATTACAAACCAAAGCATAATGTGGCAAAGCCAGGTGGTCGGGTGGATACATGGTAACGGCTTTCCATTACAAGCTACTGTAATACCATGCAAGTGTTCTTTATATAGCGGCAAATTTTGATCTTTCAATTGCAAAACTATCATTGGCTTCAAAGGGTCCAAGACTTTGACCTTCACAGTCAATTCTGCTCCATTTAAACACGAGTAAACGTGGAGAAATGCCAATTAAGTTAATGGTGTTACTGCGGATTTACAACAGTTAACGAAACAGAATTTGGCCCATTTTGGGTAACAGCTGACCATTCTAATTACCAGGGAAATGATATCAGTCCATACAATGATAAGTATCTAAACATCTGAAACCACAACAGAGCCTCACTAATTCACACACCCTATAATTCACATACAAAAATGGCAGTCTCTCCCCTAATTCTCAGGAAAGTTTTAATAGCAAGGGCACTCTAGTGAGGTTTAATATTACTAAGACTCCATTACTTTTACATGATATGCTATAGAACATTAACTCTTTTACTATGAAGCATAATCATAACCAAAAGTAGTCTACATTGCCAAATAAGACACTGATTCAGCAAACACTTAAGCATGTTTAAAGTTACGCCTGTGTTTAAGTGTTTTACTGAATAGGGATGGACTTAAGCACATGCTTGAATGCCTTTACACTGAAGTAATCTTGGGTTTTTCACTGCATTTTTCAAGTACTCAGTACAAATTTCAATAGTTCATCATTGGTCTCCCAGCTGTTCACGTGAATTAGCAAAGGTCTACTGTGTGTGCCAATCTGCAGAAACACATCAATATTATAGTTACATGATATTTATCCGGAAATCCCATTGTAATGCTATATCATTAAAGAATATTTGCATGATATTTGTATCCAGTAAATTAAAGCAATGCCAATAAACTAGATAAATAAAAATAAATTATAGAATTTGTGGAAAGACACTGTCAGGGATCATGCTAGTGGAACTAAGCTTATTTGCTAATTATTGCCAAGGTCTGGATTATATTTAAATAGGTAAGGTATTTTGTAAGACTTCAGAGCATTACAAAATAAACTTTTAACAATCATTTGTAAACAAGTGTAAAATGCACAATTGTATTTCAGTAGTTTATTTTGGAGAAATAAAGCAGTGCAAAATAGGCCAACCAAAATTCAGAAGGCAGCCAGGAAAATAAATTCTTATTCAATGTTATAACTAGGAAACAGCATACAGACATTTGAACTAGATCCAACACGCGATTCATGACATGTAAACACAGTTAGTTTGAAAGGTCTCATGTTACTAAACCATATTAAGCATCACTTCTTTTCCTCCTCCACCATCCATTAAAAAATTTCCATTTTAATAAAGGAAGCAAATGGCAAATCTATAAACATTCCACCCGCCAGCTACACAAGAATCCCATACAAAAATACACACTGGTGGGTTCCTTCCTGAGGGCATCTTGGTTGTACATGAAACATAAAAAGATTTTAAAAAACCTTTAGGTGTCCATTTTATTTCAATCATGGCTTTAGGAAAGTTTGGTCAATCATGAACATTTTATAAGCCCTTAACTATAGCTATCCAACTCACTCCTACCTCTGCCACCCAGGACCTGCAACATGCAGCAAACTGTGGGATTCAGCACTTATTCAGCAGCCTCAAAGCGTACTAGAGTTGTGATTGGTGCCCAATTCAGAATTGATTTGTACACAAATCCAGGAACTTTGCTGTATTTGTGTTCATACAAATCTGACTCTGAAATCCAAGAACAAGATGAATGACATTCCTTATGGAAAAATCTCATAGAATTTAACAGAAATTGGTAACCTTTCTATAAGGTTTTTGTTATTGGGTTGGGGGGGCGAGAAGGATGAGTGATTTTTATAGGACCCTATTAAATGCTATAGGACTTCTCCATGAGGGATGGCCATCACCAGGTGGCAGTGAGCACTTTTCCAAAGGTTTGTCTCATTGCTCCCTCCACTACCCTAAGGTGGTATCTCATCCCTTACCTGCTCTTCCCCCCCTCCCGGCTATCCAATACTAGAATAGTTGGCACCAAGGTTCTATGGTGATGAGTGCTCTATAAATGCTTTAGACAGAAAAACATGGAATCGTTACATCCTGGAACTTAGCTAAGGTGAAGCTTTCTTAACAGCATCTCCTTGAACATATCTTAGGGACTATATAAAGATGGAAAGGCCATGAGCCCCACCAAAATTATAAGTATGCTTGAAACCTGCTCTTAGCAGCAGCTGATTGGGTTACTTCCGGTTTAGTGTTCACGATTGATAAAAGCTGCAGGAAATTTGAAAGGACAGAAGATGCTGCCATGTTGAAAGAAGAAAACATACATTTTAGTTTTACTACGGTATCTCCACTGTTATGTATGATCAGACTGTGCTACAGTTCACAAACGAGTACACTTATAATTTACCTACATAGCCTCGTCTGGCAGCCTCAGATAGTACCAGTCTCTAAACCAGAAGAACTGTCACAGATCACTAACTTACATGAAACCCTGCTTTACCCAATTTTGCCTATGTTCAGTCACTGTTGAGAGCAATGATTTATGCATAGCCATGTATTAACAGAGAACAGTGGCTAGAAATCTGAATTACACATTTATTCACGGGATATGCAAGGCTGATGTACTACTCTATGAAAGTAAAAGAAGATCTATTTGCTGGCCCTCTAGCAGAGCATTCCGAGGCTTTGCCTCAGTGAAATGCAAGGACAATTATATTCTTAGCTAAAGAATGAGCTGAAACTACTTTAGGGTCTTATGGCCAGCCAAAAGTACAGAGGGCAGTGTTTTATCTACCAAGACACTCAACTCCCGCCAGTAGTATGCACTCTTTGCTTTTCAAACTCAAGCCTTGCTGGATCAGAAAAGATTCTTTATTGCCATGGTAGCATTCTTGTGGCAAAACAGAATTTGAAGGTGCCTTCATCTTAAACAATTTGGTTCAAGGAAGAGAAGCCCAGAGTTGAAACTGTAATCTCCACCTCAGTTTCAAACAGGAGGGTAGCTGCGATCTGTTCTGATCAATCAAATAAGGTGCAGCCCTTGTACTGCCCTCAGCAAGTTACCACTGAAGCTCTGGCTCAGTTAAAGTTTGGGCACACTTGTTTTGCTGACACTAAAGCTTTGTTACATTTTTTTTCCAAGGGCCCAGCTGGAAAGAGGGAATGGAAAGTACTCTGGAAAGATGAAAATCTCTAGTATTGTCACATTCATGTGCGCCATGTCAACCATGATTCTTTCCAATTCCATGAGGTCTGATTTTAAAATGCTGGTCATTGGTGATGACAAAATCTAAAACAAAACAAAAAACAAACACAAAAGCAACCCTCCCACATTAAGGTCTAGTGTTAATAACACAAGCATGTGCAAGCTCACTACAGATTTGCAACTGGAATCAGATGAAATGTATCCGGATCATTTTTCTTCCCCACTCCTTTTCAGATAATTTCATCAACAAATTAGGTTAAATCAATGGAAATTTGTTTGTTTAGTAGTTGTATTGTTACAGCCTACTCTGATTCTAGGACCGTGATTTGACTCCCCACGGCTTTTCCTCAGTTCATGGCGCTGTCTGGCTATTGAGAGGAAGCTTTCGTTGCCAAGGTGGCAACGCAGTGCTGCTGAAAGCTGGGGGACACTGCAGAGTTGCAGCCTAGTCTCTGGTGCTGCAGCTTTACTGAGCTGTTGGTCTCACTTTCCACAATCCAGGAGGAGTCTTTTCCCACCACGCTTCGGCAGCCTGTACTAGCACAGCATGTCCTCTCTCCCACTATGCCGCTGGTCTGCTCAGCCAGGAGTTTGCTGAGGTTTAGCTGGGTCACCTCCGGTGTCTGGCCCTGCAGGACAGCAGCTATGTGGTTCAGGAGGTCTGTGAAGAACTCTGCAACACCCTCATAACCTGAGAAAGGGAGAAAAGCAATTCCGTCATTTCCATCTTTCCATTTCACTGGCCTTCTGTACAAATCTCCCTTCTCTCACTCCTTTCTCTGCACACACAAGGCCCAATGATAAAAAGTGGCCTTTATTTTTCTGGGCACAATTTTGAGCACACAACTGATTGCATAGGCAAATATTAAGACAGATACTTGACCACACCCTCAAATAAGCGAGTAAAGTATTTACATATTAACTAACTGCAGACGCAAAACTCCACCTCCCACACCCCACAAATAGATATCTGAGTGATGCTCTTAAAAATGGCTCTCCCCTCCCACCCATTACTTTATGTCTAGTTGTGATGTTTCTAAGGAAAATTATTCAGTGACCGGACATAATCTAGTCTGGTTGATTGTAAAGTCTCATGTGCGACTAAAACAACAAGGTGTTTGTAAAGTTGCAGCAAAGAGACTGCAGTAAGTTCTCTTTACTTTTCTGTAGAAATTATATTAACTTAGGTTTAAATATTTTAATGAGGTGAACTGTGTTTTCTCTCAGTTCAAGCTCTGATTTCTGCTTCCCTCGTTGTTTCTGTTTTTCTATTTTATCCATCCCCAATTCCACTTTTACCCCTAAATTACAGACTATTTGGGACAATATTAACTAACTCGTGTCACCTGATTTCCAAATCTTTCTATGAAGACTCCTTCTCAAGTACAATTACCTTGAGGGGATGGTCCAAGGCACCCTGTAGAAATTCCTCACACAAACTTCAATTGTGGATATTTCACAGAGCAATTGGACTGGCCTTCCAGATTACAGAAAATGCACTTTATGAACTTTCCATTCATGCTTGTCTAACCTAATCCAATGAGGTATTTATATCACGTTCCCCTCTGTGATGCTATATGCCAATGTTAGGGCAATGCTAAACCCAAATCAATGGGGATGTATTATTTAGAAACATAAATCTTTCATTTAAAACCTGAAACCTGGCAAGCAATTACTCAAACCAATATTGGTCTAATAGTTGGAGGGACAAAATACTGAAATTTAAGAACTGTCTGTGCATGGGAAGGATTCCTTTATTGTAAAAGATTCACATTACATAGTTTAACAGAAACACCATTATGGTCTTCTGGATAAACAAAATTGGCCAAATCCTGGGAGATTACTTAGATTATAAACTCTTTTGGAAAGGGACTGTCTTTTTGTTCTGTGTTTGTACAGTGCCCAGCACAATTGGGTCCTGGTCTATGACTGTTTCTTTATATTATATATAAGAAAGGAAAAAAAGAAAAGCATTGAACTTTTAGTATCTTGAATGTCAGCTGCAGGTGGTCAGAACCTTTATTTCAATTGTAAGGTCTTGGGAGCAGGGTCTATGTATGTTTGTACAATGCCTAGCACCGAGTCAGTAGGTGATATCGTAATGTTATTATAATAATAAGATCAAGGATTTTGACTAATTTTTTTACATTTAGAAGTGCAGAATTACATAACAGCCAATTTCATCTATCAAATACATGACATGTTTTAAAAAGGCTAAATACATATTTTAATGATTACTAGAAGTTATTGCAGGCTACTGTGTAAATAACTAATATTTTTAAAATTTCTTATGAAGCCCATTCACAGGGCACTGTGAAATCAGAGCAAAGAGAGCATGAAATGAGTAAATATAGATTTAAAACATCTGTAACCACGTGGGTACAAGGTAGAGCAGTAAAAGGAGGGAAAGCTCTCAAGCATTTATATTTTTAATCTCCTTCCCTTTTAAAAAAACCCCTATCAGAATAAAAATACTACTACATACTGAAAAATGTACGCTAAAACCAGTATTTATAAATTGAATGTGTGAACCGATAGTTACTTATATAGCACCTTGTTTTTGGTTTTAGAGAGCAGCTACAAATTCTCATATGCTACTTTGATACCGCAAGTAATATGCTGTGCATTATCTAACATAGTAGCTTTTATAATTCTGTTTTCTTAGCAACTTGGAGGACATTTAAAAAAATTCAACCCACTTAATGACAAAGTGCCAGGCCACCAACACTAACCATCACCCTGTATTCATGAGTCAGAGCCTAGCTGAGACTGTTAGAAATCACAGGAGTCATGGAATCCCAATGTCTGTCACAGGAAGTTTGTCTCAGTTTTCTTGCTTATGTAAAAAAAACAAAACCAAAAAAACAACACCCCCCCACAGGATTAGCCTTTAAATCTACTCAGTGTGCTTCAAATCCCTTAGGTAAGCCATCTCCATAGTAACAGCTTTAACTGCAGAGATGAAATCCATAGTGCCCTTGGGTGTTTTGTACATGCTCAGTTAGAACAAAATCAGGTCTATTAGGACTACACAAGACAAACTCACAAGGAAGTTGCTCTCAGTGTTTAATGGCCATAGGACACAGACAGCTATTAACTTCAGCATGAGACATTATTAACAACTGTACACTCAACTTTATTAACAATTTCCTCTGAAACAGCAATCTGCAGCATCTATCTAGAGATTAAAATGAATGCTGCTAGGTCATTCAGAGTTAACCACACATGGTATATAAAGGAGGTTGTGTTGGAGAGGGAAGGAAAACTCCATCATGGTTAAACACTATGACTATAATGCCTCTGAGTCCGTACAAAAGAACCCTGCACACAGTCACAGTCAAGTTGCTTGGTGGTGTTCGCTGACTCTGCTGCTGCAGCTATTTTAACAAGACAATTGGGGGAAGGACTGCACAATTATATTCAGGCAATTCTGTGGAAGGATGACTTAATTAAGTTCGAAGAAATTTTAAGCAGCTGGGATGGGGTTTATGTTGCACCAAGGATAGTGGTAAGACATACTTTTTATAAGTCATGATGTACAGAATCTTCAGGTCATTCTCAGTCCTCTAAGTGGGTGCAACTCCCCTGAAATCCATTCAAATCAATGTAGTGGCACCTGTTTACATGAGGTCTGAATTTGGCCTTATGTGGGAATGGAGTGAAAATGCTGGGTGTAAGTGGATAATATCAATGTTCAGTATCACCTCATTGAATATAGGAAGGAAATCCACACAGAAATAGAGATGGGGCTGACTCAGCAATCCAAGTTCCCTGTCCTGAACTTTGGGGGCGTTCAGATTCAGATCTAGATTTGGAGACCTGGGCTTGTGTCTGCACAGCTCTGGGAAATGATTAATATTCCCAAGCTAATATTGCAAATGCTGTGGGCCTGGTTTTTAAAAGGTTATCTTCAATTATGCATATCCAATGTTGAGTATCCATTTTTTGTGCATGGTCACCTAAGCACACAGGAGAGGACAGTCATTGCCTATGGTGTTGACAGAATGTTCACACACACAAAATGCACTTATCCAGATAGAACTGACACACTCAATTCCCGCCTAATGCACGTGGATTCTATACTTTGCACATGCAGGCGATAATGCACATGATGAATGTACACAAAATTCCACAGAGGCAAACAGAAACCAGGTTAAGGCAACATTATGAAAGCTTTTGCTGCCTCAGATCCTGGCACCATAATAATCACATGCTACCTGACCTTTAGCTAGCATTGAAGATCTCAGCGTGTAACCACAGCCAAGTCCAAACCAGTCAGTTTTCTGCAGCCCAGGACAGACAGTAGGCAACATTCATTTTTAAAGTTTGTTGAGAGAGGGACTATGACTGAAGCAGATGACGGATGACGTCCTCCTATGGATACATCTGCTCCAAACTGATTATGTTAAATCAGTCCCAAGATCATAGCAATGGCTTGGGGAAGTGACAGATTTCAATGAACTTTGAATCTGGTTGCAACAGCAGCAGTAGGAATCAGGTCAGGGGACTGACTGACCCAGGCTTTGGCCTGGCCTGCCCTATCTTACCATCTGCAATTATACTGAGAAGAGTATGAGCCCTTCTTAAAGGAACCACACACACCTCCACTGAGTGTAACAAACAAATGGCCAGGTTTGGAAGCCACTACACCTGCACGGGTCTAGCCTACCCCAATTTCCATCTCCACCAGGTGAAACAACATCAGGAGAAGAGGAAAGGAACCCCTTAAAGTTCACCTATCCACTCTCAGCAGTAGGTGTGAGAGAACAAAGCACACTGCTAGTGCAAATTGTCAGCAACTCCATTAGGGAGGGCAGGGTGCCAGCTTCTCATTAGAAAGCTTTGGTGAGGCCTTTGTTGAGGAAAGCAGCTGCTGGAGATGACTGTAGTGGTCTGTGCCTTTAAGGGAGCTGGCACTGGTAGTCACCCGGCAGTGCAGCAGTCTGGGTCCAGTTGTGGTACTTGAAGACTGGGCTGCAAGTGAATGGCAACAAAATATTCTTCGGTGGAACCTTCCAGGTTGTGCGTTTGTGCGAGCTGCCTCCACGCCTGATACGGTGCTAGCTACTGAACAAGAGATGTTACACTGACAGTCCGGTTAATTGCAAGCCAGTGTTGCACAGGGACAAGAACTATCATGACACCAAGATTCCTCCGATTGCCTTGATCCTTGTCAATCTGGGCACAAGTCAGATGTATGGGGCAGAAACTGCATCTGTGGCAGGAGGAGCTGATCTTCCCCATGCAATGGATGAGGATTGGGTGTCCAGCCTGATACTGTGATCCATTAACTTCCTTCAGTGCTATTGCCCATGGGGTGCTGCTGACTCATTTGCAGACTGTAGGGAGGAGGAGTAAGACAGTTCTCAGTGGCTCAAATTCCTTCCTTGATGAGCACTCCCAGAGGACAGTGCTGGGCAGCTGCTCTTTAACCCCAGGGGCATTGTCCAGTGGAAGTTCCATAGGGCTCCCTCTTGTCTCCTCAATTGCTCAAAGTGTATGAGTCCAATGGGAGGGTCAGTAAAGAGGATGGGCTATGGGGCTCTCTATATGCTACAAGACTCCAGCTCACCTGACACAGACAGTGCAGTCAGTGCCAGTGGCAAGGTGAGATTGGGGCATGGATGAAAGACATAACAGTATTAATGATCACCTATTTCAGTGTTCAATTATTTCAACTTGCCAGGATACTGAACTAGATGGGACTACTGCTCTGATACACTACAGCAATTTCTGTGCAAGTAGGATTCCAGCATCTTTCCTATATATATTACTTCCCAGTCATGGCTCCTAATTCCCCACAAAAAAGGTAGCTTTTAAATGTATTGCATATGGACAGATTTTTCATGAGAACATAGCTGATTGAGGGTTGGAAGTTTCCAAAACAAGCAATGTCTAAAAGAGTGCCATCTTGGGAACCTGCTTAAAATGGAACACACTGCAGCCACCCCCACCTTTATTGCTAGGGTGCACCCTTGAGAGATCAGGTCCTGGTACACAATGCACCAGTGGCCTTCCATGTGACTATATATGAAGTACCGCAAGCCGAGATCTGAAGGGGCCTGCATGGAAGTGTGTGGCAGCCATGGAATACCATTGGTCAGCGGGCCACACTTTGCCCATCCTTGGCCTACAGCTCAAATTACAGCATGTGCTCTTGAAATGTTAGATTATAGATCCATTGCCACTGCTGGACTGAATGGTGTCCTGTGATCAGGCAGGATAATCTGCCTTCTGCTATACCGTTTCTTACTCTGGGAGGCAGAAATCAGAGTGATCTCCATTGAACAGCAATACCACTTCACACAAAACACATGGCATGGCATCCACACAGTTTGGTGAAAGTTGAAAAGCTTCTCTTACCTGGGAATGCATTGATATCAATGACTGCATGCTGGCCGGTCTGATTGTTAATGATAATGTCAATCCCAAAGAGGGAAACCCCGAGAGCCTGCCTCAGTGCCTTGGAGATCTCCCGGATGACGTCATCATTTGGCCGTTCAAACACACCTTCGATTTTATCAAGCTACAGTGAAAAAGACAAAGAGAAACCACTGAGGGGCTCTGAACCGGGCTCTCTCTTTAGTTTGCGTGCTGATTTACAGAGCTTCCCCATTCCATATTCTCTAGATCCAACTGCAGGGAGGCTAATTGCATGAAAGAAAGAATCCACAGGAGCTTTTCTTGTGATTCAGCATGCTATATACATCAAAAGTTAGGCTCTTCCATTGTACCCAGTGGGCCTGATTCTCTAATTGTTACACTGGTTTCACACCAGTATAACTCCATGGAAATCAATGGATACATACACCAGCACAAAACTGAATGAAGAATTAGGCCCAGTATCTTAAATATTAGACACACATTTTAAAATGAAAAGAAAACTGCAGCCCCTACTCCTGCATTGCAGATATTCTGCCTTTCATCACATACTTTGATAAGCCAATCTAAAATTAACCTGCTTTAAGGGACTGATTAAAAGGTTGACAAGAATGAGTTACTTAACAGAAAGTATATCACTATTGTACTCAGTATTTTGTGGGATTGCCTAGGACAGTTGCCTAATAAGGGAGGTCTTTTGTATGGGTTTGAAGTCTCAGAGTTATTTTAGAACAGTTTATTATTAAGAGTGACTCGGGTCACTTGTGAATGTGAAATTTAATCTCTCTCATTCCTTAGCCAAGAGGTTGTGCAATACAAGTGTTGTGTCTGTATCTAAAACATATGCATAAACATACACTCATCACAAACACATATATAATTTAGCCACTGGAAGGGGTTTATGATTAATCCATTGACATCAATAACATTTAGCATGCCAATTGGTGGGACGTTGCAATTCTACATCTAGTCACTGTATTAAACTTCTGACTACAAACCAACTTGATATGAACCAGGAAAGATTCTGGAGAAATAGTACGCACCCAGTCCTGCAATGGGAGTTGAGGGTGCTCAGCACCTTGCAGGATCCAACTTTACGTTGGCTATTAACAGGGCTAGTCATACACACAATAAAGGTGTAATATGCTTCAAGCTAACGTACTCTGAGGGCATAAAGAGGTGCGGCCTACTAGCCAGAGCTCTGGAATGCTTACATTCTAGGTGCATATCTTTATGATCTTGGGCAACTCACTTAACTTCTCTGCTTTGGGTTCTGTCTGTCAAATAGGGATAACAATCCTTTACCTCAGAGGAGCGCTATCAGGATTCATTAAGGCTTATAAAGCTCTCTGGAGATGAAAGGTACTAGAAATTATTACTAGTGACTTTCTCTTTCCCCATCTGGATTGGCTTTCAGTTGAGGCAAAGCACAGCAAAGCAGCAGACAGACATGCAGCAGCATCGATGCTTCCACAACAGAAAGGAGAAAAACACTGTAAAGGATATCAAGTGAACAGGGAAACAGCGTTACACTGCAACTGGTTCCCAGCAGCAAACAGGTCTCAATTTGCTGCCTGGGAGCTAACAGGGCACAATTCATGTACAAGAGTCACTATTCATTAATACCTTTATTAGAAAAAGAAATTAGTTTTCTAGCAATGTTTTTTAAAAAAGACCTGGAGTACTTACTGCTGTTAAGACAGAGGAGGATTCTGGCTTTGACACATTGTGGCTGTTGAAAAATATTGATTCTCTATCTGAAATTAAAAGAAAGTTATAAATGAATTAATACTTGAATTTGAATTTGAAAAGGATTGATTTATACTGTATGTAACACTAGGTGGCAGTGCAGACCAGGAAATCTAATCCAGCTCCATAGCTGATAACATTCTCCACTCTGACATGCAAGGATTCCTCTTGCACTTAGCACCTGTCTATGGCAGAAAACATAGTCCACGATCCACACAAGTTCATGATCTCAGAACATAGATAAGGTAAATAAAATGTGTGTGTGTGTATTATATATAACTGGTTTTGTTTCTGCAGTCAAAAATCCCACTCATTAAATAACATTTTCTGTAAAATAACAAAATCATTCCTAGGAAATTGTTAGGAATTAAAGTGACCTTTCAACTGGAAACATACAAGATTTCATTTACATGACAATTGGGAAAAGCAGATGATTTCACGGTTGGCACTAGAGCCACCCAAGTTAGTGTAGGAAGGTGTAAATTATACCCCCCAATACCCAAGGTGGACCCCCATGAGCCAGAGGACAAAATTCACCCAAGTGGAGGTTAGGCAGTCTTGTTGCTGCCTGACTTCCCTTGGGAAGCTCAGAGGCAGGAAGGATCTTTAATTTTAAGACACCACAGCAGCCCTGCCATGGAGGCTGCTCAGGGAATTTTATTAGCATGCATCCTTGCAGGCCAATTTATCCTCCTACAGGGCTCATTCAGGAGTGGGGATGTTGTGATGGCTTTCCATCATGACAACCTCTCCTCTTGGGCTTGCCACCGTCATGGCATACATATACCCAGAAGTGAATCTGGGACAGCATCAAAGCAAACATAGCATTGAAAGTACAGGGTCATCATACACTTGCTGTATAATGCAGAGAGTGTTTCAGCTAGACTGCTTCCACTGCAGACTGGATCACAACAGCTAATCATAGCCACAGAAAATCCAGGTTTCCTGTGCTTTACTATGGCGAAGATTCAGGGACCATGGGAGGCAAAACCAAAACAATCTGTGACCTTTGGTAACATGTTAGAGAGCGGTAGCTAAGATTAGAGGCAGATGGCAGCCCTAGATTTAAGTGATCTGTGGTCTTATTTTCAGAGGTGCTCAGTAGCTGCATCTTCCACAAAGATGGGGTGCTCAGCAGCTCTCAAAACCAGCCAGTGTGTGCTTAGCTATCAGTAGCTATGCACACTCCTGAGAAGCATGGGCAGGTTAGAGTTGGACTTGGGCAAATTTGGTGGGAAATAAAAATAAATCTGACTTGGGGAGGCAGAATATCCCACTGAAAAGACCTTGAGTTGAACTGCAGAGCGGAGGCTCTTGATCTCAGGAAAAGAAGATGTGAGCTGCCCTTTAAAACAGGCATTTTAAATAAAGTGAATGTCAAGGTAAGTCCCAAGATATTGTTTCAAAGGGGACTGCTCTCCTTCTAGCAACCCAGGCCAACCAATCTAACCAATGCAATTCTACCCAGAGAAAAGAATGCCAGGGAGGAGTGCAGGAAGGGTGAAGGGCAAGAGTGAAGAAGCAGCCCCCAAGAGAAAAGGCACCTATTATTTAAACATGCTCGACACAAACAACAAACATCTCACAAGTTCTCCAGTGAGGATGCTGCTAGTTTTATTCTTGCTGTTCCAGTGTTAATCACTGAAGGAGGAACTGCTGCTCAGGAGGTGAGGCAAAGGGGCAGAAATTCCTGTCTCTCTGCTCCTACTTTGTAAGATTTCACATTTCTGCAGTCAGCTACTGTACATAGACTCTTGAAATACAGTCAGACCTGCTTGATCCCTTGCTCATAACATGTCTCTTGTCAGCAGTGGATTTTTGGCCAAGAAATCCAGACATGGAATCCAGGGATTCATCCAAACCAGTTTGCAAATTTCTTTTTTACATGGCGTTCAAAATATTATTACTACTTTAGACGAACAAGCTAATGCTTGCATCTAAGGCATTGTCCTTCATAAAAATGCCTTAACAGTAGTTGATACTTCACTCTTACAGATGTTCAGTTGACAGCATAAACCAACATTTACATATTATATAAAATCAGATTCAGGTCAGGTTAATTAGATTCAGATTTCGTTACATAGTAATATAGATATATATAATGAACAGGTCCAAATCTATGTCTATATGTACATATATATTATGTACATGTAACGTCTTTGTTTGAATCCTACTGAGTTCCATACACACTTGTGAGGTATATGTTCAGATATTGAAAGAGTCTGTAGGTAAATACCAAAATATAAGACTGTAGCACTGCAACCTATTGGCTTAGTGACACCCCTCATTTTATTTGGACCGCGATGGCCACAATGAAACGGCAAGCTGAGATTTCTATTTTTCTGCTAATTTCTGTTGGTTTTGTTATTTTCCTCTCCCGCCACACTTGTTTGTTTTTCCACCTGTTGTAGCTTGACACCTACACTGTAAGCTCTTTGGGGCACGGACTGTTTCCTTTGTTTCTTGTCTGCAGTGTCTAGCACAATGAGCTCCTGATCCTTGATCGGGATTGCCGTATGTTTCCCTAATACTAACACTAATTTCTCACACTAGCTAACAAACATATGACTATTTTTCTCATACTAGTCCTACTGAATGTTTTCTGCTTCCTATAGTCCATTGAATGTAGTTCTCAATTCCTCAGGCTTCACAACAGAAAGCTGTTCTTCTTCCAATGTGGAAATTCCAGCAGACTCCATTAATACCCTTCAAATGATCTGTGTTGATTTATAACTGTACCTATTGATAATTAGAGGAGGACCATTAGCCCAGCAGCTCCACTCTGCTTATCCCAAAAAATAGTTACCAACTGGAACCAAATGAAAATGATTAACTGTATTTCCCTGAGGTTTTCAAGAACTGGCCCTTACATGGGAGAATTCAACTGCTCTTAATTTAAACACAAACAAAAATGAACAAGGTAGAGACAGGGACAGGAAGTTCAAAAATGATGGAATCCAGGAATTTCCCTCTAATTTGCAATTATAACTCAAGGACAAATGACAAATGGATCTACTGAGTATTTAGAGAGTTTCTAGCAAAAGGAGCTTTCTCCCCTTCCACAACGACATAAAACACAGCTTTTAACAGGTAAGATTCAGGTTAAGTTTACATAAACATTTACTATAAGAGCCTCATTCACATGTATTCCAGAGCAGATGAGTTATCTCCCTTCCTGTTGAAATAACACAGAGGAGGAAATACAGCATGTAAAAAGCAGATGCTTTAATTTTAGCAGCCTATTCAAAAACATTATTCATTCAGGATCTTTGCTGCCAAGACCCCCTGAGCTCATGCTAGCATTTAAGTTGGCGCACATAGGCAGTTTACCTGAAATGCCTGCTGAGAAGTTCTTTAAAGATGGTCTTTTTACCACAGTGTACGACTCCCCGACCACAAACACTTTATATAGCACAGCATTGTGATTGATGAAGCTCTGAATCACACAAGGGGGCTGGATGGCCTTCAGGCCTTCCTGGTTGAATATGATTGCCATCTGAAACACAAAATGCAAACAGTTCTCCACAAGAATTGGGCCTTCATTTATTTCACTTTTTTCTGTTATTTGACTGAAATGTGTGATGTGAGGGGAAAATCTACCCAGGGATAATAACCAAGTGCAAATCCCTTCTCAACTGCTAACTTCTATTTTATTATAGTCACTGCTGTAATAAGGCTAAGACCCTGAAGATGTTATCAATGTGGCTTTCAGCTGCACACATCATCATTTTAAATTAATATTCTTTTTAATATTTCTTGTATCTGACGGAGTGGGTTGCAGCCCACAAAAGCTTATGCCTGAAGAAATTAAATTTGTTAGTCTTGAAAGTGCTACAGGTCTCTCGTTTTTTTAAAAAATATATACAATGAAATTTTATCCTTGCTAGCTGTGCAACAACCACAATAAAAACAATAAAATATCTGAGTGACAGAACCTGGAAAATATCCATCAGATTATACAGGGAATCATAGAGATATGAAGGAATAGATGTATTAGGTCAACCTGACTCTCTTTGCAATGAAAGCTGTTCCCTACAGTTGTTTTTCTAATAGTTTGGTTCAGTCCAGTTTTAAATCTCCCAAGCAACTGGTGTTTCTGCGACATCACTTGAGAGATTCTTTCAGAGTCTAACAGCCCTCCTGCTAGGAAATGCTCAGCCGACATTTGCCTTGGCTCAGTTTCATCCCATCACCCCAAGCGTAGAGCTGCCTTAGATGAGTGACACAAGGACTGGAAGAAATACGCCACACAGGAAGTCAGTTAGGGTGTTGGAGGCCCAGTACAATTTGAGTTGCTTGAGCACTGTCCTACGGGCCTAGCATAGCTTCAGTTGCTTGCTTGGCTATTCTGATCCCTGTAGCATGACATCTTCCAGTTGGCAGAGACTGAATAACCTTGTAGATGTCTCAGTTTCTGCATAGCACGACACATAATAAGACAAAATACAGATACTGTATGCTTGCAGCTGCACATAGATAACGATGATGGGAACAACAAGTTATCTTTGAACGTCTGGGGGTACACTGTTTTATTGCCAAGGGGGATACTTTTACTCTGCCCCGCCTATCACCAGATGTTGTTTTGATGACCCCAATTATTATGGTGAGAATGGAATGTAGTTAAGGGTGGAAACCCAATGTAGTTAATTAGCATATATGATAATGAGAGAGATATAATTAGGTGAAGTTGTTTATGGAAGGGTATAAGTAGTCCCCACTTAGACAAAGGGGGGCGCTCCATCAACACCTGACTCCGCAGGAGGTGCTGTTGGTCAGGCCAGAGTATCCACTGACTCCCTGGCGGGGCCCCTGAAGAAAGTGGTTCCTGTATACAGCCTTCTGAGTAACTGCTTAGCTCTCCAGGCTTAGTGAGTATGATATATTGTAGTTAATTTTAGGCTTTGTATCTAACTAGTATATTTATAGAAAACCTTGTACATTAAATCTTATTGATCTGCAAATCGGGCATACCGTGTCTCACTGGTATTCACACTGATCACAAAGTGTCCAGAACCATCAAGGGGCTCAACAATGACCAGCAGCTGACTCAAACCTAACCCCATAAGATGAAAGTGATGCTGATGGGTAAAAGGAAACACTCTGAAGAGCCGGCAGAATCCACATTACATGATACTCAGCTTCACGCTTGGGCACCCTGATTAAGTCACTGACCAGAAATGCTTATTCACACCTTTAATTAGCTTGAAGACTAAGCCCTTTCCTCGTCTGCAAAGACCTTGCTGCAGTGATCCATGGTCTTGTCACTTTGAAGAGCAACTACTAGATTTCCCATTGACTTCAAATCAGGGCAGCATAATGCCCAGAGAGTTTAAAAGTGATCTGTCCTGGCTCACAAAGGCAGAGTTCAGAACAGAGCCTGTGAGTCCTGACTCTGCTTAGATTAGATTGCCATTTTTCTCCATAAACTCTCTGCCTCTTTTCTTGCTTTTCACAATTAGCTGGATCTCAGAAAAGTCAAGATAACCAGAGGGATTTTACAAATTGCACACTATGGAACACTTTCTATCTCCTCTGTATGTACCTGTCAATTTGATTTATGTTATACTCTTAGTACCTGAATTCATGTTAGCTTTCTAGTTTGTTCCTGTATAATAAGATAAATATTTCAACAAAAAGCAATACCTTAAAAAACTGACAAAAATCTAGCCAAGATAAGCAGTGGAATGAGTATACATTTATGACTAACGGACTAAGAACATGTTTGTCTCTACCTAGCTATTTATTAGTCTGTTCTTGTCTGTATCTGGCAGACCATATTAGATTACATAATTGGCTGCATGCATATACAATCAGGAGATTCTCTAACATTTTTCTGAGTGCAAGTTAGGGCATGTAGCCAATGCCTATTTGCAACTGATTTTTTTACTCTGTCTTTATTCTACTAGATGCTTTCTATTGACAGCACATATTCAATTTGTGCATGCTAATAACCTGTGCAAGAGACATCTGTAACCAAGTTGGTTGGGGCTTTTAGCACAACCCTACTGTACAGACAGGTTGATACAGACATCATGCCTAAGGCCACAGAGAGGAAACTGAACTACAGTTACTTACTTCCAGTCCTGTGCTCAAGCCATTGGACATGCTGCTTTCATATCAAGACTTTCAACAATCAGGACTTTCCATGCTTCTCTAGCAGCCATTCTCCACATCTGACTATTATAGAATAGACTGTCGTCTGACAGTAAATGAGGCCTAACACTATACCTGGGAATATGGCAACTTCAACAATGATTCTGTTCTATAGAGATGTAGTGTCATGAAGAACCTCAGGCATCCACCTCTGCAGTAATAATCAGCTCCCATGACAAGCCACAGCAGTACAACTCTATTTGAGCATCGCATCTTGCAGATGAGGGGGGGTCTAGCACAAAGCTTTTAAAAAGTCAGTTCTTTTCATGAGAACTGCAAGGAGGGACTCCTCAAGGAATTCCAAGTCCATGCTTAACTCATTAGGCACAGAAAGCGTTGTGCATTTCAGGTGGCAGTTATAGGAGAGCCAGCAGCAGGGTCACAGAGTTCTGATCTCTGCCACCAGAACAGTATTGGAAAAGTTGTCTGGCCAGCAGCTACCAGCCATTTCCTTAAACAAACTCCCAAGGGGCCCACATTCCTTGTCATTGTAAAGAAGGGGGCACGGTCCAACTAAGGCCTGTGTCAAAAATAATGATTTATTTAAGAGTGAATAATGGTCACATCATTTTACCAACAGCCTGGCATCCTGTTTCTTTAAATCTACATTTCACTCCAGTGCCCTTCATTCCCAAAGGTACTGCAGTAACACACTGCAGATTTTAGGAGGAGCTAGAAAACTTGGATGTGGCCATAGATAAGTTGCTAAAGAAAGAAAGAAAATGCATTTTTATTCACAGGGAGTGGGGCCTGGATTCTCATATTGGGATTTGAGGAGGAGAGAGGCAGGAAAGCTACAGGAGAATGAGCTGAAATAGGATTTCTCCACCTCGACTCAAAGATTCTGGAAAAGAGGGTGGTGCTTCACCTCAATTCCCTATACTTATGGCCAGCTAAATGCACAGGAGATTTACTTGCCTCAGAAACAGAGTCATTTCAGTTTATGGCTACTTCCCAGGAAGGACAGGGAAGGAGGTAATTCTCCCAGCCCAACTCTTTTCACTCCTCATTCCACCTCATGAAGAGAACTGAACCTTTGTGTGGTTCTGTCCTACTTGCTTCTCCTCTTTTCTGCCATGAAGAGGAGTGCGAGAGGGCGGCTTCTCCTCACCCATCTTTCCCCCATCTCACTGAAGAGAAGAAACTGAAGTGGGGCAGCCCTTCTATCTGGAAACGGAGGATCAAAGGCTCAACATTTCAGAACCAATTCTCACCGTCAGCACCACACAATGGAGCCAAGACATGACGGAGAGAAGACTCAGTTGGCCTGATCTCCCACCAAAGGACAGACCGAAGAAGGAAAGTATCGATCATGTTAAAAAAGAAAGACCTCACAAGTCCAGCTCTTGCCTCACTCTGCTGCTAGAGACTGAACTTCTGTTCAAGGGCGATAAGCCCTGTTTACACTGAGCCCAAATAACCTTAAAAAAGTAACTGAAGTAAGGACATGTTGGGGGAGGAGGGGAAAAGACGAGGACACACAACTTGGGGGATAACAATCATTCTGTCAGTAAAGCTCCCAATCAACCCATTAGCAGCCAGGAGGGGATTACAAGTGAGGGGATAAAGCTGACTGAAGCCCCAAAGTTCTTTTACTCACCTCATGAGAGTTGGTTCCATGGGCCACTCTGGTTTTACAAACTGTGTAAATGAAGAAAAGAAAAGAGTGAATGAGTGAAATGGGCCACATACAAAACCCTTCATAACAGCTATTGCTAACCCATGTAGTAGTTCCTGAGGCTAAGACCTCAGTGGTACTAGCTAGTTCTCACTATCTTCACCTGAACGCTACGTGCTGTCCATTGCTGTGGAATCTGGACTGTTCCAGACCTTAGACTCTTAGCTGCTACTCTGGAACTGGAGTTGAGACACATTGGGTTAGAGCACAAGAGAAGGCAGGCAGCAGTGGCACCAAAGGCTCAGCACAGATGCTCATCTTTTAGGTGGGAAGGTAGCACAAAGCACCAGTTATGAAAGCCTGAAATAGCAGTGCCTGTGTTCCCAACTCTCACAATTACTTTGTGAGTCCCGTGATTTCAGCTGGGGCTCAAGTCAGCCTGGCAATCATATGAACAGCTCCAGCACTCTTATGCAAAAACCCTCTGAATGACTGCCGTCTTCACGTGCCTGCTGCTTTCTGGGAGCTTCTGCAGAAGGGACTCTCCTTACTCAATGCACTTGAGAGAGTGGACAGCACTAATTATCTCACACACACACTGAGGATGGGCAGGTGGAGTTTAAAAAAAAAGGACAAAAACCCTACAATATCATCTCTCTCAAAAAAGATCTCATATTGGGGGGGGGGGGGGGGGAGGAGGGGGAAGGGAGGGAGAAGGAGGGGACAGGAAGGAAGGGGACAGAGGTCTGACTCATAGCTATTGAAGCTTTGGGTCGGCAAAACTGTAGTACTAGTGGCTGGGAACCACTGCTTTGCAGTTTGGTTACTGTGACTGAGGTGCCAATGTAGAACTGTATGTCTCTTCATCAGGGACACTACAACCTTTCTAAAACTAGCACAGTTAAACTGAATAGTTGGTATATGGAATAGCGTCTCTTCCTACGAGCTTTTGAAGAGCTCTCTATGAATGTTCTCTACCTTGAACACCTCACTAGAGTAAACAAAGCCGCATTCCTGGGAAATGCTCATAGTTCTACAAGTTATTCTGTTGTCTTGACCCTGCTCAGGAGGTTGCTCGCACCAGCCGTGTTCGGTGTGTTCCCCAAGAGAATCATTTTTCCCCAGCCCAAAATTCAGATGGAAAATATGTCCTTTAAGTGCCAAAAAGTTTTAAAAAATAATAGAACTGTGGAAGGCAGGTTTGAGGGGCTGCAGCTTCAGACAGCTGCAGTAAACTGACTGTCCCATTGTAACAGACATCCATACTGAGATATTTTTATTCCTTTCCTCATTTGATTCCATCAGTATAAAATGAACTGAAGTGATGTCTGCACTGTGTCTTAGTCTCCTGTATTATGCAGTACTTTGTAAAGTACTGGGGTATTGTATGGCTGTCGTCTTATCACCAAACTGAGATGCAGATCTCAAAGTTATACTATGAAGCAACATCCTTTAGCCCACTGAATGATTTTGACTCCCCAGTTCATTCACATTATGGACTGGCTAACAGCAGTCTGGTTCTGCAAGGAGGAACATACAGAATATACTAGGAGAAGTGATTAAAAAGCCTGTTTACATACTGAATGGGAATGCTAGTCCATTCTTCTCTATGAGCTGCAAGGTGTCCTCTCCACAGGCACTAGTCAGTTCCATAAAAGGTGGAGAACAGATCCTTTCATCTGCAAGACAAAAAGAGGACTCAAATGCAGATCAGAGGCTTCTGCCTCCCAGTTCACATCTTTACCAGCTCGCTCCACAGTAGCTGTTTTCTTTCCTAGTTATTCCACTAAGAGATTAAAGCAAAGCACTTGAAAGATCATTTGCCAAACATGGATTTGGGACTCTGGAATTATTAGAATGGAAAGAAGGTCCCAATTTACAGATCCTCTTTGAAGGAAAAAGAAATTAAAGGCCAAAATGTTCACAAGTAGCCAAGCAAAATCATGGCACACTTTTGAAAATTTAGCAGCATATGACTCACCCAAGGTCACAGCACAGAATAGAGCCCAAATCTTGGCTCACAATCTATTGCTTTAAGGTAAAATCTCAAAGGAGTCTAAGTGGTTTAGGGCATGTCTGTACTGCAAAGTTAGCCCAGGTCATCAGCACCCAGGTTAGCCTAGCCCAGGTATGGGATGCCACACTGCACAGCAGATTTTAGTACATCCACACTGCTGTTGTAGGACTTCAGTGGTCATATCCTACCGCAGTAAACTAGGCCTCTCTAGGATTCTTCCCCTGTGAATTGTGTGAGAACTTGTCTGTTCTTCTGGGAACATGAGGGGCAGGGAGGATAACAGGGGTTGTGGGAAGGCAAGGACTAGCAGTGAGTGAATAGGAGTTGACTTAGGGGCAAAACTCAAGTTAACTTTGCAGTAAAGACAAGTCCTAAATTAAACACTGCAAATTAGGAGGGTTTAACAAAAAACAACAAAACAAAAAGGGACAAAAAGGGACAAAAAAGCCCATAATTCAACAGCAATAATGAGGGCTGCACCAACCTAATATCTAATATCAGCTGGAGACCAGCACAGGAGGAGGAGTAGAAAGATCACTGTTACCAGTATGCGGTGTTAAAAATAATTTACATTTTTGGATCAACCAGAAATTTGACTTGGCAGTAAGATAAACAGTAATAATTACATGTTAGTTCAGAGGGGCCAACCAGGTTGAAGTCTCATTGTGATAGGGTCTCATTGCACAAACAGAGTAAAAAGATATTTTCTGTCCTCAAGAATGTATAGTCTAAGAGATCAGCATAATAATTCTTAGAATTTACATGGCACTTTACATAGGGAAATTTCTTTACCAACATTGACTAAATTAATCCTCCGATTCCCTTGAGAGTAGGTATACACTATCACCATCTTACAAATGGGAAAACTTAAGCATTAAAGTCTACAGAGGGAGAGGGCACTGGAGCTGGAATTATACCTCAGGAGTTCCTGGTTTATAGTTCTTAACATTAAACCATACTGTTGCCATAAAAAGTTTTCCCCTGCAAAAATTAAGGCCCTATTTTCATGTAGCCTGAAAAGAGCAGATGTATAAAAAGATTGATGCTTTGAGGTCAAATTCTAAAAGTCAAAACAAAACTTCCCACTCTTCAAAGCTTTCAGCTCATTGCTCTGAAAACAGAACACAGCATCCAAAAGTGACTGGTACTGTAATATTTACAAACGTCTGCCAGAGCAAAGTTTCTTAACTTGGATTAATTTGAGGAATCAGATTTCGTTTACAGACACATGGGAACAACTTTGGCTTTGGCTGTTTTCCCACCCATATGCTTAAGGCTCACAAATAACTCTTGCCATCAGTGAGTATATTCAGAAGAATGTAGGGTTCCATCTCACTTCCTTCCATTTATCTCCCATGCTAACTAACATTTGAAAGAGGTATGCTGCAATGTTCTTGCCAGTCACATGAGGGGCAAGAAAGAAGTCCTAATTTCTTTAACTTCAGTTCTTATAAGAACCGGCTGAATCAACACAGAATGAAAGGGGAAATGAAAACTCTTGGGACTTCAGAGTGCTCCTGAGGCTTCAGAGTTGCTGACTTGGATGACAGTAAGCTTCCAATCCTCCTTACACCACCCTCAAAGTCAGGACTCTTGCCCGCTGAATCCATTGCAGCAGACTTTTAACTCAGTGGGAAAGCACGTTTCTCCCCAAGGTTAAGATCCCAGCCCAGACTCAAGCACAGAAAGCGACTTCTCAGAATTACATACATTGCAGATTTTAAAAGTGGCTGGGTTTAAAAAAAACAAAAAAACAAAAACAAAAAACAAAAAAACCCCAGCTGCCAGTCACCAATTACTGTCCTTTCTGGGGCTGCAAACACGGTCAGCAGCTTTCTGATGAAAGCATCCTGCTTTCTCCACCAAGCCTCCCTTATCAGAGGGAAAGCAGGCTCAGTGCAGCTGTTCAGCATCAGAACTGGTGAGAGACAGTATGCAAATTTAGTGTTTGATAGCTGATCTTGCTACTGTTTCTCAACAGCATAAAACCAAGAGACCCAGTTATGTCATAAAACCCAAAGCCTGTGTAAACAAGCACGGGAGGTTGATTTAACCCTTTGTGGCAATACATTCCAGCACTGGCCATTACTGGATGTTGTCACTGTTTCTCAGTCAAAAAATGGTTGCCGGTTGCCACAGGAAACCACCACCAAGAAGGACCACAATGGCCATAACAAGAACTGGTCTAAAGAGAACTGGTGAGAGCAGAGGAATGGGAGTCAGGAGTTCTGTGTTCTATTCCCGGCCCTGCCGCAGACTCAATATGTGACACTTGGGCCTTATTGCTTCTATCTGTAAACAAAGAGATAATTATTTGTATCGCAGAGTTCTACTGAGGACTAAGTAATTATGTTTTTTAAGTGCTTTGAGATCTGCTAATATAAGATGCCACCTCTGCAACACACACATCTACCTCACTTCTAGAGCTGTGTTAGTTCTGCACATCTAATAGGAAAGTGAGTAGATGAAACTCAGTACACAAAGATAACAGTAGATGGTGCCACTTTTACAAAGTCACTTATCAAACTAGAGCTTCACTTTAAAGTATGATTGTCAGAAGAATTTTTTTTTTTAAATGGCAGATCTGGGGAGGATTCCATATTCACCCTCTCTCAGTAGCTAAATACAATATTTCGTGATGTACAAGTGATTTTTCTGAATACCAGCTCTGAGTACTCAGCTTGGGATTTAAAGTCAAACTGGGCTCCTTATTTCTCCCATCATGCATAACGATTCAATTATCAGAACTATGGCTGGTCAGGAAATAAGTATTTGCTGCACAACATTTTTAAAAATGAAAAAAAATCCATTTAAAAAAAATTTTCATCAACATTTTCTATTTTCTTCCCCAACAAAAAACCTTGGTTTTGGTGGTTTTCAAAAACCAAACAATTTTCAGTTTTCTATTTTCATCCAAACACTGGAACATTTCCAAAGAAATTAAAATTTTTGTTTATGGAAAAAAGGCCATTTTTCATCAAAAAAAATTCCCAGGAAAAATGTCAACCAGCTCTGATCAGACAGACTATAACAGAGACCAATGATCATCCAACAGAAATACAGATGGTTTTGAAGGACAGTATAATCTTTTGTCCTCTGCTACTGAGCAAATGGCCTCAAGGGTCATTTGGGAGGGTCCCGTTAAGATGCCAGCCAGAACACAGAAGTCACAACAAATCCTGCATCTTGGCAAGGGGGTTAGACTAGATGACCTTTGCAGTCCCTTAAAACCCATGATTCTATGTTTACACAGCAGTGAAACAGCCCTGCAGCCTGTGAGCCTGAGTCGACTGGCATGGGCCAGCTTTGGGTGTCTAATTGCTGTGTAGACATATGTCCCGTGTCCATCCACACAAGTCACCATGATTTACGGATGATCTATGGTAATTGAAGCAAAAGGGAACAGAGCTGTTAATAAGGAGGGGCCATTTTAAATGTTCATTTTTCTTACTATAAATATTTTTTACTACAAATACTAAACAATATTTAATGGCTACAGAATATTGTTAAGCACTAATCACTGACTGCAGGGAAACTACAATCTAGCATTCTTGTCTCCCAGAATTCCTCAGGACTAATTTATTTATCATAATGATTAAAGAAAAGGTAATAAATTCAATCCCACATAAACATAACAGTTAACAATATCTTTCCCCGGCCTTTACTGAAACAAGTAAATCAATGGAGAGATCTCTTTAAAAATCTAAGGAATGTCAGGATGTAAGAGACTCACTAATTTCTTAAGCCCTATTTTTACTCACTCCGAACCAGGCATTACAGAAGGCTTTTTTGTTTATTTTTAGTACAATGGCAGCCTGTGTCAGAGACCTGAATTTGGCTATCTGTCAACTTAAAACAAAGAAAAACACACAAAGCAAGAAAAAAGAATACCAAGGTGGATCGATCTGAGGGGAGGGTCACCTGTACTACATCTAACGGGTGGAGAGGGAGAGACTGTTGTGCATCCAATCCAGTGCTGGAAATAGTTTTAGAATCTTTGTCGTTGCTATTAGAAACAGCAGAACTACCATTAAATCAGAGCTGAAATGCCAATGTGCCTTCCTTGTTTCCTCCCACCTTTGCCCTTACTTTTCATTTTATGTCTTGATATGTTTTCTGCAGCGCCTGCTTTCTCTCAGACTATATTTTCTCTAAACCCCTCTCTTTCTCTTCAAGACTCTGCTCTGACAGGGCTCCTTCCCTCCCTGCTCCTTCCCCCCCCTCCCTTTTTTTTTTTTAATTTTTACTTTGTATTCTTTCTCTCGCTGCCCTCCTTTCCCTTCTCTGTCCCAGTCTCATTTCCTTTCCTTCCATTGCTCTTCTCCCTCCCCACTTTGGATGCAAGCCAGACACAAGGTTATGCTCACCCAAATGCAGGTGATAGTGTGTTTGAGAGAGCAGGCTGCATATACAAACAGGCACTAAGTGAGGATGTAGCCAGCTATTCTCTCTCTCTCTCTCTCTCTCTACAGATGCTCTGCTGCATCTGGAACATGACATTCAGTTCTGGGAATCACTTTCTCAGAAAGATAGAAAAATTGGAGATAGTTCACAGGAAAGCCAAAAAATTATCAGAGAGCAGGAGAAACTGACCCTTGAAGGAGTAAAAGGGTGAAATATGGATAACTTGGCCAAAAAACACATAAGAGGAGTGGAGAGGAGACAGAACCTGAGGGATGTAAACACCAAGGAAGGAATTATTTTGTGTAGCATGCAAGGATACTGCAACAAGTAATGAGACACAATTAATAAAGAAAAATTTAGATTGAATATTGGTCAAGAAAATTTTTTTCTGGCAGTGAGCTGTGGTGGAAGTCTCAACACTGGGGACTATAAAAACTAAACTGGACAAAGCATGAGATGATAAAATGTACAGGACTATCTTGGTTTGTCAGGAAGAAGGTAATAGATGACCTAATAGGTCATTTCCCTCCCTCCTTAAGATTTGTGAAGCAAAGTATCAACATGACAAAAAAAAATATCAGCAGAATCCAAGCATTGCAGACATAGTGTGATGGCAATATGGATACAGACACTTTTCCAGCAAAGAACAAGTAAAGAATTCTTATATAAAGTTCTTACTACCCTTTGTGTGGAGCAACTATTTCTGGAAGTGGCATCAGTCCCTCCCATCAATCGCTTGTAGAAAAGTTAAGCTAGGATGAGAACAACTAACATCCCAAGGCCATGGCAGTAGAGTATTCAGACGCGTTCAAAAGAGAAGAATAACTTTCTACAGGGGGCAGCCTCCAGCAAAAACATTGCAAGTTTCATGACCACACAAGATACAACCAAGTGGCTTTATTTAGCCCAATCCAAGTACTAAAAAGTAGTTCTTCTAAAGCCCAGAGATTTCCTATCAGGGTAATACAAACCTGTGACGG
Source organism: Emydura macquarii macquarii (assembly GCF_026122565.2). Taxonomy (NCBI): domain Eukaryota; kingdom Metazoa; phylum Chordata; order Testudines; family Chelidae; genus Emydura; species Emydura macquarii. Next base: position 1,132,871 of record NW_027131366.1, on the reverse strand, counting down.
GAAATAACGCATCGGGACACCAACACCACTAATCACAACAGCCTGCCTTAAATTTTCACTGTTGAGTGATTAAATAATAGAATAGAGAATCAGGAGCCCTACGTTCTAGTCCCAGCACTACCACTGCTTCACTGCATGACTAGCTAAATCATCACTTCACTTACCTGTGCCTCAAATTTCCCATCTGCACAGTGGGGAGAATACTAACCTCACCTGGGTGTTGTGAGGCTTAATTAAAAAGGGCTCATAAAACTCCTTAGATGAAAGGCACTATGGAAGTGCAAATCATTAAGGTTATTATAGCAAATTACAACACTGCCAATAGACAGTTTTAATCTGTGAATTTTAGCTGCCAAAAACTACTCCCTACACATCCATCAAAAAGATTCAATCTGTAACACAAGTGAGAGCCAAACTGTTTATTTACAGAATCCATTTTTCTGAAAGAGCTCAGTGCTGCCTATTTACCATCCTTTTTTTTCTAGCTAGTTATAAAGATGGCAACAGCTTCCCTGAGAGACTCTACATTTGGCTATATAGGCTGTAAGGACTGCTTTGAAGAAATAGGGTGTGTTACCTCTGTATGATAAAATACACACAAAATACAGTAAAGAGAACACAGTAAAACTGCTCCTGAAGTGTTGACCTCCCTTGTAAACAGCCATTAAAACAAACAGGCAACTTCCATAATTTGGGACCAGTGATTCAGGTTATTCGCTCTCAAAGGCTCACAATGCAAAAGTAATGCAAAATCACGAGAGATTTGTTGGAAGGAACAAGAGTCTGAACCCTCAGTCCTTATCAGATAAATGTCCCTTTATTAAAAAAAAAAAAAAAAAAAAAAAAAAAAAAAAAAAAGACAATATTTGGCCCTGTGACTTCAAGAAGCTTAAACCTGGAGTTTTCCAGTAAACTGCATTTCATTACCGCTTTCACAGACTGGTACAACTGCACTCCACTCCCATGGGGCTGAGTAGGACGTGCAGCTACTGATCTAGTCAGTGCCACATGTCATTGTCCTAATACACTCTGTGGAGAAAAGGTGAACTTCAGTTCACTCTTCCCCCTCCCCTGAAGTTCCCTGTCAACTGGGGAAAAAACAAACTAGATTTCCTTCTTTAGAAGCCAGTTACTTTTAGGTAGAGGGTTTCTCATTTTAAACCACTAAGGGTATGTCCACACTGCAATTAAACACCTGTGGCTGACCTGTCTCAGGGGAGTTGGGCTCAGGCTGCTGTGCTGTAAAACTTCAGTGTAGATATTCAGTGACCCTGAGCTCTAGAACCCTCCCCCCATCACGAAGTCTCCGAGCTTGGGCTCCAGCCCAAGCCTAAACGGTTACACAGCAATTTTACAGCCCTGTAGCCCAAGACCCAGGAGCCTGAGTCAGCTGACGCAGGCCAGCTGCACGTATTTAATTACAGAGTAGACATAAGCTATATGATGGTCTCTTCCTCATTCAGAATATATGGAACCATTATATAGTTACTACAGTGACAGTTAAGTTTGAAAAACCAGCTTTCATCAGAACTCCCCCCTTTTCAGTTGCTCACAGCTTTCTCGAATGAAATTTTTCAAGCAAACTCTTTTTGAATACTAAGGCAGGAAGAAATCTCTTCAGCAACAGTCAAAGATAAACTCAATATTAAGATATAAAAATAAGTAAAACAGACAAAGAAGGAGAAGAAAATCTTAATATTGTGTAGAGTTCTGATACAACAACTAATAAACATGTTACACAGCTAAATGTAAGAAAAACTAGAAGTTTGGATCTCAGCATAAGATTGAAAGACTAATTGACTATCAAATAAAAAGACAGCAGGAAAAGACGAATATGTAATCAATATTGCAAAGAAGAAAATGACTGGTAGCAAGTTTTGTCAGTGTAGCTTTAAGGACTTCCATAGGTCAATTTATAATTTTGTAATTCTGTATAATACTAATTTTATCTCTAAGTTATAAAGCAAGTTTTATAAGATTTCTGCTATAAAATTGGATTTGTTAATAACATTTTTAAAAATCACTCTTCAGATGAGGCTTTTTTTTTTTTTTTTTTTTTTTAAGTCTCAGCAAAATCTATTCAGCCAATTTTGAGCGGTGTTAAAAAACACTCCCAAAATCTCACATTTGTTCCATAAATTCCTCCCAGTAGTTCTGTGCACGCACAATTCAACACCAGCAGAACAAAGTTTGTTCAAACATACCTTGGTTTGTAATAGCACTGAGGCTTAAAAATCAAGTCAAGTCTTAAAGTCCATATGGTCTGCACCTTATTCCAAGGCTATAAGAAATTCCATATTATATTATAAATTATTAATTAATACAATGAATTAAAGAGGATATTGGCTGAATTCATTCTATGGTGAAACTCCACTGAAAGCAAAAGTTACACTAAATGTGAATTTAGTGCCATAATTTAAAGACACAAGGGGGCAGAGTTACACTTAGCTTTGTGGGTTAGATTCCTCAGCTTTAACGCTATTAATGCTAGCATTTTGCATAGAGTATCTACATGTAACTGAAAACCCACATAAGCATAAATCTCTACCTGTAATGAATGGGCATTATTTGGATCCTCTGAATAAGTGGGGAAGCTAAAACCCATATGTGGAAGTAAAGAAGGTAGGATTTTAAACTCATAATATATAAACCTATTCTATCATAGTTCAGGGCTGTCAAAGATGGTTTTTGAACAAGGCAAATTCAAGTTAAACTGTGGGAGTGGGGGCAGGTGAGGCTCAGGGGGAAATATAGGTGAGGAGAAATGATCAGCACCACCGCCCCTTGGTAGAACTTTCCCTCTCAGCATTGCCTGCTGACTTCTCCAACACTGAAGACAAAACTCTTTTAAAAAGCAATGATCTAAATACTGCAAACACATCCATAACATTTTTTTTATCCCCCCCGAAACCCACAATGTCCAAAGAACACGCTTTGGGGCATTTCCCATTCCACCGTTACAGAGCAGAAAAATAGATTTTGTATCCTTGTACATCTTGTTGAAGGCAACTTTTTCCCCCTTCTCCTCCATGGCTTGAACAATTAGATTCTAAGGTGTCAAATGTTTCATGCAATTCTGTCTTGTGAAATTGCTCCTGATTGCTCTCTCTCTCACATATGACACTTCTGTTTAAAACAGATAAAAGTTCTGCAAACAAACTTTCAGTTTACTCACTGTGATTCAGCTTCAGGGGTACTGTAACTGGACCAGTACAGCCACAGGCATTTCTGGAATTAGGATATACCATGGAGCAAACACACATTAATCAATAGAACCAGGATACAGCGATCCCACGGAAATTTAAGAGGTGTGATGTGATCTGTCTCATTCAAGAGACAGATCACAGGAAAGGCTAAGAGAAGCATTAGTGCCAGTCATGGGGTAGACATTCTCCAGTGATGAAAGGGAATAGAATGGCAACCCCCCCACCTCATACATGTGAAAGAGAGCAGAATGAAAGGGGGGTTTACAGTCAGAAAAGGGTCATATTAAAGCAGATGCTTCAAAATGTCTTGATATGTTTGGCTAAGTTTACATACTTGTGATGTATCCCCAAATCAGCTGATTACCAGGCAAATCCAAGGGAGTTTGGTCATGATTGAACTACTGAAAACTCCATGCCATCTTCCTCAACTGTGCTTTACAAGTCTCATGGTGGTACCACATGCAACAGAGAATGAAAGCCCACAGTGGGGCTGTGTCATAATAACTGGAACCAGAGTAACATGACCAGTTCTCCAGAGGAAGGTGTGCATTCAGGTGTTTTTCATGGAGGAGCTGAGCGTCTTATAAAATCCTCCACCTTCCAAAATAAGGAGGGAGAACAGAAATAGAAGGCTAAAACAGTTTCTGCTGAAATCACTAGAATTTTTTGTAAAGCAGTGAAATTGTCTGACAGTCAGGGGAATTCTTCTCACAGATTGGATCATTTCGTTTGCCAAAAGCAAAAAAGCTTAGATGAAGAGAAGACCCATTTTCCAGGAAAAACAAAAGGACTATTTGGTGAGTTCAAAGGAACTTTTTAAAAAAACAAAAACAAAAACATGTTTATACCTTTAATGATATGGTCATTGCAATGGTATTGTAAATACTGACATCCAGGGAATCAAAGGGGGAGTTCTAGAAAGGAGGCACTGTAAAATCTACTTCTCGGGTTGTCTTCTATATTCAGTTATGGCTATAGGATTCAATGTGAACATCTGAAGCACAATGGTTTTTCTGCCTATTCAAAGCTAATTAGCTGTCTTGATACACAGGCCAACAACTCAGCCATGCTGCACTTGGCACACTTTCCCCAAAGTTTTTTTTTTTTTTAAATAGTGTATCAGACACAGAACGGGAGCTTAGCACTGCACTTCTGAGATAACAAAAGTCTTTCAGTCATTGCCTTTTAACATAACCCAAGGTATGCTATATTTATACAATGCACTGTGCATCAGGCCTGATCACTTATGACATGGCTTTGGTACTACCTCTTATTTATATTGTATAGTCTAATAAGCTGTAATAGTGATACTTCGCACTTCTATGTTTCCATCCTCATATATTCAAAGTGCTTTGCCAACATTAGCTAATTAATAGTTAAAAGATGTCCATGAGGTAGGCAGGCTGGTAAGCATTATCACCACTTTACAGATGGGCAAGAAGGTATGACGAAGTTCAGTAATCAGCCTTAGGACAACAAATACTGTAGTGTGTCAATAACAGTGGAAATGAGTGAATCTCATCTGATGAAGTGGGTTACAGCCCATGAAAGTTTATGCCTGTAAAAATTAAATTTGTTAGTCTTTAAAGTGCTACAGAACTCTCAGTGGAAATGAGGCATTTCTGGCTTCCAGTCTCCCGCTCAGAGCACTCGACTACGCAGCCACTTTAATTAATAATATGATTATTATTTATATAGTGCCAACCTTGCTAGGCATAAACTCTCTGCCTGAGGAACTTACACACCATTATTAAAAAGCGGAGAATTTCCTACAGAAAACTGTATCTACCTTTATAGCATTTTCTTAGTAGTTTTAAAATATAAAACACTGTTTTGCTGCTGAGCCTCCATTGCAACCAATGTACTGCTGCCTGTTAACATTTGGTTGGAGTCAATAAAATATTAGACACTACCTAATAAATTCAGCAGCACAGCAGGTACCTTCTGCCTGCACATATCTGGCAAATTCAGCCGCAGTCAAGCAGATGATTATTACCTTCAGTTTGCACTCAAGTACAGTATTTACTATTTTCCATCACAGCCTATTTACATATTTATTTCTTAGGTTCGTCTACAGGAGCAGCCTGGTGCAAAAGGGCCAAGCTACGAGATCAGTAGATCAAATTCAGCCTGAGAGGAAAATTTGGACAGTCAACCCCTTTGATGGAAGGGCTGTAGCAACGTGGCATTCCCCACAGAGAATTCCTGCCTGCCACTGAATGGAAGTGTTCAATACCTGATGAGAGGATTCACGCACGCAACCCCCTCCTCCCAAAACTGTTCCTAACTGCTTGGGGGAGACCATCTGTACCAATATAAAAATAATTAGTACTTAGGGTGACAGACTACAAAACACCAATTTTGAGTGACACAGGGCCCAGTCCTGCAATAAGCTCTGATGTCCACTGACTCCAAAAAAAAAAAAAAAAAAAGTTTAAAAACCAGCAGAAAGTGCCATATTGTTGCCAAAGAATTGTGTGTCAATTATGTTGGTGGATCAAGAACTAGAAGCAAATAATGAAAGCCCAGTATAAGATGTTTCACTTTATACTAGGGTAGCTGTTCTACATACATATTAGGATACTAATCATCCAGGTTAGCCTTCACGGCTCAGGCCCTGATTCTCCTTTCTTGCTCGTTTTACATCAGTGTAACTCCATTGACTTCAGTGGAGTTAACGCCTGATTTAGACCAGCATGGCCAGAAAAATCAGATCTTCTGTTTCTCGCACGGATTATGCTGTCTAACAAGAAACGGCAGGGTTGGTGGAGAACATTGGTGCTACTACTCATGGAAAGGCAAGCTCCTGCTTCTTGCACATAAACAGAACAGTTCACTTTCAAAAGCTAAGGGGGTATCCAAAAAGAACAGATACTCTCATAAAGCTCTTTATGACGCTAATCTAAAAGGGCTGATGACCCTTAACCAGATCAATTTAATGAGATTTCGGCAGCTAAGTCTTGAGAGAGACTACAGAACGCATAGCCCATAGTCCCTATAAATACCACTTTCATTCTGCACAGTGCATGTCCACATACTGCATATTTAAAGGCAGAAGCAAGGAAGTGGCCCATGGCAGTGCTGAATAATATGTTTTTAAAAAGCCTTTCTAAAGCAGAAGACCAGCTCAGTGGTATCTCCATCTAGATTCCTATACCCATTACCATGCTGCCTGAATGCCTACAACTGCAGCATTTCCAAATGGATTGTGTTCTAACGATTAGAGCACAGAAACAGCAATAGGACTGGTGTACTATCCTGACCCTGCCACTGACTCTGCAGAACTTGACAAGTAATTTAACCTCGGACTCCATTTACTCATCAGTAAAGAATGTACACTGAGGGGGTTAACACATTTGTACAGTATACTTAGATCCTTAGATGAAAGACAGTATTAAGAAAATGTAATTATTGCTGTACTGCTGAAAAGGGCTCAAAGCAAAACTCCACATCTGAACATCCCTAGCTTTGCGGTATCTCAGATCCAGCCCCACATTACTGTGGTGAATGCCTATTTCTACTCGGGCGGCGGGGAATTCGGCGGCAGTGGGGTTTCACGGCGGCGGGGTTCCGTGGGGGGGGGCAGTGCCCGCCGCCGAAACCCTGCCACAGTTCGCACCTTTTCGGCAGCGGACACTCAGCCATCTTCCGCGTACCACCATCAGGCCCTTCGCAGAAAAAAGCTTCCCCACCCCTGATGTAAATAAATGGGGGAGGCTGGGAAATTCAAGCAGAAATCTAAAAATCAAGCCAGCAACATATGCAAATAGTAATCTAACAATGGATTTCAGGTAACCTGCAGTTAGCTGAAAGCCAAGATATTCTCTTCCTACCACCCTCAACAAGAACAGTCTTCAGTACGAGTAGTGAACTCTAACGTACATAGGGCTTTCTTTTATACTTAGTCAGAGCTAGCATAGGGGTTTGTGCTTTGTGATGTTGAAGTAATGGCTAGATTAACGTTGGGCTTATTAGTGAACCTTCTGAGATTTCCGATTAAGACCAGAATAGATATTTAGATGAATTTTAGATGCCCAGAGAAGTTGATTGCATGGTTCAAAATGGAAGCTCAAACTAACCAAGGATTCTATTCTGCCCTTATTTACAATGGGTATAATTTTAGTGTATACAAGAGTGATGCTATCCAATTCCATTACTCAATTTACACAAACTGTTGCAATCGGGAGAATACCTGGGTAAGAAGGAATGCGGTCCACTTAAAACAAAGACAAGGGGAGAAACTGGCCTAAGTGAAGCAAGAAAAATGTGCACTTTATTCAACACCATTTTGTAAAAATAAGCATGAAGTCAGAAACCGAGGCAAGGATGGTTAAGCCTTGTGGTCGGAACAGTGGCAATTGGGCTTAGTGGTCAAAGCTAAGGGTCAGAGCTGGAATCAGGAGTCAAAAGCAGGGTTGGAACCAGGCAAGAATAGGGCTGAGAGCAAGGCTGGGGCCAGAACAGGTTGGAGTAAGACTAAGGACAAGACTGGAGCAAGAGCAGGATGATTCCTGTGGAGTCTGTCACCACTATCAGGCAGGAGAGTTCCAAACCATGAGACAATGTTGAGCAGACTGAGCCGCTTAATCAGGCTCTAGTTCAGGGATGACTCTCACTTTTCTACATGGGATAGTTTGATATATATGTTTTTTCCACTATAACTACACAGGTATAACTGTACCAGAAGAATGTGCCCACACCACTTATGCCAGTTTAAACGACTGCCTTTGTGAATTATTGCGTCCAGACACCTCTGTGCTTTTTCAAAATAACGGCACAGCTTTCTGGACAAATATCCCATGGTGTGATGTTCCGTAGCTAGGCACTATGCATTCTGGGATTTTTCTTCCATCGCATTGTGGGATGCCTACTGAAACCTAATGAAATTCTGGGACTTGGGGACAAATTCCCATGACTTCTTACTTGATATCCCATAAAATTAATCAGATTTTGGCCAGCCACCATCTACTGGGCAGGAGAGGGAGCCTTAAACAGCAAGGGAAGGAAAGTGGGGCTGGTACACTTAGTCCAGCCTCTATAGGGATCTAGGGATTTGGTATATCATGGAAATAAACACTTTTGAGCTTAAACTTGCCAGCACAGATACCCTTTGGATCACTCAATAGAGGAGGGGGCTGTAATAAAAGCTAAGCAAGCAGAGAACTAACGTGTGTCTGTCTTCTCAAACAGCGATATCTGGCCAACATTTTTTAACTCCCTCGATACTGTCAGTTCCTGGACAGTTTATTATAGCACAGCACATAGTGTTCACAGGTTGAGGTCCCCTTCACAGAACTGTCAGAATGGCTCTCCACCTGGGATCTCAGGGGCCATCTCCAGTGTCTCTGCCTGGATCTTTAGCTCGAGGCTGGGCAGTCTGGAGGAATGTCCTCCTCATGGTGGTCTGTGGTAGGCAGGGGGCCTCCCGAACTGTCCACAACACACTGGGATTTCACAGTGGCCTTCCTGGCAAAAATCCAGTCCTGCTCCTCATGGCAAGCACAGGCACTGGGAGCACTGCTGAAGGTCTTGGTTTTATCTTAAGCATTTTTGTAATTCAGCAGGAGCTCCTTGGCTTTGGCTTGGCAATGGACCATATCCTAGGAGCACCCCTTCTCCCACATCTGTTCCACTAGCTGCTCATAGAGCTGTGTGTTCCACTGACTTCCATTAAGATGGGAGTGGTCATGCTCCTCTCCCCAGATGGCAGGTAAGTCCAGGAGCTCCAGAAGGTATCACACAGGCATAGCTGTTCTAATGGACTCCAGCTATGTGAACTTACCAAAAGCTGGAATCGCAAAGGGGCACACTTATGTGCATGCCAGAATTTAAAAAGGGAGATGACATCTGGTCAAGACGACCCTGGAGCAGTGGAGGGCACACAGGTCAAGACAGGCTGATTCAGGTGTGAAGAAATGCAGTGTGGGATAGCAGCAGCTGATCTGTCTGAAGCAGTAAAGTTAATTTGAAATAGGAGAGTACGAACAGAAATCTTAAAAGTGGTATAACTCATCCCAGAATAGAGTTATATAGCTTCCAAAGCAGATTAATTAAAGGGGTATAAAATGCTAGATAACAAAAAAAACAAACAACCCTTGCATGTGTGGATGGAAGACAATTTATTCTGGAAAAAACGAAAGTTACGTTGGCGGTGCAGGCAAAAAAAACCAAAAAAACAAAAAAAACCCACACCCCTTTCCCATGTAGACAAGCCCTAAGTGAGTTTTTTCCAGGCAAATTTAAACTGAGCAATTATCATTTATTAAGCAGATCAGGCCTGGTTTCGGACCTTGGCAAGACTAAACACTTTTTAAAAACTGGCCTTTAATGACTCCACCATAACAGGAAGTATTACATTGTTTTAACTTAGGGCGTGAATACCTTCTCTTTCTAGCTATTCAATTCCCTTCCACATGTACCCTTGTGGCCACAGCGAGGAAAGCCCCACATGCCCTTCATAGTTCATTCCCCTTATACGACTCAGCGAGTTGACTAATTGCAAGTTCATACTGGTCTTTAGGAAGTGTCCCCTTGAAAATCCAGTGCCACAAACAGGTGTAGTGTTTACTGCTCTTCGAGTTCAGGTGGGAGGGATGTAGAAGAGATGGGCAGAAAAGGGGAGAAGGATTGGCCTGTGCAAATCTAGAGTGTGATCCTCATCCTACCTTCCAAGCATGTGCACTGGTGACAGCAGCAGTGTGTGAAAGCAGCAACTTTTGGGGTATGAGCCTTAGCTCCTGGGTGCCGCTTTTTGATGGAAGTTGGGTCTTTGTGGCAGAAAAATACCCCTTCCTACACTGTTACTGCATTCAGTCAGAGGGCAGGAATCCCCACACAAAGGTGAAATCTGCACTGAAATATTACACCTATCTCCACCCAAAGCAGAGTATGGACTGTAAATTCTGGATGTTCTTAAATAAATGCTTTCAGTCCTTGACTTCTGAGACCATTCCAACTACTAATATCTGCTTCTGTACCTGTCTTTACTGTTACCTTGTCCTCCTACCTTCTCCTCTGCCTGTTTAGTCACCTACTGATCATCATCTACGCCCTAAAGCTGTGAGCTATCTGGGGCAGATACCGACTCTGTTATTTCTTTGTACAGTTTCTAGTACAATTGGACTGTGATCTCTGACCTGGGGGTCCTTAAGTGCTACTGCAATAGAAATAACGATTTGGTCAGAACTCCCACTTCCTGGACATACTTTTTTGGGACTGGGAAGGAGAGACACAGACGATATACACACATAAATAAGCATCCCAAACTAAAACCCTAAGATGGCAGTGGGCTTCTTGCCAGTTGTTTTACTACACACTTACTAATGTTAAGCCAGAGCAATTATTTCGCTGCATCATTCTTTCCATTTTAGCAAAGATTAAATCTAAAAAAATCTTGCTAATATGATTTTATTTGTTTAAAGGGAGCAAAAAGTATTGTACTCTTCCATCTGAACGTAGGCACAGTATTTACAGACACGCTGCCATTTACTGAATTTTTCATCTGTAGTACAATAAACCAAGATTACATCTCTCGTTCTTGCATAACCAACTGGCATAGCCTCTTCCAGTGACTGGAAACTTATTTCTCTGAATTCCTATGCACTGCGTTATCTGGAAGAAGTTTTACAGGCCTTGACGAGTAGTTCCGGACTGCTAAGAGACACACACAGTGTACTGAAATTTACCAATTAATTTTCAGAATTGAAGTATCCATCATAGGGGGGTTTTATAGCAAGTATCACGTAGTATCTAAAATCAGCCAGCCAGGATTCATGAGGTACAGAACATGTTCTCCCTAAAATAAATTATGAGTTTTGCAAACTGTAAGGCCCTTTTTGCTCAACAGAGAAGTAGCCTTTTTTAATGCACTAAAAGAGATAGCAGCCCCTACAAAAATCACTAATGAGATATTCCTTTCAAGTCTAAGGGTCACTTCTTCATAATTGTTTCCCTTCAATCTCCCTGCTACCTCAAACACAGCAAACTACTCACTGCTCCAGCAGACTCTCTTATCCTAGGTGTAGTGCCAATAACCAGGACCTATCAGACATTGGGACCTAGGTCTCGAACAGTCTCAAATTCTGACAGGTCCTAGTTATCAATACTACACTACACTCGGCATGGCTGCAGGGCCCTGGCCGCCTGCGACAGCAGGGGGTGGCTCCTCCTCTGAGGGCCCAGCTGGCACTGCCCCCCAGGCTGGCGCCCGGGGGCATGGCCCCTTCTCGGCCCCCCTCGATACATTACTGTCTCTTGAACAGATCTTCCTGGTATTCAAGGCTTTGTCTTTGCTGCTCTTCTTCCCCACCACTGTCGCTCTACACTCATATCGTGGAGAATCTACCTCATAGACATGTCGGACTGGAAGGAGCTGGATAGATCATCTACTCCAGTCCCTTGCACTGACTATTATCTAGACCAGTGTTTCTCAACTGGGGTTCCATGGGAACACTGTTAGGGTTCCGCGAGAAAGTGACATTGCGCCGCCGAGAGCAGCTGTTCTCCACGCCGCCGAAAAAGGGAAGATGTCCTGGATTTTTCAGCAGAGGGTATCGAGTATGAGTGTAATTTCCCCGCGGAGCCTAAAGGGTTCCGCGGGGAAATTTAATTGAGAAACGCTGATCTAGACCATCCCTGAGAGGTGTTTGGCTAACCTGTTTTTAAATACCTCCATTGACAGAGATTCCACAACCTCCCTAGGTAATTTGTTCCATTATTTAACTACTCTTACTGTTAGGAAGTTTTTCCTAATGTCTAAATTAAATCTCCCTTGCTGAAATTTAAGCCCATTGCTTCTTGTCATGCCCTCAATGGAGAAGTAGACCAATTTATCACCCTTCCCTTTTAAATATGTTTATAATGTTTACATAATTTATCACCCTTCTCTTTATAAAAATGTTTATAAAAATGTTTATAAAAGATTGTTATGTCCCCCCTCAATCTTCCCTTTTCCAGACTAAACAAACCAATTTTTTTTCAATTTTTTCTTGTAGATCATGTTTTCTAGACCTTTAATCATTTTTGTTGCTCTCCTCTGAACTTTCTACAATTTGTCCACATCTTTCCTGAACTGTGGAACCCAGAACTGGACACAATACTCCAGCTGAGGTCTTATCAGTTCTGAATAGAGTGGAATAATTACTTCTCCTCTCTCCTGCAAATACATCCCAGAATGATGGTGGGTTTTTTTTTTTTTTTTGCAACAGCATTACATTGTTGACTCATGTTAGTTTGTGATCCACTATAACCCTCAGATCCTTTTCTGCAGTACTCCTCCTTAGCCAGTCATTTCCCATTCTGTATTTGTGCAATTCTTTCCTAAATGTAGTTCTCTCCATTTGTCCTTATTGAATTTCATCCCATTTATTTCAGACCTTTTCTAGTTTGTCAAGACCTTTTTGAATTCTAATCCTGTCCTCCAAACTGCTTGCAACCCCTCCCAGCTTGGCATCGTCTGCAAACTGTGTGTGTGTGTGTACCCTCTATGCCACTATCTAAACCATTTATGAAGATATTGAATAGAACTGGACCCAGGACATATCCCTGCAGGACCCTACCTGATATGCCCTTCCAGCTTAATTGTGAACTTTTGATAGTCACTCTCTGAGTATGCTTTTCCAACCAGTTGTGCATCCACCTTGTAGTAGGTTGGTCTACGCTATTTCTCTAGTTTGTTTATGAGATGGTCATGTGAGAGTATCAAATGCCTTAGTAAAGTCGAGATATATCACTTCTGCTCACTCCCACCCACCCCTCCGCATCCACAAGGCTTGTTATGCTCTTAAAGGATACTAGATTGGTTTGACATGATTTGTTCTTGACAAACCATGTTGACTGTTACCTATCACCTTATTTTCTTCTGGGTGTTTACAAATTGTTTTTAATTTGCTCCATTACCTTTCTGCATACCGAAGTTAATCCGACTAACCTATAATTCCCTGAGTTGTCCTTATTCCCTTTCTATAGACAGGTACTATATTTGCCTTTTTCCAGTCCTCTGGGATCTCCTCCCATTCTCCATGAGTTCTAAAAAAAAATAATCGCTAATGGCTCAAAGAGCTCTTCAGCCAGTTCCTTAAGTATTCTAGGATGTATTTCATCAGGCCCTGCGGACTTGAAGATATCTAATTTGTCTAAGTAATTCTTAACTTGTTCTTTTCCTATTTTAGCCTCAGATCCTACCCCATTTACCCTGATGTTTGCTATGTTAGTTGTCCAATCACCTCTAATTTTTTGGTGAAAACAAACAAAAAAGGCATTTAGCACTTTGGCCATTGCTGTGATTTCTGCTGTTTTTTTTCTCCTCTCATTGAGTAATGGGTCTACCCTGCCTTGGTCATCTTCCTGCTTCTCATATATTTGTAAAATGTTTTCTTGTTACCCTTTCTGACCCTCGCTAATTTAATCTTGATTTTTCCCTTAACCTTTCTAATTTTCTCCCTAGTGTTTTTATTTTATATTAATCTTTCATAATTTGACCAAGTTTCCACTTTTTATACAACTCTTTTTTGAGTTTCAGATCACTGCAGATCTCCTAGTTAAGTCAGGGTGACCTCTTACCATACTTCCTATCTTCCCTATGCATTGGGATAGTTTGCTCCTGTGCCCTTAATCATGCCTCTCTAAAAAACTGCCAAATATCTTAAACTTTTGCCTCTTAGACTTGCTTCCCATGGGATCTTACCTACCAATTTTCTGAGTTTGCTGAAGTCTTCTTTCTTAAAGTCCATTGTCTTTATGTTGCTGTTTTTCCATATCTGCTCCTATGGTCTCATTAACATTGTACTGAAGACTCAAACCACTCCCACCACTCCTGACTTCTCCCTTTCCATCAATGCTGACATCTTTTCACATCTTTCTAATACAGCCTATCCCCTTCCCAGTCTTCCATCAACAGTGACATCGACTCTAGTGACACCAACACAGGCCCTAACCACATCAGCCACACCATAAGGGGCTCATTCACCTGCACATCTACTAATGTAATATATGCCATCATGTGCCAGCAATGTCCCTCTGCCATGTACATTGGCCAAACCGGACTGTCACTACGCAAAAGAATAAATGAACACAAATCAGACATAAAAATAGAAACATCCATAAACCAGTCGGAGAGCACTTCAATCTCCCAGAACACTCTGTAAATGACTTGAAAGTTGCCATACTTTTACAAAAAAAAATTCAAAAACAGACTTCAGTTCAAGCTCAGCAGTTTCTCTTTGATCTGCAAACTTGACACTATCAAACTGGGTTTAAACAGGGACTTGGAATGTCTCTCTCATTACAAGAAGTAATTCTCACCTCCTAATCAATGATTGTGAATAGGCCTCAACTACTTCCCCATTGTTGTTCCTTAAACTTGGATGTATATATATACCTGCCATTTGATTTCTATTTCTTGCATCTGACGAAGTGAGTTACAGCCCACAGAAGCTTATGCCTGCAGAAATTAAATTTGTTAGTCTTTAAAGTGCTACAGGACTCGCCTTTTTTTTTTTTTTTTAAGTGGCCTCTCTGTTGCCCTTCTGGTCACTAAGCTTTTAAACCATGAAGTGCTCTCCGACTCTTCCTTTCCCTTCTTTTTTCAAATTCAGGGTCTCACCCAATCTTGTGGTTTCTCCCTCTGTGACATTTCTACAACCTGCCTTTCCTCAAAACCCCTTTTGGAGGATGAGGGACATTTCCGTATTATTTTTAATGAACATGGATGTGATTCAGTTTCCCCACTCACTTTGGAGTTAATTTGGAAATACAAATGAAATCAATGTCCAGGCCATTAACTTTTAACAACCAATGGCCAAAGGGACCTGTTGGATGTGGATGGATAATTTCCACGCTGACAACAACCTTTCCCCCAGAATACAGGGGGAGACAGTACATGTGACTGGGATTTGAGACAAAGGACTAAATTGTTACAAGAGGGACATAAGAATCCTGCTCTCCCAGTGGAGGGGAAAAATTTAATCTGGGATAGTCAAGGCCAGAAAAGTTTGTGGCAAGAACTTAATCTGTCTATCTGACCAGGGCAAAGAGGAGTAAATGTATCCATCAAGATAGATCCATGACACTCCCACTGCCAAAAGCCAGGTTCACACTATTCTTCTCTCTTGCTGGGTAGATAAAGCCTCTTCCTCTCCAGCCTCCCGGTCATCTCTCCCCTCTTCGCTCTATCCAACAAGCCATCATTTACAAAAGGCATTAACATTAAGTAATTCTATAGTTTTTAATCTTGTAAGAACCATCTTTCAAAACTCCCAGATACAACTGAATACCGAACCCTATTCTATATGCAGCTTCATGCTCAAGTGCACAGGCATTAATAGTGCCGATACACTCAGCATCCAACTCTTCAACCACGCTCCTTAGTCCTCATTCTAGAATTTGGACCAAATCACAAATGTTCAGATCCAGACCCAAGACTTCTCCAAAGTTCCATAGTGCTCAGATATAGGGTTTTTGATTTGGCTCCTAAGAGAGATTAGGGTAGATATGTGCCATTTGGATTTAGATCTTAACTACAGAGGAGGAAAGTATATTTGGACTGGAGTTTTTGCTTAATGTCTACCTCCATTTTATTTAGTAGGAGCTAAAGAGAAATGATACAGCTGTATTTGTTTCTAATTGAATGACTTAATCACAACTGCTCCCTTTCCACTCAGGCCAAATCCCAATACAAATTTGACCTTCACTGATCCTGAAGTTAGCGCTGACAATTCTGCTGCTGACAGTGGTTAAAACTAATATCTCAGATAAGTGAAACGAGTGGAAGGAGTCAAGAATCGCAAAAAAGGACCGAACCGACTGAGCGACAATATATTAGCAAACTACAACGCTAATGCAAAGAACACACAAGGCTGCTTATATTACGTGCATTGTTGCATAAAGCAGTCTTCTCTCCTTAATTTCCTCAGAGACCTTTAAACATAATGTGACTATTCTATGGTGCATGGGGGACACAGGCTGTGCATTCTCACAACAGGACAAAACAGGTATTTATTAGCAAAATCAACCCATGTGGGACTAGAGAGTTTGGGAAACTGGTTATAGAATAAGGAACTTTTCACCTGTAAGAGGTAGCACTTTCAATCTGGTCTGTGTTGTTACATGACCTAGATGTAAGACCCTGCAGAAGAGGACTGAGGCTCACTGGCAGGCCACTTTGGCAAAGCTTGCATTGCTTTTGCCTTACACAGTATCTGATCTGTGCAGGGAAAAGATTGAGTTCCAATCAGCTTCAGCGGGCACCTTTCACCAGATCTTTCTTAAAAGGAAAAGAATGAACATCCCCTCTCTTCATTAAGAATGTACATTGCCATTGGGGAGCACAGAAAGATGCAAAACTAACGTCTGACTGCATCCCACTATCACAACAGCACCTGTTGATTCTCAATCCCCTCTACATTTGAATGGAAGATATCACTGGACACTTCTTACAGCAGAAACTCGATGATCATCTTAGGGTCAAAGTGCTGCGGCAGATCAGCTGGTCTCAGCAGTCCACCGAGATGCTGATTCCTCAAAGACCTTTTCAGCACCTGGCCAAGGCGATCATTCATAGCCTTGAGGGGAGTCTGCATTTCCAGCTTCCGACCTACCTAGCCTTGCAAGAAGCCACTGAAGCTCATCTGATGGAGTTGTGTGCGGATTGGAAGTTGTGCTCTTCATGCTAGTCTATACTTGCAGCAGCACAGCTGTATCGGTGCAGCTATGCCACCGTAAGAGTGCGTGTGTAACCGCATTATGTTGACAGGAGAGAGCTCTCCTGCCAACATAACAACACGATCTAAATGAGCGGCGGTACCTATGCTGGCGGGAGAGCATCTCCCACTGACACAGCGCTGTCAACACAAGCACTTATACTGACAAAACTTATGTTGTTCAGGGGGGCTGTTTTTTTCACACCCCTGAGTGACAAAAGTTTTGCCGGAATAAATGCTAGTGCAGAAAAGGCCTCAGAATTTAGTAACAAAATTAGGGCCAGATAATAGACAAAATTTCTAATGTTATCAAAATAGGGAACTTGGATATAGTTCTAGAAAATGCAGATTAACCTCAAAAAGCAATTAGTAAATTTCAAAGATATTTGGGGTCATTTCTTTCCTTCATATTGATCTAGCATATTAATCTTCTTCCTCTCAGAAAAACAGCATTAGCCTGCATAAGAAATGGCAAGTTTTCTTCACCCTGAGATTATGGTTAAACTCTTAACTAGCCAAAATAGAAATACTGGAAATAGGACAACTATAGATAATCTGAAAATGGCTACATTTATATAGCACTTATACACTGGCTTTCATCTTCAAAGAGTTTCATAGACATTAAAGAATCGTCACTTCTGCTGCAACATATATAGTTATGAGCCCCATTTTACAAATGGAGAAACTGAAGCACAGGTAGGTGAAGTGACTTGCAGAAGGTCACCCAGCAGACTAGTGGCATAGCCAGGAACAGAACCCAGGTCTCCTGAATCCCAGTCCAGTGCCCTATCCATTAGGAACTTATTCCCAGTCCAGGAATCTGCCTCCCAGCCTGGTATTCTGACCATACCCATCTCTGAGAATCAATACAAATTTGACAACTAAACAAGATTTTTTTCCTGTATCCATGCATTTAAGTAACACACTAAGTATAGGAAGGGAAACAAATACTGAAGTAACAAATGGCAACTGAAAAGTTTTTAAAATGATGACCATTGTATACACAGTGCCAGAATACAAATATTGTACCTTTACCCTCAGTATATAGTATTTTAGGATAAACACTAAGCCTGGGATTTTCAAAAGGTTGTAAGGGCAATTCACTAACTACTGTGACTTGGGTGCTTCATTTCCTTGGGTTCCTTGGAAAATCCCACCCTACAAGCACAAAACTCTATGGTATATGTGTTTACTTTTTCCAACTTCCTTTTATAACCATATATAACTGCATTGTTTTGACTATTACAAGTGTTTACTTTGCAGGATTATGTCTGTACCCTACATGTGATCTCATTTAACAGCAACCCTGCCACCAAAAAGGTGATAGATCCCAAATGTGCTAGGTGCTGTATCAGTGCTGCCAAAATTAGCTTACCAGTGTATGCAAGGATGGAAAAGCATTGAGAAAGTATGTGTTATAAACCAGGACATATTTGATCCCTATAGGGATACAAGCCAGGCAATACCAAAGTTTATTTCATCTCAATAAATCTGACTATTATTTATCTCTCTGCAATGACTGCAGCAGGCAAAAGATGAGGAAACTGAAGGGCTGTACAGACAACTCAGGAACTGATTCATACTTTGCCAAAACACAACATGCTGCCAATTGCAGGGGGATATTCATTACTATAGGAGGGGAAAAGATGGTTATCAGAATGCAACAGCAGACATGGACTAGGAGAGAAAAATTAACAAGGACAGCAGCTCACTGAGCTCCACTCTGAGAATCGGCTTGTCTTTGGAAAACATTTGGTTTTAGCACAACAACAGGAGGAAATGCACTGGGAGCTCCTCAGAACATCTCCACAGGAAAAGCAACTGATTGCATCATTGTGCAGAGAAAATGGAAAAATCATTGTTGAGAACAAGAGAATAACACTAGGTGCCAATATCAACTTGGATTAGCAAAAGCTTTTAAAGAAATGTCAAGCTTCCCCCACCAAAGTTTAACAGTGTCTACCTTACACTACTCAGGAATAGTCTGGGCAACATAAGGGAACAGTACAAAAGAGGGAAACTGTCAGAAGATTTGGTGCACTGCTAAAGGTAAGGCAAAAAGGCTATTAAATTACCTGTGAAAGGAGATGACTGCACGTTCAATAGTAATGCAAAGAGAGTAACTGGGATACACACCATGCTAGAAAAAGAAACTATGGCTGGATATTACAGCTTTTGAATAGTACACAGTTGAAAGCAAGACAACAATGAACTAGGGCTTCCTGAGGAAATATGCCACAGAGAGTTTAAAGTGATGGTAAGCAATGGATTTGTCACTAGTGCAGCTTCTTTCCTTAGACCTTTTCCAAGCAATCCAGCGATAAAGGGTTCACCGTTTGCCTGAGCCAAAAGGGACCGACATTCTGGGATGTACTCCTGTATTCACCCCTTACACGCTATTGTAATAGTCTTTGTACACAGTATGCCTTGTGAGGTATCATTTGAAAACTCAGTTTGCTGATCAATATTGTCCTGATAAAATGTGTGTGACAACACAGTTAAAGTTATAAGATTCCATTGTATGGTATTACTAAGACATGTTCCAAGTCTGGTGAGTGGCCATGTAATTCAAGATGGACTGACTGCAGCACTCACACAATATAACTAGTGATTTACATGCTGAAGGCTGAGAGAGAGCAGACCAGGAGTGGTAGCTACTACAACAGCAAGCACCGGAAAGGGCACCCCAGGTAAGAGGGCTGAAGTGACTCAGACTCTAAGGTCAGAAGTTACCAATATGACCATCTAGTCTGACCTCCTGCACAACGCAGGCCACAGAACCTCACCCATCCACTCCTGTAATAGACCCCTGACCTATGACTGAGTTATTAAAGTCCGCAAATCATGGTTTAAAGACTTTAAGGTACAGAGAATCCACCAGCAAGTGAGTCGTGCCTCACGCTACAGAGGAATGCTAAAAAACCCCAGAGCCTTCGCTAATCTGCCCTGGGAGAAAATTCCCTCTTAACCCCAAATATGGTGATTAGTTAAACCCTGAGAATGTGGGCAAGACTCACCAGCCAGACAGCCAAGAAAGAACTCTCTCTAATAACTCAGAACCCACCCTATCTAACATCCCTTCACAGGCCATTGGCATATCTACCACCAGTAGTCAAAGATCAGTCAATTGCCAAATGAGGCTGTCTCATCATACCATCCCCTCCATAAATTTATCAAGCTCAGTTTTGAAGCCAGCTAGGTTTTTTTGCCCCCACTACTCCCCTTCAAAGGCTATTCCAGAACTTCACTCCTCTGATGGTTAGAAACCTGCATCTAATTTCAAGTCTAAACTTCCCACTGATGGCCAGTTGATATCCATTAGCTCTTGTGTCCACATTGGCACTGAACTTAATTCCTCCCCCCATCCCTGGTATTTATCCCTCTGATGTATTTATAGAGCAATCATATCTCCCCTCAACCTTCTTTTGGTTAGGCTACACAAACCAAGCTCTTTGAGTCTCCTCTCATAAGGCAGGTTTTCCATCTGCAGATCATTCTAGTAGCCCTTCTCTGTACTTGTTCCCGTTTGAATTCATCTTTCTTAAACATGGGAGATCAGAACTGCACACAGTATTCCAGATGAGGTCTCACCAGCGCTGTGTATAATGGTACTAATACCTCCCTATCTCTACTGGAAATACCTTGTCTGATGCATCCAAGGACCACATTAGCTTTTTTCATGGCCATATCACATTGGCGGCTCATAATCATCCATAGTCAGGTCCTTCTCCTCCTCTGTCACTTCCAACTGATAGCTTATAGCAGAAATTCTTGTTATTAGTCCCTAAATGCATGACTTTGCACTTTCCAATATTATATTTCATCCTATTTCTAATACTCCAGTTTACAAAGTCATCCAGATCTTCCTGTATGATATCCCGATCCTTCTCTGTATTGGCAATACCTCCCAACTTTGGGTCATCTGCAAACTTTATTAGCACATTCCAACTTTTTGTGTCAAGGTCAATAATAAAAAGGTTAAATAAGATTGGTCCCAAGACCGATCCATGAGAAACTCCACTAGTAAACTACCTGCAGCCTGACAGTTCACCTTTCAGTATGACCCACTGTAGTCTCCCCTTTAACTAGTTTCTTATCCACCTTTCAATTTTCATATTAATCTCCATCTTTTCCAATTTAACTAATAATTCCCGATATGGAACCATATCAAATGCCTTACTGAAATCTAGGTAAATTAGATCCACTGCATTCCCTTTGTCTAAAAAAATCTGTTATCTTCTCAAAAAAGGAGATCAGGTTGGTCTGGCATGATCTACCTTTTGTAAAGCCATGTTGTATTTTACCCCAATTACCATTAACCTCGATGTCCTTAACTACATTCTCTTTCAAAAAAATTTTCAACACCTTGCATACTACTGAGGTTAAACTAACAGGCCTGTATTTACCCCCATTACTTTTCTTCCCCTTTCTTAAAAAAAAGGAACTATGTTAGCAATTCTCCAGTCATACAATACAGCCCCCAAGTTTACAGATTCATTAAAAATCCTTACTAATGGACTTGCAATTTCATGTGCTAGTTCTTTTAATATTCTTGGATGGAGATTATCCAGCCCCTCCGATTTAAGCCCATTAAACTGCTCGAGTTTGGCTTCTACCTCAGATGTGGTAATTTCCACCTCCATATCCTCATTCCCATTAGCCACCCTACCACTATCCCCATCATCATTAGCCTCATTAAAAATAGAGGCAAAGTATTTGTTTAGATATTCAACCATGCCTAGATTATCCTTAACCTCCACCCCATCCTCAATGCTTAGAGGTCCCACTTCTTCTTTCTTTGTTTTCTTCCTATTTATATGGTTATACAGTCTTTTACTATTGGTTTTAATTCCTTTTGCAAGGTCCAACTCTACTTGGCCTTTGACCTTTCTCACTTTATCTCTACATGTTCTGACCCCCAAGGGGTAGCTTTCCTTGCTGATCCCTCCGATTTTCCATTTCTTGTAGGCTTTCTGCTTTCTCTTAATCACCTGTCTGAGATGTTTACTCATCCAGCTTGATCTACAACTCTTGCTTATGAATTTTTTCCCCTTCATTGGGATGCAGACTTCAGATAGTTCCTGCAAATTTGACAAAGTAATTCCAAGCCTCCTCCACCTTTAGATCCATGAGTTCTTCAGTCCAGTCCACTTCCCCAACTAATTCCCTTGATTTTTTAAAGTTAGCTCTTTTGAAGTCACAGACCTATTTTTGTTTATCCTTCCATTTAGTTTGAACTGAATTAGCTCATGGTCTCTTGAACCAATGTTGTCCCCTACAACCAGTTCTTCTATGAGGTCCTCACTACTCACCACTACCAAATCTAAAATGGCATGCCCTCTTGTTGGTTCAGTAACTATTTGGTGAAGGAATCCGTCAGCTATCACATCCAGGAAAATCTAGGCCCTATTATTACTACTACAGCTGCACATCTGTCTAGATTGTACCCTGGGTATGTCACAGGTGCTACCTAGGAGCAGAAGTTCCAAAGAATCACCAGAGAGGACATGATGGAGTTTAGTGGGCTCTGCTTTTGAATCACATGGTCCTGTTGCATCTAACAGAGAGACCAAAGAAATGACCCTAGCATGGAGACCTTAATGCAGATTTAAGACGACTTTGGTGGGGTGTAACCAAAAGGAATGTATCCTCTAGAGATAACTCTCTAATTTCCTTGCTACAGTCTGTTTGGGGCTAGAAAGAGACAGACATTACATTCCATCACACTGATCAAGAGGTAAAGTATTAACCATGTGACTCCACCAAAAAGAACTGAAAAAAACTCTCATCCACACTATAAACCAGTGTTTTCCTTCCTCGTCAGCCCAGGCGCTACCTGTAAATATTTAAAAAAAAAAGGGGGTGGGGTGGGGGGGGAGAAGGACGGGATGACACACACCTCATCCTAAGTGATTTAGATCATAAATCATCTGTGGAAATATATCAAATTAATATATAGTGATTATATAGTGATATAGTAATATATCAGTCAATCTGCAGAAACTATTGTAGCTACGTTACTGGAAGTCAGGGGGCTGAATTTCTCAGGGTGCTTGGAGCAAATGAAACTGGAAGATGGTAACATTTGGGGAAGAAGCCTACCCCATTGCTATAAAATCATAGCTCTGAAGAAAATGAGCCCAGAGCACTGAGAATCTTCTAAGGACATCTGGAGAAGGTTGACTTCAGCATGGTCTCCAGCTGTGGAAACTGACAAATATTTAAAAATAAAGGGTAGGCTGGTGACAAATGAGGGTTGTATGTTCCTTCAGGGTAGCTGATGAGGAACTGATCACATATTCTAAAGACAGATTCTCTACAAGCTGTGTCCTTTCTGCATAACAAGGCTGATCCAAGTGTTTATTGGAGTTTGTTTTGACATACATAAGATGCTCCCTGCACCAAATATTATATAGTAGGATTTTTCTGACAAAGAGCAATTAGTATGTTATTGAAATAAGAACATCCTGTCCCCAACACTTGTTTCTTAAACCTCCACGAATCCTTTGCAAATATCTGTGTCAGCTGGCCAATATGCTCATGTAGTTTTCAATAATATACCTAACACTTCCAGCATAAAGCAACCTTTTCCTGCATGTGCTTTGTACTTCTGTTTAAGACCAGGATCAGATTTGTTTTCTGTATGAAAAGCTACTTACAGTGTGGATGAACAGTCACACAGAGCATTCTGAAAAATTAAACATTTCAAACATGTATTCATTAATTGTGCTTTTATCTTTTGTTCACTGGCAACACTGTTAGAGATCTAGGTCTGAACAAAATGATTCTCCTTTGCTAGCTCCTCTTCCTGTTTATTACACAGAACACAATGCCCTAGAATCTTTAAAACCCATCTTCAATGATATATTTTTTCCAGAAATCAACTTGAGATAACATAGGGATGGACACAGATGAGGACATTAGAATGGGCATAGATATTTTAGTTTATTACAAGTCACAACATTATGTTTAAGACCTACTCAGTTCACAACAACTCACTTGGCTATATGAGAAAGCTATTGGGATTTTTACTTTTAATCTTTGTATCTGTTTTCAAAAGCATCAAAATTCTGCCGCAATTATCCAAACATCATACTTTGTGTTTCATAAAGCTGTCTGGATCCAGGTTCAACTATAGCCAAAGAAATTTAAGAACAATGACTTATGCAAGTCTTGTGAAGAAAGCCCAGAAACTTCAGCACAGCTTCTCACTGAATATGGCTGTTCTAAACAGTTTGGAATCCAAGCTACAAATCTTCCTTGATAATCATTCCATCTCCTTAATTAGTTTGCAATCAGCATCTAAAAAATGTAACCTGAAGGCAACTTTTTAAAAAAGAAAAAAACTTAATGTATATTGCTCCACAATAATCATGCTTTAGATTTTAATACCTAGCTTAATACATTATACTTGAAAGGTAAGCTTGAAAACTGTTGCAGAAGGGGGGAAAAAGAGTGTGAATTTAGACAAATCTTCAAAAAAAAAAATAGCCCTACCATTTGGATTTCTTTGTCAGTTACTAGCTTTCTTTAAAACCGCAAAGTAACTCCTAAGTTCACACTAAACATGGGACATACATGTGCATACTTAGGCTGTCTACACTATCACTTATGTCAGCAAAATGTATGTCGCTCAGGGGTGTGAATATTTCAACCCCCTGAGTGACATAAGTTACACTGACATAAGCACTAGTGTGTACAGTGCTATGTCAGTGGAAGAAGATCGGGGTGGGGGGGTGTTGGGTTTTTTAATGCCAACATAAAGTCATATAGTGGCTGCGCCGCTGCACGTTTTAGACATGCCTTTATATGCTACGCTATCGGGAAGTTTTGGGTTCCATCCTGTTTGTGAATACACTGTAACTCAAATATTGTAATCAAAATCTCTGCACGCTGAGAGAGAGAGGAGAGTGACTGGTTAGTAGAGCAGTGTGTAGAGTGTGATTGCTCTCAGGAATTTAGATGCTCCAACCCTGCAGAGAATTGTGCAGGGTCTGTCAGATCTGCAAGGACTCCTGCAGTAATTAATACTTTACAAGGTTAACAGGATGGTCTTGTCATTACAATACAAGATCGAGAACAAAGACACAGATCTTCCTTAAGCTTCCTATGTGACCTTAGACAAGCTGTTTACACTCTATGCCTCAGTTTCCTCACCTGTAAAATGAGAGTATTATCATCTACCTTGCCAGGGAGATTGCAAAGCTAAAACCATCTCTGTCTGAGGTGCTCCAAAAGGCTCATATGGAAGATGCTAAAGGACTGCAAAAAATTATTTTAGTTGTAAAGGCAGGTCACATTTTGAGCAAAAACTAGTGGATAGCATCCTTACACATACTTCTCATAGAAGAAAGCACAAGACCATAACAAGATCAAGTTACTGGAAATACAAAAGGCCAACAAAACGGTCAGAAACTAGTTAAAAGCCATTCCTTCCAGACATTCACTTAATTCCCAGAGGCAAAGACCAAAAGCTAGTTTATATCTGTCCAGACCCATTTAGTTAAAAAAGATGTCGCACTCCTTTCCTGTGATTTAGGAAAGTAATCAGAGTCCATCAATGGGCTGTTCTTGAGGTATTCATTCAGAATGAGGCTTACTTGGAGGT
Source organism: Emydura macquarii macquarii (assembly GCF_026122565.2). Lineage (NCBI taxonomy): Eukaryota > Metazoa > Chordata > Testudines > Chelidae > Emydura > Emydura macquarii. The sequence goes on along the minus strand of NW_027131366.1, from coordinate 1,107,360 downwards.
TGCTGTGAATCCTTCCAAATTGCATTTAGAAAAGAAAAATTCCTCATGTTCAAACATGATAATGCACATATCCTGGCCAAAGCAGAACTCCAGCAACTCTGCCAAGCTTTGGCTGTGATTAGTGACTGCTTTTATCCCTGGATTTGCAGAATGATGCCTAGAGGTGGGGGAAGGACTGACTGCGCAGTCTCACTCCTGCTGCTTAAAAAGAAAAAAAACACTTGCCTCACTTAAAATGACAATGTGCTTCCTCCGATGCTATAACATATGTTAACGCTCTGTCATCAATCCCCATTGCAACTCTTACTCAGGGACAATTTCCAGAAGTGGCCTCTAATTTTGCCCTGCCAGATTGCATAAGCACCTGTTAGCATACATGAAACTTGCCTTTGTCTGTGTTGAGTCTCATCTGACTGGCGTACACAAATGCCTGTAGGTTCATGTGAAAGCAGATCTTATGTACACAAATTTCAAGGTCACTTGAAAATTTGGCTCCAAAACTGTAATCTGCAATCTGTTTTAAATCTAACTTCTTTTGTTTTGTAGCTAGTGGGTTTAAAATAGCCGAGGTGGCTCGGTCGAAAAAAAACTGATGCGCTCAAAAAGCTTCTGGTATGAAGCCTGGTATGAATCCCTGTTCTTTCAGTTAGAGCAGGAGCTGTAAACCCAGATGGTTTCATGGTTCTGAGTCTACACATGCCAGGCAATGAGAGCTGCTTCCCTCCAGAGAAAAATCACCATCTGGAAGGAGATTATTCTTCCACTAACATGCAGTGCTAGACAAAGGTGCCAGATTGACAGTGCAATGTAACTGAAATCTTCTGTCTACAAATACTTGAATATTATTTTTATTTACTGGAAGTGGTTTTTTGTTTTGTTTTTTAAGATTTCATTTACTGGATGATGGCAAGGACTTGGAAAACGGAATTTTCCAAAGAGGAAAGCCTTGTGTTAAGGGCATTGTTATTTGCGTTAGAGGGTCCACACTGGGGGAGATTATAGGAAGCCAAATGACAGAATATGGAACTGTCACAACAATATCTAATCCAGCCATCAATTAGAGCCATACTGGAGACAGCAGCTACAGATGTTATGATTTGGTCCATACATCAGAAGAGTTACAATTTTGAAAACAAACCAACCCTGTTTTGGAAACAGACAGGCAGCTCCATGATCACATCAGATAGACAAATGTTTAGCCTCTTGCTCTACTAAAAATTTCACGCATTTAAAAAAAATTAAAGTTGAAAAGATCATACAAGATTTAAAAAACCCCAGACTTTATAGTAGCATCCCCCCACACTTCCCCTCCCACCCACTCCCACCCAACTTCGGAAGTTTGACTTTGCCAGATGTAGGATTTTACTCTCTCAACAAACACAGTTTTCCTACAGGAACAAGATTGTTACATTATACAAAAGTCTGAAGCTAATATGATATTACCCAGCACTCAAGCTATTTTTTGTTTTAGGAAATGCATATCTTGAACTGAATAAAAGTGTCTCTCTGTTTTGTTTTGGGTTTTTTGGGGGTTTTTTTTTAAAAAAACCACAGCATATTTAGTTTAGCCAATTTACACTCCTGTTGAGAGTCATTCTTAAACAAAAAAAAAACTAAATCACAGTTCTGAAAATTTAGACAAGTTCCCAACTGCACTAATCTCCTCCTGATCCCCTCTTCCAAGAGACTGCTCATTCTGATCTGATCAAACTTGAAAGTCAACATGAACTTCCAAAGATTAGCTGATGAGGTGGAAAAAACAGAGCGCAGTGAGTGTGTGGGGAAGGAGCATTTCACTGAGCAAATTTGTTCCTGGTTGATCACCATGGCTCTTCTAACTAAAGAAGATTTCAAGTGCTTGAATTACTATCTGCACTGAATTTACACAGCCTCTCTTCTGCCACTAGTCAGCAAATACCAGTGCTGATACACAGGCCCCGCAAATTAACACTGAAAACACCAATGAAAGATGCACAGGCCAGGGTGGAAGAGAAATCCCAAGGCAGTATTTAGCTGTAGGGTGGTCTCACTATCTGCACATATGGAGATTTATACATTGCTTGAACCAAACTGTGAAATGGCAGGATTTCAGGATCTCAATTCTCCAACAAGAGGCTTTTTTTCCATCTTGATAGATCAGGAGGCAGAGGAGACTGCTTCAGTTTTCAGCTACTGTTCAGGCATGTCAGAGTTTGAAATCCGATTGTAACTGCTCTTTGAATTGATCTGGTTAACAAGGAGCACTAGGAAATCAGAAAATATTTTCAACCACAGCTGCTTAAATGGCTTGTGGCAAAGAAATAACAAAAAACCTTGACGGATATGTTAAAAAATACAAACTAAGGACAAACAGACAGCCTATAGAGATCAGGTGGTGGGACCAGACCCAAACTCTCAGTATAGTTCATGCTCACACAGAAGACTAGGTCTCAGCTTCTAAGCTGGTATAAAAAGAGCTACGTTAATTTACACTAGCTGAGGGTCTAACTGCAAGTGACATTTCAGAGGTGGAAGAGCTAACAACCTGGGATATGGTATTCACTAAACCTAGATAGTCACACAGGAAGTCAATGATGCATTAGCCTTTGGAAGAGGTACACCCCCCTCACTCATTTAGAGAGGTAACTTACACAACCAAATGTCACTGTTCTTTCCTGGCTCAAGGATAATTTCAGTTATTGCCCGAAATTCAAACTCATCATGGACTGAACTTGTAACTCCTGAAACAGGTCAAAAATGCACATGTAAGAATCCCCCAAATCCTCTGATTTCCCAATGGACATTAAAAAAACCTAGGAGACACTACCCAATGGGCAGGAAGCACTGCACAGACATTTCAAGACACATTTCCTAGAAGTTAGCTGAACTCTGTCCACTACCATGTCAAGCTCCTTGGCTAGATTTACAAGCTGAGTAAAGGATACTTAAGATTTTTAAATAATTCATCTGTTATTGCTTTAAAAAAAAAATTAAGCCGCATCTGTGGAATTCATTCTAGGCTGTATAAACATATACAGACCATAATTAGGTGCGGGGCAATCCAGTTCTTCTTGCAATGTATGTGTCAAGTGAAGACTGAACAAGTAACTTCTGTTAAAGTTTAACAATAAGTTTCATTATTGCTAAGACCCAGTCAAAAGAAAGGCTCATTAGCTGTATGAGAAACACCTGAGATTTTTTTTTTTTAAACTTATCTACTTCACTTTTCACACTTTTTGCTGTTTGTTTACTTTTTGCACTTCACTGGGTTTGGATAGTGAAACTAGATGAGTCAATTTCTCTTTATTCCTGTCATTTTCACTTTTTTGTTCTTGTAGGCCAAATACTTTGGTCATTGATTCACAATACGATAGGAGGATATTCAGATTTAAATACCCATTCCCTCTCACCTCCATGTGATCAATTAATTTTTTTAAAAGTTTCGTCAAAATATTTATATCATACTTGGATTTCATAAAGCTTTACAAATGCAAAAACTAAGTTTGGGGCTCTAACTTATTTGCCAGTGTCTCTTTATTAATCGATTCTATGATTAACATCCTATTAACATTACTATTAATGCCAAATGGATCAGCACCCTTGTTTTCCCATGTCATTTAACCTCGAAATTTCCAGACACTTCCCCCTCTCCTTTCCTTTCACCTTTCCCCCCTCCCTCCCTCCAGGGAGGAGGAGAGGGGAGAGATAATAAGTACGAAAAGAAAACCCCAAAAAACTTACTTTCGTAAGACACCAACCTAGGAAGCAGGGGAAAAAAGATCCCAGAGGGGAACAAAAGGTCACTGTTCTTCAACAGCATCATTCTGCATCAAAAGGTAGTGAATTTTCAGATACAGTCCACAAACTTACTTTGGATTTAATCAACTGCATGAGAATAGCTACAGGTAAAATAGAGAATGTTTTCATTTGATTCTCATGACACACTCCAAGTACTACAGTGACAGCTCAAGGCAGTGATTGGCTTACCTAAGCATGCATGCTACACAGTTCTTACCTGATTCATAACCCAGACTGGGCATCAGAACCCCACATGGATAAAGGGCTATATTCAAATCGGAGCCCATAATCCTCCTGCCTTTAGAGATCAGTACATTTTGTTGCTCACACAGAACCAGTCAGCCTTCTATCATGATTAAGGCTTTGTAAGAGTTCAAGTTAGAATACAGGCTGGCATTATAAAAAGAGACCAAGGGAGTTAAATACCCAGTTCTCACTGACTTTCAATGAGAGTTCGGTGTAAACTCAATTAGCATCCTTTGACTATCCCAGCCAAACTATTTTGCATGCAATTGCTCTCTCCACTGTAAACATATATTCCGGGTTTGCTATGGCTTACAAAGCCTCAGAACTTGGTCCCATGTCCTACTGCTGGGGACGGAACCCCACTCAATAGCAGAAGTAGGGCAGCATAGTTGGCACTATAGCATTATAGCTGCACAAGACACTTCACGCAAAAAAAATCACGCAGTCCCTGCCACAAAGAGTTTATGATCTTAGGAACTGAACTTGCAGTTGCAGGGATCCACTTGTATAAAGGAAGTTGTTGGATCAGGGCCTAAAGGTTGAGGATGTTTTGTAAGGTGCTGAGTGCCTTCTACTCTCACTCAAATCAGCAGGAGTTGGGGCTGCTCACCTCCTTGAAAGAGGGTGCTTGGCTTCTTGCAGGATAGGGCCCTAAATTAGACTAAGGAGAGAAAGGGACAAGGGCCTCAGTAAGAGATTCTGAGATACACTTTTGCTATATACGTATCTTGCTACTTTCAATTTGGTTTGTTTAATAAAAATGTGTGATTGCATCAGCCTTTGAAATATATTGCTACACCGAGATTTGCAAGTTATATTTAATGTTGTAAGAGTGGAATCAATCTGGGATTCAGTTAAACATACGTTACGTTTGCACTTCTTCCAGAAAACACCCTACCCAACACTGGCTTATTTTTTTAAATGTAGAATTTAGTAAATCCATTCTGTGGTCAAATCTTTGCCAGTCTGGAGGAGGATTTCTTTTCAAATAGCTACAGTACCTAAGCTTTAGGAAGTGGCTCCTGCACATGCATCTTAATGACAATATAATACCACAGGACTTCTGCCTCATGTGCCAACATGCGTTCTAAATATTTTTCCTACCCCCAGTTATGCAATTCACCCTCTACTGGCACAATAATCAATTCTTTTCACAACAGATCATACTACAGTCATTAATTTCTCAGATGTCAACCATCAACCACTTCTACAAAAGGATTTTTTAACTGCTTAAACCAAAAGGTTCACAAGTTTATGCAGTGTTATGCTTATGATAAAAACCAATTAAGACATTTCAACTTAAACCTTTTTCACACATACAGATTTCAGAGTATGACATCTATTCTCAGCATTTCATTGTTTGCCCAAAAATTAAGTGAGACTCTCCTCAGCATTCTTCTGACTTTTCTAAATATTACAGGGATCTCAGACTAGTGTGGAAGGTGATGTTAAAAGGCTACATGATCTGAGTGTAGTGAAAACAGGTAAGAGCCAGTAACTCTTGCGTTCTACTCCATGCTCTGCTGCCCAACTTTGTTGAATCTTGGCCAAATCATTTAACCTCTCTGGGTTAGTAAATTCTGTAAGGACCTGTGAAATAAGTATTACCTATGGTAAGGTTTATATAATCATTTGAAAATAAGAAGCACTTCAAGAGCTGTTATTTTTATCGTCAAATACTGTAAGATTAATATGAAAGCATAAAGCTACACATATTAAGAAATCATGGTCCTAACTCAGAAAGTCCTTGTTTTCATTAGCTACATGGTTTATTTTAAATTTATTTTTCTGTGTATGACCATGATTAATCTGGATTTTTCTGTAGGTTGACTGTCTTTCCCTTGGCTTTACACTATTATTATTTGTATTATAATAGCACTTACAGTCTTCAGCACAGACCAGGTGCCCATTGTCTTAAGCAACGTACACACCCATAGCAAAAGGCAGTCCCTGCCCCAAAGAGCTCACCATCTAAATAGACAAGGCACACAAAGGGTGGCAGAGGAAACGGGTGCACAGAGAAGTGAAGTGACTGACTGACAGGCCCCCAAAAAATTAGCAATGAGCCTGGGAAGAGACTCATAGTTTCCAAGTTCCAGTCCAGTAAGATTTTGCTATAGGTTTACTGCTTTCCCTTAACATTTTAAAATCCCTTTATTCCCCTCCCTCTGCTGATAAGACATACTCAACTCTACTGGAGGGAGCTCTAATCAGCGTAGCCCTATATAGTGCCCTGCAGCCAGTCAGGCCTGGATCAATACCCTGCCCTCCTGATGTTACATATGCAGTTAAAAAAAACCCATAATACTAAAACAAAATACAGAAATGCTTCAACAACAGTCTTCTGAAAAGACCAATTATTTTCTAAGATGAAGAAAAGGCTACTTACATTTCAACCAGGATAAACTTCCCTTGAAGCCTCAATATAAACTCGACATGGATTTACCATTACCTAATGAAAAATAATCATTTTCCCATAAGGACTCACTAAGCTTGGAAAGCTATTTAAAAAATAGCGCCTTGGGACAAACAAATGAAAAACAAAAATTGCACAAGACCCAAAAGGGAATGTGAAAGAAATCAGACCAAAAAACAACAGCTCGAGACCAGACATGTTGACTTCAAGGTAGCTGTTTCAATGTGAAATTCTGAGCAGGTTTTTTATCTTACCTTGTATTACTTGTTAGGTTTTATACAATTTAATATCTTTATATTATTTGTTTACTTATTCTACAGAGTGAAATATAAAGAAAGAGTTAAAATAAGCTAAGAAAGATAAAGGTTGAGACACAGCTTATTTTAACATTCTTTGATAAAGCCCAAAAGAAAAAGAACAAACATAATGGTTAGGGTTAAAGATCAACAAACAAAATTATCAAAAGCTTCTCTTCTAAACAAAAGTTCCTGGATAAGTCAAGGATTCATATGCTGAGAGAAGTTCTGTCGGTATCATTCCAGATATATATATGTTAAATATGCAATTCTGATCCTGTACACACAGCATACATCTATTTGACTCGAGATTGCAGTTCCCAATAATCCTTCTTTTAAAACCAAGGCTGCCCTACTTTGAAAAACAGAATCTTGGGACAAGGCAATAAACCCATGTGAAGGCCAGCAGGGAGCAGTGGGATATCACATGATCCAGGCCTAGGCCTCTTTCATACTTTTAACGTTGTACCCATGTAACTATTTCTGTTAGGGGTAGGAGATTTTACTGAAATAGTAATACCAGTGCAAGCCCTAGCATGGGCACAGTTAGACTTGTGTCAAGGTGCCTTATACTGGTATAGCTTATTCTTATCCCATTTGGGAATAAGCTATGAAGGCATAAGCACTTTTACACAGGGTATGGCTGTGTCCACACTAGGGAGCTGTATTGCACAGTAACCAGCAGAACCTTGATTTTATTAACACCACTCAAACAAACAACCAGTTATATGAAACATTTTTCCAAGGAGATGAGGCAGGATCACATAACAAAGGGAGGTCAAATAAGTCGACCTCACATTCAGATGCCTTCAATGCAGTGGTTTGAAGGACAAGAAGAAAGTGATGCATTGAACCAAACTGCAACATGGGCACCGTACCTACTGTAATTTTAAGATATTCAATTTTATGAACTTTTCAGTTTCATGAATTCCTCAAGCCCCAACTAGTTTGTAAAATAAGGATTTCTACTGTAGGAAAAATAGTACAACTTTCTGGTGTTGACAAACCCCCACACAGAGCAGTGGACAGGTTCACAGGTGACTCATGCTCTTTTTATCAAAAAGAGGATGTGAGGGAGATTCCCAAACCTGAGCCATTCTTTTTAGGTGACAAATCTGAGTAACTGTCCCAGATTGAGGTGTCATAAGAGAAGGTTTTGGAACAAATTGATAAATTATACAGTAATAAGTCACTAGGATCAGATGGCATCCACCCAAGAGTTCTGAAAGAACTCCAATGTGAAACTGAAGAACTACAAACGGTGGTATGTAACCTATCATTTAAATCAAGGTCTGTACCGGATGACTGGAGGGTAACTAACGTGATGCCAATTTTTTTTACAAGACTCCAGAGGATATCCCAGCAATTACAGGCCGGTAAGCCTAACTTCAGAACCAGGCAAATTGGTTGAAACTAAAATAAAGAACAGAATTATCAGGCATATAGACAAATACGATTTGTTGGGGAAGAGTCAACTTGGTTTTTGTAAAGGGAAATCATACCTCATCAATCTACTAGAATTCTTTGAGGGGGATCAACAAGTATGTGGACAAGGGTGATCTAGTGGAAAAGCCTTTGAGAAATTCCCTCATCAAATGCTCTTAAACAAAGTAAGCAGTCATGGAATAAGAGCGAAAATCCTCTCCTGGATCAGTAACTGGTTAAAAGATAGGAAACAAAAAGTGCGCCCACTTCTTGAATACTGCGTGAATATCTGGTCGCCCCATCTCAAAACGGATATATTGGAATTGGAAAAGGTACAGAAAAGGGCAACTAAAATGATTAGGAGTATGGAACAGCTTCCATGTGTGGAGAGATTAATAAGACTGGGACTTTTCAGCTTGGAAAAGAGATGACTAAAGGGGGATATGATAGAGGTCTATAAAATCATGACTGGTGTAGAGAAAGTTAAAAAATGTTATTTACTCCTTCTTATACCACAAAAACTAGGGGTCACCAAATGAAATTAATAGGCAGCAGATTTAAAAACAAACAAACAAACAAAGGAAAGTATTTCTTCACACAATGCACAGTAAACCTGTGGAACACCTTGCCATAGGATGTTGTGAAGTCCAAGACTATAACGGGGTTCAGAAAAGAACTAGATAAGTTCATGGAGGATAGATCTATCAATGGCTATTAGCCAGAATGGGCAGGGATGCAAAATTATGCTCTGAAGTGTCCCTAGCCTCTCTTTGCCAGAAGTTGGAAATGGGTGACTGGGGATAGATCACTTGATGATTAATTGTTCTGTTCATTCCCTCTGAAGCACCTGGCATTGGTCACTGTCAGAAGACAGGATACCAGGCTAGATGGATCATTGATCTGGCCTCTCATGTTCTTAATCTAACAATTTGCTAGAAAATGCATGGCTAAACTCAAGCCCACTATAACAAAGTCTCCATGTGAGCTTTACCCCAAAAACTCAAATGAGGCTCAAAAGGGCAGGGCAGGCAACAAGTAAACAGAGGCTGTCTATAAATCTGTACTTCCTGCAAGACTGCCTTGAATTAGAATTATCTAATTAACACCTAGAACTCGTGGTAGAATTATTTACCTTAAGTACAGATATATGGAGAGTTCATTTGACTAGGCCTAAATTTTAAGCGTAGACCAGGTCAACATAGCTACAGCACTCAGGTATGAAAAATCCCTGGCTGAGTCAATGCTATAGGGTTATCCAGGCATTGCTCTAGTGCCGTACTTATGTAGTTATAGTTAGGGCTTAAATTCTCAGAGTATTTCCCCAGCACCCTGGGGCTTGGGCTTTTAGCCTCCTGGGGTATGCCAAGGCTCCTGTGGGTTTGAAAACATTTACCAGCACTCCACTCCAGATGGCTCCGGCTGAATGTAAGCCTTCGCTTTAGTCTCCATAATGCAGACATAGCCATAAGATTTAAATATCTTAGTGGAAGTGTCCTTCCTGGTCTGCTTTCACCTCCTTGCCAAAAATCAGCTGCTTTTCCTAGTATGTTCAATACCCTGATCTGCATAAAAGGAAACCAAAAGGCCCTTCCCTCAGAGTAACAATTGTGTCAGCAAAGTGCATCAGTTGACAGGACAGACGTCTCATATTTCTCCTAGAAAACCAACATTAAACTCAAGTTATTTCAGCATGGCAGCAATTATGTCCTAGCGTGCCCTTGCTAGCAGCCCTAAATCAGCAATTAGTATTGGTCTCATCCTGCTTCTCCATCTAACATATTATACAAATTATTTACAGATTTAGTCTCAATCTGCAGTTACCTAACATATGCCATGGGGTGAGACACTCATTGCTTCAGAAAAGCACACTTCAGCCTCCTCACTCTCACACATGCTGCAGTCACACCTCTGATGGCAGTGTAGATATCCCGAGTGGTGCTGAAAAAGGCCTTACATCTTCAAAACCTGGAGGAGTTAAGATATCCCAGGCCTCATCATTAATGTGGGGCCCCAGCCTACCACTAAAGGCAGCCCAGCGTACTGTCACATGGTCACAGTGATGCTGACATTTTGTCACAATGTAGGATGGATTTCATTGCTAGTTGTTGGTTGGCAGTAAGAGCACCAGCTGGAACAAATGCCCAGATGGCATCCTCAAGCTGCATATGAAAGGAGCTGGAATAGCAGCATTCCCTTCTGCAGGAATGCTGCTGTGCTGTGTCTAAAGTTAACCATGCTCAGTAACAACTGACTTCTCAGCTCTACCCCTTGTCCCAGGATACTCAAGAGAAGCTTGCAGCTGTCAAAGCAGAGCTGCCGAAAAAAGCAACAGTCCTCACCGTGGACCAGACTTGCAGAGCATCCACTTGTGTGGGGCATGTAAAATATCATCTGTTTTTTCATCCTCATCATGTTAATGAGGGAGAACAGATTTTGTAGTGAGGCTAGCAAATTTTCATCATGATGCTGCCAGGTTGGTAGAGAGGAAATTAAAGGGAGAGTTTAAAAAGTCACTCCAATGACCAGAAGCTTCAAATAACGCCCTGTCTAAAAAAACGAAGTAGCATGACCTGGTTTTGAGCCTCTAACAGAGCTAAAACTAAAACAAACTCAAGCTCACTCAAGAACGTTAACAATCATAGGACCCTGTCCCACATTATTAATACCTGTCCAAAGTGCCACAGTCCTGGCCCTGCACAAAGCCTTGCTTTCTTGTATATATTTCATGTTTTATTCATATCTTTATCCCCAAGTAAGGCTGTTAAAAAGAAAAAATAGTTATGAACACAATCAAACAGGTGCATTATGGAAGAGAGAAAAATAGCTTTCAGGTTTTCTAGCTTTGATGCTGTAGATTGTATTTGGCATTTGCCTTGAACTTACATGTTGCAAATAAGAAGAGTAGCAACATTAAAAATAAATCCCACGTCAGCCCTAGATTCCTGGGCATACTTCAACAAGTAATATTCTGGCTACCTAAATCTTCCTTCCAGCTTTAAGCATTATTATTTTATGGGAAGCGTGGTGAGAACACAGGAATCATACCAAATGAAACCGGCAGTCTATCTAGCCCAGTATTCTTCCTTCAATAGCGCAGCCAGCACCAAATACGCAGGAGGTAGGTGCCTCTCACTCCCCCTTGCTCCTTGGTATAATTAATAGCCTCTTTGAGGGACTTTTCAGATGCTTTTTTGGAAGTCCAAATAAATTGCCAACTGGTTCACCTCTATCCACTTATTTATCTATTTTAAATATATGTGCAAAAATGTCTAGTAGATTAGAAAAGGCTGGAAACCAACAGAACAATGTGACTGAACAGTGACGCTTAGCATGTCTTGTTAGTTTTAAAATAAATAATCTCCCAACTTGTGGATGTGGTAAACGTGGTCATGTATGCGAACGAACAATGCTTCACACAAGTTTTGCACCTCCTTCCTCCCAATCCATACACCCTGAAACGTGCTCAAAGGAAGTACATTTTGCACATTCAGTACTGCCGCTCTTAATTCTTCGTGCAGCATCTTGTTGCTTTCATTTAGCTAAACCACATCCTGCATGGGCTACGCTATGTTTCCATCACACAAATACAGTGGGCTGACTTGAGCTGTGAGTGCAGAGAACAGCAATCTCTACACAGCTGTGGGTGTGTGAGCATGCACATGTACATACAATTTATCTATTTTCATATAAAGCAGTCAACCTTTCAAAAAAAATCAGTATTTCTGTTACTGCTACAAAGGGTATCTGAGGCACTGCAGTTCTCCCTTACCCTGAGAATAGGCAACAACTGAAATATCTCAAATAATGTCAAATTACGACATTTCATTGGTGACGTCTGTTTAGGGATATTAGACTGTCTAGATTTTATCAAAAAGGATCTTGCTGAGACAAAGGAAACCAAGCCAGACCAGGAAGGATGAACAAATCATTGATCTTCATGACGGTTTCATTCAGTCACCCATTTGTAAGCCATAGAAGCCTTGATGAGTGTCTGACCCATCATCTGTGAAACTGCCCCTCGCCGATCCTTTTTCAGCAGTAGCCTATAAAACAAAGTAGTTCCGCCAATTTTGAAGAGGCCTATGCGCGAGACTGATGTATTGATGGTCTTGAATAGCATCCAGCCTCTCCATTTTCCTGACAAGGTCACTGAGTTGGTGGTGGATGTTCCAGCAGCACATGCCCTCTTCCAATATTCCAGATGCTTTACAACCAGGTTTCAAACCAGGACACAACCCTACCGGACAACCATCTTAAGCCCTGAAGAGACAACAAGCCTATATGAGTTGCTGTTATACTCAGAGCTCTCTGTGACCTTCAGCACTTTTGAGCACAAAGAACAAAGAACACACTTATATGATACTTGGAGTTAATGTTGCAACACTGCCCTGCAGAGTGGATTGATTTAAATCAATGGTATGAATCATGCTTTAAATAAGCGAGCAGGAAATCTTGATTTAAATCACTGATTTAAATCTTGTTCCGCATTTGTACCTTTACTTTGCTAAAGAAAGGTTAATTTTCACTGGCTGGTAACCATTAAAACATGTTAATTTGCAACTAAATATAGCCCTTACTAAATCTGGTACTTCTTTTCATTAAGCAGGAGGATGGGTACATTACATCTATGCACACTTGTTTAAGCAATTATATAGCTTAGCTTATTTATTCAGATTCTTACTTTTTAAATTTTTTATTCTGTTAGAAAAATGGTGAATGAAGCGTTGCTTAAATGAAAATTAAAATTAAATAAAAAGTGCATAAAACAGCATTTTAATCAGCTAAATACAATAACTTTAACTGTACTGGATACAAAAGAAAAAGAAGTTTATCAAAACATGCCTTCCATGTTACATTCAGTGTTATAACTTTCTTTAAAACTTACCAGCAAACACGCACTGCTTAATATTATTTGTCAATGATTTTGATAGATTATATAAATTTAGGCCTTAAAACAGGATGTCAATTTCAAATTTAATTTGAAATAGGTTTATCTTTAAAAAATAAATCTGTATTTAAGTAAAAAAAAATCCAATTTTTAATTAAAAAAAATAATCCATTTTTATCCACCTTGCTGCCCTGGGTCCACTCGCTCCTCTCAAACACGCAAGCTGTCTTCCTCATCTAGACCTTATTATGCAGGGTCCCATGAGGCTCAATACTCCCCCTCTCCATCCTTTTTATCTATTCGAGACCTCTTGGACAACTCATGACATGTAATGGTCTCCAGTGCCACCAAAATGCAAACAGCACTCAACCATAGCTCCCTCCAATGACACCTCTTCCACCATCACCAAGATGTTGCAATGTCCACTGATCAAAAGGAGATGGTACACACTCAGTCCAGACAAAATGGAAACAAACTTCAGGGAATTCACAAAAACTTCTAACTTACGTGACCACAAATCAAAGTGGGTCAAAGTCTTAAGGACATGCTGCACTCCTCACTAGTCTTGGACACAGACGGCTACATTTTTATCTAGCCAGAGACTTCACACTTTCATCTCAGACAAAGACACACTGATACCTGGCGTATTTTCTCCCCGAGGCCAAATTACTCACCTTGCAGCAATGGACTGCCCCTTAAGCAACACAAATGACACAATCATACCACACTGGCATGCCACAAATTCTACTGGCTCTCTACTGGTTTCTAATAGAAATTCAAAGTCCTGGTGAATCTCAAAGGCCCTTAACAAGTTAAAGCCTCGCTAAGTCAGAGACTGCCTCATCACCCTGACCCACCGAAACAGCTGCACTCAAGAATGGATAGAGAACTCATTAGAGCTCATCAAAATGTTCCAAATTTCAAGTTTTCGATGAAACTTCTCATTGAAATTTTGACCAGATGTTTGTTTTCTTCGCCTCCCAACCCCCAATGTCCTCTTCTCATGTTTCAATTACTTCTAGAACCCAGGCCTTTGGAGCAGACCATTCTCATTAGCTGGATACCAGCTGTGGAAATTCTTGCCAGAAGAGATCAGACTTGAGCGCAAGAATGACTTTTGCTCAGACATAAGCAGTCCCACCTTTTCAATAAAATCTTCTCCAAGTAACAACTCCCTGATCCCCATCCCTTCTCTGAACTCCACAAACTTGAAACCATAGAGAGAATTATCCTTTTGATGACGATTTCTTTTTCTTTTTATAAATCTGTGCCAAGCACTTAGCACCAAGGAGATACATGTCATAGAAACGTGCCATACAACAGGAAAACTCAAGACTGTGATTGTCTATGCTACTGATGTCTTTAGATTAAAATCTAGGTGGATAAACTCTGGCCTGGATGGATTTGAATCAAATAAGACCACTTTCTTTCACTCCACTCAAACCAGGAACAATTGACAGAAGTTACTGCTTAAATTTTCATCATCTTATTCATGTTTTCAGTTTTTTCTTGATGGATACAGACCCTTTGAAATGATACATATATATGTAAAATAAATGTTTCCAGCACTACTATATGATAAATGGATGAAGAGCCCTAACTTGGTTTCTTTATAGATACCGCCAAATGAAGGAAGTGGAGAGTGGGGAAAAATTTCCACACATTTGGCTTGCAAGGCAGACAGAGTAAAAAGAAAACCTCAGTGCATCCAAAAGCAACATCTAAACCTTACTGTTTATTCTCAGAGCTCAGTCACCATCAGTACTGCTGGGAGAGAGGATCAGGATTGCTTGATGGTTCACCGAGTTCTAGTCTGAGAACTTTAGAAACCAAAATTATAGAAGGCCTCCAGATCTTTACTGTGTTTGGACTGTACTATATTGCCAGCTTCAACAGCACCAGCAGCATCATGCTGACAAACCCCAGTACAGCAAAACAGCTGAACCCTACTCTTGTCTGAGAGCTACTTGTGGTTTTGTGAGAGCAACTGTGACATTAGAAGCCTGTTCCTTTACATGTCACTACCCAAAATGCTCTTCCATTCATAGCTGGCAACTGGAGTCAAAGAAAGCTCTGGCAGGAGTATGCTAATCTTTTCTCTGTCTAAGAATTCTGAGACTTAGAAAACGCCTGGAAGTAAAGATTTTTGTTATAACCATAAGTAAAATAATTTTTGTAACTGACTTTGGGGTCCCTGCACCTCAGGCCCCACAGGAATTTGGAGCATCCTGCAGATGACACACTTTAGCAAAATGAAGTGACAGGAGAAAGGTGGAGTGCATATCACTTTTGTGGTACCACCTTTCTTTTCCTCACTACCTGCTAGTGAGTTGTGTTACTGCCTTAAGAAGCTGCCAGCTCTCAGCTGCAGATCTAGGACAAAGCTGGCAGCTGCTGGGAATATACAATAAATAGACAAAAAAGACAATGGTAAGTAAAAGCCACTTGGGCCAGCTCAGGGGGCCAGAGACACTTTGTCACATGCACTTGGCAGAAACAGCGAGTGGACTCAGTGACTGAGCCTTTCATATTCTAACTTAGAACATAGTGTCCAAAAGCACAAAGAAAAATAGAACAGGTAATAAAATGGACAACATTTTTAATGGTAGGTGCATCTAAATCCATATTGTGATGGAATGCACATCTGTAGTCAGGTTTGCAACCCAAACATTGCCCAAGACAAACTAAAAGTGAAATTGACTAGAGACAAAGGTGAAACTGACTAGTTCATTTCCATTGTCCTAACTAAGCAAAATGAAGAATATAAACAGCATAAATAGATATTGGCATATTTTTGTCCTTTTTAAAATTCCTTCCATTTTAGTAACCTACAGAATTACTGGAACGTAGCTAAGGACTTTTTTCCAAATATGATTTTTAGGCTTTAAAAGGAGCATCCCTCAAAAAGAAAACTAAAATGTAATGAAGATATTCTGATTCTTATGTCTAACCACAAGAGCAGCAAATCACAACATATATTTGTTAATAAAAAAGAAAGTTAAGAGGTTATGGTTAAGTCTTGAAAGTCTGGCGCTGTGAAGGTCAGATCCTCTCAATATGCCTCCATGAATCTAAAGGTATTTTTCATTAGGTCAACAACTGAAAGAGCAGACAGCTTCAGACATAGCTTAGATCTCACACAGCCCTGCTGAAAATGCATTTTTTATTAAAACATGCTGCTAGTTTTCCCAAACACTGCTATCATGGGGAGAAACTCCCATCAAGCTCGTATTTGCACTGAGAAGTAATAAGTAAAAAACACAGCAGTGCAAAACCAGCAGAACTTTTCAGCTATTTACTTCACAGTGATCTGCTAGCTACACAAGGCACATGTGGGGAACGCAAACTTTTCTTTTTAAAGGACTTTGAAAGAAGTAGAAATGAGGGTTTCAAAATGAGTCAGTCACTCAGTGTTTGCACTGTGAAAACAAAAAGGGAACAGGAAAGAGCTCAGCCGCTAACCTATTTCTAATAAAAAACCATCTCAGAGCGATAATCAGAATTATTAGAAATGTTTCCTACTTCTGAAACACTTCTTGTTAAACTAGAATCAGATCAATCTCTATACTTCATCCAGCAGATTAATTATCTGCTAGTATATCAAATAAAACAGGAATTTCAGGGTCTCAACAAGGAAGGATGTTCCAGTAGTTAGAATATTAGCCTGCGACTTGGGAGACCCGGTTCAATTCCCTACTCTGCCACAGGCCTCCTGTGTGACCTTAAGCAAGATACTTCATCTCTTTGTGGCTCAATTCCCCATCTAAAAATGGGGATAGCAGTACTTACAACACATCTGTGAGGTAAGGGAGAATAAACACATTAAAGATTGTGGAGCGCTAATCTGCTATAATAATGAAGGTCAAAAAAGGACCTTACATCTATTGAAATCTTTTCAACCAGGACCCACGAGTTAATTCTAAATCAAACAAACATTTTAACTTGAAAAATCTTTTGCTAGAAACAGGCCAAGTGACTGGTGATTTTGAGTGCCCAACTTGAGATACTTTTAAAGAG
The DNA here is from genome assembly GCF_026122565.2 of Emydura macquarii macquarii. NCBI lineage: Eukaryota > Metazoa > Chordata > Testudines > Chelidae > Emydura > Emydura macquarii. The sequence goes on along the minus strand of NW_027131366.1, from coordinate 1,090,295 downwards.
ACCTGATTTTCAGCAAGTGCTGGGCACCCATCCCCTGAAAAAAATTAGGCCCCTTTAAGGTGTCTCAAGTTGAGCACCCAAAAATCACATCATTTTTGAAATCTGACCATAGGTTGATTGCAGAGCAAAGTGACACAGCAACATAAGCTACTTTTACAAAACCATATAATACATCAAGAATGTATTTACTGAGCCAGGCACTGGCAGCAGCATAGCTAAAGAGGGTGTATTTGGGAACAAACAAAGCACAACATGTTCATCTTATGTTAGACATACATCAGAATGGTGAGGGACAAAATATGTGGTGAGAAAAAATAAACCCAAAACAAGAATAAAGCCCTTTAACCGAATTGGCATAATTTGTCAGTTATAAGAACCCCTAAACGTCTGGAGAGCTGAAATAAAATGCAAACTGAAGGGGCAAACACTAAATTTCACTTTTAGTTACATGAAAAGGAGCACAGCAATTCAGACATGAAAGGAATTATTATATATTTAAAACACTGATTTTAGTACTAGTACATAGATTCTATAGCTAGTGAGCTTCCATAAAAACAATGACCTCTACTTTCATGGATGTTCAACTCTTTACATTTCTTTTTACATTCACGTCTGAGGACGCGATGCCCCAATGCTGTGTGTACCGCCCATCATGCTGCTACCTTGGAATACAACCGGACATCTCTAACTGTGGCATTGCCTAGGGGCAACTCAATAATAACAGGACAGTCTTCTTGCAAATGAATTCCATTTTGAAGAACCCAAATGCAGAAGATGTAACTGTTAAAATGTCCATGTTATTTACAGGTGGATCACGGTTTGCCTTAATCTTTCTAAACCATTAGCACATGCTATAGCACAACAGACAACAGAAGAGAATAGTGAAGGAACAGCAGATTAGACAACCTGATTAAGAGGAGGAAAAAAAGCGTCTCAGATACAGACCTAGTTCTAGTGATACACATATTTGTGGCTCCCTGACTCAATTATTGCAAGTTATTACATCTAGAAATAAAGCTACATGCCCTAAAAATGCTCCTCTTGGGACATAATGCAGCAGCACATCTGCTTAGCAAAGGCCACTATGACCATATCACCCAGTGCTCAGCTCTCAGTGCTGGGTCCCCGCTGAACAGAGAGTCCAGGCAAAGATCCCAATCATGATATTCAATGCCATCCATGAGATAAGCTGTAAATAGCTAAGAGACGGTCAGGGACATTGACCACATGTGACAGCTACACTCCACTGGAATGATCAAACTGTCAACCAGGGCCGATCAAATATTTTAAAAATTCAACAATTTCAATGAAAATTTTCTTCAAAATTTCAAATTTTAACTGAAAAATTGGCCAATGTTTGTGAACAATGGATCCCATTTTTCTACCATATCTGCTGTTCATTCCCACAAGAGATAAAAATATTACATCTCCCCACTTTCAGAACAAAATAAAATATTTCTTCAGTGTAGCTTTTCCTCAACACACACACACACACACACACACACACACACACACACGAGACCATTATTCTTATTTCTATTTTTAAATGCTTGGGATGCTTTTAGAGACCATGCTTATGAAGGTCAGACAAACTGTATGGATATAAATTCAAAATCATAAAAATACAAAAGATAGCAATGGGGTAAGTATCTGACTTGCAAACTGGGACAGCAATAGAACTACACAAACATTAACCATTCAAATGTCACATTGGAACACAGTTTACAGAAGCAGCACCATAAACAACTGGCTCTTGGAACAGCTACTTTTACAGCACTTAAAAGGAGAGGCTACTCTTGACTTAATCCTAACACACAAGAGTTGGCTCAAGAGCAAACTGTAGCTGAGTCACTAAACAATAGTGCCTTTTGTCACAACTGTGCACCTGCACAAGGGCCCAGTGCAGTTCAGCCCTTACCATGGCCCATCTAGATCCTAGTGTTAGAGTCATTTTGCTGACCATGACCTAAGTGAGTGCACTTTCCTGGGCTCCTAAAGAAGAAAACATTTCTCAATTACACAATGCAGTCTGACTCATGCATAGGCTTTGCTGTAGTTCTGCATCCCTTTGAGCTTTCATGGACTGATGGCTAGAAGGCTTCTCTCTTTTATATAATGGAGCCCAGAGAAGTTTGAAATCCTTTGAAAAGCTTGTATCAAAGTCTAACTTTTCTGCTTTTATATAGTGTGACAGGCCCAGACCTGATGGCTACAGGAGAGTAGTCTATTTGCAAACCAGGAAGTAGGTAGCGCCCGCCCACTGCTAAAGGCCTCTCCCCCAGCCTAAGGGGAGGAGCCACTGAGCCTGGAACGCAACTGAGTGCTTGGGACAACTAATGAAAAAAACAGGAAGGGACGTGAAGGTCACAGGTTTAAACGAAGGGAGCCAGAAGGGGACACCGAGCAGAGAGCCCCAGACAGCGCCCACTGCTCCTGGAAGGGGTCAAGGGAGCCAGCGGATGCCGCCTAGAAGAACTCTGCCCGGATACGCGAGTGAACAAGGGAACGGAAGTAGGTCCCACTGAAGTTCAACATTATCTGTGGAAGGACTGTGCTAAAAGCTAGCACTGCAACACTAAATGTTGGGAAAGAGCTTTTTTTTAAAATACGTGAAAGCACATTAGAAAAGGTTAAGATAGTAAAATCCTTGGAAGCAGCATGGAAGTTACCTTAATTACATCAGGTTAGAATGACAAAAAATGGAAGCAGAAAGGTATTATTCAAGAGGGTATCGGTGCCAAATATGGAAATGCAGCCCAACGGACATCAATAAAAAGGCGTAAACTGCAGCATGTAACTAACCAACACTACAAATACATGTGTTCCTGTATTTTCTTCCATCTCTAGCAATTCAGTAAGTGTGCCACTCAATACCAACACTCCTCAAATCAGTTTGCTCCATTCACGGTTTAGCTTCTTTTAGTTCTTTTCCAAAATATTTTCCCTTTAATAAACCCTTCCTAAATGCAGACTTTAGGATTCCCATGACAAGCAGTTAGAGTTTGTACATTAATTTCAGTTTACCAGTGTACATGAAAAGACAGCACATTTTCCTGAAGACATCTGCTGCTGCTCAGAGTAATAGATACGCTCCCCATCAAACACACCTTGTTTAAATTAGACCAAAACCCTATTTTTATGCTTTCAAAAACAAAAGCTTAGATTCTGGAGTACAATTCTGCTATGAAGGAATGTGTCTGCAGCCCCTGCCCATCACTAACCCTCACATACCTAACTCCAGGAACCAGCTGTTCCTTCTGCTACAAACCCACAATGCAAGAAGCATTCTTCTCTGAAATGAAAAGTCTCTGGCCTACCTTGCATGTAGGCTTCTATTCGCCGAATAAGCTCATAAGACTTGGATCGGTCCAGCAGCGTCCGGATAGCAGGAAGGGGGTCCAGGATGATGGTTTCAGGGTGAGCATCGATATACTCCTACAGAACAAACATGGAGCAAAGGCTATGGTTAGATCTGTTGGACAGCATAAAAAAAGCACAAAAGCACAGGGAAATAAATAGGAGAGGAAAGTTAAGCACCCAAACAATCTCCAGCTACTCCTCCGGATGAGGCTGGCAGACATCATAAGTATAATTGCAGGGCATATCTAGACTTTCTGGTCAGTGACATTGTAAATGGGAATCCTGCTGAATACAACTGTCATGCCAGACAGCGTATAAGACAACGACATCCAACTGTGGACTCATCAGCAATGCAACCTGTTCAGAGCAGAGCCAGTGGCAAAGATCCGCAATAGCAGCAGAGAGCAGTCATGGCAGGAACCATTAGGAGAGAGAGGACACAACACTACTGGGGTTGGCCTTGTAATGACACTGAATGAGCTTAAACAGCATGTGGGCATCAGTACACTCCGTAGTGCAGGTCAGAACTACATCAGAGTTCTTTTACATTAGTATTATTGTCCCCTCACTGCACTGACTGCCACGCAAGGAGCTAGACAACAAGGACTGGAGAAAAAAAAGAGTTGGAAGGAGCCGGAATATTGTTATTTCATTGAGCCACGATGGAGTTTTCAAAACAACAGCCCTAAGCAGCAACCTTACCAAGTCCCTAAGCAAATGCTCTCCTGCCTACTACCCGCAAGAACACAGCAACTCCCTCAATGAGCCTCATCTTGAGGTAGGCCTACCCAGCAAAAAGATGACCCGCAGCAGCTGGGTCTCAGAGCCCAGGCTCCAGCCCAAGCCCCTACACTGCTAGTTTTAGCCCAGCAGCGTGAGCCTGAGTCAGTTGACTTAAGCTCTGAGACTCCCTGCCATGGGTTGTGTTTGTTTTTTGTAGTGAAAAACTCAGAGCACCACATCTCCATTCCAGACATCATGACTGATACCTCTTTACCATGAGGGAGATTTTATATATATATACATACACACACACACCCCACTAGCTCTTGCAAATGTCTACTGTGATCTGAGATGTTCAAGGTCTGTCTTTCATGCCCACATATGTACATACATGTACACCTTTGCATGCATACAAGAGGCCATGCACCCACCCACACTGGTCCCAAAAGTCAAAATGATTAATCAAAGTGTCTCTATCTCACCCCATTCAGAGTTGTACAAGTAATTCCAAGGCTAAAATCTGTCCATTTTTTAATGAGATTTCCTAATCAGCCTTTGTGAAACTCCATTTACATGGATGCATGGTAAATGTTTCCATTAATAACTGGCTTTATTAAGTAATTTAAGGAAACATGATATTCTTCAAAGGAAAAAAAAAACACATACATACATACATACCCCAAATTATGCTCAGGAGTATCAAAAGGGAGCACTGGGTAACACACTTCACTGGCTATTGAACTACCGCAAAAGGAATGGAGACATCTGATCCCAACACGTGACTTTACTCCCAATTCTAAGTAGGTGAGAGTGGGTATTTGTACAACACCAACAAGTCTTTGCTTGCTGCTGAATGAATGCATTTAATTCACTGCTTGCTGCAGAGGGATTATTATTTAAGAGGAGCCAGTGCAGGTTTAGCGGCCCAGTCACATTGCTCGGATCACGCAAATGGATTTCCTTCACAACCCCTTAGCACATGCTATATGACACCACACACTGCTTACATATTTAATGCATCTCTTAGAAGTACCATACAAATTGCTCTAAGTCTAACATGTGCATTACACTGTACAATACTTTACCACCACTTGGAAAAAGAAAAGAGCTGAGCTATCTTCATAGCAAATCGCAATCATTCTAATTTAGTCAGCTGCCATGTGTGTTACCCTTGCAAATGCTGTCCCTGGCTACAAAGTTCCTCTCTGCTTCCCCAAAGGCAAGTTTTGTTCCATGCCTTTGTTTTGAGTCAACAGGCATAAAACGTGTAAAGGGGCATTTTTAAATGATCTCCCAACCACAGTAATCTCAGACTCTCTACCTGAGACCCAGGTCCTTCCTAAAATAATGCCCTAAACACTGGACCATCCTTCCTCTCTAAGATGTCTGTTGGCTGCCTGTATGTGCTTTTATGTTCACACACAAGCATATGGATTTATTTGAAAAATTGTGAGAAACACTTTAAGGCAACTCAAACCATTTTACCTTTGTAAAACCAAACCAAACCAAACCAAAAACAACTTTTCTTCTCTGCTGAATTCCAGAGCAGCACTGACCAAGAGGGGGAGAGAGTGCAATTCTTGAATTTAACTAATAATTTCCCATATGGTACCATGTCAAATGCTTTACTGAAGTCCAAAATAATTTTTTTTTTAGACAAGAAAACTTAATCTGTTATCTTATCAAATGCCATTGAAATTATCTACCCTTGGTAAATCCATGTTGCATTTTATCTCATTTTCTGTCTACCTCCATGTCTAACCATTCTTTCCTTCAACATTTTTTTTAAAGTCTTACATATTTTTAAGGTCAGACTAACGCATCTGAAGTTGCCAGGGTCATTTTTTCCCTCCACTTTCTTAAATATAGGTACTTCATTAGCTATTCTCCAGTCACACAATGCCACCTCAGATTTGATAGATTTATTAAAAATCCTTGCTGCCAGACTTGAGATTCCATGTGCCAGTTCTTTCAATATTCTGGGATGGAGATTATTCTGTTCTCCCCACATTTTCTGTCTTGAGTACATTAAACCTGAGTTTTGCTTCCACCTCAAATGTAGTAATTTCTATTTCTATACACTCATTCTCAGTAGACACCCTGACTTTGCCCCCATGTTGTACATTATCATCCGTTTTGAAAATTAAGGCCAACGATTCATTTATTTTTTGAGCCACACCTACATTATCCTTAATCTCTACCCCATCCTTGCAGCATAGCAGCTCCATTTCTTCTCTTGTTCTCTTTTGATTTATATGGCTAAAGAACCTTTTGATATTTGTTTTAATTTTCTTTGCAAGGTCTAACTGAGCTTGACTTTTGGCAATTCTCACTTTATCCCTGCACTTTCAAACCTCCAAGACATCGCTTTCTTTGCTGATCAATCCCTTTTTCCATTCCTCATAGGCTCTCTGCTTACTCCTAATATCCTTTTTGAGGTGTTTATTCATCCAGTTAGGCCTGGAGCCCTTTCCTACAAGTTTTTTCCCTTGGATGCAAATTTCAGATAGTTTTTGTACTTTTGACTTAAAGAAATTCCAAAACTCCTACACATTTAAATCCCTGAGCTCTTCAATTCAGGTAACATCACTAACTAGTTCCCTTCATTTCTCAGTCTGCCCATTTGAACTTTAAAGCCTTAGTTACTGATTTGTTTTTGATTATCCTTCCATTTAATTTAAACTAAATCAGCTCATGATCACTCACAATCCAAGGTTATTTTCCATAACCAGCTCTTCTATAATGTTCTCACGACTTGCCAAAACCAAGTCTAAAATAGTATCACCTCTTGTTCTCAACTCAGCATTTGTTCTCCAATATATATCTGAGAATTTAAAGTCTCCTATAATGACAGTTCCTGGAAGTATTTATCTCCCTAAAACTACTACACAAATCTCCGTCCATATCCAAATCTGACCCTGGAGATCTATAACAAACCCCTCACACTACTCCAATAGAACCTGTGTTACAATCCTTTCCCAAAGTGCCTTTGACCCAAACTGTTTCTGTTTGATACATGGTATCACTTCAGGTTTCTTTAGTCCACTTTATCATTGGATGTGCAATGCTACCCCACTACCTTGACTTCTATTTCTATCTTCCTGAACAGACCATGTGTCAAACTCTGCTGTCATCAACCCCTTCCACACCCATTTCCCTTTCCTACTGCCCTTTCACCATATTTTGCCAGCATTCTGCTGTGTACTCCTCATTTCTGGAGCTTAATCTTAGTCCCATTATTGGGAAAATTCCCACTGACTTCACTGCTCAGGCTGCAGTCCAAGCTCTGGGACCCTCCTACCTTTCAGGGTCCTAGAGCCAGGCTCCAGGCAGCCCAAGCCCAAACGTCTACACTGCAATTAAACAACCCCGCAGCCCAAACCTGACTCAGCTGACCCTGGTGAATCACAGATGTCTAACTGCAGTGTAGACGTACCCTCAGACTGTAAACTCCACAGTGCAGAGACCTTGTTATTTTTCTGACACCCTGAAAAGCACCATGCACACTCCTGTAGCACTATGTAAATAATATTCTCTAGCCTAAGCAGCAGTGTCTCTCTTACAACTCTGTATCCGGTATTGCAACTCCGGAGTGAGTACATATAAGAAAAGCAAAGACATACCAGTCAGCTTCCGATACTAGCAAGAGCGAACGTATTGTGGCAAATGCACCTATGCATGCTGGTTTTCCCTTGACAACACCACGAGGCTCAAAGACAATTAATTTCCTATCAAAATCAGTGGAGTTAGATTTTAAAATAAAGTCAGAATGCAAGCTAGATAAAAGGGGTCTGTCCAAAAAGGTTCCTCTACCCCCAACCACCTCATCTAACGTGCTCTAGAGATTTGAGAAGCAGCTGTCCAGATTGGCAGAGCTGAGGCATCAGAAAGAACCTCGAATGGGGTAGAATTTGAATTGAACATCAGGACTCTGGGCCAGTAAGACATTTTAAAGCAATTTTTACTTCAACAGCAAAAAGCTTGTCCCAAATGCAACCATCCTCAGGATTATGTTTTCTAAAGGAGACTGCGAAGCCTAACACAGTGGTCTGGTCTGCAATTAACTTTCATAAGCCCAAAGGGAACTGCTAGAAAAGTTTCACAGGAGCTTTTACGAGATTATTAAAAAAAACATACCAGACCATGTGTGTCACTAGGGCCAATATACTGAAGCTGCAATTGTTTGTAATCTGGTTTGAATTTTAAAACCTTAGTTACTGAGACTCAATCCTGAAGACAATGGGAGTTTAAGTACGAACTTCAGGATTAGGCCTAATAAATTTGTTTAGCGAAAATGAGTTTAACTCCAGCAACCTCACAATTTAAACCTAACATTTTACCTACTGGTCAAAAAGCACCTCAAAAAAGTACAGCAGAATCTACCATCTCTATTTACTTCTTTATTTGGAACATTTTATTGCCCTCCTTCTCCTCCTATCAAAGCTCAGCTAGTTGGCATCTTCAGAAGAATTCAACAATACCTTCCAGCGATGTTTTTTTCTCTCCGTCCAGCTGCGGCACCATAGGAGGCTCTCAGACACATGAAAGCACAGAGCTCTGATCACAGATTACAAGGGGGAACGGGTTGGAATGTTCATTTAACTAAGGGGTTGTCTACACACCCAGTTAGACTGTTGCAAACTAGGGTGTCAATCTATCCTATGCTAGCTTGCTGCGGTCTAACTGTCCCTGCTGATTCATGTTAATAATTCCTTAAGGTGCTTTGAGCAAGTCTCATCAAAGTGCTCTAACGAACTATTAGCGCGAATCAGCAGGGTGCATATGGACAGTTAGTGTCTACACGACAAAGACAAGTCAACCTAAGTTAATTACTGCGGTGGCTGATGTTCCCACTACTCCTTGGGTCAGTGGCTCCTGTCCTCACCAGGAGCACTGCCACCAACCAAAGAGGGGCAGTGTGTGGAGCTGAAAGCCTGATCTCTCATCTCCGCTGGCAACTCCCTGCCAGGAGCCCAGCTGTCCCCCCACACTTCCCTGTTCCCCACCAGGAGCTTGGGGAAACCAGCCAGGGCATCTCATCCCGGGAGACCAGGGTCCAGCTGCCCCAGCTTCTTGTCCTCTGCAGGAGCCAGGCAGCCTTGTCAGTTTCATGGCGGGCTTCTCACCCCACCCCCAGCTGGGAGCTGGTCCAGGGGACTAGGGGGCAGCTGGGCTCTAGCTGCCCAACTTTCTTGTCAATTTCATAGCTCCAGAGGAGTCGAGAAATTGACAAGAATGACAACCACCAGAAAATCAGTGTCTACACTGACACTGCGTTGCCCTAACTACATGGACATAAGCCCTATGCCTCTCGTTGAGGTGGTTTTATTATGTCTGCATAGCAGAGGAGTTTCATTGGTGGGGGGAGCATTTCAGTGTGCACACCTCCACCATTTTGTCGACAAAAGCTGACTTTTGTTGACAAAACTCTGTAGCGTAAATCAGCCTTTAGTCTTCAACAGGCTAATGCTGCATAGGTTCACATCCCAGCTTGCCACAGTCTAACTGCACATGTAGACAAGTTTTTAAATGAATTGATGGTCCTGAGTTTGTGTAAATAAAGTTTAAAAAAAAAAAAGATGTTAATTAATAACAGAATCATCATGGCCATGATTCAAGAAAGCTTCCTTAGTCACAATAGCAATTACACATGTGTTTAAGTCCTATTGAAGTCAACAGGACTTAAGCATGTGCTGAAATTCTTTCGTGAATCAGAGTTTACATGGTTAATATACCCTACACTGGTAAGTGAAGGCACACTGTGACTGCCACAGAAAAGTTAAAAACAAAACAAAACAAAACAAAAAAAACAAAAACAAAAACAGATATTTCCATATATTTACAATAGAAAAAAAATCTTCCTGTATATTCAGATCATGAAATACTTATGAATAGTTATTTAGCAGATGCTGATCTCTTAAGGGTGACCACTGTATATACAGACAGAGGGACAAGTAAAGCAGCATATTCTACCTTCAAGCAAGGGACTGTCCATTAAACAGGTGAAAACATGATGCAATGAAAGTGATACGTCCTTAGAGCCCTGTCCTCGTGCCATGAAATCTGGTTCAACTCCTTATGAAAAAAATACAAATAAATCTGTTCATGACTATCAGGTGAGCAGTGCACGGACTACTAGCAAATATGAGCTCCAAAAAAAGAGACTAGATTGGGAAAAGGGGAAATGAACTATCAAAGACAGATCACAGCTCCAACAAATCAAAAGCTCGGAGTCCAACTAGTCTCCTCAGCTCATCTACATTCATCTCTACAAAATGACCTTGCACTTTCCTTCTCTGTGCTTTACCAAAAGCTTATTGTCAACTGCAGACTCCAGCAATCCAGGGGACAATCTAGAGGAGATTTAGGTTTCCCGACAGTATTTTGAAAGGGCTCTGGCAGTAGGCTGGAATTCAGCCTGACCCAGACAACGTGTATAGTGTTCTCTTTCCAATCTTTGACATAACAAAAGCAAACAAGAAACAGCAAGGTCTTCTGAGCAGATCCTCCTTTGTTTAGATTTCAGGCCTTGCATTTAGTTATGCTCTGTACCAAGCTTACTGCTGGCAGGAGACCAACAAGGAAACTAGAATTCAATGAGACCCACTATTTCCAGTTCCATATCAGAGGACTCTTGATGAAATGCTTATTCAGGTTCACATGTGTGGGTGGGAGAAGGGGAAGAGGCAGATAAGGATTGCTTGACATCCAATCTGAAAAGGTAACAGGGAGAGTATTAGCCACTACAATTTTGTTTTAAAAGATCTGGGTACAGTGAATTGGCATATCCATACCTGTAAATATCAGGTTTTAAATGCTAAGAGATAGCATATGAGCCATTTACTTCATCTGGATAACTTTTTATTTTTATTTTTACAAAATCCCCCTATAGAATACATACATTAACCATGGCAGCAATAATATTTAGCATTTTCCCATTTTCACAAGCTTTATTCTCCATTACACCCCTGTGAAGTATATCAGCATTTTACAAGAGGGGGAATGGATGTAAAGAGAGGCTTAGGAACTTGTCTCACACCATGGAAGGAGTTAACATCAGACCCAGGACTAAAATACAGGTGTTCCTGGCTCTCTATCTTGTGCTCAGACTCTCCTCCTTTGATGTACTTCCTTCACACTAGCACAGACATTTTGTTTTTGCTTTTTAAGGACACATGATCAACCTTAAAATTCTGATTTTTTTTTTTTATTATAAGGAATACCTGAGATAACGAGAAACTGAAAGAGAAAAAAATACTGCTCTGTAGTTTTCTGGTTCACTGTGCATTGAACAGCAATCTTGTGAGTAGTCAGTTTCACTGTTTTCCCCTGAATAGCCAGTCAAGTCCAGATTGGTAAAAGGTATTTAGGTGCCTGCCTAAAGATGCAGTTAAGCACCTAATGAGATTTTCAACAATGTACACTCCTAAATTCTCATTGGATCTGTACTTTTAGGTGCTTAAATACGTTCAAAAATCCAGTGCTCAGTGTCTAATCATGCAAACACATATGCACATGGGACACTCATGCACATATATGTTTGCCAGACTGGGCCTTTAGTTAATTTCACCTGTGTTTATGGGTCTTTCATCCTATGAAGTGAGAGAGAAAATTGAAAAAGTGGTCTGTAAAACCACAGAAGTTGGTAGTTGGACTCAGAAGCAGGTGTAGCATTTTTAGCTCAACTTTTAAAAAAATTACTGAACTACAAATTGGTGGTTTCCATCTAATTTCTCAACAACTCTTTTTCCTGTGCTACACAAAAGCAAAACAGAAGATCACTTTTGCCTTTCCAAGTTTGGCTGTTGAAGTTTTAGGCTACAGGCTGGAGTTTGGGAGTGTGCGAAAGAGTGAGTCAGCTGGTACGTAAAGAAGGGATAAATTTCATCCTGCCCATCCATTAGCAGAGAAAGCCACTGGCATTATCACCAGAAGAAATCCCAAAACTGCCATTCCACTGGAAGCGAGGACTTCTGATGAAAGCAACTGCTCCAGAAGGAACAGAAGTCTGGAAAACACAAAAAATGTTCTAGCTAGGGCCCATGGTCTAGGAATATAGGGAAACAAGGGCACCACTTGCTCCTGGCAAAGTTTGGAGTGAGAGGGTTTGGAAGGAGAAACAGTAGAAACTACAGAAGTAAATGTTATACACTTATAATGCTCACTGATAACAGAAGCCTGTGTGTAGCGAGAGGTGGTGACTAAGCTTTTCACAAGGCTGATATAACAGAATCTGTTGTTAAAAAGCAGCTCCGGAGGACAAATTAACAAGCCTGTTGATCTTCCACCACTTACCTTGAATGTAACAAACTAATATGAAGTTCCAGTGAATAAATTTACCCAAGTCCCTATACAGCCAGGTTAGTGAGTACTTTGTTCTGATCAGAACATAATGAGGTTTCCCTAGTCACAGCCAGACAAGACAAAACAGACATGCTGGCTTGTCAGAGTCATAAACTTTGCTTGGAATGTAGGATCAGGGGTGGCTCTCTCACTAAGAGAATGTGGGGATTTTTTGCTAGTAAAAAACATGCATTGGAGCATCAGTATTTAAATTGGCATAGCTTTCAGAGAGCCTATGTATTCCTAGCCTGACCTTGTGGTGGTGCTTGGTTTCTCTCTGTTGCTCCAGGCTTCCAGCAGTCAGGCAGGGGCCACCAAGGACTATGGAGAATTCTGATTATCCACAGCACAACACTGCCACCACATTAGATTGGTCTCCCCAGCAGACCTGAATTGGTCCTACTCTGCCCAGAAAAAGCTCTAGGGCCTAAAATTGCTCCAAATGTATGGTCTTGGCTCCTTTAACTCCTCTGATGAGACACTAGAGTAGCAGGACAGGAATCCTGGAACCACTCTCTCCCACGAATTACTCAATTGGTAACCCACCAAACCAAAACACAAGGTCTCATAGGTCAGCTGAACAGATTTTAATTCCACTCAGATTTCTGCCCTAAAGATTGACTACAATGTTAATCCGGAGTTATGACTCCCTAGTGATCTCTACCCTCTCAGAATGAAGGGCCTGACACAAAGCCTAGCCATCTTCCTTGCCCAAGATATTCACTTCCACTGATTTCACTAGCCCCTGGATCAGGTCCTTATTTCAGGATGGGCAGAGAACATTAGGTAGTCATCCCTCATTAACATCCTGGATGGCAATTTGCAATTGACATCTGACCATAGTCCTCCTGAGAAACTGCAGTAGAGGCCACACCTGCACAGCACATCTTTATAGACTCAACGAAGCAGGCAGAAGTCCAGTTCTAAACTGATCTAGCAGATGCGGAAACTCAGTAATGTCTGGGTCTGTTTCTTCAGCTACAAGCCCCTCAGAGGAAGGCAAGTTGTCCTCACCATTTTCTGTTGGTTTAAATAGTTATGTTTTAAGAGGCATACCTTGAGGCAGTCAGAAGGAGAGAGAGGAGTTTCCATGTCCATCAGCAGTGCGTCCCCACTGAGCTGGAGCAATTATCATTGGGACCACAGACAGACACACCTAGCATGGTAAACTGAAGGTTGTCTCTTTCCCTTTTCAGAGATAAGGCTGCTAATGATACAAGCTTTTTAAAAACTATAACAAATGTAGACTATCCAATTTTGTCCTCATTAAACCATAAAGGATGCACTGCTCTCCACTTCATAGTATCCAGTTTATTAGACGAGCAGTAACAGTTTCTACCCTGGAAATTATATTCAATAGCAGGACAATTGGCTAGGATATATAAGGATATATAAAGCACTGCAAACGCTGGACTGACTGGTCTGCTCCAGATCCCCAGAGTTTCTTCCCCCAATTTACTGAACAAGAAGGGAATGAAACTAGTTCCCATTTAGTACGAAATAGATAGGAGGTCCCATCACTGTCATCATGTATGCTCAGTCATATACACTCAAATAGCTCAGCTGTGGAGCTCAGCACTGGAGAGATTAAATTTTTTTTAAAAACTGACTCTGTATAAACTGACTCAAGAATTATTACTCACTGAGAAAATACTTCTCTGTCGATTTTCAAAGGCTTGCAATAGATTGAGAAACATTTATCACTCTGAAAAGTTCCAGAGGGGTAGCCATGTTAGTCTGTATACAGCAAAAACAAAGAGTCCTATAGCACCTTAAAGACTAACAAATTTCTGCGGGCATAAGCTTTCGTGGGCTGCAGCCCACTTCCTCAGATGCACTCTGCTTCCCGCCCATGCCCTCCTCCCCCTAAACTCTCCTCTGTGTCTGTGAGGACATGAGAGTTCTTTCTCGAAACAGTCTCTCTGGCAAGCTATTCAGCCCCGGCAACCCTCTCCTCTGCCCTGCCAAGCACTACGTATGTATTTTAATCCAGTGAGCAGAACACAAATGGTGCAATGAGCCACAGTGGGATCCTCCTACATGCAAATGACAAGAGGGTGTATCTAAGTCAGCAACACGCACATTCCAGAGGTTCCTGTGCGTGGTTTATGAAGGGATGGAACGGAAAATCATTCAGAACTTCGCTAAGATGCATTTCCACCCTCTGAATCTCATTCACCAAACCCCCCGCCCACTCCTTTTTTTTAAAAATAGAACCATATCCAGGAAGCAGCACAGTCCAGCAGATACAACACTAGACAAGCAGTCAGGAAACACAAGCTGATCTTAGTTCTGCTAATGATCAGCTGTGTGTCCACAGGCAAGTCACATCACCTCTCTGTGCCTCAGTTTCTTCATCTGAGAAGTGCTTTGAGTTCAGTTAATCAAAAGCATAACAAAGGATGTAGGTATTACTATTGTGGCTTGCCTCTAAAAGCCCATTCCGGTCACTGCTACTACAAACTTATAGTACAGTTATCATCAGAGCTGGGGGACAGAATCAAGTGCAGCCCCTTATAATAAACAATTCCACTTAGCTTTTATATAGATCATCCATGGATCTCAAAGTGTTTTACAAAAGAGCGCCATATCCTTACTCCCATTTTACAGATGGGGAAACCAAGGAATGGGGAGGGAAGCGATTACAGGATTAGAAAACATGTCTTCTAATGATACTCAAGGAGGTCAATTTGTTTAGCTTAACACAGGGAAGGTTAAGGAGTGACTTGATCAGTTTATAGGGTACCTCCATGGGGAAGAGCAATTTGATAACAGATGGTTCTTCAGTTGAACATAAAAGGGTATAATAAGATCCGAGTAGAAGCTAGACAAATTAAGACTAAAAAAAAAAGGGGGGGGGGGGGCAACTTTTACCAGTGGGGGTAATTAAGCACTGGAACACCTCACCAAGGTTGTGGTGGATCCTCCATCACTGAAAATTTGTGTATCAAGATCAGATGTTTTGCTAAAGGACAGGTTCCAATTCAAACTGGAATTAATTCAGGGCAGTCCTATGGCTCGTGTCATACAGCAGGTCAGACTAGATAATCAGATGGTCCCTTCTGGCCCTATGATTTATGAACAGTGACTTGCCCAAGGTCACTCAGCAAAGCAGTGGCCAAGCCAGGAACTGAACCCAGCTATCCAGAGTCTCAGTCCAGTCCCCTATTCACTAGGCCACATAGCCTTGCAGGAGGCAGATATAAACAAAAAGAAGATATATTAGATGATATTTACTTTACTGAATGACCACAAAACAATGAGGGGAAGAGTAGAGCGCAGCGAGTTCCTCTCATGCATTCTTGGATTTTTCACTATTATTTATTTGCGGTTAAATTTAATACTCCTAAAAACGAAGGCTTCAAAGGCAGTAGCTAGAGCCAAACATTTTGCAAGAGACACTGGGCAAGTTTCCACACATAGCTGGGTCAATGCTCCTCAGTCTTGGCCTGCAGTAGCCCTTCTGGAACACTTTCAGAGACTGTTAATCATTGTGAATAGAGCAAACCCGTATGGTAGCTGGGTGAAGTGCACAAATAGACGACTAGGAGACCACCAAAATCATGACCACCAGTGACAAACTAGGATTTAAACTCTAGAGGTGCTAGTCCAGTGCACTAACTGACTGCATCCCCTAGCCTGTTACTCCAGCACGTCTGGTTTTACACCATATGATGATATTCAATATTTATATTGTGCTTTTCATCCATTTTATAAAGCTCCTAGCAAAGTAGCTCATTCAACTAATCTCATACCTTAAATCCTGACAAAGGGGACTAGCAATTTGAGAATTTATACTTCATCTGACATACAGCGGTGCTCACTGACATTTTCCAAGGTCTCTAAAATATCTGGTCTGGAAAACAAATATAAAATGTTACTGCCGAGAGAGCATTTTCTAACTACAGATAGCCTGGATGAACAAGTCTCTTTATTGGTTAACATGTCAGCTGGTGTGCAAAGGGCATTATTGACTGTCGTATTCACATATTCCTCAGATATGGGAGTAAGTACCAGATTTCTTTCAACAGCAACTGACAACCCCAATTCAGACTATTATGGTAAATTACTTCAGATTTATTATCAAGACTATTTTAGATCAATTTAATAACGATCATAATACTATTCTGCAGTTCTGCTTATAAGTGCTGCTTTAGAATTAGTTAAGCCTCAACAACAATGATGTAAATGTTATCCCCATTTTACAGATGGATAAATGGAGGCACAGAGAGACAGTGACAGCAACATCACACAGCACGACAGAGGAAGATCTAGAAACAGAACCCAGGAGCCCTAACCTAGTGGTGTCTAACCTCCAGATTGTATTTTTCCTGGTCCCCGTACACTCAATCTAACTTCAGTATGTACCATGGTAACACACTACCAATTTGCTCTCTGTTCCTATCAGAAAAATGCAGCGTCGGTGGAGACAGACAGCTCTGTGAAGATAAATAATAGAAATGCATGGCACAGATGTCTACATAGCACGACAGCAATTCATCATGATGCAAGTCCCACAAATAAGAACCTGACGTTAAGTTATACATCCCTCAGCCAGTGTTCCATTGGTACTTTGCATATGACTTGCCATGACCACTGACTACGTCCTCACATCTATACATTAATCATCATAACCCAACCCGATCTTCAGTTAGGATCACTGACCTGACAGGTCATCCACTACTTTACATTGTGCATGAGATTAAGGCCAACTCAAAAAGGGACACTGCTCAGAAGCATGTTTGAGGGTGGGAGGTAGCTGGGGGAGATGTGAACCACCAAACACTAGAGAGAGTAGAAAAGGCTCATCTGTTTGTCCCAACCTCTAGAGTGATGTTTGAGATCATGTGTGTCCTCTGGGGAGAAGTAAAATGCTGGGTGACTATTATCCCAAATGTACAGATATCAAGTGCTGTAGAATAACCTCAGGGAACAATATACCTTGTCCGTGGGATTATTTTGAACAGTTCATGGTGAGTTGCTCCCAGGTTTTACAAAGAGGAACTAAACTAAGTTGTGAGACACTTAATACTGAGTACACTGAAGTAATCATAGGACTGGATAATAACAATCAAACATGTCTTGGCAAAGAGGAGACAAAAGAGAGGGAGAAAGAAATCTCCCTCACACAGATGCACAATTCTGAGCCAAAAACTTTGTCAGATTACGTTCTTGATCAATGTAGTAATTTAGGAATGAAATAAGGAGACCATATGGCATTCACATGAATAATGGGCAGCTGATTGCAGATATATAAATGGAAGGCACCAGTAGCATACAGCAGCAGAACACAGGCTCTGAATGCAACCCTCTTAGCTACTACATAACTGAAGTCAGGCAGCTCTGCAAACAGATCTGACTCTAGCCCAGCATATATATCCCCACCTTCAGTACTAGAACAGGAGCAATGTATCTATCGATTCTTAACTGTACAATGAATAAACACTAAATTATTTAAAACAGTACGCTGAGCTTTAATTTGTTAAACTATCCACAAAGTAATCTGGTTTGTATATAAAGATAGGCTGTCAGCACAGCAAAGGCTGTAGTGTAGTCTGAACACCATGTAAATCAGTCATTAAGAAATAAACCAAAAAGCAATTTAGCTCTGATCCCAGGAGTCGGGTTTCCCGCCTCATGTGCTTTACCACAGTAATACTGTAATAGGTGGTGACTATTCAGCCACCCACTGAAGGTCTGCCCACTTCACTAAGTGCTTTAGCAAGGTGGGCAGGGAAAGAGTCCCAAACAAGGATGCAGAGAACTGACGGAGCAGGGTTATTCAGGATCAGTAGCACTTGGTGGCATTTTAAAAAATATGGCCAAGTAATGAGATCAAAAGGCCGCAAGGAACTGGTCATGGAGCTAAAGCATCAACACACAGTTTATATTCTGGAAATGACCAGAGATTAAATGTTTTCTCAACCGAAGAATCATATCACTTTCCTAACAAAACATTTATATGATCAATGGGAGCAGGGGCTGGAGAGGGATCTTTTTTTTTTTTTTTTTTAAATTATTCCAGTGGTAAAAACTAGGTAACAAGATACAATAGAACGATATTAAAAAATACCACAAAGATGTAACAAAACAACTAAAGGAAGGGCTTTCACTTGAGGATGTCATGCCATGCCAACTCCAGCTCCACAGCATGCAAGCCACATATACAAGATAGCACCCCATTAAGTTCTCAGTCTTCACATTAAGAACAGAGCGCGCATTCTTTTGCTTTGTTTATTTGATACTGGATCCTTAATTTTGGTATTTAGATGCCAGCTTTAAAAAAAGATTCTCCCATATTAATACTCACGGTGCCCTTCCTTACAAAATCCAACAATTAGAAACTGTCTTATTTATTTAAAGCTAAGCTATTAAATACACTGAGCTCACTGAACAAAGATCAACCTTTTTATGTACGAGAACATCAATCATAAATTCTGGCTTAGGAATAAAAGAACCTGGATTTCAAATACTAATTGGAATGGGTTAGCCTTATTTAACTGGATTTCATCTTAGTGGTCCCCAAAAAGAATAGTTCATGTTAGTGATGCAGTCTCAGCAGCAGAAATGTGGGGACCAGGAGCTGCAAGACAGCAACTCAGTTTAATATCATAGTTTTTCTCCAAAGGAAATTCGGTGTAAATCTAAACTACATTATTTATTTTATATACTTTTAAAATCAGTCAAGAGAACAAATGGATCAAAATCTCTCCATATTTTTATATACACACACAAGTGTATATGTATAAATAAAAACTGCTTAGATTCATGTACTTTCTCTTTCCTGTGGATTCCACAACAGCTGATGAATATCTCTGCTAGTACCTAATACTGGAAACACTATGATCTGCCCTCTCTCTTAGAAATCAAAAAGGCACACGTGCTCTGTCTTTTCTAACAGCTAGAATTTTGAACAATTAGTTATTTCGGGGCAGTTATCTTTTTGCTGAACTTCTGGTTCTGCAATTTGAAGTTGCCTGTGTATATGCTGGAGGAAGACAAACCCAACGGTGTACTTTGCAACTCTTTAACCTCAGCAATGGATTGCTGAGTCCATTCATCAACCTGCTGAATCTCTAACATGAGTTCACCCAGAAGATATTCTCTTAAGACTATGAGAAATGCCAGCATATCTTACTGTACTATTTTACAATGTGTAATATATAGAGTAGTGAGAGGCGGCATAACAAAACAGTTACCTACCTTTCGTAACTGTTGTTCTTCGAGGTGTGTTGCTCATGTCCATTCCAAGCAGGCGTGTGCACATCGCGTGTAGTCAGTCATCGGAAGGATTTTCCCCTGGTGGTACCCATCAGATCAGCATGGTCGCTCCTCTATGGCACCGTATACAGGGAACCACCGACCCGCCACCTCTTTGGTTCCTTCTTTCTGGCTGGCTCCGACAGCAGGGAAGGCTGGTGGGTCTTGGAATGGACATGAGCAATACATCTCAAAAGGTTAAGAAAGACAGGTAACTGTTTTTTCTTCTTCGAGTGCTTGTTCATGTCGATCCCAAGTAGGTGACTCCCAAGCTGATGAAAAGAGGAGAGATCAGAGCTCAAAGAATCACTGATTGAAGCATGGCTCTGCCAAAGGCTGCATTATCCCTGGCCTGTTGGGTGCTGGAGTAATGCAAGGTGAACGTGTGGATCAACGACCACCTTGTGGCCCTGCAGATCTCCTGTGTAGGGACATGTGCCAGGAACACTGCTGAGAAGGAATGCTGCTGTGTTCTCATGGAGTGTGTTGTCAGTGCCGGGGCTGGCACCTTTGCCAGGTCATAGGAAGTCCTAATGCAGGATGTGACCCACAATGAAATCCTCTGGGACGACACTGGGAGGACCTTCATTCCATTTGCTACTGCAACCAAGATTTGGTTTGATTTATGAAATGATCTTGTCCTCTCGATGTAGAATACCAGTGCCTGCCTGACGTCTAGGGAATGGAGGCTTCATTCCCGCTGTTGGCGTGCAGTTTAGGGAAGAACACTGGGAGGAAAATATCCTGGCTTGTATGGAACTGGGATACTACTTTGGGGAGGAAGGCCAGATGAGGTCATAAATTGGACCTTGTCCTTATGGAACACTGTGTATAGGGGTTCAGATGTCAGGGCCTTGAGCTCAGACACCCTCCTAGCTGCTGTTATTGCGACCAGGAGTACTACCTTCCTCGAGAGGTAGAGGAGTGAGCATGTTGCTAAGGCCTCAAAGGAGGGCCCTATTAGCCTGGAGAGCACCAGATTAAGATCCTAGGCCGGTATTGGACAGTGGATTAGGGGGTATAGCCTGTCCAAGCCCTTGAGAAAACAGGCCACTATCGGATTAGCAAAGACTATTTGACCGTCCACCCCAGGATAGAATGCAGAGACTGCTGCTAGGTGAACTTTTAGGGGCAACATCGCCAAACCTAGCTGCTTCAAGTGCAGCAGATAGTCCAAGATGGCGGGTATTGACGCTTGCATTGGAGAGGTGGCAGCCTTCTGCATTGTCCAAATCGAAAATCTCTTCCATTTGGCCAAGTATGTAGTCTGGTGGATGGTTTTCTGCTGCCAAGAAGGACCTCTCTCACAGGGTCCGAGCATGTCGACTCTATAGGGTTTAGCCGTGAAGCTTCCACACTGTGAGGTGGAGGGACTCTAGGCTGGAATGCTGGAGGCAGCCGTGGACCTGGGTGATTAGATCTGGTACCAGCAGTAGGACAATTAGAGTGGCCACTGACAGTTCTAGTAACATTGTGTACCAGCAGTGTTGTTGAGGCCAGGCTGGGTTTATCAGTATGACGGATGCTTTTTTCCTCTTGACCTTGAGTAGGACCTTGCGAACAAGTGGGAAAGGCAGGAACACAGAGCAGGTGGTCTACCCAGGGAAGGAAGAATGTGTTCACGATCAAGTCCGTGCTGTGGTTCAGGAATGAGCAAAATTGCTGAAATTTCCTACTGAGTTTGGTCACAAACAGATCTACCTGGGGAACTCCCCACCGCAGGAAGATGCTGTTCATGATGTCTGGGTGAACAGACCACTTGTGGTTGCGGAAGGGCCTGCTGAGGTGGTCCTCCAGCTTGTTCTCTGATCCCGGCAGGTAAGATGCCTCTAGGTGTATGGAGTGGACTATGCAGAAATCCCACAACTTGAGAGCTTTGCAGCATAGGGGAGAGGAGCATGCTCCACCCGGTCTGTTTATATAAAACATCACTGTTGTGTTGTCCATCATGACTGATATGGATCTGCCTTCCAGATGGGACTGGAAGGCTTGGCAGGCCAAGCAGACTGCTTTCAACTCCCTGACACTGATGAGAAGTGACAACTCTGTCTGTGACCAGAGGCCTTGAGTCCTGAAGATCCCTAAATGCACTCCGCACCCCAATGCCGATGAACCTGTGACCAGAGACATCGAGGGCTGGGCCTGGAGAAGGGCACTCCCGTGCATACCTATTGAGAGTTGAGCCACCACCGGAGGGACTTGAGAACCCAACGGGGAAGCAAAACTATCTTGTCCAGTTTGTCTCTGATCAGCATGCCAATGCCAGCCAAGCCTAGAGAGGTCTGAGCCGTAGCCTCACATGCTGAACCACGTATGTGCCATATGACAAAGCAGCTTCAAGCAGCTCCACGCCATCGTGGTAGGGAAATGTCTGAAGTCCTCTATGATGGAGCAAATAGTCTGGAAGCAAGACTCTGGTAAGAATGCCCTGGCCTGAAAGGAGTCTAAGGAGACTCCTATGAACTCTAGTCTCTGGGTGGGGGATAGGGTTGACTTGGGGACTTCCAGCAATAGGCCCTATCTGCTGAATGTCAACCGTATCAAGGTCACATGAGCCACTACCTGTGCCCTGGAGCAGCCCTTGACAAGGCAGTTGTCTAGATACGGGAACACCTGCACCTGATGTCTCCTCAGGAAGGCGACAATGACTGCCATGCACGTGGTAAATATTCGGGGGGCCACTGACAGTCCAAAGCAGAGAACTGTAAATTGATAATGGATGTGAACTGCCGCAAATCTGAAGAACTTTCTGTGGGACGGGATTATTGATATATGAAAGTATGCATCCTTCCAGTCAAGGGTGGCATACCAGTCCCCCGAATCCAGGGAGGGAACGATGGCAGCCAAAGATACCATGCGAAATTTCAGTTTCTTCATGAATCTGTTGAGGTTTCGTAGGTCAAGAAGGGGTCTGAGACGTCCCTTGGCCTTTGGGATTAGGAAATATCTGGAGTAGAACTCCTTTCCCCTTAATTCCTGAGGAACCTACTCCATTGATCCTGCCTTTCAGAGCACTTGCACCTCCTGTATAAGAAGATGCTTGTGAGAGGGTCCCTGAAGAGGGTCAGAGACAGGGAGGGTATGAACAGAACTGGAGAGAATACCCCAGTTCTACTGTGTAGCACGCATTGGTCTGAGGTTATCTGGGCCCACACTCAATAGAAATGGGATAGACTGTTCAAAAACAGGGGTAAGGATTCAGGATCTGGCCTGCTCTATCACCCATGGGCGCACACTCAGAAAGGCTGCTTGGGGCCGGAGGACTGCCTCGCCCAACACTGGCCTTGGTTGGATGGGGACTGAGGTGTCCTATGCCTGCTATTCCTGCCCTGCTTTCTACAGTAGTCCTGCCTAGGGGAGGTTGGGCTTTAAAGTGCCTTCTCTGAGGAGCTAGTGTTTGAAGGCCCGAGGATTTTAAGCTCCACAGCTGGAAAGATTCTAGGGCAACATTGGAGTCCGTTTGCTACGAAAATAACCCCAAACGTTCAAAAGGCAAGTCTTGTATTGTTTGTTGGACCTTTGGAAGGAGGCCCGCCACCTGCAGCCATGAACTCCTGCTCATGGCAATTGCAGATGACATTGTTCAAGTGGCCGAGTCTGCCGCATGGCCTGCAGTGAGGTCCTCGCCACTGCCCCACGACCGCTGCAAACTCCAATCTGGAGTCGGCTGGGAGTAGCTTCTTGAACTTCGACATGGTTTCCCATGCACTGAAGTTATAGTGACTCAAGATCGCTTGCTGGTTTGCAATCTGAAGCTGAAGCCCCCTGGTGGAATAGACCTTTCTGCCAAAGAGATCCAGCTTCTTTGAGTCCTTGGACTTAGATGATGGGCCCTGCTGTCCCTGCCTCTCTTTCTCATTCGCAGCCACTACCACCAGCAACACCAGCTGCGGATAATTGAAGAGGTACTCATGCCCCTTTGAAGGTGCGAAGTATTTTCTTTCTATCCCCTTAGCTGTAGGGGGAGTAAAGGCAGGCATCTGCCACAGAGTTTTGGTAGTAGCCTGGATAGTCTTTATTAGAGGCAATGCCACTTTTGAAGGGCCTTCTGGTGCTAAAACATCCACCATGGGACCCACGGATTCCATCACCTCTTCCACTTGGAGCCTTAGGTTCTGGACCACTCTCCATAATAATTCCTGTTGTCCACGGGGGGGTGGAGCAGATGAAGTTCCTACCACTGCCTCGTTGGGGGATGATGACAATGATGCCCTAAGCCGTGTCAGACCTTCCTGACCCTCAGGATCATGGACTTCTCCCTGCATAGAGATCTCATGCTCGGTGCCGGGGTCATCCTCGGTGCCGATCCCCGTGTGTCCCCCTTGGTGCCCGCAGTGATAAGCGGACCTTAGGTGCTGGGCGAGCTCGTCCTTCCAAGGCAAAGGCCTAGGGGCCTCTAGGATAGGACCTAGATATGCCCATAGGGTCCAAAAGGGCCATTGCACAAGCATCTGCCAATGGGCTGGCCAAGGGCCCATGAGAGGAACTTGTCTCTCCTCCTATCTGTACTGGCACCGTTTCTACCAGTGCCGACTGTGCCGGGAGATATACAACTCTGCCTCTGAGTCCGATGACCGTGACTCTGGACACAGAGACCACGGCAGTGCTGAGGGAGACGGTGCTGCATCATGGCTGTTTTGCCTCTAGACGGCACCGTGCTTTGCTGCAGTGCCAGAGGTCTTACATCTGGTGCACTCTCTGGCCTGGTGGGGGACTGCTGTGCCATCATGGTTATCAGGTCCCTGGCCGCCTCTAACATGCCCAGAGTGGAAGGAAGATCCAATTCTTCCACCTGGCACTCCCCTACCAGGAAGTCATTGGCACTGGACTTCACAGACTCCTCTGTGGGCCTGGAGTCAATGGTGCCACCTCCAAAGAGGTGGGTGCCAGGCTCCCCAGCCTGGGACGCACCTCCTTACCATCTCTCCCCCACTGTTCCCACTGTGGACAAGGGCCTGCTGTCAGTTTCTTGTGTGGTTCTGGTGGGTGAGAGTCGCATCAGGCTGACTTCGGCACCAGTGAAAGGCAGTGCCGAGTGTCTCTGGGTGCCAAATCCTTCCTCGGCACCGCGGGCTCCCTAATTGAGGCCGGCGCACTCCATACCGAGGTGCCAGAGTCCAACTGGTGGAATTTGCCCAGGCACTTCAAACAGACTTTGTGTTGATCACCCTTTGGCATAGGCTCGTGGCAGGTCCCACATGGTTTAAAACTTTGGGATCGAGGCATGCCCCAGTTCCCATGGGGGAAGGGGGCAGACGACTAAATGAGGGGGAACCCCCAAACAGAAGCTTAACTAAGAACTAACAACTAAATCTAATCTAACTATTTACAGGTTCAAAATCAAGGCTACTAGGGAAACACTTCCTGAAGCGAGAGAAGACACACAGCTCCAACGACCATCATGGGTGGTAAGAAGGAACTGAAAAGGCAACAGGGAAGCAGGGCCCTATGTATGGTGCCACAGAAATGTGACTCCAGGGAGCACCTGCGCCGACCCAATAGGTACCATTGGGGAAAAGCCTCCTGACGATTGTGCGCATGCGGCACAGGCACACCTACCTGGAATCGACATGAGCAAGCACTCGAAGAAGAAATATAGAAATAAGCATGGGACTGAGAAACAGGATCTCGTGAATTCTAATCTGACTCACTGGGTGGCCTTGAGCACATCTCAAACTGTCTAGGCCTCAGTTTTCCCATCAGAGTGGGGATAATACTTCCCTTACACAGGTTTTGTGAGGATTAATTAATTAGTTAATGTTTGAGAAAGTCAAGCACGGGTGCCAGGAAAAGGCATTTGAAATCTCCCCGGCCTCCAAATCTTTTCTCAGTAACCCCCACAATTTCCAAGAACAAAAGGTAATGGACATCTCTCTTACTCTGTGATAAATATTCATCTTCTGCTCAATGAATCAGAACTAGAGGGGCTAAACCTGCAAATGGAACTTGTTATTTCATGTAAGAGTTTGACCAAAGAACAGACAGGAGAGGGGGGAAGATGTTGTAACTTATTAAGTAGAGCAGAGAGAACACCATTTCGTAGGAGTCCAAAGCTGTCAAAAAGTTGTGTGGTTTGTGGTTTTTAAAGCTGATGTCAACAGCATACACAACAATTCCTTGGGATGCTATGTTGAATGTTGCCTCTCTCTTTGAAAGAGAAAAATGTATCATTGCTCTAAGTGACCAGCTAGAAACAATTCCTTTTAAAGCCGTGAACTCATCAGCATTCACATTACTGACGAGAGAGTTCTTTGGAAAAACCTGCTCTCTGGATGCTATTTTCATCACTAACGTGTCTGCATGACTTTGCTGCATATCTGACCTACACTGTAAACTTCCAGGGGAGAAATAAATAAAAGAGTCTCCTCAACAGGAGACAGAACATTACAAAAAATCCACAACAGTTCTGCTATTGCGTGAATCATAAATCTAGGGGGACAGAGAGAGCGAGGGCTTCCTCAACAGGGAAAGGCTGAGGATAAGCCAACTAATAACTTCTGTGCACCCCTCAGAAGTGGGAGAAATCTGGCATATGAAAAAAATATTTTGAATTGTTTAGTTATGTCTCTTTGGCCAAAGGCCACCTTCAGGGATCTGGGAAAAGCCCTGCAGACACATATTTCTCTTTGGTGATTGTAACAGTGTTTCTAGGATGATGAAAGGAGGATGCTAGGGTGAACTAGGCATTGCATTGCTTGCTTGCCTCCACAACATAAAATCTACCCAGAGCTCTGGCAACCATTCCAGATCAATAAAGCCCATAGCTCTCAGTAGGTGAGCAGCAGCGCACAGGGAGCTGCTTTAGTCGAGTGTCCCTACTCCATGGAAAAGAATTAAACTGGCAACACTATCTCCTCCTCCTCTGCTTTTGCCTTCACCTTAAGTACACAAGGGCTGTGAAAAGTGACTCACCTGGACCCTGTAAACCAACTCCAACGACTGGCTGTCATTTTGGTCTGCTTCAAGGATGACATCTGTCAGTTTATGTAGGATCACGTCCAATGGGCCCTGGTCTTCGATCGGTTTGGTAAGGTCGAGCTGAAGGAGGTAATACAAAAAGGAAAACTTTATTAATACATCCTGGAGGGAAAAAGTCTTTCTGCCACCCCCACCATCCCCTTTTCAGTTCTGAGTATCAAAAAGTATTTCCCCGAAGTGTGATATGTGGCCCTGGGCATCATTCTTGACACTGAACTCCAAATTTACCGGCGTGTTACTTTATTCTCATCGATTAGAAATACATGGAAAGGACCTACTCTCCGGGCAGCTGAAAAGTCGAACTTTGCACAGAGATTTATGTAGTAATAGGTCATAGCCAACAGCAGGCATCAACAACAAAAACCAGCACAGGGCACCTTTCATCCAAAAATCTCAAAGCACTTCAGCTTGCCCTGTCTGAGCGAGGGCACCACACACATACCCTCTCCTCATTCAAATCCTTTCCCCAAACTCACTTGTGCCACTGTATAGATGAGAAACAAGGCAATGACATTTATTGACAGTTTTAAAAGAAACACGTTCACCATGCTGTGCTTTGGTCTTTGCTGAATAACCACAAGGAGCAGCACTCAGATTGGGCCCCCTGATGATGAGAATTTTGGGTAGAATTTTCGAACATGTCTATGCGACTTTGGCATCGAAGTCACATAAGAGCTTGGAAAATTTTATTTAGTATAAATATCTGGACAGTCTCATGTTCTAACAACTATACCAGGTTGTCAATATTGACAAGTTGGTCACATGTCAAAAGACAGTGGCCTGTGCAATCTGTTTCCACTGGTGGCTGCTGTATTTAAGCATGTGTAACAACATTAGCTTGTAAAACCACAAACAAAACCAATTTTAAAAGGAAAAAAAGAGCAGGATCAAAAGATGTGTGCACAACAAACCAAAAGTAAGCCTACTCCTTGGATACACATGCATGTATCATTAATGTTCTCTCCGAACACATGCTGTAATCTCTACAGGATAAGGACCACGTCTGTTTGTAAAAGGCAATGTACAGTGATGTACAACAGATTTGAATGATTTAAGGTTGTCTAGAGTGAAGGATCTTGGAGAGTCCCAACGAAGATCATCCTGCACATCTCCTGTTGAGGCATCTAATGTAGATCCTGCTGTTCCCTGCTTTGTCCACCAGGCATCTGAAACATGCCAGAATGAACACGCACGTGAGGAAACAGATTTTAATAGCCAGGTGCCTGCAGAGAGTTTTAACTGTGGATGGGTCAGAGTTGCATTCACTGCCGTGATCCTGCACACACTGACGTGCATGCTTAACTTTACTACCATGAATACTGCCATTGATTTCAGTGGGACTAGTAACAATAGTACAGTTAAGCAGATGCATAAGTGTTTGCGGGATCAGGGCCCAAATTAGGTGAGATGTATGAACACACACACACACACACACAAAATAACGACATCCAGTTCCAGGTTGACTTTTTCCACAGCTGCCTATCATCTCTTACAGAAAAAAGGCAACACAAAAGGGTCTGTTCAATTAGGTCTGAAAGTCTGAGTCCAGGAGTTCTCAAACTGGGCATCATGACCCCTCATGGGGTGTGGAGGTTATTATGGAGGGTTGCAAGCTGTCAGTCCCAGTGTATGCCCGGAAGGGTGGTGTGGCATGGGGCAGGCGTCCATCACTTTTTAGGGGCGGTCGTCCCACCCTGAAATATTTTCAAAAGGGGTCCTGGCAAAAAAAGTTTGAGAACCCCTGCTCTAGTCGCAGCAGAGGTACAGAAATCCAAACCAATCCATCTTCAGATCATCTACACAGGTAGGCAGTATGCTTCTTGCTTACAAGTGGTGCAGTCTGGTTAGTTCTCTACATTCCAATTGTCCTTGCAGTGGGAACTATAAGGACAAACTCAGAAAATGAGAAGAGAATCTTCCACATCAGTAAGTAACAACCATGACCCAAGAATAGAAATGAGCCTGTAAGGCTGACATGTGCATTTTTAGCACAGTGTCATTGGGCAAACTGCTTTCTGTACGAGAGTTATTTGTGTCGTCACATAAAGATGGGCATGTTTTCAGAATGAAAACAAAGTACATGTAGTACACAAGTCAGACAGATGGAATTAGGAAACATTCCCATAAAGGAGCAATCTGAATTTCTTCCTCTATGAAAGAACTGCCATCAGAAATCAAACCAAGAATACCAAATTCAATATTCTAACAGTTTACTCTGTCCAGAAATTCAGTGCTTGCTAGGTCGCTTTAACTGGCTCTTTAAGGATGAAGGATTGCAAGTACATTTCAACCACACAATCTATAGTTTCATCCAACATTATGCGGACCTGAGGATCAAACTGTTTGAAAAAGTAAATTCTCTGTGTTCTAGCGACAGCCGCAGAAGGTAAACATTTCTGAAGTGCTCAGGATTTGGAAGAGTTCCACCTTCCTTTGTATATTGGCATAAAAAAGCCCTTGAAAAATGAAGCCTTTTCAAGAGGAATATCAGCTCCAGTCACAAGTCAGACAAAGACTAGCACAAAATTTCTGATGATCTCTGCTGAGATAAGTAATGAGTTAGTGTTTGTCAGCTGGAATCTGAACCCTCCTGCTTCCTGTTCTTTTCAGATCCTGCTCCAAATGTTCCTTGCATTTGACATGATCATCCAAAGGTTTATTTTCAAGTAGAGTCAATGCCATGGCAACAAGAGGGAGAAAAGCGTGAAAATTTTTAGGAGGCAACTACAGTCAATTTACCTATTTGCTATGCCCTCCTTTTGATGATGTGAATCTTATTAGAATACATCAATTTCACCAGATTGCTTCAACCAATCAGCAAAATTAGGTAAATGAATGACAAAGAAAGGAAGGACATGCAGAGTGTGAGCTGCTAAGATGTATCAAATGCCAAATACCAAGACTATGCTTCTGAGGTGTTACAAATCCATGTAAAGGGAGAATAGGGAGTTAATTTCCAATAAACAGAATTTGTTTAATTTTTTCTGCAGAATGTTGGTGATTTTTCTGAATTCTGTGGACAGTACAAATGTCTGATGAAATTCCATGAATTTCTATAGGGCCTGCCTGCAACCACACATGCTGTGTTTAAAAATAAAACCACATCAGAGTGAAAATCTGGATCTGGTCACTCAAAAGACTCACCAGCTGCAAATGTAGGATTTAGCAAAAGAAGAAATGCTATTTTTCTAAATGATTAAAAATCTAGTCTTGTTTCAATTTTTTTTTTAAATGCTCCTTGTACTTGCTACAATATACTGTGTTTCACAGTTGGGTTCAATTGGATTTGTTTAAAGCTCTTCTTTGGAAATAGTTTGGATTATCATTTGAATCAAATTAAGTCTTAATACCATCCTGTTCTCTTAATGGTGAGAAGGATTGTCCTCACTTCTGTCCTTGTGACTTTTCTGGTCATCGCTCCCCACCCCAGTCCCATTTCATTTATCCTCATCTTCCTCCTAAAACGATTCTCTGTATAAATTGATTAATACACCTATTGTTGAAACATCTCGCTCCCAATCTCCAGATGCAAACTCTCCTCTAACTAGAATGCTGTACTGTTTTTTTTTTAACTTGACCTTACGTTTAGTGGTGGTCAGAATCAGAGTTTGTGACCTTTACCCGATGACAGTCTATCCTAAGCAGGGAAAACCTGTGCGCTATAGATGAATCTTTCATGCATGGAAGGTGGGAGGAGGGAAGAGGAGGAGGGAAGATCTAAGGTCTGTAGCTCTGAACCCCCTGATAAAGGGGATATCAGAACGGTCCTTCATTATAACCTCTGCGGCACTTCTGATTTTTTCCTCGATGCTAGAGAAATGGACAATCGCTAAATTTGTTCTAAGGCAAAGATGAATTTGTCCATTCTACTTTCCACTCCAGTGGACAGTATATACCCATTAAGATTTCCCAAAAGTGCAGAATCCAAACTCTCCATTGGTAATTTAGATGTTCTCTGGCACTGAATGCTCCTTCCTCTGAATAGAATGTACAGCACCCGTCTGAGTTGACCCTTTGTTTCTCAATTCCAAAGGCTGTAGATGGTATTCCTACTGCAGATCTACTGTACGTGTACTCAGTCAGAACTGCACTGACCCAGACACATTTGGAATTCATTTCAGGTTTGAGAATTCAGCATATCAAAGGCCACTGAATTCAAGCTTTCAGATTGTTAGCCTCCTTTCTCCCCTCCTGGGCAAGTTTGTACTCTGCATCTTTTATTGCGCTTTGTTTTATGATCCCTTTGATATAAATGTACCCTCTTGCTTTACAGTGTTTAGCCTTGGTGTACACTAAAGATGTGAGTCATCGAAAAGAGTAACGAGCTATGGGTTTCATTTGTACATTCCAAGTCCTCAAGGAGCTGAAAGCTGGCATATTGGCGCGCACTGTAGAGTCCGCCAGCTCTGGAGAAAACAGCTTTTGAAAACCTTCTTTAGCCAGATTGGAGGGGAAGGGGAACAGACAGAAGTCACTCGCAAAATCCAGTCTCACAGTTTCTCCTTAGCTGAAGATGCTATAGAACCCATTGTCAGAAATAAAAGAAACAGATGCAAAGATATACTAACCATAGCTTATCTGCAAAGGAGACGTTTAGTGATTTTATCTGCAAAGAAAACTCAGCCAGGACAGTATTTTATATATAGAAAAAGACTACCAACAACAATGTCTGGGAGTGACTCTAGTTTAAGCTCTAGCAGCAGAGTGAAAAAGCCCTCCTGTTCCACCTGCCACTTTGTTACAACAGGGGCAATTAAGAGAGACCAAAACACAGCAAAGAGATGGGCTCAGCACTTGGTGTGTCACTCCACCCAGAAGGATCCCTGAGTTCAGATCTTGGTGTCTCTGGGGCCCAGTCACAAACATAATTTATTTCTAAAACTTCCAGTGTATCCCCCTCTCAGCTATGTATATGTTTGACAGTGACAGCCTCCATTAGCTGGGAAAACAAGTATCACCCAGAAGCCATAAGGTGAGTTCCAGTTGCCACCAAGTGCCATTAGTAAGAAGAGCCACTGTATTAGAGGATAAGGGTAGAGGAAGTATGAGGAAAGATATTAGCTTATGTGGTTGACACAGACTGGTCCTTTTTAATCACTCAGGGGTGGGGGAGAAAGCGCGTGTGCATGCACGCACACACGCACAGAGTTGTAATAATTGAGCCCACGATTTTACATTAATGGTGAGCTCAACTGTAAGAAGTGAGTGAAAGTTCATAAAGTGTCACAATATCCTATAACAAATGTCAATGGGAAGAGATGCAAAAGGGAGACAGAAAGATTAATTTAATCTGACCGAACAAAGAGTCCTACTGATATAATTCAAGGAATGTGTTCGGATCATGCCTGGCAAACAAGAGAAGTGTGGGACTGGAAATTAACGAACCAAAATTGCTGGGTCAGAAATTAAGCCTAATTGGTGAATAAAATAATGAGGGGATAGGCTATTTCCCTCATAACTCACTTTTGGGGTGCTTAAAGAGAGTCTCGGAGGGAGGGGGAATTAGCAGACGTGGGCTGACTAAAGAACAGGAAGGAGCAAGCTTTACGCTGACGGTTATCACCCCAACCATCTCCTGGGACCCCAGGATCTACCATGGCACTCTTGGGCCTTTATTGCCCTGATCCAGGGAGATGTCCTGACCAGACCAGGCAAGAGAGCGGGACCCAGATGACATTGTCACCTTCACCAGCTCCAGCTAAATCCCAAATAGCACTTGGGACGCAAGACATCGTCACACACACCCATTTTCCTTCTCCACATTATTTCCTTTCCTTTTCTTACCTTCTCCTTTTACCTCCTGTCTAATAAGCATCTGGCCTAGCCGGCCAAGACTTTATACATTGCAACACTGCAGTAAGTCTGGGGCCAGAGAGAAGCAGTTAAGAGCAAATGCCCTGAACAGCCCGAAGCTAGTTCAAGTTGCAAGGTCTCGGAGCAGCTAATAAGACCGTGTGCCATGCCTGTGTTTTTCCAGCAGCAGGGATGCAAGTAGGAGTCAACACCACAGACAGAAGCCACATTTAATATCTTTGTTGTTCTTTTCTTTCCTTTCTTGTCTGTGTTTCTCGTGTTTTGCTTTCTAGACAAGACTGGACTTGAATAACAACAGCTCCAGCCCATCTCAACTAACTTCTTTTCTCCCCTCCTACTCGACCCTGCCCCAAAGATAATTATTGACATCTTTAATACGGTCTAAGATTGTCAGGTAGGGTGGGGTTCTTCCTAAATACTCTCTCCTGTTACATGGAAAGAGAACAAGGGATGTTAAAATGAAACCCTGACTTCATACTTATCATTTCAAATGCTTTAACTATTTTTCCTTCTTTAATAAAAGGCTAAAAAGATTTAATGGTGTTTGCCATGATATTAAGCAGGCTGAGGGCTCTATATACCCAACCGTAAACTTTGTTTCAATGTATTTAATGTTGGACAGTGACTGACTCTTGTTAACAACTAACTCTTCGGGCCCATTTATTCCATCAAAATCAGTACATGTCTCTTTAAAGCATTTAAACAACTAAGACTCAGCTCATCATCCCTCTAACCCTGCCAAAAAGCTCTCAGTCTTCCTCATGCAAAACTAGATCAACTATTCAGCACTTGTTGCTGCTGATAATGGAGCCAAAGGGCATTGAGTGAGAATTAGCTGTATATAAACCTTCCTTTGTGACAGGAGAACCAGCCTGATCCAATTGCAAAGGACAAACACAAACCAAACCACAGCAGACTATAAGGAAAAGAGTGAAGAGTTCACTAACAGGATTCTTTTTGTTCCTCTTCCCCCCACCAGTTTTCACGGTGCCGAATTAACTTGTGCCATTCTCCATTAAAGTTCTGCTGCAGCAGCAGAAAGTTTGACAAAGGAAATCTGCTATGGCGGGGAGATTTCCCCTCCTCTCCACACCCTCCCTCGTTCCAACTATTTGACTAGAGGCTTGAATATCTCTGCATTGATAAAAACAGTGACACCAACCATCATAAGAAACTCTTCCCCAATAGGAAAGAAATGTAGCTTGAAAATACCACTGCTTTGCTCTTCATAGATTTAGGGAAATTCAAGGCAGTGATGATGTTTTAGGACTTCAAGCCTATCTTTGCACTAAATGTAGGACGGGTCCCTACAGTACATTTCCTACTAGTGCTTTGCCCCATCTAGTTTTAAGCGGCACCCTTATAGAATTCACGAAGGATAATATATGCAGCCCCATCTGTGCTGTGACATGAGTTCCAAAATCCCAGAAGCAGTACAACCTAGTGGCAAAATCCAGCCCAAATAACTAAAAATTAGAACCTGACATGGTTTTAATATTAACTGGAATTTTGGGGATGAAGTAGAGCTCTGTTAGGATGATCTGCAGCAAAATACATATTTACTACTCATTGATACCACTAGAGGATAGCTTCTGTATGTCTGTTCCCATGTTATTGTCTACCAAAAGCATTTCTAATGCCCCCATCACTGGGCTACCTAGAGTTAAAGGAACAGGTGAGCTAGCCCTTTCATGTCACTATATAAACACCATCTGATAAGTTATCTTGCAGAAACCATGAGATTTTGCATACTTGAACTGGAAGCTGTTCCTCCTCCGCCCCACGGAAACAAAACTACCATGCATCTCCACTTCTACAAGCATGTCAGCAGATCTACTCAAGTCAACCAGGGAGACTGCATGCAAGGCCACCCGGAGGCAGATTCCATTCCATGCTTTGCTTGGCCTATCCCACACAATGCTTTGATGCAAGCCTCTGAATAGAGCTCTTTGTCCATCACCAATACCAAACGTAAAACTACAGTTATGGCAGAAACCAAGCCAGCAGTAATAAGAAAGTAGTTTCCCATTCTCCTTCCTCTGCCCCAGTCAATAATACCGGAGTATGAGATTCTGTGTCTAGCAGATAGTTACTTGGCATTTTCTTGCCTCTATAGCACTATCTGTCAGAGAATCTCAAAGCATTTTACACACTTCATTAAGTTAAGCATCACAACACCCCCGTGAAGCAGGTATTATCGCCAAGGAGCAAATGGGGAAAGCAAGTCATAGCGAGATTAAAGGACTTTTCCAAGCTAAAGCTGGGGAAAGAACCCAGCCTTGTGCTTCAACACCTAAGAGCACCAAGTACAACACCTAAGAACTCGGAGGTCCTGGTCCATGACTAGAGCTCCTCAGCAGTCCAGTAATACAAGGAAATAATAACTATTAACCTTCTTCCTGATAAGGAAGCAATCCTGCCCCCATTAATGCCATAGAACTGTGACCAAAGCTGCCATGCCACGGCCTTCTGAATAATCTTCCCCTCCAGTAGGGTACAATTGGTGAGAATCTTCGCGTCAAGAGATGGTCTCTTAAGCAATGTGATGAAGTGACAGAGAGGTTATGACAAATGGCATTGGATTGGGTTTGCAGAACAGCACTGAAGTTATTGGGCTGGGTTCTTGGCAATCTCCACTTGACTCCGTTATTTAAACCCCTTCCACTGGCCCCCCATTCCTCTGTGTAACCAGATGAAAGTTCTGATCTTAGCATTTAAGATCTTTCATTCCCAAATGCTGCCCTATTTGTGTAACTTGATTTCATTATAGACATCTATACAGGACTTGTGCTTAGTTTATTACTTGCCTGTGACCAGGGAGGGAGGGCCCCACACTCACCTCTCATGAGTGTCTCCTGAAAGCTTGGTGCGATCCTGCACTCTTTCCTTTTTCTGTTCCCACCCCCCGTTGGCAATTGCCTTCGTCAGGCAAGTCTTTGGTGGCTGAGCCCTCTGGCTAAGTCACACGTAGTCTAAAGACACATGAAGGAACCCCTCCTAGGGTAACACAGTCCAACAAATGGTTGGTCCTCTCCAGGGTCTTCAGTCCCATCTCTGGGCCTGTTTAAACCCTAGCCCCTTTCTCGGGCTCCAAAAGGGAACTTGCCCCCTTCGCTTGGCTGGCAGGGGGACCCAGACCCACCCTCTACGCTGGGTCCAAGCCAGGGACCCTACAAGTAGCAGCCACAAGCTGCTTTCTTTAATAGTTGCTACAACTGCATAACCTGGGCTGTTTTCCACTCTGTCCCACCACCTTCTTGGGATCTCTGTCTGAGCAGGGTATCACCCAGGCCTCCTTTCCTCAGTCTCTATCCTGATTTCTCAGGGTCTTCTCTCAGGCCTCTTTGCCTGGAGAGCTTATAACATTCCCTGCCCCCTTTTAGTCAGGGTTCTCTCTCCCAGGCCTCTGTGCCTGGAAAGCTTCACAGTCCTATACTTGCTTGAGCAGGGTTTCTCCACCAGACTCTTTAGCTGTGGAGTCTCACAGCCTTCCACTCCTCCTTCACCCTTCTGGTCCCAGTCGGTGACTACCCTGCTCAGACCCTGTAGCTCCTTTTAACTGAGCCTGCTGGGCTCTGATTGGCTGCTTCCCTGCAGCCTTTGTAGGCAGGCCTGGAGGACCAGCCTTTACCGCTTTTTCGTGGGTTGGGGCATGGTAGGACCGCAGAGCCTCCAGCAGGGGCCTCCAAAGGGCCTGGTACACCCTGTCATATTGCCCTTAATGGTTTTTTTGGTTTCTTTTTTAATGTTTGGCCCACCATTTGAAAGCCTGCCACAATGCATTTCCGACCATTTTTTTTTCCTTTCAGTGAAATTTGCTGGAAGTCATGCTGCTCAATTGTTGCTCTAAGATAAATTCTAGTTAAAAACATCTTTTAAAAAAAATGTGTATTTGTCCTGTTCTTTTATATACAATGCTTTGGTGATTGCAGAAAGTACTTTACTGAGTCTGTCCTGTAGGAACATCTGTTCCTTGTCATCATATTAAATTGTGATTTTAGTTCGCCATTTGGACCCCTGGAGGAACAGAGCAAGCAGTTTCTGGTATGCAAATGGTTAAGTGCTTCAGGCTTGTTCACGGATGCTCGGAAAGTGCTGATTTTGAGCACTGTAGGCAGAATAATCCATGTCACCCAAATCCCAAAAAGCTTCTGGCCAAGGTTTCTTCTGAGGTCACAAATGCTCTTGTGGATTAAGAACAGCAGCAAAAAAAATCCTGAGATTAGCAGAGAAGAAAAGTTGAATTGAAAACGTGTGACAGGAGGATTACAGCTCTGAGGAAAGGACAGCAAGTTATAGGGAAATATAAGCTCCTGGAGAAAATTCTTAGTAAACATAACATGATGCTGAGACTCACTCATTTCACTGGCTTCCATTTCTTATAAAAAAAAATTTTTTGCTTATATACAAACACCAAACAACAGCACCAGAAAGGTTGGGCAAATTAGGGGTTTGGGTCAGAAAAGCAATCTGAAGTTTGGATGCTTAAATCAAACCTTTTGCATCTGCAAATTTGGTTTAGAAAGAATAGAAGAAAAGGATTCCCTGGGAGATTTCTGATATTTCTTGATAGTAGCTGTCTGGGAAATCCTGAAAGAACTGGCAGGTCCATTGCCAAGTCAGGCAGAAATGAACTGTGAATCCTCCTCTGACAAACCTCGGAATAGAAAATAATGTTATTTTGTCCTCAGTACCATCTATTAAAATAGTGAGGCACACAGGAGTTAGTGCAGTCTGAGTAAGAGATGGGAGGAGAGGACTTGAGCTGATTATATCTAGATATAATAAGAGTCATGTAGCACTCACTACAGCTAAAAACATGCAGTATTTGGAGGCCCATCTGGGAGAGGACTACTCACAATAAACAGACTAATCTTAAAAATATCAAGGGAACCTAGGATATTAAGATGAAGTGATGTGAAGAGATGGACTAACCATCCAAGAGACGTTTTCAAAAATACACTGTAAATGCAGACTGTGCATGCTTCCATATTCAGTGGTGGGGTCATCAGAAGCGGTTTATATTCTTCTTGTGTGTGCGCGCGCACGCACACGCACATATATATCTGGCTCCATCCCCTGACCCTGAACTTTAAAGAAGTTCAAATCTGGACCAGAACTAGATAGGACTCTCATTTTTAGGAATCTGAGCTAAGTGGTATTTTTCAGCTATCAATGGGATTAGATGCTCTGGAATGTACTGCTGCACTCCTCGATGGATTCCTAATGCTTCAGCAGTAATTCTTCTCTAAATGGGGGTTTCCAGCTGGTGAACAGATAGTCACAGCCATGCTTTCATCATTCTAATCACCTCTCTTTTACCAGCTGACAGCAGAGTGCCTGGTTTCCACATGTGCTTCCCCTTCCACAAAAAGACACACTGATGAGACAAAGCTGTATCCAGAGGGCATCCAGCACACTTTTAAACAAAGTTTGATCATCTGCTGGCTGAATTTGTACAATCTTTATTACATGCTAGAAATTGTGACTGGGTGCAGTGAGAGATGGCTGGAAGAGGAGAAAGTGCAAATGTATTTGGCATTTTTTCTTTTTAATTTCTCTCTCTCACATTCATTAGGATCCTTTGTAAAGATAAGGTAAAACTGAAATGCATTTCCTTATCAAAATTCCACCCTCCATCATACTGTAATATTTAGAGATGCTCATAATTGCTGGGTGGCTGGCAATGTTTTTGTTTAATTGTGAGAGAGAGGAAGAGGAGGAGGAGTGGTGGTGATGGTGCCAAGCATTGAAATATTTGGTTGGCAGGGGGGCACAAAAGAATCACATGGACTTTGCTAACCCTGTAGAGAAAAGATGATAAATTTTTGTACCAACAAACCTTGACACTCTCCACTAAAAAAAAATATAGAAGATTCTTAACAAGCTTGCACCCAACAGCCCCTACCCTCTATGTACCAAAATCTATATTGATACAAAGTGGAGTGGTCAGTGTTTTATCCTGCTAAAATGTTTTATTTATAGAAGGATGAAATTAGCGCTCTTTCAATTATAAAAAAATTGCTCATTCTGAAATTTCTACGTCCCATGAAATAAATGACAAATGTTTACCTTCAGAAGATGAATTCAAAGACAATTTTATCTGTCAGAATGTTAATACTTATACACCACAGCTCTACCACGGTTCTTGCCTTGGGAACATTAACATACAACATACATAAGAAGATGATGATCTATCCGGCCGATAGGTTTTCATTTCTTCAGTTAGCAGAATACTTATTATGGCCAACAGTGGAATTTACTATTATTTCGCCATGTGTGTATGTGTATTGATATGCATGACTGAACAGATTACAACAAAACAATAGCCAAACCAGGGCTTTTTAATTAGAATCTTAGGGTTGTTTTTGTTCAATGCGATTGATATAACATGCATCATTAGGGTCAAAGCCTTCCTTCAGATACATGCATGCAATTCAAACATAGAATTAATAGGACCTGCACATTCAGTAAGGGACACTGGGGAAGAAATCCTGGCCCTACAGAAGTCAATGGCAGTTTTGCCAATGACTTCAGTGGGGCCAGGATTTCACCCTTGATCTTCACAGACTTTACAAGAATAATAGTGTGAAATTTGTCCTGTTGTAATTCTAAGTATTTTGATCACTTTCTGTTAAGAAAGAGGTTCACAAAAGTAATACAGTAACACACACAAAGATATGCAGTTAATTTAGTCTTCTCTTTCTCCCTCATTTCTTGAGACAGCACACATGGTTATTAAGCACCAGTATAAATTTATGCCACATTTTGCGGTGATGTAGTGTGACTGAGTGGAAATATACTCAAGAACATATGTGATCAAGGAGCCATTTGAGAATTTTTTTTTTAAAGGGAAAGGCTAGTGGGGATGGGCAAAAAGATCAAAGTTGTTCATTCTCGTGTTCCAAACGACACGTTCTCGAGCTTGCATTCCTCATTTCCATTAAAAACAGAGTGCCACGAGGAAAAGATCACCAGAGGCACAACCCAACATACATCTGAGTAATGAAGAGGTTACTTGGAAATGCACGTGTAACTGAGTCTGGGATGCCCCACGAAGTCTGCCTCTACCCTCACCCTCCTTTGGCTATGTGCCCAGGCCATTACTTGCTTCAGTGTCCCTTATGTCAGATGTCCATTTATGTCTCCTCAAGCAGATGCACCAACTTACAGGATCAACAGTTTGAAATGCAGTGAATTTTAAAAAAGATTAATCAACAGTTGTTTCACGTGCCGCCCGAATGCCCCTTCTAATTGCTGTGTTTACGGTCACGTTTTCCTATTCCCCCACACCCCCATTAATCTTTTTTCTCTCCCCTCTTGCTGTGCAAAAGACCCACACAAACAAGACAAACTAATTCCCTGTACAGTGGAGATAGTAACAAAATACTGTCAAAAGCACCAAGTAAGTAAACAGGAAAGAATAGCAAGAAATGACTGGCGGGTAAGAGGGTTGTGCCTTCCCCTTAAATTCTTAAATTCCTTTCATTTATAGTAGTCTTGAGGATATTGATCACAACAGTAGGTAAAATATTTTCAGAGAGAAACAAGATATTTAAAGTGATGGTGACCCTTTAACAGACATTACATCCAGTTTCACTTATTATAAATTATAAGTTTAACTGGTAGAGAACAGAAAGAAGAAACCAAAACAAAAAGTCCCGCTAGCTACTTTCTAAGCTTCTTGACAGATGGTGCTGTTAAGTTACTGGAAGACCTCATGTACTCCATGCTACCAAAAGTGGCTCTGTCTCTCTCTAGTGGCTGGACTATATACAGACATTTATGAGTCTCCTATTGGCTCAAAAGCTAAGCACCTGGCTCATCAGCTCAGACAGTGGAGATGCAGGCTTTTAGATCTAGAGGTAGAAAGAGCTCATGTGGCTGACTTGACATGAGCCATTGTTACACTTATGTATTTACTAGACTGACCTTCTACCAGGCTGCCAGACTATCAAGCTAGGGTTTCAGATTCTCTCTCTCTATAGGCATGGCTACACCGCAAAAAGAAACCCAAACCCCAGGACGTATATTCTTAACTCAGGTTAGCTAACCAGCATTAAAAGTGGCAGTGATGACATGGCAACTTGGTTTTAACTCAGGTTAGAAGCTCAAGTTCAACCCCAAGCTGCCCCATAGACTTTAACTCAAGCTGCTAACCCGATTTAAAAAGCCAAGTTGCCATGCCTTCACTGCTATTTTAACCTGAGTTAACTAATGCAGGTCACTAACCCAAGTTAAGAAGGCCTTTTGGCAGGGGGAGGGAATCTTGTAGACATATCCATTCGCCAGAAAGGTGAGAGGAGGTGTCCTCTCTCTTCCAAACTATTGTCAATTTTGTCTTCTGACATGGCAACAGAACATGTTGCTTGTCCAAACCTGGTCTTCTCCCGTAGAGACTGAAGATCATTATCTGTGCGGCATCTTCCATTTAATTTCTGCCACTGCACCCATCATTGTGGTATCTGATCACCCTGGAAAAATTAGCTGTACTCCTAGAGCGGCTGGATTTACC
Organism: Emydura macquarii macquarii; assembly: GCF_026122565.2. Taxonomy (NCBI): domain Eukaryota; kingdom Metazoa; phylum Chordata; order Testudines; family Chelidae; genus Emydura; species Emydura macquarii. Next base: position 1,049,302 of record NW_027131366.1, on the reverse strand, counting down.
AATCTTTCAGTTAAGAGCTGAACACGCTGATCCATTACATTTAAGAGATAACTAATTTCATGTAAACGATGAGAATCCTTTGGCACCTTAAAGACTAACAAATGTATTTGGGCATAAGCTTTCGTGGGCAGAAACCCACTTCATCAGATGCATCGTCCACCGGTGGCGGTCCTAGCAGAGAGGTTGAGGACTGAATATACACCTCACCACGAGCACCACTTATCCCTTTAAATCAGGACTAAGATACTTTAGTGGGGAAGTGTGGAAAAAGCTTGCACTGTAGCTCCCAGCACTGTACCTGCTCTGTGGATAGAGGCTTTGGGACTCCAGGGTTGCCAATCCAATACCTAGACATTTTCACTTAAAATTTATAAAGCCTAAAAAGGGAGCCTGTTTTGTGACAAACCTCCATTCAGTTCTCTCTTTAATTGGCAGCTCACACTTACTGCTAGTCTAAACAAAACACACTGAACCCTTTTGTGCACACACACTTGTAACTAACTTTCAAGCCAGATTCCATTTTGCAGTTTCCAAATCTAAAGCTCTTTTCTTATTAAAAATCAGAAGAGGTGAAGCAGCTTCCACTGTAATTTACTGCAGGCTTCTAATGGGCTATTGATAGGATGGAGAACTTAGAGAATTGTTACATTTAATAAGGATCTTTAATGAACTAAGCTGAAGAAACAGGAGCAGTGCACAGGGGCGCTGGAACAATTTTTATAGTGGAGGTGCTGAGAGTCATTGAAGCAAAAAGTGTAAACCCTGTATATAATGGAAACCATTTCAAGCCAAGGAGTGTGGCAGCACACTCCGCACCCCTACTTCCAGCACCCATGGCAGTGCACAATCCCAAATCCCCTTTCCTCCAAACTCACTGACATTTCATATCTGTTTAATGCAGAGAGATTGAACTGAAGACTGCAGGTGACTGGGGAAAAGAGTTCCCATGAATCAGGTTAACAGGTTTCTGCTTCACAGCAAGCTGACTGCATCCCAGTGGGAGTTGGTAAGCCACTTTCCGAGGTGGCATTCCTCTCAGTGGTGCTGGCAATGCAACACAAGTTTGCTACATTAATCAATCTTTACAAAACAAGTCCTAATCTATACTTGATGCACAGTTGTCAAATTTCTGATTCTTCTGGTACTAGAGGGAGGGGATTAACAGATTCTCGGGATCAGAAAGGACCATTGTGATCAGCTAGTCTGACCTCCTGTGAGAAACAGGCCGTAGCACTTCCCCAAAATAATTCCTAGAGCAGATCTTTTAGAAAAATATGCAATCTTGATTTAAAAACTGCATTGTTGCAACCAGAGTCCTGAGCACTTTAAAGACCAACAAATTTAATTTCTCCAGGCATAAGCTTTCGTGGGCTGCAACCCACTTGCCATGCAAGAAACAGATATCAGATGGGGGTATATATACACATCCAAGGGTAAGGAACAACAATGGGGAGGGTAGTTGTCAGCGAAGTCCATTCAGTTAGAGTAGATGATGCCTATTCACAACCATTGATTAGAAGGTGAGAATGTGTGAACAGTGACAATTACTTCTTGTAATGAGAGAACCATTCCAAGTCTCTATTCAGACCCAGTTTGATTGTGTCAAGTTTGCATACGAGTTCCAGCTCTGCAGTTAAGTCTTTAAAGTGCTATAGACTCTCATTGTTTTTGCTGTATACAGACTAACATGGCTACCCCTCTGGAACTTCTCACCATTGATGTAGAATCCACCAAATTGTTCCAATGGTTAATTACGCTCACTGTAAAAAATGCATGCCTTCTTTCCAGTCTGCATTTGTCTAACTTCACCTTCCAGTCATTGGATTGTACAGTATTGGCAGGAGATTTGAATGGTTTCTACTGCTCTTTCCCCGTTTGCTTTCTTGTCCCTTCTAACCCTGTCCCCCATCTCCATCCAACCCTTTTTGCCTGAAGAGGCGTACTAAACCACCATTTTCCTCTTCTCCTTCAGTCTGTTCAGATATCAGCAGTCCCCAGTCCTTCTGACCAGTAGGCTATCCTGTCTAGAAACTGGAAACAACTGAGGTGTGTGACCCAACTGGCCCCTATTAAAGATGTTAGCACAGTTCCGATTGTTCCTGTCTATGTCTTTCTAACAAGGAAATAATCCATTTGTCTGGGCAGAAATAGGGGATGCTGGAGAACGTGTATAAAGCTTCAACCACATATTACATTAATATAAGGCTTTTCATGTCATTATAAAAGAGTTGTGCAAAGTATTGCTATTATCCCCCCATTTATGGGGTAGCAGAGGAGAAAAATCAGGAGCTGGATGAAAGAACGGAAACTAGATTCCATGTCTGACGCAGAGACCAGGCATGCAGCTTCAGCTATCAGGAGAGTCTGGTGCGGATACCGTACCTGCACGTTGCAATGAAAATATAGCAGTTACAAAACAGGAAGTATTACAGGATCTACATACATGTGCTGAATTGCTAAACTTCAAGCCAAGTCCTGGGGGAAAAACAAGGCAACTGAAAAAACAATGGAGGCCTCCCTCCATCCCCACTTCCTATCAGGCAGTGACCTATAGTGGAACACACCAGGGGGTCAGTTTCTTGCCTGGTCACATGTACTGAGAGTGCTCTTCAATGCTGACCTCCGAAGACCTTTGTTCGACATAACATTTTAATGGCAAATTGCCAGGGTCATAACTGGTCTAACTCTGCAGCTCTCAAACTGAAGCACGATGAAGTGTGCGCAGAGGCATCGAGATTTCAAGTTTATGATGAAAGGAAATGCTTATTTTCTGTACTTCTATCACAATAAACATTTTCATTAGGTTTAAAAGACTGGCTCACTTTAAACTGCACTGTCTGCATTACAGGCTCTGTGCTTCAGTCTCACTAAGGCCTCAATCCAGCAAAGCATACGTTAAACCCAAGGAAATCAATGAGACTTAATCATGGACTTAAAGATAAGTATGTGTTTAAGTGCTTTGCTAAATAGGGATGGACTGCTGAATTGGGGTCTCAGGGCCATGCTTACTCACTCTACCACACTGCATATATTTTAAAAAAAGAATTGACAGGACAGCTCATGCCTTCTGCTATGCTCATGCAAAACCAAATGTCTAAAGTCACACTGGAGAGGCCAGTTGATGGCAAAACTTGGCTTCTATTTGAATGCTTGGGCAATGAGGCTGGAGGTTTCTCATTCATCGGCAAAATGCAGCACCTCTAATAGGACGTGTGAAAAGAATAATTTGTTCACCACTCCCGCTGCCATTATAAAACTGTACGACGGGAACTCCCCATCAAACAAAACAGCTACTCAACATACAGCTGAAAAATCACAGCACAAAATGAAACCAAAGGGATGAAAATGGAACATCCCTCCAGTGAAGAATAAAAAAAAAAAAATTTAAAGTATTTCAGTTCTCAATTTTGTATCTCTCCACATTATAATCCAGGAAGACAAGTAAAGAAAACACGAGTAAATCTCTCTATCTTAGGGCATTTCAAACTCCTTCAGCACCAGCCACCCTTAAATCAGAATGAAAATGCTGCTCTCTCTCCCCTACTTGTCACTGAATTTCTCTTCTCAGGATAAAAGGATTATTAACAGCCTATCGATTCCCAAAACTAACTGTTGATATTATTTGGTTTATTTCCCAGGATTTGACCCAGAAAAGTAATTGATGTAGGATGCATCTGAACTAAGTGAAAGAAACCTTACATTCCCATAAACTTCACCCTTAGTTTTCACACATTTGCTGTCCCAGTCATTCTAAGTAATGAAAAGTCAGACAAGATCACAATTCTTGCTTTCTTATAGACTCCTTTTACCTGAGAAAGATTACCTCTGGGAACCCTCATGATCTTTGACACCATCCAACCACATTACTGTCCTATACTTCTGTGCAAGGTCTTCTGATAATAGTGACCAAAATTATTACATTTTTTAGTCTGCAGACTCAATATCTCCTCCCCTTAACATTGCCCATACCTGATCCTTCTTTATCCTAGCAACCCCTCTAGAAAATTGCAACCTGCTATTGTAAACCCTCACCATTATCTTCCCTGGACAACCAGTTTGCTGTGATTCTATAGCCTTTGTAAATAATTTAATGCCCAATGCAAGAAGTTACATGGAGCATACATTAGTTTTGCCTGGCAGCTCTCCTTTTCTTTACCTTCTCTGCATTACCAACACTGCCGAACAGTGAGGTTATACTGGGCTCTATTTACACTCTATAAAACTCTCCCCTTTCCTTCCCACTAATCTCAAAAACAAATAACCCACCTGAATACATTCCCTAGGAGCCAGTTGGTTTGTAAGAGTTGTAATGAAACACAGCTTTCCTATGTAGTAACTACATTCACCCCAAAACAGCACACGTATAACACAGTGGTTCCCCTCACACTATTACCTAAAGGTTTGGCATTATCACAGAAAGGATATTCCCTGCTCTGCCCCAGACTTCCTGGATGATGCTGGGCAAGATGCTTAATCTCTCTGTGCCTCTTCTGTAAAATGGGAAGAATAGCCCATCCCTACTTCACAGGGGGGCTGGAAGGATAAATACATTACAAATTGTAACGCATTCAGACCCTATGGTAAAGGGGGCCATAGAAATACCTAACACCAAAGAGATGAGAGATGATTTTATGTCAAAAGAGAGTCCCTCCCAGTTTCCATCTTAATTGTCACCTGCCATAAACTGATGCTCCTTTCCATCGGATTTGGTCAGATTTTCCTTTTTTTGGCAGGATACCTGTTTGGCTCAACTAGCCTTTGGAGCCGTTAGCTTCTTGGAGTTTTTTTTATTTTATTTTTTTGCCTTCCTATTTCCATTCCTGCTCAAGGGACTCAGACCTTCTGGGACTTACAATGTGCTCAAGCAGCCTCCATGCCAAGTCAAAGGAGTTTAAACGATCAACATTTTTATTTTAAGGTCTTCATGATTACGGTCTCCATTTATTTTAAATTATCCCACCTTTCCAAAGTAAAGAGATGGGGCAAGGCAGGTAGTTTTAATTAAACTTCTGTAGATTTGCAAAGTTTTAAATTTTATTCCCTTTTTGATACAAAATACTAGTCTCCATCCCCCCACCCTGCTGTGCCCTGATTGGGCAGGCAGGCTCCGCAGCAGCTCCTCCCAGCCTGGTTCTGCAGGCAGCAGGTGGATCCGGGGGAAGGAGGAGCGAACAACTAGGGTGAGGCAGGGCAGGGATCAGGGCCTTGGTGAGGGGTGTGGCAGGCCAGTCCAGTTTTCAGCAATTAAAAAGTTGGCAGCCTTAATTCTGGTGCCATGCACTAAAAGTTCCCCAGCATACATTACACAAAGTTTACTGCATGGCAACAGTGTCCACATGGACAGCAAGTGTGCAGCAAGCTAATGTGGGGTAGATTCACATGCCAGCTCGCCACAAGTGTTGGTATGAATAAGCCCTTTATTATATGTCTGTAAAGTGCCTAATCCAACAGAGCCCTGAACCTTGATTGAGGCCTGAAGGGTCTGCTGCAATCCAAATTAAATATCATCATGTGACCAAATTTGGGAGTGGGGAAATAAGTTTTAAAGGCACATACCGGCCACCTAGTTTAGTCTAGCTATTGGAGGACGTAGCATCTGTGACAGATATGGCAATTTCCTGCAATATCCTTGGGAGACCTTCCTGAATTAAGTTTCAGTATGTTTGGGGTCCATTGTATTAACTGCATGGTTTATGTATTATTGTTGGCCAGGATTCTACATAACCTCTCTTGATGGGGGAGATGGGATGCTGACCCTGGGAAGAGTTATGAACTACAAAGAACTGTACTGAACAATGTGTCAATCAAGAACAGATTTTTGGGGCAAACAGTGTCAAGTGGTTTGCTTGGTGAAATTCTACAAGGAAGTGAATGCTAATTCCCCACCTTTGGTTATGCAAAAAACCAGCATTTGAAGGTACACCATGAGGAGGGGACCATTTTCTGCTGATTACCTGTTGCCGGAGTCCCAAGAACAAAGGCTGAAGCTATATAAAGAGGAGACTGAACTATTCAGGGGGTGCTAGTTCTGAGTTAAGGCGGTTCTGAACTGTTCACAGAACAATCCTTGGTGGGGCTTGAAGGACTGACACCTCCCAGAGCCATTGTTGGATTGGGCGGGGGGATCTCCGATAAGTTTATGATGTGTGTAGGTTCTTTTATTGTTTTAATGTTTTCTCTATAATGCTTTTCACCTTAAGAATAAAGGTGCTTGCTCATAAATAGCTGTGTGGTAACTTGTGACGGCTGGCATTTACAGCTGTTCATAGCCTTTGAAGAGAAAGCAAAGTGCGCACACAGGTCTTTTTTAGCATTCTGGCTTACTGGGAATACCACAGTGTAGGCAAGAAATTAGAAAGATACAATTCTCTGCCCAAGAGAGGTGATGGCAGAGGAGCCAGGCAGAGAAGTGGGTGCTCCTGGTGGATGACGGGGGGGGAGGAGGGGGGAATACAGGTATATCTAGTGACACCATCTCCTGCTAAAGTTAAGGTAATTGTTAATATTCACTTTGCAGGTCATCATTTAATGCATATGCAGAATTATAACAACTTCTCTTTGCTTTAGAAAAATGTTTCAGTTCCACAAATTAAGATTTTAAGAAAGAAGATGTTCGCTTCAACATTGATTTTGGCATTTATATTTTTACTTTGTACAAAAAGTGCCATCTCCTAATGTCCTTCAATTTATGCTTCAAGCATAAATTAAAATACAGCAGTTGACTATGCATTGGTATAATGCCCTTTCAGACTTTGGTATAATAGTTTCCTTGATTAATTAGCTGCCCAGAGGAGATTACTGATATCAAAGTTGACTTAGAATTTGCTACCTGTACATTGTTAGTCCCTATAATCACTTAGTCCTATCACCGTTACATAGAGAATGGGGATGGAAGGACAGGGAGGTTCCTTGTTTCCTGCACTTGTTGCACCTTGTCTTATATTAGGCCCATTATGGCAAACTCCTGTGCCTGTGTGGATCTCACAGCAAGTCTGTAAACCATGTTCACCCTGTAAACTCTTCAGGGATGGGGTTTGTGTTTGCATCACTGCATGTTTAGATAGAACTTAGTACAATGGGGCTTCACTCCTCTTCTGGGTGCCCCTGTAAGGTAAATTATGAGTACTGAGAGTAGTATGAAGAGAGACCCCCTCTTTGGAAACTGTTTGCATTTCCAGAGGAATTCAAGATGTCTGCCTTCACAGACAGAGGGTAAAACTGATGAGAGAAAAAATGAACTGGGCTATTTTTAACCAGGCCAAAAAAAAAAAAAATGCACAGGTAATAAGTTGGACACTTGAAAAGAGAGAGATGCCTTTTTGAGTTATTATTAATCCTAATAATATTAAAACAAAAATTGTTGCATTTACCGATTGTAAAATCCCTCCTCCATATTGATAAATTGGGTATTAATATAAATAATACCATCTGAGAGAACTGCAAAAAGGGGGAGATTCTCCTCACAATTCACCGTAAAACCTCAAACAGAAGAAAGGCAAATAGTCAAAATGTTCATGCTCAGGGCAGCAGTTAACACTAAATAGCAAATCATGCTGCCCATGCCTGTCCAAGAAACAAGACTAACTAAAAAATCATCAGGAGCTCAAAACAAAACAAAAATGTGTTACTCAAATATCGTTGGCTCCCAATTACACACATAAAAATGATGACCAAACTGAGAGACAAACAGAAACAGGAACAGCCCCAGAAAACAGTAGTCATTTGTCATCTTTGCTGGAGGCAATCAGTGGCTGATAATGCCAATAAGGGGGATGGATAAAAGAACAACACATGAAGAAAGAGAAAAGTGAAGGATTACTCCGAAAGATACCACAACACACAGTAGGGTATTAAAGAAGGTGGGAACAAGCTCTTTAAGAACCTCTTTTATAAAGCAACTCAGGACCTGCTTACAACAATTAGGAAAATTAAGGGCCCAATCCTGCAAATTCTCTATGGGCAGAACTCCCTAAGTCAATATGAATCTGTGTGCAGAAGGTGTGCAGGCTCAAACTGAATAGGCCCAGGCCCTCCAAAGAGCTCTTTGGAAGCAGATCCCAAGGCAAAAAAGAACAAACATGGCATTCCTGAAAGCACTGGGGCTATAGGTATTAACCATCTTTCTACCACTGTGCTAATCCGGTGTTAATAGCTGCCCTGATGACAGCAGCTTCGTGAAGATTTTTGAGTTAGGAAGGCTTTTTCCACCTTTCCATAGCACAGCAGAAAAAACTGGAGCGGAAAAAATCTAGATGCTTTATGTATGAAGATACCTTCCTACTGAAAGCATTTAAAAATAATATGCTGGTACCAAAACATTAAACCCCTCAACAACCAACACTGCAAAGTTCAAGCGCTCCAAAAACTAAATGAAGTTCTCAAATTTGCTACAAAGCTCAAACAACAAGAACACCAAAAGATAAGAATAAAGCAAGTGAAAGTGGACGCATGCATCCCTTACAAGTATACCCTTGTCCTAGGATAATCAAACATACAAAAAGAGACACTGGCTCAACAGCAAGCTTTTCTGCTATAGGGTGTGGGAACTAAACCAGGAAAGCATTCCCAAAGCACTAATGAAAAAAGAGGATAGAGTAATTCTATTGTATTGTATTAAACTATTATAAAGTAAAACCGGATCTTGAGAGCATGAAACAGCAACAGAGTCTATCTAGAGATTTTGGATCTCTGCTAATGACCCAGAGTGAGATCTACTTCTTTCCTGCATTTGATTCTGGGCATCTGATTGCCAGAAAAATATTTGCAAACTGAAGGTAGCTCAGCAAAGAGCAACAAAAATGAGCAAGAGGCCGGAGAGATCAATACATAAGGGAAGCCTGGAAGAAGCAGAGTCAGATTGTCAAAGTTGCCTAGGGTATTCAGATGCCCAATTACCAATTAATTTTAAATGTGAATTGGGCATCTGAATTCCCCAGGCCGTTAGCTTTAAAACTCTCAGCCTCAATGTGTACTGCTACACCAAGTGATAACAAAGGGTAACATGGTGCTGGAAGATAAAACAGAATACAAATATCTGAAGGTCATAAAGCCACAGGAGGGGATAGAAATTATATAGGCTGGTGAAAAATGTTAACTCAGAGTAATGGGATGAAATTAAGAAAGGAAATGTTCAGGCTGATTAGCAGGAAAAGCTTCCTGGCACTGAAATGTATTAGGTTGTGAAATAATCTCCCAAAGGAACTGATGAAAGACCTCTCACTTGAAACTTTTAAAATTAGACTGAACAATAGAAAAATGTACAGTAGGGAACAACCCTGGACTGGGCAGGGAAACAGACCAGATGATCTAATAGGTCTTTTCCATCGCTATGGATTCTTTCAAAAAGTCAGCACGTTTAAGAGAGTTAAAGAAAGCCCTTTGTAGCATTTGAGTTCTTACTTTGCCACAACGGTTTCATTTCTCACAGACTCCAGGCACTGGATATGGGAACAAGCTCTTTTCTTCATATTATGGGTCAAACAGAAGTGCAGTTCTTGAATTGGGTGGTCAGCGTCCAAAGTCTGCCAAGCGCTGATCTCTATCTTGCATAATGGCAACACAAGAAAGTACAAAAAAGCCTCCAGGAAAAGGGGAATTGATCCTGAGGAATAATTCCTATGTTTGAAAAATAATGTAAAGCCTTATTCTGTAGTTGGTGACATTTGCCATTTATTTAAAATTAGTCAGACTTGTGATCCCAATGTTCTGGAACAATTTAATCAATAAATATTAATTTTGCTGCTTGCTATAAATGTTTTTCCATCCTTGATGTAACCAAAATCACGTTTAAGTAATAAATCTGTTTTGAAGTTTAACAGGTTTTTATACAGCCATGCTGCATCTTTCACAATGCAGCAGAAACCAGTGCATTATAAACGCACTAGGTCTTTTTCCATTATTATTGTATTTACACTAAGTAGTCAGTGACTATAAATGGGCTGGGGGAATTACCAGCTTGTTAGCCATACCCAAAAGCAATTTACGCTGAAAAATGCCAAGTGAAAATTTATTTTGCTAAGTGCTTTGTATTGTAATTTATTCCGTGGTTTCAATGGTTTCCTCATACCCATTACCAGCAACTCTCTTAAAAAAAAAAAAAATCCTGCTCATTGAGTGCAAAAGTCCAGTACAGAAACTGTTCAAAGAAACAAAAAAAGGGACTGGTTTTCATATTCAGCAAGTTAATGACTCTCAGAGTGCGCCCTTTGTCCCCAAACCGGCTGCAAATGCACAATGCGCGTGAGAAACACCCTGTGCAAACACAACAGATTTTACTTGCCGCCTGATAAGATCTTTCAGAGGCGCCTCTGGCTCACCATTAACTAAGCAGCTAAGATTAAGGAACTTGCACTTGTTTGGCATGTCCTGATTCAGTTGTTTCAGGATGGATTCCAGAGGACTCCTCCATCTGACAAAGATGTAGCAAGAGACTATGGTACCCACATTCATACAGAGAATGCCCAGATGCATACATCGCACATTACATATGTGCCTGCCAGCAACACACACAACTCCCCCCGAGAAGCATTCAAGAAGCAGCAAGCATAGAATGAACCAGTTCACAGAAAGTACTAGAAATGCAGGTTAGGAAATATCGCCCAACTGGCAGGAAAATGGACAAGATGCCCTCATCAGTCTTTTCTTTTCTATCACTGACACTGTAATTAATACAGAAAAAGGAACATAGGCTCATCTGGATAATATCAGAAGGCTGCTTATTTCAGGTTCACTTAGCCCACACCTGACTCGGGCTGCACTCCAGCCAGTTACAATGAGGCTACCACAAGGTGATGTGCATACCGACACCAGAGCAAAAAAGTGAGCCACTACTTGCAGAACGTCCACAAAGATGGGAGTTAAAACACATGAGAAACTGCAAAAGAAGTTACCATCACAAGAATACGTTTTCAATCTACGGATGCTTGCTCAAAAACCTCACTGTGCTGGTGCTGCACAAAAAAAACAAACAAAACAAAAAACAAAACCAAAAATAACCCAGAACAACCCAAAAAACAAATAGCAGCTGGAATGATCAAGCCCTGCGGTAAGCAAACAACAGGTGCAGTCTTTCAGAAAAGGCTTTCTAACCTGAGGCGGAATGTAGAGCTGAGGCAGTGCAATCTAGTTCTGTTACTGTCACAGCAATGGACTCTGAGACAGTTAGCTAAGTAATGAATGATGCTCGAGGATGAAGAGATGCAAGCATGGCTTCTCTCTCCATTGCTCAGTGCCTCTGAGGGAGAGGGTTCCATAGAATTCATTGATAGTGCATGGCCATTCTTCAAAAGGTGACAACAGTTCCGCCTCGCACCAATTATTTTTAAAAGACTTTTCCAAAAAGCCAACTGCGTATTTCATGCCCATCATTTTTCAAAGCGTTTTCCCTCCTGAGGCAGGTGGGTGGTTTCCTTTTCTTCTGTTTATAACCATTTCTACCTGTCTTTAGCACAAGGATGAGAGACTGACACCTAATCGGTAACAGACCAGTCCTGCTGATGTGAAAGGCCTTTTATGCTGCCAAATAAACTCCAGCAGGTAACGTGGTGCACACTGAAGCGTTCAACACCTTGGGAAATAAGATACTTGTGCTGTGAAGGAGAGGGCAAGATCAAACTCGGAAGCTATATTTACACACAGTAGGTGCTGTAGCACCTTTCAGCAGTGGTTCTCAAATGCCTTACAAAGATTAATTAGAGCCTCAGAACTCCCCTGTGAGGTATTTCACCCATTTTGCAAATGGGCATAATCAAGTCACAGAAAGGCTAAGTGACTTGTCCAAAAGTTGTCTGTATGGAAAAAGAAAGGCATCGTAACTCCAGTTCCTCCTGCTCTACACACTCACTAGGCTGCCTTAAAACAGCTGTGGCTGGAGTTATGTCCTGTGTTTTATTTTAGTCAGCCATTTCTCAGGAGAACAATAAAATCCATAGATAAGCCAGATACAGACCCCTACACAACATTCTTGCATCATGTCACAAGTGCAGGAGGAATCAGCCACCTCATCAATTTGTTTTCCTGTCAGCTTTTTCTTCCATTCCAGCAGGACATAGGTCACTGCACTGGGGCATTTCCGTTCCAAATTTTGAGTTTGAAAGCTAATAAACTAAAGCTTATAAAAAGCAATTCATCCACTGCTTGACCTAGTCTCCTCCTGTTTAATCTGAGCCATGATAATGAGAAATGATAAATTTGGACTCCACAGGCAGACGCCAAAGGTCAGGAGGGTACAAGACACGCTGCACTTTTTTTGGGAACCCATTTGGAAATTCTGACTTTTGATGAGTTTCAAAGCAACTTCTAAAACATATCAAACACACCAAGGGGTTTGCTGACTTTTCAGATGAACAGCAGGAGAGGGGACAGTCAGAAGTAGCTATGGAGCCATCCAGAGTGACAAAACGGTAGAGATATCACTCTTCAGCATGTATTTAGCATATATGCAGGATTTCAGGGCTTAGAAGTTTTGCTTACCTGAGGTGTGTATTTTTTGGCAAACCAGGACTGTTTTTTTAAAGGAAAATTGGTTGGTTTTAGAAAAGGTATTATAATACAATTATATAAAAAAAAATGGCACCTTGAAAGCCATATGCTACTAGTGAGCATCATGGGAACTAATTAGCACCCACCAGCAACCTCTGCAAAAAATACTAAACAAAATTGTTTTATCTACATCCAAAATTGACAGAACCCCTTTGAAGACAAATTAACTATAGTTCCCATACAAGTCTTCTAATAACAGTACTACAAAACCAGCTCTTTGATTTTTGTATTGCGGGTTGTGGAGGGGGAGGGTTATGGCAAGAAGTGGTTAAATCAACCTCAAAAGTGATAACTTTTTCTTTGCCCCCTTCATTGTCCCCTCCCCATGTCCTAAACCCAATTTTTTCTCCATGTTCCAAACATCTTGTCCAAGTTTTCCCACCCAAGTAGTGGACTAACTTGTCAGGACTGTTTGTAAGACCTTGCTAGTGGCCTCATGACAGGAGATTGATAATTAAGCTGCAACTCCCAGGGACACAGCATCTTAGACCCCGTACACACAGCTAAACCAGCAATTCATTTGATGGTGATTAAATTCTACTGTAATGAACCAGGATGTAATACTGTTCAGTTCAGCCTGCTGAACCAAAGGCATTTCTAAATAAGTCTTATTCCATGGTTTGCCCCCATCCACGCTGGCCAAACAAAACAAAACCCTCTTGTACCCCAGGACAACCACAGACAGGTTGAAAAGTTATGGTTAAACTCTTGGTTTGACCTGTGTAGCAGTGGCCTCAGATTCCCTCTTATTAAAGAAGAAGGAGTGAGCTGTGGCTTGGTTTTCAGGCTCCTGTCATGTCATTAGCATGATGAAATTCTCCTTGTAAAGAGAGATCATGTTGGAGCCAAAGGTTCCCAACATAAAAAACAAGTTGGGGAGTGGAACAAACTTTAAGATCCTCCTTCTGCAGCCTAAAGAAGCAGTAAGTGGTAGAAACAGCACACACATTTTTTGCTTTATAGGGACAAGATTTCCTTAGGCCACTGCATTATGCGGATTCTATATTTAAGTGTGCTATGTTTGAACATTTCCCACAGAGTCAAAGTACCACTTTGAATACTAAATACTTTGCCTCGTGTGGAAAAAGGGGGGGGGAGGGCTTTTATTACTCCCAAGAAATGTTCATTTCAAACTTTTTTCTATGTTTTGACTAGCACTGCACCTACAATGTGCATGTTTCTACTGACAGTATTATCTTATTAATTGCTAAAGGACTAAGCTAGAGAATGGCTATAGTAACATTAACAAGGATCCAGAGGGGTAAGCCGTGTTAGTCTGTATACAGCAAAAACAACGAGAGTTCTGTAGCACTTTAAAGACTAACAAATTTAATTTCAGCAGGCATAAGCTTTCGTGGGCTCCAATCCACTTCCTCAGATGCAAGTAATAGAAATCATATTGGGGGCAACATATATAGGAGGCAACATATACATATCTAAGGGAAGTGACAACAATGGGGAAGGTGGATGAAGGCAGAATGGGTGATCAGAGGTAATTACTTCTTGTAATGAGATAGCCATTCCAAATCCTGATTCAGACCCAGTTTGATTGTGTCAAGTCTGCAGTGATTTCAAGCTCAGCAGTTTCTCTTTGAAGTCTGTTTTTGAAGTTTTTTTTGTGAGAGAATAGCAACTTTCAGGTCAGAGACAGAATGTCCTGGGAGGTTGAAGTGTTCTCTGACTGGTTTATGGATGTTATTTTTTATGTCTGATTTGTGTCCATTTATCCTTTTGCATAGTGACAGTCCAGTTTGTCCAATGTATCTGGCAGAGGGGCATTGCTCGCACATGATGGCATATATAACATTAGTACCGTATTTCCCCATGTATAAGACGCTCCCATGTATAAGACGCACCTTAATTTTGGGGCCCGAAATTTGAAAAAAAATGTATTACATAAAGTTATTGAACTCAAGTTTTATTCATCATAAATGCAAGTAAAAAAATCTACAACCACTGTATAAGACGCACCTAGTTTTTAGACCCCAAATTTTTCAAAAAAGGGTGCGTCTTATACATGGGGAAATACGGTAGATGTGCAGGTGAATGAGCCCTTTATGGTGTGAGTGATGTAGTTAGGACCAGTGATGCTGTCACTAGAGTCAATGTGTGGACAGAGCTGGCAACGGGGGCTGTTGCAGGGATAGGTTCCTGGATTGGCCTTCTTGTAGGGTGTATGGTTGCTGGTGAGTATTTGCTTCAGGTTGGGGGGCTGTCTGTAAGCAAGGATAGATCTGCCTCCCACTGCCTGAGTGAGACACAGATCATCTGGTAGGATAGGTTGTAGATCTTTAATGATGTGTTGGAGAGATTTTAATTGGGGACTGTAGGTGATGGCCAGTGGGGTTCTGTTGTTTTCTTTGTTGGGTCTGTCCTGTAGTAGGTGACTTCTGGGTACCCGTCTTGCTCTGTCAATTTGTTTCTTCACCTCTCCAGGTGGGTATTGTAGTTTTAAGAATGTTTCATAGAGATCCTGTAAGTGTTTGTCTCTGTCTGAGGGATCGGAGCAAATCCAGTTGTGTCTTAAGGCTTGGCTGTAGACAATGGATCGTGTAATGTGTCCAGGGTGGAAGCTGGAGGCATGAAGATACCTATTGCGGTCAGTTGGTTTTCGGTATAGGGTGGTATTAATGTGACTATCCTTTATTTGTATTGTAGTGTCCAGGAAGTGGATTTCTTGTATGGACTGGTCCAGGCTGAGGTTGATAGTGGGGTGGAAATTACTGAAATCCCGGTGGAATTCTTCGAGGGACTCTTTCCCATGGGTCCAGATGATGAAAATGTCATCAATGTAGCGTAGGTAAAGAAGAGATGCCTGGGGACGAGTTTTGAAGAGGCGTTGTTCTAGGTCAGCGCTAAAAATGCTGGCATACTGTGGGGCCATGCGGGTGCCCATAGACTTTGTCCTGACTTGAAGGTATAGATTGGCTCCAAATCTGAAGTAGTTGTGGGTCAGGACAAAGTCTACATTGATGACATTTTCATCATCTGGACCCACGGGAAAGAGCAATGTAAACTGATTAACTACGATCTAAACTCCAGTCTTCCACATCACCCCCAAGAAGTGATTTAACAAAAACAAAAATAAATGGTACATTTAGTAGAGCCATCAAGATGTGCACATCCCCAAACTGAGTGATGGTATTTTCCTCCCCACACACTTGTCCTGCTTTGCTTCTTACAACCTATGGTTTGTTACTTTCACACATCACATTATATTTGAAATTAGACTGCGAGGTCTACAGAGCAAGGAACATGTTGCGTCTTTATTTGCTATGAAAGGAATCAAGCTAGCATGTCTTGGGGTTCTGTTTAAAAAACAAAGTGACAACAACACAGGCTAAGGTCACTCTCTCCGCTGTTAAAAAGTGTTCTGACAGATAAAGAAATTAAACAATTACCCCCACACCAATCAAAAAAAAAGTTTTCCCATGCCTTGTAACATGCAAGTTCCTGTTAAATGTACTTGAACGTGAAGGGTCAAATATGCCCTGATGAAAGTGGTGCAACTGTACTGAAGTCAAAGAAGCAATTTGCACTAATAAAGAAGAATGTAACTCACTTAGAAAGAGGAAATATAGCCACAGTTTCAAAAAAATGGATGCCTGAAGTCAGGCTCCCTAAAGTCATATTTATGCACCTAAACAAATTGTTTGATTTTTTTTTTTTTTTTTTTTTTAAAGTACTGAGCTCAGCATTTTTCATTGACCTCAAGGGGAGATGAAGATACTCAACACCTCTGAAAAAATCAGGCCACTTATTTAACAGCTTTAATAGAGATTTCATCGATTTTAAAGCCAGAAGGAATCATTCTGATCATCTAGACCTCCTGCAATCTACAGACCACAGACTTTATTCCAGTACATCCTCCATCGAGACCAACATCTGATATTCAAACTAAAGCATCTCTTTTAGAAAGAGATGAAATCTTGTTTTCCAAATGAGGTCAAGCAATGGAGAATGTACCTCGTTCCTTGATAATCTGTTCCAACAGTTAGTTACCCTCAACATTAAAAAGGTGAACCTTATTTCCCATGAGATTTTCCAAACTTCACATTCTAGCCATACTTTTTACAGTCATCTATGATTTGTAGGGACTACAAGGAATATTTACTACTGGCAGCATAAGAACTCCAGCATATGTTCCATAGGATAACATTTCCTTCTACACATTATGACAGATACTTATGAGGCCTCCTATCTTGTTCTCTCATCAGGTTTGGTAGTCGGTAATAGACACCCTCTAGCACCCCATTTTGTGGTTTGTCAGTTCGAACATTGATCCATAAGCACTCAAGATCCTGTGCTTCCAAGTTATCAATAACTCTGTAACAAATAATGGTATGTTTTGTGTCGCACGCTAGTTCCTCCATTTTCAACATTCCATCCCTCCTAAATAGGAGGTAGTGGACAGTGATGCTAACATTCTAGTCACATGACCGGAGAGTTAATGGGATTTAGGAGCCTAGCTTTAAAACACCCATTTTGAAAATTTTGTCCAAGATATTTAAAGGTGTTAAAAACAGCAGTATTGAAACAGGGTGGAGAATGGTTTGAGAGTTGCATTTTGGGTGCACCTACGCTAATAAAATAACATGTTGACAATGGGTTTCAGCTATGGAAAACTTCAGCCTGAGAGAAATTTGCAAGATGACAAAAAACAGCTGGTATAAAGGAAACCATTATACATCCTGAACTGCAGAAGTCAGCATCGCTCCTTCTGTAATAGCTACATAAAAGCAGACACTGTTTCATGTACTACAGCAACTAGTTTTATGTACCCACAATATATGTGCATACTTGGAGCACTGAGGTAAGAAGTGACTTGCTTTTCTTTTAGTAGCCATGTAATTCCCAAGTCCTGAGCATTCCATGATGTAATTACAACACAGGAGATTTTTTAAAGTATTTAGGCACCTAAATCCCATGGGTTCCTACTCTAATGTTTTCCGAGTTGGTTTAAATAAAGCACTCTCAACACTATGATGATCGTTTAATAATATTTCAATCTAAGGGATCAGTACGTGCAACGGTTTTACTATCTGAGAGCTGCTTTATTTAAAAAAGAATGAAAGCCAAGGATGCTTCAGAATTTTTCCACACACACGCGCACACACTCTACTGGAACACATGAAGGTAGCCAAAAATATAAGGAGGCTATTGAGGACAATAAGAGGATGGAGTAGAACATACAACAGCTTCCTATTTCACAATTAACTAGGATTCCTTCCATTCCCAATCTAATTCCTGTGGGAAAGAGCAATGCCTCATGGATGGCTCCAAAACCAATCAGAATGAAATCAAGGCAAACCTCACATAGAATCTACAGAATCTGCAGCTAGAGCAGTTCAAAGAAAAACCTCAAAAATTAACCTTTACAAACACTTCCTAATTCCTACTGAAGCCATAGGTTATAGTCCACACTGAGCACTGCAGACTGGAGAGCAGTGCCACCTTCATTCATCTCTATATATACACCACACAGAGCTGAAGGCATCAGCCTAGACTAATTTACAACACTATTTCAGTTTGACTTCTCCATGATAACGCTGTCCTAGGACTCCTGTAGCCCAGTGAACATGTCAACACTCAACCTACCCTATTTCCCTAATTGTGGCTTATCTCAGAAAAACAAACCCATGATCTTGACAACAAAAGCGAACTATGAAAATCAACATCTGTAGTTTATGAACCACGTTGCTCAAACTAAGGTTGCAAGACAACTTTTAAGCCATTTAACATACTGCAAGCACATATACAGAAATCTTTCAAGATACGTTTTTAGAGTGAGTATCACAGTACTGCTTTGGCAAAAGGGTAGGAACGGAACAGGTCGTCTTCATGGCAAACAGCTCTAAATATGAACATGCAAGCTGGGAACTGCTAGAAGAGTAATGTTCCTTACTTCAGTGTACACCAACTTCCCTACTGAGGCTGAAAAAACACCACACATACATAAACACCATCTTCATACCTCCTCTAATGAAAGAGACATGCTTTGGAAGCCACATAAGGTATGCTTTTCAAGAAAAAAAAAGTTATTTACCTAATTTTCCCCTTTGCTGAGAACAGTGGAGACTAAAGGTTGCATACCTGTGGAATTGAGAACTTTGTGACATCTATAGCGTAACTAATATTGGCATATAAAATCCCATCTAAACTGATCCACTGGCTAAAAATTAAAATTGGGCCCAAAGCAAAGACTTGGACCCAAAACACTTCGAACTTCAGTGAAGTTCAGACCCAGGTCCAAACTTTGCAATTTGGTCCCATCTCTACTAAAAACTCAGTAGATAGATAGGAATATCTTCTGCCCTCATCTTTGAAGCATAAAGCAGAGTTTAAAAGGGTGTACAGTATGCCCCATTTATTCAGTCTTCAGAATTCTGACCTCTGGAAACTTTTAAAGAATAAATGATTTATAATTGTATGTTTAGAGCTTTGCTTCCGATACGAACTAAGCCATTCAAGAACTTTAGTCAAACACAAGTTTAGGATCAATAAAGGTGTAACTGGATGAAATGTAATGGCCTGTGCTATGCAGGAGGTCAGACTAGATGATCTATGGTCCTTTTTTGACCTTAAACTATGAATCTATGAAAAAGAAATGCCACCTGAGATGGAGCATATCTAATGGCTTGAATACAGAACTAGGAGTCAGGATACATAGAGTCTATGGGAATGGCATAGGATCTAAGAATAGACTTCAATTGTGACTGTTCAAAGTCATAATTCTGTGCGCTCAATTTCACAGTCTGTAAAATGGAGATTAATCCTCAGTTTCCCCAGTCAGGGATTTATTTATTAACATGTGTGAAGTCTTTGAAATTTCAATTTTTTAAAATACTTGGGAGATGCTGATACATTACAGTAACAGAGATCATAGGGGCACCTAAATAGATAGATGGAGAGAAAGTCCTATGAACATGGAAAGTATCATTATTATTCAAACAGGTGACAACCCTTAAGTGGAGTCTGACATTCAACAGGTTTAAAAGCAACATACTAAGTAAATGTGAAGCTCTTTATTGAGTAAGTTACTGTTTTTGTTTTAAATTTCCCTTTATTTTCCATAACTGGATGTTTCTCTCATTGTTTTATGGTCCATCACCATGGCTTGCTCTGGTCATATTCAACATCATACGCTGCAGACTGTTGCTATGTCACCATCTGCAAACACACAATGTTCTCTGGGCAAAGGCATAAACAAGCCTGATAGATACAATAAATAAAGATGTAATGCATCAATCAGCAAACATTTTTAAGAAATTAAAAGTCACAATCACCAGGCACTATGTTCTGTATTTCTGTCTACTGATAATTAAGTAAACTTTACATTAGCCCACCTTTTAAACACTCTGCTTAATGGAATGACTGCACTGAAGCTTGGCTGCACTGAGACCATATCTGGGCACTAAAATACAAAGTCTTCATGGCAATGTTTCCATGAAGAGAAAGGATTTTTCAGACATGATTATGTAGTGTTTACATTGCAATTCCTTATACAAAGTAAATAGCCAACACCACATTACTTGCCAATTAGTTATACTCTAAACAGACCTAAACTACACCCACATCAAAAGATTCTCAAAGAACATTTATGAAGTTCCTGCACACAGACACGCACGCACACAATACTAAGGTGTTGTATAATGTGTTCTTTAATCAAGAGTTAGCAAATATTACAAGAGTCAGACTTTTTTTTTTTTTTTTTTGCGGTGGGGGGGAGGGCCAAGAAGGGACCATTATTATCTATAGTCAGACCTGCATAAAAAAAGCTTCAGAATTTTACCTAGCAATTCCTGCATCACACCAATAATTTCTGGTTGCCCTTAAACAGACCTTTCAGAAACACAAGCAATCTTGATTTAAAAGACATCAAGCTATAGAGAATCCATCCCAACACTTGGTAAATTGTACCAGTGGTTATTTACCCTCACTTAAAAATTGTGTTTTATCACTGGTTTAAATTTGTCCAACTTCAACTTCCAGCCACTGGATCTTGTTATTTCTTTGTCTGTCATATTAAAGACCCCTCTACTATCACAAATCTTTTCCTCATTTAGGTACTTATAGACCATGATCAACTCACCCTTTTACTTTCTCTTCAGTAAGATAAAGAAATACATTGATCTCCTTAAATCTCTCACTGCAAGGCAAGTTTTTTAAGCTCTTCGGGGCTCAGTAAGAGCAATCACTTGGGGAGGGATGCCTCATCCTTTGCTTATCACTGGAGAAGGAGAAAGGTCTTTCCATATGCACAAGGTATCAGGACACATACAGGATGGCGAAACAAGATGTTAGCAGCACATACTAAGGACTTGAGAAAAGTTGCTCCAAACCTCCATAATCCAGACCCTCTTCAGCCTGTACAGATCTAGCTGAACCTCACTAGTGACTCAGCCAGATAACCTAGCCATAAATAGTTTATCAATAAGAGCTAGCATGATTCAAAGTGGAGGAGATCACTTGACAAATAAGCTATCACAGTTTTTTTAGTTTAACAATCCACAACAGAAATACACCCACCTGATAAACATCAGGTTACATCATCATCATCCAAATGCTTTCTCTAAATGAAATGGAAGACGAAGCCACTTTACACTGACACTGTTCACTGGAAATAATTTAAAGCCATTAAGCTACTATTCAAGATGCCAGTCTCCTAAATAAATAAAAAGAATCAGGTTGGGCTGCCTAGTCCAGGAATGTGGAAGTTAGCACTCTCTGCTACCAGCTAAAGGGACCCAAGTTTTTTTTGGAGGTAGAGGGGACTGTCAAAGAATTGTATTACAAAAGGTAGATCATGCCAGACCAATCTGATCTCTTTTTTTGAGAAGATCACCGATTTTTTAGACAAAACAGAATGCAGTGGATCTAATTTCCCTAGATTTCAGTAAGGCATTTGATACGGTTCCACACGGGGAATTATTAGTTAAATTGGAAAAGACGGGGATTAATATGAAAACTGGAAGGTGGATAAGGAACTGGTTAAAGGGGAGACTACAATAAGTCATACTGAAAGGTGAACTGTCAGGCTGGAGGTAGTTTACTAGTGGAGTTCCTCAGGGATCAGTCTTATTTAACCTTTTTATTACTGACCTTGGCACAAAAAAGTGGGAGTTTGCGGATGACACAAAGCTGGGAGGTATTGCCAATACAGAGAAGGATCGGGATATCATACAGGAAGATCTGGATGACCTTGTAAACTGGAGTAATACAAATAGGATGAAATATAATAGTGGAAAGTGCAAGGTCATGCATTTAGGGACTAATAAGAACTTTTACTATAAGCTGGGGATGCATAGTTGGAAGTGACAGAAGAGAAGGACCTGTGTGTAGTGGTTGGTCATAGGATGACCATGAGCCGCCAGTATGATGTGGCCATGAAAAAAAACTAATGCAGTCCCAGGATGCATCAGGCGAGGTATTTCCAGTAGAGAGGAGGAGGTGTTAGTACCGTTATGCAAGGCATTGGTCAGACCTCATCTGGAATGCTGTGTGCAGTTCTGGTCTCCCATGTTTAAAAAAGACGAATTCAAACTGGAACAGGTGCAGAGAATGGGATGAATGGGAGAATAGGATGATCCGTGGAATGAAAAACCTGCCTTATGTGAAGAGACTCAAAGAGCTTGGCTTATTCAGCCTAACCAAAAGAAGGTGGAGGGGAGATATGATTGCTATCTATAAATACATCAGAGGGATAAATACCAGGGAGGGAGGGGAGTTATTTAAGTTCAGTACTAATGTAGACACAAAGAACAAATGGATATAAACTGGCCATCAGGAAGTTTAGACTTGAAATTAGACTAAAGTTTCTAACCATCAGGGGAGTGAAGTTCTGGAACAGCCTTTCAAGAAAAGCAGTGGGGGCAAGAAACCTAGCTAGCTTCAAGACTGAGCTTGATAAGTTTATGGAGTGGTGGTATGATGGGACAGCCTATTTGACAATTGACTGATCTTTGACTACTAGCGTTAAATATGCCCAATGGCCTGTGATGGGATATTAGATGGGGTGGGTTCTGAGTTACTACAGATAATTATTTCTTGAGTGTCTGGCTGATGAGTCTTGCCCACATGATCAGGGTTTAACTGATCGCCATATTGGGGTCGGGAAGGAATTTTCTCCCACAGCAGATTGGCATAGGACCCAGGGGTTTTTCGCCTTCCTCTGCAGCATGGGGCATGGGTCACTTGCTTGTGGATTCTCTGTACCTTGAAGTCTTTAAATCATTATTTGAGGACTTCAATAACTCAGTCTTAGGTTAGGGATCTATTATAGGAGTGGGTGGGTGAAGTTCTGTGGCCTGCGTTGTGCAGGAAGTCAGACAAGATAATCATAATGGTCCCTTCTGACCTTATAGTCTATGAGTATTACTTTTCTTAATTATATTAATAGTATATGGGGAGGGAACTTTGCAAGAGATGAAAGAATTAGAGGGTGCATCACTGACTAGGGCAAGCAAGAGTATCAGAAAAATATAAACTACTTTATTTCTGTAAAGACACATTCAACACACATTTGAGCCTTGGGTCAAGAGTCTCATTTTCCAATGCAGCAGGAACTGAAAATGCTGAGAGGACAGCGCACTCAGCCACTGGCGGAAGAAGTGAAGAGGAAATACAATGCACAGCCCCTCTCTGACCACTGTGAGAGCAGCACAATTAGGTTTCAAAAAAGAACTCCAATCAGCCCTCTTTGGCTGAAAGACAGCAGACATGGAGTGAGATGGAAATCAAATGGGGAGGGAAAAAATGAATGGTTCCTTTGCTTTTTCTAGTCATGAAGAAGAAAGAGCTAGGTAGCTCAATCTACAGACAGCCCAGTTATTAAGGGCTTGAACACCATGCAAGTCAGGTCAGGATAATGAAATAAACAAGTCAGCAAGCACATTGTACATTGCATGCACTTCACCTAGGGTTAAAAAAAGTTGCACATTTTCCTCTTTCATGGCTCTAGTTCTTTTTTCAGCCAGTTTAGGTTGTTAACATAAGGGAAAGGGCATTACAAGACAAGCCCATCTAAGTCAAAAGGAAAGAACATTTATTACTAAATTAACCCTAAGAATAAACCATACGCAATCAACATAAAATAGCTATAGATTGCATGTACCCTCTACAGAAATCTTTGCAACCAGTGAGTCAATGCACTATTATAACAAAGGAATGCTATACGGCTAAGATTAGAGATTTTAGTGGAAGGGTGTTTGTAAAGAAGGTTCTGGAACAAGTAAACATTCAGATTATTTAGAGCTGAGGACTACAGGAAACTCTGGGCCTCAGTCAACAATTTACTATGAAAACAAAATTAGAAAGCTTTCCTTTATTTGCAAAGTTAGCCAACATTTTCTGTAGTTTTCCTTCCATTTTGGTCTCTTTCACTATTAGCTCAGACACAATGGCATCTTTTCCATCCACTCTTCAGTTTATTCTGTCAAAACTTCTGTAAATAATTTGTTTTCACTTTGGCAGGACAGACTGGCAAAAACAAAATGAAAGAATCTGGACTCACAAATAAGTAATGTCTAGCTTTTTTGCATAATAAAAAAGCAACCCCTAACAACACATGCACACGAGTTACAAAGTATATACAAAACCTCTTTAATTTAGCTACCACTCAGGTCACATAACTATGTGAGGCAACTGTTAGTTTCTTGGAGCAACATCAGATTGGCAAACATAACCACTGTCAATGGGAATAAGGTACCTAAATTAACTTGGCTCTTGAAATGACAGCTAAACTTTAGCCCATGATAGGTCTCCATTTAATAAAGGCAGCAAGAACTGTGTACGCTTTGTGTGCAACTGTAGCATCTGCTCAGTGGGACAGAATCCTGGACGTGCTATTCTGTGTCAGGAATGTGAATCTTGAACCTTGGATCCACAAGACTCTTAGGTAATAGTAAGTGTCAACCTGCTGCTCAGAGACATGCTAACAGTTGGTAGGACAGAAGCTGAACACTGACAGAAGACTCCAGTCCTGGAACGTGATTGGTCCACAGCTTCTATATAAGCCCAGCACAGGAACAGGAAGTTGTCCGTGCAACTGGGATTCACCCTGCTCTGGACCATTTGCCTCCTGCTTCCCTGGCTGCACTTCCTGATATTCCAACTCAGCTTGACTCCTGTTGTCCGGTTATTTCTTTTGGTCCCACTTAAAGTTCTGGGCACATTAATCAATGGTTTTCCATTCCTCGAGAATCCAACTGTTCAACAGATTATTTGGAACCATGACTTAAACATCCAGAACACCATCTTCTTTTGTGCTCATAGCCATCTATACCACGTACTATTCATGGGTATGGCAGGCTTATAACAGTAGCCCTTTATAAACATAACCTTAATATAAAGAGTGATTTTTTAAATTGAATGTCGTCCTCAAAGGGCCCTTCACAGCTGAGTACATTTGTATGCTGCATCAAGACTTGGATCAAAAAAAGCAACACCTAAATATCAAAGAATCCTGGGGGCACTGAGCGGTCTGCAAAACTTCAGGGCTTTATGAAAGACTGAAGGAGAGTTAAGAGGAGATGCGTGTGCAAGTTGTAACCAGTATAATATAAAACATAAAGCAGCATCCTAGGCTCTCTAGAATTTGTAGAACTCTCAATCTTAGAAACATATTATATGGCCTCCATTACTACAGTATCTGAGTGCCTCTCAAGCGATACATGCTAATATCCTTATTTTAAAGTTGAGGAACATAGACACACAGAGACTCAGTGTGTCTAACATCACACAGGAAGTCTGTGGTGGAGTAGGGAACTGAACATAGGTCTCTCAAGTCCCAGACCAGAATAGCACTCTAACCACAGGGCATCCTCTCTCTCTAATGTCAAAGTAAATCCTGTGCACCAGCAGTTCTCAGCCTTTCCCTCACCATGACCCCATGTTACAAAAGCAAAGTTTTAGGGACCACCGTCTCCCATGTAGTCAAAATAAGAGTGACTGTGACCTCTCTCAGTCCCCTGGACCATTGCACTGCCCAAGTTTGAGACCCATGCTCAGCAATTCCCATGTCAAATTATTAACTGCTGTGCTATTGGTCAGTGATGTAAAGTTATTGTAAGCAATAAATGTGCACACCCAACTGATCACTGAATAATGATCCTGAATAAAAATATTAACAAAAAAAGTATTTTCCAGCAATGTGCTAGACCTGATAAAAGGAAAGATACTCCAAAATAGCCACCAGAGGCAAGAAAAAGATCTACAACACATGTAGAAATTGAATTTTTCTGTCTGGTCTGCCTACCTTTAGATATATAATGAAAAGATATGTATGTCCTTGCCAAAAGAGACAGAATGCCAGGAATCTGAGACACCATCTCTCCACCAAAAATGCAGAGTACTTCTCCTACTGGAAAAAGCTGCCTTTTAAAAAATACAAAGCCCTGTGTAGCAAAAAAGCATTAATGTTTAGCTATTCCGATTTAGGGCTCCAGTCTGCAGCCACTCAATGAGAGATGCACACACAGTAAGATTCAGGAAAGCATCTGTATTCAAGACAGCACTTACGCATGTACTTAGGTCCCAATGAAGTTGAACAAATGAGAGAGTGTCTTTTCCTACACAAGGGGTCAATTTAAGCACACGTTTTAAGCCTTTTCCTGAATCATAACCATAGGGAAGTCATGATAGAATCAAGCACTTAAAAAAACAGGTAAAGTCCAGTTCATTAATTTGCAAGTCATTTTTGTGGCAGATGAGGAGCTGCTCAGTAATAACTGAAGACTACTGATATGTAATACTGGTATGAATACTGTAACTGACCTGGTCAGTGTGGTAACGTAACTATGGTGGTTATTAGAATTTCCTATATGAATTACTATATTATCTAAATTAATAGGAGGCTTTTGGAAGAACAAACGGGAAGGAAATTGATTCTCCAGATAACATCTCGCCACACACTTAAGACAGTGGGGTGATCAAAAGGCTAAGCAGCTTTTGAAGGATATTCTCCCTGACACTGGAAAGAGAACTGGTATGTGAGTTAAAGGAAGAAATTGTCACCCAAACCCTAGCCGTCTTGGGAGGGCTATAATATGCTTACACCTACCAGGGTTCTCACTGGAAGATGGACAGACACCTGATAAAATAGACACGAGTACAATCTCTTTTCTCCAGAATGTTTTTGTTCTAACTAAATAATATTGCTGTAAAAAGGCTGTCTGGTCATGGGCTACCACTGTCATTGCTCCCAAAGAGAAAAGAACCACAAAGTCTGAGCCTACGTCAAACCTGCTGACAGAATCCCAGTTAGCACCAGAAGACCTGCAGCTGAAGGCCTGCCTTAAGAGTGGAAGAATCGCCCAATTCCACCCTGAGGCAGGTGACCGTTGGAGGCTTGAGGAAGCCAGTGCCCAAAGAGACCCAGAGGAATCAAAGGTGCAGTTAGCCTAGTACCTGTGACAAGTTTATGTCCCCACCTTTCCTAATGCAAGTACAAGGGTTAAAATACTAAAATAGGGAGTTCTGGGTTGAAACAGCTACACACACAAATATGCTCCAAGAGTTGCATGTGTGTTTCACTGCAAACCACAGATTATAAAGTTTAAAAAAAGCATTTCTTGAGTTACAAGTCTCCAGACTCAGTCCATTTACTCTACTTTGGTGCTCTAGCATGATTAGGGTCCTGAGAAAATCATGGATTTGATTTTTTTTTCCATGGGTAAAGTGGCGATTTTCATGGGACATGCACAGAATGCAGTCAACGAAAGGTCACTGCTGCATTCCTTTGCACAAAACCAGCCTTGAGCCCTCCACAGCCCCGAACTGCTAAGATTTACTTGGGTGACTGCAAACTTTTTCCTTCCTATCTTCCTTTCTCCTGCTCAGTTCCCATCCACTTAACTGGCTCACTGAAGATGACAGTGGTACACGTGGATTCCCACTTCCACCTCCCCACTTGTTGGGAAAATTGCATAATTGAAATTGATTAAATCAGGATTTTGTCAAGGCCCTAATCATGATGAAGGCAGAACCATTTCATACATATGATGCAGTCAAAGATGGTCAAAAGCCATTTGTGCAAAAATTAATCATTTTTCTTTTTAAATAAAAGCACCCAATCCAACTGCCCGAGGTGCCTATAGTACTTTACATTTCCATAGCACTTTGCAGCCAAGGTTCTCAAAGCATTACATTCACATAGCATCACGTGATTAAGGTCATTTTACAGATGGGAAACAGAGGAACAGCAGTTAAGAGACTTGCCCAAGGCCACACAGGGAGTCAGTAGCAAAGCAGGGCTGAAATCTTGGCCCTATAAAATTCAGAGAGAGTTTGGCCATTGACTTTAAACAGAGCCAGGATTTTATCCCAGGTTTCCTGACTTTCAGACCTGTGCACTATCCATTAGGTCACACAGCCACTCTTCACATTCTCACTCTGGTGTGCTGGGGCTAAGAATGCAAATCTCCATGTGTCAAAGTAGCGTAAAATCAAATCTGAATGCTTCTTATTACATACTGGCTACAGGTTAGTGAACTTTCAAAAGTCCCTAAATCCCATTTCCAAAAGTCATTTAAGAGCCAAAACCTCATTGAAAGCCAATAGAATTTAAGCACCTAAATTATGTAGGTAGATTTTCCAGTCTGGATAACATTTTCAAAAGCACCCAACTATACGGTAATTTATATGCCTAAGATAAAATGCAGCAGATGCAGCTGCAATTTTAAAAGGTCAATATCTTGGAATGATTTATTTTTTAAATATACATTTAACCTTCCTTTGTAATCTCTATGGTTTAGAGTATTTTATCTTTTTTCTATTTATATTTTTCCTACAAATATTTATCTGGGCACATGTTCTGAATTGAGCAGAAACAAATATATCTGATTTTGCTTCTAACTCCAATTTGCAGGATATAGCATCCCATCATGTCCAAACTCCCTCTCTTTCTCTCTCGGTGCGTGCACTGGAATCTGCAATTCCTACTATCTCAGCAAATAGTGCTTTGCAGTTAGCTACACAGAACCAGCTAAAGGAGATCATCGCACTGCCTTACTCATAGAAAAAAAAGCTAGAGTTTTGTTTAGGATTTCTCGTTATCTCTTGGAAATGGAAATTTTTTTTTTTAATTCTGTATTTTAATTTTGGAAGACACACTTGCCATAACTATATTACACATCAAAATGTAACTCTAAGAAGTTACCAGAGTCTCTTTTATTGTTCAGTTGAACACCTGTAACTTCTAGTCCCAGATGTCAAAACATCTGCAAGTTACCTGCAAAAGTCAAGGGGATTTTGGTGGCTTTGTACTAGCTTTTCCAAAAGATGCTCCAAGGTCAGAGTTGAATACCATACCCAGGAGAATGTGCACTTTATTGAGATGCTGGAATGCAAATGAAAATAAACTATATTCTTTTAGCGAGCCAACTCTCCAACATCTCAGCAACTCTGCTTGCTTTGGAAGCTCTCCAGTCCCATCTTTCTGTATATGTTATTGGATATGTATTTTATAAGCACCCTTCTTCTTGGTTATATTTTGCTGTTCCTAGCTTATTCCATTTAATACTTCATGTGAAAATAAACCTCTCAACGTTTCAAAAAAAATAACTCTTCTCTGGCAACAATTAGTGGAAACTGTTGTCATCAGTATTTTACTTTGATTCAAGATAAAAACCTCAGTTCTCTTTCACGGATTTCAGCAAAACCAACTGTTTAAAGGACAGTTTTTCATTCAAAAGTAAGAGATTTGAAATATCTGAATTCCTAAAGAACTGGGGGGGAAAGAAAAAACAAAGCAACAGACAAGACAACTGTGATTACTACAATCAGCTGTTCCACATTAAAAAAACATTTTATCTTCCAGGTCCTATTGCTACTTTAAAAAAAAAAAAAAAATCAGAGCTTGGAATACAATGACTAATCCCAATTTTGTAGCCAGGCGACTTCAATGTCTTGCCAAGACAAAAGAGTGCTAATGTTAATTAGGCACCAAAATATACTTATGAATCTTCATTTTAAAAATAGAAAAATATAAATTATGTCTCCAGGAAAAGTTGGATGAGGTAGTTACTTAAGTGGGCTTTGAAGTCCCCTGGAACATGGGCGCCCCAAACTTTGCAACACAAAAGCTAAACTGGCAATTTGTCAGGGGCCTAAGGGCTGCATCTAATTAATACTGATTTACATAACTTGAAACAAAATTAAATGCAAGCCATCCTCAGATGTCCTTATAAGGATTTCCTCTTTACAGAAATGCATGTCTCTAATCTAAGATTCTTCACATTACTAAATAATGTGAGCGAGAGCAAAGCAAGGTGGTTTAACCCACACGCACACTTCAGGCCATGCAGTGATGAGAGAGACACAGGCAAGCTGATGGGAGCAACAGGCCAGTTACTAGTTAAACTAACACAGCCAACTTAAAGTGGACCCCAAATTTAAAATTTTGTAAAAAAACCCAAACATCAAATAAACTTTACAGTTTTAAAATTCCAATTAAAACAGCTGGCATTAGATTCCATTACCAGGACACTGGGTAAGTATTCTGTTTTATATGCTGAACATTTTATAAATATACAGACAGACATTTTGTCCCTTAAAAAACAATGAAAAGAAAAAGGAAAAGTTCCCCTACTTATGATTTTTGCACTCCTCAGCTGGAATCCCCTAACTTTGTATCACAGTTACAACACCTGGAGTAGACAGGCAACTGCTGTTCCAGGCATTTTACAAGCATTGGTTGGAACACATTAAATGAGATCCTTAGCTCAAGTGCAGCTCTGCAAGTGCAATCTCTCCATGTAGGAAAAAAGCCACAAGGATTGTAGCTGCCCTGGTTCTGCTGGCCCTCTTAACCTCATCCCACCACACAGTATCCAAGAGCCACTGCTCCCAAGAACAAGTTCTATGCTATTGCTCTATGCTATTGGTGCTTCCAGAGTCCCAGCACGTACTGCTCCAACGGCAGTTGTCATGTGTACTGTGTTGATGTGCAAATACAATGTTGACAAATCACTGCTGCAGACTTCCTGTGTGACCTTGGGCAAGTCACGCAGTCTCCCTGTGCCTCAGATCCCCAGCTGTAAAAGGAGGATAATAGCGCTTCCCTGCCTCACCGGGATGTTTTCAAGATAACTACATTGAAGGCTGTGAGGCACTCAGCCACTACAATGATGGGAGCCATTAAGTACATCAAACAGACAGATTAAACTACTGCAAGGGGAAGAGATGCAGCAAACCATTTTATACAGCTAATGTCCCTTATTTAAAAACACATTGTACACTGAATTATGTTTTCTGGTCTCAATTTATAGATACTTTACTGAGTTGAGTTCAAGCTGCAAAGTTCAGATCCAGATCTGAAATTTCTCATAATTTGGAGGATATCAATATCCAGGGTTTTACATCTGTCCACAGACTGATTGGAACCAGCTGAAGAGTTCACATCCACAGCTGCCATACATTTGGGTGCAGGGTTTAGAGTCTGGCTGCTCTACACTGTTTAATGGTCTTTTGCCATGCCAATTTTTAAAGCCAACTAGGTTGGTGGATTTCATTTAACAGCATTAACTAATACGATTACCTGTTCCAACTCTCATGCATTGAGCCCATAAATAAAAACTCATGGGGGTTTTCGTTCATCAGTGTTTCAAATGTACCCTATTACATTTCATTTTGCAAGTCTTGAATTTGTGTATTTTTGTTTTATAAATGCCTGGCCCAAAAATAATATTTTACTAGTGGGTGGAGGAGGATGCTTACTTAACATACCATTAGCTTTCCTTGCCCTGCACCAGTTCATTTTCACAGATATGTCTGTTTGTTGACTGTCCAAGAACTTGGAACTCTCTAACTCGTGCCTGACGTCTCAGACAAAAGTCAGAAATGTAGGCCAGTCTTAACATTAAATCCAGTAGCAAACTCTGTAACTGCCATCGAAGAGTAGCTCACCACCAATCTATAGGTATAAATGAACTGTAAGAAAAACGAGGTTGGGGCTTTCATCAGTACTAGCGAAAGGAAAGGGGTCACCTTATCTTCTCACAGACAAGAGAAACAGGAAAATATATCTGCACTTACCTGAAAATTTCCTTTCTTTCAGTAGAAAAAAATCCCTGGATCTTCCCCACCTTGAGCAACATTTTAGGAAATGAGACAAAGATTTGGTGTCCATTCACACAAACTACATGCCTGTTTAGTCCACTAGTGCAGTACCAGCCATCCTGTTGAACTCAACAGGTTAGCAGCAAATTCCTGTTACTGAATCCTTGGCTATCCTGATAGATTGTTTGTGCACATGCCCAGGCCTGCCGATGGGGTGGGGGTAGAGGCAGA
Source organism: Emydura macquarii macquarii (assembly GCF_026122565.2). Taxonomy (NCBI): domain Eukaryota; kingdom Metazoa; phylum Chordata; order Testudines; family Chelidae; genus Emydura; species Emydura macquarii. The sequence continues at coordinate 1,017,475 of NW_027131366.1, read as the reverse complement.
GGTAATTGCCCAGGTCCCCAGCAATTTAAAAGTGCACGGACAGATGGGACAGATACCATGGGCAGCAGGTAAAGCTTCCCCTTGGGGAGGCTAACTCCCTGTCCCACCTTTTCCACCTGCAGCCCCACCCACAGCCCTGCCCCGCCTCGCTGCTCGCCATGTCCCTCCTTCCACCCTACCCCACTCAGTCCCCCTCTTCTCTTCCACACCCTCCTCCCCACTCAGCCTCCCCCCTCGCTCACCGCATGCGTCCCTCCACTCGCCCCCCTCCCTCCCCACTGCTCACCACGTCCCTCCTCCCTCCCCCACCCAGCCCCCTGCTTACCAGTACCTGCTGCCTCAGGGGAAGGGAAGTTGTGGAAGAGGGGTGGGGGGGAAGGAGGGACGCAGCACACAGTGGGGCCAAGCAGGGGAGGGGGCAGGGCCTGGGGTGGGGCAGGGCCAGAAGAGGTGGGATGGGGAACTAGCCTCTCCAAGGGGAAGCTTCACCCGCTGCCAGTGGTCATAAACCTCAGCCATCCCTTTCTAGGGGGGGGTCACTGACTGTTCTGCCCTGGGGTGCAGAATTGCTGTCGGTGGGCCTGCACACGCCACACTAAATTTACTAAGAAATCAGTGGTATCATTTCTGATGTTGTGCAAACAGGAACGTAGATGCAAGGGTCTGTGTATTTGTGCACATCAAGTTGTTTGTTTATTGTCAAGAATATGAGGTGGCTTATTCTGGAACAACTCACAATAGGATCTGTTCCTGGAAAGCAAAGAAGTCCTGCTGCTTAACACAGGAAAACAACACTCCTGCCAAGTAAACATCCAGCAGATCAAATACCAAAACCATCATTCCTCATCTACGAGCAGAGCTGAGGAAGCACATCATGTTGGCAATGGAGGTTTTCAGGGAGTCTGGAATGAAAAAGATACACAGATTTCTGGTGCTCTCTTTATGCAAAGAAAGTTCGTATTTTGGGGGGCCCTGTGCTGAATGGCTTGGTTTGGTAGCAGGGAGATGACATCTAAAGTGCTGTCAGCAGTAAGATTTATCAGGACACACTGAGCTACGGAGAAAATTCTTTACTAAGAGATAGTAGAAAATGTTCAACACTACAGAGGAACGTAAGCCTCAGATCTCATGAAGCTTCAACACTGCAGCCATGGAAGTATGTTCCTCCCTTGCAGTAGGGGGGAAAATAATAGTTTTCAACAGCTATGATCAAGTAAAGGTTGCTGGTTCCCCACCTATCCTCTAGGCATAGCTGTTGGGGGCAGATCTCTCAAAGTCAAGATCCCAAGGCCGTCTGTACAATACTATGGGATCAAACCCCACAAGGTATCTTTTCACTGAGTCCTCACCAAGTTCTCTCCAAACATTTCCAAACTCTCTCTTTGTAAAAAGGTCTTTTCCATTTGGTTTGTGTCTAGTTTGTGAAGAGACATTAAACCATACTTAAACAATTAACAGACTCCTCCACCCAGTAACTGGACTCGGCTTATCAGCCCCTATGTTACATTACTATAATGGAGACTCATTAGCCATCATAATATAAATACAGGAGCTTAGCCCATGGAGGCAAAAGGGATCTTCTCTTCTCAGCCAGGAGAAGCTGGGCTGAGTTCATCCCACATGGATAGATCATCACTTTAATAAATAGTGCAGAATTTAGGAACCCAATGAAATATACTCAGGCCCACGGTCAGCAATTATTATTATCTTAACAATGATCATCATTAGCATAAGATACAGGCTAATGTTCATCTTCTCTAGCCTGTAAAACTGATAAATTACTAGCATCTCAAAAGCATGGATCTGGAGATCCTAAACAAACAGGAAACAAACAATGAACAAAGCCGCTGTTTAGCTCCTGGCAGTAGCTGGCAAGGAGAAGGAAGATGATCTTGTGGCAGTAACACGCCACCAGGAGATGGTTAAATAAAGCTGGACATTAAGGCAGATTCTTTCTTTATTTGTAATGCCGTCAAGCAGCTGATCTTCATGTGGATATTCTCATACATCTTAAAGGGACACTCCCAAATTTAATGTTTTCAAACTGACTTTTAAAAAAAAAAATTTCCTGACAGCATGACATGATTTTTTTAAATAGCATGACATAATTTTTTTTAAAGATTTTATTAACATCATTAAGGGTTTTTTCTGTAGTCCTGCTGACATTTAGAAAGATCTTTCAGTCAGGCACAAGGGCAACACCAAACTACCTCAACTCACATCCCTTCCCTTTTTCTCTGTGTACACAGTTTCAGTGGTGCTGCTGTTACTGGTGAACACCTTCTTCCAGCACCTGAGGAGCATGACAGCAAGGTCATCACTTTAGTGCAGGACAAGAGTGCAGCCAACCAGCAACAAAAGAGTGACAACGATACAAAGTGCTGTAGAATGCACAAGATAAACGGAAAAAAGCCTACATCCTGATCTTTCAGTTACAGTGCTCTTAGAGGTTCCCTGGAACAACAGAAATGTCACATGGAAATGTAAGAGAGACAAGGTGGGTGAGGTAATATCTTTTATTGGACCAACTTCTGTTGGTAAGAGAAATGATTTTTCAAGCTTAGTGTCCTTTTAACCAGTGCTTAAAATGGGTGGGATCACAGATAGGCCCCTAAAGGGTGCACTTTTAGAGTTCTCTTTCCTTTCTAAAGGGCTTTGGATGTTGTTTTGCTAGCTTATGTTGGATGATCACTACTGTTAGCAAAGGACGGTATGTTAAAATTTTAAAATATCACAACTAGTTATTGTCTCAATGGAAGCTCGAATACGTAACTCTCTCCTCATTTAAAAAACAACAGTAAACAGGTAAAAATAGCTTCAAGCTAAAAACAATGTGATTATTATTAAATAAAGATATACACGAAATTGTGAATAGTCTGTATCAAGCACATAAAAATTTATTTCAGCTGGGATGACAGAACCTCAACTTTTTTCAGTCGACTTTAAGCACTGCTTTTACCTATAGCACAGTGGAAATATAGCCATTCAGACTTAGCAAACAGGAAAAAAAATCCAGCCACCCCTCTAACCCATTAGTAGATGGGCCAATATCAAATTAGGTGATACTTTTGTCTCCTTCCTGTTCATTGGGTTGCAAAATATTCTTTGAATAATGGACTAAAATTTTTACAAGTTTCTCACATACAGGCAAGCGCTCTTCTCTCTCTTTAGACTTGTTATATTTAAATGCAATAAACACAGATTACACCAACTAATCAGAACCAGTGTTGACTCTTATCAGTTAATACAGACAAGAAAAGGCTAACCAATGGCCACAAGACTGGAAAGATTCTATCATATACACTTAGCAACATTAGACTCACTCTTCCCAGAATGAATGTCTGAATAATAAGGGAATGAAACAAGGAAAAAATAGATGGAATGGGGAAAAAATTGAAGGCCAACTGTTGGTCAAATCTGCCACAAATTCAGTAGTTTTCTGTGTAAATGAGAGAGAAAGGCTTTTGCTTTTTAATCAGAAAAGTTAAAATTATCTTTACTCACCTGTATTACTTCTATCCCTCTTTTCCTAGAAAAAAGAAAAAGAATAGGACAAAGGGTTACTTAGTAAATGGTGAATAGTAATAGAATTCAAATACTCAAAGGAATGCATTGCTTGATATTAGAACATTTAAGGAAAAAACTCTACATTAAAGTACTTGAGCCAAACCCAAGCCCCAATTCAGAAAAGCAAGTTTAAGTGCTGTCCTGAATAGGGATGAACTGCAGCTCATGCTTAAGCATCATCCTGAATCAGGGCCTTGGAGGTGACGTGAAATTACACATTAATTACACATTTACACATCGGTGAATGGGCAGCTGACAGCAGGGCAAGAAACCTGCTGATCTCAGCTTGGGGCTCCCTGCTGGGGCAGCCTTGTCAATACACAGCTGAGCTGTGAAATTGACATGGCTGCCCAGAGAAGTCCATTGCAGCTTCCCCCAGCTCCCAGCTGGGCCCAGGGAAGGGAGAAGTCCCCACATAGCTGGGACCAGGGCATAGGCAGCAGGTATCAAAGGCCAGGGAAGGCTTAGCCTTCCCAGTCGCAGTCACCGTGCCACCGAACCTAGTCGGCTGCTCTGCTCCTCTCCAGCATGCCAGGCCACCACAACCCCAGGCCTAATCTCCGAGTCCGGACTCCAGAGGTCCTTGTCCCTGCTACTCACTGGTTCCTCCTTTCCCTCCCCGCTTCCCCCACCACCATGTCCCTCCTCTACTCCCCTGCCATGCTGCCACTCACCCATTCGCTTCCTCCTCTCCTGTCTCCTTCCCACTCCCTGCTCCCCACCGCGTCCTCCTCTCCTCCCCATGCCCCCCCGCCACATCCCTCCTCTAGTCCCCACTTGCCCCCCTTCTCGCCACTGCTCCGTGTTCCTCCTCCCTGATGTTGCTTGACACAATTGCCCATCCTCTCCTCCCCTTCCCCCACTTGCCCCCCATGGCGGCGAGCGGGGCTTGGGGCAGAAGAGGTGGGATGGGGAGCTAGCCTTCCTGAGGGGAAGCTTCACCCTCCGCCCATGGACTGAGGAGTGGGGAGGGCAGCCCAGAGGGAGCCCGGGAGCTCTCAGCTCCCCACACTGCCCTTTAGGTCAGTGGAAGTGCTCCAGGTGAGGACACACTCCACCAACCCAAGGAGGGCAGTGTGGACATCAGCCACCACTGTAATTATAGCTGTGGCTGTAAGTCGACATATGTTGACTTACATTTTTAGTCAAGATAAGGCCTTAAATGTCAGTAAGCAGATACAAGTTTAAGATGCGGTATTTTATTCTATCTTATTCACGTCCTTTTATCACACCGGCACCTGAGCACCTTCCACTGTTGGGCATCTACCTGGCAATTTACATCAGTCAAGTTTCTTCTTTTCAACCCTCATGGGCAAAAAGGGGCTGATAAACTCACATCAGGGGTTTTTAAGTTGTCTTAAAAATGCTAACAGGTACAAGAGTTGCTGTCAATGTAGTGACTCAAAAGATGGCCACATCTGAAGCCATTCCTAGCTCCTGCTAGAGTGAACTGTGAAGTCGTGGACTCATTAGGAAGCCCTGTGCATACAGCTTCAGCCTTAAGGTTAATAGATGCATCATTCCTGAAAAGTGGGGCTGGCAAGGGCAATAGGGGTGCCAGAGGTTGAGGGAATCCATTAGGTGTACACCGACATGGCTAGAAGTTGCAAGTTAGGCTCACCCTGAACTCGGCCCTTCATCTCTGGTGGCACTGGCAAAGCAGCCCATAGGCACACAGCCTGACATGCTTCCTTTATTACATCCAACAAGCTGACATCACACTAAACTACTCTCCACAGTCTTGAGTATAAATCTGAAGCTCCAGTCCAAAGCCCAGCCACACCCACTCCATGACACTTTCCGCTCTATGTAGGAGAGAGAAGCGACAGCTATGTCACAAACGGCTTCCTTCTCCTACCCCAAACTCTGGGATCATGCACAGCTAAGGGAAGCATCCCTTATTTGTACATCCATAACACCAAGAGCTTGCTGCTCAGCAAAGACATTAAAACAGAAATAAATGAAGTAAAATCATCTAACAGATGTAGACAACTTCCAACTTCTTCTGCAGCCAGCAAGTTGCAGATATTTTAATACTATTCAGTGAGTGATACGGGACACACATACATTGCCCATGGTGTGACAACTTACTGTAGACTAACACACAGCAGATGAGGTTAGCCAAACCTCTATTTCTAGTTTGATTATGGAGAAAATATGATTCAGCAAAGAAAAGGTTAATGAGTGAGTTTCCCAAAAGTAAGTTTTGCAGAGGAAGAAAAAGAAAACAAATTTAAGGGCCTGTGAGAGCTTCTTAGTAAACAATGGCTGCAGCCCAGTCAGAAGCATTCAAAGCATCTCAAAACATCCAGTGCTTACTCTCCCAGCAAGCAAAGGGGCTACAGTTTTGCCATCATTGCCTTGTAATAAGCAAAAAGACTATGGTTGCTGCTGAAACATTCAAGGCCTCATCCCTCAGTCCTCCCACAAAAACACTGTTCCAAAGCCACATTATGGACAGCAGTAAACCCAGGTGGTAGAAGAATACATTTTTCTATTTGTATATCTATATAATAAGATTCCAGAAACCATCACTCTGAAGCCTAGTCTGTCTGTACAATTACTGTGAAATGATGGAAACAGCTACACACAACAGACTTTTTTTTTTTTTTTTTTTTAAATAGAGCATAACCAGGTTCAACCATCACTGGGATTCATGGTCTGTTATCCTGCAATTTTTAAATTCTCAGCTCTTTTTGGCTTTACCAACTTTACAAATTCCATCTTTGCAACAGCATAGGATTTTAGCTACCAGTACACAGAATAAATCTTGTTCTACTTTCAAGAAGAGAGAGGCTCTACGCTGGTTGCCAAGCCACTGGAGGATCATTCAGTCTGAAAGCTTTTTATAATCCCAATAAAAATGGGCTTTACAAATTGATTGGGATTTATCTGCACTGACTATATCATAAATGCAACAATAAGTCAAAAGAACAAATTAGACAAGCTTCTCATTACTTAATTTAGTGCAGAAATGGCAAGAAAGAAGTATGTTATGTTGAATAAAAGGTTAACACAAGCTCAAAGGACGGAGGTGAGGGTGGAAATGGTTGTGACTTTGGTGTGCATTGCTTAGCCTTCCTCAGCCTCTCTTCAGAAATGCTATGTCCCCTTTGGTTGTTTGAAATGTACATTTCACCCTTGAAAACCAAGAGGAGAAGGAACCAGAAAAGATAAATCTTCTGAAAAGTAACTAACTTGGATAGAATCTTTACTGAAATTGCTTTGTTAAAAGTAAGTTCTTTAAAACAGAACAATGCTCAACCATCAGGATGACTTATTCCTGAGAGAAAAGCCCATTCAGATAGGCAATCAATCAATCAATCATGTCACCAGTTCTGGAGCCAGCTCTCTCTCTCACCAGTGAACTGATCTACCTATCTGGTGCTTAAAATCTAGATATACATACACATCCTGTGCCTCAGACACAGAATTTTTGTTGGGCAAATTCCTTTGACAAGTCAACTCCATATTAGTCAGTGAACTAAACTGTACTGTACTGAGCCCACCACAGATATAATCAGTGTGCAACAGATTCCCCTCCTCCACTCACTCCAAACACAAAACTACAACCAGAGAGTTGCATGAGAGCAAAGAATGAAAAGACCGCTCTGGATTCTTTTGGCCAAATTTCTGATTCTTGGAGAGCGATATGTGTCAGGCGAAGCGCATGGATGGAAGTGCCTGTGGGTAGGGCATGTCGTCACCAAAGATGGTCAGTGCCAATGCTTGCCAAAAACTATGCCAAAAGATGATTTCACCACAGGGTTGCCCTTCTGGGTGCTACAATGTTCTTCCTGGTAGACAAAGGAGTCATGACCTATCCCACTCACACACTCCTCTCCTTTGGAGAGAGCAGTGCAGACAGTGCCTTCTCCTTCCACTCAGGACTGCAAGCATCTGCAGTCTGACTGCCTCCTCTATAGTTCCAGCAAAAGACCGCTCACCTGCATGAGGCAGCTATAATTACACACACACACACACACACACACACACACACACACACACACACACACACACACCCCGAATAGCAAGTCATTTCTGAGAACAAAAAGTTCCGTTCATTTTAAAGCTTTCCCCCAATGTGGCAAACAAACCTAGCCTCGGGGTGACTAATCGGCACATTTTCATTTAATAGATATTAGGAAAATGCCAAAAACATTAAAACTAAACTAGCTACCAAGAGGCCATTTAGAAAAAAATGCATTTCATTCAAAAGTACAAAGCTCCCATCTAGGCAGGGTGTTTGTATTCCAATTTCCAGTCTAGAAGAAATGTTTATCCCACATTTAAACTTCTGAAAGCATGATTTACAATGAAAAAAATCAAGTAAATCCTTTGCAGCAAGCTGCGATGCCCACATGCTGCCATAGCATGCCTGGAGCTATAGAAACCCATTTGGGTGCAGCACAGATTACAGGGCAGAGCTTCTGGTTTTTTTCTCTTTCGGCATAGCGTCTATATTAATCACCTCTTTTCAGAAGGAATCAGGTGTTGCTGCATGTAAAGAAATAAATGTTATCCAGTTATGTTATTGCCGCATCATTAGCACTCAATAGAAAAAAAATCAGAAGCTTGTTACGACTTGTTTCTGTACTTGAAATTTCTGAATAATTCTTATGCAAGCATGACTAAAATCCTCAATATGGATCTTCATTGGATTCGCCCACTGCTGATAATTTTAAGCTACCTAGATCAACAAATTTAAAAAAGGATACACCATCAAGTTAATGTAGGCCCATAATTGATGTTTTGGCAGGTTTTTCAAAACTAAAGCACAGAAGAAAGAGTTCCTTTAATTTACTCTGTTTGTATATATCCCAAGTGGATTTAAACGTTTCCCAGCAGTATTTGGGACCTAAATATTGCAGCATCGTGGTAGTGAATGACAGCCAGCAAGAGAAAATGACTGAAAAGGTTAAACTGACTATTATATTATTACTGTCTGAGCTGAGTGACATGGAGAAAAACAAACACCATTTATAATCAGCAGACTATTTTTTAAACCATCAGTTTTAATAGTCTCAGAGGTTATAAATACAAGTAAAGAAGTTTGTTTTTTTTAATATAATAAGATTTTAAATCCAACAGTGCCCCTTTAAATGTAATAGAGTAAAAAAATATTTTGCTTTTATATAAAGACTTCCATATTGGGACCTCAGTTTGCTTTCTAACTATTAATGAATCAAGCCTCCTAACACTACAGCAAAACCTTCCTTCTCGAAAAAGCCTTTCCAGCATGAATCAGATTGGAATCATCAAAAACTTAGGAGTATGAGGGATACAAGTGAAATCCAGACTAAGTGTAGAAGACAGCAGATGATGGCCACCAGGACCATATGAGAGTTACCACAATGGTATTGATCTGGAGTGATACAGAAAGCTGAAGAGTAGGAGTGCTTAAATCAAATGAGTGAGCTGGTCACTACTATCAGCAGCAGCGGGCAATGTGCTCACTTAGCAAAGGCGTGTGACGTGACCGACTATTTGTATGTCAGAAGTGGCAACCCTACCCCACTGTCAAAGAACTTACAGTGTAAGAGACATTTAATTTTATATTTTTGCTCTTCAATACCATAAACATTTTTAAAGTACTTATTATAAGTCAGACAGAAAATCCATTTATCTCTGTCTTTATGGGTACAGTTCTCTGTACTGTCCCTACATAATGTTAGATTAGTATTATTTTTGTTAATTAACAATTAAGAAGTTTCTAAAAATCTACATTTTACTTCATTCTTAACAAACCCAAGTGAAGAGGTGAACAACAGTTACACAGGACTGAATTCCTTTTGATTTAAGCGGGAGAGAAGAGATGAAACTAACACAGCATGTGTCAAAAGAGATTCTGGGAACTCCACTCTCCGAAACCAACACTATCCAGTTAGGTTATAGGAAATAAGGAAGGTGAGTAGTTGAAAGGAGAGAAAGGCCTCCTCTGTGGATTAGGACACTCATCGGTTTATTAACTGAGGGATTTATCATTTTTCTGCACGTTAGTAGGATCTGGAATGCCAAGGGCAGCCAACTGCTTGCTCCTTTGAGTCTCATTTCCACTAACTAAAATGTGAAGACAATGTAAGGAACATCTCCTCTAACCCTTAGAGTCCTCTAGTGGAACAGTGTAAATAGGACCACTGTAAAGACTTGCAGTGAAATCCTGGCTCCACTGAATCAGTGGCAAAATTCCCAATGAATTAATGGGGCCAGAGTTTCACCCTTAGGGTCTAATTCATCTCTGGAGAATATATAGCTAGGACTACTCTAGAGTAAATAGTGGACAAGTTTATTCCTAGGTCAACTACTTTTGCCCCTCAATGTGCATCTGATCAACATATCCTTTTATATATTACTTCTTTTTTTAAAAAGCACTAAAGGTTAACATGAGAATCCATTTTTGGTCTACCCCCTGTAGTAGGACTCATGATATCAGCAGTAAAGAGTATCAATAAGGTGAGCTCAATGTTAGAATATAGATATTCAGGCCTGCCTGTAAAGGCCTATGATTTTTAAGTATATTCTTCTCACTTAGCTAATTACAGGGGTATTAAAAAAAACAAAGAATTAAAATCACTGTGACAATTTGAGGCCTTGTACTTTGGCTAAACAAAAACAGAAGCAGCAGGGGCAGCCATAAGCTGGAAAGCATGCAGTCACATTCACACATTTTAAACAAATTACATTAAAACAAGGTAATATCAGGCTGCTAAGAAGGTGATCCAGTTTAATACCTTCAGATAAAGAAAAGATCCTAGAATGTTTAAAGAAAACTTTGTTTGATAACAAGTATTTAAAAACCAAACAAAAGGTTAATAGTTGTGGTTGCAGAATTTACACTTTGTATCATGTGGTTATTATGATACCCACTGTTTTGATAATTTGTCTTTTTTTTTAATTGTCTGTCTCTTTCATAACTAATTGTAATTAAATAAGATGGTGGGGTATGATTGGTCAGAAAATGTCATCACAATATGTTAGGATTGGTTAAAGAATTACCTTGTAATATTTTTTTTAATGGTTGGTTAAGATACACTATAAAAACTAAGGTCAAGCAGGAAGTGGGGCTAGGAAAAGTTACTGGTGTGAAGAATTGGGATTGATGCTTGCTTGATTATCCCAATAACCCCATTGTACTGCTTGCTGCTGGACTCTGGACTTCTGCTAGCAAACCAAGAACTGAGGGGAGGGCCTTATAATTCAAAACAACCTACAGCAGTAAAATATTTTTCAGATTGACCAACCATTGGAGAAAACTATCTCCAACTCCTCCATGGCAATACACTAATAAAGTAAGAGGCATAAACCATGTTTGAAAGGAAAGGGAAGTGAGCATGCTGTCCAAGATGAGAGACATTTACCGTTAGTAAGTAATTGTAGGCACAGGAGTTTCAGGATAACAGTTCTCCATGTTGCAGTTGCTAACAGGACCCATTGTTACCCTACCACAAGGCTTGCTGTAGTGCAGTGGAGATTACAAATAAGCCTGGTGGGAGTGCTGGGTTGTGGACCAGTTCTTCCTTTATGTAGTTTATTCCTGCCATCAGCTGCAGTGTTGATACCATGGAGTTCCACACTAACAGCAGCAGGAGCTGCTAGCACACACCTCCTGCGATGACCAGCACAGCTTCACCTTTACAACATTAGCAGAGCACATTTTGATGCCCTTGAACTAAAGCGGTCTTCATCAACGTATAGAATTCCCTACCTTTAGTGAACAGCTCCTGATCACCCAGTGCTGTCAGTCACTTCTGACGACCTACTGACATGAGTTCACTGACAAGTACATGGCTATTTGGCAAGCCTTCTCTCCTCTCCCTCTGCCTTGTCTACAACTTATACTGACTACTGGATGCAGGAATTACTGAATGAAATTCTAGGGCCTGTGTTAAGCAGCTGGCTAAGCTTACCTAGACTGTCCTCCCGCTTCACACACACTATAGAATTTGGAGTCATAATGGTCTCTAGTGGCTTTAAAAATCTATGAAACAACAAATGCTGGTTGCATACAAGGCAAAGCCACAAGGAGGGGGAATACTTCAAGAAAGAGGGGAAAAAACATACAAAAAGCCAGGAGGTGCATGGAGAAGAGTTTTGTCTCTACACAACAACAGGGTCATGGCAGAAATGGAAACTGCGGAGAACCCTTCCTATCCGAAGACCCGTGAAATGTTTTACTCACACAGATTGCCAGCAAACATAAGGAGTTCAGCATTCATTAATTGAACGTTTAAACCAGATGAGTCTTTCTAAGGTTCCTGCCTCATTGTTAGAACGTGACCCAACATACAATTGCTTCATTGTTCAATATGATTTTTAATCTTTAACAAATGCACATCCAGGCTTGTGGAACCACATACATATTTTATACACAGTTTTCTGCTGTGGCCATAATAAATCATTAATATGGGGCATTGGGAGACAAACAGCTGCTCCCCATACACTGGTTAATCAAACATTCTTCAGGTTACTGGGGCTTTTACAATGCAAGACACAGTATGTGTTTCCTTTGGACACCTATAGAATTACAACTCAGCACATTAAGACATGCAGAGACGGTTTCTCTAGAGATTCTGGAGTTAGGCACCATCAATTAGGCTTAAGAGTCAAAAGATTCTTTTCTTTCACTGGAAATAAGCTGTCTGACTAGTCAATATCAGTTCACCAGTGTTAACACAGAAGGCACACATACAGTATCTGCTATATAGAGCAGGGTTAGGAAGACAATTTTTAATATGGAGATTTGCTTTGCTATAAGCTAGATAGATTTTCTTTTAAGGTTCAACTCAAAATGTGGGGCTTTTTTCTTAGTAGATAAGTTTTATATATGTAGGACACAACATAAGCCTACCCGCCCACCAGAATAGGGAATATCAACTATGCAGGGATTTAATTTCCCTAGCACACCTCCCTTTCACACAAGCAGCAAAAATTCCCAAAGCCCAGGACTGAAACCTGACTAGTTATTCCCCTAGACATGGAATTATATACAATTCAACACAAACCAAATGAGTCCAACTGTCAGAGGGAAGGCTTATAATTCAAGAATAATAAAAAAAGAAGACACCAGTTCAGAGGAGATAAGTTATGATGAAGGATCTAAGCTCAGAAAGGGAAACAGATTCCTCAATGGCAATTTAGCCCTGTTTTCCACTTGCTTCCTCAAGCACAGGAAAGTCAATTTAGCAACCACCAACCATCACCTTCATTGCTGGCTGAAACAGCAAATAGGTCTAGGTCATTAGATGCTTCAACTGTGGATCCTAAATGGGGTGAAATCTCTCACATGATGAGCTGAGAGACTCCCAACTGGGAAGAGAAGGACTTTCTTTAGTATAACATAAGCCTCCTCTGCATAGGAGTCCAAATTAGTCCAATCATCCGTTTAAAGAAGCTGCTCTCTTACATCTGTCTGCTGAAGTTAACAGTTATTCTGCTTTCCTCAACACTTGCTCCCTTTTTAAAAAAAAGGTCCAGTCCGCCAGCCACAAAGAGAGAAATTGCACATCGCAGTACAGACAAAAATACTGACCACGCTTCTCAAATGTAACTAACAATTTTGAGTGCTCAACTTGATATGAGTCAGCAGTGTGCCCTGGTTGTCAAGGGGGAATATTGGGCTGCATTAGGAGGGGCCAGATTTCCAGAAAGGGCTGAGAGAGTGCACCTACCCTCTCAGAATCAGCCACTTTATGATGTCTCCTTAAGTTGGGCACTGAAAAAGGTTGTCCTGCTTTGAGCAGGGGGACTAGATGACCTCCTGAGGTCCCTTCCAACTCTAATATTCTATGATTCTAACTTGAGATACGTGAAGGGGGCCAGATTTCCAGAAAGGGCTGAGCACCTACCCTCTCAGAATCCAGCCACTTGATGATGTCTCAAGTTGGGCACTGAAAAATTGAGGGGCCCACAACAGTCAGTCATTTTTAGAAGTCTGGGCCTCGGAGACTATCTTAGTACAAAGTTTGACCAGAAGTTACTTTGGACTTTGACATCATCTAGACTTGCACATAACCTGCCCTGTATAAAAGCATGTTCTTTTCTGTAGTTTCCTTCATCCCCTCAATTGCTTGTTACGTGCACTGGCGGCAGCTTGTCTTATTTAGATTACAAACTCATTGGAGATGGGATCACCGTTTACTCTTGGTCCATAGACCGTCTGGCACCATCAGGCCCCAATATGGGCTTCTATTATAACATGAATAATAAATTATTAAAAGCAAGATCTGACTTATGAAACACTGAGTCCTCAATGAAGCTCAACAAAAAAATTTCACTGAAGATCAGTGCTTGCAATCCCCCAACCCTGCTGATGTCAGGGCTAATAAGACCACTTTCCCAGAGAGAGGTTTTAAAATGACAGTATTAGTGGCCTGAGACGAAAACTCTGTCAAAGTCCTCAAAACACTAACTAAATCCAAAGGACGAGTTAATAGAAGGATCTCCTCTCTAATGTCTTTCATGAAGGCCTGTAACACACTTCTGTGCAGGAATGAAGAGATCAAACACCTGCTTAACACTCTTGTGATGCTAGGCCCAAAAAAGCCAAGCAACTTTACAAATTGCATGGCCCAAATCTGACCTTTAAAGATATATTATAGGAAAATACAATGGTAGTGAGGGTCATTCCTCATACGTAGATGAGAGCTTTGATATGGAAGTGTTTTGTTGGTAGTTATTTGATGTTGTTTACATATCTTGTTAGAGGTTAGCAGTGCAGATAAACTGCTTTCCTGTCTATCACTGTTCTACTGATTAAGAGTTCAAAAGGAACATATGAACATTTAGATGGAACTCTGAATGTAACAATACTATTGTTTTTATTTCTCTTTAAAGTTTGGTAGTAAATACCTGTAAATGGTGTAAATGGCCAATTACCTTGTGCTAATGTAACTAGTTACCGATGTGCACAGGACACAGGAGATGATACTTCAGAGTCGCAAGTAATCATCTATTAATTGTTCAAGGAGGCACCTGCTGTCAAGAAAATATCGGTCAGCCTGCACAGATCTATAAAAGACCCTAGTGGACTGATCCTTTTTATCTCAGATCTGCCCAAGCTTGTCAGGGAAAGTTTGGATCGCAAGATTGGGATCCCAGTGCCCAGCCTGGAATCACCCTGCTAATTCTCATAAGAGAATTTGAACAAACTCTGCACATGGACTATTTAGTCTTCATTTTTCTGGACTAGATTTCTAACAAAGAAGCTCTAAACAAGGACTGATGACCCCCAAGCTGTTTGGTTAATTTCAGAGACTTTGCAATTTATGAACTTTGCAACTCAGTTATAATCTCTACTTTGAAACTGAACTAAGAGCTTTATTTTCATCTGTGTATGTATACTAACCTTTTAACCATTATGCTTTCCTTTTTTTAAAAAATAATATTAGTTTAGTTAATAAGCATTGGCTTTAAGCGTGTATTTGGGTAAGATCTGAACTATTCATTGACCTGTTTGGTAATATGTCCGATCCTTTGGGTTTGATAGAACTTTTTTACATATGATAGATAAAGATTTTCAGTAATCCCCATTTTATTTGAATTGGCTGTCTGGGTGCTAGCCAAAGGGCTGGAAAGTTTTAAGGGAACTGTGTTTTGTCTACTGAATGACCAGTGAGGTCGTCAGAACCTGTTTGTTGCTGGCTTGGTATATCTTAGGGAAGAAAAACCACCAGTATTTAGGGCTTTGCCTGCCCCTTTCTTTGCGGTTTGCCCTGTTTAAGCTATCTCAGCGTGGTTCCCCTGGAGGGCAATGTCACTGCTCTCAAATCAGGCAAAGTTGGATGTGGCTGTGAAACAAATCAGGCTTCTCAGTACATAAATGCATGTGAAACAGAAGGGAAAGGGGATGGCCCAGAGCCTGTCTCTCCCTCCCAATCTCAATGAGGCTTTCCAACCCCTTGCAGTTGCGCATCTAATTTAGCAAGTCCTAGCTGGATGCCTACTCTTTGCCCAAACACAAACCACATAAGCAACTTGTCAGGTGCACACAGCTGTGCTGTGCTTAGCATTCAGTGGAGCCACAGTAATCAGTGGAGACAACTGCGGCTGCCCTGATAAAGATGTGCTGTCTACAAAGGCTACTAGTCCATCATGCTCCTGTTAAAAATGAGGGTTGTTGTGGACTGCATAGCACAACCACCAGGCTGCATGTTGCCTGCTCTTAAAGTCACCCCATATTAGAGGAAGGATTCCTCCCTAAGGTTTGTCCCATAAACTGTTTGAGAATAAGAGAAATGTAGGTCTGGAAGAGACCTTGAGGAGTCATCTAGTCCAGTGTTCCCAACCTTTTCTCTGTCGTGACACACCTTGATACCTTTAATTATTTTGAGGCACACTACCATATAGTCTCCAAATGAACTCATGAATATTCATGAGCTGATCCAGAACTTTTCAAGTAGTTCTTCAAAAAATTCCATGGCACACTGTTTTGGAAGCACTGATCTAGTCCACCCTCCTGCACTAAGGCAGGACCAAGTACCTAGACCATCCCTCTCAAGTGTTTGTCCAACCTGCTCTTAAAAAACTCCCATGATGGGGATTCCACCACCTCCCTTGGAAGCCAATTCCAGAGCTTAACCATCGTTATACATTACAAAGTTTGGTTTTTTTTTAAATATCTCACCTAAATCTCCCTTGCTACAGATTAGTCCCATTACTTCTTGTCCTACCTTCAGTTGGCACAGAGAACAATCAGTCAATCTCCATTCTCTTTACAACAGCTCTTAATATATTTGAAAAAACGTATCAGGTCCAACCCACTCTCTTTTCTCAAGACTAAACACACCCAGAGTTTTAAATAAGTCAGGTTTTCTAAACCTTTTATCATTTTTGTTGCTCTCCTTTGGGCTCTCTCCAACTTGTCCACACCTTTCTTTAAGTGTGGTGCCCAGAATTGGACATAGGACTCCAGCAGAGGCCTCACCGGTGCTGAGTAGACCAGGATAATTATCTCCTGTGTCTTACATACAACACTCCTGTTAATACACCCCAGAATGCATTGCACGTTATTGACTCAAATTCAATTTGTGATCCACTGTAACTCCCAGATTATATGAAATGGGTGCATAATTCTCAAAAGACCTGGAAATAAAGGTAGGGAGAAGGGTTAAAAACTTACTTTCTTAAGTGAAAGCTTGACTTGGCAATGACATTTAGAAGATATGTCTACACTGCAATTAGACAACCGGGCCAGCTGACTTGAGTCAGGCTAATGGGCTGTTTAACTGCATTGTAGACGTTCAGGCTTGGGTTGCAGTCTGAGCTCTGGAACCCTCCCACCTTGCAGGGTCCTAGAGCCCAGGATCTAACCTAAACCCAAATATTGACACCACAATTATACAGACCCTTAATCCAAGCTCCATAAGCCCAAGTCAGCTGACACAGGCCAGCCATGAGTATTTAATTGCACTATAGACATATTCTAAAGAGCTAACCACCAAATCATCAACAAAACATTTCATCCACATAGCCACTTGATGAAAATCAGTTAACATAAAGCCCTGAACAACTTTCTTTGGTTGTTCACAGATTATACTCAAAATTGCCTTAGGCACTAGTTGAGAAATTAGAAGTTGAGAAGAGCATGAGAAATTTGTAATAAACTTTTCAGCTCTCGTGTCACAGAAAACAAAACTGGGCACTTTTTGCAAGAGTTAGAACACACATTAAGTTCACTGACCTGCCCTTCAAAAACAAAACCAAAAAAAAAAGTGCGATTGTTAAAACATGCAGGTATTTGGGGTTTGTTTGGGTTTCCATTCTTAGACAAAGCTGGCATTAGGCAGGCAGGAAGGAGTTAAAAATATTGCTTATAAATGGAATCCTGGTTGCAACCTTATTTTATTGGAAAAGGGCAGACCATCAAGAGAAATGTGGGGCCCTGGTACATCATGTTTACTGGCCCACCCCCCCCTTCCCATATCACCTGCAGTACACACTAAGCTTTACTGCCGATGGGTTCAGTAACATAGTTATCTAAGACAGACACTTTCACTAAATCATATTATTGAAATAAACTCAGTTGTAATAAGCTAATTTAATGTGTATTTAATTATGAGTTCCACCCGGTTAGGAAAAGTGTGTGACTAGATCTCAGATCATTTCCCTTTTTCTCCTAGGGAATCAGTCTGTTCCAATCAATCATAAGAGGATGATGCTGTGGTTTTAGCACAAGACAAGTCAGAAGAACTGAGTCTTATTTGTTCTGAAATTATTCATGGTCACTTGTCCTCTCTAAGCCAGAGATCACCACTTGTCTGGGGGGAAAAAAAAAAAAAAAAAGGACCAAGTTCTGCTTAGTTGCAAATCCAGAGCAACTCACCCTGTTTCAATACAGTTACAGGATTTAGACTGGTGAAACTGACAGCAAGAGTGGACCCAAGTTTGCTACACTCCAGACTATACATTATACAGATTCATAACTAAACATGGAAAAAATGACAGGAGAACAATTGGTTCTTTGGGAGCAGTGAGCAGGAAATAACTGAAGTGAACAGAAGTTGCTGAGCATCTTTACAGTTTGAACTCTAGACCGATATAGCACAAGCACTCACCTGATCAACTCCACTGCTTTGCTCACTATGATGCTGACAAACCAGGTGCCAGCTCTTGCCAAGGCTCTAAGTGTCTGTTGAGTACAGACAAAATCATAGCTGGAAACCAGACCAGCTCATCTGCATGTTAGTAGTGTTCATGACAGATTTAGACTTAGAAGAATGTGTTTAGGGGTTTATGGAACACCTGAAAGTTGCTACATGCATTAATGTCACTTGCAATGTCTGAATCCCATGCTATAAGATGATATGTAAATTTGCTTTATAACTGTAAAAATGCCTGCTCTGAACCTGTGAACCCAGTCACGAGGAGTGGTCCACTGCCCCTGAAGGAGTACTATCAAAACTAAATGAGCCATTGGGGAACATCACAATGACTTGGTTTGTGGCTCTCTCACCCCCATGAAGGTGCAACGTGCAAGAAAACTTGTCCATCACCTTGGATGCTGGAAGAACAGGAACACAAGAAAATTCATTTTCTCTCTCTCTCCCCTTTTCCCTTTTTGTGATCTTTAGCATATGGCAACCAACTATCACTAAGTCCAGCTTGCCAGGGTGGCAACACGCTTAAGGGGACTGTCTGTGTCTCATGGGAAGAGTGTTATAGTGCAACAGGAATTCGTATTTGTTATGAGTTGGTGAAATTATAGAACATATAACCAGTTTGGGGGATCTGCCCTGAGGTTGGCACTCACACTCCGGAACCACTCCAGACAGCATGACACTCATTCTCTCAGGATACATCTCGAATCTACAGCTTTAATTTTGGCAATTGTTAAATGAGTGAAGCTTCTATTTTAAAAAGTGGCAGCATCAGGCAGATTAAGGCCCAAGTAAGAGTTGATTAAAAATGGCTGTATCAAACTTAACACAAATTGAAACAGGGTTTCATTTTGACTTAAACATTAATTTCCCTACTATTGTGTGACCCCAAAATGCTGCTAACAGACAAACAGAGAGAGAAAGAGTGACCAGAAACAAAAGTGAAATGCATCAGTCTAGTTTCACTATCGAAGTGGAACACAATGCAAAGTAGTAATCATACTGTATAAAACAATGCAAAGAAAATTAGAGATTTTTCTTCTCCGTTTCAATAATCAAAGACATCATCAGCACATGTAAAGGCGTTTTTTCCATGCATTATTTTTCACTTGATAGCTGCACTTTCATTTAGGTCATTATAGATAGTGAGTATATCAAACTGCTTTAAAAAAAAAATTTCCCTACTGTGATTTCATCTCCTTTGGAAGCCTAGTAAAGGGATCTTGCCAAAAAGATAAAAGTCAATCTGGCTTCCCACAAACTATAGATTAATTTTTTCATGCCACTCCACTAATTAACATGTGGCAAAGTTCTCTATGAAGCAACAAGACAGAGCATTGACCTATGGAGTTTCAAGGTGGCCATGAGGATGATTCATTACAATGTGAATTACATATGAGTATGAAAAACTAAGTGATCAAATGACACTTCAGCGTCAGAGTCAAAAACAGAATTAATTAGTTAGTATGGCTGTGATTGCAGCGGAAGATGAGGAATTAGGCAGAGAGCCTGTCAATGGAAGAAGAGTTCCATTATCTGACACAAAGAACAACATCAGTGATTGATTTTACCATGCATCAAGGCGCCTTACAAAACAAAAACAGAACCTAAAATAGTAGATCATCTTGCAGACTGGTACACTCGAAACTGTTATGTAAGTGGTTAAAGAATTTTCCATCTTGTTTTCCCCACCGCTCCCCTCCAGATACAAAGGGTACTAAAAACTGACTCTCAGGTTATGGCTACGCTGATGGTGGCAAAGTCGTCGCTATCAGACCGATTTCTCTGGATCGACTGAGCGGTCAATGAAAACCCGCTCAGTCGATCCAGAAATCGACGTATTAAGATCACCTTCTCACATAGCGTAGCGCTGCGTCGACGGGAACCCGGTTCCTGTCGGCGCAGTGCAGTGAAGACAGTGCGCAAAAGAGAAGCAGAGAAGTCAACGGGAGTTACGCAAGTTTTTTGCGTAGCTTGCGTAACTCCAGTCGACTGCTGCTGAATCTTGGAGATAAGTGTAGACAAGCCCTCATTAAGGACAAGATTCAAGATGAACAGCCTCTAAGATGGTGTCAAACTGCCTGTCTAAATGCTGCCTTTAAAGTCTGATTGAAAACATGATTCTCTTTCAGTTATTCTAGTTTAAGTTCTGTTTTTATTTATGAGGTGACTTTGGGGGGAAAAATCTGTAATTTGGGTTCATTGTGTCAGGAAATGAAAGTTTTCCACGGGCATGCACTCTACCCATCTCCTCCTTGTCCTCCACTAGAGTCAGTGGAGAAGTCTACACTGTGGAACTACTGTAAATGCCCTTCCTTGAAATAATACCTTAGATACATAGGGGAGAATTTTCAAAGCACTTAGGAGCCTAAGTCCCACTGACGTTCAATGAGGTTTAAGCTCCCATGCAATTTAAGTGTTTTTGAAAATTTTACCTTTAGTCAACTAAAAAAAAAAAAAAATCAGTCTCAAAAATGTATTTATCTATTATTGTTACAACCAACCACTTGAGATTCCTTAAAAGAAAGATCAGAGAAAATTATTTCTACTTTTCCCAGTGTGTTCACTTTTTATATTGGACAGCTGCTTGTGCATCATAGTGAGCCTGTACAGTCAGTTTTCCCTTGTTGCTTCTGGAGGTTTTTCACCCAGCAATAGGGGACAGGGTGACCAGAGTCCCAATATTAGGGGCTCTGTCCAATATACGCAACTGTGCCTCCCCCTGACCCTGAGGGAAAAAAGGGGGTCCTGATTTTTCACACTTGCTATCTGGTCACCCTAAAAGGGAAGAGGAATTTTTTTTTTTTTTTTTTTTTTTAAACAAGGTTGGAAAATGTAACTGTAAATCCACAAAATCTGGCACAGATTTGAGGATCAGGTGTACAACCCAAACCAACTGTCACTCATGCTTTCTTCCCAACTGACTCAATTTCAAGCTGATGTTGTCCCATTAACAGTTCTGCTTAAGTACAGAAAGATGATGAGGCAGCGACACACTGTCTCGGACCCAAAACCCGGGAGATTCTTAGGCAACTGCTTTGATAGTTACAGTAACATGAGAAAGCTCAGTTAGCCACATTCTCATTTCCCCTCCCTCTCCAGACTGTAGTTTGTGGCTAACAAGTCAGCTTTACCTTTAATGGGTTTCCCTTTACTGGTATGACCAAGCTCGTGTTTTCTAAGTTTACAACACAGGCAGGCGCATAGCATGTTACGGGAAGGAAAGCTAATATAAACTACTTTAAAAAGACAAATCAGAGGGGTTTTTTAAGCAACCAAGTTACAATGGTCTATATCTTTCGCTGAGGAGGCTACTATGTAAACAAGCCAACACAGCTTCTGTATAGGAGATGCAGGCGAAGGAGCAGGGGTGTGGAAGCAACAGCTGGTTTCTTCACTTCAGACTATTTTTGTCCTGGGTTCCCACCACCACCACCCTCACCCCGCATTCTCTGACTGACTGCAAGTAAATGAGAAGAAAAATCTTAAACATGGGGGATTTAAGTAATTTCTATGGAGGTGGTTACAAAATGAATTTCGCTTTGACAATTCTGATCCTATCTTCCCCTGCTCACTTCTCTTATTTTCATTTCTATGAGACCGAAGGTTTTGAGACGGCAATGCTCTCATTAAATCATATCAGGGATTTCAGGCCCTTTTTCAGATATACATCTGGCTATGCAAGCCCCCCCCCAAAAAAGCCATTTTATATTTAAGACAGGAACACAGAACTTTAGAAACAATGCTGTCATTCGCTCAGGTGCTTTGGTCTCTGAACTGGGTCCTGATTGTCAGTGTTAGACACATATGAACAACATCTATTTTCTATTTAGTGTTTTGATATTTAGCTTTTTAAAAAAAAACAAAAACCATGACCACACAGGGCCAGGTTCACCTCTCAGTTACCCTGAGTTATTAATTCAGTAATAAGTTCACTGATGTCCTTGGAGCTACACCACTGTAGAGGAGAAGACCCTTAACAGGTTTAAGATTTTTAAACAGCTATATAAATCACACTGGAAACTTAGAAGTTTAGTTAGGCCCTTGAAGAGCTAGCTTTGCTAGGCACTTGATTTTGCTCATCCCTTGGGGAGTCACTTAAGGCATGTTTCACCTTGACATACATACAATGTACTACCTACCAGGAGCTAAATACCAATGAACTATACATATCACAAGCCACATAACAGAATTAGGATTTCATACATGAAGGATTGTACATGCTTACCTCTCACTTCATGAGCTACAGAGCCAGCTTCTTAACAGGCAGAACCAAATGCGCCCATAATATATGCATGTGCACCTGGTCTGTGAATGCAAAAAACCCCAAACCTCTGTTTGCATGTACAAAGCCATCTATATGTGCAAAAGCAGGATTTTATGCCTGCAAGATTTTGCAAATCAGATCCACCCATTCATCCGTAGTACTTAACAGAGCTGTTTGCTCCACCACCAAAATTACTTAAGTATATCACACACAGATCCCCAATAGTGCTTTGCAGTCCATATACATATTTCAAGTATATATTAGCTGCACACACTGATTTGCATGCATTCTTGTTGTGTCAATGAACATTTCAAGATGCCATATTAAGCTGAGATACTTCCCTTGAGGTGATGTCTGTGTAACTACTGAGATTTAACAGGAAACCTCCCCTCTCCTCAGAAGCAAAAAAGCTACTCAGTGCAGTTATCAAGGGATAATCAAATCTTGTGAGAGATGCAATTTCTGTCTTTAAATGGCCCTAGATTTTATTTATTTATAGGGACCACACCCCTCAGCACATCTTAATGAGTCACACTGTCATTTCCTCTGATTATTTTTTGAACTTAGTTTCCAGATAAAAATGAAGAGCCAATCATGCTGATCAAAACATCTCAAGTTCCTCCCCTCCCCCACCTAGTTCTAGAATCACACTCCACCCATTATGGTATAATTAAAACTGATTTGTTTCCCCATACTGGTTCGAATGTGTGCGTAATGCACACGTATCTCAAAAAAGAAAAATCATCCTGTCTACCATCACTAAAAGCAGGTGGTTGTTGGAGATATAGAATGCAAATCAACCCTGCAAACTGTACATCGCTAGTAAGATTCATCTGTAGCATAAGTTCCAACCAAGATGCCATCTGTTCCCACCATTCCACTTTCATTTTTAGGTCTGCCATTTAACTGAGGGCCTAAACAAGATCAGAACAGAAAGGGTCACGCTCTGATTTTGCGCAGTTTTCCAACAGAAAATTCCCTTCTATCATCACCTCAAAACAAAAATGCCTCAGTGTTAACAAAGAAGGGTTATTTATATTTGCAATACATGAAAGCTATTGTGTCATTCATGCACACAGACCAAAAAAATTTTTTAAGAGAGAGCCTTCAAGTTAGGCACCTAAATCCACACACAGGCACCTCACAGTGGGATTGTCAACAGCACCTAAATGACTTCAAAGCACAAATCCCAATGACTTCAGAAGTACCAACTCTGATGGAGCAGTAGTACAGCATCGCTGAATCAGTTCAGCTTTCTTGACTAGTGGAAGTTCAATATATCAGAAGATGCTGTCCGTTGCACATATAACCCAAGTTCTTTGCTTGAGACTTATTCTCACAGTAAGGATGTTATTGAGGCTCTAGACTTTTCCTTTTCAATATAAATTAGAATTTGAAGCATTAATTTACATAGTGAGGGAAAAAATCTCTTTTGTGTAAAGTCAAATTCTTCTAGCAATTAGGAAACTAAAGAAACATCCACTTTTGCAATGTAAAACTACAAAATGGGAAGTAAAAAACTAAAAACATGTCAATAAAAAGTGATTTAAGTTTTAAGTAATTTATATAAAAGAATCATGATTTAACGTTTTGAAGTTTTAACAACTTTTTTAAAATAAAAAATATGTTACTTTTATCCATGCTGCAATTAAGATCCTTATCCCATTAAATCTGGTATTCTGCTTCCAACAGTTGACCAAACAACAGATGCTGCACATCCTCATGCTAAATTTGCCATCAAATTCTCACCTTTGATGTTGATATTGGACCCAGAAAACCACAGAATTCTTGAGCCCCTGCCTAAAATGCACAGCCAACACAAGAAAGGCCTGGCCTGTTTCTTAATTATTATAACAGACTCACTCCCCTTCTTTCTTAAGTTGCTTCACTGCCTATAGATGCGTTATTTACTGTCTGGACTAAGCTCCGACAATATTTCTTGTCCTTTATATGGGCTGTAAGTTAATCACACTAAGTCCATCAAATATGACTGGTGTGAAATCTTTACGGTAATATAAGTAGCTACACTAATGTTGTCAAGCATCAGCTGCAGATACTCAGATACTATAATGAGGATTGCAGTATAAGAACATATATAGCACAGATGCAGTGATGATGCCTGCTATTATATAAACTCTTTCAGTGTTCCCACCCTCAGCCCCCCCGGATGTCAGAGATGAGCTGGATGAGCTTTTGTTCTTTTAAGACATTGTTTCTTGAGATGCTGAACCTCAGGTCTGTTGTTGTATCGGGGAGAGCTGTCAGATTAGAGCCCTGGAGTGCTATCCTCGCTAAGACGTCTTGGGATAAACAACTTGCACTCAAATCACTATTACAAGGAAGAAGTAAATAACAAATCCTCTGATTTTTTATCATCATCTACTGTTGCAGGCCCTTATCAAAATAATCAACCAGACAAAGGCATTACGGCATAGTGCTACTTTATTTCTGGATAACAGCAATTTTTTGTTGCTGTGGCACTAAAAGCAAAATTGCTGTACATACTTGCACAGAGAGATTAACTGGACTCATCTAAAAAAAGAAGAGATTACACAAACAATTCTGCCCCAGGTACACAGATTAGAATCGTATTAAACATGGTCTTTACCCAGTAATTTTCAGGTCTGCTACAGATCTTTTTATATAAAACTTGCAACAAATGACAGTTACTTTACTTCTGTGCAATTAAACTGTAGAAACATGGGGGTTGTGCATGTGCAAACTCAATGACCACATTAACTAGTTATTTCCCAGCTACTGAAATCAACCAGTGAAGGTTACATAGCACTCCACTGAGCTTCCCAGCTCCTCCCAGCCTACCCACCCCTCTTTAGGAAGTGCAGCTCACATTTGCATTACAAGACCAGGCATAAAGGTGCCTTTAAGAGACTAAAGTTATAGGATTTGATTCTCATATGAGAAAGGTGGCCTCAAAACAAACGGATGGACACTTCCTTACACGGTCATTCAACAAAATGTCCTCTACATTCTCAAAAGGTTTCTCAAACATAGTTTAACACAAAATTTAAAGAAAAGAAGCCCAATCACTGCCTTTCTGAACTGGCAGTCAATAGAATAGCTATAATCTTTGCCATACACTTTCCTGATCTCCATTCTCCAGTATGGATGGAAATTTCTCCTGCAAAGAAGCTCAGAAGGATTAGATTTTTTTCTTAAATTGGTAATGTCCATAAATGTTGATTTCAGTGTACCCACACCGACCAATCCAAAAGTACTTTCATCAGTAATAATGGAAATTTACAAATAGGCAAAGAAAGAAAAATGTTGCTTGAGAACTTAGTTTGATTTAAGGCTATTTACTTTGTATATTTTGACACACGATGTTGACAATTTGTGTTTTATTTTTTAAACTCAATGCCGGCTGTCATTAAATAATTTATAATTGAAAACAGATAAAAATGGGGGGAAATGCTTAAAAATAAGATGTTTTTTAAAATATCATTTTGGCAGATGAATCAAATTCTGCCAAGCATACCTATAACAGATCCATTTCTCTGGACAGAAGTCATGTTTCATGGGCCCCGCAGAACAAATATAGATGTGCCTTTTGCCAGCTTTCCTGTGTCACCCAGAGTTCCCTATAGCAGTTATTTCACAAGGTCTGAGAGGGAGTTTAAGTACAAGTCACAACACCATATATGTATCACGCGCCTGCTCAGATCTTTAGTCGTATTCCAGTTTCTTATTTCTTTGTAGTTATGACTCACAATCACTCATTTGGAAGGAACTTATTGGCAAAGGGTGTAACATGGTGCTAAAAAAAAACCTCATTAGAGCTGCTGTTGTGTTTCTCTAACTGACTCTTGAAGGCACCTCTTGAAACTTTCACTTAGGTGGGAAAGTTAAATGAGCAAGGAATCTTTTGTAGATCCTCCTTTTCAGTTCTCTAGATAATACAACCTGCAGATCACTGCCCAACTTAGATAACCTACCCCATTAGAACACTGAGCTCTGCCAAAAGAAGTCAATTCCCTTTCCTTTTTAACCTCCTCCCTCTCCCCATCATAAGCTATTTGATTATTTGCCTCCATTTTCATTCTCAAAAAGTGATCTGGCCAATGGTTTCTATTTACCTCATTCTAACTGGTGTAGGAAGCCTAGGGACATTTTTGTGGTACTTGTTAGTCATTTGAAAGAGTTGTTATCTAAGTATTATTTTGTCAAAAGATCCCATTTTCCAGCAGATAAATAAGCAATCTTGGAACCTCCTTTGAGATTCTGGGCCTATTTTGCTAGAAATAGGTTTATAATTGGACTGAGAAACACTGTCCTTCTTATGAGAAATCCTGCAAGGATGCTGCCACCTGGTCATCAATACACTGTAAGCTAAGCATTAGAAAACTGAATTGCTATCCTCTTCTTGATACAATTTTCAGTCAGTAGATCATTCATTTAAACCTCTTCCTTACATTTTGGGATGAATATAATTTAAAATAAAACTATATTTATAACAAATAAACAAGTGTTGAAGGCCTGTCTACATCCTTGAATAAGAAGATTCACATATGGACTTATTCAAGAACAGTTATTCCACTTTAAATTCATACCCTCCCTTATTCCAAAACAACTTTCAGAGTAGACAAGCTCTGAGTATATGAGAAAGAGAAAGTAAATGAATCATTCCTTCTGGGAAGTGATAATTTTTTAGTTCGAAGCCAACTGATTCAACTACACAGCATCTTTTTAATCTCAAAACTAATTCTATTTTATGAGAGAATTTTCAGTGGCCCCTTTTTTGCATGAAGTCACCTCTACGACCCTGAGCCAATGCTCATTGAAGTCAATGGAAAGACTCCAACTGACTTCAGTGGGTTTGGCAGCAGGTCCCATTTCATTTATTTGTAGCATCTATAATTATATTTGCACCATTTCATTATCCTCCCAATGTGGGGGGTGGATGACAGCAACCATACTTGCTACTTCCCAGGAACTAGGATGGCCTTTTCAGAGCAGAGGATGCATCAAAAGAGTAATCAAAACCATAGGCAAGGTAATTAGATTTGCTCATTACTAATATCCCAGAGTGAATAAAAGAAGAGAACCGGCTCATCATCAGCGCACCAGTGTGTTTCCACAACATTTACAGCTGAAGGTTTGTTTTGCTCATGTTTGAAAATAACAGGTTGTGTTGGACTCAATTGACTAACTATAGGAGAAGGAGGTCTAGACAATACATACACCAAGAGCAAGCTCTAACTAGACAGATTGCATGAACGTAAACAATTTTAGCTACAGTCTTATGGTCTATATAAAATAAAGTATTTTGTTACATTTGTAAATTACATAAAAAGTATATATTCAAATTTTTAAGTCATTACCTGTTAGAGAGAAAGAGAGAGACAGTTAAGAGTCAAGTGCTATATATTACATTTCCCAAGTACCAAGCGATAGTATAGTCATACTATCCCCTTCACAGACATCACAAATGGGAGACAGTCAAATCATAACTTGAATTTTAAATTGTGAAGAGTAGCTTGAAAAAAGATCTTGAACAGAAAACTTCTGGCAGCGATCAAGATCAAATGTCTAGATAATAAACATTTAACAATAATTAAATTAATTAATAATTTATTAATTAATAAATAAACAATTAACAACAATGAATTCTTTGTCAATTCTATAACAGCTTCCATCCCAGGCTCTTAAAACCATTCACAATCAACTCAGCCACACAACAGAGCTGAGAGAGGTTGTTACTATCCCATTTGACAGGTGGGGGAAACTAAGGGCTTGTCTATATGGAGGTTTTAAACCAGATCAAATCAAGTTAATGTGGCTTGAAAACACTTGCATACACACGATGCAACCCATCACTGCGCACTAACTCTGCATTTATCAGGAATTCTGAAGTCCTCTTGCAAAGTAGACTAGGTTTGCCTCAAACTAAATTAGTTCAGTATTTTGTTCCTGTGCACACCATTGCTGCACACCACTTTTTGCATGTTTCCGACAGCTAACCCACAGTGCTTTGCAGGTTGACAGTTATTGTCCTGTGGTGATGTAGCCAGGATGACGGAAGAAGCGATCTGCATAAGCTCAAAAGCTTGTCTCTTTTACCAACAGAAGTTGATCCAATAAAAGTTACTGACCTGTCCATTTACTTGTGTGCCCTCCCTGCCCCGGTGTCAGGATGAAGAGCCAGATTTTGCTGATTTGCTCCTGAATCCCAGCATACATCATTATTCTAGCAATACAACTGCAATGGTTCTCAGAAGCCCAACTACATGCCCCAGGCAGTTTCCTGGAGCCATGCTGAGATCCTGGATCTCATCGCCATCTGCAGATCTCATCGCCATTCAGAAAGCTCTTGTGGCCAGCCACAGGAATAAAGACCTTTTTGTGGACATTGCAAAGCAGATGTCTGCAAGGGGTGACGTCTTACTGGGATGCCAACCTGTGCCAAATAAAGAGCAAGTTGCTCAGGAGAAAGTACATTGAAATGCAGGATAAAAGGAGACAATCTACGAGGGGACATGGGACCTGTCCAATTATCGATAACCTGGGTAATGCACATCCTGTCCCAGCACTATTCAGAACCTGCTGCCTGCACTCTCCCCACCACCGAGGACGACCAGCTAGACCCCTTGAAGAATAAGCAAGAGGATACCAGAGAGGAGCAGTCCCAAGAGACAGGATATTTTGTGATTCAGGACCCTGATGACAGACACCTGGGAAACCAGTCCTAGTCCTGCAGGGCAGGAATCTGGGTGTGTTGTAGCAGGGCATCAGCTGAGCCCAAGTCCAGCTAAAGAATCAGATCCCCTGGAGGAAACTTTTGGCATCTTACTTTATTATTATTGGGCTGCTTCAAAATGGCGCACCTGGGGTCTGTATAATTCCCCCTAGCACCAAAAATACATTCATTTGTGCTAAATTCAGTAGTTTATTGAGACAGTCTTACAAGGAAAGACATTTGGTTACTTTCTGGAGGTAACATGAGGCACACTGCATGCCCAGTCAAGTCACAAACAATACTGCTTCCCAGTGAGGCACAGATGCCCTATAACACGCATTGTAACTGACAATCATTGAAGGATCCTATCTATTTTCTCTTCACTTTCTCCGCGTCTGCGCGCGCGGGGGGGGGGGAGGGGGGTGTAAAAGCAGAACTTAAGACTGAGAAGCAGCTCTATTTTGTTTCACACACTATAGGGAACAGTCACACGGCCATGACCCATGGTAGAGCTTGCCAGCCTCTTCCACTCCTGCAACTTTTTTTTTTTTTTTTTTTTTTTTTTTTTTTGGGGGGGGGGGGGAGGAAGGTGGATGGGGGGAACGACACGACCATTCTGATGAATAACTTCACAGCGTCTCTCACTGGTCTGCCCTCCACATCCCACAGCAGTGCTCTCAGCAGCACCCATTCACTTCGGTGCCCAGAGGTTGGATTTGAGAAGACACTTGCACCTGGGAGTCCAGCTCTTTTGAGCCCTGCAACGCCCCTGAAAATTTTGAATTGAGGCACTCAATCCCAGATTTTATACTGACAAGAAGGGACAGGGACAAGGCATATACTCACCTGTAACTTTATGCAATTCCCCACCCCAAAACTGCTGTGTATCTGAAGCGTTCTTGCTCTTGCACTTTGAACTTTGCACTGTTGTAGTAATTAAGTAAAGGCTGGTCTGTGCTATAGAGTTTATCAACAAAACAGTGGAGAACAATGTGCCTTCCTTCCTTCTGTCCAAGCAGCCAGTGTATGGCCTTTTATCTAGGGGATCAGATGATGAGCCGGGTCTCCCAGAATAAATGGGCCAATCTCCAAACCATTAACGCCCACACCATTCCTGGGAGCAAACATCCTTTCCTCCATTAATTTAAACAGCATCGAGTTCCAAAAGATCCTAGCATCATGGATCATCATCCTCCCAGAGCACACTGCATTTACATCTGTAAACCTGCCACAGTGACCTACCAGTCCTTGGAGCACCCGAAAAAAATATGCCTTTCTGTTTATAAACTCTGCATCCTGGCAGGGGAGGGAAGGAGGAGTCTCATATGTATATGGGCTCCACCAATTGCCCCAATACAGTTTTGGAACTCCACACATACAAAGCTATCAATCTCCTGAGCATTACCCAGCTTCATGATCCAGTTAGACAGCGGCATAGCAGACCTGCATGAGAATAGCCCCAGCAGCTGATCTCCCCACACCAAATTGGTTGGCTACAGACTGGCAACATTCTGGATTGGCCAGCTTCCAGATTGCAACAGCAACCTGTTTCTCCATGGTATGGAGCACCTCAAGTTGGTCTGCTCTCACGAAAACGTCTGGTCAGTTCTGCCTAGATCTTAAAAAAAGATTGCTCTCCTCATTCTGAAGGTCTCCCGTCACTGCTGGTCATCCTAGCTCTGCAAAACAATCCACTCCCACCAATCCACACTTGTTTCCCAGGCCCAGAAATGGCACTGAATGATGCGTAGGTGATCCAGAAACCGGTCCACCTCATCCTGCTGCCATCAGTTGCAGAGTATCCTCCTGTTGTTGCTGCCGCAGGATATTCTCCTGCTCCTGCATCATCTGGTTGGTGGTGCAGCAGGCACAGTCCAATACAGATCTTGTCCATCCCTAACTGCTGCAACACAGCACAAGCAGCCTGTGCATATTTGCTCTTGTCACCATTGCAGCCTGGAGGATTGTTGGCCCTGTGCTGGCTGACAGTACTGTAATTCAAAAATGGTACAAGCCAGTCCAGAAAGGAAGTATGGCGCAGAGACAGTGGAAACAGATTTTTTTTTTTTTAATTTGAATCCACTTGGCTTCCCTCAATTCACAGTACAAACAATCTCAGGATTCATGCTGCTCAGCAGTGAAGCAAAGTACCCTAAGATGGCACTGGAAAAACGCTACCCCTCAGTTCACAACAAACAGACGCCGTGTGTTTACACCATGCAAATTGAAAACAGAGCAGGCATTACGTGTGCACGCTACTGGTGTGACTCGCATACTGCGAGCTGCTGGGCATGCATCAAAGAGCTTCAGATTAAATCCCTTAAGGAGACACACCCAATGGTACAAAAAGATTAACCAACTTGCCTAAATGACAATAAAGCCTATGACAGAGCCAAGAATAGACCCTCTCCTACCGCAACACTGACTCCTGATTCCTGTGTCTCCACCACAAACCTTTCCTCTGCCATTTAACCTCAATCAGAGGTCCATTTCATTTCAGTAATTTTAAATAATGCTTGAAATATTTGTGAGCACATGAGAGTACTTGGAATGTCCTCCAAGAGATTTAAATTGTTCACAGTACATTTATACATCCATAGGATTTTATTGAGACAAGGTGGACGAGGTAACATGTAATACTTCCCTCACCTTGCCTCTCTAATATCCTGGGACCAACATGGCTAGAACAATGTAGGATTTTAGTCTCATTTTAAAATGGTCTGGGCAGAGTGCCTAGCAAACTCTGTGGGTGAACTTTACATTTACAGTTCTGATGAAAAGATACAGCTCCCACTCTTCTGGGCTTGCGCGAAGGAATGTCTCAACGCTTTCCTGGGCTTGTGTAGGCGTTCACAACAGACATCAGACGTTTTGAGTAAACAATTTAATTTCCTGACATTCTCAGGGACGAAAGATTTTCACATGCAGAGGAAATATATAGGGGGAATGTCACAGGGTGGCATAAAAAGCCCAGCTCCCCTGTGCCAGAGCAAGTGCTCCAAGCTGAGCCGATTAAGGAGGTGAGGTTGCCCCTGGGCTATAAAGGATCAGAGGGCATTTCTGTGAGTGCAGCGCTAGAAGAGTAATTGCAGAGTAAAGCTGCAGGGAGAGATGGTCTCCTAGAGTACCCAAGGAAGGGAGCTAGGGCTGGGTAAGAAGGCAGGCAAAGCCTTGCATCTTCTCCAGCTGACCAGAGCCCAGAAAGAGAGAATACCTCAGGGAGGGTGGAAGATTTTTGGTTGGTTGGTTGGGTTTTGGAACTTTGCGGTAATTAAAAACAAAAATCAGACCCCAAGAAGGCCTGCGATTGGATGAGAGAGACTGTTGAGTTTGTTTAAAGAGCCCTGAAGAAGGGGAAAAGAGAGGCAGGGCCCTGCAGAGGCACCCCTGGCCACAAGGGGGCACTCAGGGGGCAGCTAACTGGGTTATAGTGAAGAAAAGGAAATCAACTCTTTAACAAGCTTTTGCTACAGCAAAGAAGGTCAGGCTAGCATAAGACAGCCCCTAGTCACTCTATCTTCATAAAAGCCTCCAATAACTCTCTTCTGACGTCCTACTGCCAGCTAAAGACACCTACACAGAGGCAGGGTTTCACAGTTTAAAGAATGAATAATATGTACGCTTCACCAAGATCCCACTCTCACTGACGTGTTAAATAGCACTATTGGGCTGCACCACAAAAAGGAAAACGCTGCCCACAAATGGCAATTTGCTTTGATTTAAAAGAAAAAAGTTTAAATGCACTGTTTACGCTTCTAGGAGTGACTATCCTCTGCTAAAATCCCTCACTAAAGGCAGCAGACAACACATTGTAAGAGCAGTTGTGCATATCGTGCACGTACGTGCACACGCGCGCACGCACACACACACACACACACACACACACACACACACAAATCACTCAGCATAAGAAAAGGAGGCAGGAGTACCAAGAGACAGGAAATGTGAGTACTGTACTTGACGCTGCAAAAACATTTGAGACTACTACACAGAATATTTCCCTGGGCCAAACAAGTATTCAGAACGTGCTTAAAAAGGTATCCTAGTAGCACAACTCAATGACCACCTGCCACAGTAATGATATTAATTTGGAACAGGTTTGAAATCCTGTTTTACTGATTTATAACTTTAGAGAGGCAGCAAAATCTTAGTGGAACTAGCATGGGAGACAGTTCTCAGCTCTAATTTGAGCCATGTCCCAGTCTTCAATTGTATGTGGTCATGAAAAATAACTCCCCACCATCCTGCACTGTATCTCGGATTCTCAAATATGGGGAGAAGGTATCTGGGTGTGTGAGAGAAATGGGACAGAGTTCCCAGTGAAGTCGACGCACAGTCTTCTATTGATATCTGTGGGTGCTGGACTGGACTCTGAATCTAAAAAGCAAGGATTAGCGTTTATACTGTGCTTTGATAATAGGAATACTTAGCACTTTTCAAGTCCAAACCACTTTACAAACATCTATCTAATCAATCTGCACAACAGCTCTTCCAGTCCAGACAGAAGGGATCCTCACTTTACATATGGACAGAAAGGTAAGTGATTTGCCCAAGAGAAGTCAATTGAAGGGCTCGGTTTAGAACTCATGACTTCATCTTCTAATCCTTTGCTCACACCACTGGATCACACCTTCCTTTTAAGATGTGCTGCATCATATAAACAATAGAGATTATTAATTATGGTAACTGCAATTGTTTTTAAAAAACTAGATGAGTTTCACCATGATGCTTGCTAACACAGCAGTTCTCACTCAAAGGAACAAAACCAATTTGTAATTAGTCAGTTTGAAAACTTTTAAAAAGTAGATAAAGTAGTTTGTCTTAAAACGAATTTGAAATAGTTACACCTGTCCATGAGTCCCCCTGCCAAATTTTATGATTGCACAAGTACTTTTTCTCATATTTAAGACATTTCTTTGCCCTCCCTATTGTTGTGAGAAACACCTATACTAAGAGGAGAAACCAAAAATAGAAGGGAAGCAATGTAACGGGCTATACACAAAGCACTGACAAAAGCACAGAGCAAACTCTGAAAAAAGGTTTTGTCTCTAATTGCTTGCAATTCGAGTCGTGATCGTTTATTACTCCTGTAGCAGCAGACAAAAACTGAACCCTACTCCTTGTTGGCAATTTAAGTGTCATGTTAACTGACTGTATGAAAAACAGAGCAAATCATAGCAAAAGTGCACTGTGCCAGCCTCCTCCCAAACAATGTCACTGTCAGCAAACACAAGGTGCCAGGCTGCTGAGGAAACTGTTGCCCACAGTAGCATAAAGAGCATACAGTGGGGTAGAAAAGTTACGCGCAAGAGACCTTGCGGTCCCCACAGCACATACTGAGGTATTATACAAGTATTTAATTTTAAAATAACCATTTAATGTCAACATGCCCTCCACATGAGAAAGAAAGCGTCATCTGTAAACACAACACCTGACGCCCCACAGTTGGGCCCAAAATAGAGGTTTTTTCCTCTTTTATCATATAGAATAAAAACACCAATATGATCCTACTTATTTCTCACATGATCACTTCTAGGTCATGCCAGCATCATAGCAGCAGAGGTCCACATTGCCATATGGGAGACTCAGGTTCTATTCTATCCAGGCACTTACACCATGACCATCAACATGACACCCAAGTGCTCTTCCAAGTTTTAAAACATACAAGTAGACAAACATCAATGAAGTAAAGTTTCCTCTCCACTCCAGTGCCCTTCCCCCAGGGACAGATGTATGAAGTTGTACTTTATGAACCTGTTTGGTTTTGATTAGCTATACATACGAACTGATACCTTATGGATTGCTTTGAGAGAAAACAAGGGCAAAGAGGGTGCATTTTTGCATTTGGACTGGAAAGCGGTGAGGCTCCTACATACATTTGTTCCATAGGTTTGTGCTCATCCTCAAGAAATCCCTGTCCCCAAACACAAGAGTTTCCCCATTGCTGTGGACAGTTCCACTGCTCCTAAGCGCAGAGCAGTTGAGATCAGCAAACCTGTGCGCTGCACAAATCCTGGAGCTACCTTAGAACTCCTCCAGCAAAGGAATCAGAAGAGAACCAAGCTAGAGAGCTTTATTTTTTTTAAAAAGAACATGAGTTATTTTCAATGAGTGACAGCTTAAACATACTTTCAATTGTTTTGATGTCTTGTTAAATCAGCTAGCCAGCCAGGATTTCCACTCCCCCTTTTATCCACATTTTCATGGAGAGAAACTAACTCCCTCTCAAACAGATGATGGGAGCTCAAAGCCTAGAATGTCATTCCAAACTGAAAGGACAAAAATAAGGGGAAAAACCTTGCTTAGATGTTTTCCCACCTAACACCACACTCTTTTTTAAACTATAATTAGAACAGCTGAATTTTTTTTTTTTAAATTTTGAATACAGCATAAAAATCAGGAAAAATGTCTGCAAAAGATTCATGATTCCTTCAAATTCATTTTTTCCTTCAAATGATTGCAAGAGGCAACCATGCTTTATAATCATATGGCCTTTGCACTGTAGGTCTGCCTTAAATTGCTGCAGCTCTTATGTGTACTTTTCCATTTATATAGGTTTTTTTCCTCCTCCTGTTACTCTTAGTTTTTTTTCAGCTAGAGGCGAAGGTTAGCATTCACTAGAAGATATCCTAAAAGGGACAGGCCTTCCCCCACAAACACACACTCTTTAGAAATGTTCTTTTACTGCTTATGAAAGGTGCCAGATTGACCGCTCTAGTGAATTAAGCCCTCTTTATCCACAGAATAAGTTTCATCTATAACTCATCTCCCCACTCCTTCAAACTGCAAGCATAACTAAATCCCAACCATTTATGGCTCTACCATTGTGGCCTCAAAGAGAGCTTCTCACAGCATAATTACCAGTACTCTGTTCTACATTGGACACTAACCCCAGAAGCAAAGATGCATCATCACTTACCTTGAAAAAAGAAGAGGGAAAACAGTATGAAAGCACTGAATTTGATTATCCATACACATCAGGCTACATGCAGGGTCTAGATGAAACAACAACTTTAGACCAGTGTGTTTGTGTTTTTGTTTTGTTTTTTTCTCTCATTCACTGTTGCAAAGCACAATCTCAGAACATTTTCAGTGGTGCATTCATTATGCAAACTTGAACGGGTCTGAAACTGAGACAACTTTTTCCCCCAGAAAATTCAAATTTATCAAAACCAAAACACTTTTTGCAGAAATGTATCTGTTTTGACAAAATTTTCATCAGGAAAAAACAGAGAGGAGAACAGAATAGCTAATAATCCAGTGGTCAGGGCACACATCTGGGAGACCCAGATTCAAGTTCTTGATCTGAATCAGTCAGTGAGTGCTGAGACTTGAATCTGTGTTTCCCACATCCCAGGTGAGTGTCCTAAACAACAGACAACTAGCTACTGTTCGGGAGTGGGAGAGGAGGGATGAACTCTATTTTTTTTAAAACAAAAATTTTGAAACGTCTCAATGGAACCAAATGCAAAAACCTCAAAATCTGTCACAAAATGGAATTCTTGTCTTCCAGCCAGACCTAACACATTTAAGTCTGTTTTTCTTTAGTAACCAAAGCTCATTTGAGTGTCGTCGGTACAAGGACCCGGAAACTTTCATGACTCTAAATAGTTCTCAGTGCTGGTTTGATGCAATAACAGAAAACAAAAGACGTTGCAGGTTCTCAACATTAAAGGACAAACACAGATTTTGTTTAGAGTTGAAACAAGAGTTGTACTTCCTGGACTACAGAAAGGTACATGTTGCTCCTGTATAATACTGTACTTTGATCTGTGAAAGACACTATCAGTTACCATAATCATCTAAACCTAGCCAAGTAACTGTGTCTCAGGAGTCCTGGCTCTTTTCTGTCTTTCACTAAAAGTCGTGTACATGCGTGTGCATTTTACAAAAGCCCTTACTGCTGTTCTGGGATACGCAATATTTGATGACTGTTTAGAACAAGGATAAAGACAGACTGGCTGACTTTTCTTCTAAACAGGCCATACTATGATGGTGAAGAAAAAAAAAAAACCCCACACTTTTCCTCAAAACAAAAATGGTTGAGAAGTTGTTGGACATTAATTTTTTTGCAACCCGTTTTCATTGGAAAGTTAATTAATACTTTTCATTTATCAAAAAATGTGTTTTTGAAAAATAAAGTGTTTATAACCATTTCAAAAAACCTAACACTAAACTGGTTACCTTTTGAACCCTGCAAAATGGTAGCAACTTCAAAATTCCTTGCAAACAATTTTTTTTCCTTAAAAAAAAAACAAAAACAAAAACAAACAAAAAAAACCCAAATCATAGCAAGGCCAAGGACCAAGCCTAAAAAGGGACAAGAACACACCTGTATCCTTCAAATCTCTCACCTCTGCCTACAAAATACCCCAAACTGGCTAGGCTTCTGATGTGCTATGACCACTAATCTTACTAGTACCTCGTACTCTCTCCCACTCCAACTATTTGTTGTAGCCATGTGTCCTCTTGTCACACTCTTAGGCCCTGATCCTGCAAATGTCAACAGGTGACTGCTGTACCAATGCATCAACAGACTGCTGTACCAATGGAGAGCCCCACTAACTTGAACAAGGCTTCACATGGGTGCAGTGGTACCCCTTCTCCCTTCCCAAATTGCAGGATTGGTTTTAAGATTGTAAAGCAGCCTTCGGAGCAGGGACTCTTTTTGTTATGTACATGTACAGTGGGGCCCTGAGCCCTGACTGAGGCATCCAGGAGCAATACAAACAGGGAGAAGGAGTAAGATCCATTATTATTTACATACATCTCTCTGTATTTGAACCTAAAAAGGTTAAAGGGAAATACTAGAGAGTCTCATTGAAACATTTAAAATAGTACACGTTAAGATATTTCTTAAGTGTCATCATTGTAGAAATTGCTGGATTTGTAAATATATTGCTAATATAGTGCATTGTATATTGCTGAAGCCAATTATATATCCTGGCCTTCCCATCTGAACACTTGCCCTTTATGCCCTCATAATGAAACCACGCCGACAAGATAAAGAATGAGCTGAACTATGATATCGGTTCTTGTAACTGTAGAAGTCATTTAGGAGTGGCACAGTGAGACACGAAGCATTTTATCACTGTGGTTGGGATGAGGGTGGCCAATTACAAACAAACCCCCTACACACACCCATTTGTTCAGTTAGCTATTAACTGATAATCTCAACTTGCAGATACCTTTAGCAAGGTTAGACAGGGAGTGGTCATTAAACATTATTATATACTTGAAAGCAGCAGTTTCATCAATATGCTGAACTCTCAAGAAGTGTCCAAATTATTTTTCCTTCTTCTACCCAATATGACAGACTACAAGTTTTAAGCAACACAAAGGTGGCAAATTAGCATTTTTATTTAACGTTTTTTGTAGGGTGAAGCTCACCAACTTTTCCAGCCTCTTCCCCAACAGTACATAGAAAACTTTACAGAAACAATACTTGTTAAAATTTCCAGTGCAAATGGCATGAGTGAAATACTGAAACAATGTGAAGTTAAGCAGTGCAAACCTACGGGTGAAAATGGCAAAACTTCTCATTGATTTCAATGGAGCTACGATTACACCCTACGTCTTTCAGATGTTTGAAGCCTTTTGTTTTACTAACTACACATATGTTCACGTACACGTATTGTAAATCCACAAACACTAGGTATACACGAGAGGGGAAGATGGTGTTCTGCTAAAAAAAAAAAACACCACACAGAAATGGGAGACAGAAAATCTGGGTTTCATTCACAGCTCTGCCAGTAAGGGCTTGTCTGCACTGTGCGGCAATACAGTTTAACGGGGTGTGACTTCTAAAACACGTTAATGTGTTGGCACACTAACTGGTCCACGTAGAACCTGCTAGTACACACTACAAGTTCTCTAGTCACTTGAATGTTGTGCTGTTATATTATCTTAAAGCACTCGAGAATTTTTAGTGCACACCAGCAGAGTCCACACGGACCAATTGCTGCCTAACACGTTAGTGCAGTTTAGAAATTACACCCTCTTTACCGTGCATTGCTGCTCCATGTAGAAACACCCTAAACTACATTGTGTCCTGGACTCAACTTCTCTGTCTCTGTCCTGTCTCTTCCCACAACCAGGCACAATACTTATGCTGTGAAGATTACTTCAACATGTGTAAGGCATTTTAAAATCCTTGAGTGAAAGGTGCTAATAATTAGCTAGAACCGCACTGGATACAGTGTGGTTTTATGCATACATACCTTTAGTTTTCAGACTATAATGGACTCACCACACTATCCATGCACACCTAAACCCAATGTTGCACAGCTTCAGATTGCTGACCAATTGTTGCCAAGGATAACTCACTAAATCGTTCACTTCTCAGTATGCTCTGCCATTTTAGTGCTTGTTAAATAGGTAACACGAGTGGGGAATCCTAGGCATTAGTAACTTCTAAAAACTGATTACAGCCTTTACATTTACAATACAAAGACTAATTAAATTATTGAATATATTTCAGGATAAGAATTTGTGGATATAGGACAGAATTTTCAAAGCCACTTATGGGGATTTGGAGACCCAATTTCCACTGGAAATTAACAGCAATGATAGATCCAAATCCTCCCAGAGAATAGTTGAAGACTTGAGGGCATGATTGCATATAGTCCTTTAAATCAAAGCTGAGGTAGTCCATTTCCAACCCCCTCTCCCAATCTCCTTAATTTCAAGGGTGTTTGTAACTGTCAGGGGAATTGTGAGCCAACATGAAATCAAATGAAAGATGAAACAAGCTGATGTTGCCAAATACTGTTTCCACTGAAGGTACAGGAGCACAGTGTAAATATTAAAAACCTCAATGTTACAGCCTCATCAGCCATTCCATTCTAACACTTTTCGCGGGGGGGGGGGGGCGGCGGCGGGCGCGGCGGCGCAGGTTGTCTACTGCATATACCCCTTATACTTTAGCTCCCTAATTAGACTGTAACATAATAGGTTTCAAATCATTATTATCTTTGTAACAATGATCTTGCTTGTCAAAGTCCAAAGGATTCCATATGGAGTGAAATTGCTTTTGAGAAACTGCACAGAGAAATAGCTTCTGGTCTTCACTGTTCCTCAGTATGGTCCACACATCTTTAAGATGCTCTGGATATAATTAGCAAAGAGACTATCACCAGGAAAATGACATTTTAACATGGATTTTCCAGACTGGAGAAGGAAACTCTTGTTCTTACACATTTTAAAAGGGATACTCTTGATGCTTAGCACCCAAATGTCAAAGAGCGGTATGGCCAGAATTCACTCCTCTCCTTCCCTCCGCAAACATAGATGCAGCATCATCTAATACAGAGGTAGCCCCACCTCAGCTCTTTTACAGTTAAAGTGCAGCTCACGGAGCCCCTGCCACTCTCCCCATCCTCCACCTACCAGCCTAAAGGTGGGGGAGGAGCTCGGGGCTTCAGCCCCTCGGAGCGCACCTGCCAGGGCTCGGGGCTGAAGCCCCAAAACCCACATCCCCACCACAGGGCAGAAGCCCCGAACTCACTCCCCCCAGTCTGGTATGCAAAGAATGAAACCAAGAGATGTTTGAACATGGGCATTATATCAGGAAATTGCATCATTCTGTATTCAGACATTGTGCTGTGCGGACCTCATGTGCTCCTGATCTCCCTGCATTCTGCAGAATACTGACT
This sequence comes from Emydura macquarii macquarii, assembly GCF_026122565.2. Classification (NCBI taxonomy): domain Eukaryota; kingdom Metazoa; phylum Chordata; order Testudines; family Chelidae; genus Emydura; species Emydura macquarii. The sequence goes on along the minus strand of NW_027131366.1, from coordinate 976,699 downwards.
GTGTTTACTGTTCATAAGTTGCATTTGAATAGTTTCAGATTTAAGTGTTAACCCTATGTTAATTTCATTGATGACAATGACATCCTCAAATTTTAAGAAAAGCAAGCACGAAGAAGAAAACCAAAGTTTTAAGCCAGAACGGGAGAAAAATTTTGCATTCACTGTTAAAGATGACAAACCCCTGTGCCTTATCTGCTTGCTCACTCACTACAAAGCAAGCAGCTTGAAATGCCACTACAAAACGAATCCCAATAACTCTTCCTCTAAATACCCTCCTGAATCAGAATTAAGGAAAAACAAGATAACTGCATTGAAATTATGTTTAAAACAGTCAACAGTCACTCTCTGAGTGTTCAGTAAGAAAGCTGACAAAGACTGAAGCTAGTTTTGTTATGGAATATTGCTCATGTTAAAGGTCCATATTGTGATAGAGAATTTGTTAAGAAGAATATTGCAGAAATGGTTGCAATTTTAGATCCAAGTAACACAAAACTTCAACAACTAATAAAGCAAATTCCAATTTTGTGCCTCTCTCAGATCAGTACTGATGATGCAAGCAAGATGCAAAACAATCTATAGAATTCTCTAGCATTCAGCCCAGCTGTCAACAAATCCACAGATATACAAGATAAACCACAAATAGCAATATTTGTTTGCTATGTTTCCACAGATATAATTGTGAAAGAAGAAATGTTGGACTTAGTGGCACTAAAAGAAAGAACCCGCAGTGTTGATGTAAAGAATGCACTTGACAAAACATTGGCAAATGTTGATGTACCGCTGGATAATCCTGCAATAATGAGGAAAAAAGCAGGCCTTAATAGACTCTTGAAAAGCAATACCAAATTTCCAGAGTTTCTCCCTGTTCATTGCATCATCCATCATGAACATCTCACAGGCAGATATTTCAAATACGAAAATGTTAGGAAAACAGTTCTAGAAATTGTCGATTTTATCCACTCGAAAGAGAAGACCCATTGACAGTTCAAAAATTTCATTGAAGGGCTGGATCTTGAAGACAGTCCTAATGACGTCTCTTTCTACTGTATTGTGCAATGTCTTAAACAGGTTTGAGGAACTGTTGGAGCCTATCAATGCTTTCCTTGAAGAAAAGAAAAAGTCCTATCCACAACTGTAAGATGAGCAATGGATGCAGGATCTGTTGTTTTCGCTGATATGCAGCTTTTGCAAACTCTCAACTTGGCACTCGAAGGGAAGGATAAGATTATTTCTGACCTTACTCAGACAGTCTTCAGCTTCCAGAACAAGTTAAAGCTTCTGCAAATAGACAGTGTCAAGAGACTTCAATTACTTTCCCCATATCAAGAGTAAGGTAAATACATTCCCTGAAATCAAAGAAGATCACAATTACAAGGACTGTTTGAGGACTTTCAGGCCAGGTTTGAAGACCTGCAGAAGCTGAGATCCTGCTTTGCCTTGTTTGTAAATCCATTCATGGTTGATGGGATCAACGTTGGCTGTCCAATTCCATGGTTATGGAAACATCTACTGTAGAAATGGAACTCTTGGAACTCCAGGAGGACCAAGCTCTAAAGATGATGCATAAATCAGTCTACAATCGAGTTCTGGAAGCAAGTGCCAGGAATGAAGCATCCTCAACTCAAGACGACTAATGTGAGACTCATTTCAATTTTCGGCACAACATGCTGCTGTGAATTGATGTACTCCATGACGAAGTTTGTAAAATCAAAACATTGATTTGTAAGGACTGCACAACATCTGATCGAGCTCCACTGTACCACCTTGACAACATATCAACCGGATTTCTAAAGACTTACGACCAGGATGGAAACCCGTAAGACCTCTAGCTCTAGCAGTAATTAGCCGTGAAACAGTAAGTAGGATGTTAATATTTTTTAAATGAACGTGTAAAGGTTGTGCATGTCTTGAGGGTCTCGAACAACTGATTATCATATGCAGCTCAGAGGGTCAGTAAGTTTGGCCACCCCAGTCTAATAGATTGAGCAAAGATGCAGGAGCCAAAGTTCTTGGGCACAGTCCATTGGAAAATAACTGCGAGGCCAAGCGCTCTGTGTTCCACCTTCTCCTACCCTCCACTCCCGATCCCACCTGCCACAAACTCTTTCATTTGCCAGCTGGAGCAGGCGGGGTTCAGTGCCACAAGGGAATGCATGGGAAAGAGGACCAGGATGAGTGCGCAGAACTGGTGTGTTCGGAAAATAGTGGAAGGAACTTTCTTGTTGAAAAAGAGAAACAACAACCTGCAATGGCTGTAATAAAGGGGGGAACCTCCCATTTCCCTGGGGGCTTACAAGTTACCATCACAGAGCTCTCAGTAAGCATGGAGCAAATGATACCCTTAACTATGCAGCACAAGATCAAGAAAGATCAAACCGTCATTTCAGCTTGCCCTTCCTGGGGTGAAATTCAGCACCTTTGTGTGAGTTGACCCTGCTTCCAAGCTTTAGATCTGCCTCTGCCAATGACTCAGTTAAATGTGCAGTTATGACCAGAAAAGTGACACCTTCTCACTTTATAGAGGAGGCCCCAAGGGCCTTCAAAGTCAAAGCTGCCAATTTTACTGATCTCAATAAACCTGTTACCCCTGCAAAGTCATTGTGGCTATAGGAAAGCAAGCTGGATTCTATTTTGACACATTTCATGGGAATCATTCCTTCAGTTCCAACTGCAGAACTGTTATTACCAGTGCTCCCACACTAACCAAGAATCAGTTTGACTTTTATATCCCAAAGGAGGAATAAACACCTTTTAACTTGCAAGATGAGCTAATTGAGCCGGAAGTCACAGAAACCTCAAAAATGGAACCCTAAAATTGTCAGTTTGAGACATATTTAAGAAAACCACCACACACTTAAATACATTTTCCTCTGCTGTAAAATGGGGATACTACTACTTACTACTCTGAGTGCTATGAAGACTAGCTAAAGTTTGTATAGTACTTTGAAGCTATCAGACACTATAGAAGTGTTAGCTATGATTACATCTGATCAGGTAGAGGGCAAAATTCCTTCTGAATAAAGCTAAGGTCCAGCCACACCAATAGAACCATTGTTTGTGGATTATTGGATTTATGAATGAAAAAAAAAGGGGAAAAGAAGAAGAATGCACCAATAGAAGAGTGTGTTTCACGTAGTGATAGACTGGACGCATCCAATGCAGATGCTTATTTTTTCTTCATCTGCATTTCAGATGCCTTGCTCCACTGTTTCATTAGATATGTTCAGTGTCATCTTAAAGGAATTTGTCAAGTGTTCAGGCGTGTTATCTGGATTATCCCAGGACGTACGGTATCTATCTTTATTCCCCTAATATGGTACATTAAAGCAGTTCAAACACTTAACTTTCTGGGGTTGTCTTGTAACCACACCAACCCTAAAATCTCACCTCAGATGAAAACTCTGTTTTAGAGAAAGTTGCTTACATTTAAACGTTGGGTCCTCCCTCTCCAAAGCCAAGAGTGGTGGTTTCTGAATTAGTAAGGAGCCAACAAAATTGGAAGCAGAGAGACAGGAATTAACATTTGTACATACCAGGAACTACTTTTCAGGAACCTTCTGCAATATAAAGAGGCCATATTTATTATTGTTTCCTACCGCACTTCATTTCAAATCAAACTGTTTTGTGGAAAAAGATGTACCAGCAAAAGGACTCTTGGCTCCTTAACCTAAGGTAAATTACTTAGTCCACTAAACATAGTCATGCAAAGAAGATATTGATTGTTTGAGCCACTCCTGCAGCCCAGTGGCTGTACTTTGTGATCCCATGGAGTAGTAGTTAGAATCCCAGTATATAGCAAACATCCTGCAGTAAACTTTCTTTTGGGTGGAGGAAGACGATCCTCTCACTTCCCTGTGGCAAGTGTTCACTGTGGTTTCAAGAGGCAGTGTACCTCCATCTTTCCATGACTGGAAGAAAGGTCATTTCCCTGCTGTGCAGCCTATTGGGAAGAAGAAGCAGGGATCCCAGAAGGAGCACTGAACCCCCATGTCCCCAAAAGGTCATCAGTAGTTCACTCCTATCTTCAGTATAATTTCTAACATCTGACCGCTTGCAGCTATTGGTGAGCGTTACAGACAAAGAAGCTTACTTCTCCCCTGCCCCCAATTGCCCATCTACTTCTCATGATATAATATTGCACACCAGCATAGGCAACAATGGGAGCTATTGATCAGCATGTCTATGTTTAATTTTTATAGCTTCTACAGTCTTTAAAGCCAACTGGCACAAGCCGTGCATTTAACAAAAGTAGCATTTAGTTTTTTGTGGGGAGCGAAGGTTAAAGAAAATACCCTGAGTTCTTCCTGGAAAGATATACAATATAGTTAATGGTTTGCTATATAAAGAAACTGCTTAATTTAATATTCTCAGATCAGAATTATTCCTAAATCTCTGTATCAAATCTCACATTTGGCCTCTTGTGTATAATCCAATAAGCACAGAACACATTAATAAAGTTCAAAACAGAGAAAAACACACTCATCAATCTATAGCAATGACAGTAGTGTTTACCCCTGTTTTATGAGGTTGGTTTACTAAGACTGGTAGCTTATAAAATGTTACTAGGGAGGTTTAACTGCACAAAGGGCAGCTAAATTCTTCACAGAAGCCAGGCTGTAAGAATTGGAGAGAAAGGGTAACTGTGCCTTAAGAAAACAGGAGCCAGCTGGACTCACACAGATCAGTTACCTGAAAAGAAAAAAGAAAAAGAAAAACAGGTACAGCGAATTTGGGAAGAAAGGGGGGAATGTGTGTGTGCAATGCTCTAATTCATCACTGTTATTTCTTAGCAGCGTAAAAATATTCTTATCCTAAAGCAACAAACATGCTAGATGACCTGTGAAACCAGTTTCTATGGCCTTAAATACAAATGACACATGCACTGTAAGAAGACTTACTCAAACACTCAAGATAATGAAAAGAATGTCTCCTTTGTGTGGAACCCTAATAATGAAATCTTATCCATCTGGTTTTCTATAGGGGAAAAAAATGGTCCTTCGCTGAACCAATTCAGCCATTGTCTACACTAATTGAAAATTCACAGGCTGGAGACTGTTAGTTATTATTGTATTACAGTAGCACAGAGGCTCCAAACAGGATCTAGTGCCTTCACTTTTTCATATCTGTTAATTGGTGACTGACTTGTTATGCAGACTTCTTAGTAGGAAGGCACTTTGGTTTGTTCGTATGAGGCATTGCGGCAACTGGTGCTCAACAAGTGGAGTTTCTGTTGAATCCCTCATTTCCATTTTCTCATTTTGGTGGAAACAGGCAGAATTTGATTCTCGTGGTTACTGTGCGAGAAGCACAATTCTCATCCACTTTCCTCTTTTGGAAAGACTGTCTGGAAAGACAACAGCAGCATCAGGCACTCTTACACCAGTCACCTGGACACTGAAATGTACAAATGTGATTGGACATGCAGAGTAACTACAAGATCTACCTTGACGCGGAGTACAGCCTCAGACAGATCCACAACTAATTTGCTATTATGTTCTCTCCATTTAGCCTGGTTTGGTGGGAAGTTCTGGGACTCTTGGTGCCTCACTATTGCCCTGGATGCATGGCTCACTTTCTGATACTAGACAGACCAACTCAGCTCTCATCTTCTTTTAGGAAAGAGCCCTTTGTTGATGCCTGAAACTCTCCATTAAATTCAATGGGTCCCGAGCTCCTGGAACTCATCTCAGGATCAGGCCCATATCTATTTGTAATACTGATATGGACCCTATTACAAAAGCATCCAAGTACATCACAACCTTTTATTGTATGTCCTCAACACCTCCTGAGGTACAGAACTATTGCTATCTCCATTTACAGATGGAAAATGAAGGCACAGAGAGACTAAGTGACTTGCCCAAAATCACACAGGAAGTCTGTGGTGGAACAGGGAATAGAATGTATATTTCTCAATTCACAGCCTAACATCTTATTCACTGAGCCATCCTTCCTCTCTTAGGTTTTGTCTAAAGTGGGGAAATGCATCCAGAAACATTAACTGGTTTTAAAATGGGTTGGAGCACTAGTTCAGACAAGGCAAAAAAAACCAGACGGACCAGTTTTTAAAACCAGTTTAGTTAAACCACCTTTCAGCAGCTGTAGATAAAGAGACTACGGGCCTATTTTCACTTCAGTGCCTGTAACACCCATTAACAATTGTGCAGTAAGTGTGGAAATTATAGAGCAGTGTTACCTAATACAGTAATACAAGTGTGCTATCTGGGAAAATGAAATAACTACAAGCCAGTCAGAAAGAGAAACAAAAAGGTTGGGTGGGGGGAGCAGAGAAACTTGGATTCCTACACAAAAGTCTCAAAACGCTGGATACCAGGCACAAAGAAATAGTTCACTGGAATCTGTGTTTGTTCAGAGTCTAACATAATAGCCCTTTTAGTTTTAGGTTATGAAATCTGGTATACACGAACCGTAAGATCCTTTTATGAACACAGGAAAAAGAAAAAGTGTAATTTTAACTTTAAGATAGTCTTGAACAGCACCAAAATGAACCAGAAAGTCTGTTAGGCAAGTCTAAAACACGGCATGAATCATTAATAAAGCAGTTTGTTTGCATGACCAAAAGCGAGGGGGGGGAATTTTATAAATATAATTGGAACTTGTGATCTATTTATATACACTACATTTACCAAAGATCTTATTTCTGTGTATTTTAGTAGTCGGAATACAAAGTGATCAGAACCCACAAACTGATGTGCAACTTTTCTGTCATTTGGTTAAACTGGTTTTCTATTTTCCCCTTCACCTTTATAGGAAAAAACCTGTGGTGAACATTCCTTAATCATAAGCGATGCTATTACTATGCATTTCATACTAGATGACACCAAATTCTAAAAGTTTGTGTGTAAATGGAGTGGGTTTAGGAACAGTAGTTAAATAAGAGTTATTTTAAATTGGGAAGTCTATTAGTAAACTATCAGAGTTGAGATTTGCTGTTTAGTTGGAAACTCTTATCTGACAATTTACTGTTAGTTCACTCATGGAATCAAATTATTAACAAAATCTATTAGGCAATACAGCATGTGTCCTTGTAACTACATGTGATAGTAGTTATATAAATAAAAGAGTAACCTGTACTAAAAGGACTAATATCCCACCACTGGAGGTGGATACATGCATTTACACTAATGCAGAAATCCCCTAAGCATCCCTGGGAGAATAAAACCTTACGTAGGGACTGAATATATTCTAAACTCCAATATGTTGGCATTATACCAAGAAAATTAACCAGCCACCCATTTGGAACTTATTAACAGATGCCATTGTGCTCTGCTTTTGAATCCCACCAAGTTCTTAATGGAGTCTGATTGGGATTACTTTATCATGAACACAAGAAAGCTCAAGGAGAGATGTGCAAATAGAAACATACGCAAGGCACAGAGCATGACTATATATCTGCACATACATACACACACAAAACCACACTTCAAACTTGAGTTTCTCAGAAGTTTGCAGCATACAGCCCAGTTAAAGACATATTACTAGTACTATGCATATAAAAAAGGGAACCAGAGAGACTTCAGATCAAGATCCAGAAAGCCAGGTTTGGGGTCAGAGGATGATGCTGAGTAGGTAGATGGAAGTCATACATACAATCTGCCAGGAAGACTGTCAATATACACCTCTCTTCTCTCTTTCCCATAAGAATGGCACATGGCTGCCTCACCTGGGTATCAGTTCCACTCTGCCAGGCTATTTATCTACTCTCCCAGCCTAGGGGGAACCGACACTGTGGACAGTTTAAGATTTCTTATCCTTGTAAACCATTTAGAGGAAATGATAAACAACTTTAGCAAAAATCTCCCTACATAGGTCATAATAAAGGTCGATTTAATGCATCCTGGCTACCAAACTTCATTTCTGTCCCTGCCCACAATGGAACCCCAAGGAAATAACATGTTTTCACGTCACCACCATGTCAGGCATTGCCTCCTTGACAATCCTAGACCCAAACTGTTATAATTTATGACTCAGTTTCCAAGCAGCAGTTACCCTGGTTTTAACCAATATTATTAATTTTATTATATTATACTACACTACATTATAACTAATACTATATTCTATTATAATTGCATGTTAATTTGGTAACTAGAGATGCGACTGAAGACCCACAATGTCAAATGTACTTTGGAGGGGGAGGGAGAAAGCGTCAATTTCTAGCGAGACAGAGGCGGTTGACCCCCCGGCTTACAGCTCGCTAGGATTTGTTCCTTACCTGCAGAGCTCGGCAAAGGCCTGGAAATTCAGCTTCTTGATCTTCTTTTCACTCAGCCAGTAACCAACTCTTTTCCCTTTCAGAAAGGTCTGCATCTTCCCTCACCCTCCTCCAGCGAGGTGAATTATTGTAATGGCTAAAGGACGACAGACACTAGCAGCGGCTGGGGGCTGAGGTGCCTCCCCCCGCCCAGAGAAGAGAAGTCTCTAGAGGGAAATCATTCAGTCTTTGGGGTGCGAGGAACCCCGAGATGGGCAAACCAGGAAAATCCGCGGGCGGGGGCTTTAATATTTCATCCGCACTTGGGTTTTTAAACAACAAACCCAGCTGCTGTCTCGGAAGCCGCCAGCAATATTCCCCAGACGGACACTGGGCTGGGCTGGAGCGGGCAGGACCCAGGCTCTCGCGGAGCGGCAGCAACTCGTGTGCAATCCCCTCGCAGGCCGGCCGGCCGGGCAGGGCAGAGCAGAGAGGCTGGGAGGGAAGCTTCCACCTTCAGAAATCCTCCTCCTCCGCCCGGGCGCGAATGGAGCAGCCCGCAGAGCAGGCGCAGCGCCGCCGCCTCCGAGCAGCGCCCCCCGGGCAGCAGCGGAGCCGCGCCTCCCGCAAGCCCCTGCTCCCGGCTGCCGAGGCCAGCCGCAGCGGCCGTCGGGCTGCACACGCCCGGGCGGGTATCCTGTGCCCGGCTCGCTTCCTTCCTTCCCCCGCCGCCGCCGCCTGCTGCTGCTCACGGCTCCATTTGCCCGCTATTCCGACACCGAGCCGCCTCCACTTCCTCCTGCCGCCCGCTGCCGGTTCCTCCTCCCCCCACCCCCAGACTGAGCAAGAGGCTGGGCTGGGCGGCCACAGCAGGACACACCCACTCCGGGGCTGCGCGGCCGGGCTGCTGCGCCTCCGAGGAGGAGAGCTCGCAAGCAGCTGCCCCAGTCCCCCCTCCCCGGCTAGGCCGCTCGACCACGCACCCACCCCCTGCTGCAGCAGCAACCAGCCCAGGCCCGGCCTGACGACCCAGCCCGTGAAGAACTGCTGCGGCTGGACCTGCAGGGGGCAGCACTGGGCTGCAGCTCCTTAAAGACACAGCCCCCCTCCGCCCGTCAGGGCTATGGAGTGCTGCAGAGCGAGCGCTCTCTCCTGTGGCCTCTTGGAGAATGGGCTTTGCTGGTGCCTGCTGTTTGAAAAGGAGGGTTTTCCACCGTAAAAACGATGAGTCACTTGTAAAAAGGGAGGATGAAGCCGGGGGGGGAGAGGAGGATTTTGGGGAGCTAGGGGTCCCCATTCACACACCCCAGAAAGCTTCTCATCTTCCCTTCTGTGCAACTGTGGGCATCTGAAAGGCAAAAAGCTGCTCTGCTTCCCAAGTATCTTTATGTGCCAGGGACACAAGCTACCCCTAGCACAGACGGCTGAGCAGTCGGTGAGAGGGATGATTCCCCCCATCCACCCAACGCTACCTGCCTTTGATTGGAAATAAAAAACCTGAGATGCTCCCTTCAGCTGAGCCCCAACTCATCTTCCTGCACCCGCTGGCAAGGGTCTCCCTTTGAAAGAAGAAGAAAACAGGGACAACAAATATATTTCCTTTTAAGTCAGGAATAACATTCCCTGTACCTAAAGTGATTTCAGACAAGACTGGAGATCAAAAGCTGCTCAGTCTCCCCCTTTTTATTCTATTCAATGTTGTATTTACAGATAAACCATCCCAGGATGCAGTATCACCTGAGATTTTCATAGATTATGAGGCCAAAAGCAACTACTCTGATTATCTAGTCTGACCTCCTGTGTAACCCAGGTCACGTAGAGTCCTGATTAATTTTGGGGGCACTCTTGGGAGCCTGAGAACAGACTGAAGTTAGACAAATATAGGAACAAGTCTCAGTAGAGGCAGGGAAAGCCTTCCTATCACCTCTTCAATTTGAATGTTGTCCCTTGTGCCAGTTTTCTGAATACATATTCAGTGCTCTTTGGGTAGCTAAGGCCCCAGTGCTGCAATGGAACTCATGCCTGCCGAGAGACCCATTGAACTCAATGGGGGACGCAGGGATCTGCCACTGTGCATGTCATTTAAAGTATGGTGCATGTAACTACGGTACTAAGGCTGTATATACTGCAGTTAAAAACCCACAGCTGGCCTATGCCCTCTGACTCAGGCTCATGGGATTTGGACTGTTTCATTGCAGTATAGATGGCTTGGGCTGCAGCCTTAGCTTTGGGAGCCTCCCACCTCAAGGGGTCCTAGAACCTCTATGAAGAGAAATAGTCAATTGAGTTAGTCAGAACATTTGTCTCTTTTTTTTTTTTTTTTTTTTTTGGACCACAATGATTTCAAGTAAACAGGAATTTATTGGAAAGGGAAAAAAATCAGTTTTTAAAAAAATGAGGTTTCATTGAAATATCAACGACCCCACATTTGTCAGCTGTCAATAAAAACCTGCCCATTTTTGACAAAAACTATTTTTTATTTAAATGTGTTGGCAGAGGGAAAAATAGTTTGCCTACCAGTTCTAGTTGTCATTCTTTTTCCATGTTTTACATCTTTAAATGTAGAGGCACCTGTCATTTTGTATTTTAATTCAGATGCAGAATATTTCAGACTGAATTACAGTGAGCTCTCACAGCAAATACAAAGTTTCCATCTTTATTGTTTCCCTTAATCTGAAACAAACCATCTAAATTTGAGGCCATTTTTTTTTCTTTGAAGTGGAAAACATGACACTATGGATGTTTAAATAACATAGCTTTTATAGTAATTGTTTTATTTCTTTCTGTAACAAGTTGTCAGGATCCACAACCCTTTTCTGGTAATGTGTTCTGCAAAACCAGATTTAGAGGACTCTGCATAAATAAAGCTCTTGAGTAAATTCTTTTGACTCACTGTAGCCACAACGAGTGTGGCTTATTAAGTCAGTTTAACTTCTGTACCCGGAAAGATAATGGAGCAAATAATTAAGCAATCAATTTGCCAACATCTAGAAGATAATAAGGTAATAAGTAACAGTCAGCATGGATTTGTCAAGAACAAATCATGTCAGACCAACCTGATAGCTTTCTTTTGACAGGGTAAGAAGTCTCGTGGATAGTGGGGAGGTAGTAGATGTGGTATATCTTGAGTTTAATAAGGCTTTTGATACTGTCCCGCATGACCTTCTTTTTAAAAAACTAGGGAAATACAACCTAGATGGAGCTACTATAAGGTGGGTGCAAAACTGGATTGAAACTGTTGCTAGAGACTGGTTATCAATGGTTCACAGTCATGCTGGAAGGGCATAATGAGTGGGGTTCCACAGGGATCAGTTCTGGTTCAGGTTCTGTTCAATATTTTCATCAGTGATTTAATATTCAATATTTTCATCAGTGATTTTCATCAATGGCATAGAGAGTACACTTATTAAGTTTGCAGACGATACCAAACTGGGAGGGGTTGCAAGTGTTTTGGAAGATAGGATTATAATTCAGAATGATCTGGGCAAACTGGAGAATTGGTCTGAGGTAAATAGGATGAAATTCAATAAGGACAAATGCAAAGTACGACACTTAGGAAGGAACAATCAGTTGCACTCATACAAAATGGGAAATGACTGCCTAGGAAGGAGTACTGCAGAAAGGGATCTGGGTGTCATAGTGGACCACAAACTACATATGAGTCAACAGTGTAATGCTGTTGCAAAAAAAGTGAACATTATTTTGGGATGCATTAGCAGGAGTGTTGTAAGTACGGCATGAGTAGTAATTCTTCCACTCTACTCCGCACTGACTAGGTCTCAGCTGGAGTATTGCTTCCAGTTCTGGGCACCACATTTCAGGAAAGATGTGGACAAATTGGAGACAGTCCAAAGAGCAACAAAAATGATGGAAGGTCTAGAAAACATGATCTGTAAGGCAAGACTGAAAGAACTGGGTTTCTTTAGGCTGGAGAAGAGAAGACAGAGGGGACATAACAGCTTTCAAGTACATAAAAGATTTTTACAAGGAGGAGGGAGAAAAATTATTGTTCTTAACCTCTGAGGACAGGACAAGAAGCAATGGGCTTAAACTGCAGCAAGGGAGGTTTAGGTTGGACATTAGGAAAAACTTCCTAACTGTCAGGGTGGTTCATCACTGGAATAAATTGCCTCAGGAGGTTGTGGAATCTCCATCATTGGAGATTTCTAAGAACAGGTTAGACAAACACCCATCAAGGCTCGTCTAGATATTACTTAGTCCTGCCATGAGTGCAGGGGACTGGACAAGATGACCTCTCGAGGGTCCTTCCAGCCCTATGATTAACTCTACCAGCTTAAAAGAAAGGTGGGTATGAGCCTCTGTTCAGAGGGAAGAAGAGGTAAAAATAGAAAGGTCTTAAGAAACTGCAACTGCCTGGCTTGGGTTGTAAGCACAGGCTGTTTTATGATCAGCTGTTGTTAATGTCAATGATAAAGTCAAATTCCAACAAACCATTAACAAAGGATATGTTTGATCTTATGCAGGGTATGGAATATACATCCCAGGGTAGAAATAGCCCTTGCTTGTACTTTTGAATAATTTATATTATAATATTTCTACCTCACATACTGCAAAAAAGGAATATAAGTGTGCATCACTCAGCTACAGCTCAGTCATCTGAAGTGTTCTTCCACTCCCTCAATATACTGGAACCTCTATTTTTTTAAGAATATCTTTCCTGCAAATGATATCCCCAAGCATTTGGCAAAGTTAATCAATGGTTATAGAATTATAGAAGATTAGGGTTGGAAGGGCCTCCAGGAGCTCATCTAGACACAACAGAGTTGGTCAACCTTTTTTCCACCAGAGCAGTTTAGTGTTAGAAAATGCAGATTGACTGAAATCTAAACATTTTGTAGAAACATCCATTTTGGTGAAATTGTCAACAGTAAAAGTCAAAACAATGCATTTTTACTTTTTTGTTTCACTTTGATAATACCACAATGTTTTGTTCCAACTTTATTTCATTTCATTAAGTTTTTGCTTGTATGGTATTTTTGTGTTAAATTATAATATATTTTATTAGAATGTTTTGACAGCATTGAAACACAATGTCTAAATTTTCCCCATAGAACTTTTTTTTTTTTTTTTTTTTTTTAAATTTCTTTCCCATGAGAAATGTAGATTCTGATTTGGAAAACAGTTGGAGAATTGATGAGGCAGAAAGGTACAAGAACTTTGCTGCAGACATCAGAGGCCTGGTGTTTCAGAGGTGTTGAGCATTCGCAATCCCTATAAAAACAGAAGCACCAGAGTTACAGAAGAGGAAGCTCTTGCACCAACGGGCAAGATTGTGTGAAGGGAAAAAAGAAGAGGCCAGTGCTGAACAAGCACAAGGGGATAAAGAGAAAAGGGTTACAGTCTAGGGGAGATCTCTAGAGAAGTATTTGACCCTTGCATGTGTCTTTAAGAATCCTAGTCAGAGTTTGCATGTAGGGTTCCAAGAGATTAAAAAACATGGATTCATATTACTATTATTGCTTAACAGGTTGTTGAATGGTGTGTAGTTCAGTTTAGGAGATTAGTAGTCACTGTACTGTAGTTTTTTTTTAAATGTAAAAATTTTCAGTTTGGGGACTACTTCACAGGTACAAAGGAGGATAATTCTTAATTACAGGTATTAAGTTGTAAGACCAATCAGTTCAGTGATTTAGTCATAGGAAGGAGAAACCTGGGAAATTCCGTCCTTCTAAATTGCCTGTTCCCTGCATCTAATCATTCAGTAATGTCATAGCCAAGGAATGCGTTTCCTCCTCTATACACTACGGCATTATCAGTTGCTAAATACATTACAACACTCTATTTATCTTGCAGAGCTAGTTCAGGCAACACTGCCACACCTGAGGCCAGATGGAGCCTCCACATAATGTGTATCCAGGTCCCAATTTGGAATACATTTTCAATATCAGGTTGATTTGCTCATAGCCCACTGCTGTGAGGTGTGGATTATGAGGTGCTTTGTGTGGACTAAAGGCTTGAAGACAATTAAAATCATGAGCCTCTTGGGGAAATCACAACAATCTTCCCTTTTAGCATGACTCTAGCTATAATTCAATTAGGTTTCCTTTGTTTAACTAGAACCTTCCAACTTCTCTCCTTGTTAGGGAGCAGGTACCTAATGACTAGAGCAGGAGTCAGGCACAGGGAAATATAACCCAGCATCAGAACCAGAATCAGGGGCTCAATGCAATAGCCACAGGTCAAACCTGAGGCAGGAATTGGAGAAGAAGGCCCAAACCAAGTTACCTGGAATCAGGGAAGGCAGAAGCAGAGCTGGGTCTGAGCTAGAACAATGCAGGAGTAGGAGCAGAAGCTAACACACCCACAGATTAACACTTTGAGTAGCTAGTACCTGCTGTTGGTCTTAAGAGCAGGTCTGCCGTGCTAATTAGGCAGTTTGGCCAATCAGGTGGCTCAGACGGTCTCCTCTGCACTCATTAGACTGCCTGGGGGTTAACTATCAGGTAAACAAGCTAGTTATGGCTCCTTACTCCTGACATGCCTCCTACCTCCTTCAACAAATGCATGAGCACACGCCAATTCTGGACACACTGGCTCAAATCCATGTGTGGTGCAAGTGGATGAAATGCCATGGAAATTAATCCAGGAATAAGCAGATGCATCTCCATTCATTTCAATAGGCTTGTATTCAAATCCACTATGTAACACACACTGCATACTGGGTATTGCTATAGACCGGGGCCTGGTCTACACAGTTTTTGCACTGATTTAATTATTTGGTTATGGAGTGATTTTTTTTCACTGAAATAGTTAAATTGGTACGACTCATAGACTTTGTTCACACAGAGAAGTTTTTTTTTGGTACATCTAGTTTTTTCAACATAAACTCCCTTGCTCCCACTTATAAATTATCTTATCTGGTATCTAATCATGCTATAATTAATCCATTTTGGACGAGGCATAGCCACTGCAGAATGAGTTATATCATTATAAGGGTCATGTGCCAAAAACAAAAAACAAGACGTCTGGTAATGCTCTCAGTACGTGAGCCTACTATGAGGAGCTGGACTGGATTTTTGCCTGAGAGGCCACCACAAAACCCCAGGATTTGTTTGGCTACTGCCCACAATGAGGCAAATATGTCTTTGAAAACCACATCGATAACCACTGACCCTGACCAGGAGGAATTTCTGGACAGCCAATATCTCTTCAGATCTTATAGACAGCCACAGACCCAACTGGAGGTGCCTCTGGAGATACTGCCTAAGACATAGCCACAGACTTACAGTGACAGGACTGTAGCGCTCCTTCAATATGTATATTAAATCCTCTCCCATTAGTGCCTGTTTAGGGGGATTTGGAAGTTTTTTCCCCAAGTACCATGTCCTGTGCTGTGGAAGGCAGACATGTCCATCTCTGTGCAGCGTCCCTAATCCTCTGTTTACTTGGCTTTTCTCCAGCTCCCGCGGTACGCTCAAAATGGCATCCAAGAAGGAAAATTAAATAGTTACAAGCAGGTTCCCCCCTCCAAAAATATATGTACTCTCACATCCATAGAGCAAAATGTGCTGCCCCTCGCCACCCCCATCCTGCTTCATGTTCCCTCCCTATCCCTCAGCCATCTCTTCCTCCCACTCATACACACCTTTATGCAATGCTGTGCAGTATGGAGGCCACATGGAAGAGACAAACATTTGACAAGACAAACACCTTGTGACAGAACGTACCCCTGCATTCACACCCTACATACTGTTGTAATAATCCTTGTACAAGCAAAGTATGCCTTGTAAAGTATCATTTGAAAACTCATAATTTGCTGGTCAGTATCATCCTGATAAAATATGTGTCGCAACATTCTATGTGAAGTTATAAGATTCCACTGTATGGTATTATTAACACATGCTCCAAATTGAGGTTGGTGAGCCGGTCTGTTTCAAACAAAGGAATGTGTGCTCTGCTTAATTTGCATTTAAGCAGTAAACAGAGTCATCAATCAGGAAGGGAAACAAAGGACACTCAAGCAGGTGAGGAAAAAGTAGCAGGGAACATCCTTCCACATAAACTTTTTGTCTCCTGGTAGCCAGCTGGAAATGTTTTTCAAGTGGGGCACTGAAACTATAAAAATGAGGGACAAACACCCAAAGGCACTTTTCCCTCTTTGATTCACTGCACCTGAAGGGGGCAAAGAAAGCAGCTTTTGGACTGGTGGAGGGGTCCTGACCTAAGACGTTTGGTCAGTAAGACTGCTGAAACCATGTGGTGAGCAAACTTTGCTTTGAATTTAACTAGTTTGTTAAGTTAGGGACTAGTAGAGTTTTATTTTTATTTTTCTTGTAACCATTACATATTTCTATGCCTCATTACGTGTGCCCACTTAAAATCTCTTTCTAGTTAATAAACTTGGTTTATTGTTTTATCTACTCTCATAGAATCATAGAATATTAGAGTTGGAAGGGACCTCAGGAGGTCATCTAGTCCAACCCCCTGCTCAAAGCAGGACTAACCTCAGCTAAATCATCCCAGCCAGGGCTTTGCCAAGCTGCAGCTTAAAAACCTCTAAAGTTGGAGATTCTACCACCTCCCTAGGTAACCCATTCCAGTTCTTCATCACCCTCCTAGGTGAAAAACTTTTTCCTAATATCCAACCTAGACCTCCCCCACTGCAACTTGAGACCATTGCTCCTTGTTCTGTCATCTACAACCAGTGAGAACAGCCTAGCTCCATCCTCCCTGGAACTCCCTTTCAAATAGTTAAAGGCTGCTATCAAATCCCCCCTCATTCTTCTCTTTTGCAGATTAAACAAACCTAGTTCCCTTAGCCTCTCCTCATAAGTCTTGTGCTCCAGCCCCCTAATCATTTTTGTTGCCTTCCTCTGGACTCTCTCCTATTTGTCCACATCCTTCCTGTGTGGGGGGCCCAAAACTGGGCTCAGCGATACTCCAAATGTAGCCTCACCAATGCCAAATAGAGAGGAATAATCACTTCCCTCGATCTGCTAGCAATACTCCTACTAATGCAGCCCAATATGCTATTAGCCTTCTTAGCAAACAGGGCACACTGCTGACTCATATCCAGCTTCTTATCCACTGTAACCCCCAGATGCTTTTATGCAGAACAGTCGGTCCCCAGTCTGTAGCTGTGCATGGGATTCTTCTATCCTAAGTGGAGGACTCTGCACTTGTCTTTGTTGAACCTCATGAGATTTCTTTTGGCCCAATCTCCAATTTGTCTAGGTCCCTCTGTATCCTATCCCTACCTTTCAGGGTATCTACCACTCCTCCTAGCTTAGTGTCATCTGCAAACTTGCTGAGGGTGCAATCTACCCCATCCTCCAGATCATTAATGAAAATGTTGAACAAAACCGGTCCCAGGACTGACCCCTGGGGCACTCCGCTTGTGACCGGCTGCCAGCTAGACATCAAGCCATTGATCACTACCCGTTGAGCCCAATGATCTAGCCAGCTCTCTATCCATTTTATAGTCCATTCATCCAACTTATACTTCTTTAACTTGCTGATAAGAATACTGTGGGAGACTGTTTCAAAAGCTTTCCTAAAGTCAAAGTATATCACGTCTACTGCTTTCCCCACATCCACAGAGCCAGTCACCTCTTCATAGAAGGCAATCAGATTGGACAGGCATGACATTCCCTTGGTGAATCCATGTTGACTGTTCCTGATCACCTTCCTCTCTTCCAAATGCCTTAAAATAGATTCCTTGAGGACCTGCTCCATGATTTTTGCAGGGATTGAGGTGAGGCTGACTGGTCTGTAGTTCCCTGGATCCTCTTTCCTCCCTTTCTTGAAGATGGACACTATATTTGCCTTTTTCCAATCATCAGGGACCTCCCCCAACTGCCACGAGCTTTCAAATATAGTAGCCAATGGCTCTGAAATCACATCAGCTAACTCCCTCAGCACCCTTGGGTGCATTGCATCTGGCCCCATGGACTTGTGTATGTCTAATCTTTCTAAATAGTCCTGGACCTGTTCCTTCAGCACTGAGGGATGTTCACCTCCTCCCCATTCTGTGCTGCCCAGTGCAGTAGTCTGGGAGCTGACCTTGTCTGTGAAGACAGAGGCAAAAAAGGCATTGAGTACCTCAGCTTTCTCCACATCCTCTGTCACTAGGTTGCCTCCACCATTCTGTAAGGGGCCCACACTTTCCCTAATCTTCCTCTTGTTGGTAACATACCTGTAGAAACCCTTCTTGTTCCCTTTCACGTCCCTT
The DNA here is from genome assembly GCF_026122565.2 of Emydura macquarii macquarii. Lineage (NCBI taxonomy): Eukaryota > Metazoa > Chordata > Testudines > Chelidae > Emydura > Emydura macquarii. The sequence continues at coordinate 958,298 of NW_027131366.1, read as the reverse complement.
GCTAGCTGCAACTCCATTTGCGCTTTGGCCTTCCTGATTTCATTCCTGCATGTTGGAGCAGTATTTTTATAATCCTTCCTAGTCATCTGACCAAGCTTCCACTTCTTGTAAGCTTCTTTTTTGTGTTTAAGCTCACCTAAGACTTCTTTGTTAAGCCAAATTGGATGCCTACCATATTTGCTATTCTTTCTACACATCGGGATAGTTTGTTCCTGTGCCTTCAATAAGGTTTCTTTAAAGTACAGCCAGCTCTCTTGGACACCTTTGCCCCTCATATTAGCCTCCAGGGGATCCTGCCCATCAGTTCCCTGAGGAGTCAAAGTCTGCTCTAGAGTGTTTAAAGTGAACTATCTGGGAAACTCCATTTGCAGTGGCACACTGTGGGTATATTATTCCTTTTAAAGAAATAATGGATCTAATATAGCTTGTATTGTTCAGGAGCAGGCTGAGCAGTACAGGACATACATGTCTCAGGGAAAATCTAAGACTGGGAATGTGTTGGGGTCACCTTGCAGTACAACCAAGGCTGGTGAGAGCCAGACTGTAACCCAAGTGTGGCTGGCAGGCTGCAGTTATACCCAGATGCTCAGCGTGTGGCTTGCATGCTGGCAGGATGTTTGTGAGCAGCCTAAGTGGGAGCTCCATCAGTTAAGCATTGTAAGGCACCCTAGGTTGCAAGGCAGGAGTGACAGCTGCTCACTAACATGGATTGTACCCTGGTATGTCACACACATATCATCCAAGGCAGTTTTACTGCAAGGAAATAACAAATCTTAACAGTAGAAAATGCAAGTAAGACCACAGTTTGGCCATTGCCCAGAGATTTTTTTAGATATTCAGACATGTAAATTTAAGGAGGTGAAGTGACTATCTGAGATTACAGAGGTAGTTTTAGGCATTCATTTAATCGATTCCAAGGTCAGAAGGAACCATTGTGGTCATCTAGTCTGACTTCCTGTATAACACAGGCCATAGAACGTCCTCAAAATAATTCCTAGAGTACATCTTTTAAAAAAAAATCCCATCTTGCTTTAAAAATTGTCAGTGATGAAGAATGCACCACAACTCTGTTAATTACTCACTGTTAAAAATACACACCTTATTTCCAATCTGACTTTGCCTAGCTTCAACTTCCAGCCATTGGCTTGTGTTATACACTTCTCTGTTAGACTGAAAAACGCATTATTAAATATTTGTTCCCCATGTAGGTACTTTTAGAGTGCGAGCAAGTCACTCCTTAACCTTCTCTTCGTTAAACTAAGTAGACTGAGCTCCTTCAATCTATCATTATAAGGCATGTTCTCTAAACTTTTCATTATTCTTGTGGCTTTTCTCTGAACACCTTACAATTTATCAGCATCCTTCCTGAACTTTGGACACCACAAGTAGAAACAGTTGGATCAGTGACAAATATAGAGAGAAAATAACCTCTCTACTCCTACTCAAGATTTCTCTGGCTATTCATTAGCAATTTTGGCCACTGGGAACTCATGTTCAGCTGATTATCCACCATGACACCCACATCTTTTCCAGAGTCACGGCTTCCCAGGATAGAGTCCTCCATCCTGTAAGAATGACCTACATTCTTTGTTCCTAGATGTGTAAGTTTATAGTTAACCATATTAACATGGTTTGCTTGTGTCCAGGTTACCAAGTGATCCAGATTACCCTGTTTCAGTGACCTTTCCACTTCATTATTTACCACTCCCCAAATTTTTGTGTAATTTGCAAACCTTATTAGTAACCATTTCTTGCTTGAATCCAAGTCAAGCATAAAAATGCTAACGAGCATAGGGCCCCACTAGAAGTGTACCTGTTTGATGATGATTCCCTGTTGACGGTTACATTTTGAGACCTGTTAGTTTGCTAGCTTTTAATCCATGTAATGTGTACCATGTTTATTTTACATCTCCCTGGGTTGTTTTAATCAAAATATCATGCAACATTAATTCAATGCCTTTCAGAAGTCTATTACATCCGCTCTATTGCTTTTATCAACCATACTTGTAATCTGATATTTAAAAAAAATCAAGTTAGTTTGACAGGGTCTATTTTCCATAAACTCATGTTGATTGGCACTAATTATGTTTTCCTCCTCTACTTCTTTATTAATTGAGTACTGTATCAGCCACTCCATTATCTTGTCTGGATTTGATGTCAGAAGGACAGGCCTATAATTACTCAGGTCATCCCATTTACTTTTTTTTTTAAATAGTGTCACAACATTGGCTTTCTTCCTGTCTTCTGGAGCTTCATTGGTGTTCCAAGATTTATGGATAATTAACATTAATGGTCCAGAGAGCTCCTCATCCAACTCTTTTAAAACTCTTGGATGTAATTAATCAAGACCTGCTGATTTAAAAATGTGCAACTTCAGGAGCTGCTATTTATCATCCTCTTGAAATACTGCATTGACTATATGATATTTACAGTTGCAAGGGGTTGTAAAAGGCATCTAGCTTTTCACCAGGCATTAATTTGTTGCAGTGCACTGCATTGTTAAACCTACTACCAGACTTGCATCAGAGAGGCAAAATTCTATTTATTTTCCAACACGTTTTGCACTGATCTACATAAGAAAGGCCATACTGGGTCAGACCAATGGTCCATCTAACCCAGTATGCTGTCTTCAAACAGCAGCCAATGCCACGTGCTTCAGAGGGAATGAACAGAACAGGTAATCATTGAGTGATCCACTCCCAGCTTCTGGCAGTTGGAAGCTAGGGACACCCAGAACATGGAGTTGCATCCCTGACCATCCTGGCTAATAGTCATTGTTGGAACTATCCTCCATGAACTTGCCTAATTCTTTTTTGAACCTCATTATAGCTGTGGCCTTTACAACATCCCCTGGTATCTGAAATGAGAATTTCAGGGGAAGATAGCAGTCTAGTTTGGCATGCACATTACAAGGCAATGCTGTCTTCCTGGGGCTGCCCATGTTGGTAATGTTCCCTAGTTGTTGCAGGGATGAAGGGGAACACCATCCTGGTAAGTAGAAATGCTGCATATCATCCAGGTTGTCCCTTTGCCTTTCTGAACAGGACCTTGCTGAGTCTCTTGGGGAGGTGACTCGGGGTAATATCCTACAATGTAAGGGCAGCCTGCAGATGTGTACATGCAATTACTAGCCTGCCACTAAGGAGTCCCCGTTCCATCCCTCACAAACATTTATATGAGGTAATTAAAAAAGTGCCACTACTTAGACTGTAAGCTCTATGGGGAAGAGACCGTCATATTTTCCTGTGTTTGTACACAATTTAGCACAGTAGGGTACTGGTTCATGACTGGCCTCCAATGTTCTATTGCAATGCAATTAATTAATAATGATTATTAATAACGCCATGGTACAGGGCCTCCATTAGAGGGGAAATTACTTTAAACAGCCTTGCCATCTCCATGGTCACCCCAGACTGGGAATTGTGTAAAGAATGGAATTCCAAAATTGAGAAAACGTAGAGAGAAGTAATATTTTATAATTGCTGTTATGGTGGCTAATATTGGTATAGCAACTATTTGTATGATTTCTCTGGTCTCCAAGGGCCTGGCATGGAGTAGCCCATCTGGAAAAGGATGTTGATGATCAACCAGGCCTTGCATGACTCTGGAGAAATGCCCCTTTCTATTGAGTTCCAAGGGGGTAGCGAGAAGAGACAACAAATAATTGACATGTGTCTCATCAAAGACCCTGTTATAATTTGGGAACTTCAAGCATTCAAATCCATTAATAACCTCTTGCATGTTGCTAAACTTTATGACCAGAGGCAGCAAGACCCTCTCAATAGCAGTGCACACATTCATGACAACAGCCCCAAGAGTTGATTTACCAACACCAATTGATACTAGGCTAATGCAAGTCTGTTGAAGACAGCTGCTCCTCTAATTGGCACACTGAGTGTTTATCTTATTTTCTTGTTCAAAGTGCCGAACTATTTAATTGAAACACAAACAGGAGAGACTTTCATCTAGAAAATAAGATCAGATGTTTCAATCATTACTATGTAGCAGCTGCCCTTATTGATTTTTAAAAAGAAAGGAAAATATTTTGACTTTAGTGACTTCCACAATAGTAGTGCACAATATGACACTATTATTATTGACATATCATGAGCTAATATAAAAATGAAAACCATAGCATCAAATATGTTGGACTGAAATTTTTTTTTTTCCTGAAACCAAATTTCCCAACAAGAACTTTTTTTTAATTTTGAAAATAATTTTTTGTGGGAAATTTTCATTGACATCAATACAATCTCGTGAAAAATTTCAGTTTTCACAAAAATTTTCTGACCAGCTCCTAGTTGTAATGAAGGTGTTATGTATTAAATCTTCCTTTCATAAACACATATGGTAATAGAAGCAGAAGGAGTTTGTAGAAAGCTCTATAAGAAGATTCACTATCTAATGGCTTTTGTTTTAAAAGTTATTTAGAGGTATTTCAAATACTGATTAATTTTTTTGGGGTTGCATTCCATGTATATATTTGTTTACTAATGGCTTGTCTACCTGGAGACACTCAGAAAAAGTTAACCTAAACTAACTAATGATGTGAATTTAAGCCGTTTAATGCAGTTTAACTAATCCACTTGAAAAATTAATTGAGATTAATTTTCCTGAGTATCCCCATGTAGACAAGGCCTAAGAAACTGTGGGATTCTCTCTCTAAAGGTGACTGGAAGCTGCAATTAACACCTCCTTTCAGGGAGTTTGAATACAATAGTCCTGAGTTTGACTCTGTATCATGATTTCTGAAAAGACAGAACTCTGGCCTGTGGTTCATCAAAAAATTAAGATGAAGTGTGGACAAAGCAATAGCAGTTTTACATAATCTACCCGTTCTAATCCACATTATATCTGCCCCTTCTGGTTCACTAAAACCATAGCCATAGGCTTCCTTGCTTTTGGAGAGGATGCCAGATTAATTTATAGCTGTTAGGTTCACAGACTGCATTAAGGATGTCAATAGTTACTTTGGGTCCTGTGCTGAGCTGCCATTATGACCTCGTGTCACACCAAGTATGTCTACACTGCACTGCAATCTAAAATGAGGATTCAAACTCAGGTTCAAGCCTAACCCCCTGTCCATCTACACACAAATCATGCTAACCCAGGGTCCCAGAAGCCCCTGGGAATGGAGAGTCCAAGCCTGAGTCAAGCTGAGACCCAGGGTTCAAGCCCTATTGCTTTGCAGTGTAGATGCAACCCCACTGGACTCATGTTTTGGGAGTCCACCAAAAGTATCCCACAATCCCATGAGCCGATTTTCTTTGTCTTCCAGGCAATCAAGTTTTGTGGATAGTCAAGTTTTCCCACACTGCACCATAAACAAATGGCGAGAGCAGCCACATTTTGCAGAGTAGACACTAGAGCCCCAGGCCGGGAGCCAGGGTTCAACAATGCCTAACTTGGGGTTACAAATGAGTGTAGATGCTCAAGCCTTGGGTTAACAAACCCAGGATCTGCTAACTCGAGTTCTACTAACCTGGGCTTACATTGCAGTGTAGACATATCCACAGAGCTCAATAGGATGAGAGGCCGTGTTTGCTAGTGAACTAAGCACAAGGCATTGCTGGCATTCAAAATCCAGCTCTACAGTGACTCCTTCTGTAGCCTCTTAAGTCTCTTACATTTTTCTGTCTTAGGTTCCCCAGCTGTAAACTAGGGAAGATGGAAATTCCAATATTAGAGAATGGGTAGCATGAGCAGTGTATGGAGCGTATTGTGTGGTAATTTAGGCAAACATTTCTGTGAGTAGGATCCTAGCAGCCGCCAGCTTATCTGGACAATTGTCCTTTGCAAAGCTTTTTAAAAGTTGGCCACTTTGTGCTAACTACTGGGCTTCCCTTCTGCAGCAGGAGGCACGGGAGGAGGATTCTAAGGGATAAATGCCCACAAACTCTGTGTAAAACAAGTCAGCTAAATTTTGGCAGGTATTTCAAAGAACTGTCCCTCTACCCCTCCCTCAAATCCTCTAGCTGACCCTGTGCGAAGTGGTGGGTTCATGATGAAGAGGTGCAAAAATCTGTACCTGGGGGAAGGCTTGAGCTGAACATTTTTGTATCATCTTCTGTTAAGTAACAGAAATGTGGGGGGAGGAAGGCAGCAGTGGACTGTATCGGGGTGGGACCAGTGGTGGACTGAAGGTAAGGCATATGCTTTCTCACTCTTACCAAGGGGCACTCAGATATGGAATAATGCTAATTTTTCACCATATTCTGTCCTGTTATTATTCATCCTAAAATACTTAAGGAACTAGCTAAATCAATCTTGGAATCATTAGCAATTATCTTTGAAAACTCAGGGAGGACTGTTGAGGTCCCAGAGGACTGGAGAAGAGCAAACATTGTACCTATCTTTAAAAGGGGGAACAAGTAAGACCTGGGGAATTATAGACTAGTCAACCTAACTTCAATACCTGGAAAGCTACTGGACCAAATTATTAAACAATCCATTTGTAAGCACTTAGAGGATAATAGGGTTATAAGGAATAGCCAGCATGGATTTCTCAAAAACAAATCATGCCAAACCAACATGGTTTCCTTCCTTGACAGGGTTACTGGTCTAGTGGATAGGGGAGAAGCATTAGACACGATATACTGTATATTGATATTAGTAAGGCTTTTGACACAGTTCCACATGACATTCTCATAAGCAAACTAGGAAAATGTGGTCTAGATTAAATTACTATAAGGTGGGTGTACAATTGGTTGAAAGATCATACTCAGAGTAGTTATTAGTGGTTCTCTATCAAACTGGGAAGATGTATCTAGTGAGGTCCTGCAGACATCAGTCCTAGGTCTGATACTATTCAATATTTTCACTAAAGATTTGGATAATGAAGTGGGGAGTATGGCCATACAATCTGTGGATGACAACAAGCGGAGAGGGGTTGCTAGCACCTTGGAGGACAGCATTATAATTCAAAATGATCTTGACAAATTAGAGGTTTGGTCTGAAATCAACAAGATGAAATTCAGTAAAGACAAATGCAAAGTACTTCACTTAGGAAGGAAAAAAAATCAAATGCACAACTACAAAATGGGGAATAATTGGCTAGGTGGTAATACTGCTGAAAAGGATCTGGGAGTTATAGTGGATCACAAATTGAATGAGTCAGCAATGTAATGCAGTTGTGAAAAAGGTTAATGTACTTCCGGGATCTACTGACAGGAGTGTCATCTGTAAGACATGGAAGGTAACTGTCCCACTCTACTCAGCACTGGTTAGGTCTCCTGTTCTGGGCACCACATTTTAGGAAAGATGTGGACAAATTGGAGAGAGTCCAGAGGAGAGCAACAAAAATTATAAACAGTTTAGAAAACCTGACGTATGAAGAAACTGGGCATGTTTAGTTTTGAGAAAAGAAAGTGTTGAGGGGGGGACCTGATAACAGTCTTCAAATATGTTGAATTGTTATAAGGAGGATGGGGATCAATTGTTCTCCATGTCCACTGAGTAGGACCAAAAAAAAAATGGGCTTAATCTGCAGCAAGGGAGATTTAAGTTAGATACTTTTGGAAGGTGAGACTCTGGGCTGTGGGGCAGATTCAACAGTATCAGGCTGCAGCTTGTAGCAGGCTCTGGTTCTGTATTATGTCATGTCTGCATACAAAGAATATAACTTAAATACAAGCTCTCATTGTTTTAATGCAAAGAACTGCACATATTATAACTTAATAAATAAGAATTGATAAGATATAATTCTGAACATAGGGTCAGAATTGTACAAGGGAAAACAAGATAAAAATCCTTCCTTCTTTTCTGGTTTAGGATTAATGCTGTTTGCTATTGATCAAGACAAGAGATATGGACAATAAGGAAGCATAGGTAAAGGATTTTCACTGTTAGAATCATGACTCAGGTGTTGGTAATAGTGATAGGGTATATATGGGAGTGCTTCTCTACGGTAATTTGTTTGTATCCTTTGTTATAATATACTCTGTGTGCTGAGAGAATGAAAGGCAGAAGGAAGGAGAATGAGAGAGAGAGAGATCATATTGCCCTCTAGTGACTGGTCTGTAGATAGAATAAAAGACCTGTTTGCCACCAACTGAAGGCCATCTACTTTAGCTCAAGTGGCAAAGGCCTCTGTTTTTGCACTGTAGGAGCCAGATGTGTAGACCTGGTTCCCCAAGTGGGTATGTGAGAGTTTTATCATTGTCAGTTGCTTGCAGCTGATGGTGTAACAAAACCATGTTGGTGCTGAATTAGTGGTCTCAAACCAGCAGCCAGTCATGACTATGCAAAAACCATCACAATAGCTGGCACCCTTTTTTGGCAGACTGGCCAATCTTGGACTGAGCATGAAAGAGATGATTCTGACCTTACACCAATTTTACGCTTGGGCAAGTCCATTGATTGCAGTAGAGTTACCCTGATTTATACAGGCATAAGTGAGAGGAGAATCAGATCCACAGACTGAATTACTCTTACTCTTAGATCAGAACAGGTCTGAGACACATTGGCAGGGCTGTGTGAGGGATGCTTGCATTGCTGTTGCCTTAGACTGTGTTTGTTCTGTAGATAAATAGAAGACTTCAGAGTCTTCTGAGGCCATCAGACTGACAACTCATGAACACTAAATTCACCAGAGGAAAGTAAAATTAGATCAGCTCAGCTCCTATGAACTGCATTTCCTTTCTCTGATCCTCTCCAGCCCCAATTTAGCTCCCTGGTTTCTGTTTGATCAGTTCTGGTAGCTCCCTTCTCTTTGAAGACCAAGATATTGAGTGATACAACGTTCCTCCAAATGCCAATTGCATTTCTATAGTACCTTTCATTGGAGGACCTCACAGCACCATCCGAGCATTATTTAATTAGTTATCTAGTTACTACATTCATTGTTTGTTTGATCAAAACTACCGTTTGTCCTGAAATATATGTAATCAATTATAGAACAGACAGATGTTTGGCACATTGCCCATTGAATACACAGTCTTCTTTGAAATTGCAAGTGTTCAGTTACCAGTCCTCTCTACTGATGTTTGTTTAATCTGCCCAATCAATTCCTACAAACCTTTGAAACCACCTAGTCATTGTCTGTCTGAAAATGCAAGGTCAATACCTCTGTGAAGCAAGCATTTTCCCTGTCTCCTGCCAAGATTATTTTTGACTTAATATGAAATAAACAACCAGTTCATGTTTGGTGATAACCAGTGAAATATGAAATATTATCATAACATGGGGTTCAAAAGTGTGGATAGGATCTATAAAAGACTGTTTTTGAAAAAAAAAGGCCCTGACAGAGCGTAATTCTTTCTTCAGCTGATGAAAACTGTGGAGAGTAAAGAGACTGATTTAGCAAACACCTATGTGATATTCAAGGGGCTATTTACAGCTTGTTGGAAAGAAGACAAATCTTCATACAGTAATTTAGACAAACCAGGAACAAAGTGTTGGTGGCTGTCCAGAGAACATGCATAATGAGATTTTCAAGGGTTTCATTGAGAAGTGGCTCCTAGCAAGAGAAGAAGACTAGACTAGAACTTCAGTGACATAGGATGAAAGGTCAAGTCTGAAGGATCTTTCTGGATCAATATTTTTCAAGCACCTAAAAATGTTCTAGGCACCTCATTTCAGGAACGGAACTTGGGTAGTGCTGCAGACACCTCCGTGAAGAACTCTGCTTCGTGCGCAGAGCTGTGGTCAAAGAAAGCAAAGATGTTAGGATGGATATGGAATGGGATGGAGAACTGCCATTATATAAAACAACGGGGCAGCCTCTTCTGGGATACTGTGTGTAGTATTGGTCAGCCCATCTCAAAATGGACAGTACAGAATAGAGGAGTTCAGAGAAGGACAATGAGAATAATTAAGGGCACGAAAAAAAATCAGATAAAGAGAGACTGAAAAAATTGGGATTGTTTACCTTACAAGTACATAAAATGAACATTCTAGAGAAGTTAGATCAAAAGCTCCTACAACATAACATGGCAAAAATCAAAACTGACAAAAGAAAATTCTTTCACACAACATATAATTGAACTGTGGAACTCAATGCCAGAGGATGTCACCGAGACCAAGAATTTAGTAAGTTCAAAAAGAAATTGGACATTTATATGGATAACAAGAATATTACAATAGTTAATGTTAACAAAAATTTTGGAAGGGGTAGGAAATCTCATACTTCGGGGCTTAAACCAATTTTTAACTAACTTCATGGAGATATGCCTGCTGCAGGTTTCTTGAACACACCTATGAAACATCCAGTGCCGGCTACTGTCAGGATATGTCTACCAGCAAAGCAAAACCCAAGGCTGGCCTGTGCCAGCTGACTTGGGCTATGGGGCTGTTTCATTGCTGTGTAGACTTCCAGGCTAGGGCTGGGGCCGAGCTCTAGGGTCCTTCAGTGTGAGAGGATCTCAAAGCTCATGCTCCAGCCCAAACCTGAAAGTCTACATAGCAATGAACCAGGCCTGCAGCCCAAGCTATATGAGCCCAAGTCAGCTAGCATGGACCAGCCACAGGGTTTTTCTTTGCTGTATAGACATGCCCCCAGAGAAAGGGCACTGGACTAGATGGACCTTGAGCAGTTCCTACATTCTGACAAAACAAATAAATGCACATGATGGTTCAGGGCAGGTACTTACTATCTAAATTTGACATGACAAGTGGGAAGGGACATAACAATGCAAAGAAGAGCAGCTGACTGACAGTAATAAGATTGCGGTTACTCAATAGTCCATGAACATATCCCGATGGTTATCTTGATTCTGTATTTGGGTTTTCTTTTTTTCCACCACCTTCCTTCTCCCCTCACTTCACACAGGCAAGAAGACAGTAGCCTCACGATTTTAGGAGAGACCTGAGGGCCTGGTCCCATGCTTATTCAAGTCAATGGGAGTAAGAAAGAAAGACAGACTAGTTGAGGGGGTGCTCAGGTAGTGCGACATCAAGTGTCAGAGTATGGGCTCTAGGCAGTCACACCAGGTGGTAGGAGCTGGCCATAGTTGGGACTGGGCCCAAGGAAAGCACTAAAACCAGGGTCTGGGGACAGGCCATGGGTCAGAACTGAGGTCAGAGTCCGTAGATAAGCCAAATCAGGATTGGAGTCGGAGTGCACGTGCAGGGTGAAGATAGAAGCTGGGCTGGAGTCAGTCTGAGGGTCTGGAGACAGGCACAGGGTGGGAGCAGGTTTATAGCAATGCTACAGCAAGGCCAGAGTAAAGCATGGACAAGACTGAAGCAGGCTAGGGTAAGGCTTCAGCAGAAACAGGAACCAGATCAAGAGCAGGTTGGAAGCTTAGGGAGTCTGAGTCTGTAACACTGCCAGGCAGCTGGAGAGTTCCTGGCCGAGTAGTGCTGTTATACAGATTAAATTGCAGCTCTGGCAAGGTCAGTAAAATACTTGTGCCTGGATGTTGTCTGACCCAGCTCTACCGAGGGATAGGCTGCTGCAGCATGCCTTAGGGCTGAGTCACTGAACGGTCTGTTGGAGGGCTGAGGTCATGGCAGATTAGTGAGCAGCCCTGGTCTGGCTGTGGGTTTGCCTCACACCAAGGTCCTCCTTGGCAACTTGCCAGAAACCAGACGCTGCACATAATTTGCTTCAAATTTCCATCATTTTTTTTAAAAATCCAACTTTATTATAATACTTTACATTTAGTTAAGAGGGATTTTTTTTTTAATGTGAGGAACTCAAAGTTCTCTACACGGGTGAGTGTTATCCTCATTTTATCGGTAAAAACCAGAAAGGCCGAGCTATTTGTCTAAGATCACTCTAGAGGCAAGCCAGGAAACGAATCCAGGCCTCCTGATTTGTAGCTCCCTCCATCCCATGCTAACTAGCAGAATTTCTGCCTCCCATAAATGCTCAGACCCTTGGCACTTGTTTGTCATTGAGTCTTCTGTGATACTTGCTTTATCAACAATAAAAATCTGCTGTTGGTCAGTGTTGTAGTTACAAGGGGAAAGCAAACTCTTGGTCCACAAAATGCTAATGTTTATTTTTATGGTTCTTCTGCTTTCCCCTTTTCTACTTGGCACCAGTATAGAAAGAGTCCCTGAAAAGCTTTCATGATTTACCCAGTGAACAACAACTCCTTTGCCACGACTATGCCATAGCACATGAATAGGTTTTCAGATAGCTATTAAAATGTGCACAATTTACTCAATGAAGTGTTAACGTGCTACAAAAGGAGACGCAGAACATACCTGGTTCTACTTGTTTGGGTCAATGTACTTGTTATAAAAAAGAAATAAAATGTGCTAGGAGCCATGCCAAATAGATTTCAATGGCCAGATTACGCAAATACTGAAAAGGTTAACAGGTTTTTTTGCTGATGCAGTTTCATTCTTAGTTGAATTCAGATGAAAAAAAATCTGATTTACTGAGAAAGTAAAATACTTGGCAAAGGAAAGTAAAAATAGATGCCCTAGCACTTGCTCACTGAAAAACATTAAGCCAAATTCCATTCTCCCTTTAAATTCATGGGCATCCAAAATTTGCCCGGCTAAGGACAAATTGCCAACTTGCCAGTGGCCTTAGGGCCATATTGATAGTTGGCAGGAGTACAAGGGTCCTACTTGAAATATCAGGGAAAATTTCCAGACAGTGAGTTCTATCTGTTAGGGTAACAGTCTCCTGAAGGAACTCGTGGAAGCCCCATTGCTTGAAAGATTGGAGACTAGACTAGACAGAACGCTACTAAATGTGCAATTGAGAAAAATATTACATAAGGAGGAAGATGAATGAGGTGACCTAACCAGTTGCATTCTAGCTCCAGATTCCAGGAATTCCATTTAATTTGCGTCTACCTCCTTCTTTAACATGGAGGTGAGACCCAAGACTCCAGATTCCAGCATAGGATGCTCTATCATGAACTGAGTGGTTCAAGGAGCGTTCAAGTATCTCATGCTAGTATTGAGGCCTACCTCATCCTATATTAAAGTTAAGGGTGTCTTGGCCTACCGTGTGGAAGTCTATGGGATACAACCAACTTGCAGGTCACCTCTGCTTTAAATGTTCATAGCAGGATATGAAACTTCTAGTGGCTATTGTGTTGCATTCAGTAAATGTTTTGTAATATGCTGCCCCCGTGGCATTTAGCAATACACTTCAAAGACTCCAATCACCTAGAAACACTCCTGTCAGGCAGCAGAACTGCTAAATTCCACAATCTGTAATTTCCTTATGGAAGGGGAGATTTTCCTCGCTATGAAGGGCACCGAGGGGCCCAATACCCAATGGGAGTTGGGTGCCTACCTTCCATTTGTGCTTTTGAAAATCTCCCCCAACTCCTAGGAAGGAGCCTGAACTAGAACAATATTAAACATGGGGGAGATGAAATCCAAAACTGGATTCAGATCTGAATCTTAACAATAGCTCATAATTTCATAATAGGCCACAGCAATATCCCAGATCTGAACAATCCCATACTTGACGGGTAGGAAAGGACAGGGTTCAAATTCTGGATCTAAAGCTTTCAGTTTGAACCCATTTCTACTGAAAAACAGCAGTCTCTCCAATTCCTCTGTGAATATTTAATAGTAGAGCACTCTAATGAGGTCTCATATCACTGATACTCCATTTGTTTTACAAAATATCAAACAGAACACGTACACATTTATGATGAAGTATAATTAAAACAAAGTTCCACTTGTTAAATAAACTAATAAAGTACATTTTATGATGTTATCCTCATTTATTTGTTTGTTCATTTGCTAACTAATTTGCAACATTTAGTCATTTGCAATGGTACTCTCAGTCATTCATGCAAATTAGTGGTGTTCTGCTGCAGTTAGAGATACTGGTGCCAAAGAGCCATAACAATACCATTTTCTTTCACTGTTCTGGTCTTTCTTTGTTACTGCGAATGTGATATGTACCTATAGGGCATTTCATCTGCATCCAGATGGAGTGCAGTATAATTAGATTTTCATTTTATATTTGGTTGGTGTGTAAGGTGTGGTTCTGTCCCCCTGCTCACCCCCCTCCCTTTCTGTACATAACCATGTATATAGTTAATAGGACCTTGTGCCAGTAGAGTCTCTAGTGGCTATACCTAAAAGAGACCTGTCAGTCAAACTGAAGAAGGTCAAAAGTTCAGGCTAACCAACTGCCACACCCAGAGTGATTAGCATAAAAACCAGGGATTGACCAATCAGGAAGTCTCTCTAACCCTGTGGTGCTGTGTGCACATATTATAGCGTGCGGTGTGCATCAGTGGTGCCGTGTGCAAAGCCTGGCACTGGCGGGAAATCCCGATGATGTGATTGGCTCTGGGAAACCCCTAAGAGTCTATATAAGGCTTGGACGCCTGACAGTTGGGGCTGTTTTGCTGTTTGCTGTTTGCCCTATCGTTGTTTGATCGTGTGAAGGGAGGCTAGTAAAACATTGGTTGTGTCAGGAAGGGTAGGATTCGACGGACATGGATAAGAAGTAGACGAGATAACAACTGACCAGATCGGAGAACAACGCCAGGAGGCGAAGAGAAAACGTGAGGACAGTGAAACTAAGAGACATTGGGATTCACCCACGGGTTGTGTTATTGGTTTAGAGGTCCTGGGGTTCACCCCCATTTCAGTTTCGACCCCTGTACATTTATTATTCTTTGACACCTTAATAAATTCACATCTTGTTTTGGAAAGGAACCTCGTGAGGCTATTTTATCCTTCGCCTTGAGCAAGCCGATTGATGGCTTCAGGGAGATCCTCAATCACTCATGTTATATCATAAGGGAATTCTAGATCTCAATGGTTCAGACCCCTTTATTGGTTAACAGGTGTTAAAGTTGGATTGGAACCAAAATTCTGAATTCTAACACCCCTGAACTTTGGGGAAGTTTTGGATCCAAACTGATTGCATTTTGTTGCTGTTCCTTTTGGTATCAGCACTTTTACAGAGTGACTAAGATAAGCACTTTGAGGACTTCCTATTATCACCGCACTTGTATGTAACATCATTAATCCCAAAGGCTCACTAAGTGCTTTACAAACTTCATAGACAAGTAGTGCTTCACTGAAATGCACCCATCTCTAAAATGGAACCTGGTAACTATAACCGTGTGTGCAGGACCACTCACAACTGTTTAGACTAGGAAGTGAAGGCAAATACTGTAACCAGCTGAAATTGTGAAGAGAATTTACATAGGCAGAACATAAACTTCCCAAATTCATGTGTGGTCAGACCACTAGCATTGACCCCTTTATTCTTGTAAATGCCAGTAGATTTTCTGTGATCACAAGTGGTTGGGGTTGAGGTTTTACATGTTGCAACGGGAGATGTCCTACCATAGGCTCCTCTGGGTCTGGGCTGCGCTAACAAGGTGCATGTGCACAGCTTGTGACCCCTGGAGGAGGAGGGGTTTAAAAGGGGAAGCTTACTACAGGATTGGGTGGTGACCAAGAAGAAGGCTGCTCCATGTAGAAACGGTGAGTAACAGAGGCAGGATAGCTGAGGAAACAGCTGTGGAACACCGCTTCTGGAGCTGCCCCAGCTCAAAGGGGTAGGAGGCTGTGATGGAGTCCCACAGGAATGGCCCTGTGGAACCACTCGGGGTGAAGCCAGACAGGACGCTAGTGGAGTAAGTCTCCCCTCAGGGTCCCTCACACCAGTGCAGCCACTTCCTGATTCTGGCCTTGGCACCTCTGTTCTGCCATAACCTCCTCACAGTGAATCTCCCTGGATGGGATGCCTGGGGAGCTCTTACATGCCCCCAAAGGAGCCATGCACCTTGCCTTGCAGTCAGAAGTGATTCACAGTCAGTTTGGATATCAAAAGGGTTTATTAGTTCTCAGGAACACAGCATAGAATAGACTTTGTTAGCAGATGAATCAGAAAGTTACAGCAATGACCATCAGGAGAAGTTCCAGAGCCCAATGCTTGGGCTCTGCTCTGGCGGATCCCCAACAGGGGATTGGCCCTTCCCCCTGCCAGCCTCAGACATGACCCCTCACTCCTGCACAGTCTTTTGTCTATTTCCCAGGCAAGGTGTCATCTCTCCTTGTTTCTGCCTGCCGCAACCTGTTGCAGCTAGTTGGCCCAAGGGAAGAGGGGTCCTGGTCATTGTCTGAGTACGTGTAGCTAGAGGAAGGTCCACCTGCCATCTAGTGGTCTCTGCAATGATCACACACCCATCAATGAAATTCATGAGTAACACATAGGGGAAACTGAGGCACATGCACAGTATTCTGAGACAACATGAATATCTCCACTTCATCACATCTCTCCCCCCTTTGAGACTGAAATGAGTGGGGTCACTTCAGCCAATGACCTGGGGAAGTTCAGGACCCCCTCTCCATTACAAAACATTAGCTATAGTATTGGCACTCCCCTTTACATGGGCCACCTCCATATTATAATTCTGGATGATCAGACTCCAGCTCATGAACTTGGTGTAGCCACATCAGAGGGGAGTGATCCGTATACACCAGTAGTCCCCAAATTGTGGGGTGTGCCCTCCTGGAGGACATGAAAGAATGTGTGGGAGGTGTGGCAGAGCCCGGGCCAACCCCCACGTGGGGTGCAGAGGGAGTATCGCCCAGCCCTGCCTGAGCCCCAGCTCCTGGTCCCACTCCAAGCTGCACTCCTCACCCTACTCCTGCCCCCGGACCACTGCCACGCTGTGCCTGGCCCCTGGCCACCTCTCCTCACCCTGCTCCTGCCTCCAGCCCCGCTTCTGGCCCCCACCCCAGACATGCCCCTGGCCCTGGCTGCATCTTTGGCTCCTGGGGGGGCCTGGACTGGGTAAGTAGGGGCATAGATATACAGTTTGGTAGACAATGACACCAAACAGATATGGCTGCAGTTTCCTAAGGGCCCATACCATGGCCAGGCACTCCTTCTCTATGATAGCATAGTTCTGCTCCCAGGGCAGTAGCTTCTTGCTAAGGTACATTGTGGGGTGTCTCTTCCCCTTAGCATCAGTTTTCATCAGCACCGTGCCCAGCTCTGTGTCTGAGGCATCTGTGAACACTATAAAGGACTTGTCAAAATCGGAATTTACCAAAACTGAGTCCTGGAGTAGAGCCTCTTTCAGAGTGCAGAGGGCTTTCTGGCACTGCTCAGACCAGACCACCCTGACTGGCTTCCCCTTCTTGAATAATTCAGTGATGGGGGTCGCTATGGAGCTGAAGTGAGGTAGAAACCTCCGGTAGTACACCGCCATCCCCATAAAGGCCTGGACCTGTTTCTTAGTCTGGGGAGCAGGCCGCTCTCTGATTGCTTCGACATTGGCTGGCTCTGGCTTTAGGTGGCCACTCCCCACCTTGTGGCACAGGTACAACACTTCAGCCATCCCCACCTTACACTTCTCTGCCTTTATAGTCCGTTCTGCCCCCTTATGGTGACCCAGCACCTTCTTCACCTGGGACACCTGGTCTTCCTAGGTCTGGTTAAATATACAGATAGTGTCAACGTATGCCAGGCCAAAGCTCTCCATCCTCCTCAGTAACTGATCTGCTAGGCACTGGAAGGTGGTGCGCTCCCCCTTGAGACTGAAAAGTAGGACCTGGAACTCAAAAAGCCCCATTGGGGTGTTGAAGGCAGATTTCTGTCTAGCGTCTGGGTCTAAAGGCGCCTGCCAGTAGCCTTTGGTGAGATCCACAGTGGTGAGGTAACGAGCTCCTCCTAGCTTATCTAGAATCTCATCCGGCGGAGGCATGGGGTAGTCATCGGACATGGTGATGGCATTCGGCTTCCACTAGTCCACACAGAATTGTATCAACCCATCTTTCTTGGGGACCAGCACTACCAGACAGGCCTATGGGTTGGTGGATGGCTGGATCAGCCCTAAAGCCAGCATGTCTTAGATCTCCCTCTCCAGGCCCTATGTTATTTTCCCAGTGACTTTGAAAGGGGAACACCTGATGGGAGGATGCGTTCCCATCTCCACCTGGTGGACAGCCAGGTCAGTGAGCCCAGGCCTGCTGGAGAACAGCAGCTGGTAAGAACACAGCACTTCTCTGATCTCTGCCTGCTGGGCAGGGGTTAGCTGATCAGAAAGAGGAATTGATTCCAGCAAAAGGCCAGTGCCAGTCTCAGGGCAGAGAACCCACTAGGGGATCTTCCCTCTTCTCCTCCCACTGGCCATACACACCCAGCACCAACGCCTTCCTCCCCATCAAAGTATGGCTTCATCATATTGATATGATACACACGATAGTTGTGAGCCCGGTTAGACAGTTCCACCACATATTCCACCTCACTCAGCTGTTTGACAACCTTAAAGGGGCCATCCCAGGCATCTTGGAGCCTATTCCTCCACACTGGCATAAGAGCCATTACCTGGTTCCCCAGTGCCATAGAAGGGGCACATGCAGTACGGTCATATCAGACCTTCTACTTCCCTTGGGCCCTGGTTAATTTTTCCCTGGCCAGGCCCATGAGCTCAGCAAGTTTTTCCCGGAAAGATAATACTCCACCACCAATTCCCCATTGGGAGAGGCCTTCCCTCCCATTTGTCCCTCACCACATCCAGGGGTCCCCTCACTCTCCGACTCCACAGCAATTCGAAAGGGGAGAACCCTGTGGCTTGCTGGGACACTTCCCTGAATGTGAACAGCAGGTGGGGTAGGTACTTATCCAAGTCCTGTGGATGCTAGTCTATAAAAATCTTCAACATAATCTTCAGGGTCCCCAGCCCATCCGATTGAGGGTGATAGGCTGAGGCCCAGGTGTGCCAGACCCCACATTTCTCCCACAAACACTGAAGTAGGGTTGACATGAAATTGGACCCTTGGTCTGTAAGGAACTCCCAGGGAAAACCCACCCTGCTGAAAATGGTCAGCAGTGCATCTGTCTCAGTGTCTGCCTCAGTGGAGGAGAGAGCCAATGCCTCAGGGTAGCGAGTAGCGAAATCTACCACCACCAGAATGTACTTCTTCCCTGACTGGGTGGCCTTGCTGAGGGGGCCCCATTATGTCCATCGCCACTTTCTGAAAATGCTCCTCTATGATGCGCAGGGGTCTCAGGGCTGCTTTACCCTTGTACCAGGCCTTTCCCACCCTTGGGCAGGGGTCACAGGACCTGCAGTACTGCCAGACCGCACCAAAGACTCCGGGCCAGTAAAAGTTCTGCAGCAGCCTCTGCCTGCTGTGCTGGATCCCCTGGAGTGTCCTGTGAGAGGGACATTGTGGGACAGGTACAATAGCCTGTGGTGGTACTTCTGGGGGACCACCAGCTGTCTCCTGATTCCCCACAGTTCAACCTCCCCTGAGGAATCCCTTCTCCCACCAGAATCTTTCCCTGCAGTCTTCCCAGGGGGTTTTGCAGCACATGGTCAGCAAGTTCCTGCAGCTTCTCTAATGAGGGATCCCTCTGGAGCGGAGTCTGGATTCAGTTGCTGGGGAAGGGAGTGGAATCTGTTGCTCCACACTGGCTGGGTCTGGGGTCACAGCCTTGCTAAGCCCTGCCCCCAGTAGCTCCCATCCTGCCGTGGCAAGGTCCTGTGCATCCGGCTGGGTAGTTTCCCCAGTGCCAGGGTGGAGTTCGCCCAGCCGATCCTCCAGATCACTCCCATCAGGACTTCGGCTGGTAACTGATCATGCACCCCAACTTCCTTGGGGCCCTCTTTAGCTCCCAATCTCAGATGTACCCTTGCCCCGGTACCTTAATCAGTCAAAGCCAGGTGCCCAAAGGAAGAGGGGTCCTGGCCATCGTCTGTGTACATGTAGCTAGAGGAAAGTCCACCTGCCCTCTAGAGATCTCTGCAATGATCACACACCCTGGTCCCATCACCAAACTACATGAGTAACACAGGAGAAACTGAGGCACATATTCCGAGAAAACATTAAGAATATCTCCAATTCGTCACAGAGGTAAACCCCAGAAAGAAGCAATAGACTTTGAGAGACTGAGGCTGAAAGCCTTATCCAGGGGCCGTCTGAGAGGCTGACCCCTGTTCCAACCAGGCCCTCCTCTCTTGCAAGGTGAAGGGAGGAGGAAGAACCAGCCTTCTGCCAGGGAGCAATTGCCCCAGAGAACTCCCTCAGGTACAGCCACAGGGAGAGTAGAGGGAGTAAATAAAGGACAAGGAAACTCAGGGGAGGGTCTAGGGAGGCCTGCCTCCCTCATACACGTCATCTGAAAGTCAGCATTTCCAGTGCCATGCTGGGACATTAATTCATGACATGACAGCCTCAGAAGGAAAAATGCCCCCCTACTGAATCATCAAAATCATCACTTTTCTATTGCAATCCTTTCAATTAATTGTATTATTAAATGATGGAAAAGCATAAGAAAAAGGACATAAAACCAAAGAAATTTCTGTCTGACTCATTCTACTGTTTCACATATATACTGATGTTCTGTATAGTGAGTAACTTACTGTAT
Source organism: Emydura macquarii macquarii (assembly GCF_026122565.2). NCBI lineage: Eukaryota > Metazoa > Chordata > Testudines > Chelidae > Emydura > Emydura macquarii. The sequence goes on along the minus strand of NW_027131366.1, from coordinate 938,026 downwards.
AAATTAGCAGATACAAACCAGTTGAATGTGATATCAGTATCTGATGATGTTGCCCAGCTTGTTCAGTGCACACAATAGGCCTCTTCTAAATGTTTGAGCAGGAAACTGGATAGTGTATCTGATCAATGAAAAAACACTGATGTCTCAGACAGACTATTTGTCAGTCTTTTGGGGAAAACAAGAGGCTATAATCTATTATGTCTGTTATTCTGGAAATATGCTAAAGCAGCTGGCCGTCATTTATTTGTATATTCTTAGAATTCTGTGTTCTCGCCTATATTCTTCTTGGCTAATGGCGATTTGCATATTTCCTTTGTGTTTTCTCTTCCATTTTCTCGCTTTCTCAAAAAATATCCCAAAATTAAAACCATTAGTTTTACTTGCAGTACTGGCATTCAATCCAAAGAAGAAATCTCTCTCTCCAGAGACTTAAAATGAATTGCAGAGTTAAAGTATTTATGGAAACGCAGGTTCAATCAAGGTCAAAGTCTTACAGTCATGTCTTCATTCCTCCATACTTCCCTTTAGGACTCGAAGATTTTAAAGCAAATGTTGTCCAACCGATTTACAAACAGTTTACGAGTAACTAGGGGACCTGTCTGACATGCAAGCAGTCATTTCCTCATCCTGTTCCATTTTTTTATTAATTAGTAACATCAACAATGTGAAACTCATTGAGTTAGTTTACAAAAGTATAATAAAATAAAATCTAAGTAGTGTGTGCTTAAGTAATAGTTTTGATGGTTAGTTATAGGATAAAGATGTGAGGTGTACAGAGGTATCCATCACATCCAAGTCTGTAGAAACAGTTCCTCATTAATAATATGCAAACAGGTACAATAATTTAAAATGCACTACTCCCAGGGAGCCACATATCAAAAATCGGTGAAGCCACCACATTGTCCACCTTGTTGTATCCACCTATTGTCTTTCATCTTATGCTTAGACCAGCTTTTTGTTACATGATTGTACAGTGCTTAGCATACGGTGGCCCTAATCCCTGATTCTACAGGGTACAACAATTCAAAATACTAATAGGTCCATCCTCACACTGGATGTTCCAGTAAATAACCTTGCTGGAAGGATGGCTTATTGGTCTAAGTTTCAGGTTTGGAACAGTGAGGATCCCTCAGGGCCTCTAATAATCAAATGTAGGAAGTATTTTGGATCTTAAGAAACCGCTGCACATTTTAATGTTGATGTCTTTTTTTTTTTTTTTTTTAAATTTGCCAAGTATCTGCAGGATCTGAACCTGCAATGAGCTCCACACAGGTGGACCGCTGAGGCTATGCAGAGTCCCACTGAAAGTAAGTTGAGTGTTGCACATATGCCATTGCAGGACCATGGTCTAGCTATGTATTCCATTGCTGTACAGAAAGCAACACGATGCAAAAATATACAACATAACAGGGTATATTACTCCAAATACATGGAACTTAACTGACCCTCAAACATTAATGTATTGGGATGGGATCAGTTCTGGGCTCACACAGATAAGTCCAGCTGTGTCACGGGCTCTAGTAAAAGATAGAAAAGCTAAAAGACATTGACACTCCTGCATTTTACACATCTTTATTTTCAGAAAAACGGGAGAAGATTACTAGCGGGTCCTGGAGCCTTGTATGTTTCATCCAGTAACCCCATATCCAAAGCCAAATCATGCATCCCCTTAGAGTAATCTAATTATTCCACAATCAAATGCCCCAGAACTTTCTCAGCATTTAGATGACAACTTTAGAACCATTTATTTACACCTTTCCCAGATTATGAAACAGGACCTTCGTTGGTCCCTATAAATCAGGTAATCAAGAATTTGCCTTGGTCCATTTATAAATATCTTTGGGAACATCTTTCTGTCATAGAAGTTACAGGAGGATAAGACACTATGTACAATGCCTGTGTAGTATTGTTCTCTGCAGCATGTTTTCTAGTACTATGTCCAATCTAAATTTCCATGCACCAAGCAACGGGGTTTCCATTATTATGCTTGTGAGTTTATTGCAGGATAACAAATCTTGCTGTTAGCAAGTTTTCCCAATCTTCAATTTAAATTTTTTTTCCTGAGTCTATCTTTTTGTTAACCTTCCAATGGCTAATGCAATCTACTGGATCTTCGTTCATTTTAAAAAATAAAGAATATGATATCATTTACAGAGAAGGCCAATCCCCTCAAATTTAAATCTGTAGTTAAAGGATTTATACATAGATAGGCTTCACACATTTTGTAAAATATGGGAGGGAAATCATTCTAAAGTAAGGCCTAATCCTGCTCTCATTGAAACTTTTGCCATTGACTTCAGTGGTAGGAGGAGCAGGAACTGAGGGTCAGATCCTCAAAGGTATTTAAATATCTAACTTTCATTGAAATCAATGGGAATTAGGGGCCTAAATATCACTGAGGATCAGGGCCCAGTGGCTCATCCACATTTAAAGAAAGAGGGTGACATCCTGACCACACTGGAGTCAATAGCAAAATTCCCATTGACCTAAGTGGAATCAGGTTTTAATTCATGTCTTTATATGACCCTTACTACTCTTTGTGGTGTTGGGCACCATCTGGTGGGTGTCAGAGGAACTCTGTCAAGCAGAAGAAATACTTACATAGGAACATAGTTTGAGTACAGACTGAGGATATGATCCAAAGTGAAATTGCTTCATAGCAGAGGGTTCTGCTGTGTGTTCATTTCTGGGTACTGGGCTGTCATAAATCTGCCCCAATAAGCAGTGTATATTCTCCAATATGTTACTGTGACCTGTCTGTGCCTAAGGTAGCCACCTGAATATGCCAAGATCAGGGCAGGCTTCAAAAGGAGAGCAGATTCTCCCAGCACTGAAGTCAGACTTCCCAACCAGCCACAAACAGTGCTTCTGATTCCCCACAGGGGTTATCAAAAAGCCAAAATAAAAATATACACAGCCCCCTTTACTGCATTTCAGGCTCCGGCTCCCAGTCAGCCACTAGGTCCAGTAAAGAGATCAGTTATTTAAAACTCTATGCTCTTTACCAAAAAGGTTTCTCCTGACCCCAAAGGGTCAGCCACAGTACCAGATCAATATAGTTTAAATTTTACCCAAAATACCATGCTGCCAGCCAATCCTTTAGTAAATTATAATAAACCTTTAGTTTTAAAAGAAAGAAACTATAAGAGAAATGTTAAAGGAATAAAGCAATCAGATACATACAAATGATTTGAAAGTCCATATATATCAGCTTTCTAGAAGAGTTTGCAGGCTTGTATAATCCCTCTAGTGTACATCCAGTACCTGGATGGGTCTCAGTCCTTTGTTTCACAGATTCAGTTCAGTTATAGATGAGCTGATCCAGAGGTAGGTGAAGACTGAAGACAGACAGACTAAAGACAAATGGATGTCATGCAGCTGCCTTTTATGTCCTTTGGTCTTTGCCATGCTGCTTGTGAAATCTTACAGGAATAAAATGGAGTCCAGAGGCACATGAGTAAGTCCTGGTGACTCATCAGGTATATCCCTGACTTCTCTCCCTGGGCCCTTATACCTGTGAGTTTCTTAATGGGCCATTAAGCAGGCTAGTGCTGCAGCCATCCTGTCTGGGGTGTCACCCAGGCACAGCACAATTTGAAATACAGATACAAATATATCCATATCTTCCATTACACATAACACATGAACACAAACATCATCTTACTTAGCACATTATAGCCTTTCTAACAGTACCTGACACAGCATCTCTCATATGAATATTATGATTTTGACATATTGATGTTAAATATAATAAATGCCCCCCTCAATCCAGCCAACGTGACAGTTACTAACATTTAAATATGGCCATGTGAATTTATAGGGAAAGATAAGCTTGATCCTTTGTGGTCAAAAGCTGCCATCCTGCGCCACTGAAAATCAACGTCAAAGCTCCAAATGACTCTAATGGTGCAGGACCAGGCACTTGGGGTAGGGGGAGGAGCCACAAAGGTACTTAGGCACCCAAGTCCCATTTTTAGGAACCACTGTGATCCACAAAACACTGTTTGCCTGCCGCCTAACCTGTAGGCACCTAAAGTTGCTTGGCACCTATGTTGTTGGAGTAAAAAGTTCCTTAGGTGTCCTATATTTCTGCATAGGAGCATGTGCAGTGCTGCTTCTATCCAGGCACCAAGCAACCCTCCTAAGCCCCAGAGCGACTCACAAAGCTGGGGAAAGATGGGCATTAGGTTGGGTTGCCAACTTTCTAATTGCTGAAAACCGAACACCGCTGCCCCACTTCTTTCCCCTCTCCCCAAGTCCCACCTCTGCCCCACCTCTTTCCTGTCCCCCACTTACTCCTCTCCCCCCTCCCTCCATTGCTCGTGCTCCACCACCACTCCTGTCGCTCACTCCCTCCTCTCCCAGGATTCATAATCTGTCATAAGCTATTCTGTTTTCAGTGGAGCTAAAGTTAACGTGTTTTGACCAGCTTCTGTAATACCCAATTCTGCAAGGACATCTGTGTATTTGCATCAGTTAAATTAGCAACACCCTGGGAACAGCATTCACTGCTGCAGCTAGCACATCCAACATGAAACTGCATGCTTACAGGATTTCACCATTTTTCATGTTCAGCAGAGTATTATTAAACCATGACAAAATGATGTGAAAACTATAAGATAATATAATTTACATTTGATACCAGCTACACTCAAAATTAACAAAACAGAGCACTAACATGTTGATGTATTAAGTCAATTGCATTAAGAAAATATATTCTGAATTTTGTTTTAACCGTTAAGACAATAAAAAAAACCCACCTAGAAGAGAGGCAGCAATGAATTTAGCTCATAATCCAACTCCACATCCCCATCACAGAAAATGTTTATATTTACATTTTTCTGTACTACATTGACAAATACATGGTAATTGTTGTTCAAACCTTTGCTGAGAGTGTTGTGTCTGAGAAGTCGGGTCAGGGGCTATCAGAGCACAGGGTGGTGGTGGGGGAATTGGTCACCAGAGCAAGGGGCTAGGGCACAGCAGGACACAACGGGGATCAATCCCCAGAACTGGGAGCAAGGTGTAAGGATGTGGCTCTGCGCCCTCCCCCTCCCTATTGTTATATGTATATAGTTATGGAATTTTATATTGTATACAGACTCCATCTTTTCCAATATGGAATCTCCCTTGAGTCTGCCTCAGGGCACACAGGTCAAAAGGTCAGACAGGCAGTTAGGCGGTTAGTGAGTCAGCGAGGTCAGATCTGCCAATGAGAAGCCAGGATTGACAATAGAGGGCAGTGTGCAGAACATCGAGGTACTGAGTGCAAAGCCTTCATGCCGTGTGCACAACCTGAGAGAAGCGGGAAATCCCAGCTTCCCTATTGGCTATTGGGAGCCCCAGAGAATCTATATCAGGCCTGTGAGCCTGACAGTTGGGGCTGTCCGTTTTAGTGACAGTGTGGAGGGAGGTAGTGAACATCTGTGGTTGTAGGCATTGGTTAGGCTCAACGGACCAGGAATAGAAGACGACGAGACCATCTAGGACGAGAAGTAGACGTAACATCCAGGATGAGAAGCAGACGTGACCAGATCAGAGATATCAGCGCCCAGAGGCGAAGACAAACATGTGAGATCAGAGACTTTGGGGAGACGTACCAAGGGTTGTGTTCATAGAGGTTTGGGGTCCTGGGGTTCAACCCCCATGTATTCTGACCCCTGTGTTTCGTTATCATTTGTCATCCAATAAATTGCCCTTGTTTGTTTGGAAAAGGAACCCTGGTGGCTCATCTGTTCATCGCCTTGAGCATGCCGTTAAATAGAGACAGGGTCAAGACCCCTAACCTGTCTTCGGGAGGAGGGGATACTACAGGGACGGGCCCCTGCATACCCCTTTCTTTTGGAACAGATTTGGCGACCACGAAGGGACCCTGGTTGAACATCTGGGCAACCAGTGGTTCCTTCTTTGGGAGTTTGTTTTCTTGCACAGTGAGGTCAGAAGCAGCCACTGCTGCGAGGGAGGGTCCCCAGTATACCGAGGGCTTGATCACCCCATCGGGAAACTGCCCCGCCCTCGTCGAAACATCTGCTGCTACAACCACCGTGGAGCATACCTTTGAGCAACCCTACCTTCTAGGTCAGTGGACTAGGGGATGCCCGGGTTCCACTGGACCGATCCGCAGTCCGTGGAAGGACAGCCCGCTCTCCGGAGGTGAACGGAGTTGGCGTAATTTGAGTGACCGGGTTAAGTTGGAGGAGCTCCCGACCTCTGAACCCTGAGGGAAGGCTTTGCGCCTTTGGCCTGCCAGAGCCCAGGGAGCCTGGTAATGTCGGCCTGGTTGGCTGGGAAGGATACCCCAGCCAAGAATAGAACCAGGGATAAAACCCTGTCCTGGGTTAGGGTTTGGGAAGGAAGTACCAACCCTGAGTGATTTGGGAAAGCTAGGTTGGAGCTAGAATCCCTCCAACCGAGCGGGACAGTGAGCACCCAACGCGGGGCCACCAGTCGGTTGATGCGGTGGTAAGAAACGCCAAGGTCTCGTCGTGCGTACCCAAGTTGGGACACAGAGACATGGCCACGGTTTAGTCGGGGAAGGCAACCGTTAAAGGCCATAGCAGTAACGGTCACGGGTTCGGATATGTGACTGAATCTGGTGGGAGATACTCCAGTGGAGTCTCGGGGTATTTGGTTATACAGACTCACTGGTCTGCTGGGAACTTATTAGGGTATTGAAGAGGGAGTGTGGAGAACACTTACTGTGGTAACATGGCTGAGTCCAGCCAAGAGCAGAAATCTAAGATGACGAACAGGAGGAAGCTGCAAAATAAAAATCATTTCGAGAGTGACTTTACTGAGAGTGCACACTTAATAAATGTCTGGGAAGATGTGCGGTTTGGGGAATTCCAACCCCTAGCAAAATTCATGGAAAAGTGGGAGGTATATGTGGCTGAAAAGCCCAAGCCTGGTAAGAAGGCAAAGAAGCGGGCCATGCTTTATAGTTTGCTTGCAGTGGCAAAAGAGCTGGAAGCCACTAATGAACGGTTAAGGTTTCAAATAAGCACGGGAGCCGCAGCTCTGCAGGCGTGTGAGGCCCGAGTGCAGGAGCTTGAAAAAGAAAAAGAATACGGTAATGCAGAACGCAGGCGAAATGAGGAGTGTGCTGCAGTGAGGGAGCTCACGCAGCTCAAACAGATCGAACGGTTAGAGGCAAGGGCAGCCGTAACCAATAAGGAGCTCAAGGAAAAAAAGCGGGAAATGCAAAGGGTAACAGAGGAGTTACAGAACTCCACAGCAGCAGTCAAGTGGCTGCTGCAAGAAATTAAGGAAGGGTCCCCACACGCGGACCATACCAACTGCCAAAAGCAGTTAGATAAAATGCAGGGAGAGTTGAGAGAAGCGCGGGGGCTTCTCCAAGGGAGAACTAGGGCTCAACCCATAAGAAGAGTCTCTTTTAGTGAGAGGGAGACTAGTTCGGAGGAATCCGAAGCTGACATCCCTGATTTTTGGGAGGAAAAGCGGCCAACGGCTCCATTAGAGTCAGTTGATACCGTAAATATGCTAAAAGACGAGCAGAAAAGGTTACCTATTAACCCAGTCACCACGACAACTGTGAGGCGTCCTGGTATGGAAAATGTGACCCGCCAGGAGATTAAAAGCTACTCACCAGAACAGGCTAGAGCTATGGGAAAGACCATAGGCCCATTGAGCCGGGGTACAGTTGTGAATTGGATAGCAAGGGTAGGAGAAACGCTGTACCTACAGGTGGATGATGTGGTGGCCTTGATGATGGAATGCATGGCTTCGGAAGAATTCACCAGCCTGCCTAGTGACCTGCAACTAGGGACAATACGGGTCATGGATGAGTTTCATCCATGAGTTTTTAAAAAGATTGCTGCAGTTTTTCAAGCCAGGTCAAAGCATGATGGGCTTGTATTATGGTGAGAGACAAAGTCCTAATGAACGACCAGAGCAATATATGCTTAGAAAAAAGATTGTATACAAACTGTCAGGAGCAAATATTGTAGACACGCCTGGTTATAGAGAACTACTTGTGAGAGGCTTGTTGCCTGCCATCAAACTAGCACTGAGCTCTGTGGATCCATTGGATTACACTCTACAGGAGATCGAAGAGAAAGTGAGGTGTGCATTTGAACTACATACCGAAGCGTATGGTAGACAAACATCGAATGACCGTAATTACGACAGGTCCAAGGAAAGACCCAAGGGAAATTGGAATGCGCAGAACAACCAGCAATACGGTAGAAGCTTTGATGACACCTACCGCAGCCGCAAAACAGTAAGGATGGCACCAGTGAATAGCAACTAAAGCAGTAAACAAGCAGCATCTAGTTATCAGAGAAATGAATCAGCAGACAGGAAGAAAACACCTACCTGGAATCAAGGCAATCAACAAAGAAGTTCTTCATGGGAAAGGAAGCAAGGGAGTAAGCCTACTACCAATGCTTATGAGGAAAAACAAACTATATGGGGTTTGATATTCAACAGATTAAGGAAATATGAGAGGTTTGATGACATCGACGGGCTGCCATTGGAAGAATTGGCAAGATTCCTGAGCAAGCACAAAAGAGAAGAACGGCGGGGAAATAATCAAAACACCACCAGATCTGATAACAGACCCAATCTACAATGATGGGGCCAAGTCCCCTGGATGCCCATAAAGGAGGTGGCGGAAATTGAAGATGACCAGCGGGGGCGTCCAACTGTAAAAGCTGTTATTAAGGGGAATTTTGGTACGGTCGCATATAAAATGCTGGTCGACATTTCTCTATCATTCCAGACGGAAATAAAGAAAATCTGAAATCATGGACAATTAAGACCTGGAAGAACTTGGAAGGGTTCAATGGTGGAATATCTCTGATACCTTTCACACAAAAACTGAGTTGCACAATAGGAAACATGAATTGTTTTGCATCATTCGGATTGCATATTTTGGAAGGCACGGGAATTTTGGGGAGTGACGTACTTACAAGATTAGGAGCAATTATTGATCTCCCAAACAGATGTTTATGGAGCCAAGGAGGGGAAGTGTTACCCTTCACAGTACCAGCATCACATAGAGTGGCAGCATTAAAAAGTCCCGATGACATCGTAATGCCTGTATGGGAATCAAGCATCAATGAAATTGTACGGAAGCATCTCAAGGCATTTTCCACTAATAAGCTTCAATGTGGGAAGATCAATGTGGAAGTAGATATCATAGGACCTGACCCAAAAACACAAAAGCAGTACAAGTATCTGGTACAAGCCCAACTCAGTTTGCACAACACCATAGAAGCTTTACAAAAGCAAGCGGTTATAGTACCCATTACCAGCCCATGTAATGCACCTTTATGGCCAGTCAAAAAAGCAGACAGCTCCAGTTGGAGAATGACGGTTGACTACAAGGCATTAAATAAGGTAACACCCAGGATAACATCTGTCGTTGCAAAATATCCCGACGTGATGGCGAAGATCGCAGGAGGGGTGCGATGGTTTTCAGTTTTGGATTTGGGAAATGCGTTTTTCAGCATCCCACTTAAGCAAAGCTGTTGGCACAAGCTAGCGTTTACTTTTGAAGACCAACAGTACACGTTCACAAGATTGCCTCAAGGACTTCATAACAGCCCTACAATATGCCATCAGCATGTATCAGCTATGTGGAAGGAATTTAAAGACAAAGAACATGTCATCTCATATGTCGATGACATATTAATTGCAACTCGGACTAAAGAAGAGAACTTAAGGGTGTTAGATGAAGTTTTGCAAAGAGTTGAAACAACAGGGTTTATCATTAACCCAGCTAAAGTGCAGCTCTGTTTACAGCAAGTGATGTACCTAGGAGTCACCCTAGGGACCGAAGAAAGAAGCCCTGACCGGCAGAGAATTGAGCTTATCAGTAAGTTGTCCATGCCAAAAGATCTTAATGGATTGCGTTCATTCCTGGGACTGACAGGATTCTCTAGAGAGTTTGTGGACCACTACGCAGCCACAGCGAAGCCGTTGTACAAATTACTGAGGAAAAGAGTGGATTGGATTTGGGGCACGGAGCAGCAACAGGCATTCGAAGGCCTAAAGAAGGCACTTATGTAAGCACCAGAATTAGCTTACCCAGATCCGGAAAGACCTTTCAACTTATAGTTAGGAGCAACGGAATCACAAATAAGTGCAATATTATCACAAATCCAAAATGAAGTGGACAAAGTTATTACTTATGCATCAAGAAACTTAACCACTGTCGAAGAACAGTATTCAGCCTGTGAAAAGGAAGTACTCGCACTAATTTGGGCTATCGAACATTGGGAATATTTGATTGGATTGTCACCTATTGTTCTGAAAACTAAACATACGCCCACTAAATACGTGTTAAGTGGACGCATAAACCGAGGAAGGGTCAGCAATCCATGATTGGCTGGATGGACTCTAGCATTAATCAATCGAAGTATAACAACGGATGAACCTACACAAAATAGGTTAGCCCCATATGCTCTTATAACCGCAGGAGCAGAACGTGAATGTCCCATCCCAGAGAAACAAAATATAAACACTCAATCACCGTTCGAAGCAATTAAGGAAAAAGACGTTAATCTAGAAACTATGGACACATGGGCCACTGATGGCAGCAGTTTTTATGTAGGAGGAAAGCCCTTGGCGGGGTACGCCGCAATTAGGATGAAACCACAACAGGTGCTGCAAGGCACTGTCAAACCTGCATCAGCACAATTGGCTGAAATCATAGCAATAGCCGCAGCAATAGAGCAAGCACATAAGGAAGTCATGACGGTTATAACAACGGATTCTGAATGGGTCTTGAGGGCGCTCATCGACTGGATGCCCATTTGGATCCAAAGGGAAATGAAAACAGGGGACGACAAACCCGTCACCCATGGACAACATCTTAAGTACATCTGGGATCTGGCCATAAAACGACCAGACAAGATTAAGTTGTGCAAAATAAAGGCACACAGTAAGCAAAAATCAGTTCACATCAATTAAACAAAAAAGTGGACACACTGGCTAAAGAAGCAGTCACCATGGGTGAAGAACACCTGTGGGTAAGACAGTACGCTGAAGTAACCCCAATGACACAGGTACAAACTAGAAGTAAAATCAAAAAGAATGAAGAAAAATTGAACTTACCTGATCTAATCACGCTACAAAAACAGGATCCAGTCATACAGGAGTTGCTGACAAAAGGACAATATAAAAATTGGAAAATATTTGAATCAAAGGATAACATAATCATGACACACAATGAGGAACACGATTTACCTATCATCGTCTTACCAACCTGCCTTAGGAAAGAATTAATCATGCTAGCACATGATCAAGGGCATTTCGGTCCTAGTAAAGTATTGAGCAGAATACAAGACGTGACATGGTGGCCTAGCATGCAGAAAGATATCGACATGGTTGTCTGCAATGTGCAGCCAACAATCCGGATGTGAGAATAATAAAGGGTCCGTTCCAGCACCAAAAAGTTGTTGGTCCTTGGAGCAGAATACAGGTAGACTATATTGGCCCACTGCCAATGACAGGGCGTGGAACGAAGTACACCTTAGTCATCATTGATAGTTTTACGAAGTGGATAGAGGCCTAGCCCACCCAAAATAATACAGCACTCACCAGAAAGTTACTAAATGAAGCCATCGCGTGATTCGGTATTCCAGATTGCATTGACTCAGATCAAGGTCCCCACTTCATTGGTGAGACCATAAAACACCTCAGTGCAGCTCTGGGAATTAATTGGAAACTGCATATTGCAGGCCATCCTCAATCATTGGGGTTGGTGGAAAGAACAAATAGAACTCTAAAAGCCGCGATGAGAAAATTGGTGAGTAGCTCAGGCAAAAACTGGGACATCCAATTGCCTTTGATTTTAATGGCCATTCGAAGTACCATTGGGTCTTATGGCTTCACACCTCATGAAGTCATGACTGGCAGAAAAATGAAAACACCAGAAATGTGGTGGATACAAGGAGGGGTGCCCCCTGACAATTTCCAGTATAACCTTAAAATGTCTGATTGGGTTAACAAAATTCTGAAGTACATAACAGAGGTACAGTATAAGGTTGCGCACCAATTAGGAGCTAATATACAAAGTATGAATAAACGACTAAATGGAAAGTTTAAATGTGTTGAATGGGATGTGGGACAAAAAGTGTTATATCGTTGGTTTTCCGAGACGGGACATGTCTTAAGCCCCTGGTGGGTAGGACCTTTTCCCGTAGGTAATAAAGCAAGTCCCACGGTATATCAAATCGCTATCAAAGATCATAAAGGCGCTACTTGGTTAAAATGGTTCCATTCTTCTCAATTAAAAGAATGGAGGGGAAACACAAAGTAAAATAGAACTTAATACCAAACTTGACCCAGAGGTAGAAACAAATACTTAACATGCCTGTTTATATATTTGTTTCTAGGAGGGGAAATATATATCCATGATCAACAACACTGCACACTCGTTGGATACTTGGGCAGACATAAATAATTATTACAATTTTGACACCGTACAAGGTCAACTGATATTTTGTGTAGCAGTATGTCTGGTACTATTCATGGTAATTGTGTGCAAGCCACGATTATAAAAATGATATTGACAATGATAATGATGTATGTATATGATGCAAATGGAATAACAATAGGCCCCAATCAAGTGTATAGATGTACCTCAAAGAACCCATCCCAAAGAGAAAAGACCTTAGTGGTAAGAGGGGAACACCCATTGCCATCTGCAGAAAGGGTAGTAGAAATATTTACCCACAAAGACGATAAGAGATGTAAAATATATTGGAGTCAGATGATACAAAAAGAACCTAGAATAAATGACACCAATTCTACCACACATGGAAAAGGTACAAGGCGGGCCATTATTATGGGACAACTGTTTGTAGACAGGGGAGAAGAGAAATGTACCTGGTACACCCCATCGGAATTCATATTCAATAGATCCATCAGTTGTCAATCGGTCAATCTAGACAGAAACAAGTGCGCAGAAATAAGGTGGTACACTCCCAGAGTAATGATGGAAGGCACACACACCTTCCCATTACACATTTACATGATAGAAACAAATGGGTCTATACGTGCTGATATAGTTCTGGAAAACCAGATCCTCGATGTACCAGTTAAATGTAGATCTGTCATTAAGAAACACTCGGGGTTCGGCAGACAAAACCCTTATTGTAAGGACACGGCTGAAGACTACACATGGGCCTGTCTTACGAATGTCACTGTACAGGTGACTCCAGCGCACACGGGAGAATGGGTAGTTTATGGACCCTATGAAACAAGATGGTATCAGCAAACCACTGTGGTAGGGATACCAATCATGCATTAAGGAGGTCCAATAGTAGTAGGAAGACAATTAAGGCGGAAACTATTAATTAACCCACAGTATGCACTTGTGCATCTAGTGGTCAACCTAGATCTAAATATACAAGAGATAATGCCCATCTGTAATAGATACACCCAGACCTTACGGAAAGGATGGGTAGAGTGGCTGAAAAGTATTGATGAATCGCCCAGAAGAGGAAAAAGGGACATATTGGGCACAGTGTTAGGAGGCATAGGAACGGGCCTAGGCACTATAAACACGATAGACGTAGAGATATTAGCCTCTAAATTAGGAACTGTGAATGCTGAACTGAACAGCCTCAAACATCCCTTGGGTGCATCATTAAATGACTTATCCACAATCCAGCATCGAGTAACTGATTTGTTACCAAATTGGTTTAATACCCGACAAAAGGACGTAGAGGCTTTAATACAAGCAATTAGCACTGTACAAGGAAATCTGTCACTTGCCATAGCGTGCTCACAGGCACAGGTGTGGGCTCAGACAGTGGCACAGGACATTATACGAGACGGGTTGGAAGATATCATCTCCCCAGAACTGAAAAAGATCATGACGCAACATGGCATGGGAAAATTTGAATTGTCACACCAAGAATGGTGGAAACTAGTACATTTTACTTTTACAAAAGACCAAATAGAGGCACATGTCTTAACTATTAAACAAGCTAAGGAAGCATGGATATACCCGGTCATACCGATGGGTATATTAGTGAACAACACTATGCTGTGGCCGGAAGATCTGCCCCGGTGGGTGGTGCAGCACAAGGGAAACTGGCAAGCCACCAATATGCAGGCTTGTACAGGGGAGAAAGGACTTGGTTACACCTGTGAGGAGGAGTACGTGGACCCCGATTAATTGTTTTCAATCTGTGGGGAAGTGCCACTATAAAATCATAAAAGCCCCTGAAAAATCAATGATAGCGTCAATAAATGCGTCATGTATATGTATAAGAACTGATTGTATGATGTTAACTGTAAATATAAAGTATAATGTAACCGTGCCCAAAGATCAAAATATATGTATCTGTAATATATATAGTGTCAAAGGATGTGATATAAACTTTGTACAAAATCAAATGTTAATAAAAGAAATCTATAGTCATTACAATATGTATAGAAATGTGGAACCTGTGCTATTAGGGGTAAACATCACCCTCTTGAAACAGTTACTCACACATCCGGAATTAAAAGATCAAATAGAAAAGCAAAATTGGAAGGAAGGAACATAGATATTGTGGTACACCACTCGACGCACCAAATAGAACAGGTACTTGATAGAATCAAGACCTCCAGCACCAGTAGTTGGTGGGCAAAATTCATAGCCCCCAACCAATCCCAAATGACAACCTGGCAGATGATTTTCACGCCAGTGGTTTTGTTATGTATAGTACAAGTAATAGTTTTTGCGTTACTGTTCAATTTATACTTAAGTTTTAGGAAACTCCGTAGACTCACATGGACCAGAGCCACATGGGTAGTATATAAGAATGATGGGAGTCAATCTCTTTGGATAGACCCCCATCAAGGAGGGGAATTGTAAGGATGTGGCTCTGTGCCCTCCCCCTCCCTATTGTTATATGTATATAGTTATGGAATTTTATATTGAGTCTGCCTCAGGGTATACAGGTCAAAAGGTCAGACAGGCAGTTAGGCAGTTAGTGAGTCAGCGAGGTCAGATCTGCCAATGAGAAGCCAGGATTGACAATAGAGGGCAGTGTGCAGAACATCGAGGTACTGAGTGCAAAGCCTTCATGCCGTGTGCACAACCTGAGAGAAGCGGGAAATCCCAGCTTCCCTATTGGCTATTGGGAGCCCCAGAGAATCTATATCAGGCCTATGAGCCTGACAGTTGGGGCTGTCCGTTTTAGTGACAGTGTGGAGGGAGGTAGTGAACATCTGTGGTTGTAGATATTGGTTAGGCTCAACGGACCAGGAATAGAAGAAGACGAGACCATCTAGGACGAGAAGTAGACGTAACATCCAGGATGAAAAGCAGACATCACCAGATCGGAGATATCAGCGCCCGGAGGCGAAGACAAACGTGAGATCAGAGACTTTGGGGAGACTTACCAAGGGTTATGTTCATAGAGGTTTGGGGTCCTGGGGTTCAACCCCATGTATTCTGACCCCTGTGTTTCGTTATCATTTGTCATCCAATAAATTGCCCTTGTTTGTTTGGAAAAGGAACCCTGGTGGCTCATCTGTTCATCGCCTTGAGCATGCCGTTAAATAGAGACAGGGTCAAGACCCCTAACCTGTCTTCGGGAGGAGGGGATACTACAGGGACGGGCCCCTGCATACCCCTTTCTTTCGGAACAAAGGGGCCAGGATGGGGAGGGGTCGGTCCCTGTAGCGAGGGGTCAGGGCAATCGGGGCACAGCAGTTGTCAGCCCCTTAGTGACTTAGGCAGAGGAATGTCTATCTTTTCCCAATTTGTGAATCATTAGCAGAGACACGTGCCTCCCTGCAACCCAGGCTTAGGTACTGAATTCTAGTCTTGTCTACACTACAGAATGTTGTCAACACAAGTTACACAAACCATCACAATTATAATATTATAATTGTATTGCTTGCACCTATTCACACAGTGCTCCTTCTGTTGGCGGAGTGCAGCCACAGTTGGTGATCTAGCATTGACAGTGAGAGCAGTGCAATGAGTAGCTATGCCACTGTGCAACTTGCCACCTTCTGCAACTAGGAGTTGTGGGAAGGCATAGTGGTTTGCAGTGTGTCATGGGTGTGGGCCAAACCTCCCATGATGCGGCGTTATGAACACAATGCGGCTGATCATGCAGTATCTCATGAGCTCTGAATCTGAACTGGAATCCATGGTGCCTGCCTTGCTGTGTCCCATGGAAAGAAACAAGAACAGATTACTTTTGGCATTCATGGAACAGCTTGCCACGGCAGACCATCGGTACTGGACTTGGGAAACAAGCAGTGGGTGATGGGATCGCCTCATTATGCAGGTCTGGGATGATGAGCAGCGGCTGCAGAGCTTTCGGATGCACAAAGCCACCTTCTTGGAACTGTGTGCAGCACTCACCCCTGCACTGCACTGCACAGATACCAAAATGAGAGTTGTCCTCTCAGTGGAGAAGTGCGTGGCGATCGCTGTGTGGAAGCTGGCAACTCCGAACCGCTACCTGTCAGTTGCAAATCAGTTTGGAATCTGGAAGTCCACCTTTGAGGTTGCATTAATGCAAGCATGCAGGGCCATTAATCGCATCCTGCTATGAAGGACTGTGACTCGTGGAAACGTGCATGAAATAGTGGATGGCTTTGAGTCAATGGGATTCCCTAACTGTGGCGGGGCAATCGATAGCACGCATATCTCAATGTTAGCCCCAAACCATCTTGCAACAGATTACCCCTTTCTATTGTTGTAAGCAGGTGCTTGTAGATCACTGGGGTTGTTTCACTGTGGGGTGGTCAGGGCAGGTACATGATACTTCATCTTCAGAAACACTTCAGAAACCAAAAAGATCCCAGTGGGGGATGCTGAAATGCCCCTAGTGATCATGGGATACCCAGCATATCCCTTACTGCCATGGCTCATTAAGCCTTACATGGGAAACCTGGACAGAAGCAAGGAGCACTTCAACAATAGTCTGGGCGGGTGCAGAATGACTTTTGAATGTGCATTTGGTAAGTTAAAAGCCCAATAGTGCAGCCTTTATGGCAGGTTAGACCTAAATGAGGAAAATATTCCCCTGGTCATAGCAGTGTGATCCTCGCTCATATCCTCGCTCAGGCTTCATTTTGTTAGCCTAACCAAGCCAAGCTTTTTTAGTCTCCTCTGGTAAGACAGGTCTTTCATGCCTCTGATCATCCTAGTAGCTCTTCTTTGCACCTGTTCCAGTTTCAATTCATCTTTCTTGAACATGGGTAAAGAAAACTGTACATAGTATTCCAGATGAGGTTTTGCCAGTGCCCTGTAAAATGGTATTAATACTTTTCTATCTCTACTAGAAATACCTCATCTGATACATCTGAATGTGGGTGTGTGATTGCAAGGTCACAAGGGAATAGGGGTGGGGGGTGCAGGGATACAGAGACGGGGCAGATATGCTTGCCTGAATAGGAGGGGCTCACGTCAGCCAGGGTCTGCATGGGGGAGGCTTCCCAACTCCTTAACAATCCCTCCACTCATCCCCTCCCCCCCCCCCCCCAAAAAAAAGCTGTTCCATACTTTACCCACAACGCTCCAGGTTCCCTCCCAGGTTCCTTCCCTCACCCTCAGTACGCATTACCCTGACCCCCATGTGTTTGCACTGCTTCTGAAGGATGCAGGTGTGGTCAGTGTAGGCTGCATGTGTGTGTCCCCCTTGGGTAGGTACTGTCTTAGCTCTGCAGATTGCATTCAAGCGTGAGCACTGTCTCTGCTGCGACACGACCATGGATTAGCTGAGCAACGAAGGCACCGAGGCCCAGTTTATTGCAGTTGAAGCACAATGAAAAGCGACCTACAGCGTCTTTACAGGTGTACTTAAATATAAGTGCTTCATTACAATGGACTTAGTACAACTTAACAGGGGAACTTTTTGTTATCTCCTAGGCTGGACAACATCCTTCCCTCTGACACCCTCTTATACACTGTTACAGATAATTTTGTTGTGCCCCCTTTGACATAAGTAGTTGCCAGCCTCTTTATGTGGTCTAAAACCAGCCTTTACTGTAAATTGGATGGTTCGGCCAAAACATCTCTATTTATCATATTCTAAGACATTTCTATCCATCAAAGTGCCCTTGTTATCTGTTTGGTGTTAGGTGCAGAAGGTACCAGGACAGCCTGCTGTTTTTTAAGTAATGTTTTGATATTAGTAATATGTTGGAAATGTATGTGTTTGCAGTATCAGTGTCTGTGAGGTCATAAGTTGACAGCCGGATTCCTGTTAACTTGGCTTTTTCCACTTAGGCCTTATGCCTTAGCCTGTTCTGCTAAGTTTTAGGCCTGATGCTCTCACTTTCTACTACAGCAGGAAATAGATTTCTATATTGTAGTTTAAATGAATTACCCAAAGTTCTGTATTAATATGTCTGTAAAGGATTTCCTATAGTGGGCAGCACCAGTGGTTCTCTCTCACTGTCAATCTCCAAGGGAGGCCACACCTCCCAATACTCACCATGCAGCAAGTTCAAAATAAAGGGGCCATCTCTGGCCCTTAGCAGGGCGAGCCTTGGTTTCAGGTCCCACCCCTTAGGGATAGTAGTCTCTGGCCCTTTAATAGGGCTAGCACGCACTTCAGGGTCCCAACCCTTAGGCAGGGCAAGCCAGCACATGGCAACAGTCTCGAGCCCTGCGTAGGGCAAGTAGATGGTTCTGAAGCCCTGGCCTTTAGGCAGGGCAGGCATCACCGCAGGACAAGTGTCCAGCCCTCACAGGGTGAGTGAACAGTCTACGGCCTGGTCCTCAGAGGGACGGGCAGGCAGCAGGAAACAGCCTTCAGCAGGATGAGGCAATAGTCTCAGATCTAGCCCTCTGCCAGGGCAGGCTGGCAGTGGGGGAAACAGTCTCTAGCCCCCAGAGGGGTGAGGAAGTGGTCCAAAGTCCCAGCCCTTAGGCAGGGCAGGCAGAAGGGAAGCAATCTCTAGCCCTCAGCAGGGCAAGTAGCTAGTTCCACACCCGGCCCTCCGGCAGGGAGTAGCAGACCACAGGGAGCAGGCTCTGGCCCTCAGCAAGCCATCACCCCTAGGTCAGACTAGAAAAGGGGAGGGGAGGCACAGGCCCACCCATCTCCAGTGCATCCCAGCCCAGGGCCCAGTCAGTGATGGGGTGTCCCATCACTGGGTCAGCAGGGCTCCAGCCAAAACACACTGCCTCAGAGTGAGAACAAGCTCAGCCGGAGCTTAGTCAGCTCCCCTGGGCTATTTCCTCCCACCCTCTCCCTAGAGTACCTGGTCTCCTGAGCTGTACCCCAGCTCCTCAGGGTACTCTGCCCAAGGGAAGCTCCAGAAGCCCTCAGCCTCATTGCCTGATGGCGGTTCTGGGAACTGTTCAAAGTCATCTGCAGAGGTCTGGGTCATAGGATCCTGGGGTCACAGGCAGTTGGTAGCTTGGGTAGCTCCCCCAGACCCCGGGTAGCTCCAGCAGCCTCTCCTCTAGGTTGCAAGATCCAGATGTCCCCTCCAGCTCACCAGGTTCAGGCAGGTCCCCAGGGCCCCAAGCTGTGGGTAGCTCCATGGAGCAATCAGATGCAGCCCTGGGCTCAGACACTCACAGAAGAAACTTCCCACTGCCTTAGTCACTTGGCTATGATTGACTGGTCAGGCCTGGTTTTTATACTCCTAGCCCCGCTTACCTACTTCCAGTCAGGTGGTGTACTCCCCAGCTCCAACCCCCAGGAGGAGTTTGGTTCTCCCTCGCTGTCAATCTCTAAGGGAGGCCACACCTCCGGGCTACAAAGCCTAGTAAGGAATCTATTTGTCAAAAAAAAATTTCCTGAATCTTTTTTTCTTTTTTTTTTGGTGAGGGGCATTGTTACGGTCATACTTGCTGACAGGCATTTTGCAATAAATTACCAAAACAACTGAAACTGGTGTGATTATATTGTGTTATATTGAGAAATAAAATATGCAGAATTTTAAAATATTGTGTGCAGAATTTTTAATTTTTTAGCACAGAATTCCCCCAAGAATAAAAAAAGATCAAGAGGTGACTTGATCCACTGTTTCAGTATATGGATTGGTCTAATTTTGGGTTACTAGCCCAGTAAATAGAGTTAGTTAATTTTGGGCTACATTTAAAGTGACTTTGAGCTATTAATGCAGAAGAAATCTGTCAAGCTTGGTCTTGAGTCAGTCAGTAGTACAAGGTGGAGAAACAGAAAAAGAAGAAGGAAGAGCAGAAGCAAGAGTGAAATCACTGAAGAAGGTAGAAGAGGGTTAGGTTTTTGCAACAGAACAAGAAACCACCACAAGCAGCAGTGACAGTAGCAGATGGCAGAGAAGAGAAGAGAGTAGCAGAAATGGCAGAGAAGCAGAAGAACAGCAGCAGCAGCAGCCAGAGCAGCAGTTTTGGTGCTGAAATAGAACAGAAAGACCTCTTTTGATAGACCAGAGGGAAACAAGCCTACAAAAGTGAGCATAATAACTATAGCATAAGATATAGAATAGGGTCTTTGAATGTGTATGCTGGGGATAATAAAGTTGGATGTCTGTGTGTGTTTGTTTGTTACTATGTATAATGTTTTTCTTTACTAAAATTGCTGTCAGTGTCTTACATGTGATTGATCACCATATGTAGAACATAATCACTTAAGCCATTTCCAACTATATGACATTGCTGTATTGGATACTTTGTTGTGTATACCTGTGCCAATAGGATTTGTGTTTGTTTCTTAATTTATGATTGTAAGATATATTGTATTAAGGAACTTTAATACATTGAATAAAGAATATTTTGTTTTAGAAGATTTCCTACATGTCCATCCTCTGAGCGGAAAGCTGTATGTGTCCTCCCAAGGGTAAACATAGTTAGTCTGTCTTGGGAAGTTTCCTGAAGGTGCAGGGGAACACCTGGTAAAACCCTGGCAATTCCCTTAGGGAGGGCCATCTTCTTTCACCTACCAAAACAGACAAATGAGTTACTGAAATAAGTGAGCCACTGGGGGATGTGTGTGTGCTGTGAGTCTGTTTTTGAGGGGTAACAATAACACAGTGAAGGCAGGGAACTGTGCAGGCTGGAAACATCCTGGTCAGAAGGGAGTGAAAGACAAGTTTCCACCCAAGAAAGGCAATGGCTGGGGAGCTAGAAGTCTGAAAGGGGGTGTCCTAGCTGAACCACTGGGGAAATACAAGTGTGGCTGCCCTGTGTTGTGACAGGCTCCATCTCATAGTTGCAGTTACTTGATACAGGGCTGGTTCTAGAGATGGGCAAGCAGGGCAGTTGCCCTCAACACTTCTTCCAGGGGGTGCCAGAATGCCACTGTGCAGATTAGCTGGGTTTTTTTGCTTCACTGATTGATCAGCTGTTTGTTTAGTTTTTTTGTTTGTTTTTGCTTGCCACTGGGAAGGAATGTTGAAAAATTTTCCCACCCAAGCCACCAAACTGGCTAGGGCTGCTTGTAGTTTGATAAGTTTATAGCTTGGATTATTTTTGGCCCTTTTGTTGCCTGCCCTCTGCATAGCCTGCCAGACTGCCCTTGCCATCCCCGTTGTATGAGAACATGCAATAAGTGAGGGCTGCCCTTGCCCCATGTGAGAAGCAATGATGTATGCCATGCTGCTCTGCTATTGGGTCAGCATGTCATGGGGTCATTTTGGCACACACTGACATTACTGTGTTGAGTGCAGAAAGGACCATGTCATACTGGAGGTTCTCTCTTCGAGTGATTGCTCATATGCATTCCAACATAGGTGAGTGCGCGCCCCGTGCACGAGCCTCCGGAAGCTTTTCTGCCCCTAGCAACCGCCTGTGGGTCGGCTCCTGCGCCCCCTGGAGTGCCGCGCTCATGTCGCGGTATATAGGGACACTGCCGACCCCGTGGCCCCCAGTTCCTTCTTTCCACCCGTGACGGTCTTTGGAACGCTGCCCCTTGCTCTTCGCAAGTAGCAATCTCCTCTTTAGTAGTTAGTAGTTAGTGTAGTTAGTAGTTGGTGAAGTTTATAGTTTTAAAAGTTAATTTTTTTTTTTTTAATATAAAAACTAAGAATTGTTTATTAGAGTTAGTTATAGTTGTTAGCCCGTACGGGCTACGTGGAGCCATGCCGGGCTCCACGGGGTTCAAAGCCTGTGCCGAGTGCTCAAAGGCTTTCCCGGTCAGCAACCCGCATGATCGCTGCCTCCGCTGCCTGGGGGAGCTACATCGGAAGGACAAATGCCGAATTTGTAAGTCCTTCAAACCCAGGACTCAAAAGGAGCGAGATGCCCGCCTCAGAACTATCTTAATGGAGTCGGCGCTTCGTCCAGTCTCCGAGCCCTCGGGGTCACCATCGGCACAGAGTGTCTCATCGGCGCACAGCGCTCCCCCGGCACCGGCAGCGGCACCGATGCGCAAGGTGCCGAAGAAAAAGAAGCGGCTGGAGGCTGTGTCGATGGACTCCCCCCTGCGACCGGTACAGCAGGGGGTACAGCAAGAGCCGACACCGGCATCTCCGCGCAGGGAGCCTCCCCCGACCCCGGGGGGTGAGGGAACTCTCCTGCAGGGGCCGTCGATGCCGGAGGCGTTTGTAGCGGCACGAGCTCTCATGGCCATGCCCACGCCTCCGTCCCCCCCTTGGCCGAGGGAATCAGGGATGACGTCTCGGGGTAGACCCGTGCTGGGTTACCCCGGTGGGCAGAGGAGACACGGATCATCGTCTCCCCCCAGACGGTCGAGGACGGGGGAAGCGGGAACTCCCCCTCCTCGCTCCGACCTTAGGTCGTTGAGCACCTCGGCACCGCAGCACCGGGAGCGGTCTAGAGGTTCCGAGAGCAGCCGCTCCACCTCGGGCAACAGGTCCTCGGTGTCCCAGCACCGCCCTACCAGCTATGCGGCACCGAGGGAGGCTGAATACCCTCTTCGACCTTCGGTGCGCAACTCCCGGCACTGGTCGACATCAAAGGACTCCCGGCACCGCTCCCATTCTTGGCACCGATCTGGCTCGCCTGCAGAGCCGAGACGCTCAGAGCGCACACGCGAGCACCGCTCTCGATCCTCGGTGCGCAGCTCCCGGCACCGGTCGCCGTCTCCTAGGGATGCCCGGCACCGATCCCGCTCTCGGCACCGATCCCACTCTCGGCACCGATCCCGTTCACCGGTGCCTAGATCTTCGGCGCGTTCGCGTGAGCACCGCTCTCAATCTTCGGTGCACAGCCCGGCGCGGATCCCGGTGCCACAAGCGACCAAAGCACCTCGGCACCGGTCTAGATCCCCGGACCGTACCCGCGCCAATTCCCGGGAAACTAGACATCGTTCCCGGTCTAATAGCAGCCGTCGTTGTCCAGCTGCTTCTGAGCCTCACCGTTGCCGCTCAACATCTGCAAAGACTAGCCCTATACACAGCCCGGTATGGCCCTCGGCACCGCACACTTCGGCACCGAGGGATTCTCCGGCGCATCATCATAGAGGGCGTTGTCACGAGCGGGACCGCTCCAGGTCGCTGGCAGATAATCGCCGTAGGACCAAAAGGCCCCGGGGGCATTCGTCCACCAGTTCCAGCCGGTCACCCCCCCGCCATCATCATAGACACCGCCGCGGTCGCTCCCGATCATCCCGGAGCAGATCACTGCCCGACCGAGACAGGGACCGGACAAAGCGCCCTAGATCGCGCACCCCGGCACCTCGCGGGCCTGGATCATATATATCGTTGGTTGTAGATGCCGTAAACCAAAGGGACAGACAAGGGGCCCAGTCGAGCACTCCCAAAAACAAGGAAAATAAAAAGTTAGATTTTTTTGGGAGAAACTTTTTGGGAGAAAAGTTTATTCGACTGCAGCTTTACAATTACGTATAGCGAACCATCAAGCGCTCCTTGGCAGATACAATTTAAATCTCTGGACTTCCCTCTAGAGGTTCCTCCGCGCGCTACCACCAGATATGGCGGAGGACTATAACACCATTCTCCAGGAGGGAGCGACGGTTGCTGGAGCTGCTCTCCAATCCGCGAGCGATGCCACCGATGCGGCAGGGAGGGCCATGGCATCTGGTATAGTCATGCGCCGATCTGTGTGGCTACAATCCTCCGGGCTGTCGTTGGAAGTACAGCAGGCCATCCAAGATCTGCCCTTTGATGGCATAGGCCTGTTTTCAGACAGAACAGACACTAAGTTCCACGCTTTAAAAGATTCTAGGGCCACCCTAAAATCGTTAGGCCTGTACGTGCCACAGGCCACAAGGCGTCAGGGCAAACAGCGCCCTCAAAGGCAGCAACAGCCTGTCCCCAGACTGCCTCCTCGACCCGCCCCGCCAAGGAGGGGCCGAGACCGCTTTAGGCAGGCGAACCGTAGAGACCGCCAAGGCCCTGCAGGGGGCTCCCAGCAAGGCCAGCAAAAGAACAATAAGCGGTCCTTTTGATGGGACGCTCGAGGGCAGCTCTCTCTCCACCCCATTGGATCCCACTCTAACCTTTACAGACAGACTGCTTCCCTTCCTCCGAGAGTGGCAGAGGATAACCTCGGCCTGCTGGGTGCTCAGCGTGGTGAAATGGGGTTATGCCCTCCAACTCTCAACATTCCCGCCGGACTCTCCCCCCACCCCGTCCCTCTTCAGGGACCCATCTCACGAGCTACTCCTCGTCTAGGAGGTGCACTCTCTTCTCCGTCTAGGGGCGGTAGAGGAAGTTCCTCCTATGGAAAGGGGCAGGGGGTTCTATTCCCGGTATTTCCTTATTCCCAAGGCAAAGGGAGGCCTGAGGCCTATTCTAGACCTTCGCCGTCTGAACAAGTTTATCAGGCGCCTCAAATTCCGTATGGTCTCCCTAGCCTCTATTATTCCCGCTCTGGATCCAGGGGATTGGTATGCTGCCCTCGACTTAAAGGACGCCTACTTCCATATCTCTATCCTCCCTGGGCACAGGCGTTTCCTCCGCTTTACGGTAGCGGGTGCCCACTACCAATTTTCGGCCCTACCCTTTGGCCTCTCCTCAGCGCCCAGGGTCTTCACAAAATGCATGGCGGTGGTCGCTGCCCACCTCCGGCGCAGAGGCGTCCAGATCTTCCCCTACCTCGACGATTGGTTAATACGGGGAAGATCCAGGGTCCATGTACAGAACAGCCTGGCCCTAACCTGCGCGACATGCACCAAATTGGGTCTGCTCATCAACGAGCAGAAGTCCACACTCACCCCGGTGCAGCGCATAGACTTTATCGGGGCCACCCTAGATGCAGTTCAAGCCAGAACCTTCCTCCCTCTGTCTCGATTCCAGACCACGACCGCCATAATTTCGGAATTATTCAGGTCCCCCACGACGACAGCCAGGCATTGCCTTCAGCTGTTGGGACACATAGCGGCATGTACATATGTGGTGAGGTTAGCTCGCCTCAAACTCAGGCCTCTCCAAGGTTGGCTGACTTCTGTGTACACCCCATCCAGACATTCACTCTCCAAGGTGGTCACCATCCCAGCCCAGGTACTAACGTCCCTCAACTGGTGGACAGACCCGAGGGAAGTACTACGGGGGGTTCCCTTTGCAGAATTGACCCCCTCTGTAACGCTAATAACGGACGCTTCAGACGTGGGCTGGGGAGCCCACATGAGCCGAGACCTCAGCACGCAGGGTCTATGGTCGCCTCACGAATTACACCTCCACATCAATGTCAGAGAGCTCCGGGCTGTCCGACTAGCCTGCAAGGTCTTCCTCAAGTTCCTAACGGGCAGAGTAGTGCATGTCCTCACGGACAATACAGCAGCCATGGTTTATATAAACAGGCAAGGGGGGGCACGCTCCTCGGCCCTGTGCCAGGAAGCCATACAACTATGGGACTTTGCGGTGAGGCACGATTTTCACCTATCTGCCTCTCACCTCCCAGGGGTCAGGAACGATGAGGCGGACCGCCTCAGCAGGTCGTTTTTACCCCGCCACGACTGGTCACTCCACTGGGAGGTGGCAACTTTTCTCTTCCACAAGTGGGGTACTCCCCAACTAGATCTGTTTGCCTCAGCGTGGAACAAGAAGTGCCCGAGGTTCTGCTCACTCCGGGGACGCGAGCAGGGCTCCCTCTCGGACGCCTTCTTAATAGACTGGATGAGGCCCCTGATGTATGCATTTCCCCCCGTCCCACTACTCCCCAAGGTACTCTTGAAAGTCAAGAGAGACAAAGTGGATGTCATCCTCATTGCACCAGCCTGGCCCCGGCAACACTGGTTCAGTATGCTGTTGGACACGTCCATAGCCGAGCCAATACCGCTTCCGAGACGCTACGACCTCCTCTCCCAGGACCGGGGTCGTCTTCTGCACCCGGACCTGGACTCCCTTCACCTGACTGCATGGAGGCTCTGTGGTTAACGGAGGGAGAGAGAGCCTGCTCAACACAAGTTCAGCAGGTCCTGCTGGGGAGCAGGAAGCCTTCCACTCAGGTGCTGTATAAGGCTAAATGGAAGCGCTTTACCTTTTGGGCGGAGTCCCGGGGGATCTTACCCAACTCTTCGCCCATCCAGGCAATCCTAGAGTACCTCCTACACTTAAAGATGCAGGGCCTTGCACTAGCCTCCCTGAGGGTACACCTGGCGGCCATCTCGGCCTTTCACCGGCCAATGGAAGGGAGGTCTATCTTCTCTCACCCTATGTCCTGTAGGTTCCTTAAGGGGATAGAGAGACTATATCCGCAGGTCCGTGACCCGGTACCTCTCTGGGACTTGAACTTGGTTCTTTCTATATTAACAGGACCCCCCTTTGAGCCCATGGCTACATGCCCTTTGCTAGTCCTTTCCTGGAAGGTGGCTTTCCTAGTAGCCATTACATCGGCTAGACGGGTCTCCGAGTTGAGAGCTTTGACCTCGGAACCCCCTTATACGGTCTTCTATAAAGACAAAGTGAGGCTGAGACCCCACCCAGCATTCTTACCTAAGGTGGTGTCTCAGTTTCACTGTAACCAAGACATTTTCCTCCCCGTGTTCTTTCCCAAACCACACGGATTGGAGGCAGAGCAGAGATGGCATTCCTTGGACGTCAGGCGGGCCCTGGCCTATTATATCGATTGTACAAGGCCATTCAGGAGGTCAACCCAACTGTTCGTCGCAGTCGCGGACAGAATGAAAGGCTTACCTGTCTCTTCGCAACGCATCTCTGCATGGATCACCGCCTGCATACGTACCTGTTACGATCAGGCGAAGGTGCCGCTTCCGGGAACCGTGACGGCACACTCGACCAGAGTCCAGGCTTCGTCAGCGGCCTTCCTGGAGCATGTGCCACTGATGGACATCTGCAGGGCAGCGACTTGGTCATCAGTCCATACCTTCTCATCTCATTACGCCATCGTGCAACAGGCAAGAGAGGACGCGGTTGTCGGCAGAGCCGTACTAAGATGGGCTACTCGACAGTGACTCCTACCCGCCTCCAAGGTATGGCTATTTAATCACCTATGTTGGAATGCATATGAGCAATCACTCGAAGAGAGAAAACAAGGTTACTTACCAGTAACTGTTGTTCTTCGAGATGTGTTGCTCATATCCATTCCAAAGCCACCCTCCGTCCCCGCTGTCGGAATCGGCAGAAAGAAGGGACTGGGGGCCACGGGGTCGGCAGTGTCCCTATATACCGCGACATGAGTGCGGCACTCCAGGGGGCGCAGGAGTTGACCCGCAGGGGGTTGCTAGGGGCAGAAAAGCTTCCGGAGGCTCGTGCACGGTGCGTGCACTCACCTATGTTGGAATGGATATGAGCAACACATCTCGAAGAACAACAGTTACTGGTAAGTAACCTTGTTTTTGCATCCATGGTAGCCCATTTAGCATGATCTGTTGATCTCTTTGTGGATGAATCCCTTTTGCTCCACCCAGGATACTGCCTCATCCAGCCAAGAGCTTCTTTTTCTACCTTGTCTTCTTCTGCCATCAACTTTCCTTTCCCATGCCCTAAATGTGCACCACATCCAATGGTGCTGGAACCAGGGGACCATGGCTCCCCCACTTGCCACTTCACACCTGCCTGAAGCTTGCAGTTTAGCGGCAGCAACGTCCCCCACCCGATCCCCAAACTACACCTATGTTAAAACGTGGGGGGTATGGCCCCTTGGCCTCCCCTGGTTTCAGCACCTGTGGCACCCTTCTACAAAAGTGCTGGTGCCCTTGATCACAGCTGAACCCCTTACGTTACAACACAGGCTGCAAATTGACTCCTTTCCTAAAATCTCTGACTATCGTTTGCTGAGTTCCAACCATCTCCAATATGTTTTCACTGGTTACAACACATCTATCCCTGGCTCCCCAGCACAGCCACCACCAAAAAGGGATGACCCTGGGAAAACCTGCACAGGCACCAACTGTACGTCATTGTGATTACAGGGAGTGATCTTGGGGGGGGCCACTGGCAGCCCCACTGAGAATGAGGGGCTAACAATCCCAGGGTAGGCTGCAGCCCAGGATCTACAGAGAGCCCAGTGGAGCCACAAAGACCAGGCCTCGTCTGCAACCATCTTGGGCGTGGCCTCCAGGACAGGCCCACTACAAGATGGCGGTCGAGGAGAGTTCTTTACTTCTTCCCTCTACCGCCCCTCCCCACCCCACCCCCTCCAGTCACGTGCTCAGTTGTCTGGGGCAAGGCTGCGTCAGCGCCGCCTGTGCCCCGGAAGTAGAGCAGAGCTTACAGGACGTGGATAGCCTCAATTCCGGAAGCGCTGGGGTTCCGGGGTGGGCGGCCTGTGGCCACCCAGAGATGGCTGCTGCCCGGCGCAGGAGGCAGCGATCCAGCTGGGCGGCGGCTCCGGCGCTCTCCCGGCGCGGGGGAGCGGGGTGATGGGAGCGGGCCGCCCGCCCGCCCGCCGCCTTTCCGGTTGAGGGAGGTAGGAGCAACCGCTTTTCGCCGGCGCGGGGAAGAGGATCAGGGGGAGCAGCGCGGCCGGGCGGGCGGGAGGCGGCTCGAGTGGCCGAGGCAGGCAGGCGCTGGGGAGGAAGACACGGGACTGGCCGGCCCAGGCGGGCTCGCGGGGAGGGGGCTCGCGGGGAGTGAGGCGGGTGCATAGCGGGGAGGTACTTGGGTAGTGGGGAGGCGAAGACCCAGGTCCAAGGGGAACCAGTTTCGTGCGGGGTCCTGGGACTGGGCCTGTCAACGGGTGGGTCGGGAGGGCAGTAGCCCAGGGAGGGGAGGTGCCCTGGGCCTGGCCTCTGTTTTAGGGGTGTCGGTGTGGGGAGAAAAGGATAGTTGGTTTTTCTTTTCTTCATCCATCCATCGTTATTTCAGTCGTGCTGTCAAGGGCCGTGCCACTCACAAATGTCTAGCTGGCAGATCCTCGTCCTGAGCAGCCTGCAGGGTGAATTGGTCCCTTGTAATTGAGCTGCTTGTAATCGAGCTTTGAAAAGCATCGATTTTGGCTATTATAATACGTGCAGTTTAGTAAAACTTTTTCCTGACTCAGCTTTCGGAGGCAGCATGATTTAGTGGTCTGAGTCAGGAAGCCCGGAAAGCCCAGCTCTGCCACGTGCCTGTTGTGTGACCTTGGTAAGCCACTTCATCACTCACTGCCCCAGCAAGACAGTGTGGTGATAAGTCTTCATTTGCTAAGTTTTCTGGAGACTTATATAATGGAAATACTACAATTTTTTGGGCATCTTTCACAGAAAATCCCAGAGCATCTTCCAAAAACACAAACATGAGCAGCATCTAGAACTAGTTCTTCAACGTAAAACTATACATCGATAAACTTTTCTAAAGATGGCAACCGGTGCCATAGGTGTAGAACTTCCACACTGAGGGATTTGCAACAAAATGAAAATAAATCACAAATGTCACTTATATCTAGATTTCATCTGAAATGTGTTAATTTAATACTTTATAAGTCTATAAGCCGTGGCTTGTTCCTTGTAACAACATACTGAAAGTAATCACAAATGTAAACTTCCCTTACAGTTACATAAACATAGTAAAATGGGAAAGAATGGCTTAATTACTGGGGAAATTGTGTGCCCAGGATGGCATAATTCAAGTTGCAGGTGACCATCTCCAGCTGCTTGATCTCTGTGGGAGGGTACCAGATTTTAGCTCTATGGAGGACTTTTCGATCAAAGTGTGGTTTTAAGTCTCTTAGTCATTCAGAAGTGACTTGTGTTTAAGAGCACATGTATTTTAGTCAGCAGTAACTTGTGCTGTCTGACTGAGTCTTATTCGGGGTAGGGGTGGAGGAACTGGAATAAATGTGTGGGTTTTTTAATAATACCAGTTATGGAAACCTGTAATAGCTGTAAGTTAAGAGAGAATCAGGCAATTCCAAGTAGGTAAACCAAGAAATCATTGTTTAGGGTTGACTTTTCTAAACTAATTCAGAGCTAAGGCTGATATTCTGTCTGTAATTCATGTCGTGTGAAGAAAGAGGGAAGAAAGTAAAATATGAGTTTACAAAATGACCTCTGAATTTCTTAGATTGTGTTGCAGTTTTAATTATACTTGTGCATTTATTTATTCAAGTTCATTTGCTTGTTTTTAAAAGAAGATTACTAATAGCCAACTATAAAATGTCTAATTACTAGAAAAACTAGACTGCCACATGTACTGTATCATTTTTAATGCAGTGCTTACCCAATAGTACAACATCTTATTTTAAACTGTTCTGGATTATGTGGTGATTTAGGAGTATCTGACAGACCCATCTAGTATATTAGACTGAGGCATCCTGCTCAGTTGTTTAACTTGTACTTTTAAATAATGTAAATACATGTTACCAACTTGATAGGAATAGCTGAAAAAACTGTTGGTTTTGTTTGGGTATATAAATCTTCTAGCCACGATAAGTACAACATGGCCAACTTTCCCCCACTTTTGCCTTGCCAGTGTTCCTCTAGTTCAAGGTAGAAGTACAACTTGTAGATCTGTCACCAAAACAGCCACTTGGACATGGACACTGGGAGCTGTTATAACTTTGTTAGCTATTAATGTTAAAATCTGTTTTCATTATCTTATATGTATTATAGACAGTTTATTTCTAGTCTGAAAATACACATAGTAGAAGTGCTCCTACTAGGCACTGAGCCTCTGCAGTGTTTCTAACTCTCAATATTAAGAATCAATTATATTAAACACCTAAAAACCATTACCAATTACTCATTCAAACTCACTTCACATCTCCGTTTACTGTGCTATTATGTAACCTCTTTCTATCCCCTCTTCAAATGTCACGGAAAAAGAGAAAACCAGCAAGTTTGAAAGAGTTAACAAATCCAGGTCCTAGTAGACCTAGGAGCAGAAGAGAGTATGTTCCAAAGTAGAGGACCTCTTACAAACAGTTCCAACTCCTTTGATCTGGAATGCCCTCAATGTAATCATCTCAGATGGCCATGACTGCAGTAATATGGTTTGAGGACATAGGGAGTGTCTTCAACTATTTAGAACTGTGAAAATCAAGGCCGGTGCTTAAAAAGCTCAAAGGGAATTAGTACAGTGTGGCGAACCAGGCATATGTGCTACCTATGAAAAACGCCAGTTAAGAGATGGTTGATGTATTCTGGACTAGCTTCCACTACTAGCCCTGAGGTGTAGCCCAAGTAGGACATGCTACATTAATCTAATGTTGAAGCAATAAATACATAAGTATAGTTGGGTCCACATCCAAAATGAGATTGCACTTTGTTTATCAAGTGCAGATGAAAAAACGTGCTCTGAAATGGCTGCTACTTGGACATTCAGGATAACTCCAAAGTCTAGTAAATTGCAAAACTAACTTTCAAATAATGGCCATTCAGTTAATGGTGCTGGTACAAGTCTAGCCAATCAGTCAGTTTTCTTAGCCTAGTCAATTAATGCTATTTCTGTCTTGTTGAGATTGAACCTTAGTCAATTAGCCCTTTGTCCAAGCCTCAGTCTTCAGTAGACACTGGGTCATCCATTTAACTTTTCCAGAAGAATCACCATAAAGATGTTATGTAACTGAGTATCATTAGGAAGCTGTTGTGGTAATGCATGACACCTTACTAGTCTATGTAAAGAAGGAAAAAATCCAAAGCCCCAAATGGGATGTACTTGTTCAATAGTATCTAGTAGTTATACTGTTTTATCAAGTAATCCACGAACTAGAGACTGGATTATATCTGTACTTAATGCATGTTTTGTTTTTGTTAAAGGTGCAGAGCATGGAGAATGATGAACTTCCGCCAGAGGATGGGATGGATTGGTGTGGGGTTGTATCTCTTAGCAAGTGCTGCAGCTTTTTACTATGTCTTTGAAATCAATGAGACTTACAACAAACTAGCACTGGAGCACATTCAACAACACCCTGAGGAGCCACGAGAAGGAACCACATGGACACACTCCTTAAAAGCACGACTGCTGTCACTACCTTTTTGGCTCTGGACTATTATATTTTTAATACCATATTTACAGATGTTTTTGTTCCTTTATTCCTGTACAAGAGCTGACCCCAAAACTGTGGGCTATTGCATCATTCCAATCTGCTTGGCTGTTGTTTGCAATCGTCACCAAACATTTGTGAAGGCCTCTAATCAGATCAGTAGATTACAGTTGATTGACACTTAATTCAATCTCCAGTTTCAATAGCTGCTTCAGGAACAACCTGTATGTCTGACCTAATTACAAGATTGAAGTTCTGAAAGGAGGCTGGAAAGAGCCTTTCCTTTCGTATTGCTAGATATTGAACAGTAGCTGCTTTCTATTTAAAAAAATTATTTTTAAAGTATGGACTTATCATACCAACCAGAATAACAGGACCCTGTGAGAGACTTGATGGGAGCAATCCTCATTCTGCCTTATAATGCAAAATTGCCACCCTCCTTCTGAAGTATCCTGTGGAGAAGTATACTTCTGCAACCATACTCCACTGTGCAAAAAAATGACGACGTGCAAGCTTTCCTTTTGAGAGAATCAGTGAAAATGGACACTTTTGTGGTACATGTAAAAAGATTAGAACATGATAAAAGCTGCATTTAACACATTACCTTGCTCTCTCCTTTTTTTAATAATATTGCACACTTACAATAGGGCTTGTTTCTTAACTATCCTTTTTAAAAAGAGATGAGAATGAAGTATAGCTCAACAGCTTTTTAGTGAGGATAGTCCTTTTCTTGGTCAAAGTCACTGAGTTAGAGAGCAGACAACATATTTTAATAGGCAGAATTTGGGGAGTGGCCTAGGCCGAGAGGTGAGATGTCTTTAACATCTTTTCGCTGATGCCAAAGAAAGGCTGGTCACTAGTTGTGGACTAGAGGTTCTACAAAACTCATTTTTCTTTAATTATTTTCTTCCTACTTTTCTCTGTGGTAACTGAGTTCACTGCTATTGTGCATCATTACTCAAGAGGAACTAGAACCACTTTTGGTGGATCAACTGTATTGGGGAAGTACTATGAAAATGGGAGAATGAGATGTTCAACATCAACTATTGCTGGAAAACCAGTGAGATGCAAACAAACAAAAGGTTACAGGAATATCCAATCTTTTACCCAAATACTAAACAACTGAGCTAAATAATCCCATTCCTACAATGAGTACCAGATTTCTTATTTTCCAAAAACATGTAGAAGTGTTACTGGTGGTGGTCCTATATTAGTTTCACTCTCCATTTTCAGTGTCCTTTTTGGCATAGTACCTAATTCTGACTATTGCTACTGCCATTAATTTAAAAGCAGATTCTAAGGCCAGAGGAGACTATTGTGACCATCTAGTCTGATCTCCTATATAACAGGACACAACTTCCCAAAAATAATTCTTAAATATATCTTTTAGAAAAACATCCAGTCTTGGTTTAAAAATAGTCAGAAGAATCCACCATGACCCCTGATAAATTGTACTAATGGTTAATTACTGTTAAAAATGACCTAATTTCCACTTTGAATTTGTCTAGCTTCAGCTTCAAGCCATTGGATCATGTTATACCATAATATGTTAGATGGAAGAGCCCATTATTAAATATTTGTTCCCCATACAGGTACTTTACAGACTGCAGTGAAGTCACTTCTCTTTAAGCTAAATCAATTGAGCTTGTCTTTGCTTCCTAGGATAGAGTCCCCTGTCGTCTAAAAATGGCCTACGTTCTTTGTTTATATATATATATATATATATATATATATATATATAGCCATATTAAAACAACTATTCTTTGCTTGTGCCCAGTTTGCCAAGCAATCATCATAGTTCTGAATCAATTACCTGTCGTCTTAATTATTTACCACTCCAATTTTTGTGTCATCTGCAAACTTTATCAGTGATGATTTTGTTTTCTTCCAGGTCAGTGATAAAAATGTTAAATAGTGTAGGACCAAGAACTGATTCCTGCAGGACCCCACTGGAAACATAGCTGCTTGATGATTCTCCATCAAACTGAACCATCCTGTTTCAGTATGCCATATTGGTGCTTATTTTGTGGTCCTTTTGGTTTTAGTGGAACTCGTTAAGTTTCTAGCCCTTGTGGAGATAACCTGGAATATGAAACCAGCACAGGGCTGTCTTCTGAAAGGCAGAAGCAGTAGGCCCAAAACAGATAGTTTATACCCCTTATGTCAGTTATATGTGAACTTCACTATAACTGTTAATATTCTGCTGTAGCAGAAACATCCACATGTTTTGGGACTGCATGGATACTGGGGAGATTACAACCACTTCTCCCTCTACGTCTGCTTTCAATGTTACTATGTTTAAACACAGCAGCTAAAACATTCTTAATCTTTCTTTTGCATTTGAAGAAATTCTATCTGTGGTTTTAAATGCAATGGTGCTGAGAACTGAACAATCTACTCTTTACAAGAAGGCAACTGTAATAAGTTCTAATTGAAAAGTAAAATACTTAAGGAGTCTTGCAAAAGTGGTAAGTAGGAATGAAAATCAACTTTCTGAAGGCAGAGCTTTAATAGTGTGAGCTAAATTCTTTTTTTTTTTTTTTTTAAATCAGTTAAAACCTATAAACTTATTTTCCAGGTTTCTAAAACGAGAGAATCTGCCCTACTTTCATTACATAGAGACCATGCTGATATCACTGAGACAGTAATTCCATTTAATGAAATGGAAACATGTTTCCAATACTGCCCTGAAAAAAATCCTTGATAGTTTCCTAGTTAATCTATCAGTGGAGCTTCTAAGCATTGGCTGGTAGCAGTCCCAACAGGCAGCTATGTTGGGCCATATTTTCCCCCTACTTCCTCAAATATCCCTTTGTCTAGATTTCTGGGCAACATAAGCAAACAAAGTCAAGAAGGGTACATGGCTCATGCCACCTCTGCCTTCAACCCTGAAAATTCAAATTGGTTCAGTAAGTTTGAATCCTTTCCTTTTAAGCTCTTCCTCTACTATATAGGATGTGATCCACTGTGCTGATAGGTGTGGCTCCTTTTCTGCTGGCTGTTATGCTAAAATTTTAGAATATACATTTAGAATATGAATTTTAAAGTTGTCAGGCACAAAGAAGAAAACTAGATCTGTGCCTCTGAAGAGGACCCTTGGTAGAAGAATATCTACAACAGGAAGTTTAAAAAAAAAAAGGGCAGTCTGATTTCAGTGTTAGGCAATCACATGGTCTTTCATAGATTATTCAGCTCTTCTACGTAACAGGCTCACCTCCTTGAATGGGACAGAGTATAATAATGATTTCAGCATTTGATGTTCATAGGCTAGATCTTGTTGGAAGATAGCAGAATCACTTTGATTATACTGCTGGATTTAAAGAGCATCTGCTTTGGAAATAACTATGCAGAGAAATGCATGAACCGTAATATAATTGGGGCTATTTGGTAATGATTTAATATTAAGAGGGCTAGTGCCAAGACTGCTCATCAACATTTTTACCACTCTGTCGAGAGCTGCTTTGAACAGATGGTAGAAATGCAGGAAGTTAGTCACCACCATTGCACTAGCATCAAGAGAGCTGTGTCATGGGGAGGTT
This sequence comes from Emydura macquarii macquarii, assembly GCF_026122565.2. Lineage (NCBI taxonomy): Eukaryota > Metazoa > Chordata > Testudines > Chelidae > Emydura > Emydura macquarii. Next base: position 902,275 of record NW_027131366.1, on the reverse strand, counting down.
TCCTTAAAATTCAGGTGGTAAGAAATCAAAATAAAGAATATCAAGTTGTCTAAACTGCTAGTTTTTTAATCATCTTAAAAACATAGTTAAACTATCCTAAAGGCTTTTAGATATTCCTTACTGCAGGGGTTCTCAAACTGGGGGTTGTGACTCCTCAGGGGGTCTTGAGCTTTCAACCCCGGCACATGCTGGTAAAGGTGGCATGGCATGGGGGGTAGGGGAAGGGGTCATCACAGCCTGCAATATTTTCAAAGGGGGTCTTGGCAAAAAAAGTTTGAAAACCCTTGGAGATACTGGTGAGTTCTCTCATCCAAGTAGACTAGTAGCTTTTAGCATAGATTCTTTCCTCTAGAAACTACAGTTTTAGACTTCTTAAATACTGTTAACTTCTATTATGGAATTTTATCATTTGGCTTTAAATATCAGATTTTCTAAGGTGGAAAAGAAATGAATTGTAAGGTAGTTTCCAAGTTCATAATTATAGTGCAAAAACCGTTTTTGGCCACACTGTTTATCAGAGAACCGCTCCTATGAAGAACACAATTATCATAGGAATGACTACAGCTCTTCAAACTAACACTGGAAAATAGGAACTGCTGTAGAAGAGCAGCTGAGAGATCCATGAAGTTCAATATTCTACGTTTGGCAATGGCTAATACCTGAAGATTCAAAGAAAGAAGTCTTCTTTTAAAAAAATGCTGTTTAAGAGGCCTTTCACTGGAAGGCTTAGTTCCCTGGCTATTTCACGCATACACATTGCTGTAGCTCTTTCTTGGGTCTCTTGTCTTATGTAACAGCATTGTTGATCATCTCTGGATTGACATCTTTACGAAAGTGGAGTTTGCCATTCCCGTAGCCTTAAGAATGTACATTAACTACCACCTCTACAGTCTGACCTCATCACACATGCATGGTGTAAACAAATGCATGAAAAAAGTGAATTGTTTTAACTAACATTTGCATCAGCTATGGTTTTACTTAAGCCCTAGAATGCAAGCTCACTCTTGCAACTGACTGAATTATTGTGTAAACTAGCAATTTGAGCATCTTATAATTGCTATTTTTTAAATTAAGAATGCATTTCTGGAACTTTGTGTCTTTTGGGCCTAAATGCACTGAATGAATTAACTTTTTAAACAATAAAACCTTTAAAATTTTTCTGGTTTGGGTTTTTGTTGGCTAGGGGAAGGAACAGATTATAATTGATCTGCTGAGAATTTTAAACTCAAATTAGTGCAGGGGTGGCTACCCCGCGGCTCGTGAGCCGCATGCGGCTCTCTGCAGTTTTGCTTTGCACATTGTATGGTGCACCAAAGCGCAATTGACAAGCTGCCGCCAAAATTGAGGGATCAGCGTGAATTGGCTCTTTGCAGTATGTATAGCTATTTTTTGGCTCTTCGTCTCCGACTGGTTGGCCACCCCTGAGTTAGTGCATGAGTTCTGTTCCTCCATGTGGTCTTGTACTTGCCTTTCAAAAAAGAATTACAGTGCATGGTGGGTTAGTGTTTAGAGGACAATAGATGCATTTAACACTAACCTAAATAAGTCTGTTCTGCTCTGTTGCCTGTTTTGCTGATGCTCACTTTATTTTGGTTTCAAGATTACATTTACCTCAAATGTAAGCTACTCAGCACTTCCTCTTGAGTGGATTCATGACATTACAGTAGAATATTTTTCATTATGGATCAACACATCCAGTCTCTATTATTCATTCTGGATAAGAAACAAGGCTACCAGGGCAGCAGGCTCTGGCAGCAGCAGACCTCAGGGAATAAAGACCAGTGAGAGCAGCCATAGTAGACAGATACTGGAGCAGGGAGTTAGGAGAGAGTGGTAAAACAGCTGTTCAGCCATGCCATTACATGGCTGTTGAGGAAAAGTGACCCAGCTGGGTAAAGAGCAATGACAGATCTACATAAAAAAGCAATGGAGGAAGCCCACACAATGGACAGAAAAGGCTACATCAGAATTGCCCTGTGGCAATTGTTTTTTGTGTGCCAAAGGGCTGGGGACTTGTAGCCAGCTTTCATCAGTTAATTTTCTTCCTTGGTTGCTGTGTTGTCTCCCAGGCAGCATAGCTAGCAAGCCTCTCTCTACCTCCACACTCTGAGAGGCAGCTGGACTCTTGCTCTAGTGGCAGATTCTCTATTGTCCAATGACCAGTACATGAGATACTACAAGAAACACACTAATCCAGTCGCCCTTTTGTGAGGAAAGCCAGGGTGTAGGAGGCAGCTGCAGGCACATAGCTAGGCATCAAGGGAAAAAAAAGACTTCATATACCTGCTACAGTGAAGTGACAATTCCACAGCCTCTTACAAAAAATGACAAATTCTACATTCACAGAATTGTGGCATCTATTGCAAACTAGGTGAGATTAACAGGGTAATTCATACATCTTAGGGCTATTGTTTCAGGCATCTTACACATACAGGTAAGCATCTATTTGCATTCTGTTCACATTTTCAAGGCTATCCTGGCAATAATAAGGGCTAGAAACTTCTTTTTTTAAATGAAAGTTGAGATACTGGTGCATGACTCTACAGCTGCAGAATAGCCAGGGCCCTGCTCATATATTACATTGCAGAATAAGAGTGAGGCATAGTCAGCTAACTTGCCAGAGGCCACATTCAGCCCTCTGCTATAGTCGTCAGACCAGCATCATGTGAGACAGACACGAAGTCCACCAGAGACATTGCTAGTCCCAATTTGTTTTGTCTGGAAGGCACTTAACACTATACTGAAAGGTGGAAAAGCAAACCCTTAGATAAAATTTTTAACTAATGAACATGCTGACTACAGTGAAGTAACAGATGGTTCCCAATAAGTGTCCTAAAAAAAAGTTTATTTCTGTGTTTATTCCTAATTGATGTAACGGCTAAACCACACAAAACTAATTAACAGATCAGGTACATTATTCACTGAGTGAACTGCAAAATTGACCATGCTTACTATACTTAATCTTCATAGGCAAATAAAGTCAAGTTTAAATATAACAATACCTAGCACTTCTAGAGCATTTTATAACCCAGTTCATCTTTATATTGTTGTAAGCTAGGTTTTTTTTTTTTTTAAAAGACAAGACAAAGTAGTGTTGGTGTTACAAAGCTGACATCACCCTGCTGACAATTTCTTGCCATTATTGATTTAACAATACTTTAAATGGCTCATTTTAGTAATTAATTGAATTATGGTGGCACAATTCTAATTATTCGGATTCTAAATACCTTTGCATGTGTCAACTGTTAAACAGATGTGTCTGAGACCCAGTATCACCAATAGATCTTTTAGGATTTTTGTAAAACTGAATTTTTTTTTAAATAACTACTTCCTTGCCAATGTATTTAAGCAGGTCTAGAATATTCCAGTTATTTTATACAATCCCTATCAATAGCACCCTTATAAGAAATTGTTAGTTTCTTGTAGTTTAATATTAGAGTACCAACTTGCTCTTTTTTTTTTTTTTAAATTGTGACATTCCATTTTAAGAGTGGCAGGAAAAATACCAGGAGCCCAGAAACTGTATAAAATAGATCTCAACTATCCACGGCTTTAAAAAGATTCAAAACTGTAAGTAGAGCCCTGCAGGGATACAAAATATGTATCTGCATCCAATCTGCTATTTGCAAACATGGTCCGCAGGTATAAAGCAGATATCTGCAGATTGCAGGGCTCTAGATATAAAATTTGGATCTCCATCCATCTGTGATCCACAAAAAACGCAGATCTGCAGAATTGCAGGGCTCAAACTACAAACCTTAGTGGCCAGCTTAGTAAAGAGATCTGCAGAACAAAGGTTCCTCTTGTTTCTAGGTAAGAGAATTTACTACATAACACCTCACTTTCTTTTGTCAGATATTTTATTAGTAACATTAAATACCAGAAAAAGGAAAAGGCATTTCCTTTCTAAAACTTAACCAGAAGGAACACAAATGCAGTTATCTAGTTTCCAAAAATAGTTGTTTCCTCCAGAGGTACAACTATCCAAAATAAACACTAACAAAGTCAATAGCAGAAAAGTCTTTTTTTAAATTTTAAACACTTTTAAAGGCCATAGTCAAGAGTGCCCACTTTTTGTCCGTTTTAAAGGTGGTCCATCTGCACATGTTCTGAGGTCAATGTTGTTTTCTTCATCTTCGTCCTCCTCCTCTTCCTCCCCAATATCACCTTTTAAAATTATAATGCGGATTAACATCAGAAGTACAAAAATTACCCACAAAAGGCAGAGGGATTGCAATAGCTGCGGCTGACCCGCTAGAAATGAAGGTTTTGCACAGGAATCAGTCGAGTTACTGGCTATGCTACGGGAATTGACTGATCTACGTGAGCGATTCTCCACCTTTTCTAGAGCAGCGCCCTCTTCGCCATACCAGGCACCCTCCTGTGTGGGGTGGGAAGGGAAGGGAAGGCCGGTGTCAGCCGGCTGAGACCCCGAGGTCTGAGTCAAAGGAGGGACGCCGGGCGGGCGCACACACCCGCTCCAATCCCTCCCCACCCTTTGCCCGGCGTGGCAAAAAGGGGGCTCAGCTCACGTACGCAGGGCTCGCGGCCAATTGATCCAGGTAACACAGACACGAGCGGCGCCCCGGGTCTCCCCGCCTCACCCGGAGCTCATGTCATGTCATGTCTGTCCTGTCCTGTCCAGCCGGTCCGGGCTCGCCTGGCTGCCGGGCACCCGGCCCCGAGCCAGTCAGCGCCGCGCCGCGCCGCCCGCAGCGCCCCCTCCCCGGGCGTCACTCACCCCGCGGCCCCGCTCCGGGCCCCGCCCCCGCGGGGGCCCCGCCGCTCTCCTGCTGCACCAGGGGCGCAAGCAGCGCCGTGACCTGCTCCTGCAGCTGGCACAGGCCGCGCAGCAGCCCCCTCAGCTCCCCGCCGGCGCCGGCCTCAGGCTGGCAGCGCACGCGAAGCGGCTGCTTCTGCCCGTCGCGCCCGGTCAGCTCCGCCCGCAGCTCCATCCCCCGCCGCCGGCCTGAGGGACAGCGCAGGCGCGGCCCGGAGGCGGAGCGCCAGGCACCTGGCGGAATCTGTCGGTCACCGAGCTAACCCGGAAGCACTCACTCGGCACCCGCCCCGCCTACGAGGAAACGCAACCCAGGCAGGCAGGGACTGGGAAGGAAGCGAACCGCGACGCACGCGCGGCAACTCTCGCGAGGGCGTCACGTGCGAAACTGTCCGTCCGACCGCCCCCTGTCCCGTCATATGACGACTCCTCCACCCCTCCCCCCCGCGTCCGTCACGTGGCTATGGCCAGCCCCTCCCCCCTTTGTGACTTGTTGCTATGTGCCCGGTCCCCCACGTCACGCGCTGAATCCTTTGTCACGTGGGGTGAGGGCAGTTCCGCTTCCGTTGTGGCGCCCCCTGGCGTTGGCTCTTGTTTCCCGCCTTAGCCCTGTCTGCGCTGCCTCGGCCGGGACCCGCGATGGAGGCTGCGGCGGGGGGCACTGAGCCCGCTGGCGGCTGCGCGGGGGCCCCGGAGGAGCCCGTGGTCTCCCTGGCTGATGTGTTGGCGGAGAACGAGGAGCTCGAGAAGGAGGCGCGGGCGGTGCTGGGTGGGAGCGACCACGAGCGCTGCAGTTACTCCCAGGTGAGGGGGCGGGGCGGGGGGTCTCGGGGACCGGGAGCCTCCGGCAGGCGAAGAAGCGGCGGTGGAGGGGTTCGGGCCTTAGGCAGCTGCGCGGTTAGCGGCCCTCTGGGGCGGGTGGGTGCGCGGGTTTAGGCGGCAAAGGTGGGGGGTGCTGGGATGAGGGAGCAAGCGGGGGGGGGGGCAAGGGCGGTCTGGGTAGCACAGGTCGTCACACGGTGTGGGGATGGGGGTATGTGGGGTAGGGGGAGGTCCGTGGAGGATGAGGGTACGGGGGATAGGTGTGCTGGGCGGGTGGAGCCAGGTAGTAGGTGGGGCCGTCGTGATGCGGGGCTCGGAGAGTGGGGCGGGGGTGAGGTTTAGCCTTTGACTTTCTTCAGGAATTCCTAGGTGGGGGCTTTATTGGTCCAGAGCCCAGGTGCTACTTGGGGGTGGGGACGGGACTTGGCCATCCCCTCTGCCTGACATTCAGTGCCCTTTTGTGGCAAGCCCCTTGGTGAGGTAGGACTGCAGAGATGGTCCCTCAGGGGCAGCAGAAGAAGGTGGATTCCCCCAACATTCTTGTATTTGGGGTACCCTGTCTTTGATAAGGTGCCTTTTTGTGCTGCCTCTGCCTCCCACACAGGGTTTGCATGCTAATAGCAGGGCCCCACAACAGCCCAACTCAAGAATTTATCCCATCATATAAATTGTAGTCATGGGCCACCAACTGTCATGTAACGGTCTTTGGTAGGAGACAAAGTTGGGAAAACCATCAGCATACTGGTCTCTGGCTGCTCTCTAGGTAAAGAGAGGACTTGGTGTCCAGCACGCTCTGTCCAGCTCCGATAATTTAACTTAACCCATCATTTTCTCCCTATCTAACAAATTTTCCCACTTCCTATTTCTCCAAGTACAGGGCTTGGTTCATGAAAAGGAAACGTTGGTGTGGCTTGTGCTGTGTCTTAACATACTGCAAGAGCCTTGTCTTGGGAAAAAAAGGCATTTCCAGGGCCAGGAAACAGATCTTCACATGTTTATTGCGTTTATCCTAATCTATGCCCTTTTAAAGAGCCATTCATAGGTCAGCACATTGGATTACAAGAAGGCATTTGGCAACTTTGTAGGCACTAACTAGATGCCATGTCTGTGTTTTGCACCCAGTGCCAGCTTGCCCACCATACACTAACTTGCTCCTAAATCCTTTTTTTCTGACACAAACTGCATTTACCATCTCCCTAGAACAGCAAATTATCTTCCTTGAGTTATTTTTGCATCTCTTGCATTTCTATATTTTTCTTGTCTTTGTAGGGTGCTGTAAAAAGACAAGCCTTGTATGCCTGTAGTACTTGCACCCCACCAGGAGAAGAACCGGCAGGAATCTGTTTAGCCTGCAGTTATGAGTGTCATGGCACGCACAAGTTATTTGAACTATATACAAAAAGGTAACGCTTTTGCAGAGAAGGGAGATAACAGAGCCATTTCTGAGACACTTCCTTTTATTTGTCATATTGTGAAGGAATAAAGCATCACACCAAAAAAGTAGTTATGCCTTGATGCTAAGTGCCCATCTTAAAGAGGTGTTAATCTGTGATATGGAAAACGTATCCTTGTAGAGTCAGAAATGGCATTGAAGAGGTGCACAGCACATTTGGGTCCTTTCATTAAAGCAGTTACTGCATGGGTTTTGGAGGAGGGGGTTTTGGATGAAGTTGATCTTAAAAATTTTTTTTTAATTTTCAAAGTACAGAGTGTGCGTCTCTTAAATTATAAAGTGTTCTTGCTTGCATGCTATATAACCATTTTTATTCATTGTAAAGCACTTCCTAAATATTAAGGTCCACCATGTCCCTGTGAATTGAGTAAAATATATAGGGTTCACATTGCTAATCATTCACATGCACTCACCTCGGGGGTGGAATGTAGTGGCTGTTCAATAAAGCATAACGCTATTTTACAACAGTGTAGGTTAAATGAAGAAAAATATTTGAATATATTAGGCAAAGATTATCATCAAAATACACTGAAATTGAATGAAATATATTTGGTAGGCAAACTAATTGCCCAAAGGAGAAATTTCCCAGAACACCCCAAATAATACCCCTATTAATACAAACATTTCAGCGGGTTCTTGAACGAATGTAAGTGTGGAGGAGCTCAGTTGTATATCTCATTCAAAAGACTGTATCTCCAGTAGCACATGCTCCCATAACATCCAACTGACTTAGTCCCCAGTCTTGAAAACACTAACACATGAGCTTGCCTTTATACATGTGAATAGTTAGAGCAGCAACAATTAGATCTTCCAGCGAGGCTTTCCCAACCAAATATTGATGTAACTCAACTCAGCTTAGCTGAGATCTGACAGGATCACAGCATGAGATGGTAAGGCTTCAGGATAGTCTAGCCAGTTCTCACAGATGTTTCTGTTTAAATAGGTTGTGAGAGCATTTCACAGTTCTAAATAAGGACCACTTATAAGAGTAGGACATTATTTTAAGACCTAAGCAATCTGAACAACTATGTTCCTTTCTTTCCAGAAACTTCCGCTGTGACTGTGGAAACAGCAAATTCAAAAATTTGCAGTGCAAGCTATTTCCAGTAAGTTTAGACATTGCAATCTTGACTATATAAAGATTAATGATAGGTGATGGTATTGCTTCTCACAGTATGAGAGAGGTTACTTGTGCTTTCTTCTATAACAAAGGCTCATCTATATTAGGTCAGGAACTGATTTTTGGAGGAGCTATGTTTATAATGGGTAAGTTGTAACCTATACGTGGTGTAAGGACTTGCAGACCTAAACCAGGACACACAACTATTGGTAGACCTAAGTTATACTTCCTTAAATATAGTTCTAAAGTGGTTTGACCCCAGCCAAATTAGTTAGCTAAAATTTCTTTGAAACTGGAATAGCTGGAATTAAGAAACACATTTAAACTCAATTTAATTCAGAGCCTAGTATATAAAAGGTCTAAACAACATAAGTTTGCATAAGTTTAATATTAACAGTGAGCAAAGGAGATCACAGTCTGTAGTTTACAGGTGGAAAATGAAAAAAGAGGAGCATGCAATATGATTGGCCCTAAGCACTGAGTCTGAAGACAGCGTTAGAATCTTAACAAATATGGGCAGGAATAAAGGTTCAAAACACATCAGTTGTGTGTGATAGAAACCATAATGATTAGTGGCCATCTCACAAAATGTGTATGTGTGCAGAGGGTAAGTTGAAGTTGACTTTTTCTAGTCATGTTTGTAAGGGCATTATGCTTTTTTCTAAGCAGTTGTAGATCAGTTTTTCCCCCAGTCTTTTATTTACTGCAGTTGCCCTCAGTTGTTGTCCTCCTTCTTTCCTTTAGAACTTCAACACCCCACTCATATCCCTGACCCTTACTCTGCACCTCTACTGCAAAGCAAACAAGTTTTATGACATACCTGAGCTTTTCAGAGCTGAAATGGAAAATCCTAAAGAGGCACTTAAGATGCACATTTCCTCTGTAGCAAGGCATAATGTGGGTCATCTCTTAGGTGATTAGAATAGGACAAGAATTGCCTTCAGGTTATACAATCTCTCAAAACAGTTCGTGTTTTTTCACCAGAGTGTACATTAAAACAAATCCTATTTTACTTCTAGGAAAAGGGAAAAGTGAATTCAGGCAATAAGTATAATCACAACTTCTATGGATTATACTGTGTTTGTAAAAGACCGTATCCTGATCCTGAAGATGAGGTAAGAAATGCACAATCAGTAATAATACTATGGATAAAATGCACAGACGTTTTTCTGCATAGAACTATGGTCCTCAAATTTTTCCATAGAGTGGACCATCTCTTATTAGAGATATCTTACCTGCTGTGTTACTTTTGTTAATCATTTTATGTAGTAGTCTGTATTTGCATAGTGTTTTATGATACAATATGTTTTGCATCAAAGATGGACAAGTAAGACAGACAATAAATTAATGTTGCCCCATTCAAAAAATTAAATGTAGGGCCAGCCCCCATCTACAAATAAAATGATGCGTCCTTCCCTCCCCTCCTCCCCCCACCCCCAGCATCCTGATAAATTAATGCTGAGCAGTTCCCACAATAAAATGAGACCACTTGTGCATTAATCTTGGATTTCCAATTATTTTCTTCTTATATACCATTCTGTATTTGTTCACCGGAAAATTCAAAAGAATAATAAAAACCCCTTGATTATTAAATAACAAATTATTAAATATCTAGGAAATGATTGACAAATAAACATATCCCATATCATAATCCCCAGCACTGATATTGTCCTATATCTGAATTAAAATTCACCACTTTACTTCACAGGAATATGAGGGTTTTTTTTTTCCTCTTCAGAATGTCGAATTATAACTAGTACAGTTTCAGTTTAAATAGTCTCTCTCTTTCCTCTTCAATGGATAAGGAAAATTAGAATGTTTATAGTATTTAGCTAAACATACTTTATAATTAAAAAATACAGAATTACCAAAATATAATTGTATAAGAAATAGTGAGTTCTTGTCACAGAGTACCAAAATAGCAAACACACATCTGGTTTCTTATTAGACCCATATGAACATATAAAGTTTTGAAGTACAGTACAACCTGAACTCTACCAAGTTTTAGGGCATGGAGCACTTTATAATGAACGGGTAAATTAACCATTTAAAAACAGCAATGCTTTAATAATAAAGCAAATTGTCTTGTATTATGCTTGACAGAATTCCAAAGCTGAATTAGCAGGTCTAGCTCTTTTACTGCAAACCTGATGAGACTCTTAACATAAATAACTCTTCCTGCGTCTGCTGATGTGTGATACACTTCCAGTTATGAGAAAGAGGTCATAGGTGCATTGCAGTGAAGAGTTAATTATAGTCTGTCTTTTTTGGTGTGAGAGCATATCTGGCGATAATGGGGAAAAATAATCTTGTTAGATAATTGGGAATCTCTAGTTGTCAGACTATAACAAATTACAAGTGTTTTCAAAGCATTGGCTGGTGAGCTGGTAAGTATTTATAATGGCCATGCAATTTAAGTATCTCACCAAAGAAAGTGATTTATTTGTATAAGCTTCAGATAACTCTGCATATAAAGGCCTGTGAGAAACTTTGAAGATTGATATTATTGCTAATAATTCAACCTTTCTTCTAGATCCCAGATGAAATGATCCAATGCATAGTTTGTGAAGACTGGTTCCATGGAAGGGTAAGGATATATATTTAACAAAATTGTCATCTTACATAGAAATAGGCTAAAATTAATGTTTTCCTTATGGCAGATCTTATTTGGAGAAGTTAAGGATCTTTTGAGAACTAGAGCAAGAGATTTCAGATTAGCTCTTTTCAGGCTGTACGAAAAAACCTAAATATTTATTTTTGCCTGCTGTCAGCCCTCATAATTAGCTAGTACCCAAAATGGAGAGGACCTCTACTTTATTCAGGGTTGCTCTTATTGTATCAACTAGGCTTAAAAAGTGGCCATAGAAATCTAAAACTTTAATGTTTCATGGAAAATTTATGAATGATAGTGTTTCACTGAAATTGGAGAAGAAGGTTATTGAGCACACCATTATCATCCGTGATCATGATATGTGGTAAATGGTAGCTTATTCGATGGGACCTTAACTTAGCCATATTTAGTTTGGGTAGGAGGGAACAACAACAGTCAGGAAAGTTTAGGGAAGTTTTTTTCAAGGCAAATAGACACCAAGGCACCCAATTATTATTGAAAGTAATTGGGAGTTGGGTGCCTAGATCACATTGTTGCCTTTGAAAATCCCCTGCTTTATGCAGGATTAGGGGTTCAGCCCATCATGTCTGTAAGGGTAGGGGGTGAAATTCAGACAGAAGTATGTAGAATGCTTGCGAGACCTGGAACAAAGACATAAAATACGAATATTGGTGGTATAGTATACCTTCGATTAATTATAGGCTTTCTGATTCAGATAAATTATAGGATTATTTTTTCTAAATAATGTTTGTATTAGATATTACGTTTTTTTAATGAATATTCTAGCTTTCACTATACAAATGGGTCAAATTTCTCAAAAGAAAATGGAGGTAATTTATTTTCATCATCTTGATGTTTCTCACCAATTTGAAGACAGTTTAGATTTTATGTCTCTCTCTTTTCACATTGCTCCCATACTGCAGCTGAAGCAGAATACAATGTTTTATAAAACTTTTTTAAGCAAGAAGAGAATCTGATTACTAAATGAGAGTTGCTGAAAACTGCAGTATGTGGTAGCTGTCCAGTTAGGATAGGCAAGGTTGGAAGTATTCATAAGTCTTCCTGCTGTCTTGGCTGATGGAGTCCAGACTTCTTTGAGGGTTGATATGTGAGGAGAGGCTAATAATCTGAATACATTCCTTAAATTTGATTGGTCCTCTCCCATCCTCTAGCAGTGCACGGATGCTGGCTATGTAGGGCAAATTGAGGATAACACACTTATAATGGGAATACAGAAAACATGAGGGAAGAGGTGGGCATGATGCTTGTTTTTCCTGCCACTAAAACTAGAAGAAGAAAAAGAAATACCCTGCAGAAACCATTAATTTGCAAATAATATGCCTTTGCCATGTTTCCTATTTCTTCTTGACAGCACCTTGGTGCCGTTCCCCCTGAGAGCGGGGACTTCCATGAGATGGTGTGCCGGGCCTGCATGAATTGTTGTACTTTTCTTTGGGCGTATGCGTCTCAGTTAGCAGGTAAAATTAGGATAGCTGTACTGATATTTCTATTCTATAAACTTCCCAATTTAGCTGATGTAACTCATAATCCTATCCAAATGAATGACAGCTATTTGCAGATGAAGCTGAAGAAATTGTTAGCTACTTAGATAAAAACCTCAGGCAATAAAGTACCTTACACGGCAACTTTAGGTTTTGTGCTTTATTAAAAAAAAGAAGGCCTAATTCTTAAGTTTTATGAAATCTAATTTTTTTCAGTTCTAAAGTAGTTTATAAGTGTATTTTCTCATTATGGGCATTTATGGCAAATATAGCATAAAGACTTGACACTTAGCCTAGAAAGTAAATTTCTAGGGGCAACTCGATTATTACACCACTGGGGGGAGGTATAGGGAAAGAGAGGTTGGGGGAGAGATGTTAGATAGCACTGTGGACTCTGAAGGGTGATTGCAAAGATTTGGATCTTAAAGTGAATGGAAATGAAGAGCTCCCCTTTCCTCTGTTCGGGACATGGTCTATTTTAGGGAAAACAACTCAACAGTTGTCTAATCAAAATAAATACAATAGTCCTAGTGGTCTTTGCTGTATTCTTCTCTTCAGGATTAGAAATAATTTAGGAGCTAGAAAGAAGGAGAATAGTCTTCTCTTTGGGCATTAGTCAGATTGCTTTGCTCCACAGGAGGTGGCTCTGGTTTCCAAATGGCTGATTATACCAATTGCTGGTTATGACCTGTTAAGTCATAAAAAGTTGGCTACCTCAGGATGTTTCTAAGGTGTTGAATTATAAGGTACAAGGATTTCATATTGTGTTACATGCAATCTTCCTGTAGTATAAATGCATGAGAGTGCTGTTTCTTAAAGTAAGTATGGCACAGAGCATACACTTGATTACATGTCGAAGTAAACTTGTTATATACTGAGAACCACTTAGCATAGTTATCTAATACTCTCTAGCATTGTTGTGCTCTGGGTGCTGAGATTGCTTCACTAAGTTGTGAAGGAAGCTAGTGGAGGTCTATACATTTTTATATTACCCAGGATCGCTTGGAAAAGAGATGACCGAAGCTTTAACTAGTGAAATAATTAAGAAATAAGGAGCAAACTATGTAGCACAATCTCTCAGTGAAATGTTTTATCACTTTGCTTAATATTCACTCACTCTAGAAATTTATGTTGACAATTTCATCTGTCCTGTGGACAGGCAAACTGAATGAGAAGCAGTGCTCCTAAGGAGCTGCAGTCATGTGTTCATACTCCAGAATTTGAGTGTCTGCAGCAGAGTTTTCCAGGACTTGAGTGACGTGCTTATGTATGTTTGCTTAATTTTATTTGCAATTGGATCATAATTACATTTTAGAGATATATATGGAGAAATTATTATTTAAACCATTTTGTTTTTGAGAAGCCTCATTGGGAGACTATTGCATCATCCACACAGAATATTGTCCTTGACAGCTGTAAACTTTCTAAGAGGATATTTTATAATAAAGTAAACATTTTTATAAGTTTCCTCCGTATATTTGTCTGAAAAAATTAAAATTAAAATTTCAAGTTTTGGAAATATCAGGCATATACAATATACTAAAATAAAATTAGAAAAAGTACCTGGCTGCTATCCAGTCTTTTGCGAATATCAATTCATTTAAAAAACCCAAAAGGAGACAATCATCATAGGTAGTGTTCAGCACTGTGTGAAGTCATCGCATTTTTCCCCCCCGTTTTCTCCATTACTTTCCAGTAAACTCTAGGCTTTTAGGATGAAAGAACAATGAGAGTTTTCTTTTCTGCTTTGGAAGTGGGAAGGCACAAAGGAGTTAAGTAGTTTAGATCAGGCTTTCAGTTAAAAATAAACTGACTGCAACTTGTTTTGTAACACTATTTTTGGGGCAGGAGGAGGGGTGTGAGAAGAAGCTATGATAAAAGATTAAGCAGTTTTATTGTTTAATGAGATCATAATGTCCTCGGATAGCTCTAGAATATATCCTTGTTTTTATTGACGTGTACAGTGCAATTTGAGCACTTCTAATACTACAGTGTCAAGTAAAGAGAAATTCTGAAACTGATTTTATTGTCTAGCAAACTTGTTAGTTATGGATACGTATTTTGTAGTTCCTACTGTGACCAAAGTGACCTCACTTGAAGATGATAAGGTTGTGCTGAATGTCAAGGAAACTGAAGAACAGACCAGAGAAATCAAAAAGGAAAGTGGGGGAGATCACCAAGGAAAGATCCAGGAAGAAGAGCAAGTAGAGCAGTATAATGAGCCCTCTACTAGTTCTGGTTCTAAATGTCCAGAGGTAAACTGCACATTTTTTCTATGGTCTTATGTTTCCTCTCTTTGGGTTCTGTGAAGGGGAAACAATTGTATTATTCCATGCTCCCTTTCAATACTTCATCTACTGAAATGATTGTCCCAGCATAGACTCTGCTGCAATAGACATTCCAATAAACACTCATGTGAAAGGTTTAGTGCATCAGTTAATTAGCCAGTAGACTAGGCTATATAGGAATACAAGATGCTTAGCAAATATCTTCCATTCCTCCCCTTATGTCACCCCTTTTTTTGCTTGATCAGCCTGAGATCACTCCTGAATTTGTTTTCTAATGTTGAAGTACCACTCACTGCAACTGTGCCATCAGGCTAACCTAGATCTAATTTCTGAGTCCTTTATTTTGCATTGCTTTTGCATTGAATCTGATGTTTAACAGATTATCCTTCTCACAAATAATTTGGAATATGAATGCCATTAGCAGTTTTAGCTGATTCTCCTGGATATACAGCAGTGTACTAATATGAACTTTACTATAAATACCATATTATGGAGCTTAAAAAAAAAAGGCATAAAAGTAGGACAATATTGTAGATAGCTAAGAGAAGGACAAGCTAGAACGACTTGCATTAAATCCCTTTGAAATAAAATAGAAGTGAAAACACTGACTTGTTTCATTTTAATTCAGGTAGTTACAAAGAATGATGAATCGGTCTGTAAGCTGCGAGAACTCCAGACCAAGCAGTCTCTGAAGAAGGATACTGCCACCTTTTGGCCATCTAGCTGGCGGAGTAAATTATGCACATGCAAAGACTGTTTAGTATGTATATATTTTGTTTTTTGGGCTAACATTTACATTTGCTCCTTGAAGACTACTGAGAGAAATCAATATATGATACAATTTGCAAAACTGCCTTGATCTGAATGTAAAAATCTATTGGAAAACATTCCACTAACCTAAGGGAACAAGTAAAAGTTGGACTTTATTTGATGACTCTCACCTTCTGAATTAATAGTATAAAATAGCCTGTGAACATTTTGTATTTATATTCATACTGTTTAAAGTGAGCACAGTTCTGAAAGCGTTCACAGGAAGGGGCTGAAATGCTTGCTGATATAAATGTGATAAATGTTATTGCTTTAGGGGAGAGCTTGAAAGATTGGCAAATGGGCTGTAAACTTTGTAAGCTAGAAAATAACTTTTACTTTACTCTTCAGAAAATGTATTTAGAACTGGATGTCCA
Source organism: Emydura macquarii macquarii (assembly GCF_026122565.2). Taxonomy (NCBI): domain Eukaryota; kingdom Metazoa; phylum Chordata; order Testudines; family Chelidae; genus Emydura; species Emydura macquarii. The sequence continues at coordinate 886,515 of NW_027131366.1, read as the reverse complement.
ATTCCTGACTGATGAATGTGACACAGTCTTGGCCTATGAGAATAAAGGCACAAATGACCAGGAAACTGACAGAAGAGATCCTTTAATGGACACACTTAATAGCATGAACAGAGTCCAGCAAGTAGAACTCATCTGTGGTAAATACAATTTAATTTTGGGAATTTAACATAGCATTTAAAATATGTATCTTACCTATAAGCTATTTAATAGACGTTCTCAAACAGCAATTATGTGTTTAAAAGTAAAAAGCAGCTTATAAGAGACTGTTTGTTTAACTAACCTCCAGAAATACTTCTCTAGGAAACCTTGAATGTTTTTGTCTCATGTCTGTTGTTGCCATTTATATTAAGGAAGCAGATTGTGTAGAAATTTCTGCTTGTTTTTTAATTCAACATGTTGGCCATGCTCTGGCAGTGGTAATTCCTTCTCAAAAGTTGACATGTTAATATTAGCTAGGTTTGTTTTCTGTGTTCATATTTTTTTTATATAGCATCAAAAGTGCAAATGCAATTGCCCTGCATAGCTGTCAATATAAGTAGATAATAGGCAGGGAAGGGTAACTGTGAAAAGCAGTGGGACTGAATGAGAAAGTCAAGCACTCACTTAATTTTACTGTTCAGTTAGCTTCTTATATGCGTTATTTTGGGGGGAGGCTCTCAGTTTTTGTGCGGATGGAATCTCCTGACTGTTCTGCTCTCTCTGGAGTAGACCCAAAGTCTGGTTCAGTAAGTGTCTATAGACTATATCTGACATGTTTGAGCATATCTGGGCCAACAAGCCAGAGTCCTATGCCATAAATTAGGGCTCCTACATGGATGACTTTGTCAATTGTATCAACTCTTGCCACTTTTCTGAAGAGCACAATGTGCCAGTATGATTGTATTGTGCCTCAGAGCAGAATCTGTTCTGCTTCAGTGGACTTCAGCTAATAAACCCTTGAAGGTTTGAACAAATGACGCTCACGTCACATATAAAGAACAGCTAGTACTGATGTATTAATTTATTCATAGGGCCTGATTCTCAGATTGGTTTTGTCCTTAAAATGCCCGTTTAAGCTGGTTCATCTAGACACATGGGAATTCCCTTAGGTAGGAGGCATCTGTAGGTAATGTCAGGCATAGGGATGTTGTCAGAGTGTGTCTCCATGCTTGGTTGCTCCTAAAAATCAATGCTTTAGTTTTGAAATTAACAAGAACAGGACAAATTTCTAGATTCTTGCTGAGGTAATTCTCATCCTGAAAAGTAGAGGCTGCTATATGTAACTTGCTTTGGGAAGGTGCACTGTGAATCTGGTAAGGAAACAGTGGACTGAGCTGAAGACTTGCCAACTCCTAGAAATGGAATCTGATTCCCATGTTCTCTGATCCATCTCATTTAGTGTATGTCACACTTTGCATTTCTCACAGCCAGTTGTGGTTCCTCAGCCCAGGCAAGTGAGGCACAGCCTAATCAAGAATTCCCAAAAGCTGCAAAATACATTTTGCATATTGTTTATTATTTAATTGATAAATATAGATTGCCAGACAGTTAAGCATAAATATATTTAAGTTAACGTAAGTCCATAAGAACCGCTTGTGATTTGATTTAAATCTGTCACAACTCACTGTCCAGTAGCAAAACGCAATGCCAAAAAATTAAGAATGAAGTGCTGCATGAGGCTTAAATCTTGGTAAAGCTGATAGTGCCTCAAGAGACTGTCCTGTTACCATGACAATTTAGCATCCCAAGGAGTCAGTTTATAAGGTGTTACTGTGGTAACCACTGTTTGATGAGGCCATGGCAGGATTATAGCAGTTAAGGCCGGTTCTGAACGTGGTGACTTGCATTTGGAGTTTGAGATTTTAAAATTTTCTATAATGGCTTCTGTAGAAAATGATGTTGTATGTGACCTGAGAAAAAGAGGATTTTCACTAAGATCTCACGAAGAGAGATGTTCAATCATTAAGGAAGGTAGAATAACACCAGCACTGGAGGTCTTGAAGAAAGATGGGAAATGAATGCGGCAATTTCAGACATCTTGGTACAGAGTCCATAAATGGCTAACAGGCAGCGCTATGAGTAACAGATTATATTGTTGGCCCTGTTTGCTTCTTTCAGCTAAAAAAATTTGTGGGCTAATGAAGGTTACTGTGACTGGAAAAATTTGTCACGAAGTGCAGCTATACACAGCTCTTTACAAGAGCACATAAATTAAGTTTCCTTGAAGCGCTTAGAGCAGGAAAGCACTTCCATAGATGTGTTGCTTAGTGAGCAAAGGTGCCTTGCTATCTTAGAGCACAACAAGAAAGTCAGGAAGAACAGAGAGATTTTGAAGCGACAGATTGATATTTCAGTTGTTTTATCTCGTCAAGAACTTGCATTCCATTGCTACTGTGAAATGGAGCAGTCTGTCAACCAGAGTAATGTTAGGGAACTTTTTGATTATTTTTTTCGTCACGATAAGGGATTGAATATTTATTGGCAGAAAAATGCATCAATTTTTTCTGACCCATCAAGGACAATTCAAAATGAATTGATCGAATGTGTGGCTGAAGAAATAATATCCTACATTGACCGTGAGATTGAAGAGTGCAGCTTTTTTGCTTGTGAGGTAGATGAAATTGACATTTCTTACTTAAGCCAACTTTGAGTTGTATTACGCTACGTGGACAAGAAGGGGCTAACACGAGCGGTTCATGGGTTTTAAAACTGTCAGTGTAGATTGAAATGCAGTTGATTTTGAAGCAGGTTGTGGATTCAGTGTTGTTAAAATACAACTACAAAAGAAAACTTGTGTCTCATTCATATGATGGTGCTTTAGTGATGGCTGGTGAGCTGGGGGGTCTGCAAGCTCTAATTAAAAAAGAGGCTCCTCAAGCTTTGTTTGTGCATTGTTTTGCTTGCAAATTAAATCTAGTTCTCCAGCAAAAGGCCCACTGTATTAAAGAAACACGTGGCTTTTTTGCACACTTGAGCAAACAGGGTGAACTGCTGGATCGAATTGTGGGCAAAAGGATATCTTCCCTGTGTGCAGTTCGATGGACATCCAACAGAGTTGTTCTACATGCCATTGTCTCGGAAAGAGAGAAACTGTGTGAAGTATTTCAGGAGATTGTTGATGCCAGTGGTTGGGATGGAGAATCTCGACGACAAGCTATAGGATATCTTGCAAAACTAAATGATTTCCAGTTTCTTTTCTTGTCATATGCTTACCGTAACATCTTCAGCATCACTGACATTCTCTATGATGTTCTTCAGAAAAAGACCATTGATGTAGACTACTGTAATTTGCAAGTTCAGTTAACAATCACAAGGATTGATGATCTGCATAAAGAAGAGGAGTTCAAAGAGGTGTTTAATTCTGCTGCTACTACCCTTGCTGACTTACCTTCACCTCCAAAAAAGCGCAGGCTAAAAGTGGAGCCGCTGAAGACTGTCAGAAAATGTATTTACAACTATATAATGAAATAATTGATAACGTTGTGCAGCTTTCTCTCAGGTTTGTAGACATAAAGGCCCTCCACTGCATTGAGCTGTCAGACTCATCAAGATTTCAAGCAATTCCCCACAGATGCTTTTACCGCACTCTCCAACACTTATGGCAGCTACTTTGATTGTCTCAAGAATGAGTTTGGTGTCATCTTCAAAGATGAGCAGTTTCAGAACCGTTCTGCTAGCGATGTACTGCGCTTAATCAATGAAACTGGGCTCTGAGGTGCTGAAGGAAGTGTACCGCTTTTTTTGCTTAGTTGCCACTATACCAGCAACAACAGTGAGTGTGAAAAGAAGCTTTTCTTGCCTTAAATCCATCAGTACATACTTGAGGAGCTCAATGGATCAGGGTCGTCTCAGTTCACTGGCCACAATATCCATTGAAAAAGAACTGCTGTCTTTCCTGGAGAAGCAACTGACTTGGTATGATGACATTGCATGCTTTGCTTCAAAGAAAGAAAGACTGGTTGATCTTCACTATATGAATAAGATAAGATTGTCTTTTAATGAACGTATAACTGTTGATTTTTTTGCTATATGACCAACTTCCTTGTTTTGAATTTTTGAATGACTTTTTGATATTGTATTTATCTATATAGCAAATATTCCACTAAATATGTGATTAAGTTCTGATTTGCCAATTGATTATAAAACCTTTTTATAAAGAAATTTTGTAAGTTGTGTTGTTGAAAGTGCTAATGTTGCCTTTGTTTTTTAGTTGATGGAGTTATATTATAATTATAGTGACTGCCGGCTATTTGAATGCATGAAAATGCTCTAAGCAGAGGCATATGAAAGCTGAACAATGCCAATTTATGTTTAGGACTTTAATCTAAGCCAGTATTTAAATTAATATGAAAATGTTCCAACTGTGTGTGTGTGTGTGTGTTTTGGAATTATTTTTTCTTATCTGTAAACAGATTAATTCAGAATTCTTTTCTGTATATTTCATTTTATAATAGCAATTACATTATTCATGGGGTAGAAATAACTATTGTGATTTGTGCCTCTTGTGTCAAAGTCACAAGCCACCATTGCTTATAGATGTTAACAGTTAACATCTGCTCAAAGTGAAGTTATTGTGTTGGAGGATACATAGATTTAAGAACTATCTTAGGACAAACCCTTCCTGCAAGTCTTCATTAATTTATAATCCAAAATTGAAATCTATTTACTGAGGCAAGTCAAGTCAGGTACTAGTTGTCAGGGAGATTACTCTGCTTCAGTGATTGCCTGATGAGTTTTTTTCCCCATTTCTTCCAGAATACAATGACCTAAAGACAGAATTGACTGACTATCTCCGGAGATTTGCAGATGAAGGAACAGTAAGCTATAACTAATTATGTGGTGTTTTGTGTCAGTGTTTGCTAGAAAAATCTCAATGTTTTTGTAAAAATAGTTATTTTATGATGTAGGTTAAAATGTTCATAGTTTTGTGGAGGGAGGGGGTGTAAAACAGGAGAATGAAGTAGAAATATCACCTCTGTTTTTGACCAAGAAAGAGTTGAGAAAATGCATGTGGTGTTAGTAAAGGAAAGGTTTGAGAGACTGCTTGGGCTCTTTGTTGTAACTGTACACATAATGGGTTTGTTTATCTTCAGGCTCTTCTGTGCTATAATCACCCACCATCAGTATATTAAACTATGGAGGAGTGAAGTTTATAAACAAAATAAACTAGTTGAATTTTTAATCTGCATAAAAATCTTAATTCTTGTTTATCCTTTATCAACCTCACTTTAACATTTCTTAAAAGAGCAAGAACAGTTGTTACTACCATACTTGACTTATTTACTCATACTGTATCCAAGGCCTTCATATCCTATTGTCAGTCAGCACTAGAACTTAAACCTTAAACTTCCTTTGTACCTTCAAAACCATGTTTTTCCCCCAAACTATCTCAGTTGAGCCATTTTGGTACCATTCTTGGTTCTATTCCTAACTTAACTGAAATATGGGCACTGTGTATGCAGTGAAGTCTCTTCAACCCACTACTCATATCTTTCATTTTTGTTTGTGATGTTGTTGTAGCCACAGTGGTCCCAGAATCTTGGAGAGAAAGGGAATCTCTTGTATTGAACCAGCTTCTGTTAGTGAAAGAGACAAGCTTTCTCTGTGTAAGCTTGACTCTTTCACTAGCAGAAGCTGGTCCAATAAAAGATATTACCTCTCCCACTTTGTTTCACTTCTTAATTAGTTAGATTGTTAAGAGCTGGTCAAGTATTTTACTTTGCTAACATTTTACTTCCTTTCCTTTGGGGCTGCCCTTTTTGCCATGCAGGATATGGGAGATCAGATGCTTTTATGTGGAATTTATGCCTGTGCACGGGGTAGGAGAGGACCATTGTTCTTAAGTTGGACTCCTCCTTACACTGCATCACCAGCATCTGTTTTGTCTGTTGCAAATATTGTCCTGAGAAGTTTCTCATGTAGTTCATGTGTGTCAGTTACAATTGTTTTTGTAAACATGTATTCTATTGTACCAGGGTGTGTCAAGATGGCTTTCATTTTATTCTCAGGTTGTTAAAAGAGAGGACATTCAGCAATTCTTTGAAGAATTTCAGTCACGCAAGAGAAGACGGACAAATAGGATGCAGTACTACTGCAGTTAAACTGAAAAGGCTTTGACTTTCATAAGGACAAATGGGACAACTATTCTTCAGTAAATAGAAGCAACAGCTTTGCTAATATTTGACCTCTTTCCCTAAATCCTACTTTCCAAGAGGCCTCCAACTTTGCTCATTCACTCTGTTCCATAAAATACTTCTCTTACTTTTGTAGCTTATACATGTCTTTCTTACTTACAGGTGCATTGCATAGCAATTTATCATGCAGATTTCATAGTGTCAGTATATTTGAGTTGTCAGAGTTGGTTTTGTTTCAGAGGGAGTGAATTGGTCCTTGATAAAATAACTTTTGTGCCACTTTATATCCTTTTTAGCCTTTGACCTGTTTCATTTTAGTACTTATAGCTCTATAACATACTAAACATGGGGGCAGTCAGCCTTTCTTGGTTTCTATACAGTTATAGGGAAATGAATGTCCAGTGTAGTGTGGCATATGCAAAACAAGATAGTGTTGCTTTGTTGGTCTGAATACTTCCCTATGAACTCTTGTGTAGTGGTACTGTGAAACTTCCAGGACAAAGGCTGCAGGTTCCTATTCACTTGGAATGTTTAACCAGACTGCACTGATGGGCATAATTCTCTAAACATTAAGGTGTTTTCTAAACAGTAATATCCTGTGTCTTTTAAACCCTTACAGGAGAATCACAGAGTAAAAGTAGGGTCATAACGTGAACTTAAATTGCATTGTACTTGCACAGACTAACTCCTTTGTTACTGTGGAAGTGTTTTTTCTGGGAAGGAAGAGATTAAGGAATCGTGGACTGGTCTTCAAGCAACAGCCTGTGGCAATAATATTTTTATTACATTTTTAAGAAAAATTTTGTTCATGTTTCAGTGTATAGTGACATCTTACATTGATAGAATAGCTGTCAGTTTTTCCTGTCACTAGAATGCAAATGGAATGAGAAATGTGGGATGATAAGCTTTTGGGGTTTTTATGTGAAAGGAATTTTCACATTGTGGGTTTTAAAAACTGACCAACCTTAAGCTGCTCTAGTGTTTAAATGTTACAGAAAATACATGGTGGTAGTTATTGGCGATAAGACTCAAGCTACAGCTGGAGTCCTTAAAACAAAACTTAAATATTAGAACTTGTATTAGTCGGTTTAAGCCTATCCTTAATTTTTCTTTATAAAGAAAACTCATAAGGTGAGACCCTTAAGAAAATTCTTACATTGGTTAATGTTAAACTCCCAGTTGATATGTATAGTAGTTGAAGGGCTTGTATTTTCCTAAGAGATCATTTTGCTTTTACATCAACCAAAATGCCATTTTTAAACTTGTCCTTTACTACTTTCCCCATTCATTTGGTGCAACTGCCTCACCTTTGCAAAACCTACTTTTGGCAAAAATAGATAATTGATTTGTTTTATGCAAATATGACAGGTTGCTTTTAAAATTACATTTCTGGGGTGTGTATGTGCTCTTTTTTGTAAAAATTGCTGGAGTTGAACTACATATCTAACTCAAATGATTCTGTAAAATTTAAATAAAACTACTGTTCAGATAATCTGTATATCATGGTTGCTTTTAGAATTACTGTTGTGTAGTCCTAAAATTGAAGGCACTGTCTGAAAAGAATGTCCTGTTCTAAGAGAGAAACTACAATCTACACTCTTTCTTGAAGACCCTTTGTTACAGGGTAATTTTTTTTAATTTAGTGTCCTTTTTGACAGCATTGAATATAAACTCCTATAGGTAGCTATGATTATAGTAATTAAGATGTGCTCTATTCCTCTAAATCAGTATGGATATTTCTATAATTTAACAATATGCAAATGGATGTGGAACACAGCTGTCTTGTGTGGCTAAATTGCAAAAACTTCACACAGCCACTTTCTAAACAAGCCATTTATTTGAAATGCCAACTATATGTAGGATAAAATCAGTGTTACATGCTTCTCAGCAACAGTAGAAAAATAGAACCAGTGAAAACCTTTTTACAACTGTAATGGTACTCAAAAGAGAAATGTATTGTTTTACAATGCATCACACAAGACTAGAATTCAAGTTTGGAGGTACCTAAATAAAATACTATTTTTAAAAAAAACCCACTATGTACAATTGAAGCGTAAACAAATTTTACAAAGTACTGGTTATGCAGGTTGTAGAAAAAACACTTGCATAGGATAGTCGGTTTAAGAAAATTTTCTAATCCTTTAGCGTTGAAGGCACTTGGCTACCAGTAACAGCACAAGGACAAGAAACAAAATGTAACATTGCAGAAGGCAAGGCCACCTTTCAGGAGTAGAGAGAGAGAAACCCCAAATATGGGTTTAAAACCTTTTTTTTCCAGGTGCTCCCTGCATTCAGCAGAGTTCAGCACCACCTCTACGTTAGATAGAGGGGGCATTAGGAGTAGCAGAAATAATGGGGCTTCTAAATCAGGTGAATTCTTTTCAAAAGAAATAACATAAGACCAAGGCTTATAAATAGAAAGGGCCATAGTTTCAATTTTCAGCCCTTTAAAAAAAATTAAAACTTTAGCAGAGGAAAAAATGGAAGGACTTGCTAATGCACAAAGCAATAACCCAAAACTACAATCATAGGGGACAGCAAAAACAATTCAAAAGAAGCATCCTTTTCAGAAATGTTATTCATCCATACCCATTGATAGCAACTGGGGGGGAAAAAGATTTTGTACTGACATTTTAAAGTAAATGAATATTAAGTAAACCAAGAACAGGAAATCTTCCTATGGTTTGTGAAGTAAACTCATCTGCTGATGCATCTTTCATTAAACACAGTAAAGGGGTAAGTAGTTTTCTCTGATTCAGAACTGTATGGAGGGCAGGGAGAGCTGAGAATTCCCACTAATTTGAAAGTGCTTCATGTAAACGAGACGCTTCTGCTGCAGCCAATAAAGTGATGAAGTATAATAGGGTATGGTAACAGGTCTCACATATTAAGTAGCTGAGAACTCAATCCCAGCATACAACCTGCTTTTGGGGTGAGGGGAATGAAAATTAGTTTCAGCATAATGCTTCCATAGAGTAGGATACTTGTGTTCTTGCTGTTTCACATGTCCAGTTATACAAGCTTTGGACCAAATTTAACCTTAGGGTGAATAGATGCAACTTCATTCACTAGAATGGGTTGTAATAACTTAAAGCAGGGCAGAATTTGGTCTGCTTTGCCTATACTTAAAAAATTGAAGAAAAAAGTGTCAGTATCACAACAAGCTAAGAACTCTCTTCTCAAGGAAGCTCCATTGATGACACAGGAATACAAGAATTACACAACACTCCTTATATACATCTGCAATAGACACTCCAATGTTACCTGGAGGTTCTGCACAAAAAAAAATCTCACTAACTGATGAGGTTTCTAAACAGGTTAGGACTTGGGTGGGGAAAAAAAGGTGATGGTAATGTAGGTTTAATATATACACAACAAAAATATTAAGCACCCTGGAATTAGACAATTGCTACAATGCTGTATCCTGCAACTTTTGGCTTCAATAATTACACTACCAACAATTCAGACTAGACTAAATCCTAAAATTAAAAGAAAAACCCCAGCAACATATGACAAAAGTATCCTCCCCTGAAAATATTTTGGGATCAGCAGCAATTCTCTCTCTTCTTCGCAGATTAATATGAGTAAGTGAAACTGTAGTTTGTCTGAATGGCCTATCAAGGGCTTTTCACCCTTCTAGTATTTTTCATGATTGTTTTTCCTTAAATACTGCTTGATGGTGTGAAATGTCAACTTCTGAGACCTTAAAAGTAACCACTGTGTTTTCTAAGAGCAGATAGCTTTTCTGTAAAAAGCTTTTCACCAACATATTCCACTGCAAAAATATTTCATGGGTGCCTTCAAAACATACTCATGAAACTTCTCAGCCTTCTCTACCAGCCACACCTCCCAAGTTCCATCAAGAAACTACTCATGCTATTTCTAAGAGATTTTAGCCTCAATTTACCATACTGTACCACAAATGACATTATCAGTAGCTAAAACAGTTTTCCTTTAAGCAGATCTTTTGAGTTGTAGGTAAAATAAGTTACAGAACAGTAAGTTTAAATTGATTTTTAGTGCTCATGAGCAGGGGGGTGGCAGTAGATATAGCTAAGATTTATTCAGTGTCAAAGTGCTGTGACATTCTTCACAGAGCAAGGCCAATAATTGGCCTCTGTCCCTAGCCTGTGACACCAGTGTTAACCCATCCTAACATTTCCTGACATGAGGACAATTTTCACACTTATGATTCCATGAAAATGACATATATTAGAGATGAGGTTGGAACCACCACATGCATTTTGTACTTGTCGCCCAAACCAGATTTCAAACCAACCTAACACCCAAAAAAAAAAAAGACTATCAACTGTGATTTAGTCCGCCTTCACCACCCAATATTATAGGCTAACATGACTATCTTAAAGGAACCTTAACATGGTATGAAAACGCTACAGGATAAATTATGATTTATTAGATCACAAACCCATGATAGAGTACAAATATACTTGTCCAATAAAGTCCTATGGTTCTTAAGCCTTGTATACTTCAATGAGAGGGTGGGGAGGTTGTTTCTGATTTTTTGGGGGGAAGTGATGGGCAAGAAGAGATGCCTATATTTTAAATGAAAATTGACTTATAATAAAGGAAATTGAAAGATTTACATTTAAATAGCATCAAGCATCATTTAAGGTTAAAACAGTCTAGCTCATACTGATTGAGGTCTTCAACTGCTGGAATATATTTCATTATAGTGACCACTCAAAAAAAAAAAAAAAAAAAAAAAAAAAAGTAGTAACCAGCAGTTACTACACCGTGGTATCATATACCAGAGCCTTCACAACATTCAGAATGGAAAATAAATGTGTGGTAACTATCAGCAAGTGTTGACTTTTGAATGACAATCCCTAAACCCCTTATACCGTGTAACCTCTGCACACTGGCAAGGGACATGCCAAAACCAACCACCTCTCTTCTCGACTTTGTTTACGAGACTGGAAGAGTCACCCCCCACCCCAATTTGTTTTCTCTTCTTAAATCAAGGGGCTGGAGGTGTAATTTAAAAGTGCTAAGCCATGTGCAACGACTGAAGCTAAAACAGTTACTCTTCACTCCATGATTCTGTTCACAAACAAGAATGGCTGAAATGATAAAATCAGAGACATTTAAAATGTTAAGGAACACTGAATGACATCTCAAATCAAAGCCCTTTGTTTTTCTCAGAGGCAAGACAAAAGGCAATGAGCAGTCACCCCAGCACTTCTGCTAGAGAGACAGCCCTCACAGCTGACAAAGTTATCATTTAGACAGTAACATCAGATACTAAGCCTGATCTTCCTGAAGCTTCAGGTTTTGGCGTGAATCCTTTGCACTCTGATCTTCACATAGCACAATTCAAGGGGATCCTGATGAGCACAGTATTATTACTATCAATTTGCACTATTTCTAGGTTCTCTTCACATATGGGCAAGTCAATCATTTTAGTCTGGTAATAAGTTCTCAGTGCCCATGAAGTTCTCCATAATCACAAACGAATGAGAAAATATAGACTGGGATTTTCAAAGAAGCCTAATGCAGTGACACCTAACTTCCAACGAATTTCACTGGGACCTAGCAGTCTCAATCTTTTAGGTTCTTTTGAAAATCCCAGCCATATGTTTTAGAGTGGACTTGCTGAATCAGGAGACCAGCTGCCATGACTTGTTAAACAGAATAGCATTAGACTGGATTTGCAGTAGTGACAGACAAGGAAGATTTCAGAACTAAACAAAATGTTACTAAGAAGTATTTTGATGTGCTGTTCTTTGGAATTCCTATAATAATTCAAAAATAAACACACTGTTACTATCATAAGAAAATACATTTCATAGTGTGCAACCCAATGCACATGGAGAATTGATAGGTGAAAGGTAAAATGCAGACGTATGAAAATACAGTCCTTTAAATGTAACAATAAAGTTTAACATATTAGTTCAAAACTAATACAGGTAAAATAAACGTACAGGTGCAAAAGGCTACCAATTTGTAAAAAAAAGTGCCAGTTTACTTTTTTTAAAGGCTTAATCTCTTCGAACCACAAAAATAAACCCAGAAGCAGCACTCAAAATAAACTGATAGCATGCTGTCTCTAATTATGTATATACAAAAAAGGGAGCAAAATTGAGTTTTCTGCTGGCATTAATTTGTCTGACAAATGTCAGGCCAAAAGTTGCAAAGGATGGGGTGTTTTGTGACTCTCAGGCACAGAGAAATAGTGGAGGCTGTTTTCAGAGGGCAGATTTTTTGTACAGAAAATCTGGTTTGCTTGGAGACCTCCTTCCTCTGCTTACTGCATCTTCCCTTTCCAAATCTGTACTTCTCTGTGCTTCATGTTCCAGAGGCTCATCATCTGTCAGTCTCCTGCTGGATCGCTCCTCTTGTATCTCAGAGCTGTATGTTGAGAGTGAAGGTCTGTTAGAGGTTAGCCCATATGTTAAGTCAGTTTCCATTTTTGTTCTTCCCCTGATGTGAACCGGGCCATTACCAGCATTTTCCTGGGCAGCCAATGCCAAGTCCAACCGCTGGGGAGGTTGTTCTAAGACATCAAGGTGTATTGGCTCATTCTTTTGTCTGTGCTGATGCCCATCTTGGGAAAGCACATATTCTCTCCTAGAATCCTCTTGCTTTTTAGGAGATGTCTGGTTAGGTAGATAGGCTGACTTTAACCCACTTGGTGATGCCTTATTGTGGCTATACAAATCTGGGCCAAAATACATGCCTTGGGAAGGTGAAGGAGTATGTCTGCTAGGTGCTGGAGTGGAAGGTCTGCATGCAGCATTAGAAAAGTCATAAAAATCTGGATACTCCTGTTGATTTTCTCGAGTATCTATTTTTTGCTCTATTGCATGTTTTTTTCGAGAACTGTGCATGTGCCTGGTCTGAATACATGAAATATGCTGGGGTGGTCCAGGTCCGAACTCTGACACTGGCTGACTTAATTCTGCATCAACAGTGAGCTCTGGCAATCTTCTGTCCTTTAGAGATAGCGTTGACACACCCATAGCAATATCTGGCATCAACTCATTTAACACAGGCTGAGTACACTGGAAAAGAAAGAAAAAGAGTTAAGTCTATTTGGATATTTCTTCACTTCTATATTTGAATTAAATTTATCTGTAACATCACTTTCTGTAGTTGTTGGTGATGCTTTTTCTTCGTGACCCACTTCAGTCTAGAGAAACCCTAGCCTGTAATTTCAGTACTGTTATATATATTTATATTAACTACCGTAGATAGGGTTGGAGAGGCTCATACCAATCAGCAGTTTACTTTTCAGTTACCTTCAGGTGCTCATCTACTGTGTTCCATACATATGATCTGCTTACAATAAGTGGAATTGGGCTTGTTTTATAAGCTAGTCCTCCGCCCCACTCTCCAGGAGTCACGGGTTGCGGGGTTTTGGGTTTGTTTGGGCCTGCTGCTCCGCTTGCTTGTTGGCTGGTTGGCTGCTGCTTGCTACGCCTGTTTCCTCTTTCACTTCCTGCTTCCGGTCTCCAACCGGAACCGGAAGTGCTCATTCAGACATGTTACTTACTACTTACTACCCAGAATTAGTTCTGAAAACATCCAACTCCGTACATTACCCTTGGAAAGAATAAGTAAAAAAGCAAAAGTTCATGCGTATCAATTCTACATAGGAATATGCAACCAATCTAATCTCAAGAGAATGGTTCTCAGTTGCAAACCATGTCTTAATCTCTCTTCCCCATTTTTTTATGAAATGGCAGCTACTTTCAATTGACAAACAAGGTGATTGTAGTCCATGTTCAATATGCAATACAAAATAAAATTTATTACATGTGCAAGTTCAGACTGCCAGTCAAAAGATTTTAAATATGCTTGCTTTCAGCCAACTGCAATATTAGTTTATCAAAAATATATATATATTCAGTAAAAAACACATTTATGAAATATTATGACTGAGAATTTAAATGCATAAAAGTCAGGAAATGTATATATCTGGTTGTAATTTGTCTGTACATATTTTGTATTCTGTAAATATAAGATAATTACATTTATGCTTTATACATATATGTGCATGCAATATGGCTGAGTTAAAATTGCTGTGGTAGTTACAGCATTGAATTTCTTCTCCTTGTTACATGTTTAGAGTTGATTTTGCCAATTACAGACCAATAAACCCCACAGGAAAATTATAATTTCTACTTTTATCATCTCCAGCAAAGGCTAGATGAACACGACTTGACAGATAAACTAATACAGAGGCTGTGAAAGAAAATTGTCTAATTTACTAGAATTATTTGACCATACTGGCTAAAGAATGGATAGAAGAGAACAAGCTGACATAAATGTGAACGCTCACTAAGGCTGTTGAAGCTACAAAGTCATGGACGAAGAAATAAATGTTTTTTTATTGATTAGAAACTATGACAAGTAGGGATAAATAGTCAAAATAGTCAACATGGCAAAAGGTTTACAAGGATATCAAGGATTCTGTACTAGAACCAGAATTGGTTAATATATTTATTTAGAAAAGGGAATGAGTATGAGATGACAAAATGGGAAAGATGACAAAATTATTTAGTTTAATCAAGACTAGAAATGACAGAAGTACTTCAGATGAACCTAACAAAACTAGGTGAATAGGCGGCATAAATGGCAGATAAAAATCAATGTTAAATTCAAGTTGGAAGGAATAATTTGAAACAATCATACATGTTTCTGGCTCCTAAATTAATTGTTATCACTCAGGAAAAAGTACACCGGAGTATTTTTCCTGGTTCAATGAAAAATGGAGGTTACTTACTGTAACTGGAGGTTCTTCAAGATGTGTGGTCCCTATCCAGATTCCATATGTGGGTGCGCATGCACGCCATGCCCCAGTACTGTTTGAAGTAGTATCCGTTGGCCCATGTGTGTCAGTCAAGTGGTGTGTCCAAGGTCTTATGAGGCTGCGCGGATTGACATCCGTCCAGGTCTCTCTTACCGAAAGGCATAGAGCCCATAGCAGAGAGAATGGGGGATGGAATTGGAATCCAGATAGGGACCACACATCTTGAAGGACCTCCAGTTACAGTAAGTAACCTCTATTTCTTCTTCGAGTTCTAGTCCCTATGTGGATTCCATACGTGAACAGCATAGCAAGCAGTACTTAGTGTGGAGGTGGGAGTGAGGGCTCAGTAGAAGTAAGAGTTTGTAGACCTGCAAGTTTGTAGAACTGCATGGCCAACTGCTGTATCCGCTGCTGGTGCGATGGCACAGTGAGTGGTAAACGTATGGATGGAGGATCAGATGGCTGCCCTGCAAATGTCTTGCCACCGAATGTCCGTGAGAAGGGCAGATGTGGTGGCTTGCACCCGTATGGAATGTACAGTGATGCCAAGTGGTGGAGAGACTTGGGAGAGCGAGTAACACTCAGCAATGCATTGAGAGATCCACTTGGACATTCATTAGGAGGAGAGATCACGGCTTTGGCAGTGTTCTGCAATAGAGATAAAGAGCGTGGGCGAGGTTCTGAAAGTTTGGGTTCATTGGAGGTAAAAGGCTAGTGCCTGACAGATGTTGAGGGAATGTAACGCTTGCTCTCTGGGGAAGATGTGCAACTTGGGGTTGAAGGTGGGGAAGTGAATGACTTGGTTGAGATGAAATGGAGAGGCCACCTTAGGAAGAAACTTGGGATAGAGCTGCAGGGAGACCTTGTCCCTGTGGAACACGGTAAAGGGTGGGTCAGTCATCATGGCCACCAGCTCACTAACTTGTTGAGCAGAAGTGATCGCTACCAGAAAGATCACCTTCATTGAGAGGTGGATGAGGGAACAAGTGGCCAGGGGCTTGAAAGGCAATCTGGAATGGATTGAAAGGACAAGGTTAAGGTCCCAAGGAGGGGTGGGTTTTTGGATGGAAGTGAAAGTGTTGAGGAGACCATGCAGGAATCAAGCAGTGGTTGGGTGGCTTAAGACCGAGAAGCCATTCATAAGGCAGGAGGAAGGCATGGAGTGCCACTACAGATGGACTCGAATGGAGGAGTGGACAATGCCTGAGCGTTGAAGGCGAAGAAGGTAGTCGAAGACTCTGGATATGGAAATGGAGTCCACATCATGCTGGTGGTGAGACGTGTCTCCATTTGATTTGATAGCATGCCCTAGGGTAAACAGGCATCTGCTCTGTGAGAAAATATCACGCACTGGGGTGGAGCACATGTTGTCTATTTGTGAGTCCCATCCAAATATCAGGCCATGAGGTGAAAAGTGTCTGGGCTAGAGTGCTGGAGTTGACCCTGCGCCTGCGTGAGGAGATTTGGGAGAGAGGGGAGGCAGATTGGAGGGTAAGCGGAGAAGTGAAGGTGGTCAGAAAATTAGTACTGAGGAGACCAAAAAAGGGGCTCTGAGTATGAGGGTCTGCTCATCTCGCCTCACCTTGTGGAGAATCTGGGGGAGGAGTAGTATGGGCAGGAAGGCATAGCATAGCCCCTATGTTCATTGAAGGAAAAGCGCAGCCCCTTGAGTGCCATGCCTGAGTGCATCCCTAGAACAGAAGAGGGGAAGCCTATGGTTGGTTGCAATCTCAAAGAGGTCCCAGTGAGGTGTGCCCCACAGATGAAAGATGGATCAGAGTGGAGTTGTGGAGTTCCTACTCATAGTTGCTGTGGAAGGAGCAGCTGAGAGCGTCCTCAAGTTTGTTGTCAGCATGTGGCAGATGGACGGTGTGAAGTGTGATGTCATGTTGGAGTCACCAGTTCCATGGGTGCAAAGGGTCGGAGATGGGGCTCCGCTCTGTTTGTTTATATAAACAACTACCATCATGTTGTCTGAGATGAGTTGCACATGTGGGGAGCAGATGAGAAAGAGGAGCACTTGGCAGGCAAGTTGGACAACTCGTAGTTCCAGGTGAACACCACAGCTTACGAGCGAAGCGTCCATGGTGAGGTTGGTAGTGGGCATAGGAGGGCTGAAAGGAATGCTGCCCATGACCTTGGCCGGGTTGCACCACGAGGGAAATCAAACCTGAGGGGGAAAGGGTAACTCATTTGTTGAGGTGATCTCTTTGGGGATTGTAGATGGAGTGAAGCCATAGTTGAAGGCACTTCATATGTAGGCAGGCATATGGGGTGCAGGGCCCCCACATGGGGAAGGGGAAAGGCACACTTTACCGGGGCCAAAGGCCCTGGGGGGCCCAACCCAGGCTGCAGCCTCCGTTACCATGAGGAAAGAATTGAGGCTAAATTGTAGATCATGCCTGAGGACATTTATAGAAACAAAAATAGCAAAGGGGGGGGCATTTTTCAGAAATGTAGAATATATAACAGTAATTTCAGAATTCAAACTTTTTTCATGGCTCATGAGATTGTATGTATTGGATGAGGGATTGTGGTAGGTGTGTGGGAGGGGACCCATGTTACAAGTTTGTACTGGGCCCGAAAAAATTATGCTTGGGCCCTGACGGGTGATGGAGAAGCAAGCTGCCATGTGTTCTAAAGTGACAGGCATTGTCAGAGGCATGTGTGGGGAAAACGGCAAAGTTATGTGTTGAGGGAAATGAGGGTGGTGAAGTGGTCCACCAGAAGGAAAGCTCGTCCTACAAAGGAGTCTAATCGAGCGCCTATGAAAATGAGTTTGCGGGTAGGAATGAGGGTAAGATTTACATTCTTTGCTGCAGATCCTTAAGCTGACGAGATCTCACAGTGTGTGGATGGTGACGGAGTCACTTGCTAGACAACGCAACCAGGAGTCAGTCGTCCAGGCATGGGAACAAAGAGCATCCGAGGCATTGAATGTAGGCCACAATGACTGTGAAGACCATTGTGAATACTCGGGGGCAGTGGTGATCCCAAAAGGGAGGACCTGGAATTGATGGTGGGAATGTCTGAGCATGAAAGCAAAGGAATTTGCGATGGGAAGGGTGGATGCCCACATTAAAGTACGCATCTTTCATATAGAGAGCCGCAAATCAGACTCCAGGAGGGAGGGAGGGAATGAACAGGAAAAGAGTGATCATGCAGAAGCGGAACATTCAGATAAAATGGGTTCAGAGCCTGTAGGTCCAAAATGGAGCAGAGGCCACGCTCTTTTTTTGGTATGAGGAAGTAGGGGGAGTATAAGCCATGGTATTGTCATTGAAAAGCTTCTAGTTGTTGAATGGGAGGTACTCAAGGGTGGTCTGGACCTCCTTAAGGAAACCAGAAGTCTGCAGCCTGGAATCCCTAATGGAGAACTAGTCCTGACGCCAAGGAGCAGGATGCTGTGTCTGTTGCATCAACTGCAGCCTGGAGAGATACCTTGGCCAACAGCTTTCCCTCACTGATGAGGGATTTAAATTCTGTTCATCATCCAGGAGGGAGGCCTGAAACTCCACCAACTTAGAATACAACCAAAAGTCATACTTTGGCTGGGAGCTGGCAAATAGGGAATTGGAGGCCTGCCAATGAATAGACTTTGCACACAAGTAGGTCGAGCTTTTTGGCCGCTTGATCTGGAGGAGCGGTTTTGAAGTGTTACTGCTGGGCTCAATCGGATGCCACTTGAACCACGAGAGAGTTTGGTGGTGAGTGTGTATAGAAAGTTCATGCCCTTGGCTGGGACAAAGTAGTGTCATTGTTCCCATTTGGGTGTCAGGGCACAGGATGCTCGGGTATACCATACTGCCTCGGCAGGTTGGAGAAGTGCTTCGTGGATGTGTGGTGTGTGAAGGTCCGGCTGGTTTGAGGACGTCCAGGAATTGTCATTGGGGTCCTTCACAGCCTCAGCTGGAAGGCTGAGGGTCCCTGCCATGTGCCGGAGGAAATCTTGGTATTGGCCATGGTCGTCTGGGGGCGACAGAGAGGATGGAATGAGCACCTCAACTGGGGTTGAAGAGGAACCAGCCAGAATCAGAGGTTCCTGTGGTTCTGATGGAGCTGATGGTGAGGAAGGCATGATGGTGTCTCAGGGTTCCTCACAGACTGAGAGAAGGGGTGGCGGTGTAAACTAGCGATGGCCAGCGATGAGGAGGCGGCAGTGCTCTGTGATCCCAATAGGGGGCCCAAGAGTGCCAGTAGGGCCATGCGTACAGGTCTGCGGGTGCCGGTGGTTCTTGGTGATTTCTAAACCACAGCTCTGCGGGAGGACAATACGTTGGAGCATATGGAAGGTGTTGTGGATCTAGGCTGTAGGAGTGTGCTGGTGAAAAAGCAGGTTCCAGTTCTGAGGACCACTTGGGGTTGGAAGGTTGGTCTGGAAAGGGTGGTGCCGTCGGAGTGGGCTTATGATGAAGGCCCAGGTTATGGTGCCAATGGTACAAACATGAGTGAAACAGGGCATTGGCAAAGGGTCAAGGGTTCATCCACTGGTGATGGAGGTTGCATTTTTCTGGGTAATCTGTGATGTGATGGGGAGTCAGCATATGGGAAGAGTAGCTTGGCTATAGGTGTGAGCGGGGGAAACAGTCATCCTGGAGTGCGCGTAATCAGGCATGTGATGCCAGACAGTCCCGGTGGTGTGGATGGAGCTGGGGGTGAGGGCGATGGTTCAGCAACCAAGGCTGAAGACGACGCCAGTTATTCTTTGAGATGTTGCCTTGTGCTCCGTCTTTGACTTCTTGGGAGGTGGAGCCACCGGATCCATGCACGACTTCTCACCTGACCTGGCATGGCTCAGGGAGGTAATGATGCATTTAGAAGTGGTCCCTCTTGGGAAGCCACCTTTGTGCCCATGACTGTGCTTTTTATGAGCACAGTGGGGCTTAGTTAGTGCTGCCACAGTTGGAGAGGCTCTCACTGACAGCAAGGCTGGGTGCTCCATTGGATCCGCCAGTGCCACACTCAAGTGTGCACATGGGCACATTGCCTCCTCCATGAGGTGTTTACAAAGCCTAAGCTCTCGAGCCTCATGCGTCCACACTGGATAGGAACGACAGATGGAGTAGCAGGTGATGACATGGGCTTCTCTCAAGGCAGTATTGGTGCTTGTTGCTCACTGAGAAGGAGCGCGCGCATGAAGCAGTTTTTGAAACCAGCTTGCTGGGGCATAATCCCCTGCAATGGGTGGGATGCTCCATAGAGGGTAAAGTAACAGAAACTAGCTAACTATGGAATACTAACTCTCAACTACAATGAGAACTATATATAATAAGTTATAAGAACTATCTTATTCAAATGAAGAGATAGCTACACAGTTCAAATAATGAGGAGGAAAAGGAGTTCAGACTCTGGCCATGCGGCAGTAAGAGGGAACTGGAGGGATGTCAACCCGTGCAGCCTCGTAAGACCTCGGACACACCATGTGGCTGACACACGATGCACATGTGGCCTGACGGACACTACTTCAAACAGTTCCAGCTCCAACTCATGGCATGCATGTGAACCCACATTTGGAATCCATACAGGGACCAGCACTTGAAGAACTTATTTTTTCAACCACTTCTGCACACTGAACAGGCAGAGATAGAACAGACTGGATGTATTACATCATTTTATGTATTGATGGTACACCATCTCCTGGGACACTCTGGTCAAGTCAAATCAATAAATCTCAAAGTATAGCAGAAATAGAAGGGGTGCAGAAATCAAGTGAAAACTGAACTGACACGGAAAGATTTTAACAAGAAGAGAGACTGAAAACGTTGTAACTGTTTAGTTTAGTGAGAAAATGAATAAGGGGACAAGTTAAAGCTCTCCAAAATAACGAAGTATAGAAAAGATAGTCTAAATAGGAACCCCAATTCGTTAGTTAATATAAAAATAAGGGGACAACAAAGTAACTTGAAAGGCAATATAAGAAGGAAATACTTTTTATAAAATATAATTAAACTTTGGAGCACTATTGGCACAGGATATAGAGGCCAACTGCTTAAGATTTAAAAAAATATATTTATGTGGATAATGAGAACATCTAAAGTTACGTTAGAAATGATAAAAAGATATTTTAAAAGATTCCTTACACTTTGGGATGAGGCAACTACTAAAAGAGTGTTAGGAAGATACTTCTCCTGTGGGCAGGTTGTTCTACAAGATTTCCTGAACTTTCTGAAATATTTGGTATTGGTCATAGTTCAGAGATAAATACTGGACTACATGGACCACTAGTTTTATCCAGTAGGGCAATTCCTATGCTAAATTCTTAGTCATTACTTTGCATTCAAGAAGATGTGTGTGGAGGGGTTCTTTGAGTTAATGTTAAAGAAAATACAAAGGAGGATACATACAGCTGATTTAAATCAATTCCTTCTTTAAAAGCAGTTTCACTCATTCCAACTTGTCGAGTTCCCATCACATATCTGATTGTTAATAATCTAGTAGCTAATAAGCATATATGCTTTGTGCATGACTTTCAAACACTAACTTATGTCAAAGGCATTTTTTAATATGAGGAATATGTACATGTCAAGTTTGAGGTCACTTAAAAATGGGATATTTAGTAATAGAAGCACAAGAAAGCACCTGAATATTTTTCTTACAGTACGAAAACAACTTCTACCAAGCTCAGATAGAACTCAGTTCAACTCTTTCTAAGTTACCAACTTAAAAATAAAAGGCACCTTTGGGAGCAGAAGCATACAAAATTTCAGATGTAAGCACATATACATTGTTTGGAAAGATCTGAGTGACTCTAAGCAGGTCCTTAGAAACTGAAGTATAGTGTGTTGGGAGACATGGACACGCACAGTCTCAAAACAGGCTTGGGAGTCATAGCTGAAGTAATGTCAACATTAAAACTTTTCTTCTTAAAATGTGCTTCTAGCAATTACATTTCTATACAAACATACAACCAATCACATGGTGAAGTTAGCTTCACTCAAGGAAACCAGTCTTCCTGGCAACTTAGATATGTATACAATTTTTTCTTTATCTTTAAAATATTAATCCATAAACACTTTCTATATATGCACATATCCCATTCTCCATCACCTTCTCATTTTTTAATCCAATTCAAAATTGCCCTCCAGGCATTCAGAACTCTCCACAGATTTCCTCTACATGCCTGTCTAGCTACATTACTTCTAAAGTGCCCATCATGGAATACGAATTGCAAGAGTAAAACCTAAATCCACATATTCCCCTGTCTATTCCACTAGCTCTGCTCCTTCTGTCTTGGCTTCCTCCACCATGATTGTTCAGGTATTTTACAGAAGGAGTGGAGGGGAGAAGGTTCATTTATGCTGCCCCACTGAGTAATAAATGCATCTCCCTCCAAGCCAAGTAATTTCATTACATTTCAACTTAACTTTCCTTTTCAACAAATTACGTTGATTGGGGGGGGAGAGGGAAGGATGCACTTACTGCTTGCTTTTCTGCTGCCATTACTGCTGCTGCTGCAGCTACTGTTTGTCTCCCCAGTCCTGTAGTGTTAGTGCAATCAGGTGGTGCTGCTGCTTTGACACTAGGTAAATAGACAGGTGGGGCAGCTTTAGGAGCAGTCCTGGAGTGGAACAGTGAATGGTTACATGGATAAGAAAAGGAACGTGAGGGATGTTGACTCGGCACCCTTTGTTTCCAGCTCATTTTGAACTGGTTGTGAATAGGAGTAGCTGGTGGATGGTAAGGAGGTGGAGGAGGGGGCAGTGGTGGATGGAAGGCCACAAAAGAGTCAAGTTCTGTAAACATGGTTTCTGCAGTGGGAGTGCTGTTAACCCGACATCGTCCAGACTGTCTCATGGTTAAGAGTGGGCTTTCATCCCCAAACCGCTCATCAGGAAAGAACTTGTGAGGATTCTACAAGGGAAAGCAACAAACAGAAGAGATTAAAAAAAGGTGTGGTTTGTCTGTCACATTTCCTATAAAATTGACTGAGATTGGGACTTGTAATCTAGTACAATGACCAGTTAGTCCCACCATTTTAAATAATACAATGAAAAACTTAAAATAAGTGAAAGAGAGCTGATCATGAAAGAGCAGTGCATTGCTGTGAGGGAGAAACCATGAGAAAAGGTCAGAGGCAAGAATCTTTCATCAGCTTCACTAATGGTAGCGCTGGTCAAATTAGTCACTGTGATTAAGATGTCCAAATATATTAAATTATTTGCATTCCAGCCGCATTTGGAGGCCCCAATCAAAATTGCCCCCTTTCCCTTCCCACCGATCACAGTAGGTGCTGTACAGGCACATTGTAAATTCTTTGGGGGCAAAGACTGACTATATAAATATTTAGTCCTTTTCCCTCTTCATGACTTGTTCTTGAACCAATCTGGATTTCTGTGAGTATCTGTTATTCTTAAGTATTCAGAGTAGTTTGGATGAACAATTTGCGGCCTACAAGTTGTTCACAAATTGCTCACTATCACTATTTACATGAGTGGTCACTTAAGTCACATGGTATAATTTCTGTTCTGTGTCTAGATGAAAGCTTTTCAAAGAGGAAAATAACCAACAACAAATAAGAGCAAATAATGAATAGCGAGCACAGACTGCTTTTGCTCATGCTTGAATGCTTGTGCCTCCAAAAGAATATAGGTATTGAACAAATATTCTCTAATGTTCTCTAACATTCTCTAATATTCATGCATAGCAAAAAACGATGCAAACATTACTGAACCAATAAACAAATCAGAATTCAAACAAGTGTCACAAGCACTGGAACGCCATTTTTTAAACATTTAACCAACCAGTTCAAGTGGAGAAAAAGACCAAATTCTTCTTTAGTGGGTGTTTGTTTTTTTTAGTGACAGAAACATAAGAATGTTTATGTATTATCAGTTTAAAAATCCACTTGAGTTTCCCTGTGGGATCCAAAAACAGTGCATTTTACAACCACTGTACTACCTTATTACAAAGACCTTCTCACCTTCCTATCTACTTTGAGTGTGTGCAATTATCAATCCTTTCCCCAATGAGAATTTTTAAAGGTAAGAAGTGCCTGAACATCAAGTGCTTTGCATAGTGACAATGACAACAGCTTTTCAGTTTCTGAGTAAAGTTATTTATATCTCTATATTACATATATATAAATATGAATAATATGTAACCAATGTCACTGGAATCAGGCACTAGACATTTTCACTCCACATTATGGCATCTTTTCCAAAAGGAAGCATTAATATTCCCAGTCTGTCTCCTCCATTTCTTTCAACCAATGCCACTGTTGGTTAATGCTGGAAATAAGTTTAATTTATTTGATATAATAAAAAACCAGGTTCTCACTTGAAACATTCTTAACTACCAAGCCCATTTTACAATGTATAAATACCACCCCCTTTCTAACATCTAAATTTCTAAACCTCCAGCAAATTAGTGCCCGATCACTGAGTGGAAATACAAAAGCAGATTTTTTAAAAGAGTGTACACCTACACAATGCTTGTTTTTGTTGCTGTCCTGATCAAACATTCAGTTTTCGAAAGACTCATGCCAAATCACCCTGGAGGAGGAATCAAAGTGCCAGCCAGCTGTCTTAGCCAGACAGTTTTCCATACCTGCAAAAGCTCAGCAGCAGCATCAGAAAGTCCAAACTCTCGCAATACACGAATCTGAATCTCATAACTGACTGTGGCTCCTTCTCCACAATTAAGAGCATATGCTCTTTGCACCTGTTCAGTATGACGGAGCTCCTGGAGCCGTTTGACCATCTCTTTAACAACAAGGAGATGGGGAACTGAAGAAGAAGAAAAAAAAAAACAGTGAAAAGTTACAAGATACATTATTTCATAAGCTGTTTTAATGGGACTATGCAATTCAATACCATGATTCACTTTAGCTTTTCATTCAGAATTAATGTTAGGCTGACTATGTTGCTTAAGACGACCAGCAGCCAGCCAGTAATAGTATGACATATATTTGTGCTTAATGCCTTGGAGCAGGGGCTCTCAGCCAGGGGTACGCATACAGAGGTCTTCCATGGGGTACAGCAACTCAACTTTTTATTTGCCTAGTTTTACAATAGGCTACATAAAAAGCACTAGCGAACTCAGTACAAACTAAAATTTCACACAGACAAAATGGGAAAATAAGCGATTTTTTAGTAATAGTGTGCTGTGATACTTTTATATGTCTGATTTTTGTAAGCAAGTAGTTTAAGTGAGGTGAAACTTGGAGTACATGAAAAATCAGACTTCTGAAAGAGGTACAGTAGTCCGGAAAGGTTGAGAACACTGGCCTTAGAGCATCTTTATGGGATAAAGTGTAGAACATACTAGTGCTAAAGAAGTGTGTCATTTTTCTGGCTTCTACTAAAGCAAACCACAAATATACTCTTCTCTGTACAACCCTTATATGATGCAGGAATTTTATGATTTGAGGGCCAGGATATTTTAAATCTCAACTGCACATTGCCTCTGGAATACTATAGGCCAACAATATGCTGATGTTCTTGGCGCACACTTTATGTTTTTGGTGGTATTCTGGGATCATGAGACCATAGTACCAATAATAACTACGGAAAATGTATTTTGAAGAAATTGCATGAGTTTTATGCCAACATAAACCTGTGAAAATTACACTGTTTTATGCAGTTGCCTTGAAAACATTAAAAATATTTCCAAAAAGAAATCATCTGTAATTTTGGGCATTTGTTTATCCTACTGCACAACTATCATATAATATTTTGCTGCTCTCTGGTGATGGGTGATATTTCTTTGTGGATTTTCTGTTCCTAGTAACGTGCATATCTTGAGAAAAGTTAAATCCAAGCATCCGTAAATGTACCATTGGGATCGTGAACATCACCAGATATCCAATGGCAAAATATTACCATTGGTGATGAAAAGTCCATAAAGATTAAACGGATTAGATAGCAAGAGCAATGCACTGGGGCGCATTTGCATTTCAGAGGTGGAATAAACATCACTTCATATAACTACAATAAAACATCAATTACTCCTAGTTTGATAAAGATCACCACAGTGTATGCAGTATCAGACTTACTAATTTTTCCAAAATGTTTTCTTTTTTTTATTTCTGGCACATGAACTAACACAGTAAAAATGAGCAGATCTACAAAAGTTTCCAGAGTCTTGAACAAGCCTCTCTACCCTGTTTCACCATGGAAAAACCATGGTTTAAAACTCAAGATAGTAGAACATTGTATGTGTCAAGGAAACACTATATGAAAGGAATATTTCAGGGCAGCATGATTCAGCTTTCCCTTCAAAAGTTTTGTTAATAATAATCTTGCTTGAGTTTGGAGCAATTTTTTGTAAGACAACACAATGAATCTTCTAAAAAAAATCACATTTTAATGTTGTCTGGATGGCATCCATTGCAGAAGCAGGATACAAGAACAATATAGTTTAACTCAGGAGTTCATGGGCCAAGTTCAGTTCTTGCATAATTTCTGATTCAGACAAACACGAACAGATTCAAAGCAGTCCCAACAGAGTTTGCTGACCCTAACCTGAATAGTGCAGGCACAGTTCAGCAGAGGTTCAAAAAGCCTCAGGAGCATGTTATGCTGCCAGCCTAAAAACACCTATGTTCAGAGTCTGTCCTTGTAGGGGAATGATCAGCCAAGGATCATGTGTAGGCAGTTTGGCCTTTAGAGCACAGGCAGGAGACTGCTGCATGGCTCTTCAGATGGCCAGCTCTTTTCTGCCATCTGTGCTCCAGGGACGACGACTCCTGGCATGAGTGCACAGCTTGTTGAAACGTATGCCTATAACACAAACCTATTTGGCTCAGTCCCCAGCTCCAGTGATTTCCCTGCTCATTGACCTGGCAAAACAATCCCTTTTTCTTGTCATCAGTGGAGCATTAAATGAGGTGGGCCACTACCAGCACAAAACCACTGTATTCAAAATGCTACGCTGGCTTGCTGTTTGTTTTTGGGAGTGAGTCAAAGTGTTGGAGACAATCTTTAAGCCTTGAATTACCCAGAACACAGCTATGATGGCATTTAAGTTTGGTTAAGATATTCTCACTGCATATCCTTGGAGCAGAACTTTTCAGGAGTGGCAGCAGAGCATTTTCAGTCAAGGACAACTTATTTTTGGGAAATTTTTCCCCTTGACAGTTCACTAGTGTTTGAATTTGGCACAGTACAATGTGTTACACGGTTTAACATTTGGTTGATTTTTTTTTTTTTTTTTTTGGAGTTTTGTCTATATGATGGTAGTGTTTCTGCCTTCTGCTGTTGGTGGCATGTCTGAATGCTATCAGTTATAGACAGCTCTGTAGAGTAGACATTTGATTCTAGTATTGCACTCGTGAGATACTATGGTTATAAGTGTTTCTACACTAACTGAATATTAGCACCTTTTGAACCAGGGCTCATTTGCCTCACATTTATTTAGATTTCTACTACTTAAAAAAATCCCCATCCATCCCAAACTCAGAGTCCTTGGAGGACATTTCTTAAAATAAGCAGTCTATCAACTGCTCCCAGATGAGAAAACGCTTAGAAACAACAAGAATTTAATCATTCCCATCAACAAAACCCCCAGAGGACAGTAAATAGTTTGCTGCAGATCAGCTAGCATTCCTACCTGGGATTTCATTGGCAACAACTGAAGGAGGACTGGATTGATTACTGCTGATTTGCTGATGACTAATCATATGACAGCACTGTGGTACGGCGTTGTTTACCATGTAGAGGGTGTCAGGCACATTTGACATTCTAACCATCCGCAAACGAACTAGGTCTGTTTGTTCCACCATCATCTCATCTAGCACCGACTAAAACAATAGTTGTTAAATATAAAGAACTTCTACAAAAAATTCTATTACTTTTCCGCAGTCATATTTTCCACATAGAGAAACCATAATGTAACCAAATACTGTCATCTGAAATATGCAGATCTATCCTTTTAAAAGGTACCATGAGAATGTAGGAAGCTCAGGGGCTCAAGGCCTAACAATACACAAACTCATTTTTTCTGCTTCCAATTTATAGCATTACTTGGCTTTTCTAGAGTACTTTCCACTCAAAAATATCCCACAGTATTTTATAATTATTAATAAATTAAGCTTCAGTACCCCTCAGATGAGGTTGGCAAATATCTTCATTTTATAGATGGAATAACATAAATAATACAAGTAGTCTGAGGCAGAGGCAGGAATATTACCTGTAGTCCTTGACTCTAGTGCTATAACTCTTCAAGATAATCCCTCTTTTAAACCAACACGCTATGCACCTTTCCTAAAAGTGAAACATACTTCCCTAAAATGTCTCAACTGATGATAAAAGGGGATTTTCATGAACACTCAGATTTAAAAGTTCTCATTTAATTCTAAATGGATTCCTTTACATGTGTGGGAAGGTAATTTAAGTATCTAAAAGTTAATGAAGGTATAAGAGAATTAGTTGAAACTGGAAATATGTAAGTGACTTCTGTGCAACACAATACCAATTAGGTATATAAATTAGCATATACAATCACTAGATGCAAAATGAGTATGTATGCATCAAGGGTCAAAAATAAAATGTTCAAGAGAATTAATTTTTCACATAGAAAGTTAAATACTTAAGAATTCATTTAAAAACAGTAGAACCAAGCAATCAAACACCCCCTCCTCCCCAGATTCCAGACAAGAAACACATTTACAGAACGTATCATCTTATTTTTCCTTAACACTACTGATAATACACCTTCATGCATCTGTAATCTTAAAAGTATTACACTAATAAAAGTCATCAAAATTCAAAAAGTTATCAAAAAGTTGTCAAAATGCTTCCAATAAGCTCTAGACTTGGGTCTGATGATCAGGCCAATAAGCCTTTATAAACTTTATACAGATTTTGGACCAGCACATGCAAACAATATTCTGAAACCTTCTGTCTGCAGAACCCTTGTTGACCTCAGTTTAGCAATGATCACATATTAACAGTTACCTTCGCCTCCTCCACATACGGTGAGAACAGTCGTGGCCTCACATATATCCCAGCATTTTTTTGCCGTAGCCAGGCATTTGACTTTCCACCTTCTGCTGTTGGAAGCATGTCTGAAGGAGGGGTGCTAATGAGGCCTCTCTTCATCTGTAAGAGACAGAATTTTTAAACTGAATATATTATAACTAATATTACTAGTATTTTAGTAAATGAACAGCAAGAAAGTACTCTGAATAGGTTCAGCCAAGCTCCATGGGGAATTTAAGTTAAATCTTTTTTTTTTTTTTTTTAAATCATCAAGTAGTAGTCACTCGGGTTCAAAATTCATCAGCCATTCCGAATTTTAAATTTTACATAAAACTTGCACTAAAAACATTATTTTAAAATAATAATCAAAAACAGAAGTTCATAAATATTATTCTGACTGATAATATTTTGTTGCCTCTATCTCAAAAAGACAAAATAACCCAGAACTTTTGCACTGCTTGAAGTATAAAATCCCATAGGCTAAATCTGTCCGTCTCAAAGGTGGGTTGTGGGTTGGAGGAAAAGAAAGACTTACAGCATCACTCAGTATTTCACTGTTCATAGGTAAAATATGCTCAATGCGGACAAAAGGTAAAAGAGAAGATAGGATCTCTCTCAGCTCCTCAATGTCAAGATCTCGCCTCTTTACACCTCGTTTGTTCACACTGTGGGCAGTACCACTCAGTAAATTGGGCTCTGTGGAAAGGAATAATAAATAGATAGTCTCCACCTGAATAAACATTTTTTAATAGGAAAACAGAAGTTCTATGTTTCTGCTGCTGCTGCTTAGAGAGTCAGTAACAGTGCCTGGTATTATTATTCCACAAAACAAACTTTCATGCCATCAGCACAGTTCAGTTTGGTTCATATGGATATGGGTTACGTGCCCAAATGCCATTTCCCAAAAATGTATATTTTATCTGGTTTGTTACAGCTTAAGCTGACAAAGATGGTTGGTGTAAATACTTCTCAGGCCCTTTGCAAAACCGTGTTCTTGCAGCAACCAAAACTCCTTTCCTCCTGAACTATTGGTAGTTCCTCAAGATTCTTCTGTGGATTCTCTCTCTTCCCTCCAGTGGTTTCCAAGAAAGACCAAAATATTTTCACAGATTCACAGACTTTTAAGGGTGGAAGGGACCATTATCATAATCCAGTCTCCCATCTATCACCAGTCATATTACCCATCTAGTAATTTCAGCATCAAGCCCATTACTTTTGCTTGAGCTACAGTACAATTTTTACTACATATAACTCCAGATGTGCTAAACAGCTCTGCAGAACGACTTCAGAACAAACTGAGGAACCATCTCCTGCACCTCACATATTCCAGAAAGGATCACCTAAAACAAGAAGTCATCATACACTTGCACACACTGCAAGGAAAAAATATCAGGAACCCACCTAGAGATCATGCAAGAACCCCAAAACAACTATAAAAATCCTGATGACAGCCACCCACCACAAAAACAAAGTGGAACCAATTACAACTACTCGACAACCCACAGAACACTGCAGTCAGGAGAAACCATAAACCAGGACCCACCACTTGGACACTATAAAACACCCAATCATCAATTTATCAATGCTACCTTTAACTGGAGCTGAATTATCTGTACTCTTCAAGAGACTGAGCTTCTGCCCACCACAGAACTTGATACCATACAACAAGAGAACTACAAGAATTCTTTTGCTGACTCTGCCCCCAAACAATTTTTTCACAAGAAAAGACAACAACCACAACTATCATGTCCCCATCGACAGTCATAAGGAAAAAAAGTCATCTGACTGGACATCCCACAACAGACAATCACACACTAGATCATTACATTAATTGCTTCAGGAAAATAACAGTGAAATCCTTAACAAGCATCACATCCTCCACAATCTTTCCACCACTGAGGGGACAGTTATACAGTCCCGGAAAGCGAACCATCAGATAGTGGATCAAATCAGCAGACAAAGGGGATGCCATCATAGTCTTCAATCACGATAATTACATCAATGACGCCAAATGACAATTCTCCGACACCACCTATTACAAAGAAATCAAATAAGATCCCACACCACAATTCACCCAGGAATTTAAGGATATTATTAAATCCTTTCCCAAACAACTCAGAAATTTAACCACCTCATCCCCCATGAACCCACCCTAGGGATCTTCTGCATGAGTTCCCAAGATACACAAACAAGGGAATCCAGGCAGACCTATTATATCTGGTCACGGCACTCTTACTCTAAGAACATTAGGGCTCTTAGAAACTATCTTCAAACCACCCACCACTCAAGGGCCAGTTTCCTCCAGGACACATCTGGCTTTCTCCAGAAACTCCATAACATTAATAATCTCCCACAGAACACCATTCTGGTCAACATGGATGTCACATCCTAATACACCAACATCCCTCACAACAACAGAATTGCTGCCTGTCTCAAATATCTGCAGGACGATGGACAACACTCAGATATCCAACCCACAGACGTGGCCAAACTCATCTATTTCATCCTCATCTATAACAATTTTACATTCAACAAGCTTTAGCCAAACCCTGGGAACAGCCAGAAGTACTAGGTTAGCTCTTCATGGGCCACCTCGAGGAAGAACTTCTGGACAAATGCACCACAAAACCAATTATGACCAGTTTCACCAATGGAACTCTTCAGACAACTATACACAAGAAACCCACAGATCACCACACTTCCCTTCATAGATTCAGTAACCACCCCACAAAATCTGCTATCTACAGCCAGAAATTCAGATAACACAGGATACGCTCCAAGGTCAAAGCCCAGGACACACACCTTAATACACTTAAAACTGCCTTCACCAAACAAAGATACTCCACCAGAGAAGTAGTTTGCATTGTGGAATGGACCATCTAAATACTGCGAGAAAACTGCTGACAGCACATCCCTAGTTGTCAACTACCACCACACACTGAAACCCATATGGGGTATCAAACAATTACAATCCATACTTGATAAGGACCATATCCTGAAATAAATCTTTCTGAAACACCCTCTCTTCTGGCCTTCAGACAACCCCCCAACTCATCATCAGAAGCAAGTTCCTCACAGACCAGTACATATCAACTCAAAGTGGCACCAGCCCCGGCCATAAGAGATGCAAAACCTGTAGACATATCTCCACTGCTATGATGTTCAACACCACACCTTTCAAGATCTACAGGTCCTACACATTACTATTACAACATGTGGTCTACCATATCCAGTGCACTAAATGCCACAATAATTTGGTGGGGGAAACGACAATCACTACGCTCTCGAATGAACTCAGAAAAAGAAAAGATAAAAACAACATGTCTCCCATGGGCAAACGCTTTTCACAAAACCTGCACTCCATATCTGACCTTAGTTCTCATCCTCAAAGGAAACCTGCACAACATCTTAAAAGGATGAGCCTGGGAACTTAAATCCAAAATTCTGCTAGACACCAAAAGTCATGGACTTAATAAAGACTGGATTTATGGCTCGTTATAACAATCTGTAACCCACTAACCTTCTCTGTCCTATGACTGCAGAGGTCACTGAACCTTGAATGGTCTCTTGAAACATGTGCTAATGTCTTATCTGTTCCCCCTTGTATTTAGCTGTAACATTCGGAATACCTTTCCCAGACCTGAAGAAGAGTTCTGTGGAGGTCAAAAGCCAACAGAAGTTGATACAATAAAAGATATTACCTCACCTACCTTGCCTCTCAAGAATCAAGAGTGTTTGTGCATTTGGCTATTTTCTAGTACAATGTTTGTTGGCTACTGCTGATGTTTTATTGAAGACAAATTCCCAGTGTAGTGCTTTTGTTTAGCTTTCCTCTGCCACAGTGTAGTCAGATTACATGTTTCTTTGATCTAAAGGCTATCAGTCTGAAATATGTCCTCCATTCCTCTACCAAATTTTTTTTTTTAAAATAAGGGTCTTACCTCTGTCTGCTATTCTTTTCATCAACTGATGTTCTCCCCATTTAACAAGATACTTAAGAATATCTTGTTCACTTGCCTGTAATAAAGAAATTGAACACAATGCATACTCAGATTATTAATGAGTAGTATGGGAACCACTGAACATATAAATATTTCTCAGGCAAAAAATGTAAGAATTAAGTCACCTCACAACAAAAGCATATTCATATTAGCCTTCGTTCTATTATACCATTGTGCTTCATGTAATTTTAGAAAAATTGATATCTACACTATGGGAAAGTCTAGCTTTAAGTTCTGCTATATAACACATTTTCCAAAGCAATACAATTTGCAAAGAATCTGGTGTAATTAATCTAATCTAGAAAGTGATCATTTATTTTAAAAACAAAACAGTAAATCCTCCTCAAACCTGCTAATGCTGTTTTATTTTTTCATTTTGATTTTACCAAGTGTCCTCCCCCACTTCCTTCTCTCTTTTTCAAAATTTTAAAAAATCATTTATTGTTTCTAGAGTTAAAAAAATCTCCATTTTAAAATTCTTTCTACTCAAAGTTCTGGAACTCACCTATGCCACACGCTCTACCCTTTTCTTTTCAACAATCCTGTATATTACTTTTAAAAAATATATAGTTTTCTTAGTATGTCCAGATGCCTCCAATGACAGACATGAATGTGATCTTCAAAAACCAGTCCTGTTTTGTAAGTTTGAGAGAGAAAATTGTGTTTATCTGTGAATTTTCATTCTAAAACGATCCATATCAGACAGTCTTCACAGTGGGCATTTTCTGTCTCAGAAAGAACTCTCCAGAATTATGGCTTCCAAAGTTGAAAAATACTAACTATACAAAAGTTTAAAAGCGCTATTCAACTCCAACCATTTGTAGAAGAGCCCTGACATGAAATTTAGGGATTTCTTGGAAGAACACATTCTTCCCTTTCAAAGTACTTAAGAGAGCAATAGCAAGAAAATACCCTGGATGTATACCAATCTTCCAAAGGCAGGGCCTAGAATGAAAATTCACAAGTAACAGAATTTTACCTCTCTCTGTCCCCTTTCTGTCAGTCTTCACAGTGGAATGCAGAAAGCAGAAAATCATCCCTAGGAAAGGAGTGAGGATTCAATTTGCCCATGTAGTTATGGGCAAAGTGGAACTTATGGGTTACTGGAGCATCCTGTTCTGTAATACCTTTTCTACCAAATGTTGGATCAGCAGAGGTGAGGAGGTTGACTATATAGTGTTTGAGAAAGTGTGGGTGGGAGGCCCCCTCTTACAGGTCTCCTCATAACGTGTCATCTCTTTGCCCGTTAAATTGCTGCTGTTTTCATAGAGTGTATGGTAATGAGAGGAGTTTTATCCAAGGCTCTGAATACCTCTGCTTTATATCTTAATTAATCTGTAAGCTCTGTTCACATCTAACATGAATTTTACTTCCCTAGGATATTTGGATTCATTCAGAAGGAAAATTTCACCACTTATGTGAGGAAGTGGGGAATAGACGCCCAGCTAGTCCACAGAACCACCATGTTTGATAGAACATATAACTGAGATTTCACCGAAGCATGCCAAGCTCTAAAACCCACTGGGAAAGAAGGTGGTGGAGAGGCAAGATAGTTTTAGTGAGAAGAGGAAGGGACCTACAAACGGTGAAGCTGAAAGTTGGTTTTATTAGGACTTGTATTACACAGATCAAGATCATGACAGGAACCTTCATATTGACAGAGGACTGTTAAGATAGGTGTTCCTCAAAAATCTGTTCTGTGATGAGGATAATGATGAGAGGGATGGGTTTCTTACAGTGAAGTATGCCTGCAGTCACTGACATGTCTTTCCAAGAAGCGTTGGCCTTGAGTCCCATGGTGGGGCATCTTGTAAAAACACTAGAATGTCCTTTGCTTCAGCTGACTTTGTCCTGATGTCTCTTTCTTGTAATACCAATATCTAAACCTCAAGTGATACATACATAGATATAATTTGTGAATTTCCACTAAAATGCTAGTAGACTATTAATCATCATTTTAGAACAAGTCACCACAGATCCCCTCTCTCAGCTTCCCAGCTGATGGGTTGGGCAGCACTGGATGCACAGAAAGATTAGATGGTCTAGATAGCATTCCTTCAGTTTTAAGTGTGTCTTGCTTTGCTGGCTGACCTTAACTCCGTTCTTCAAGGTTCTACACCAAGAAAGTGAGTGAACATGGACAAGACATGAGAAAAGCTGCTTCCCCAAGGAGTACTCAAGGTTTTCTGCCTTTTTAGAAACATACCCCATGTGTCTGAAGAATCATCTGCTGGAAATGGAAGAGTGAGCATGATGATCCATAGCATAAAACAGATTATATTCCATGTCTTCTCCTTGGCCACACTGCCCCGCAAAGCCATAGGAGTCCAGACACGTTTCTATATGTGATCTGGGATTTGCACTCACGACCAGATTCTCTGGACTGGACATTAGGTGACTGTTATATAATATTAAGACTGAGTTCACTATGAGATGATAGTATATAAAGATCTTGGTCCAGATCCAGTACTGATTTGCTGCGATTCGTGGCTGGACACAAAGCAAGAATTGTGCTGGGTGTCCACACATAAGACTCACTACCCCAGGTGCGGACTCAGATTTTAGAACGCATGTGCTAACTTTTGGCAAATCAGACAGTATCTTCTATATCTCTTCTGAAATAAAGATGGTATTGGAAAATAAAAGATGTCTCAATTTTGTGAGGGCTGTAACTGGCCCTTCCACTTGTTCATTCAAAGTCATGTTTCTAGAGACTTCATGATGGCTACCGGGCCCTGCATAACATGATGAGAAGCTAGTCAGACAATGGTAGACATAAAACCCTTTCACTTGAAGGAAGGGATGGTCTAGCATTTGTGAATACCCATGCAGAAGTTACGAGTCCAAAAGGAGAGTATACTGTATTGAAAATGCTTGTTGTAGCAGAAGCCATAAAGTATCTTTGGGTGACTCTAACCAATATATAGTCAGTAAATTCCAGGTGGTTTGTTTTCATATTCTGAAATTCTGAGACGATACTTGTGTATTGAGGGATTTCAGTATTTTTATTTGGAATATAGATTTCCTTGTAGACCGGAGACCTGAGATCTAAAATGGGCTGCATGCCATTGTTTTATTTTTTACTGTGAAGAGTTGTGTGACCTTACCAAAATATTTGTCTCTGCATGGAACTGGTGCTATCATTCCTATGTGCAGGAAATGGACTATTGCAACTTGTATCGTTCGATGCTAATGTAGATCTTAATCATGTTGGTTTATTTTAATTTACTTTGGGGAAAAGAATCAACTTGTCTCTAGAGCAGTGAATGAGTTCTACTGCATTATCTCAAGCCCATTTTCTGAGGTGGTCAGGTCACAAATAAGGGCCCATCCTGAAGCACCCCTCAAGGGCCTTGCCCCATACCTATTGAGAGCTGGCTTCACTGTGGCCTGTTCAAGTTCGTTGGTGTGGATCTTGCCCATACGCCAGCTGGGTTCTTTCGGCCTGCTGTCTCCATCTGCCATTTCTGAGGGTGGTAAAGGGAGAAGAGCTGCTGTCCTTCAAACCCTCCTCAGAAAGTCAAAACATTTTTTTTCTTATTTGTTTTGTTTAGCAGTTTTGAGGAAAACCTCAAAGCCACTGAAGAAACAAACACATTTGGTTAAACATCTGAAAGCTCTGTTACAGAGGGAGACCTGGAGACTGCTGTGTCTGCTGCTTGGAGGCAGAGAATTCTGGAGAGTTCTTCTTGAGGTGCAGTTCTAAACCCAGGCTCAGAGAAAAAGATCTGGTCTGCCCTAGATTGCCGTAGGGATTGGGAACACACAATGTAAAGACTGTTTGACATGACAGATTTGTGCTGCCAACTGTAGCCTTGAGGACATGGCCTGGATGGTTTCACTCCTAAAGTTCTTAAATTTTGCCCTGCAGCTATACGCTTTTCCATGAAGAAAAAGATGTTTATGTAGAGAGGTAGACTATTAGCATAACTACTTCAACATATCTCTCAAGTCTCAGAAGCTTACTAACTAGGGCTGGTCAGAAAACAAGAATTCCACTTAATTTTGTTCCATGTCAGAATGAAAACAAGACATTTCAACATTTTTCATAAAAAACCATGAGACACTCCAGAATAGCTAATAGCCTAGTGATTAGGGCACTCACCTCTGATGATGGAGACTCAGATTCAAATCACTGCTCTGACTAATTCAGATAGAGATCTGAACCTGGTTTTTCAACATCTCAGGCAAATGCTCTTACCAGTCAACTATACAATGAGTCTCTCTCTGGTGTTGACTAGAATTTCCATCCTGGACATGAGAAATCATCTAACTGAAACCAATATGTTTCTCCAAAGTCTTGGTTTTGACAAATGGGCATTTTCTGATAAAAATGCTTTAGTCAAAAACCATCCAACCAGCTCTGTTATTCACAAATCACTTATGTGGTGTATTAGGGCCATTACTATCTGCCTATTGTCTATTATTTCTAGGATGCCAAGAGCCAAACTACAAGAACTGGCAGTCTGGGACCATGAGAAAATACCAATAAATCATGATCAAGAAAGAGCTTTTTATCAAGCTTTCCACTAAGATTAGGGTGTTTATGTAGAGAGGTAGGCTATTAGCATAACTGCTTCAACATCTCTCTTAAGCCTCAGAAGTTACTCCAGGCATCTAACAGCATACCACTATGAAACCGTGAGGGGCTTTGGCTTGAATCAGCAGAAGCTGTAAGTGAGAAGGGAAGGAAGGACAGAGTCTGAATGCATTGCTGGCTGAACATCATTACCACAGAATGGCACTTAAGTACTTTGCATTCTAGATTTAGCTCATACATTCAGCGGCACTGCAAACAGAAATGCTTTGAGAGGAAAGAGAAAACTCAAACTGGTGGGCAAATACAAAAAAACAAGGTTACTTACCAGTAACTGATGTTCTTCGAGATGTGTTGCTCATGTCCATTCCACTACAGGTGTGTGCACACCTCCGTGCATGGTTACCCGGAACATTTTCCCCCTTAGCAGATCCCATAGGGCCATCTCCGGCGCCCCCTGGAGCCCCGCGTATATGCCACAGTATATGAGGTGCTGCCGGCCCTATGGCCCCTCAGTACCTTCTTTCTGCCAACTCCAGCAGCAGGGATAGGGTGCGTGTTGTGGAATGGACATGAGCAACACATCTCGAAGAACATCAGTTACTGGTAAGTAACCTTGTTTTCTTCTTCAAGTGCTTGCTCATGTCCATTCCACTATAGGTGACTAACAAGCAATACCTTTGGAGGTGAGTCGGAGTTACCGGTGAGATGCCCTCAGCACTGCTCTGCCAAATCCCGCGTCCTCTCCTGCCTGCTGGACGATGGCATAGTGGGACGTGAAGGTATGCACCGATGACCAGATGGCGGCTTTGCAGATGTCCTGCAGGGGCACTCTCTCCAGGAAGGCTGTAGACGAGGCTTGAGCTCTGGTTGAATGCGCTGTGATGGTTCCTGGAAGCGGCACCCTTGCCTGCTCGTAACAGAACTTGATGCCTGATGTAATCCACGAGATGTGCTGGGTGGAGACAGGTGAGCCTTTCATCCAGTCATCCACTAAGACGAAGAGCTGCGTCGATTTCTGGAACGACTTTGTACACTCGATGTAGAAGGCCAGAGCTCGTCTCACGTCCAACAAGTGCCATCTTCTCTCCTCCGAACCATGAGGTTTGGGAAAAAACATGGGGAGAAAAATATCCTGATTACAATGAAATTGGGAAACCACCTGGGGCAGGAAGGCCGGATGCGGCCTCTACTGAACCTTGTCCTTATAGAACACTGTATAAGGGGGACTCCGAGGTCAAGGCCCTAATCTTGGAAACCCTCCTAGCTGAGGTAATGGCCACTAGGAAGGCTACCTTCCATGAAAGCATGAGCAGAGGGCATGAAGCCATGGGTTCGAAGGGGGGCCCCGTGAGTCCTGAGAGGACAAGGATTTGATCCCAGGGAGGCACTGGGTCATGGACCTGCGGATAAAGCCTCTCCACCCCCTAGAGGAACCTGACCGACATGGGATGGGAGAACAGAGATCTCTCCTCTAGCGGCTGATGGAAGGTCAAAATGGCCACCAGGTGAACCTTCAATGAGGCCAGCGCCAGACCTTGGACCTTTAGCTGGAGCAGGTAGTCCAGGATCGCCTGTATAGGCGAGAGGATGGGCGGGATACCCCGGGACTCTGTGCAACAGGTAAACTGCCTCCACTTAGCCCAATACAAGACCTGTGTAGAAGGTTTTCTGCTGCGAAGCAGGATTTGCTGGACCTGCACCGAGCACGCTTTCTCTCCCTCCATCAGCCACAGAGCCTCCAGGCTGTGAGGTGCAAGGAGTCCAGGTCTGGGTGCAACAGGCGACCATGGTCCTGGGATAGAAGGTCGTATCGCCTCTGGAGCTCCAGGGGTGGGGCGATCGAAAGGTCCAGCAGCATGCTGAACCAGTGCTGCCTCGGCCAGGCTGGAGTGATGAGTATAACGTTCGCCCTGTCCCTCTTTATTTTCAGCAGGACCTTGGGAAGGAGCGGAATGGGCGAGAACTCATACATGAGGGCCCCCGTCCAGTCCATGAGGAACGTGTCAGAAATCGACCCGGTTTCGTGACCCCAGAGCGAGCAGAATCTCGGACTCTTCTTGTTCCAGGCCAACGCAAATAGATCCACTTGGGGAACGCTCCACTTTTGGAAGATCATAGCCGCCACATCTGGGTGTAGCAACCAGTCGTGGCGGGGTAGAAACAACCTGCTGAGGTGATCCGCCTTGTCATTCCTCACTCCCAGAAGGTGAGAGGCCGTCAGGTGGAAATTGTGCCTCACAGCAAGGTCCCACAGATGGATAGCTTCCTTGCAGAGGGCTGAGGAGTGCGCTCCCCCCACCTGTTTATGTAAAACATGGCTGCGGTGTTGTCCGTCAGCACCTGCACCAGCCTGCCTGTCAGGAATTGGAGAAACACCTTGCACGCTAGGCGAATGGCCTCAGCTCCTTCACATTGATGTGCACGCGCCTCTCCTCCCTAGGAGTGCCTAGGCTGGTGCTGATGTGGACTCCTCAACCTACATCCAAAGCATAGGAAATTAGGGTTCCCGACGGGACCAGTTCCTCGAACGGAATCCCCTTTATCACTGCCCGAGGAGTTCACCACCAGTCTAGGGAAGCTAGGATGGGCAGAGGAACTGTGACCACCCAGTCCAGTGGCCATATACTGAGGCTAACCATGCCTGAAGCAGTCTGAGCCTCAGGCGAGCTAGTCTCACTATGTATGTGCAGGCCGCCATGTGGCCTAACAGCTGTAGGCAGTGCCTGGCTGTTGTCGTGGGACATCAGTGCAGCTGGGAGATGATAGAGACCATTGCCTTAAAACGTGGCCGAGGCAGGACGGCTGTGGCCTGGGAAGCGTCCAGGGTAGCCCCAATGAATTCTATGCGTTGCACTGGGACTAATGTGGACTTCTGTTTGTTTATGAGTAGCCCCAGCCTGTGGCACAGGGAGCAAGTGAGGGTCACGCTGTCCTGAACTTGGGACCTGGACCTGCCTCTGATCAGCCAATCGTCTAGGTAAGGAAAAATTTGCACACCTTTTCATCTCAGGTGGGCAGCCACTACTGCCATGCACTTTGTAAACACTCGAGGAGCTGAAGATAGGCCAAAGGGCAGGGCTGTAAACTGGTAGTGGGAGCCAGCCACCATGAAGCGAAGAAAGCGCCTGTGGCTGCGGAGGACAGACATATGAAAGTATGCATCATTGAGATCGAGGGTGGCTTACCAGTCTCCTGGATCCAGGAAAGGGATTATGGAAGCTAGGGAGACCATGCGAAATCTGAGCCATTTGACATATTTGTTTAGACAATGCAGGTCTAATATGGGTCTCAGACTCCCCTTCGCCTTGGGGATGAGGAAGTACCTTGAATAGAACCTCTTCCGCCTTGAGGGACCGTTTCCACTGCTCCCAGACTGAGGAGGGTGTCCACCTCCTGTAAGAGGAGCTGCTCGTGAGAGGGGTCCCTGAAGAGGGACGGAGAGGGAAGGTTGTTGCAGTGGGGGGTGTTAGATGTAAACTGCAGGGCATAGCCCCCCGAGACTATCCCAAGGACCCAAAGGAGTAGAAGGGCCTTAGCCTGTTTAGGAAGGGATGGGACGGATCCAGGAGAGCAGTCGGGGCGCCATCCTTGGGCGCACCATCAAAATTGTCTCCTTTGATTGCCCGACCTCCTGGGGGGGCCCTTGCTGGGGAGCTGAGGATGAGCTAGGGGGCTGATTTCTTCTTCTAAACCCCCTATTTCAATCCCTCTGTCAATAGGGTTGGAAAGGCCTGGGCTGCTGCTGTGCCTGGGGCCGTGACTGACGCCTGGAAAACTGGGGCGTGTAAAGGCCCAGGGAGCGAAGTGTGGCCTTGAAATCCTTCAGACCGTGCAACTTCGCATCAGTCTGGTCTGAGAATAAGACCGATCCATCAAAGGGGAGGTCCTGGATAGACTGTTGTACTTCCTGGGACAGGCCCGAGGACTGCAGCCATGAGCACCTTCGCATACAGATGGCGGAGGCTATTGCCCTGCCCGTGGAGTCAGCCGCATCCCAGGAGGTCTGGAGTGCTGCTCTAGCTACTGCGGTTCCCTCCTCTACAATAGTGTTAAAGTCTGCGGCCTGGTCCTGGGGCAGGGCCTCAGCGAACCGTCTAAGGGAGTCCCACAGGTTGAAATTATACCTGCCCAAGAGAGCATGCTGGTTGGCAATCCTAAACTGAAGGCTTGCCGTGGAATAAATCTTTCTCCCAAAGAAGTCCAGCTTCTTATTGTCCTTGTTCTTGGGAGTCAACCCTGGCTGACTCTGCCTATCCCACTGGTTCACAGCGTCTACTACCAGGGTTCCCCGGGGCGGGATGTGTGAACAAATACTCAAACCCCTTGGCCAGAACGTAGTATTTCTTCTCAGCCGTCTTTGATGTCGGGGCGACCAAGGAAGGGGTTTGCCACACAGCCTTCACAATCTTAAGGACCTCTTCATGGACTGGGAGGGCCACTTGAGCTGGGGCAGCCACCGCCAGCACATTAAAGAGGCTACCTGTGGCCTCTTTTAGCTCCTCCACCTCCAGCCCCAAGTTGGAGGCAACCCTCTTGAGCAGCTCCTGATGTGCCCTGAAATCATCCAGTGGCACAGAGTGGTCCTGGGAGACTGTCTCGTCAGGTGAGGAAGAGGAGGACTGCAGTGGTGCAGCTTGCGGGTGTACCCCCTCCTGGCGAAGGGTTGTACCCGCTGAGGTTCCCTCCGGAGGACGAAGAGGACTGCCTCTGTCACCATGAGCGGTGCCGAAGAGCGGGGTTGCGCTCCGAAGAGCTAGAGGTACCGGAGTGTCATCTCGGTACCGACGATTTCCGAAGCTGCTTGCCTTGCGGCTCTATGGAAGCCTTCAGTGACCAAGGTCGGCACCGTCCTGAACTCCTCGGTACCAAGCCAGACTCCAGCGACTGGGTTCTGTGCCATGAACTCTGCGGTGCCGGCTATTCCTCTGACGACCGGGTTCCATGCCGCCTTGGTGCAGGCGAACTCATCGGTGCCAGGTCCTCTAGTGGGAACTGGGTTCTGCACCGTCTGGGTACGGGAGAACTCCTTGATGCCAGGGATCTGGAATGGGAGTTGTCCAAGCACCGCCTGGCAGACCCCAACCGGTGCCACCTCCTGGCTTGCGCTGCCTCCAGTGCTGGGGATCCAGTGCCGAGAGGGAGACTCCATGTCCCATGCCGGTGCAGGTTGGCTCAATGACACCGACCTGAAGCAACTACTAGGGGAGCGGCTCTGCTCTACTCTCAGAGACCGTCCGGTGGGAGATCTTCCTCCCCGTACCAGGGATCTCCTCCGCCATTCAGGGGGACCCAACGTGGGTTTCCCCCATGACACCAGCCCCTTTTCCCTTGGTGGGGGGAAGGAGGGGGCTCTTGCCGCCTGAAAAGCCTCCGGTGTCGATGGTGTCGGCAGGGGTACTCTCCCACTGCCAGGAGTCGGGGGAGACTCCCTGACCAGAGAAAGAGTCTTGACGGATCGAGTTTGGTACATCTCTGTACTCAACCTTGCCCATACCAACGGCGCAGGGGAGTATCCGTGCTCCATGCGCTGCTGCTTCTTCTTCAGTACCGGTGATGTTGCACGGTGCCGAGTCAAGGGCGGTGCCGACGGTGAACTCTGTACCAAAGCCACACTCGGTACCGAGGCGGAGCGGGTCGGCTCGGACGCCAGGAGGAGCGCTGCCTCCATCAACAGGGCTTTCAACCGGATTTCTCTGTCCTTTTGAATCCTCGGTTTGAAAGCCCTGCAGATTTTGCACTTGTCCTTTCTGTGGGTTTCCCCCAGGCATTTAAGCACAATTGTGGGGGTCACTGAGTGGGAAGGCCATCCTGCAGGAGGCACACGGCTTGAAGCCCAGCGACCGGGGCATGGTGTGGCCGCGCGAAGTCCCAGTAGGGACTGCCTTATCTCTGACTACACTTAAAAACACTTAACAACTACTTAACTAACTAAAACTAAACTCAGAATACAAAACAAGTCCAAACAAGGAATAGTACTTGCTGTGAGCAAGGCTAGTTCTAGCAACCATCACGGAAAGAAAGAACTGAGGGGGCGTAGGGCCAGCAGTGCCTCATAAACCACGACATGTGTGCGGGGCTCCAGAGCCAGCCCTACAGGATCTGCTAAGGGGAAAGAAGTTCCAGTAACCATGCACAGAGGTGTGCACCCACCTATAATGGAATGGACATGAGCAAGCACTCGAAGAACTAAAGATTAGTCTGAGTAACTAATCTCAGCTGTTTAAAAAGGTGATCTGGAAAGGAAAGAGATGTGTGCTTATGCCACTTATGACAATTTTTTTCTGCTTGTTGAAAGAAGTTCATAGTTCAATAGAAGTTCATAGCTTTCCAGGCTATGTAGAACCTGATAATTGCAAAATTACTGAAATGACCACATCACAGGAGTTGAAGAGTGAAAGTAGAGATTTTTAGTAAGACTCTTCAAACCAATTTTTTTTGGTTAGTTTTTGTTAACATTTAATTTAAATGACTAATGAACATTACAGAGAAAGGCCACGTTAAAGTTCCAACACTTCTTCCCCTTCAAGTAAGCTGTGAGAGCTAACAATATACATCCTCATGGAACATCGGTATTATCATTACTGATATTTCTAAGGTAAAAAATAAGTAGTATGTTTAACACAAACCAAAATAACCCTTTCACACACTTTATACATCAAAAGCAGCAAAAATGAGACTATGCAATTTCTATAAAAACCTAAACAGGCAAGGCAATAGTTAAACCTAGAAGTGTTTCACAAAGTAATTCACAGATGTTTCTGGACTTTCTGTACTTTCAAGCAATAATTTATACAGCCAGCCTGGGTCAGGTTACAAGTCAAGAAAACAGAGTACTTTCCTTAATCACTTCCTCTACTTTGATTTTTGTGTATATGTGTGAGTGAAAAAGAGAAAAAGTTTTATACTGTGCACACAAATGCACAAGAATATTAATATCTATTCTTCCCATTTGGGAAAATTTAAGATTTTATTCACTCTGAATGCTTCTGCTAAATGTATAATATGGCTTCAAAACA
This sequence comes from Emydura macquarii macquarii, assembly GCF_026122565.2. Lineage (NCBI taxonomy): Eukaryota > Metazoa > Chordata > Testudines > Chelidae > Emydura > Emydura macquarii. The sequence continues at coordinate 842,153 of NW_027131366.1, read as the reverse complement.
TAATTAGCTACATTTTGAATAAGAGATTAAACATTTACCTGTAAATAGTCAGACTGGATAGCAGTCAGCAGGTGGTCCTTGCTCAGTTCATAAAAGACATCTGAAGTCATAACTTGAGTAAACTCCTCACAGAGGAAATGCAATGCTTGACGGTGTACCCACTTGGAGCCATATGGCTGGGAACTCCACTTGAGAATGGCAATTAAAGTGTCTAGTGAGATGCTCTCAGCAATAATATCCTCACAGCCTACAAAAACAAAACAAAGCAGCAACACTACTAGAGGCAGTTTAATACTTAAGGAGAACAACATGTACCTAAATCTGTACTTTAGGTGTTATATGGCTCCCACCACTGCAAAAATCTAAATAAAAGTAGGACAGCCCCGTGGACAAAGATTAGAAAGGGTCAAATTATTGAGTTCTGAGCCCATTTAAAAACATTTATAACTGTTTCAGCATGATGTATGCAATCATTCAAATTTAATCTTAAAGCCAAACAGAACTAGAGTTTTGTTCATCTGCTTGTATGCTCTAATAGAAAGAGGTTATCTGTAACTGGAGGGTCTTCGAGATGTGTGGTCCCTATTTGTATTCCACTAAGGGTTATGCCCATGTGCCATGTACCCAGAGCTGGAGCTTTTTAAAAGTAGTAGCGTCCGTTGGTCTGCACGTGTGCCCTTGTTTTACCTCATGGTATCGACTGAGGCAATAAAAGGCGGGGTGGACTGTGACCTCAGTTCCTTCTCCACTGCAAATCTACCAGATCCGCAGCAGAGGGGAAGGAGAGCAGTTTTGGCATACCAAGAGGGACCACACATCTCAAAGAACCTCCAGTTACAGGTAAGTAACCTCCTCTTCTTTGAGTGATGGTCCCTATTGTATTCCACTGAGGGTGACTGACAAGCAGTATCTAATCAGGAGGAAGATGATGGAACCATGAAACAGAGGACAGACGCACCAAATGAGGCATCTGTTGCAGAGTCATGTGCAGTGCATAATGGGAGGAAAAGGTATGCACTGAATTCTATGTGGCTGCCCTACATATGTCCATGAGTGGCATGTCATGGAGCATGGTCGTAAGTTGATGCTTGTGCTCTTGTGGAGTGGGCTCATATTCCATGGGGTGTAGGCACACTCAATACTCGGTAGCAAAGCTTGATGCACGCCTAAACCCATTTATGAGATCCTCTGGATGGAAATGGCCTGGCACTTAATCTTGTCCATGACAGCAATGAACATTCTAGAAGACTTCCTGAATGACTTCATCCTCTGCTGGTAGAAGGCCAGGGCCCTATGGAAATCAAGGGAGTGAAGGCCTCATTCCTCTGCTGAGACGTGTGGCTTCGGAAAGAAGGCAGGTAAGTGTATGGACTGCTTGAGGTGAAAACAGGAGACCACCTTTGGCAGAAACATGGGATGTAAGCATAGGGAAACCTTATCCTTATGGAACGTGTTGAAAGAGGGTGAGCCATCATGGCCCTCAGTTTGCCAAATTTTCTTGCGGAGAAGATAGCTATCAGGAAGGTGACCTTCATGGAGAGGAGAGAGAGGAAGCAGAAGGCTAGAGGTTTGAAGGGCATCTTCCTAAGTGCCATGAGGACATGGGTAAGGTCCCACTATAGAGTGATGGGTTGGAATAGGGGGGAAATAAGTTTGCACAAGGCTTTTTCAGAACCTGACAGTCAATAGGTGAGTGAAAACCAACTGTCCTTCCACAGAGAGGTGGAAATCACTAATGGCCATGACACACACCTTCATGGAGTTGAGAGCTTTCAGACACAGGAGGTAATCCAGGAGGAGAGGAATGCCTATGGCCTAAGGAACCAGAATCCTCTGCTGGGCCCAGGAGGTGAAATGTTTCCACTTGGCTTGGTAGGATTGCCTCATGGACTCTTCCTGCTACTCAAGAAGACGTCTTACACTGCCAATGAGCACTCCCACGCTAGTGAACATGTCCATCAAAAAAACAGGCTCACAGCTGAAGCATCTGCAGGTGTCTGATTCTTCTGCTGTGTTGAGTCAGGAGTTCCAGGAACGTCAGCAGCGTTAGTGGCGGATGTCTGAACGTGCAGAGAAGGAGGAAAACCAGAACAGGCAAGGCCAGAATGGAGTGATCAGAAAGACCATCGCACTCTCCCGTCGAATCTTCTGTCGCTCTCTCCCAGACATGGGGCAGGAATGGTAGGAGAGGGAAGGCATAATTGCTCCAATGTGATTGGTCGAGGACCAGGGTATTACCCTGGGAGCAGGCTCTGAACCTGTCCCTGAAACAGTACTGGGAGCATTTGTTGTTGGTGTGGGAGGCAAAGAGATCTCTGGCTGGAGGCTTCCAGCACTCTAAAATTTCCACAATTACTGAGTTATGTAGCTCCCATTCGTGGTTGGTTATGAAGTTCCTGCTGAGTGCATCTGCAACTACATTCTGAGTCCCTGGGGTATAGGCTGCTGACAAAGAGATAGGATGTACGATGCACCATTTCCAGAGGTACACCACTTCTGCACAAAGTGCTGGCAACCTTGTAGTTCCCTTGCTTGTTTATGTAGTAAACTGCAGTGGTGCTGTCCGACATGATGAGAATGGACGGACGGGAGAAATTCATGACATGCTCTTTGTACTGCCCAAAGATGTAGGATGCTATGCATCCTGGACTCCTGAACAGTCCAAGTTCCCTGTGTCATGTGTTTGCCCAAATGGTCACCCCATCCACTGAGCGATGCATCTGTAATGATCGTCACACTTGGGGAGGATAGAAGGAAGAACATCTTGGAGCAAACCTGATTTGGATTTATCCATCATCAAAAGAGAGCAAAGGACCTCAGAGGACAGTCAGAATGGCATCCAAGAAATGGAGCGTAGGAGAAGAGGCTCTCTGTAGCCACAGTTGTAAATGATGGAAACAAAGACAAGCGAAAGCAGTGACATACGTGCACACCGCCATGTGGCCAAGAATGGAAAGGCAAGTTCTGGCCAGAACTGAGGGGTTGGAAGTCACCAAAGCGATTAGTTCCAGAAGAGTCCAGAACCTGTCCCTCTGGCAGGTAAGCACATGTGGAGGTTGCATCAATGTATGCTCTGATGAACTCCAGATACTGTGTGGGATCCAAGGTCAATTTTTCAGCATTCACATTCACCCCTAGGGAGGAGAGGAGTAGAAGCAGCTGGAATGTCGACACTTGAGCTTCTCAGCTGAACTACACCACCAGTAGCAAGTCATTGAGGTAAGGTAAGATGAGGACTCCTCAATGCCAAAGGTGGGCCACCACTACAGAGAAAACATTGGTAAAGACTGGGGAGCAGTGGTGACTCCAAAAGGGAGAACTCTGTACTGCAAGAGTCACAGGTCCACCGTGAATCTCAGGAATTGTCTGTGGGTTGGGTGATGTTTATGTGAAAGTAAGCATCTTGCATCTCAAGAGCCATAAACCACATGCCTTCTTCTAGCGAGGGTATGATGGCCTCAAGCCTGGACCACGTGAAACCTTGGCTTGTGTATGAAGTGGCTGAGTCAGTTTGACCTAGGATTGGTCTCTATCCTCCTTTCTTTTTGGGTACCAGGAAGTAGGTGGAGTAGAACCCTATGCCCTGAAAGGTCATGGGAATGGGCTCTGTCGCTATCTCTATCTATCTCCCTTGGGGGGGGGGATGTGGATGAGGTAGTGTTGTGCACTTGATTGTATAGCCATGTGGAAAGACATCCAGGACCCACTTGTCTGTCGTTATCGCACTCCATGGAGGTAGAAAGAGCCCTAGACAACCCCCAAAGGGTGTGATTGGCAAAAGCCATGGGTGCAAGGTGGCTGACAGCTCTCTAGATGCACTCAGAAATATTGTTTGTGTGAAGATTGGGTGTGTTGTGCGGCAGACTGCGCTGACAGGTCCTCTGGAGTCTTTGGATGCTTTTGGGAAGGATCGTAGGGTCACTGGTGGAAAAATTGGGGAGCTATATGTCACCAGGCAGGAGGCAGACTATAAATCTTTCATTTGGATGCTGGTGTATAAATACCTAGTGACTGCAGGATGGCTCTAGAGCATTTAAGCGAAAGCAGGGAATCATCGGTTTTCTGGCTGAAGTGGAATTCATTGAAGGAGAGATTTTCAATTGTTTTCTGTACTTCCCTAGGGAAACCAGAGGAGTGTAACCAGGATTCCATTCGCATGACAACCCAATAGCCTTAGTGTGTGAAGATATGTCTGCATAATCTACCACAGCCTGTAGCATCATTCTGGCAACTAGTTTGCCTTCCTCCAGAATAGCCTGGAAGCAGGCATGATCCTATTGGGGCAGTTTGTCTGCAAAGTCCTCTAACTGACCATAATTAAGAGTCATACTTAGCCAGCAGTGTCAGGTAGTTAGAGATGCAGAACTGAAGGCTGGCTGAGAAAAAGACCTTGAGATCTAGCAGGTCTAACCTCTTACCCTTCTTGTCAGGTCAGGGTGGAATGCAGGTGCTGCTGCCTGGCCCGCTCCATAGCAACTTGGATAATCAAGGAATTTGGTACGGAATGAGAAAACAGAAGCTCAGATCCCTTTGAAGGAACATAGTACCTCTTTTCTGCCCCCAGTGGAAGCACATGTGGGCCAGATGGAGAAAGGCATAATTGATTGATAGGGCCACTCTGGCTGGTTCTGATGTACACAATATCCAGCAACAGTTGCCTGTCCTGCACCTTCTCCAACAGAATGTGAAGAGCATCAGCCACCCTCCACAACAGTTCCTGGAATTGACCACAATTATCAAGGGGGAGAGAAAGGCGTCAACAACACAGCACATCAGGAGATGACAAGGGGAACCACGCCATATCCAGCGGTACTGTTGGACCCAGGCTAATCTGTGCATTCTCTAGTCCTGGTTCCGAACATTTACTTGATGAAGGGCGGAGTGGCAAAATGGGGGATTCCTCCCGGACAGATTGGGATGATTCTGAAGGCAGATATAGCAGCCAAGAACCCCAGTACGGCCAACCAGGCGGATCCTGCAGCTAGTATGGTGGTCCCCATGGAGCTGGGTACCAGGGGCTCCTATGCTGGGGGAAGGGAGGATAGTGCCACTGGTCCAGTGGAACCCTTGAGTAGTCATGACGACGGTATAGGAGCAGCGTACCATGCATACCAGAGTCTTCTAATTCTGAGGAGTTGGATTCTTGTTCAAAGGATGGTGCCACTGGAGCTGGTGGAATGGAGAGAGCCACAAGGGAGCGTGCAGGAACATGATCTGAATGCAGCAAGTCTAAAGTAAGGGAGAGAACCCTCTTAGGCAGCAAGTGCACTGGAAGACATGGAGATCTCACCTCATCCAGGGCAAACAGTTCATGAGGGCCATGAGTGGACTCAAGCCTCCTCAGTGTCAATGGTACACGTTCCACAGACAGAACCAGAGCCAGAACAGAAGTGGAGTGCTGCCTTGGAACCGATGACTCACAGGACTTCGGTGGAACCAATGCAGAGGGGGTATGCTGCTCAGGAACAAAGAACGGCAGGTCTAGGGTGTAATGCAACTTCTTGTGTTTGTGGGGCTTGGATTATGCCGCTTCTGTGTGACTGGAACTTGTGGACGATGCAGCATCTTTCTTAGGCCTTGAGGAAGACTTGCTGCCATGCTTATGTGCATGTTTTCTTGCATCACAGCTAGGCCACAGCACAGTGTCTGTAGTGCTGGTCCAATGGAACAGGATTGGAGTGCCGCTGTAGGAGGCACAGTCCTCTAAGTACTCAGGCCAATGTACAGGGGTGGTTCCCTGGCCTGGATCCAACTGAAACCTCATGGAGACCCCCATGAGATGATTCTTGAGGTGGAGAGTTTGGCCTTCCCAGGTATGGACAGGGAAAGAGAGGCAGATACTACACCTGGACATGACATGGGCTTTCCCCCAAGCAGTACAGACAGCACTGGTGCTCATCACGGATTAAAAATGAGTGAGGGCAGGAAGTGCAAATCTTGAACCCTGGCATCTTCAGCATAATCCAGTATCCAGCGGTGGCTGGGGGATGGGCAGGGAGACGGTGGTTGGAGGAAGCCACTGAAGCAGCATCCCCAAAGTCCTTAAATCCTAAGAAAACTACTGCTAACACTAAAAACTACCACAAAAACAGTAAAAGGCTAACTATGTGCAAGAATAAAAGTCTTTTTTGCTAAGTTTGGCATGTGCGCCACAAAGGACGAGAAAACAGCAGAAGCTTCGACTCTGACCATGGGTGGTGAGAAGGAACTGAAAGTACAATCAGTCTGCTCCTCCCTTTATCACCTCAGACGATACCATGAGGCAAAACAAGGGCACATTCTCAAACCAATGGACACTACTACTTTTAAAAAAATGAGAGTCCTGTAGCACTTGAAAGACTAACAAATTTAATTTCTGCAGACATAAGCTTTCGTGGACTGTAACCCACTTAGTCATTTTTCCATTACTGACCAACTCCAGATGCAAACCTGCAAATATTTACTATCAGGCACAGTACTTAATGCCATGAGTAGCCCCAGGATTACTTATAACAGTGAATTTTATGTCTGACACAGTGGGTTACAGCCCACGAAAGCTTATGCCTGCAGAAATTAAATTTGTTAGTCTTTCAAGTGCTACAGGACTCTCATTGTTTTTGCTGTATACAGACTAACATGGCTATCCCTCTGCAATATGTGCATAACCCTCAGTGGAATACAATAGGGACCATTACACAAAGAAGAAACTGTAGTTACTGAATTCAGATACTACACCATGGCTCTCTTTGGTTTAAAAATACATTATCTGAAGTTTTATTGGAAACATTAAAATTACTTACAAAATGTTTGAGTTTTGAATCTCTACTATTTACATTAATTACACCACTCTCCTGTTAAATAGTAACCTGTTTTTATTAAGTAGTTTTCCATTTAGTTCAGCACATAAAACCAATCAAATTTTTCCGTTAATGACCAACTCCAGATGCAAACCTGCAAATATTTACCATCAGGCACAGTACTTAATGCCATGAGTAGCCCCAGGATTACTTATAACAGTGAATTTTATGTCTGAGCTGAATAAGCTGTAACCACAATTATGTTAAGACATATATGATGCTTTTAAAAATACTTGAAATGCCATTGTTCTCAAAGTTAATAAATAGAGATGGTCAAAGTGTAGGAAAAAGCTTCTTGGGAAATCAAACTAATACAGTGGAGTAACTGTCTGCAATCTTATGCAGTTGAAAGCTTATTTTTATTCCTGACCATCTTCTATAATATCATCCACTTTAAGGATACATATTAAAACAAAAAATATTAAGAAGCAGTTTAAAAATTATGTTCTGTTACTGATTCTCACTGGACTGGATTTTGTTCTATTATATATTAAAGATGTATAATACAGTAGCATACAGAATGCCTAATCAAGACCAGGGCCCCATTATGCTAGGAACTATACAAGCACAAAGAGCTCATATGTTGACAAAGATAAGGTTGATAAAGCTGATCAGGGTATATTAACAACATAAAAGAGATACTAACCGCTATGAACAAAGGTAAAAAGAAAGTCAATATAGAGTACATAAATATTTTCTCCATTTCTGTTGCACCCAACAAGGTAGTAGATAGGTATCTAATACACAAGAATAGTATGATTTATGTAAAGTCCCTAAGTGAATATAATGCTATACAGACATATTAAAGAAAATCCCTACCATGAAGAGGTTGCTTGGGTTTTACACATGCTGATTTCATTATTTTTATTAAGACAGCATGTGAGATATTTTCATCTGAAAAGACAGTACACTGACACTTCATTGATTAGACCCCTTGAGCATTCTGGGGAATATTCTCAGATTATGTAGCTGATACGTGGGAAAGAATGTGCAGGTGCATTGTGACTCAAAGATAGCAAAGCAAATTTATCTCCTGATTTCCGAGTTTCTGAGTTAGCCACAGTTAAGGACATCCAAATCCCAAGAACTTCACCCTGAGCCCTTTCAGCCAAAATGTAACGGTTTTTTTTTTGGGCTGCCCATGTGGACACCAGAGAGAGACAAGAAGTATTTCAAAAGTGACTGAATATTGAGTGCTGATAGTGTGTTCAGTGGACGGTTTCTGACTTTTGAATTCATTTCCCTACACTGGTGCTACAAAACCCAAGTCCATTAATTTTTGTGGCCTAGTTCAAGGCCATGTTCTTCTCAGACCTTCCCTGAAGTAATAACCACTGGACTAACAGTTTGGGTTTTAGAGGGTTGTGGTGGTTATAACAGTCTTGTTGACTTTTGGGTGAGATTTTCCAAAACACTGAAAAAGGAGACAGGCACTCAACTGCCACTGAAAGTCCATGGAAGCTGGGCAACTAAAAGGAATTAGGCACCTTTGAAGATTTCAGCCTCAGTTTTATTGTCCTCCCCTACTCTCCCTAGCTCCCAAAAATGACAACAAGCACATCTAGTGGTATCTGTGATGAGCAGATTTCTATACATTTTAAACACTTGTTAAATTTCCAAACAAGCACCTTTATGCTTTTCTCTCATGTTGCCCGTAAAGTAGCCCCCTAAAGCCCCTAAAGCAGTTAAAGCCCCTAAAGCAGCTAAAAAGTATCATCATCATCATCCTTCAAATCCCTCCTTAAAACGCTCCTTTTCAGTAAGAAAAATTCACAGTGCTAAGGCTGCTTGTGTCTTATAATCACTGCTTATCATGCTGACTAATAATATCTCATTATCACTTTGTTGTTTTCAACCTGTACCAACTGTTGTCTTGTCTTATACTTTGAAAGTAAGCTCTATGAGGTAGCAAGCATTTTTGTTCACTTTGTACAGCATCTAGCACAATGGGGTCCTGATTTATGAGTCAAAGTTTATGCCCAGAAGGAACCACTGACCTCCTGTATATCACAGATCACCAATATGTGCACACTAAACCCAACAACCAAAATTAGACCAAAGTATTACAGCCCAGAGAAGATTACACTATCATGTGTCACAGGCAGAGAAAGAACGGTTGTAACTGTTGTTCTTTGAGATGTGTTGCTCATGTCCATACCCAATTTAGGTGTGTGCTCTTGCTACGTGCACCGGTGCCGGACTTTTTTTTCCCTTAGTGGTACCCATACCAGTCTAGCGCTCCCTTCAGCAGCACGCACATGCATCCACACATAGGCGCTGCCAGCTCCCCCTCCCTCTCAGTTCCTTCTTGCTGGAACTCTGACTGAGAGGAAGGAGAGCGGGTGTGGAATGGACATGAAGAAAGAACTGTTACTTACCTTGTAACTTTTGTTCTTCGAGATGTGTTGCTCAAGTGCTTGCTCATGTCCATTCCCAATTTAGGTGACTCACCAGCAGCGTCTCTGGAGGCAAGCAGGAGTTCAGGGTCGTGACCTTTGAGGCACCGCTCTACTGAAGCTAGCATCATCCCGGGCTTACTGCATCAGCACATAGTGAGACACGAAGGTGTGTACTGATGACCAGATAGCTGCCCTGCAGATGTCCAATATAGGGAACGTACACCTGGAAGGCCACAAAAGATGCCTGCACCCTGGTCAAGTGGGCTGCCAAGGACACCGGAAGCATGATTCCACCCTGCTCAGAACAGGCCTGGATGCAGGCCATGATCCATTTCGAAATACGCTGCGAGGAAACCATGAAGCCCTTCATCTGGTCCGCAACCGCCATGAAGAGCTCAGTAGAGTGACGGAAGGACTTAGTCCTGTTGATGTAAAACGCCAGGGCCCTCCTCGCATCGAGGAGCGTCTCTCCTCACTGGAGTTGAGCAGCTTGGGGCAGAAAACAGGTAGGAAGATCTCCTGATTCAGGAGATGGGAGACCACTTTAGGCAAAAAGGCCAGATACGGACGTAGCTGGATTTTGTCCTTGAAGAACACTGTGTATGGTGGCTCCGACGTTAAAGCCCTGATCTCCGACTCTCGCCTGCAGGATGTGATAGCAATCAGGAAGGCGATCTTCCATGACAAGTATGTAAGGGAGCATGAGGCCATGGGCTCGAAAGGTGGTCTGGTAAATCTGGAAAGGACCAAGTTTAAGTCCCACTGAGGAGGAGGCTCCCTTATCGGTGGGAAAAGCCTCTCCAGCCCTTTGAGGAACCTAGTTGTCATTCCATGAGAAAAGACTGTTCTGTTTTTCACCCGCTGGTGGAAAGTAGATATGGCCACCACATCGACCTTGACTGACAAGAAGGCCAATCCCCCTTGTTTCAAATGGAGCATACTCCAGAATTGCAGGGATCAATGCCTCCGTTGGGGACACACCACATTCGGTCGCCGAGGAGGTGAAGCGCTTCCACTTAGCCCTACAAGCATATCTGGTCAATTGCTTTTTGCTCTCCAACAGCACCTGCTGAACCTGGGTTGAACAGGCCTGGTCCCCTTGGCTCAGCCACGGAGCATCCAAGCTGTCAGGTGGAAGGAGGCCAGCTCTGGGTGAAGAAGGCAACCTTGATCCTGGGACAGAAGGTCCAGGTGCAGGGGCAGGGTCCAACATCTGGGACCCACCAGCTCCACCAGCATCCCAAACCAATACTGTCTGGGCCACTCTAGTGCCACCAGGATAACCTGTGCCTTGTCCCTCTTCACCTTCAGGAGGATCTTGTGGATCAGATGTATCGGTGGGAAGGCGTACAGGAGCCCCTCTGACCATGGGAGGAAAAAAGTGTCAGTGACAGAGCCTACACTGAGGCCCTGCTGGGAGCAGAAGCAATGGCATTTCCTGTTGGCCCCAGTGGCAAAGAGGTCCACTCAGAGATTGCTCCACCTTCGAAAGATACAAGCCGCCATCTCTGGGTGGAGGGACCACTCGTGTTGAGAACAGATGGCCCTACTGAGACGGTCCGCTAAAGAGTTCTTGACCCCTGGGAGGTGAACTGCTATTGGGTGGATATTGTGGTTGATGCAGATCTCCCAGAAGTGCATGACCTGTACACACAGGGCAGGGGATCCGGCCCTCCCTTGTCTGTTGATATAATATATGGAGGCCATATTGTCCGTGAGAATCTGCACCACCCTATTGGTAAGATGAGGTAGAAAAACTGCACAGGCCAGTTGAATACCTCTGAGCTCTTTGATATTGATATGTAACCCCAGCTCCTCCAAAGTCCATGTACCTTGGGTATTCAGGGAACCAACATGAGCTTCCCAGTCCTGGACCGAGGCATTGGAAACCATGGTTACCGATGGCGGAGGTGTTTTATAGGGCATTCCCGAGAGGACGTGACCCTGATTCGACCACCAGATCAGGAAGGTAAGTATTTCTGGAAGGACCGTAAGTATCCTATCCAGGCAGTGCCTGATCAGAGAATAGACTGACACCACACACATCTGGACAGGTCTGAGGTGCAACCTGGACTGGAGAACAACGTAGGTGCAGGCCACCATGTGGCCCAGGAGGCCCTCACCATTGTAAGGGATGGGCCGAAATACGTGTAATGATTTCTGTCATTGTCCAGAAGGAATGTTCTGGCCCTGGATGAGTCCAGCATTGCCCTATGAACTCTATCCTTTGCATGGGGATTAATACCAATTTCTGTTAGTTTATTAGTAGTCCCGGCGCCTGACAAACACCTTGGTCAATATGCTGACCTGGACATGAGATCTTGACTTGCCCCTGATGAGCCAATCATCCAGGTAAGGGAATACCTGCACTCCTCTCCTTCTGAGGTAGGCTGCTACCACCGATATGCACTTAGTGAAGACTCTTGGCACAGTCGAGAGGCCAAAGAGGACCACTGAAACTGGTAGTGTCGGTCTCCTATCATAAATCTGAGGTACCTCCTGTGATCGGGGAAAATTGCAATATGGAAGTAGGTGTCCTTTAAATCAAGAGTGGCGTACCAATCGCCTGGATCAAGAGAGGGGGTGATTGGTGGGGCTAAGGAGACCATGCGAAACTTTAGTTTCCTGAGATACTTGTTCAGACACCTTAAGTCCAGAATAGGCCTTAGTCCTCCCTTTGCCTTTAGGATCAAAAAGTAAGTGGAGTAAAAACCTCAACCTCCACAGATCTCTGGAAACCAATCCCACTGCACCCACCTGCTGGAGCACTCGCACCTCCTCTTCGAGGAGTTGCTTGTGAGAAGGGTCCCTGAAGAGGGACGGGGAGGGAGGGTGGGAAGGCAGGAGTGGAGTGAACTGGAGGGTATAAACAATAGCCACCATACTGAGCACCCATCTGTCTGATGTTACTGCAGCCCAGGCTGGGAGAAAATGGGCTAGGCAAGAAGAAAATTACAGGGGGGTTGGATCCAAGGGAAGAACTGGTGGGTCACTCTCAGGCACACCTTCAAAAGGGCTGCTTCCTGCCCCGGTTATGGCTAGAGCCGGCCCTCAACCAGGCGATGACAAATGGTCCTGGTGCCTCTTGTAAGATTTGTTCTTCCTCTTATAGGAGTCTCTGCAGGGGTGGTCCCCAGACCGCTGTTCGTGCTGGGGCTTAAAATGCCTTCTAGAGGAAGAAGGAGTACACTAAAAACGATGAATAGATCACAAGGGAGATGAGAAAAAACCTGAGAAGGCAAGAGCATTCCACCACCGTCACTGGCAGCAAGAAGGAACTGAGGGGGAAGAGGGAGCTGGCAGTGCCTACATGCGGGCGCATGTGTGTGCCGCTGCAAGGGGTGCTAGAACCAGCTGGTACGGGTACCACTAAGGGAAAAAAGTTTCCGGCACTGGTGCATGTGGCGAGCACACATACCTAAATTGGGAATGGACATGAGTAAGCATTCGAAGAACAGGAGGGGACCGAAGGTGTACCAATGCTCAAGGACCCCTCAATGGCAGGAAATTGATTAAATTAAATATAGCCTTATGATCCCAACAAATGACCTGCACCTCACGCTGCAGAAGAAGGCAAAAAAACCAAGTCATTGACAATCTGACCCCACAAATGGCGATCAGTCAGACCCTGAGCATATAAGCAAGAACCAGTCAGCCAAGCACCTGGGAGAGAGAATGCTTGGTACCACCTCAGGACATTGGATGGGGTGGGCTGGTGCTTATCTCCAGCTGGGGTCATCCCTGATGCTTCAGAGGAAGGAGACTACAAAAAAATTAATTGGGGGGGAAGGGGAATCCCTTCCTGACCCCTTCAGGTAACCAACTGAAGCATGAAATTTTAGGAACATAACATATAAACCAGAAGAGACCCCTAGAGCTGCTGAGCCCTCCACCACATAATCCCAGGCAGCTCCATCATTGCACTCAAATTGGTCCAGTTCTCTGTCAAAACTAATTATTTGTCCCCACAACTTCTATTGGGAGGCTGTTCCAGAGCCTCACTCCTCCGAGGGTTAGGAACTTTCTTCTAATTTCTAACCTGAATTTGTTGGTAGCCAGTTTATACCCATTTGTTTTTATGCCAGCACTGGCCTCCAGCTTCACTTCTCCAGTGTTTACCTCCCTGCCTCGCCCCACCACCCAATGCATTTATAGAAAGCAAACATATCCCCTTCTCTTTGTTTTGCCAGGCTAAACAAGCAAAGCTCTTTCAGTCTCCTCTCCATTCTCCTGATCATCTAGTAGCTTTTCTCTGCACCTGTTCCAGTTTGAATTAATCTTTCTTGAACATGGGTGACCAGAATTGTACACAATATTCCAAAGGAATATTTACCAGTACCTTATACAAACAGCATTGATATTTCTCTATCTCTATTGGAAATGTTTCACCTGACATATCACATTGGCCTTTTTTGCAGCCAAATAACCCTGGTGATTCAGTCATCCTGTGATTAACCAAAACACCCAGATTTCTCCTCCTCAGTGGCTTTCAAACGATGATCTCCCAGCTTATAGCAGAGATTCTTATTATCAGACCCTAAGTGCATGACCTTGCACTTTAACTACTGAATTTCATCCAGTTTCTATTACTCCAGTCTTCAATACAGAGGATGAGTGGAATATTATTCAGGAAAATCTGGATGATCTTGATGATGCCTTCCAACTTTGTTCCATCAGCAAATTTCATTAGCACACTACTACTTTTTGTGCCGAGCTAATTAATAAAAATATTAAGATCAGTCCCAAGACTGATCCTTGAGGAATTCCACTACCAACCTCCCTCAGACAGTTCACTTATCAGCACAACCCATTGCCATCTCCATTTAGCCAGTTTCTTACACACCTTACAAATCTTGTACTAATCCCCATCTTTTCAAATTTAACTAAATTACCATGCGGTTCCATGTAAAATGCTTTACTGAAGGTCAAGTATATTAGATCTACGGAATTTCCCTTATTTAAAAAAAAGCCGTTCTCCACTCAAAGACGGAAATCAGGTTAGTCTGGCATGATCAACATTTAGTAAGCCCATTGTTGCCCATTTCTGTTTGCCGTCATGAATGTAATTATTCTTTCACAATTTGTTCTGAATCCTTGAACACTCATGAGGTCATACTAATAGTCTAATTGTCTGGATTGCTCGCCCCCTTTCTTACATATTGGTATAACAATAACAGTTCGCCAGTCATATGGTACCATCCCAAATAGATAAATGTATTAAAAATCCTTGCTATCGGACAAAAAAAAATCTCATGTTTTCAATATTCTGGGATGGAAATTATCGCCCCTGCCACCGTCGATTTGAATGCATTAAGCCCTAAAGAGCTCCTCGGTGCTGTGATAATTCAAATAATAAATGTTAAAACATAAGTGAAACTGCTAATAGTCAATATGAATTAGATAGGCTTCTTCACACTGTCTTGGTGAACCCAAAAGACAGATCTTCATTAGTCATCAGATAGCAGTCATACGCCACTGTAGAGCTCCAAGAGCCATCCAGCTCCATGATGCTGACTGTCCCCTAGGATCTGAAAGGGATACATGCACTGAAGCAGTCAGCAGAATTAGAGTGGGGAAACTACAACCGCCATCTACTTTAGGACTGAATAGCCACAGCTCCTGGATACTTGGTTCCAAATTATGGTTTTCCTGAGATTCTTGGTAGGTTGATGTCAGCATCTGAAGTGGCACAACCTATTTTAAACTAACTTGTAGATAGTATGAATCAAGAGAACTTTCCTGAGGAACACTTAGGAAAATGTCCTTTACAGAGGAAGTCTTAGCTTCTCTTATGGAATTTTATGTAGGCATCTCAGTGCAGGAAGGCCACATAAACCTGCAGGCTACAACATGGCTTAAGTGCTGAGAGAAGAACAGACCCTTTCACAAGAGGTATTATCTGAGGACTCCTATGCCTCACCAAGTTTAATGTTGCCATCTTAAGTCACTGGTGTAAGGCTCCCTGTTGGGTTTCTGGAAAGGCAGGTGCCTTCTGTGAGACAAGTATAGTTTCCAATGGTGACTCACTGTGGTGGATCTCAGAGCTGTCTGGTGATTACAGTGAGCAGAATTGCTGTCAGGAAGGCTAGAAGTAGATTTCTGCAAATGCAGCACTCCTGCTCTGACAGTGCTTGAAGACTTGGTTCCCCTTGCCATCTAGAACTGCACAGCTCAAGCTGCAGTTTAGTATGAATGGAAGGCCTACTTGGGGAATCATCAATTGGTTCTAGGAGCAAGGCAAGCACAGACGAGGCCCTACAGTGAGAGCTTGTGGAAGAGGGAGTGACAGATTCAAATATCCTTTATTCAAATTGTATCTTATTGACAAACACAGGGACACACTCTCCATTTATAGTGGTGATATCCAAGGCACAGAAAAGAAGTGCTCTCTGAAAATGAAAGCTGTTATATAAAAGTAATGGCCAATTAAAACAGAGACCTATACAAGTCCTTGAATGCTACGTTTATTTGTGAAAGAGTTACAGTTGTCGTTAATACATGTCTAGAACTGGGATTTTCAAAGGAGTCTGATGGAGTTGGGTGCTTAATCCCTTTACATCCTTCAAAAATCCTATTTTAGATCTTCGAAGACTAACATTTAAAATAAAGGCTATTTAACAAGGAGGGGGTAAGATGAAATCATCTGGGAAGTTTAGCTCTCAAAATACTTCATAGCTTGTTGCAAAATGTCATAAACCGGATCTTGAACTTGGAGCTTAATTTGTGTGGTTTAGAAGCCATTTTAAACTAGCATGAAGATTTAATAGTTTACATTTTAGTGAACTGCTGTTTTAAAACCCTTTCCATTTTGATTTTAAATAGGAAGTTTTATCAGAACAAAGTTGGTGATGGTTTGCGATGGTATGTTTAGAAGAGGAATTAACTTTTCTAAACAAAACAGTGACTTCTTGAAAGAGTTTTGTTGTTGTTAGATTACTTGTTGCATTCAATATGTCGCTGCCAAATTCTAGTGCAGGTTTCTGTGCAAACTTGTTATAAACAATAGTCATATTTGCAGGCAAAGACTCCATCAGATGATTCCAAGGTGTCCTGAAGTCTCAAAACTACATGAAAAGACTTAGTTCTAAAGGAAATAAGTAGAGCTAAACACTCTGACAGATCACTCCAAAGGAAAGTCTCCTTTCACAGTGCTAAAGAGACTTATTTCAAAGTGAATGCTGTCAATATATTTTACACCTAACATTTATTTTTGGAAAAATGACTACAGCTGTACTGTGCAAGACGGAAATCTGCATTTCAGTGAGATTCATATCACATACTTGTTATTCAGCTTCTCAGGACTAGACATTACTAAAAAAGCAGAAAAGCAAGAGAGTTGATCAATGGTCTTAAATTTTCTATTGATCCTGACAGTTGTATAATACCATATATGTCACTGATTGAATGCAAGGTTCATCTGGAGTACAGAACAAGGAAAACTGTCCTTTCTCCAAGACAGAATATAGAGCATATTAAAGAATTCTTTGGTGAGCAAGGAAGTGTTAGGCAATAATGGAACTACATTTTGATTATCTAAAAAATTTGGTACATCCCGAACATTAAGCTATGGAAAGAGTCCAAGTTAGTCTCTTTCCAGGTAGCCACATGGTTATGAATGTCAGCCACCGGGCAAGGAAAAGTGTTTACCTAAAGGACAATAAGAGTCATAGTTTTGTTCTTCCCAGTGGAATAGAGCTTCTACTCCCATGTAAAAGTATGATAAAGCAAGCCAAAAATAATTTGAAGAACTAAGGACACAAAAATTAACAGCAATTTTTAAAAAAAGTATTAAGCATATCAGAAGCAGTAAGCTTGCAAGGAGTCAGTGGGGCCACTGGATGATCAAGGTACTAAAAGAGCATTCAAGGAAGACAAGGCCATTGCAGAGAAGCTAAATAAATTCTTTGAATTGGTCTTCACTACAGAGGACATGGGGGAGATCCCCATACCTGAGCCATTCTTTTTAGGTGACAAATCTGACTGACTGTCCTAGATTGAGGTGTCACTAAAGAAGTTTTGGAACAAATAGATAAACTAACAGCAATAAGTCACCAGGATCAGATAATATTCACCCAAGAGTTCTGAAGGAACTCAGATATGGAACTACTAATTGTGGTATGTAACCTACAGCTTAAATCAGCTTCTGCACCAGATGACAGGAGGATAGGTAATGTAACACTAATTTAAAAAAAAAAGAGACCCAGAGGTGATCCTAGCAATTACAGGCCAGAAAGCTTAACTTTAGTATCAGGCAAATTGGTTGAAACAATAGTAAAAAACAGAATTACTAGAAACAGATAAACATGATATATTGGGGAAGAGTCAACAAAGCTTCTGTAAAGGGAAAACATGCCTCACCAATCTGTTAGAATTGTTTGAGGGGAATAAGGGTGATCCAATCCATATAGCGTACTGGGACTTTCAGAAAGCCCTTAACATGGTCCCTCATCAAAGGTTATTAAACAAACTAAGCAGTCATGGGATAAGAGGAAAGGTTCTCTCATAGATCAGTTACTGATAGGAAACAAAGGATAGGAATAAATGGTCAATTTTCACAATGGAGAGAGGTAAATAGCAGGGTCCCCAAAGAATCTGTACTGGGACCTGTGCTGTTCAACATATTCATAAATGATCTGGAAAAAGGGATTAACAGTGAGCTGGTAAAATTTGCAGAAGATACAAAATTACTCAAAATAGCTAAGTCCAAAGCTGACTGTGAAGAGTTGCAAAAAGATCTCACTAAACTGGGCGACCAAGTGACAAAATGACAGATGAAATTCAATGTTGGTAAGTGCAAAGTAATACACATAGAAAAAAATAAATCCAATTATACATACAAACTGATGGAATCTAAATTAGATGTTATCACTCAAGAAAGATTTTGGAGTCATGGATAGTTCCCTGAAAATATCTGTTCAATATGCAGTGGCAGTCAAAAAAAAGCTAACTATGTTGGGAGCCACTAGGAAAGGGATAGATCAGACAGAAAATATAATAAATGCCACTATATAAACTCTTGGTATACCCACACCTTGAATACTGTGTGCAGTTCTGGTCACCTTCTCCAAAAAAACCCAAAAAACATATATTAGAATTGGAAAAGGTGCAGAGAAAGGCAACAAAAATGGTTAGGGGTATAGAACGGCTTCCATATGAGGAGAGAGAAAAAAAGACTGACTGTTCAGCTTATAAAAGACTAAGGGGGTGGGGGTATGACAGATGATTTTTAAAATAATGAATGGTATGGAGAAAGTGAATAGGGAAGTGTTATATACACCCTTTACATAACACAAGACCATGGGGAACCAGATGAAACTAATAAGCAGCAGGTTTTAAACAAACAAAAGGAAATACTTATTCACACAACACAGTCAGCCTATAGAACTCATTGCCAGGGAATGCTGTGAAGGCCAAAGCTATAACTGGGTTAAAAAAGAATTAGATAAGTGGAAGATAGGTACATAAATGGCTATGAGCCAAGATGGTCAGGGACATGACCCCATCCCTCCAGGTGTCCCTAAGAATCCAACTGTCAGGAAGTGGGATTGGATGACGGGATGATCACTTGAAATTACCCTGTTCTGTTAATTCCTTCTGAAGTATCTGGCATTGGCCACTGTCAGAGACAGATACTGGGCTAGATGGACCATCAGTCTGTTCTTACGTGTTCTCAAGATTCGAAGGAAGGCAACCTTTCCAAAGATCTGTTTCCTAGGCTTGAGAATATTCAACTCCAAACTTCAGCAGCCATTACCATGATCTTTAGGAGATTTCTATGGAGCCAAATTCTGCTCTCCACATCTATTGTCTCACACCTCCCCCAAATGATCAATAGGATTTGGACTACTTCACAGAGACAAACAGGCTTCTTTTGTAGGATGTCAATTTGCTCTCTTAGGCCTTGGCTAGACAAGGAAAAAAAGATGCTTTTTCAATCAAATTCTCTTGATTGAGCTAACTTTGCTCAATTGTTATGCAGTGGGGTTCTCTTTAGCTCAATTTAAGCAGATTGAATTATACCCTGGGTCTTGCCAAAGCTATAACTCACCTTGCTATAAATCAAGCTGAATGTGTTAAACTGTCTGCATTGATATTAAGTGGAGTTTTTACCAAAGTTAGCTTAAACCAAACTAACAATTTAATTAGGAGGAAACAAAAGAGGACTTATTTTCTATTCTAGACAAGACCTTGAATCAAAGACTGTCTTATGTAGCACACCAGATCTAAATACTGTGGCAGGAACCTTGGATTTATTATTTTAAAGCAACAATTGACCAAAGAAGGGAGCGAGAGAGAGAGGCGATGTACCAGTTCTGTTTGCTTGAGAAGGTACCCATCCAACAGAAATCCATAGAAAGGGGTTTATGTGAACAGGGATGTACATGGAAGGCAAGGAGAAAATTTAACTGGGGATCCAGGTGTCAGTGGGTACATCTACATAGCAGCGCACTCGGGCTCGCAGGGCTCGGGCTGCAGGGCTGTTTAATTTCTATGTCAATTTATGGGGTTGGGCTGGAGCTCAGGCTCTGGGAATCTCCCACCTTGCAGGGTTCCAGAGCCCGGGCTCCCAGCAGTCTACTCAGCAATGAAACAGCCCCGCAATCCAAGTTTGCTGCCACGGGCCAGCTGTGGATTTTTCTTTGCTGTGTAAACATACCCAGTAAGGGTAGAAGAGACATGGGGAGGCATTAAAATTTAGACCGGCTTGGCAGTCATCAGATGTACTATTAAAACTTGGTTGTATGCACAAAACAAAAAAGTTTTAAGATGCAACAGATCCCAACTAACAAGCTTTTAATGTTGTCTTTGTAACTTATTTTCCAAGCACCCCTCTTTGCCTTCATTAAACCCCATTGATCCACTGCTTCCCCCCCCCTTCAATCCAGATTACCAACAGCCCCCCAATCTTCTGTGGATGCACCTGTCTCCTTATGCTTCTTGAAAATATTTTAGGACAATGCCTGCCCACGCAGATATATAGCACCTCATCTCCAATCTTTAGGAGCTTTTCAGAGGTTGACAAAATGTCACAAAAGCAATGCTGCGTAACTCCACCAAACAGGAAACTGCAGCCTTATTGGGGGGGGAAAAAGGTATACTATACACTAATTTGCATGGCTCCATAACTGCATAGGACACAGGGAGCCTTACTCAGAAGGAATCTTTCATCGCAATCTGAATAGTCCAATGGCAGGCATGGGGCAGGCTAACTTCAGCATAGCGTATTCTCCTTCCAGGTGATTAACACTTTTCTTTAACCTGAGAGATATGGCACTTTGGTAGTATACCACAACATTTAGGGCTGGTCTACACTACAGAGTTTTGTCGACAAAACAGTGGAGGTGTACACATTGAAATGCTCTTCCCATCGAAGTAACTTCCCACTATGCAGACATAATAAAACCACCTCAACAAGAGTTCTAGGGCTTATGATGGTTTAGTTAGGGCGATGCAGTGTCAGTATAGACACTGTGGTCCTTACATTGGCTGTTGGATCTGAAATTGACAAAAAAGTCCGGTAGCTAAAGCCCAGCTGCCCCCCATACCCCTGGAGAGCTGAGCAGCTGGACTCTGGCTCCCAATGGGGAACAAGGAAGGGAGAAGCCCTGGGCAGCTTCCCCTGGATCCCCGCAGGGAATGGGTAGTGTGTGGGAGCTGGGGAAACAGTGGGGCAGCCAGGCTCCTGACAGAGAACTGCCCGCAGAGCTGAGAGACCAGGCTCTCAGTTCCCCATTCTGCCCCTTAGGTTGGTGGAAGTGCTCCTGGTGAGGATGCACACCATCAACCCAATGGAGGGCAGTATGGACATCAGTCACCGCTGTAATTATAGCGGTGGCTGTAAGTTAACCTAACATAGGTCGACTTATCTGTGTAGCGCAGAGTTTCTCAACCTGTGGTATGCGTACTCCTGGGGGTACGCAAGACACAGGCGGGGGGGGGGTGAAGGGAGGTGAGCAGCAGCTGCCGACTTCTGGGGAAGCCAGGTTGCAGCCGCCTGTTTCCCACTCAGTCTCAGCTCTCAGCTGGGAGGCAGGCAGCAGCTGCTGGCTTCTAGGGGAGACAGGTGGCAGCTGCTGGCTTCCTGCCTGGTCCCACCTCCTAGCTGGGAGATAGACGGCAGCCGTCCCAGTCCTGAGAAGCTGAGCAGCAGCCGCCGGCTTTTTGGGATGCCCGGCAGCAGCTGCTGGCTTTTTGGGAAGCCAGGCGGCAGCCACCCGCATCCCGCCTAGTCCCAGCTGGGAGCCCAGCAGCAGCCTCCTGCACTTTGCGAGCTAGGTTCGCAACTGGGTGGCTGCCACCCATGCCCCGGCTCTGAGCCAAGAGACAGCCTCCTGTGTCCCAGTTTGAAGACAGGCAGAAGTTGCCTGCTGCCTGCCCACATCCCTGGGTCCCAGACTGCGTGGAAGCCTCCTCCACCCCAGCTCGGAGCAGGTGGCAGTCGCCCACCTTCTGGGCTGCCAGCCAGACAGCAGCCGACTGCACCTTGCCCAGGTGGCAGCTCCCCTCCTCGGCTCAAAGCCTGGTGCCCAGAAAGCCAGGCAGAGAGCACAGCGCCTTGCCCACTCCTGGAGCCAGGCTCTCTACCCGCAGGCTTACTTGTCAATTTCACTTCTCAACTAGAGCAGTGAAATTGACAACTATGACAGCCCCAGATTTTATAGCATAAAAATATTAAGAAGGGCCCACACAGTGTGATTTGCCCCAGGCCCACACCCCCCCTAGGGACGGCCATGGGGAGTGCTGCTATCCACTCTGGTCGGCTGCTAGTGCCTGCTCAGACCTCAAATTCCCGCCTGTATGAGGAGAATACCACGTGACCCCCGCCATCAGACCATAGTGAGTGGCTGGCATTGATCTTTGCTCCTATATGGAGGAAGGAGGGGAGAAACAGCAGGGAGTTTTGTGATCTGCCACAGTCTCACAGCACAGCAGAACTCAGAAGTCTCCTGCTTTACGAGAAATACAGTCGTCCAGCGGTAAAAGGGAAAAAAACTATTTCTCAGAGTGGAAAATTGAGTGTTGGGGTACTTATTAAAATTTTCAGAAGTTAGGGGGTACTTGCTACTTAAAAGGTTGAGAAACACTGGTGTAGTGTACACAAGGCCTTATAAAAATAGTTTTGGTGTCTTCAACAGGTTTTAGGGTTTGTTTTCTCTGCTTCCCCTTCCCCCCTCCAAGTGCTTTTTACCTCAGGTAAATTAACATGCATCCTGAGGTAAAAACCACAGTGAAGATAAGGCATTTTGGTTTTACCAAGAGGTAAACTCACCAAGTTCAACCTATCCTCCTGCCTGGAATTGACCTCCATGAGCTTATCTTGTGGCAAAACTAAAGTGCCTTGTTTCCATTGTGCTTTCACTTCAAGATAGCTCACACAGTAGTTACCCTGAGGTGTAAAAAAACCAATAGCTTTTTTAGAAAAAAATATAAGCCTTTAGACATACTGGTTTTCTCTAATACAAGCAAGACAAAAGGATCAGGGCTCATCTGTTCTAACAGAGTCCATTTTAGAATTCAGTGATATTTTCTGAGAGTCTTATCTCACCAAAAGGTTGTTTCCTCAAGGCAGCAGCCCTTATTAAACATTCTAAGCAAGCATGTTGCTCTTACCTGCAAACAAACCCCAAATAGCGTAATAATTTGTTCTCACTCACTGCTCTAACAATTCCTGGCAGAAGACCAAGAGAGTGGCAGAACACGTAGTAGTCCAACTGAGATTTTCCAGTGCTCTTGTTGGAAGAATACACTGTCCCACAATACAGACATAGCCAGTTATCCTGGGGCTTCTAATACGTAGGAGACCAAATGTGGAATACCTGCAATCTGATGTCAGATTTAAAGCCCTAAGTGTTACACATTTGTGTTTTTAAACACAGACATCCATCATGGAGCAAACCGAGGCAAGCAAAGTCATTTCATTTGTGAAAAGCCACATTTGGACTCTGGATTCCAGAGGGGGATGGGCTGATGGATTAAGTCCAGAGTGCCACTTCATATTCTCCCCTGGTTCAAAGGAAAATTTCAAGTTTGTTTTCTGCACCTCTGACCTACTTTAACAATATATCTTTTTTGTTTTTGCACTTCATATGACATTTACAATTCAACTTGCTCAGATTTTCAATCCTTAGTTTCTTTTTCTAAACACACTTTATAACGATACAAAATTTCAGACATTCATATGTTGCCATTCTTGGAAGGCTGAATATAAAATGTTTTCCTAATTGCTAGAATGCAAAGTATGATTCTTTATCCATTTTCAATACACATCTGGCTTTATTTTATGCACTTTATATATTTGATTTTCTTCTTTCAGAACAGTCTGAAATTTAGTCCATGCACCATTTTGTTTTATATTAATTGCATCATTCCATTGTCTCTGGAAACACAATTTCTTAGACAGCTGAAAACAGCTATTAGGAACACATTAAATAATGTCTATGGATAATCATGTAGTTAAGAGTTTAAGTCAAATATTAAATTGTGACAAGACAGCTGTACAACTCCTCTAGAATCATAGAATCATAGAATATTAGAGTTGGAAGGGACCTCAGGAGGTCATCTAGTCCAACCCCTGCTCAAAGCAGGACTAACCTCAGCTATATCATCCCAACCAGGGCTTTGTCAAGCCTCAGCTTAAAAACCTCTAAAGATGGAGATTCCACCACCTCCCTAGGTAACCTATTCCAGTGCTTCACCACCCTCCTAGTAAAAAACTTTTTCCTAATGTCCAACCTAGACCTCACGCCCTGCAACTTGAGACCGTTGCTCCTCTATTCTATCTACTCTTCACAAAAACTTCAACAGCTGGATTTCTGGAATACCGTATCCACCAAAAGATCATAGATATCTAACAGTCGGATATTTAGCATATTAAATGTTTGTAAGCAAAAACAAAAAGATGCCCTTTTTCTCAGAATGCTGAGAATAATCTGAAATGTTCCCATTTTAAAATTACCAAAAAGAACTGCAGCATGTTTGAGTGAAATTTGTGATAATATTAAACACAGCATGAAATTTCTTCATGCAAATGATTGAATAACTAGGAGAAACACTCACATGCACAGCTTGATAGTTTATTTTGTTTGTCACAGAACACAACTGACACAGGAGAACCTCAGAGTTACAAACCGACCAGTCAACCACACATCTCATTTGGAATCTGAAGTATGCAATCATGCATCAGAGACAAAAAAAAAAAAAAAGCAAATACTGTACAACATAGTACCGTGATAAACGTACTAAAAATAAAGGAAAGTTTAAAAAAGATTTGACAAGGTAAGGAAACCATGCTTGTTTCATTTAAATTAAAATGGTTAAAAGCAGAATTTTTCTTCTGAACAGTAAAGTTTCAAAATTATAGTAAGTCAATGTTCAGAGTTACAAACATTTCAGAGTTATGAACAACCTCCATTCTCGAGGTGTTTGTAACTGAGGTTCTACTGTACACAAAGTTGTATGAATTTAGCAAGCTTGAAGTCTGCATTTACCTCTTCGCTCTGTTTGCAATTATCAGTTGATAATGGCCCTCAACTTGGCTTCAACATTCCTTAAGAAGCACATTCAAACTGCATGAGCTAAACTGCTGAACAGGAAACAATCATGGGACAGAAGTAACGAGAGCTGCCAAGTTAACCAAACTGAAATAGAAGAAAAAACTTTAACATGGGAACAATGGGGGGAGTTGTAGTAAGGGCGTGGGGGGGAGACAGTCAGCCAACACTGTTTAGTATTTGTGAAAAGCCTTGCGCTCCTGAAACAGAAATAGGCTGCTGAAAGACAAATTAGGTCAGTGCTTTCAATCAGTTTCCCTGCTGGAATTCAAATTTCTTTTAAATGCCATAATTATTCATAACAGACCAAATCCTTCATTCTTGGAACTTTCCAGAGTTTTGTACACCATGTTCACTATTCCACCTCAAAAGGGTATTTTTCCTCATTTTCTCAGCGTAAAACCCTGAAACTGATGTCAGGGTTTTAAGTACAAGTGAGTCAAGGGTAAGATGAACACAGATTACTTTATATGTACTCACCTATATCTGCTTTACTTTGTAGAAATGAGTAAACAGTCCTTTGAGTAATTAATTATTCATGCTGCACTGATCTATAACTGACATATTTGCTCTAACTTTCCCACCATATATTTATGTACATTTAATGTTGCTAGTGTGGGTTTCCTGGTGCTTAGATATTTCAGTCCTGCTGAGATCAAGAGTTACCTTTGATGTTAGATGGTGTGTGCTTCCAGATCAAAGACTGAATAAGGCTTTGAAAAAAATGAAGTGTCTTATTTCTTACCACTGTTGGGAAACTAAATCAGCATCTCAAAAATAATGATACAAAATATAGCAAGATGTCTGAAAGCAGTTAATTTTTCAGACAATTTAAAATTGTTTTCCACACCACCTTCAATCTCTAGATAAGTAAAAACTGCAATATAATGATATTTACATAGTATGTTATAATCTTAGGATCCATACTCCCCAAGCATAGTCCCAGTGGGACTACTCACTAGTGAGCACTAGGTCCAGTGTTACTGACATGATTAATCTATAGAGCAGACATGTTCCCTGACCAATTAAATTCATGCTCCAAAAGGCCCAATCTGATTTCCATTAAAGTTAATGGGATTCTAAAGTAAATTGCAAGACTCCAATTAACTTTAATGGAAGTTACATCAGGCTCCAAGAAAAGCAAAAAACATTTTCATTTGGAAAGTAGAGAGTCCTTCAAAAACCAAATTTAATTTTTAGTTATGAAATAAAAGTAATGGTTTCATTCTTAACTGAATACTCAGTTAATCTGAAATGTACTTTTAGTTAATTCATAGCAGATGTCTGCAACTATCTAAAGTTTAACAATTTGGCTTGAAGATTTAGTAAAAGCCATTAATAAAGGCTAGTAATAGAATTTAAAATGTTAACAAATGTTAAATGCTATCAGGAGCTGTGCACAGGTTACTAAAGAAAGGATTGCTTGCATGCTGTTTGACCACCTCTATTCCAGGACCAGTGTGTGTAAATAAAACAAGTTACGCTCAGAATATACCCAGAATCTGTGTTACTGACTTCTCCACTAGGAATCCAGCCTGCAAGGCCAAAGATATTGGCTATGTGGGACATGAGTGTC
Organism: Emydura macquarii macquarii; assembly: GCF_026122565.2. NCBI lineage: Eukaryota > Metazoa > Chordata > Testudines > Chelidae > Emydura > Emydura macquarii. The sequence continues at coordinate 815,791 of NW_027131366.1, read as the reverse complement.
AAAAGAAATAGAGAAAAAAAAATAGTTGGATCAAAAGCTATAAAAAGTATTTGCAATGATTTTGAACCCCACCTTCAAAATGCTTAGTCTGAACTGGGACAAACAGATTGGAAAAGGCAACCATCAGCAACCTGACTGATAAATGTGAACCAGGAGGTTTCCTAGGAAACCAGGGAGACTCAAAGCTTTGGTTGATTTGGAACTTGCTAACAGGGAGGAGTTGAAGCAAGGACTTAAGGAGCCGGGAAAAAAAATCACCTGCAGAGGAAATGCCAAAGGATTCAGCTGCTTGAATGGGGCCAGAGAACTTTGATGAGACAGGATATTTACAGCACTTTTTACCCCATCTGTTCTCCAAAAGCACAGATGGGAGTGATCAAACTGTCCCATTTTGAGGGGAAAGCTTCCTGGGAGGCTCATTTCACCCAATTTAACATTATACCATAAATGAATGGTTGAGAAGATGGACAAATAAGGTTTTTCTAGAAGCCAACTTGAGTGAACCAGCTCTGATGGGGTTGCATAACTTATCCTCAGAAAAGACTGAGCTATTCAAACTTGGATAGAAGCTCCTGATATATAGTTTGGAGCCAGCCATCAAACTGAGCTGGTGGGGGTTCAGCTAAGGGCCAGAGAAAGAGCTAAAGTAGAGACTGCAACTTAACTAGCAGAGGACCTGAAGAGACTGGTTATTCTGGCATATCCAGACACCTGTGAGGACATCCAGGATACACTGGCAATAGACCAATTTAATGGATGCTCAGCTGGACATACACATGCAAATCAAGTCAGCAAAAGGAGACCAGTGGTACTTCATGGGGCAGTGGAATTTGCTACATCGCTAGAATCCTTTCATTCAGCAGCCTCACAGAGCTATTAGTGAAAACGGTGGACGCTGAGTGCCCCTAAGCCTTATAGGCAGAAATCTGTCTCTAATATGCATGATAAAAAGGATTCTAGTTCAATTAATTACATTCTGAAGGGTTAGATAAGTTATTGCTTTGAGACATAGGCTCTAGGGAACCTAAATGCAAAACAGTTTCTTGTTCACTTGTTGAATGTTACGGCAAAACAAAACAAAAATAATAAAAAATGGGAACCACAGTGGCAAAATGTAAGCCAGTGGATCTAGTAGATACTGGCAGAGGAAATCTTAAAGAATGGGGAAGGAGAGGGGAAGATGAACTCCCAATTGTCCCAGCATAGTGATGTACATTTAAATGAGGAGCAATAGAACGGTTAAGAGCCTTTCTGGAAGTTGTGCTCCCAATTCACAGAAATATGCTCTACAAATGAAACACTTAGGATTGAGTCAGCTTCCCCAAACGCCAAAACATGTATCTCAATAGTTAAGAATTTCAAAGAGGGAAGAGCACTGGAGTTAGGCTGAGATTCCTGAGAGAAGGGACTTCTTGAATGCTGTTTGACCACCTTTATTCCAGGACCGGTAAGCACAAATAAAATGGAGTATATTCTAAGTGTAACTTATCTCCATGTCACTGATTTCTCCTCAACTGGGAAGCCAACCTGAAAGGCCCTGGACATCTGTTATTGCTTTGCAGAGCGGCCATGTTGCTGTAAAAACAATACACTGGTTTTGGAATAAGAGTTATACCATCACATACAGTACAATAGGTGGAGTCTTGCTTTGATTAAAATGAATGCTCTTGCTTGCTTCATTGCTTACATATTATTAGTTATAATTCTCCTTGATAGGACACAGTCAAACATTCAGTGTGCCAACTAAAGTAGCAAATGTTCTGAATCTTACAAATATCCACATAACGTCAATCAAAAGGGAAAAAAAGGAAGAGCACTCTGGAAAGCTATTTTGCAAGTTCTGGGTAGTTTCCCTTGTAAATATAAGGTGCTACTGATGAAACTATGATCCTTCTACTATGTTTAACATTTGAGTCTGTAAATCTAAATCAGGCATTTTACATTTATTGTACATATTTATTCCACAGAAAATTAAATTAATGGAACATGAAGACTGCACCTTTAAGCACAAAGAAACCAGAAAATACTGGTGGTAAAGCTGCAATAGTCAGTATTAACTTTTTCTTCTTTACAAGGCTTAATTTTTTACATGATCATATACTATTTCTGTAGCAAATTATAACATTTTTTCATTCTTCATGTGCCTACGCTACGTTCACTGTCATACTGTTCAATATGTATTGCTCAATTCATATAAATTTTTCAACAATGCCAAAGAGTATCTCGTCATTAGGAAAAAAGATGTGTTTTTTACTCAAAGTATCTAACTTGTTAACTAACATGAAGTAAAATCCTAGCGAAGACAAGACAGTTTGTAGTTTTTACACTAGTTAGCAAGTTGAGACCTGAACCGTAGGGTTTTACTATGTGAAAAATACAAACTGTCTTGTCTTCACCGGGACTTGATCTCATTTTAGTTAATTAAAGTTAGCTAACTCAAGTAAAGAGCATGTCTTCACCAGGAAAAAAGGTAGACGATGAGGTGTCCTAGGACCTATGTCTCATTTTTAAAAATGATTTAGGAGCCAACAACTCAGTGAAGGTCAGTGTATGCAATGAATGCAGAATTTGGCTCAATCTGAAATACATTTTATTGTGTTCTTTTCATACAGTGAATTTTTGACCCTTTGACATAGAGAGTAATATATGTACAAGATGCTACATATGTATCTTTGATGATGGGAAAAGTGTAAGACATTAGAGTGTATTTGCTAAACTGTATCTGACTATGTAATTGAAGACTGTACAGAAATACATATCCCCTGAAGAGGCAGAGTTAGGGTTGTGAGCACAACTTTGCTGCTGGCATTTCTCAACCATTTCACTATGCAACTGTAGTCTAGTCTATTAAAATAGCTTCTTTTCATATATAAATGGATTTCCTAGAGTGTGGTGGTGGGTGGTGGGGGGGGGGGGGGGGGGGGGGGGGATTGATTAATAAAAATGGAAAAAGCTTCACTCTCCAGGACTTCAAAGTTCTACTGATTTTCAAATGATTCCAAATATATCGTTTATTCCATAATAAAACTGCTTGGCTTGATTTATTGGAAAATCACTGGAACCCTGTTCTATGCACCCGAAGTGAACCTCTCATCATAATTTAAATCTCTGAAACTTCGTATCTTGGTCACAGCTTCAAGTATGCTAGATATAGAAGCAGAGAATAGTACAGTAGTATAGATTTATCTAAACTAATTATGTGATGCTAAAATACTACCAGTCTCCCTTCCTCATCTTTTACAGTAGCTGCTGGAAGAACCACTTACTATTGTGCTTACCCTTCTTCAGAAAAAACCTGCACACTGTGCTAAAGGATTTGATAATCTTAACACACATCTTTTTTTCTTGATTAGTAAAATGCATTACCTTTCCATTTAATTGAGATTTTACCTTTTTCCACAAATCTTGGTATCAAAACAGTGGAATATTACTAAATGGAAGTATGAATTTCTGAGAACCACAGAAATGCAGGGAAGGAAGGGACCACAAGAGATCATCCAGTCCGGTCCCCTGCACTGAGAAAGAATCAAATATACCCAGACCATCCCTGACAGGTGTTTGTCTAACCTGTTCTTAGAAAGCTTCAGTGATGGGGATACTACAAATTGGGAAAAGAAATAACCCACTAAATTTTGATATAGTCCACCAACTTTAAACTACAAGTAGCAAACACCCAATTACTGGGAAACAGCTTAAAATAGCACTGGATTTTTTAGTACTGGGACAAGTTAATACCTAGGATTACTGAAATTGAAGTAGAGAAAACATATTTCCACTTCCCATCCTAAATTTACATTTGATAGCAATTTGCATACAGTAGGTTCCACTTTTCCTGTTTATAGTCCATATCCCCTCTGTGTTGTTTTTTCCACACACAATTTTTTTTTTGAAAATAGAAGAATATGTTTATAAGTCTTCAAAATTGGCAAAGGTATTCAGGAGTAGGCTATAGCACCTAAAATCTACTTTTCAATTATTGTGAAATGGAAAAGTTTTCAAGCTGACTCTGCCCCATTAAAGAACGCTTAGATTAAACCAAAGAATCTAAAGTTATCTATAGCAACAATAATGCCACCATCTTCATGAAAATAGAATAAAAAATATTATTAAGGTTGAAATTCTATCATCTTTTGTTGAACCAGTTTAGAACACACTGATCTAACAATGTTTAAGTTTAAAAAAATTAGAGGTAAAACAAAATGTAGGTAGTGGGTCAAATTTTAGTTCCTCTTCAGGCTGTGTCAGAGAAACACCTCTCTATGCTCACTATCTGTAATTCTCTCAGTTTTCTTTTGCACAAGTGTCATGCCAGAATGACAGCTTATCAATATAAAGAACTGATTTATACCATTTGTGTACCATCTTTCAATTCCTCATTTTCACTTGTTGGGAATCAGACTTCTGATTTATTTATAAAAGAAATAAGTTCAATCATTCATTCAATGTCTGACTAAATGCTTTATTCTCAGTCTCTAATTCCCTCCTTAATATTCTTAAGAGCTAATCCTTTCACCAGTTGTGTAATTTGTGTATACACTTAAAAACTGTTGAGTGTTGTGAGGTTCTACACTTAGGTTATCATTTTTCATGGCTACTTCTGTTTTTACTACTTGTTTTCAACTTATATACCAAATACTCCAGTTTTCAGATAATATAATTTGTTATTGCTTACAAATAAAACTAATACCTAACTGTTTCATTAGTCAGAGTTGTATATTTTGTCACTTTCTACTTATGAACTAAAACCTGCAGTTTCAGTTCCTTAAAATGTGTTTTTATTTATGTCATTTGTCAAGTTAACCAACAATTGCAATATAAAACAGCAATACACAATTATTAATCTGCAAATTCCACCATCACAATTTTGAAAGCTAAGGAGACCTCAAGGGATGGTGGCACTAAAGCTCTGTCATCGTGAGCTGGAATCTCTCTCTTTAGGTCCCAAGATCCATTCTTTTTGCTTTGCTTGCAAGACAGGCATATTAGCTCTTGTACCTTTCCTTCTCATTATCATCATAGAGATTCTTATTTGAACACTTGCACAATTCTTATACAAGTGCAAGGGACTAACCACTTTCTATGTAATTGGCAAACTGGCAAGCCATGAGATAATACAGAAGATTTTCCATATACTCAGACACCTTCAGTGTAGAAGCAATGACATTTCATAGTGCCAAAACACATTTACATTCCTCCACTGTAGAGGTTCCAGAAAAATGTTTGATTACAGTCCAATTCATTCTACATTTCAGTTTAGACACATTTCTAGGAATATTACAGGAAAGAAAACTCTGCAGTAGCATCCTTCAAGAAACATGCATCCTTCAGTAATTCTTACTTCGGTTAGTATCAAGGACTGTTTTAACTTTCAAGACTATTATTTGCAAAATGTTTTCTTGATATAGTCCTCAAGGGAAGGACACAATAACTACTTAAACAAGTCAACATCCCACATTTCCACCTTTTATAGTTCAATATCACTCTTATAGTAGCCATATAAAACATGGTTTTCCTTCAGTAACTTAATCTATTCTTTAATACCCACATTATAGAATATAAAGTTTCTGGCAGTGTCTGTTAAATAACCTATATTCGTAAGTTTCCTAAACTAGCCAAGTTTCTTGTTATAGTTAGGAAATATTTAAACTGCAGATCTACTTTGAAAAGTGACTGCTTTAAAAATGGCATAAAGGTGCTGTATGTTACTAGAGAGTCTCAGTGAATACCATTTCTAATCTGCCAGTTTACAAGTAAAATTATGTTTTTTCCTACAACTGTCAATCCTGACAAATAGAAATCTGAATGTCATGCTGTGTTCTCTATGTATCATTGTCAGTAATAAAGATTACACAGGACAAATTATGCCCTCAATTATACCTTTGCAATGTCTGTCCAGTGTCAGGCTGGGTAGAAAAGGGCCTCCAGAAAAAGGAGAGAAAGGAGGTTCTCAGAAAGCAGTCTGAGCAAAGATGGCCTGAAAGGATAGGGATGATCTTTTCTCCTTCAGACAGAGAGATTAGAAGCACTGCTGTTGCTGCTACATGCTGTCATTCTCCAGTGGATTCAAGCTACACATATGCTTGGCCTGCCTTATATTGTATCTTCTGTTCAAATTCACTGAACATTACAAGATGTCTCAGATAAGAGCATAGAAATTGCAATACTAGATCCGACAAATGGTCCACTGGTCCTGCCTCTGACAGTGGCCATACCAGATGCTTCAAAAGGTACAAGTCCTATAATGCATGACATGGCAGCACATTAAATTCAAACAAACAGCAACAGATAGTGACAGTTGTTAAGGGCCAACACATGACCTCACCAGAGTCTGCAGGTACATGGAATTGTCTGCATACTCGGGAAGACAGCTCTGCACTGGTTCATGTTTGAATCATTATCTTCACAGACATAAGGGCCAAAAACATAAAATGAAAGCCTGAATTATGCACAAATTGATTACTCCCCACTCAACACTAGGAAGTATCCTACTTATCAATGGTGAAAGGATTTTTCAAACCCAGATGTACTTATGCTACTAAAAGCACTTTTTATTCCTGTCATCCTGTTTCCATACATTTTACTTTATTTCATGATTCTTCTTTATATTCAGTGATATTTCTTATTAATCTAACCTTGCTAGGCACTAGCCATCAACTTTTTTCCTTTAGAGGTTTTATCTGAAAACTTGTTTGAAAGTTGGAAAAGGGATTTAAACAATTTTTCAACAATCAACGTATGGTTGCTGATTTTAAAAAGTCTTCTGTTGCTCTCAACTTCCCCCATAACCCGCAGAAATCATGTCACCTATTTTGCAAAATCTATATAGACAATCATTCAAGTTTATATGCCTTAACTACTTATATCCCCTTATGGAACTTAGAAAATATTTCCTTCTGTCTTAAGATGAGGCTTAAAAACAAAGTTCACCAGTTTCCCCTTCTCATGTCATTTACACCTACACAATGGATATCTGCCTTCATTCTTTTTCAAACATGCCAAAAATGTATTGCATTAAAACAAATAAGTCTGTGCTAACAGTGAAACTTAAAAAAATAATACTTATGCTCTTATATCATGCTTTTCACCCACAGAGTTTAAAGTGTTTTATAAAGGAATGTGTGTAATTATCCCAATTTTACAGATGAGTAAGTAAACAGACACAGAAACATGAAGTGATTTGCCCAAGATCATCCCGCAGATCAATACCAGCACAGCTCAAGTCTAACATCCACTGGACCATGCTACCTCCTTTGAAGTGAAAACATTAAACAGAGTTTAATTCAAGGCTTTCAACAGTGACCAGTGATTTTAGGTGCTCCACTTTTTGGGTGTCCTACTGGACACAGTAAAAGGCCCTGATTTGCAGGTGCCACTTTGAATACAGCATTTCCCAAAGTTCTACTCATATTGCACACCCAGACTCTGAAGTACATTAGAACTTATAGTCATAGATCAAGTAGGTGGCTATGTTATGGGAGACAGTGTTGCCTAGTGGCTACAGCACTGGATACATGGGAGACATCAGTTCTATTCCAGGCTCTGGCACTGCTGGGTGATGTTTGGGCAGGTCATTCAACTATATGTGCTTTAGTTTTCTCGATATGTAAAACAAGAACAATGATACTTCCTTTGTAAAGAGCTTTGAAATCTACTGATGAAATGTGCTAAGTAAAAGCTAGTATCTAATGGCATAATAAAACCCAAGTATGACAATGTTTTCAAAAACTGAAAAGCAGCAGCAATTTAACCTTGTATTCAATTTGAGGAGCTAAAATGAACACAATATTACATACCTTGTGCAAGCATGTTAAACTCCAAGAATAATGCTATGTGATAAAGCTCCATAGCTTCTTCAGCCCTAGTCATGTTTAGTTTTCCTGCTACAAGAGCCTGAACTTCGCTTAGACTCCCCACAGAAGGGCTGCAGTGCAAAACTGAGAGGTCCACCACATCGGTATACATACAGTTTAAAATGACCTTAGCATATTTTTTTGGTATGATAGATTCATCCAGTATAATTCTAGTTGGAGTCCGTAGCGTTCGGTCTGTGATTTCTTCACCAGTTCGTATCCTCCTTTGTAGTAGGTGTCGAAAAAATGGCGACCGAGATGAAATAATTGCTTTGTGAGCTCTGAGCTCTTCATCTAAACAGTTTGGGCTTCCACCAAATGATTCTACCAATTCAGTGTTGGATGAAAAACAAAGAACCACATCATAATAACACATATAATCAAACAGCCCACGCATATCCACATCTAAAGAATTTGGTGTTCCAAATTCTTCACTAAGCTGCACAAGGATATCAACATTTTGGAATCTCGAATCCTCCATTCCAAACTCTCCTGTATAAAGGTAGTGTAACAAAGCAGAAAACATAGGCATGTCTATGCCAGCTGTGTTGATATCCATTATTATCTCTGCTCCATATTCTGGTGAGGAAGAAAGCAGTGTCTTAAAAAATGGACACCTTGCTGCCAATATCGCACGATGCACAGGGAAACAAGTTTCTTGAAAAATTAAATCTACATCAGTACAATATTTGTACTCATACAGATCAGCCATGTCTTTCTGTAGTGTCCTGGCTTCTGGTCTTGCCAAACTTGCTTGTAGAGAAAGTTCCTTTAAGGCTGAAGTTCCCTCATACTCTTCTACTAATGCATTGACATCTCTAACATCCCAGCCTGAGAGGAGCTCTCGCATCTGCTTGGCATGATCAGCAGACCGGCTAGATTTCCGACGCTTAATAAATTTCTTTTTGAGGGTGGCAAGGCCAGAGCTTTTCTTTTTCTTGTCTTGAGGTTTCTCATGGCCATGGTCAAGGCTATACAATTTTGATTCACAGCCATAACCTTGATGAGAGTAGGATGATATTCCTGAAGATGAAAGAAAATTTAATGGGGTTAAAAACATTTGATTTGAAGAAAAAAGTTTAAAATGTTGAACCACCAGTGTCTTTGGTTTGACAAAGATTAGCTAACGTCATCACAAGTTACATAATTTTCCCTTCTGTGTACATCAAGTTCTTTAAATAGGCACTAGTCAGATCTGCAAGTGAATTACTTCTGGTTCATTCATTCATCTCAGAGCAATAGCTTTTGGCACAATTTTGTTAACCAGAGGCAAAGGAGTAATAAAATGATCAAAGAAAACTACTTATCCATGGTAGATAATAAAATTTTATTATCTAATTCTGAAGTTTATAAATACAATATGGTTCTCTGACCCCACCCTAACCCACTACATTATGAGAATCAATTTTAATTTAAAACAGATGTTTTGACTACATTTCAAAACCATAGCTACTGAAAAAGGCATGGCTAAACTATGCTTTGTAGATTTTTTTAATTTCACTTAACCAATTTTTTAAACTTTCTGTTCTAACCCATGTGTTGGCCTCACTGTATTTAGAAAGGTGAATCTCTGAATGCACTAGTGCAAATCAAACATGGCAAAAAATGCACAGACAGAAGTTTTATTTTCTTCCAGTTGCCACATGGCATGTGGGAAAAAGATTTCACCTGAACCAAACAAACCTTACATGGAGAAAATACATTCACCTCCCTTAGAAAAGCAGCAGATATAATCTAGGCAATAACATAAAAGGTCCAAAATTTGTTATGGTAACTATGCTTATTTAGAATACTATTTGTAAGGATACTTATATTAAAAAAAAGTATTTAAAGTGTACTACTGATATTATACAAATGTGGCACAATATGATTCTATCTTCTTCAGTCTGCAGATCCATTACACCACCTCTATTTTCAAATAACTCTAAGCCCTCCATGGCCTACATAAACAACAAGTTTTATCGTGGCCTTTATAATATATATACTTATTGTACATTTCTCTAGGAGAGCCTTATTATTTTGTTTTAAGTAGGATTGAGTGACATACTCATATTACAACATCACATGAAATTAGCCTGTCAAAATACAGTGTTACTTACAATAGCTAGTATTGTGGTATTTCAGATTAAGCCACATGAACTGTGAAAAGCACAAACTCAGCTGAAACCACTTTTTAGAACTCGGCAGATAGTGGGAACAAAGAATTTTTCTGTAAATTGTTGTGACTCACTGTCACCAATGCAGATGGCTGTGTAATTCCACTGTATACGTGTTATGCAAAAGCAGTTAAAACCTCTCTATCAATTTATGGGATTTGCTTTACTGGTTCTGCAACACACGACAGTTTGTGAATGAAGAAAGTCTCTCTCCCACTGCACCCAGGTTAGTTTAAATTCTACTGGACCAGGGAATTCACCAAGTTTGCAGTATGAGTAACAAGTACAATTATCTAAAGATTATTTAAATGAAAAGCTAAGGAATACTCAAATAATTGCAACCCAGAAGATCTCACTTCACAATTCCAAAAACAAATATCCTTCCTCCCCCGTGTTTTGTTGTTCACTGATTTCCCTATTGTAACATCTTTATTTGTGCTATCTTTATATTAGACAAATCTTGGAGCAGGATTCTGCTCTTATTTTCTATCAATGAAGTGCTATCCATACTTATGGCACTATGTAAATAACTATAATTCCATAAAATACACTATGTTAAAGTTCCAGAGGGGTAGCCGTGTTAGTCTGTATACAGCAAAAACGAGAGTTCTGTGGCACTTTAGAGACTAAAGATGCATCTGAAGAAGAGAGCTGAAGTCTCTCGAAAGCTTATGTCTGCAAATATTAAATTTGTTAGTCTTTAAAGTGCCACAGAACTCTCGTTTTTACTATGTTGAAGTGCATTTTCCAGCAAGGGAACATGCAGGAATATCAACAGATTTGCAGAAAAATTAAAAGTGCTGAAGTTGCATTTGATGGTTCTGTGTTCCCCAAGCTCTAAAAAACTCTCATTCCCTCTTCTCTTTTACTTGCACCTGAATCACCACTGGAAATCAAAACATGGTTCAAGTTACCCCACACTAGGTACCATGTACTTACTAGGCATAGGGCCTAACTGTAATTAATACTACGGTATTACTCACAGTTATGTATTCTGCTGTCTATTGAAAGACTAATAGTACACTATTATTTTAATACCTGTATGACACCCAGATTTGAGACAGAGAAAAATGAGAAAGCTGGAAGATATAGATGTGTCACTGTTGTAATTTAGCAGCTCAGCATCTCTCTGCAAAACGCTATTTTCAATTAATATCTCCATATGGTGATTTTTTTTCCCTCAGGGCAGAAGATTTTTTGTTCTCAGGGCAGCAGCGGGAGAGAAAATTAAAGAATTTATTTTTCTCCTGTGAGACACTGAGTTGTTAAGTGCTAAGAATTTTAAAATGACAATAGTTTAATGCTCCTCAGTGTATACCTGTCCTTGAGCAGATAAATATTTCAAAAAACTGATAAATGCCTAAAGAAGCAACTTGGCCAGCTATTAATGAATAATAATGGGATTTGTCCAGACCTCTGCATGCCTATACTTTTTTGGAATGGAATTTTAGCACTGTATTTAAAAATAAAACTTTGAACAGACATCTCATCATGGTAAATGATGTGAAAGCCTTATTCTGAGTTTTGTAGTACAGCATCAACAGAGATAACAATGTAATGTTTAAATCTTTAGCAGAACAAAAGTATTCTCACAACAGCAAAAAACTGGTGTACTTTTTATTTTATGTACTCTCTCTATGAATTGCAAGTGACTTTGGTGTTCTTGGAAGAAAGTGACGAGTAACACAAGGTAGGCACCATGAAAATACTCCAACTGCTTTGCTTGTCAGTGTTCTCGATTTGTAGCACCCATGCTATACCTATACTATGATAGCAGTATCAAGTTTGAATGTTGAACAAGTAGAGACTAGGATAACAATTTGAATGTAGGTCCCCAAAGGTAAAAACTAGTATGTACAAAACCACTGTATGACCCTGGTTCTCATATATCCAGTTCTATTTTTAGAAAGTAAATAGATCTCATGAATAGAAAACATGTTTCATACACAGTTAGCCTACTAGAAAAGTGTTTATTTCTAAGAATAAGCACCGGTTATTTTGTCAACTGCTGAAATGCTGAGTAATGGAGTCTTATTCTGTCTGAGCACATATCTATTTTCCGCTGCCGTGAAACCAAAAGAATGAACAAAGAAATAAGAATCACGATGAAAAAAGGCCAAAAGGCGACAAGAGGGGAGAAAGAAAACGAGGGGAGGGAAAGACATGGGGGTAACAAAAAGGCCCTGATAATCCTTATTTATCATTCTGATACAGCACACATAATCATAATAATCTAGGCTGGGATTTTCAAAGCAGCACTAAGAAAACTGGGTGTTTAACTTCCATTGATTTTCACTGGGATTTGATTCTTTATTCCATTAGGCTTCTTTGAAAATCTCAACCTTAATTCTCAATGAATAAATTGTGGATTGCTGAAATTTAGACCTGACATCAAGTGTCAGTATCTATTTTAGGGTTTTATATTACAGCCCATCACTGAAATATCTGAGCACCTTCCACATACAATTAGTAGCAATAGTGAAGTTCCTAGTTAACTTCATGGAGTCTCTGGCATGTCTCATTTTCAGGATAAAACTGCTTGGGGTATGATTTTGTTGGTTAGTTGATTGGTTTGTTTCAGGTTTGTGGATTGTTTTTTTTTTGCAAGGGGCAGGGCTGGCTGGGATAGGGTTTGCAGCATTTAGGTAGTTGGAGATATCAATGTTGTGAGTGTAACTCTCACAATGGTGAGAAGACTTTAGCCTGGGATTGTAAAGAAAGATAGCACAATTTGTACCACTACTAGCTGATCACAAATTAAAGAGATATAAGTGTAATATTTAAGATTTTTAAAGCATTGCAGGCTGTAATGTCCCATACACTGTAGGCACTCAGGAGATATTACTATAACAGTTTTCTTGGCATCCTGAGAGTAAACACAAAATGGAGAGTCTACTGCAGAGAAAAGCAATATGTAATGAAGACTGCATCTATGCAAATTTTCAATAATTTCTGGTGTATTAAGAGATATATATTCAAAAAGGATTCACAGATAGCAGATGCTTCTCTGCTTAGGGCATATCTGCACTTTAAGTGATGATCAAATATAGGAATAACATTGTATCACGATAGTTGATTAACTATTGATTCCAGATCACAAATCAAAGCACTCAAAAAAAGGAGTTTCACATCTTATATAACTATGTGCCTACATTATAATTTAGGATTTTAACTGTCAACAAGGGGTAATCCAAGAAAAGAAGTGGTAGCATATGAACATTTATGCTTTTACCACTACAAGAACATTCTTTAGGCTGACAGATTTCTGAATAAGATTTTCTTAAAATTTGCCTTAAGTGAAACCAGTAAGATTTTAATTATTTGTACTAGGGTAGTGTTTAGGGGCCCCACTTAGGGATTGGGACCTCATTGTGTCCTCCCCTCCCCCCCCCCAGCTCCAAAAAGATTTTAGAGCTCCTAAACACACAAATTCCTGTTTAAGTGATTTTAGTGCTGCTGAAAAATAAAGGCCTCTTGTTTATCAGAAGAAAAATGGAGTAGGGTCAGAAGAATGGAGTTACCCCAGGCTGGCCTGCCACCGTGCCTGAACCATGTACTGGAGGAATCATCTCTATAGGTGAGGAAGTGATTCAATCTCTGTGTAGACAGTATCGACAACACAGGAAAGAGGACACTAAGTAGAATAAAAATAGAAACATTTTAATTCTATTTAAATTGAATTTTATTAAAACATGGACGTACAGAGCTTTCTAAAGGAAACAAAGTGGAAAAATGGAACATGTACTGTTAAAACAGGTACAGTCTGTCTCTTATTGTCAAGAGAGCCAACTATGATGGTGGTTTTTACAATATGGACATTTGTTCCCAATTCCTAGTGGACATCAATTCATTTTGCAGATAGTTTAAACAATTATTAAAAAGTACCAAATTTCATTCATTGCTGAGCCTGATGGGTTCAAACTAGTGAAGTAAAAGATAAAAGGCTTTGCATCCCATTACCAACAGTGCAAAAGCAATCCAAACCCCCTGAACACACAATACAGTAAATGTTAGAAAAATGGTAGGAGAATTAAAAGTTACCTATGAATGTTTGTTGTGCCTGTGAATTTCCCCCTACCCTTGGGGAACACGAATGAGGGTAGTGAGATGCATTAGCACCCATCTTCTTCAGTCACTCAGGCATGCCGCCTGCTGGCTCTTCAATGTATAATCCCATAATCCATTATAACCCTTCAATCCTGGATCCAGCAGACTGTGTTCCTCCATTTCTGAACAACAACAACAAAAGATGAAATTAAGATCAAAGAATATTTTTCTTCCAAATCATTCATATTAATAATGCAGCTGCAGGTTAAATTGCCAAGTAATAGAATAGCTGTATCAATCATGAGCTTTCGTTAGCAAGTCTGCAACTATGGGCTTGCTACACTATAAAGTTTAAAGTTAAAATGGCAAGAGTTCCCTTTAATGTAGATGCAATTATACCTGTATTAAATATCTTATACCAAGTACAGTTTATTCTGGTTGAGAAAGCAGAATAATCTATCCTGGTAGAACACACCTTTATACCATTATAATTACATCCACACCAGGACTTAAAATTAGTATAATTACATCAGTAAACTCTTAATTGATAGTTATACTTTTCTAATGTAGACCAGCCCTAAGAGTTGGTTTGCTTTTAACAATTTTAAAATAAGCCTCCACATAAAATAAATTCCTTATAGAAAATGTGTACTTTAACATCAAAATGTGGTTAATCATGTACAAAGAAATATTGTGTGGCACTTAATAAGCTAAGGAACTCAGCACTAAAGACATATGGCACAAGGACTCATGTCGTATGTACAGGAACAAGCTTATTTAAATTCTCCTCTTCAAGAAGATCTGTTTAGATTTGTTTTCAATTTGCAGTGTTAACGTTTTATCACCATAGGGAACAGCTTAATTGTCAGATGAATATCAGCAGCCTAAGGTGTACATCCTCACCCACAATGAAAACACAGATGCATGGGATGGAAGGGATTATGTACTTGTAATGTCTAAATTGAAAGAAGTCTCCAAAATGCCTTACTATTATAGTAACCCAGGAACCCCAAATAAGGTTTAGGGGCCTACCGTGCTAGGCAGTGCATAGAAAGTAATAGTTTAAGGGCTTATCTATATACAAAACTTGTACCACTTTAACTATACCAGTATAAAGGTTAAAGGAGTACAGCCTCGGCCCCCGCCCAATTAACTTTTGTTCTGTTATTTGACCAGCCTTAGCAAATTGCATTTAAATATACAAAGTTGAATTACTGTATTTAATTCTAACACTGGCAAACAGTACACATTTTATTTCTTTAAATCATAGAAGACACGACTTTGAGGGTAGTGACTTTCGGGGTGGTGAGGGGATGTGGAGGGAAGTATCGGCATTTTTCTTTCTGGTTAGAAAGCTTAGTGCTTGGGCTAGTAAATGTAAGTTTTCCAAGGCCTGTACATAAGCAACAGGAAAAAAACTGCTTCAATCAGCCCAGGGACTCAGAAAATACAGTCAAACAGAAGATGACAGTGTGAACTTTTTCCTGCCAACTCCAAAATTTGGATTTAATTATTAATAGATTTAGTTTCTATAAACAAGATACTCTTGTTTTCTTGTGCTCTCTATTCAGCAACTGTTGTGCCTTCCAGGATGCAGAACTAAAGAGCAAAGATTACAAGGTTCTTTTGTTTCTGTTCTTAAATATCACAAAGTACATGTAAAGCTGTCACAGCTATTGACATTTATGAACAGTCATTTCATTTGTTTTCTCAGCCCTATTTTTCTTTTGTGCTACTTGTACTTGGGGCTTGAATCTGAAAAGTCCCGAGTTACCTCAAGACACAGTGAGTCAATGGAAAT
This sequence comes from Emydura macquarii macquarii, assembly GCF_026122565.2. Taxonomy (NCBI): domain Eukaryota; kingdom Metazoa; phylum Chordata; order Testudines; family Chelidae; genus Emydura; species Emydura macquarii. The sequence goes on along the minus strand of NW_027131366.1, from coordinate 799,937 downwards.
TGAGGATGCTCACATCCTTGCAGAAGGCACTAAGCAACTAACAGTAACAAGTCCTGAAATTACCATTTACTGAAAACTCTTAGTATAAGTCTCTTGGGAACCCAAGTCACCAATGAAGTCAATGGAAGATCTGGATGTGTAAGACATTCTAGTGGCCCCTAAATCTATATGACATAATATAATAAATAACATAATAAAAATTAAAGCTGTTCATGTGTTGCATACATTCACTAAAAAGTAGGTGCTAAAACTTCCCAAACTGTATCAGATCAATAAACTAATTTCAGCCAGAGATGGATTACAAAACCATTTGATGTTACATATTCTAAATACTATTAATAACCAAAGTGAATCCTTTCAAAAAATCTAGAATATGTAATGTGTAAAAGTCATCCTAGAAGATGTAGGCTATATCAAAACAGTCACATCACAATAAATAACATTACATTTATATAAGTGGGATTTCAGCATGGGAGGAATTCAGTGAAATATTCAATAAAACATGCTGTCTGTAACCTGACCAAAACCTCATGCTTGAAAGTCTGCCATCTTTTCTTTGTTCTCCCTGAAGTTGCTTTCTGGTACTGCATGCCCCTTTCTGTGGAAACCATGGGAGTTTTATCACCCACCATGCAAACGATACAGAGATATATGTGGAAGGGGCTGCATATTTGTAATGTTTATGTTGAAAGAATTATTTAGGCCAAAATATGCATGTATGAAGGGAAGTATGAAATTAGAATATATTTAAATTATATAAATATATTTAATTATGCCTTATGGTTCAAAGTTAAAGTTGTTATTGAATTTTCATGTCTGTATTGTCATTAACCACATATGAACTGTAAGTGTAATGGAATATTTATGTAAATTTTAATATATTGGTTCCTGTCTTTTTAAATTACCATCTGGCTGAAAATCTCAGCAAAACTATGAGACATTGGACAGTGATGCCTCTGATGCACTGTGATGAAGACCAGATGCACAGGGGCATCAAATGGACAGAGGAGAAAACTATGGCAAATCATAAACATGTATACAACATCCAATTATAAATACAAGATTTCATTTTTCCTTACAGTAGCTATCATTAACACCCAAATGGAATATGAAGCATCCCTCCTTTGACTGTTTTGGTGTTTGATATCATTAAATATTGCAAGCAAACAAAAAAGTCCTGGATCTGGAATTTTTGTCAGCAGAACTAATGTTCCCTTGGGGAGGGAGGGGGGGGGGTAAGGAGGGGGAGAGAGTTGGAGACACGGACACCTTATGGAAAACATTCAGAGAAAGGACTGCAGACACCATATAGAACATGAACATATATACATTATCAACAAGTCTGCAGTGCGCTAACTAGTATTTGAAAGCAGAGAATGAGACCTGTGAAAACGGAAATACACAATTTGGTCAGAAGCCACAACTGTGGTCCCAAACATCATTCGGAGGGCAAGAAGGGCTTACAGATTAAACTGTTACTTAAATAAAACAACAAAAAATCTAAGAAATCCAGTCTAAGTCAGCCGCTATGCCTGAAATACAAGCTTCCCAATCTTCTCAGAATCATAGACTATATAAGGGTCTAACATCTGAGGTGTGTGGGCTGACTGCCGAAAGTCACTAGACCTGGAAATTTGGTCTAACAAACACTGTGTATAAACTGAAATTTGGGTAAAAGCCAAGCTTTTGTATACAAGTCACCTCTTAATACCACATTTTCATGCAATTTTCTGATATCCACTGGGATTTAATTAAGACGAACGAAGTGTAAAAACATGAAGTACAGACAGCAACAGAAGACTGGATATTTCCCTCCCCCTCACATTTTGAAAGCATGTTTCTCTTCTATGTATTTCTTCTAGAATTGGAGTTATCATCAAATAATTATGAAATGTCCTACTCTTAAAACTGAACAGGCTAGGAAGTTATTTACACCAACACGATGTGCCTTTTATTTCTACCATTTAAATGAACACATTACTAGCAAAAATTAAACAGGGACCAGAATACACACTTCACAGAGTATAAGGCCAGAAGGAAACACTGTTATCATCTAATCTGAGTTTCTGTTAAACTAAATAGATTGGGCTTCTTAAGTTTATTACTATAGGCAGTGGTCCCCAAACTTTTGACCCCGGGCCCCCCTTATCCCTGTTTGCATCCCACTCCCCCCCCAGCTGGGGCTGACAGGGGGGCCAGAGTCGAGCTTGCAGGCTGCGGCTGGGAGCAGGTCCCTAGTCGGGGGCCGGTGGTCAGGACCGGAGCAGAGCAGGGCTGGGTGGCACTGCGACTGGGGGCCCAAGGCCAAGCAGAGGGCAGAGGCCATGCACATCTGCCGCAACCAGGGGCTGAGGCTGAGCCAGGGGCAGGGCTCCAAGGCTGTGGCCAAGTTGGGAGCCGGGGCCGGAGGCTGCAGCCAGGCCTGGAGCAAAGCAATGCTGGGTGGTGCTCCCTCCTGCCCCATCGGGGCTGGCCCTGGGCCCAGCCATGCCCCCCTGAATGTTCCTCCACGCCCCACAGTTTGAAGACCTCTGCTATAATACATGTTTTCCAAAACTTTAATCATTTTGTGGCTCTTCACTGAACCCTCTCCAATTGATCAACATCCTTCTTGAATTGTTGAATCTAGAACTGGACACACTATTCCAGTAGTAACTGCACCACTGTCAAAGACAGAGGTAATATAATCTTCCCCTATTCCTACTCAATAGTGCAGTTTATACATTCAAGGATTGCAACAGCCTTTTAGCCACAGCACCATACTAGAAGATCATGTTCAGAGTTAGAAATACCAATTGCATAAGTTATATAGCTGAACTTTGTCCTGACCCACAGCTACTTCAGATTTGGAGCCAATCTATACCTCCAAGTCAGTGGCACAGCTATGGGCACCCGCATGGCCCCACAGTATGCCAACATTTTTATGGCTGACCTAGAACGCTTTCTCAAAACTCATCCCCAACACCTCTTCTTTACCTACGCTACGCTGACGACATTTTTATCATCTGGACCCATGGGAAAGAGTCTCATGAAGATTTTCACCAGGATTTTAATAATTTCCCTCCCACTATCAACCTCAGCCTGGACCAGTCCACACAAGAAATCCACTTCCTGGACACTACAATAAAGGATGGTCACATTAATACCACCCTATACCGAAAACCAGCTGACTGCAATACGCATCTTCATGCCTCCAGCTTTCAACTTGGACACATTACACGATCCATTGTCTACAGCCAAGCATTAAGATACAACTGGATTTGCTCCGATCCCTCAGACAGAGACAAACACCTACAGGATCTCTATGAAACATTCCTAATACAATATCCACCTGGAGAAGTGAAGAAACAAATTGACAGAGCCAGACGGGTACCCAGAAGTCACCTACTACAGGACAGACCCAACAAAGAAAACAATAGAACCCCACTGGTCATCACCTACAGTCCCCAGCTAAAATCTCTCCAACACATCATTAAAGATCTACAACCTATCCTAGCAGATGATCCGTCTCTCGCTCAGGCAGTGGGCGACAGACCCATCCTGGCTTACAGACAGCCCCCCAACCTGAAGCAAATACTCACCAGCAACCATACACCCTACAAAAAATCCAACCCAGGAACCTATCCCTGCAACAAACCCTGTTGACAGCTCTGCCCACACATCGACACTAGTGACAACATCACTGGTCCTAACCACATCACTCACACCATAAGGGGCTCATTCACCTGTACATCCACTAATGTTATATATGCCATCATGTGCCAGCAATGCCCCCCTGCCATGTACATTGGCCAAACTGGACTATCACTACGCAAAAGGATAAATGGACACAAATCAGACACAAAAAATAACATCCATAAACCAGTGATAGAACACTAATCTCCCAGGGCACATTGTCACTGACCTGAAAGTTGCTGTACTTCTCCAAAAACATTCCAAAACAGACTTCAAAGAGAAACTGCTGAGTTAGAAATGATCTGCAAACTTGACACATTCAAACTGGGTTTAAAGGGAGATTTGGAATGGCTCTCATTACAAGAGGTAAATTGCTTTGCTCACCCATTCTCACCTCCTACTCAATGACTGTCATTAGACCTCAAATACCCAGCTTTCATCCACCTTCCCCATTGTTCTCTATGTCATAAAAAGAACTGTATGCAGTGTAGTTGTAGCCATGTCAGTCCCAGAATATTAGTGACAAAGTGAGTGAGGTAATATGTAAAAGGTAAAAGTCCAATCATAAGTATGTCAAGCATTTCCAAAACATGCAAAACATAGAACATTTTATACAAAAAGGAACTTTACAGTTGTTCCATTCAACAAAACCAACTGAAGGACATTTTGGAGGGGTTCAACCAACTACAGGCTGACACTATTGTTAATCTTGAACGAAACCTGGCATAATGTAGTTAAAGCATTTGAAAACAAGAACAGTAAAATACCCAGAGAAGCTCGGGAACCTTTTAATGACCTAGCCTGATCACAAATATCAAGGTCATAAAGATCATAAAGGTTGAGGCCAAAAGAGGGCGAAACACAGCTGATGGAAAGTAATCATGAGTTTGTCCTTCACATTTAGCATTAAAAATCCAAGAGTCCAAATATATAGCTCCAAATTTGTGCTTGCAAAGGAGGTTATTTCACAGCTCTCTGCATCAAAATGGTAAGCAAAAAATAATTTTGCTTACCATTTTGATGCAAAGAACTGTGAAACAGAAAGGACAGTTGTAAATTTACATTTCTGACCATTTTTAGGAAATCTGCACATTCAGACTAGTTTAGTCTAAACTTCATACAAGGCATAAAAGTGTATCAGAGGTTACTAAGGGGGTAAGTACAAAGAGTAGGCCTAATTAGTCAGTGTACTAGGAAAGTGATTATTCTTACGGCTTTCTTAAAGGATTACAAACTTCAGTTTTGACAATTTGCGCCTTTATGAAGTTACAATCAAAACCTTTTCCCTGTAAAAAAAGAAGTGGGTGTTTTACAAATTACATAAAACATAAGAAAGGCCATACTGGGTCAGACCAATGGTCCATCTAACCCAGTATCCCGCCTTCTGACAGTGGCCAATGCCAGGTGCTTCAGAAGGAATGAACAGAACAGGTAATCAAGTGATCCATTCCGTTGCCCATTCCCAGCCTCTAGCAAACAGCAATCCCTGCCTATCCTGGCTAGCAGCCATTGATGGACCTATCCTCCATGAACTTGAGTTCTTTTTTGAACCCCATTATAGTCTTGGCCTTCAAAACATCTTCCGACAAGGAGTTCCATAGGTTGACTATGCGTTGTGTGAAGAAATTTTCCCTTTTGTTCATTTTAAACCTGCTGCCTATTAATTTCATTTGGTGACCCCTAGTTTTTGTGTTATGAGAAGAAGTAAATAACACTTCCTTAATTACTTTCTCCATACCAGTCATGATTTTATAGACCTCTATCATATCAATCCTTTAGTCGTCTCTTTTCCAAGCTGAAAACCCAGTCTTATTAATCTCTCCTCATATGGAAGCTTTTCCATATCCCCTAATCATTTAGTTGCCCTTTTCTGTACCTTTTCCAATTCCAATATATCTGTTTTGAGATGTGGTGACCAGTTCTGCACACAGTATTCAAGATGTAGGTGTACCATGAAGTTATAAAGAGGCGATATTTTCTGTCTTATTATCTATCCCTTTCCTAATGATTCCCAACATTGTTAGCGTTTTTGATTGCCGCTGCACAGAGTGGATGTTTTCAGAGAACTATCCACAATGACTCCAAGATCTTTTTCTTGAGTGGTAACAGCTAATTTAAACCTCATCACTTTATATGTATAGTTGAGATTATGTTTTCCAATGTGCATTACTTTGCATTTATCAACATTTAATTTCATCTGCCATTTTGTTGCTCAGTCACCCAGTTTTGTGAGATCCCTTTGTAACTCTTCAGTCTGCTTTGGACTTAAATATCTTTAGTAGTTTTGTATCAGCTGTTAATTTTGCCACCTTACTGTATACCCCTTTTTCCAGATCATTTATGAATACATTGAATAGTATTAGTCCCAGTGCAGACCCTTTGGGGACACCACTATTTACCTCTCGCTATTCTGAAAACTGACCATTTATTTCTACCCTTTGTTTCCTATCTTTTAATCGGTTACAGATCCAGGAGAGGACCTTCCCTATTATTCCATGACCCTTTACTTTGCTTAAGAGCCTTTGGTGAAGGACCTCGTCAAAGGCTTTCTGAAAATTTAGGTACACTATTTCCACTGGATCACCCTTGTCCACATGCTTGTTGACCACCTCAAAGAATTCTAGTAGATTGGTGAGGCATGATTTCCTTTTACGAAAACTATGTTGACTCTTCCCCCAACAAATCGTATTAATTTAGGTGTCTGATAATTCTGTTGTTTACTATAGTTTCAACCAATTTGCCTCGTACTGAAGTTGGACAAAACAAAAACAGAAGCACAGTAACCTTGGTCCTTCATTCTTAGGCCTTCACAACAAGGCTAAAGAGAGAAGGAAATACCAGCAAAGCCCTCTGGTGCCAAAGTTGTGAGAACCACATCCAAGTTTTTTTCATCCACAAGGTCACACATGTAACTTTGAAAGTGCATGCACATGAAAAAGAAAATAGAATAAAAGTCAACTTTTCAAGGCCATTCACAATGGGCAAAGTTGGAATTTGACATCCAAGACCAGAACAATGCAGCTCAAAATTATGCTTTGTGATCGTCTCCAAAGTGACTCAGACATACATCCTGTCCTGGCAGCAATCAAAAACAAAAAACAAAAAACCCTCCTCACTCATCCACAGGAAATGCTAAATCCAAGGATTCCACTCCTCCCACCCTAAAAGGGCAACATTTATATAAATGGCCAGACAAGAGAATAAAATCGATACTAAAATGCTGTGCTATACAGCAGACTAATATAAAAACAGTACTAAGTCCCTATACTATACCCACTCACACCCAAGAATCTTAATATTTTAATAAACTTGACAAATTGAATCTCAATCTCATCACCACATTAGTCCTTCCAGCTTGTTACACACATGCTCTAAAGTTAAATACAACCTACTCCCATTGATCAGATTTAGATGCAAAACTTTAATAACTGATATTTCATTCAAGAGGTTGATGAACATGAAACACCTATTTTCTTTCTAGCGACTTCAACAAAAAGCCACCTTTTTACCTTCTAGGATTTCTGTTCAACTTACATGCATGACTGTGTGTCTTCTGCAATGACTTTCCATTTTTTAGAAAGTTACTTAATTTTATCTGACAGAAAACGTCATTACATCTGCACTATGCAACAACATTAAAGATATCCAGGATAAAAAAAAAACTATACAAGTATCACTGACCAGTACCAAGTTTAACTTGCAATGTCTTTTGACATATACAGCGCTATGGCATATTTTGGATAAATTTGAAATTAAAAAAATTCTTGGCAAGTTCTTTTTCTGTTTTTTAAATACAGAAAATAAAATAAGTAAATCCTCTTTTTGATGCAATTAATATGCTGCAGAGGCATTAGCAAAGTAAAAATGGATAATATAATCGTCATGTAATATTTCAGGTTGTTAAAACAATAGAAGTGGATGTTTTATGTCCTTTTAAATTTCCTGTATATGTACAAAATATACTGCTAGTTTTAACACATACTTATGTGTGCTATATAACCATAAGTCTTGTTTACTGTAAGTCTTTTCCAGGAAGACACAGTTAAAGCTTAAAGCAACAAGGAAGTGGGTTGGACAGATTTCTTCCCCCCATTGAAAAACAAACAGCTATACAAATCTTCATTCTAGTTGAGTCAAATATCTGAGTACTTGGTTTATACTTTCCACAGCATATAATTAGCTTCAGCCATTTTGTTTGGCAACTGCCATATGATAACTAGTTTTCAAATATGCAGTTCAACTAGAAACAAAAGCAGCTATTATCAACACAAGCATATCATAGTCAAAGTGTCAAGAAAAAAATATCTTATGACTCAAAACACAACCTACTAGAGAAGAGGTCTGGATTCTTGTACAGCATGTTTACAGTGCCAATCATTTAGTAAGTACCATTATGTTGATTAGCCTAACCTAAACAGACTTTTTTTAAATATAAAAACATGGTGGCTGCATTTCCAAAAAGCAGCAGCTCTCTTATGCACTGAGGAAACCCATTTTCAAAAAGATGTAAAGATTAATACTGATTAAAGCCTTTAACAATTCACTTTTGAAAGAACCTTTAAGTGTAGATGTAAGCTTTTGATTTGTTCTCAGATCTTAAACTATCAATCACATAAAACAGAAGTGAACTACAAGAGTTTTCTTGGAATTGGCACGCAAACAAGCACACAAACAAAGGCAGTTCAGAATTCTGATGTCCATGGTCACCAAAATATATATGTTTTTATTTACAGGCATTTCTATGGAGTTTAACACTAATATCTAAATGTCTCCTGACACCATGTAAAATAGGAAACTATTAGTCTGATTTTATAGATTGAACACAGAGGGAGTTATAAATAACTTCCTAAAATAAGTATGCAGTAGTGCTGTGGCCGTGTTGATCTCAGGATATTAGAGAGTCAAGACGGGTGAGAGAATATACTTTAATACCTCACCAAACCATGTTTCTCTAATTTTCCTAAGTGATAGAGGAAGTCATCAGAAGAGCCAGGAATAAAACGAAGATTTCCTGACTCCCAAAACTGAAACATTAGACCATCTTTCCTCCTTCAACGCATGGTTTTATAGACAGTAGCAGGTTTGCCCAATAAATGTGATTGTCATAGCTTCTATAACAAACTAAACTATCTGGATTAACATGCTTCGCTGAGTAACCAGAGTTCTACAACTTGCTGGGAAAGCACAGAGAGAAGGCAGCTCTCCTCTCTTTTAGCCTCCACAGATTTAGGATTTTCTCTCTGATATAAGTTTTTAGTGATAATTATATTATCTGTCTGGTTTACTTACATAAGAAACTTAAGAATACACCCATTTTTTGTAACAATATCCATGCACACTTGAACTGGGTGAGGTTACTTACTATGATAAGCCTCCAAGACAAAAATATGCATTTCTGGTTCCACAACAAGCTTGACTAAACTTACAGCATTCTAAAACACTGGGTGTGCTGTAGCAGTAGAGGAGACACAAGCTCTAAAAGAAAGTGGAATTCTTAATATGCTCAACTGCATTGTAAATACCCAGAAAGCTCTTGTAGCTTACAGCTATTTCACTGAAAAACTGAAGTATCTTATAGTGCATGGATCAGTAACTGGTTAAAAGACAGGAGGCAATAATAAATGCCAGTTTTTACAATGGAAAGTGGTAAACAGTGTGGTTGTCCAAGGATCTGTACTAGAACCTGTGATGTTCAACATATTCAAAAGTTACCTGGAAAATGGGGTAGATAGTGAGGCGGCAAAGTTTGCATACAATATAAAACTACTTCAGATAGTTAAATCCAAAGATGACTGCAAAGAGTGACAAAAGGATCTTTCAAAACTGGGTCTCAAACAACAGATAAAATTCAATGTTGATAAGTGTAATGTTATGCACATTGGAATACATAATCCCAACTATACACACAAAATGATGGAGTCTAAATCATCTGTTCCCACTCAAGAAAAGAGATCTTGCAGTCATTGTGGATAGTACTCAAAATATTTGCTCAATATGCAACGTTAGGAACCATTAGGAAATGGATAGATACGAAGACAGAAAATATCAATGTCACCGTACAAATCCATACTACATGCACACCTTGAATACTGTGTGCAGTTCTGGTCACCTCATCTCAAAAAGAAAAGATTAGAATTGGATAAGGTACAGAGAAGGGCAACAAAAATTATTAGGGGTATTGGACAGCTTCCATATGAGGAGAGATTAAAAAGACTGGGACTTGTCATCTTAGAAAAGAGACGACTAAATGGGGGATAGGATAAAGGTCTATAAAAATCATGAATGGTGTGGTGACGCTGAATAGGGAAATGTTATTTACCCCTTCATATAATTGAGAACCAGGGGTCACACAATGAAATAAATAGGCAGCAGGTTTAAAAACAAAACAAAGTAATTCTTCCCACAAAACACAGTCCATCTGTAGATCTTGTTGCTAGGGGATGCTGTGAAGGCCCAAGTATAACTGGGTTAAAAAAAAAATTAGATAAGTTCATGGAGGATAGGACCATTAATGGCTATTAGCCAAAATGGACAGGGACAGAACCCTATGCTCTGGGTGTCCCTAAACTTCTGACTGACCGAAGCTGGGACTAGGCGACAGTGGATGGATCACTCAATAATTACCTTGTTCTATTCACTCCTTCTAAAGCATCTGGCACTAGCCACTGTTGGAAAACAGGACATTGGACTATATGGACCATTAGTCTGACCCAGTATGGCCATTTTTATGTTCTTAGGGTATCTAGATATCAGGGTCTAACCTCTCAAAAAAAAAAAAAAAAAAAACTGTCCGTGAACAAAGTTACTTTCTCTATGCTATGTTCATTCAAGGACCCATTATTTTCAACCACACAAGTGATCCTATCCTGTTCTACAAAAAACAAAAACAAAAAAACCAGCCTGCAGTTAGTTATGCGCGATTTCTAGTTGAATGCCTTTCACAGGAAATAGTTTATTCTGCATGCACTATGAAACAGAACTGGAGGACCCAAGAACCACTTATACTATGTTTTCTTATGAAAACGCTGATCTAAATATTAGAGCAAGAGCTCAGGGATAATAATGATTTCCCTATTAATTGGAAAACAGAGCTACAAGTAATTTTTAATAGATTGGGGGGAGCGCTTAGGTCAGATTAATCTTTTTTATACAAATAGAAAGCCACAAGTCTGTTCATCCTTCACCTGTTTTTCATCATTTACATACATTTTGACAAAAACAACGAGAGTCCTGAAGCACTTTGAAGACTAACAAATTTAACTGGACTCTCATTGTTTTTGCTGTATACAGACTAACAGGGCTACCCCTCTGATACATTTTGACAGTTTCTTTGCAAGGTGTATTGTTCTGTGTGTCGGCTGAAAGAAAGCTCAGTCAAGATGCAATTCTTTTGTAGGTAAGGCTCATCTGCAAGAGCTACTGAAACTTCTAACTAGCCCAACACGTTCTCTCTTTCTGCATTTGTTCTGTCCTTTTGTTCTGACATGAATGAAGGAAAGAGGAAGAAATATTTGCTATCTTGAATTACCCTGTTTATTAATACAGCATACTAATTCCTCTCCAAACTGACTGAGGATGATTGGAACCCTATTCACCCTTATAGCTCAATACATCTACAACAGGACCACGTAATCCAACAGTATGGATTTAAATTACACAGGAAAGCACATAAAGGTAATAAAGTACAACACTGTTTCTACAATAGAGAGCTGTTCCATTAGTATGTCCCTACAATCTCCCCAGATTTCATGAAAGGTGCCTAGAAAACAATTATTGTTTATAGCCCACCGCTCTCCAACTTTTGATGTAAAATGATCAGATATTACAACAGACATAAGACTGTTTTTATCCCCTTCTGGAGCAGGTACGTTAGCATGATTTGATTATATCCAGTCATAATAATGTCCTGATCAAACAGGCTCTCCCATTGATCCCTGTTCATTTGGGCAAACTAACATTCTTGCATAAATTTAAGATAATTGACCCTTTTATATTTTTTCAAAAGGTCTGAGGATCATCTTTCAGGTAACTCCAATCACACTGAGGTGGCCACACAGCTTCTTTATGCAAGCATTGTTCCTGGGCAAGTATAAAAAAATTTACAGTTAGAATAAAATTGGACAAGTTATAATTTGTCTCAGTTTCCTTTAAATTCAACACATAATCAGAGATGTCACCTCCTGAATCAGTGATCAGATTTCCTCTCTCAAAATTGGTGGAAATTAATCTGCCTTTTTATCTTGGCAAAAACTCTTTTAGAGAGAGAGAGGAGAGATAGAGAGAGAGAGAAAAAAAAAACAACAGCTTTCCCCTCCTGATGGGGTGAAACAGTGCCCTTGGCTTACAGGAAATAGCACAGACCCCGGGCTGTTTCTGCTCTACATGCCAACCTTTAAGATGCAATATAGGCACAGTATAGTATATGCTTCCCCCGCCCCCACTGTCTGATTGCTTACTTCCGGTTTCACATGGTGTTCGGTTGACCAGTCAGTTTGTAACTCTGGTGTTTGTATCTTTGAGGTTCTACTACAAGGCTTGACAGATTTTCTTTGGAGCTAGGAGCCAGCCCAAAAATAAAGGAGTCAGACAACATGGGCCCAGCAGCGGGGCACCCTGACTATAGTGCAGCAGCTGCTCTCCCCTCCTGGCCCTGGCCCCGCCCCTCACCCACAACATGGGCCCGGCCAGAGCACAGCAGCCACTCTCCCCTCCTAGCCCCGCCCCTTCCCCCCCATCCTTCTCCCACAATATGGGCCCAGCAGCGGGGCGCCCTGGCTGGAGCACAATGGTCGCTCCCCCAGGAGAAATATTAGGTGCCAGAATTAAATTTCTAGGCACCACGGTGACCCGGCGCCCGGGGTTTGTCAAGCCCTGTTCTACTGTATTTTCTTTTTGTTATAAGGATCAAGGTATGCACCTGTCTATTTACAACATAACTGGATCATGTCTGTAATCAAGTCAGTTTTGTCAAATTAGGTACATCACAAGTATTTAATCACTAAAGATTTTTTTTAAAACTATCTGTTGACCTTGCATATTCCATGAGGTGGTGGAGAAAAGTAGGAAGTGTTATACACCTCTTTCAAGTTTGATGCTGTTTGATGGATCTGCTTATGTGGACAAAAAATTGGAGGACAAATGTTAAAGGATTCTGTGTTCCCAGATCAGTATTAAGTCAGAACAGGATCACAAAATAGAGCATACTTCAACTAGAGTTTAAATGGAATGGCTACAAACAAATGTACTGCCATCATGTAAGACACAGTTAATTAGACTCCAAACATCTTAATATACGTGTGACTATTACTAATTGGTTGTATTACCACAGAGCCTAGGAACCCTAACCATGGACCAGGACCACATTGTGATAGGGGCCAGACAAACAGAACAAAATACATGGTCTCTACCCCAGAGTTTACTAGCTAAGTATAGGACGAGAGACAACACATGGCTACACAGAGATGTGCGAATACACAAATGAGACAAGACTGGTCAATGTGACAGGCTGCTTGTATGGACCCCTGCCTAACTAGCTATATAAATTGTCGCCTTTTTTTTTTTTTTTTTTTTTTAAACAAACTAAGAGAAACTTCAAAACAACAAAAAAGAAAGCTGCCTGTCTTAGACAAAGTGGACAAATTACATAGAGGTAACTGCTATTAGGACTCAGTAAGAAAGAGCTTCAGTTACAAAACCATCTTCAGGAGTTTGTAAATATATAGTTATGCATATATATACACTCTCGTGGATAAAACATGATATGCAAGATCTCAGCCATACGGAAACTTTTTGTATTTAGCCTCCTTCACATTACAAGAATGCAAAACACTGACATTCTGATCTCAGATACTTGTTTGTACTGACGTAACTCAAACATACAATCTGATGGCACTATTACAATATTTGTATGTGGATTTAAGAGCCTTATATATTACAATTCTTTCCCTTCCTATGCTGTCCTTTTCTGTCTGGTAAACTGATTTTTCTCCTTGTTTTATATTAAGTTGAAGTCAACATGGCTGTTCTTGTTTCGCTACTAAAATTTATATATTGTAATTTCTTGTATCGAGAACTTTAGTGACTCACCAGCATCATCAATGATTTCAGCACAGTTCTGAAAAAGGCATTTCAGCATATGTAAATAAGATCATTGTGTTCTGCAATACCTACATACACAAGCTCCAAACAAACAGTGTTGGAAACACATCATATTAAGAGCTAAACCAGCCTTTCATCTACCTTTAGATTTTCAATATGACTGCAACCTGCTATAACTTTGTTCATAAGGGGTTTTTTTTATTTGAAAGAAGATTCTGTATTTATGAGGAAGAAATAGGTTCTTCCTTCTTGGATGGGAGAATAAAAGGGATCCATTAAGCTCAGAATGAAAGATTTAGTCAGAGAATCATTTCAGCAGTTAGACAGCAAACTCGAATCTTTGTTTACATTTTCTCCCTGGCAAGAAGAGGAAGTTATGTCTTCCAGATTTCCTACAGCAAGCACTTTCTGGATTTCTAATGTGATTGCTCCTTGTCCTGTAGCATGAAAACACTCATAACAGAAATTTTACATACAAATCCACAGTGTCATACATACGCATGTCAGTTTATTAAAAGCCTAAAATGGATAAAACATTTTTATTGAAAAGTACTATATACACACGCAACTCATTTACTGCATTTTGCAACGCCCATATACTTCAAATGAGTGAACGAACGCATCATCAGTCTTGACATATAACTACCAGAACCTCTGCCAAAATGAGTAAATTAATTTTGTCTTTACAGTGATAAAAAAGCCCCCTGGGTAGAATGATAATCCTTCCCTAAGCCAGATATTTTACGTTTTTACAATTGTCCCAGACCACAAATTAAGTATTCTTTGTCTTTGGATGGGGCTGGTATATTCTAATATTGTGTGTGGAGGAGGGAAGGGGAAATTCTATTATTTTTTTTACCACCAGTCAACTGGGTTGTGTTTATTAGCGCAATGACACCATTACAATCTACCCCCTAAAAGTGAAACACCCCTCTGTGCCCTGGTTTACACTTCATGAATTACATGATCCTTCCCTTGCTCCCCACAATTTCTCCCATGTTGCAGCCACTCTGAATTTCCCCCTTACCAATTTCAGTTTATCTTGCATGCGGTGTATGTGTTTGGGGGTGGAAAGGAGCAGAAGATGGTTCATCCAAGATCTCACATTTTTCTTTATACTCTTCTATTATCTGTAATAGTCATCCTTCTTGGAGATGGGAACACGCACCTCTGAAGACTCTCAACATGGCTTTTTAGTCCAACAGAATTAGCCAGGAGAGAGCAGTACAAAACACTTCCCCATCCCAGATTCTCATTTTTGTCCCTCCAAAGTAAGAAGGAAACACTGGTTCCAGTTTCTATGGTGCCACTTGATCCCCAGGTTAGCTTCCCACTGCTGCTTCTTCCTCTCACTTTCTTTCTCCTCTACCAAGTTTAAAGGATCTTTTACCATTTTAGAAATAGAAAAGAAAGAAATTTCTGTATTACTCACACATCATAATAATAAAAAAGGGAAATAACTGATATATAGATTCCAAATTAAAATATTTGCAGCTACATACTGTAAACACATTCAGTGATCTCTTGTTCATTTAAGAGTAATTATCCAGTGGACTTTTAAGATGCCACATTGCTATTTTTTGAGGCATTTATCTTCTCAGATTTGTATGTTACAAAGAAATATACCCAGAGATCAATATGTAGTTGAGAAAAGTCCAGTTTTGTAAAATGTTAATAGTAGTTAGAGATACGTACAAAAGAACAAATTGAGAGCATTAGAAAATCTGTAGTCACTGGGTGCATATTAATTAAGGTCTAGTCAAATATTGATTTAGTTGTGATTTATTTACTTATTTAGGAGAATGAGCAATAACTCTCTTCCCCTCCCCAAAGTATGGTGAAGCTGCCATGGAGTATGGTATGAATAAATATCACATGGGCTGCCGACAGCCCAGCAATATTTCCATTCTGAGACACCTATCAAATGTGTTTTTAAAACATATTGGTCATCTTGGTATGTAGGCAGCAAACAAAATGTTAAATATATTTCCCTTCTTTAGCCTGTTATCCTTGCTTTAAATATTTTAACTGGTGTACATTTAAGGCAGGTCTTCACTGCAGGTTACCCAGACCTAGGCACTATGGTAAGTCAAACCCATCTGCAAAACTCCAGAGCTGCTGCAGTTACAGGTATGGGATATGGTGGGTGGCATTTCAGCAGTTGTTTGTGACTCTCCAAAAGCGGCCGCATGCATTAGCGATGAGATCATGCAAGCTAGACATTCATATGGCAAAGCAGAGACAGCGGACACATGCTACTGTAGGTGGACTGACACTTCCAGTGCAGAACAACTTTCAGAGTGGTGTAATTACATCATCATGCAGATCTGGGAAGATCAGCAGTGCCTTCAGAACTTCCATGTGAGGAAGCAGACCTTCATGGAGCTATGTGAGGATCTTGCCCCGACCCTCCAGTGCCAGGGAGGCCATACCAATTCAGACGTGGGTTGCTACTGCCATCTGGAAGCTGGCTACTCAAGACTGCACAGGTCCATGTCTAATTAATTTGGCAAGCCAACTCTCAGTGCTGTGGTGATGGAGCTTTATGAGGTAGTTACTGCTGTTTTTTTATCCATGGGCAGTGGATACAGCTAGTGTGACTGAAACAGCTGGCTTTGAGAGAGTGGGGGTATAAACTGCACTGTGGCCACTAATGGCACACATCTACCCATTGTTTGCCTGGCACAAGGAGCGTAAGAGTATGTTAAACAGCAAGGACAAATAGTCATGAAAGTCCTGGTAGACCATAAGAAACGGTTACTCACCTTGTGCAGAACTGTAGTTCAAGATGCGGGTCCTTATGGGTGCTCCACTTCACATGCACATGTGCCTCTCAAGCCCTCAATCTGAGATTTTTCTACTAGCAGTGCCTGTTGAGCACACATGACCTATACCTCCTCGTGCCAGATACCAAGACACCAAAATCTGTGAGAATACAGGTGAGGGTTTCCATCAGGAGTGGGCTCAATAAACTGATGGTTTGCGAGCCCTACATAGGCAGCCAGAGACCGCACCAGTCATCACTGTGCCTGAGTCCAGAGGAGCAAGAGAAATAAGGGATACTTGTGTGCCTACATCCTTACATCCCATGGTAACATACCTGGGGAAGCATAATGATGTGTACTGCTGAAGTGTGTGTGCGCACACATGCACATATATGTTTATTTGCATGAAAAGTAGATATCAGATCACATGCTCACTGTAAATCAACAAACAGAGATGGTAAGCTACAGGGCAGCTGCTGGAAGAGCGCTCTGCCCAGGAATCTCATGAACTATCTTAGAACTCTCCTATATAAAAAAATAAATCAAAGGCCAAGAGCTGAGAAAAAAATTCAGGAAGTAGTAAGAGAATGCTGAACTAGGATGCAGAAGCTTGAGAACACCACACCCTCTTTCCCCCTCTCACAGGCCTGGACAGCATCAGAAGGCCAAGTACCACAGTCATCAAGGGACTTTTTCCACTTAGTACAACCACTGGGACTTATAATGCAGGCTGTCTGGAGTTAATACTAGTACTGGTATAAGTGTGTAATAGTATGCCAGTGTGACAAAGTTATAATGCGAGGAGTCTATGGGGAAATATGCATTTATGTTTGCTAAACCTATAATCCCAGTTTTGATCGTCCCCTCCCCCAGTAATTAGTTCAAACATAGCTAGACTGAATCATTAGTTGCATGTTTAATATCCCCCCTCCTCGCCTCCCCTCCCCCCCCCCCACACACACAGAGCTTGGAATCCATCTTAGATCACATATGTGGGGATGAGAAGGGGGATGGAGAAAAAGAGAAGCCAGGTACATGGTGTAGCTTCCATTCTGAACTGAAGCTAAGGCCACCCCATAGCCTATAATATCCTCCATAACAATAATTTCATTGGTTATAACCTGGGAAATACTCCCACTTAAATTACAATTCCCCCACCCCACATAATAAAAGTGGCTGCAGCTCCAACTCTGCAGCTGCTTCCTACCCAGCCCATTCCCTAGGCCCATCCCCAAAATGATCCTCAGAAAATGTATCCAGGACATCCCCCCACCAATCTGGCCACATGGTCTGTTTCAGCTCTTTTGCGCCTTCTGTTGCAAGAGTCTCCTCTGGTGCTGTCCCTGGTCTTAAAAAACAAAACCCAGAACCACCACAAACAAAAAAATAACCCCCAAACCATTCTGGATCAAAAAGCCTATCATGCATGATGGTGGGCTCAGTACTCAGAGCAGTGGCAAGTATCTGGGTCAAACTCCTTATACTAGGGTCAAGTAGAATTGAGTTGCCCGACTTGTCATTGGTATCCTTTGTCTTGGGATAGGAGCGAATTAAAAATGCCAAGAGTGCCTGACCCTGGATAGCTGTCTACCAGATCCCCTTCCTCTGGCAACCTCCTGAAGAGGCCAGTTTCAGGTGCATCTCAAAACTATGTTATTTGTTGTCCCCACACCAGAGGGCAAGCAGAACCCTAATGTGATCCTTTAGCCAGTTAGCCGCACACTGGGATGGCATCTTCTCACATTATTCAGTTGAGCTGACCAGTGCAGAAATGGAACAGGCCATGTGGAATGAGGACTTAAACACTGACCAGGTGTATATAAACTGGCAGGTTGTTTCTAGTAGATAGGAGATGAATGGAAAGTTAGTAGGTAGAAAGGACAGAAAATATAGACCTAGGGAATTGTGGGATGGCATTCTGGACTGGCACTGAAGAACTATCAAAACCCAACCTTCATAACCTAGGTGTCAGCTACTTCTCCTCTGCAACGTAGGTGGGCTTTAGTCCCACCTTACAACAAAACCTGTGCTCTAAACTATACCCCTAGGTGGGCAAGCAAACCTGGGTTCAAAGCACATGTAAACATGGGCTAAAGGATTGTGTATGTGGATGGTAGGGGGTTAGGCTAACACTTGTGTAAGAGCCTAGGTTAAGCCTATACTGAAGACATACTTTCACACCAGTTTGGCTCTCAGTCCATCCCTGTGCTTCCTTGACACCCATTGCCATTTGCTGCTCCCCTTAAACATACTTCCTGGGACACCTGGTGTCAATGTAGATTAACGATTGGAAAAAAAAATCCAAAAAACCCCCCAAAAAACCACACACTAAAGGGTTGGTTTTGAATAAGAGATTGTATTTCATTTCATTTATAAAGCTGGACACAAGACTGCACTGTTGTCTTTGAGCAATAAGACTAGGCCAAGGATTTGAATTCAGATCTCCTGCTTCATGACTTACTCTACAGATACTGTTATGCAGAAACAAGCTAACTAGTAAGATGAATTTAGAAAGCAGAACTTGCATCAAATTGCCTTCAGCATCTGCATCTTAAAATGAATTATAGATTTGTTATTCTATCCATGGTTTAGATTTCGTATAAAGTACAATATTAAGGTGTGGGAAATTCCGGTACTAGAAAAATTAATCCATCAAGTCAGTTTTATTAGCAAGAAGAAAAAAAAGATAACTTAGAAATCTGGTGAACTTTTTGGAGTTTGCTGGAAGAGATAATTGCCCGCCACAAAACCTGATCGTTTGAGAACTCTGCTTACTACAGGAGGGAGAAACCCCTTCAAAAATAATCAAAATTAAACTTAATATTAAGGTATTAAAATAAGGACAAGTGGAGGAAAAAAGAAATAAGCTTAATATTGCTTAGAGTTTTGATAGCACATCTAATAAACAAGTTATGCATCTAAATGTAAGACAGAAGTCTGGACCTAAACATGAGATAATGAAAGACCAACTGGCAGGACAGAAGAAGACGAAGAGTAGAAAAGCATCATTCACAATGTGTGATCAATTTAAAGCTGAAGAAAGTGATTAAAAGCAACTTTAGAGACTTCCTTTGGCCAATTTATAACTGTGTATGTGTGTGTACACTAAGTTTCTCGCTAGGTTGCAAAACAAGTTTTACAAGATTTTGTTATAAAGGAATATATATTAATAAAAACATTAAGAAGAAATACTAGTAAGAGAAAACTGTACAAAAATGTAAACTTTAGACAGACTGAGCTTGACTCAATCTAACAACTATAGCAAGGGACAAGTAATAAGCAAGCCAGGACCCAGTCATCTTGACCTTTTGGCTGAGGAAAGTGAGGTCAAGATCAAAGAGACATTTAAAACGTGTTAGGTTTTGGGAGAGAAATATTTCCAGAAGTGAACATTAGAAAATACAAAGAATAATAGTCAACATTTTCCCTCCTGGCAGTACACCCAATCACATTGCATTGTTGAGATTCTTTATGTATTAATGAGTTGTGACACATCTTTATATTCTGCAACCAATTTTGATACTAAAGGGCTGGGATTGAGGCAGGATAAAAAAGAAGGACTTGGACCTCTGAAACCAAAAAGGAGTTTGCATCTAACAGGCTGAGCAGAGATGGTCAGAAATGATAAAAGCAGAATTGGCTCTTCCTTTATGACAACTAATCTAAGATATACCTATCTACTTATACTCTTGCTATATATAAAGACTAGCTACAGCAGTTGGTTTTTAGACCATCTAAATCTTAGATTGGCTTGAGATAAAGTCATGTGGTACATCCCTCAAGGAAAACCAACTTCTGACCTCTAGTGAACAGCAGTCTGGGAGAACAGAATACCAAGCAAGCACTCTGTTGAGGCAACCTCTGAAATAGTACCATTCAAATACTGGCTGCAATCACTCGAGAGAGAGAGAGAAAAAAAACTGTCAGTCTTGATACAGAAAAAAAGTAATCATTAAATATTTCTGTTCTGCATTTGGAAAGCAGCAAGATGAATTCATATCATACAGTGATAAATGATAATGATACCTCCTATTCTATCAATAACCATGGAGAATGTTAAACAGCAGCTATTAATGTTTTCTTAAAATCTGCAGAACCAGATAACTTTCATGCAGGAGTATTAAAAGAATTGATCCAGGAGCTCTCTGAATAATTGATGTCTGTTTTTAATCTTGGAATACAGTGAAGTTCCAAAGGATTAGGGAAAAAAAGCTACTGATATGCCAGTATTTAAAAAGGGTAAACAGGATACAGGTTTTAATTGTTTTTTGATTATGGGATTGCAAGTTTCGTTGATAAAGATAACTGTGTTGACATAACATTCTAGATTTCTGTAAGTAATTTAACTTAGTCACACATGACATTCCAATTAAAACATTAGCACCATCTCAAAAACCAATGTAGACCATATCAAATGGATTAAAAACTGGCTGATGCGATTTCAAGAAGTAATCCTTAATAGGGGAATCACTACACAGCAGGGCTGGTTCTTCTGGGGTCCAGAGGGGATCTGTCTTTGGCCCAAAACTATTCAAACTTTATAAATGAAGAAAAAACTACTGGTAAAATTTGCAGACAATAAACTGTTGAGTGAAACAATGGAGTCAGTTATACAAACTGACCTGGATCATATGGTAAAGTGAGCTCATTTGAACATCGGTTTTAATAATGCCAAATGCTAAGTCATGCACATCTAGGAAAAAAGCATGTAGGTCTGTGACAGAGTGGAGTATGTGCAGAGACCCCCTGTGGGAGGCCTCACAGCCCTACCTCACACCACCCCAGAACAGAGCAGAGAAATCCTCCAGGCAGCCTAGAGTGGCTGCAAGGGAAGCAGCCAATCAGTGACCAGATGGGCCATATAAAAAGGAGCAGCAGAAGCAGAGTGGCTGGTGCTGGCTGCCTGGAGCTGCAAGAGGGAAGACCAGGTTCCTGGATGGCTGGAAGAATAGCAGGACCAGCTCAGTGCCAGCAGAACTGAGTCCAGGGAAGGTTGCTGAAGACCAGGGAGCGAAGAAGGAGCTCCTGGCTGGCTGTGGGGACTGACCAAGGACTGAGCCCAGAACCTATCCAGACCATGTGAAGGTACCATGATGGGTCCTGCTGGACTGGTCAAAGGCTGAGCCCAAGGAGGGCTGCCGTAAAGGACACACAAACTGAGGGTATCCCAATGGGTCCTGTTGAACATTTATGGAAAGCAGCATCTCCAAGGAGGAAGCTTTGGCGGGAGGTAAAGATAGTATACCCCAGACAGGGTTTTGTTTATTCCATCTACAGACCGTGTGTCACTCAGCTGGAGGGATGAGTCACTGAAGACCCGTCAAAAGAAACAATCGAACAGGGGCACTCGCGAGAGGTGGGTGCTGACCCTGTTACAAGGTCACACTTACAAAATGGGGGACTATATCCTGGAATGCAATGACACTGAAAAGGACTTTCAGCCTCTTTCTGTATTCAAAAAGAAAGACAGAGCCTCTATCCCTGTAGGTTCAAGTTAACTGAGAATATTTTCTATTGGTAAGGCTCCTCAGGACCTAATGTACATCAGTTTTGATATAGATGAACCTCACCGGTGTGAATGCTGTCCTTTTCAAAAATACTTGTCCATGTAACTGATTTGGGTTGACCCGGGGTGTTGGCCCTGGGAGGAGACCATACTGCTTTCGCTATGAGGCAAAGAGTCTATAGCCCTGGCCCTTGGTCAAGGCGGAGCAGGCAAAACAAGCAGTCTATATGCCCCAGGTCCTCAGGCCAGGCAGGGCAGGCAAAATAGAGCAACCAGCTACAGCCTACTGAGGCTTAACAGGCCGAGGGGCAGTCTCACCAGCATTGGGGTGGCCAGGGAGAGGGGGACGCAGGCCCACCCGACTCCACTGCATCCCAACCCAGGGCCCGAACAGTGGCTGGATCAGCGGGGCTCCAGCCAAAATGCACTGACTATTGCCTGGGCTTCAACACAGCTGGCCCACGATCAGCAATCCCTTGGGCTACTTCCTCCCCTGGGCCCGTGTACCTGTGGCCCAGGTCGCCATCCACTTCCTCAGGGTAGATTGCAAGGGGCAGCCCCAGCAGGCCCTTAGGGTCACTAGCATCCGGCAGTTCCTCTAAGTCATTCAGGGCAGGCAGCTCTGGGAAGTTGCTGGGGGCAGGCCACTCTTCCCAGTCACATGCAGCAGGCCGCTCTTCCCAGTCACGGAGGCCCGGTAACTCTGGCAGGCCCTCTACGCCACAGAAGGTGGGTAGCTCTGGTGGCCCTTTAACGGGGTCAGGGTTGGGCTCAAGTCCCAGGCCTGGGGGAAGAGACCTCCTCCTCCTCCTCCAGCAACTTCCCCCTGACTGAGCTACAGGGCCTGGCTTTTATACTTCCTCTCTCGCCTCTGCACTTCCGGTTTGCCAGTGGGGGTGGTACCTGAGCCTGCCCACCAGGTGGCGTGCATCAGCCCCGCAGTGTCCGCCTCAGAAGGCCACACTGCTTTGCTACATCCACAAAAATACAAAAGCTAATAGGTGAAAACCTAGGAAAAGTCCCAGCCTACTAATTACAACTGAAATATTCTGATCAAAATAACTGTGACCCAAGAACTTCTTAATGCCAATTGTAAGGGGGTGCAGAGGGGTTACAGAAATCTCACAAGTCTGCTGTGTACATTCCAGTTCAAAGAATGTTATGTGAGGTCTCCCATGAAAGTTTGTGTCACACTGGTCATCAATATTGTGAAATATGTACATGTACTATGCAAGGAGTTATGTATCTGTAAGGCAAAAGTAGGTCACCAAAAGGTGACACACCTTAAACTGGCTCCTCCGAACAGGAAGTAAGAACTGGATCTGCCAGGATGTAAAATTGAGCATTTTAAGCTAACAATGGTTTCCCATTTACAAACAAAGACAAATGTTTATGACATCAACTAGAAATGAACAGGAAAAAATAAGCCACCAGGAATGGGGGGAGAGGGCGCCTGTCTAGGAATAAAGACAATGAACTCTGGGGGTATTTCTAGAAAGCAAAGATGACATCTTGGCACCCTGTACCTAGGGGGAAAAAAATGGACAATGCATTTGCATTGATGAAAGCAGGGTCTCAGCCAATCTTGGTTGAAAACGCTGCAGAGGACTTTGAGTGACAAACTTCTTTAGACAGGAGGTTAGCCAGTTAAGTTTAGTCTTCAGAAAGCATGTTATGATTTTGTTTTACATGTAACCATTTGTTTCCAATATCCTTACTTACTATCTCCTGAATCTCCAGTATTTGATAATAAAGTAGATTCTTCTTAGTAATAATACTGATATTAGCAACTTCCAGTTAATGGCAACCTATTGCTGGGAACCAATACAAACCTATTAACATCAATGTTAATGGAATTCAGATATTAGCAAGGGCACGCCACTTATTAAAAACATTTTTGGAAGAAAGGCACCACCTGCAGACAGGCTGCAGCCAGGAAAGAAAGTGCTGGGACATATTTTCTCTGGCTGTAGCCCTGAAAACACACCTGCAGTCAGTGCTCAGCCTGCTCCAGCCCTCCTTCTGGGGCTGCAACCTGGCAAACCTGCATGACACAGGCAGCACACAGGAGGTAAGGGGCTATGGGAAGAGCAGTAGCAGGGGGAAGAGTTGCAGGGGGTACCTCCCTGTGCTCTCTAGGCTGTGCCCTGCTGGGGGACGACATGCAGGAAAAGGAAGTGCTGGGATATGCTGAGCCATGACCCCCAGAGAGCACAGAGAGGTACAGGTGTGCAGCTCCGTGGGCTCCCCATCTCTTAGAAAGCCCCAGCATCTGTGTCGCAGTTCCACTACCTTCGCCACAGGCAGGTTTGCAGGGCTGCAGCCGGGGAAGTCACCTTCCAAAGCTCTCTTCCCTGGCTGCAGCCTCACAAATCGCCCTTCTGCTTATTAGCAACTGATGGATAATAGCAACCTTTTGCTGGCAACTGAGGATTGCTAATAAGCAGAATCTACAGTAACTTATTGTTTTCACTATAATTATATCTCAGTGCTGTGGTGTTAAGCAAAGTGTAGAACTTGAGTTGAATCTCAAAAGCTGTTGTATACTTTTTCTTAGGAATAGCAGACCTGGTAACTCAATTTTCTAATTACAAACCATTACACGCAAAATGGGACTGTATCCTGGAAAGTGGGATTTGTAAGCATTTCTATGCTTAATCAAGGCTACTATCTGACTGAGTAAATTACACTGTAACCTGGGCAGTACTGGTGGTAAAATTCTTCTCTAGCCATTGATTCCAGAAAACAGCAGTATTCAGTTACTAGACCCACAGACTTACAAAAGTCCAATATTGCTTTTGTTGGAGTAAGTATAATTTTAATTAGAATACACGCAGATAGAATGAGGTATATTTTTGTCAAAACATTTCTAGCCTCACTACTGAGAACATCTAAAGCAATTCTGACACATTGCATGGTTTTGCAGTTCATTGTTTGTGATGCTCCCTGGGATACCCAGGGTTGTGTGGCCCGGCCCCTCGCCACCACCTGCTCTTAGAATGAAGCAGCATTGTCTGTGCCTATTGTGGAACAGCTCCCAGAATCCACCAGCCTCTGGCGACAGAAGAACTACCTTCCAGGTCCTCACAGGCCTTGCTCTGTGTGTATAGATATGATAGGCATACACCAACCCCGAAGTCCTCTGAGCGTTTATTCCCTGAAATGCCTAGCCCCTTATCTCCTGGACACTAATAAAGAAGATCTTTCAGTATTTCCATTACAAATCCTTTTTTTCCTGGAGATGTTTAATAAATGACTAAATACTGAAGAGATTTTAATGGTTGAGTCAAAGATAGGAGCTACCTTCTGATCCAAATCAGACAGTTTAGAAACAACAACAAAAAAGAATATGCTAAGCATTTAATTTTCTTTAGATTCAGACATAATAGATGGCTGAATTAACAGCATATGCACTTTTTTGGAGAAATCACATCCCCATAGCACCAACTATAATAGATTTCATTGTGAGAACACAGGTGATTGATACATCTGAAAGTTAGGTCATAAGGCAGTATTGGTCATGTTCTTCTATACAGTGTATGTGATAGTTGTTAGCAAATACTGAGCTTTCACCCAGTACAAAATATTCTGTGTCAACTACACTACATTTACAGTTTGGAAACAAAGCATTGCAAAATGCATGGTTTTGCTTTATTGTTAAAAATGTTAAAAATACCAAATGATCCATGTCTTCATGGCTCCAAAATATGCATTGGGTCAATATTTAGTATTAAATATTTCCATTTATGCTGCAATGTTTGAACTATGTAACAACAGCATAATGAATCTCAAAACTTATAGAGGAACACCACATTAGACTGTAATGGAGGAATCTGAATGGAAAGTGGAAGTAGTTTTTTCTTTACTTGGTAGGATTCTAGTAATATTTTTGAAGAAAGCACCCAACCAAACAAAAATTTCAGAAATATAGCTAATTTACTCAGCTATTCCTGTGTACTATAGGACATACCTGTATCAGTTCATCCCCCACATAAGACATCTGCAACACAGATGCCTGTAATGGGGTAAAACAAAGTGTCAACTTTAATGAATTTCCGTGTTTTGTTTGTTTAAGTTAAGATCTTTCATGAAGAATGAGTTAAAGGAGAAGGTATGATTAGAGAAGTAAAATGGAGAAAGAAAGGGTTGCACAGGCCATGATAAACTCTGAAGTCTTATAGCATTCTGTTGTTTTGAATGGTCCACTTAACAGGAGGGAGGTGGAGAGGAAAAAGAAAAAAGGTGAGTTATAATGCTGGGGGCATAAGGAAAAGAGTAAAAAACTCAAACTTTTCCCTTCATTACAATTACTTTAAAAGATAAACTTGAACAACCTATGTATCATGGAAAAAGGTGTCACAGTATCTTGCTACAATTAAGATCAGCAATCCAGTAACTCAGAAAAATTCTCCGTAAGAAATCTGTATATTCCTTAACGAATTTAAGACACCCTGGAAGGAATGCGAATATCACAAGT
Source organism: Emydura macquarii macquarii (assembly GCF_026122565.2). Classification (NCBI taxonomy): domain Eukaryota; kingdom Metazoa; phylum Chordata; order Testudines; family Chelidae; genus Emydura; species Emydura macquarii. The sequence continues at coordinate 773,416 of NW_027131366.1, read as the reverse complement.
TACTTAAGTTAACATAGGTATTCTTTTCAGAAAGAAAAGACTGCTACTTATTACCAAATACAAATAAGAACAATCCTTCCCCAAAGAACTAGCTAAACCAACTAGCTTAACTAAGCTGATAAAAGCTATTTTTAAACCAAGAGTGTCTCCACACAGAGGTCTGCATAAATTTAAAAAAGTTAAAGATGCATCCCTTTAACTAAGGGTAAGTTTGTGTGTAGACAAGGCCTCATAAGCCTAAGTGTTTGTAGGACTGGGCCGTGACACACAGGGAGGATAAGACCCACTTGGAAGAAAAATAAACTAAAGTTAACACCATCTCAAATCTCCACCAACACCAACACCACAAGTCTTTTCTATTATATAACACTGAGACAGATGTCAGTGAAATGCTATGTTCACATGTATACCTTGTGGAAGTCTTTACAAGGAATATAAGTGAAAGGGGTATGGGTCTGGCAAGTGTTACCAAAGCATAAGAGATTAAGATGGGGATTGGAGAAGGAAACAGCATTGAGGGGGGCATCATCAGTGGAGTGAACAAAGACAAAATGAGATCCAAGATGTATGCCAGGATGAAGTTGTGTTGAGCCATAAAGGCAATGAGAAGAATTTGATTTAAGATTTTAATATTAGTGCATTTTAGGAAGTTTCTTATTTTTCTAGCTTTTTAGAAGTGTTTTTCCTCAATTTATCAGAATGACTCACTCATGGCAATAGCTTTACTTTTGCCTTTTTAATTTTGCTTCTTTACACAGTCATCAAAGCATCAAAGATGTAACTCTCATCTTGTACCACACTGTATAAAGAAATCCTGCTCTTTAGGTACATTCCTAAGATAACTGCCAGATATTATTTATGTCAGTACACAAGGCAACACACTTCCCAGGATTATTATAGGCAGGTTTGTATTAGTATTTAAACAAAATCCAGATTAAAATCCTACCAGTGGACTATTAGTTACATACAAGGGAAGCAGTTTCGTCTGATCTCAGTATCTGACTCCAGATCAAAAAATGACATTGGTTGGCCCTAAATTTTCAGATCCATTAACTGTGTGACACTTCTCATGATATGCAACTGTTTGATCAAGTGACATTCATTTACTAGCAAGCCTCTACTTGCTGAAACTGAAACATCAGCACTAATAGTAGAAGTTTAACACAGATCTGTCAATCAGTTCTGAAGTAGCAGAATTTTATTAGGTCTTGAAAAAACAAAGCTGAAAAGTTAGTGAAGGATTTTCTATATTCATTACTAGTTACAAATATGACAAATATTTCCCTTTGGATGATCATCTTAAGTCTTTGGTGTTTAGAAGTTAGTAGACAAATATACTCTTGAGTATGGTAAAAAGAGTAACAGCTGCAAATTAGCACACTGAAATAACTCCATCTCAAATAGGATATAGTAGAAATAGAGGGAGTTCAGAGATGGGCCATGAGAATGATCAGGGGCATGGAAAAATTCTCACAAGGAGGAAGGAAAAAGATGAACTTTGTTTACTTGAAAGAGACAAGAGTTTACAAAATTACAAATGGTAAAGGTACATCATGCGCTTCTATTCATCTCCTAATTCAAGGAAAAGGGGACATTCGATGAAACTGAGAAGTGGCTAATTCAAACTCCGTAAAATTTTTCATACAATATACACAATCAGACTGTTGTACTCAATGCCCTGAGATATCATTGAGGCCTAGAAGGATTCAAAAGAGGATTAGATATTTATATAGAGAATATAATTCAGTTATAATAGTAAATATATATTTAAAAAAAAACTCTGGGAGGTATGTAAACCCTCAAGCTTCAGATCATAAATTAATCTCTAATTTTTAGGGATTAGGAATAAAATTCCCCTCGAGGCAGTTTATCCCACAATTACCTACTGCAGGTTTCTCTCTCTGCAGCAGCTGGTACTAGCCACTGTTGGAGAAAGGATACTGACTACACTGGTCACTGATCTGATCCAGTATGGCTATTCCTATGTTCTATTAAGGAAATGATTTAAACCCACAAATGCAAGAAAAGGACAGAAGCTCAACAAAAAAAAAAATCCACCTGTAAATCACCCAGTTCTACTTAATTATTGAATTACATATTTTTAAAATATATATACACGTATCTAAAGAGTCTTTCACTGTTTGATGGACTTCTGTAATACTCAGCACAATGATCAACTTAAAACAGTTTCCTATTTAACTCAGTGTCTTAATGTTCTGTGCTCTAGTCAAGAGAACAAAGAACTGCAAGCACAGAACTTCTTGGGTCCTAGTCCCAGATGACAGTATTTGACCTCCTGGTTTTAGTCTAGCTAGGGCTGTGGGGTAAAAAGTAGCACTGTACCAAAAATTAGAAGCTGCCGCTAAAGTAAGATTTCAGATACAAGTTAGAAAGTAAGTTTTACTTAAACCTGCTTGGTGTTCTTTTCCTTTTTCCAAAAGATTAAAATAAAACTACACAGGTTGTGTGGTGGCAATCTCAATCCAGTTCCCAGCAGTCAATAGCACTCAAAACCACCATAACAATCTGTATTCTTTTTGGTAGGTCAGGTCTACGCTATAAATTTACATCAGTATAACTACGTTGTTCAGGAGTGTGAAAAATCCACACCACTGAGCTACGCATTTATACCAACATAACCCCTGACATAGAACTTTCTATCAGTAGAAGGACTTCGCCCATCAACACAGCTACCATCCCTCATGAAGGTGGATTAACTATGCCAATTGGAGAAGCTCTCCTGTTCCCATAGCAGCGTCTTCACTAAAGTGTTACAGCAGCACAGATGCAGCTTTTTAAGTGTAGACCTGCACATAGTCTTACACAGGGCAAAGACTGAATGGGCATAAAAATCCAATTACTCTCTCATCCCTGAAAGTAGTCCTGTCAGGTCACAGTAGAGGTATATTGGTATATTAACATGGTAAATACTCTGCAATGCTACAACAATTTCCATCTAAGGATTTGTGAAAAGCAAGGTTGTGAAAATGAGAAGCAGAGTGATTAAGTAACTCACCCAATGTCACAGAGTTAGTGTCAGACCCAGATCTGAACACAGGTTTCCTAAATTCAAGTTGGGTACTCTAACCACAAAATTAAGCTTGCTGATTACTTTTCTGAATCTGTTTTGTGGAGTGTATACCAGTCTCAATAGCTGTTTAGCAACCAGGGAAATCAATTATTTTAAAAAAAAAATTGACTTTTAAAAATTTAAAATCAGATTTTTTTTTAAAATCATCAATAAAATACTAAATTTCTCTCTCGTTTAAATAATAACAATTATAATTAAATTTCATCACAAACATGCTAAACCTACACTTGCAGTCTCATAAAAATGAAAAACTGTGAACAAAAATTCAACTGTCACGTGTGCAGTTTTGCCACATACAATGCTGCAAACATGGCAAAGATGAGAAGATACTTAGAAGAAGAAATGGAAGGATGCTCCTTAATAATATATGGCTGCAGTGCACATTTAATGCATTTTATGTCTTCTCCAGGAATAAAAGAAAATGTTGAAGTTGCAAAACACTTCTATAACAATCATTTTGCTTCAGTTCCACTGAAGAGAGCAGGAGGATCCAAACTAATTCTCCCTCAAGATGTTCGATGGAATTCTATGGTTGATTATTTTGAACCATTTATTAAGAACTGGCCTAGTCTCATAAAACTTTGCGAAGAAAACTATGATAAAATAGATGGGAGTATCTCATCCAAAGTATCCAACGTTGGATTAAAGAGGAATGTAGAGGATATGCTCAGTATACTGAAGCTCATAGCTATAGCCTTAAACAAACTTCAGAGAAATTGTTGCTTGCATTGCTGATGCTGTCGAAATCTGGAAGGCACTTCAAGAGACATTGAAGAAAGAAATAGCTCACCAGAAAGTCAAACTGCAGGCAAGAAAGAAGCGAATGAATCAAGCACTAACTCCAACTCATTTTCTTGCAAACATTCTCAACCCCAGATATAAAGGTAGTTACCTAACTTCTGAAGAAGATGATGCTGTTATGGCATGGGCATCTCAAAATCACTCCTCAGTTATGACAATCAATAAATTTCAGGGCTGGAGCGGAACCATTTCAACAGTACACGTACACTGATGATGTTTTGCACAAAGTCACTCCCCTGAATTGGTGGAAATCATTAGCCAGGCACCTTGAAACAGAGTTCCTTCAGTTGCTAAGCCAACTTTTCACAGCTGTAGCTTCCTCTGCAGGCACAGAGAGAATATTTTCTTCGTTTGGTATTATTCACTCAATGAATAAAAATGACAGTGGGAGTGGAACAGATGAGAGCTAGTTGTAGAAGTTTTAAGGACAGCGTACATTTAGCATTGTGATAACTTGTCTGTTAGAGTTAATAACATTTGAAAATTAAAAAAAAAAGTTTAAGGATAGCCATCAGCTGGCAACTCAGGAGACTGCTGCAATTGCAAATGTGAAACATTTATGTAGCATTTATATTTTATTAAACTAAATCTTAAGTGCTATTGTGTTTGTGTGTGTGATTTAGTTCTTACCATTCCTAATGTACTGCTGCTGCATCTGCAGCTTGACACAGGTAATGAGCATTATGTACTATTTCCTAAATTAATAAAAATCAAGTTATCTAAAAAATTACACAAAGTATACCCTCCTAGATGTTGTAAAATGCTGTACTGAGTTGTAAATTAACATGTTTTACTGATCAGATTTGCACCATTGTTTAAGAAATATGTGAAGAAGTATCAGTGGGAAACTTGATTTAAATCAATGATTTTCTCTTGGTGATTTAAATCATGATTTAAATCGCCTTGATTTAAATCAATCCACCCTGTTGGCAACCTTCACAAATAAGTTTACACAAACATTTTTAGAAGTATGAAAGCTTAAATTCTACTTATGTTTTTGTAGCAGTTGTAAACAACAGTTTGCCCAATAAGAGTCAGATCCTTAACTAATGGCAATAACAAGTATGATGTATTTTTAAAAGGTTGTCTTGTTTTATCCACTGGTATGAATCTGGTATCACATATGCAGCAGTTTCTTATCTCAGATGAAGGTTAACTTTAGTCAGTCTGCTCTCAAGCTCTGGTAGTCCTGCCAAAATTAACTCAAAGAAATTAAGAGACTGCTTATTCTACAATTGCATCAGAATACATAATGTCTATTATACACAAAATTTCAAGCCATCTCCTAAACAGGTTCAAAAGCTGAGAAAACAGTACAGTGACATGTCTGTGCATGTATTCTAAGATGGCTTATAAAATAATTCAAGTCTTTCATATATGCATCTCTGCAAGTCAACCAATGCCAGGAATACATGATTACAACACAAACCATCTATGACTCAGCAGGGGAATCTGGACATATTAATGTGAATGAGATTCCTTGTAAGTACAACCATAAAAAAATTAAGTCAAAGTGTAATGAAGAAAAAGTAGTTCAAGGTTTCCAAATTTAACCATGTTTCTAGTCTGACCAAATATATACAAATTGGAGGATAATGTCAACCCAATCTGAATGCTGCTAAGTGTCCTGAAGCAGATTAATACTACTTTTAGTAAGACTGTCAAAATATAAAGAAACGAAGTGGGTGAGATAATATCTTTTATTGGACCAACTTCTGCTGTTGAGACAGGCTTTTGAGTCACATAGAACTCTTCTTTGGGTCTCTCACCCCAACAGACATTTATCTATAATCTAATCTATATAATTATATTATATATAATATAATAAATATATTATCTCACCCACCTTGTCTCACTACTACAACTACAACGCATACATCATACCATAAAGAACTTAGTATTAGGAATAGGAACAAACACTGATTGTACAATCTGAACAGGACTTTCTAAATGTCGTCCTTACCCACATGAAGACCCCATGCAAGTCAATATTTGAACTGAATTGCCAATTACAGCCTATCACAACAACCTTTCAAGTCTTAGATAGTATAAACTTGATTCTCTAGGCCAGTGGTTAGTATGTGTAAGTACAGGAAACAGTCACACACTGCTACCCATACAGAGTGGTGTTTGCTGTTGAAGTAATAAGTTCTCAATTGGTTCAATGCATTTCAGTATATCAATTACGATTCTGATTATAGGAAAATTATTCTCTGAAGGTACATATTTCCCAAGAGCATTCCTTTGACTATATTACACTCCTTTCAGATACTCTGCCAAGAGAAACCATTCCTACCTTTTAAGGTTCAGATAATGCAATTCACTGAGTTTATTTATGTTCAGAAAAACAAGAGAATATATCCTCACTAATAATGAAAGTACCATCTACTCAGCCAGACAGTTATGCTGCATTGTACTTCTAACTGGGAAATAAACATTTGTACTCTGGTTTCATAAACAAGAGCTTCAAAGCAGGAAAACATAAATAAGTGGATTTAAGTAAAAGGAATTTCCCCCTCCTTATGTAATAAAAGTATAACACTTGCCCACTGAAAGTGGTGTTAATGTTTGTAAAGTTCTATGAGATGTACTCTTCCGTGCTATCTTTCAGTCAAAGAATTCAAAGCTTTACTCTTTTGTGTAAGACAAAGTTATCACTGACCTTCCCATGTCCAAAATGGGTGTAAGAGGAAACAGAAGTACAAAGTGTTATTATTTACACTCCAGAGGTGTTCAGTGATGCTGTGATTTATCATATTATGTAGCATTAGTTTGGCTACCAAAAAGAAAAAGAAACAAAGCTAAACGATGCTGTAGTGCATTCTCTGGACCAAATCCAGATCTGGTTTAAATGGGTGCAAATCCTATGAAGGCGATATGTCTTATTACCTTCTGAGTTATCTGCTGGGAATAACACTTTGCATTTCTGTGCACCTTTCACCCACAAATCTTAAATTGCGTGAAAGAAACATGAAGTCTGACACTGCCTTCTACGAGTTGTGTGGGACTTGTCATACCCTTCCATGACAGAGGGAAAGTTAACTGCATAAGGGAACACATGAAAACCCCATCGCATCAGCGGTGGGAATGTTCCAGAGGCCCAAGCATGCACATTATCTGGTAAGTACTCCAAGTTCCTTTAAGAGGGACAATGAGATATCCATGCAGAAAATAGTCAGAGGGATGCTGCAACCCACAAGGGAGAAGGTGCAAAGTCCTGTGGAGTGGAGAGGGGGCCCAGCCCCACCTGGTGTGAAGAAAGAGACACCCTGCAGACAAGCATGGGGGAGAAGAACTCAGCCCAGCAAAGCTACAACTCAATACGGGGCAGAAGGGGAAGCTGCCTGTGGTGGGTGTGAGGGGAGCACAGGGGAAACCTGGCAGGTGAGAGTGAAGGGGCCATAGGCGAGCACTGGAACAGGTGAGTACTGGTGGTATAGCTGGAGGATGATAGCCCTCCTCCCACCCCCACCGCTCTGGAGAGGGTGGGTGCTTTAGCCCAGCAGCAGTGGGGCAGGTGGGCTGGAGCTCAGCTCTTGGACAAGTACAGAAGCCCCGTAGGGGAGAGGGGCCATGGCCCAGCCCCGGGGGCCTGTGGGGTGGGAGCGGGGAGCAGTAGTCCAGCTACGAGCGCGGGGGCTGGAGAGGGGCCGTGGGGGCGCCCCACACGCGCAGGGGCGCTGTTTACACTCACCGCACTGCCCCGCGTGGCGCCTCACCTCCGGCAGCTGCGGCCCGCGGCCTCCATTCGCTGCCCGGCCCGGCCAGTTCAGCGGCTCCTCCTGACTCCCCTTCTCGGTCCTGCAGCCGCCGCCGCCGCCGCCATTTTGATCCCGACCCGAGCCCAGACTGGGGGAGGGGGGAGGAGAGTGGCTCAGGGAGCCTGCGCGGCGGCGGCGGCTGGGCCACGTGGTCCGCCCGGGGGGTGGGGGGGAAGCGGCCGACCAAGCGTCTCCAGCGGCCGACGGCCGCTCCACCTGCCGGCGGGTTGCGGCCCTGTGGGAGCCGGGCCGGGGCGAGCACGGACGGGCGGGCGGGCGGGCACGGCCCGGAGGCGGATGAGGGAGGGAGAACCGCGGGGAGGGCGGCGACACGGAGCGACTGGAGACGGGGCGCGATGGGGGCAGCGCTTAGCTGGGGGGACGTGCCCGCCCCGGCCGCGCCGCGAGGACAGTCACAGCACCCGGCTCTCCGGCGCGCGCGCCCCGCCAGCTGGGGTGTTCTGCTGCGGCTGCAGGCGCCAAGGGAGGCGCACGAGCCCTGCCCTTTAGAAGGGGCGCTTCTGGCCCTCCTGTTTGCAGAGAAAAGCTTGAAGCCCTGAGGGGCAGGTCCTCAGCAGGCTCCGGGATGCGACTGAAACCACCCCCAACTTCAGTCTTGTCTAAAACGCTCGTGATTTTTAAGTCAATCGGACGATGTGGGGGCCCCTGATTCGTGCATGGGCTGGCAATCGTGCAGGGTGCAGCGTGCCATCTCCATGCCAAGTGGTGCGGCCCATGAAGACAACAGGTGCAAACATGTCATGAGCCCGGTGCCCCATTGGCATCTCACAATCTTCCCTTCATTGCTTTTCGTGGTTTTTCCCCTCCCACTGCCTCTGCGTGTAAATTATGATTACTTTTTGCATGCCAAACTGGGGCACGTTACAGCATTGCCCTTCTTGTAGCCGTTTTCTGACCCGTTTGAACAAGAACATGTAATTTACACCATGGTTTATAGTACTGATGTCCTGAGACTACAGTGGGAGTGGCAACTGTTTACAACAAGGATTAATTTAACTCCTTTTTTGTTTAAACTACCTATGGGCTGGTTCAAGCAAAATTCTGATTGCAATCAGATTCCAATTTTATTGGGGTTACTCTGGATTTATGCTGGTATATTCTAGATCAGAATCTGACCCTTCTAATCCCTTCCCTACTTCTCTTGAGAGACAAGGTGTGTGAGGTAATATCTTTTACTGGACCAACTTCTTTTATAGCAGCCAATAGTATACTAGCTGCACATTAAAGGAGAGACAGGTCAGAGCAGGTCTAGATGATATAGTAATAAAAATGTGAGAGGCCCTTTTATGCTGGAAATCCCACTATGGCTAGCTCCACTGCTACTGCAACAGAGTTATTTTCAGGAAAAGCTCTCTGTAGATAGATGCAATCAGAAAGGATCAAATCATATTAAATCGCTATGGCCAAAAGTTCTCTTTTCTCTAGCTCCACAGAAGCCACAAAAACATGCCCAAAGAGTTACGATGGGGGGTGAACAACTTCAGCAAACCTGATTGTCAGCTGTCCACAGCAGATCCCAACACATGTAAGGAACAAGCTTCTTTCTGGCTGAGAAGATAACCTGCGTCTGGGAAGGTTTTTCAGGATGCATGGAACTGGATTTTATACACAGACCAAAGACCAGATCAACTCCCTTTCTCCAGCTTAGCATGTTCATTGTACAGCTAGTATTGGGTACATTGAAAGAGGTAAGGCCCGACACATGTGAATTAGGCACATCTTTGGTTGTTGGTGAAAGAAATCTATGATCAGTTAAGTTTTCTTCTGACTGAGCTTTCTAACATTTAATTTATGGAAGAAATCCTTCCTCCCACCTTGAATGATACTGTAGTTCAACCAACCTTGCAATAAAATTTCTTGGGTGCAACAGAGCTAGCTAACAACCATGGGACATAACATTTCCCATTACTGAGCAAACTTACTGAGAAGCTAGGGAAAAGTCAGCTTCAAAATGCAATTTTCCACAGCCAATATCCCGGACAAACTCTTCACAAACTAGTTTCAGACTAGAATATGGAACAGAAACACAAGTGGTGGTACTGATAGATGATCTCTTGCTCTTCATGGATATCTGTTCTTATGTGGCCTGCATTTTCATATTATTTAAGTGCATCACAATCTTTAATGTATTTACTCTCTTAACACCCCTGTGAGGTAGGGAAAGGCTATTATCCCAGTTCTTACTGATAAAGGTCTTATGCCCATCAGACCCCCTCATTTGTGGAGTACCACTTGGCTCAAAGCTCTCCATGGTCCTATTTTTTATATATATGCAACTGATAGGAGAAATTATTGCACTTCATGGACTTAAATATCAACAATATGCACAACTCAAGATGTAGTGTTGTAGCTGTATCCGCCTCAAGACATTAGCACAATGAAGTGGGTGAGGTGATATCTTATATTGGACCTACTTATATTGAGAGAGACAAGCTTTTGAGTTTACACAGAGAAGAACCAACAGAAGTTGGTCCAATAAAAGATATTATCTCACCCGCCTTGTCTCTCTTAACACACAACTCTGTATGTAATTCACAATTTACAGTACCGCCACTGTTACACAGCCATCCCAGTGTCTGACTGAGATCATCACCTGGATGAAGAAGAGCTGGCTGAAATTAAACCCTAGAAAGGTAGAGAGGTTACAGTGCTTGCAGGCTGAAGGAAACACTTCACTGAGTTTGCCCCCCTTGGTTTCCTTCAAGTCACAGGATCTAGATGTGGTTCTGTTCCTAAACAGGGAAATGCCTGTGTTCTGTAGAAAAAAAGGCACAATGGCAGTGAATACATTTTTCCTTCATAGCAGACATGGGGTTCATTTTACACTGATTAGTAAGATTTTATCAGTAGTGTGGCTCAGAGGAAGGGAAGAGACAACAATCTTACGGCTGAATGTTTGCCTTGTTTGTACTGATTTACACATAAAAACCACAGAGAAGGATGCATTCAAAACTAATAGTTAGAAGTGATGGGGGTTCTGCGATAGTATAGCCCATTAGGTATGATTACACCAATCTGGAACTGGTCTAAATTCTTCTTGATTATAAAAAAGGATCCGATTTTTTTACAAATGAATGTGGTAATGAAGCCACATATATGGACGACATACAGCAATATGCTTAAGAGTCTTGAGTCAAGTCATATGCTCCTTAATGCCATAAACAGAAAGCTATGATGTAACCTAAGAAGGGCTATAAATAATACTATCTTCAGAGAATTTTACACACAAGTAAGTACTTTTCCTGAGATAAAAGTTTCAGCACCTCCTGACAAACTTTCCCTCAGTGTATGTGGACCTGTTCACAAACACATATAACTTTTCTCTGATCACCTATTTATGATCCCTACACAATACTCCCTCAATAAAAATAATGATCTTCCATTGCTAGGCACTTAAAGAAATGTATTTGAAATTGTAGATTTATAATGATCTTACTGAGATATTGTTAAACAAAATCTTTTAATTCCCCAAATATATAAAAATAAGTAGAAAAATGTGAATCTTATTCTTTGTTTTAAAAGAAAAATAGAGTTAAATACAATATTGACTTCACATCATATTACTTACTGGCTCCATACACCCAAAATAATAGAATCTGCCATCTTCAGATGCTTTATAAGGCTTGTTGTGGATTATTTACAAAGAACAGTTATTTTACACACAGATTGTATTGGTTCCTCATAAATCCAGAGTCCTAACAGGAAAAGTCACTTGATTATATGCCAATTTAAAAGTACAGTTATCTGCATTTTACAAATCTTAAAATGTCTACTGAAGTTTGTTTATTGTTTGCACTCTAGGAAGCTCAAGCTTTGAAATACCTCACTGCTACTTATAACAGTTTATTAGAGACAAAATATATTTTGCAAGATTGGCTATTAAATTTGAAAATATCTTGTAAATTATTAATTTCCTATCTTACTAAATGTTTCTTTTCTTTTAGTTCCAATTGTGTATGCATCTGCTATATCTTATTATTTGCAGTGCTGTTGTAGACATGTTGGCCTAGGATATTAGAGAGACGAGGTGGGTAAGGTAGTATCTTTTATTGGACCAATTTCTGCTGGTGAAAGAGATGACTTTCAAGCTTACACAAAGCTCTTCTTCAGATTTTCTTCATCAGCTCCATGTAAGCTCAACAGATTGTTTCTTTCACCAACAGAATTTGGTCCAATAAAAGGTATCACCTCACACAACTTCTCTCTCTAATATGTTATTATTATTATTTATTTATTTATTTGTATTACAGTATCACATCGAGGTACCTCACACATTTGGGGTCCCATTGTGCTAGGTGTTGTGTGAACACAGAGTAAAAGATGTCCCATGCCCCAGGGAGTTTACAATTAAACTAATGGGCTTGATCTTGCAAGATGCAGAAAGCCTCCTGGAAGGTAATGAGCATGGCTCAGTGTACATTATTTTCAATGGGAATTGGGCTCACACATCACTTTGCAGAAGCTTAATGCATAATAATTCCCAGAGATAATCCATTATCTACCTTACTCAGACAGTATAATTCTGTTTTGCTGGAAGCAATACCTTTTTATTCATGGCCACCTGAACTGTGACTTCATAGTGTTATAGATCAAACCATTCCCATCCAATTTAGCACTGCTTTTTTCTGGATAGGTTGCAGTTCAATTTTATGGTGCTTAGGGCAGTATATTACTGTAAAAAAAAGTCTGTCATCCTTTAAAGAACTGTTTATTGACTAGTAATTGAGCAGAAAGTAACTGTATTCTCAAGTGGGCAAATCATAGACTAGAGATTGATGTTTATTATGCTAAATAGGTGTTTTTAGTGGTGATATTGATGTGAGTCTCCAGGCATACAGGCCTGGGTTACTACCAGCTCCTTATCTTAACCCTTTTCTTATGTATTTCCCACATGGCTTTCTTGCTGTCTTGCTCCTGCTGTGGTATAATAGAACCAGCAGTGAGACCAGGCTGTGCAGCTCTTTGTTGGACTCTGTCAACATCACTTTTTAAGTTTGCTTGACAAATTGTTCCACTATATGCACATTTATACTGTCTGTGATTTATCAGTACTACAGCCTTTAGATACATAGATCACCAACAAACAAAGCAGCAGTAAAGAAGTATTCCTGCAGATCTGATTCCTAGTCAGTTTAATAAATTAATTATAATTACATATTTAAAAAAAAAGTTAAAAGAACATTATTAAGGTTGCAAAGTCAAGCGCTCAAAAGTTAGGAAATTCCTTGGTTCAAATTGTCTCTGTAACTTAATTCAGCCCCTTTGTACGTATGCATTATGACACAATCTTTAATTACATGATCACATTTTTTTTTACAGGACCCTGGCCTCATTGAGTGCACAGTATGAACTGTGCTCATTTAATGAGCAGCTGTTCAATATTTTGTTTTCTCCTCATTGTTCAATGTGTGGCCACCAAAGCCTCATTTATGGCATACTAGTCAAACTCTGTTATGAAGACAGAATTACTTATTTTCTCCTGGGCTTTTTTATGGTGCTCACCACTGTGTATCTGAATGCTTCATGAACTTTCATTAATTTATTTTCACAACACCTATGTTATGCTATGTCTACACTGCTGCGGGAAGTCAACTTTGTTTAATTCGACTTTCAGCAGGCGATTTTTAGAAATCGCAGCAGAGTGTACACACTATGGTGTTTGCACTGGTCTCTTGTGTTCACACTGACCAGCCTTAATTTGAATTAGAAAGTAGTGCAATGTGGGTAGCTATCCCACAATGCAACTAGCCACGGTGGCTGTTGGGACGAGTGTCTTCATCCCAGGATGCAACGCTGCTTCCCCCACCCTTTCCCCCCACCCTCCCAAACAATCGGGAAAAGTATTCTCCCACCGTTTTTTACTCCCCGCAATCGCCATTGCTGCAGAGACATGGAGCCAGCTCAACTCTGCACTATAATTGTGAGCATGACAAATACATCGCGGCTTATCATTGATTATTTTAGAAATAGAGCAAGAAGGCGAAGAAGACACTACACCAATGCCATGAGGCTGCCCTGCTACAAGCCATTGAGCAGAACAATTCCTGATTGCTGCAGGCTGTAATGTGTCATCTGCAGTCTGTGGAGTGCAGGTTCTGGTGCAGGGAAACAAGCATAGACTGGTGGGACTGCATCGTTATGCAGCTGTGAGATGATGATCAGTGGCTGCAAAACTTTCATATGCGAAAGGCAACTTTCTTCGAACTGTGCTCGGAGCTGGCACTGTCCCTGAAGTGCATGAACACTCGCTTGAGACAAGCTATGGAGGTGGAGAAGAGAGTCGTCATCACTCTCTGAAAACTGGCAACCACCGACTGTTACCGCTCAGTTGGGAATCAATTCGGAGTCGGTAAATCTACAGTGGGCATAGCCGTGAATCAAGTGTGCAGTGCCATAAATAGACTTCTGCTACGAAAGCTAGTGACTTTGGGAAATGTGCAGGACATGGTGGAGGGGTTTGCCACAATGGGCTTCCCAAACTGTGGGGAGGCCATTGATGGGACGCACATCCCCATCTTAGTGCTTGCACACCTAGTGACCGAGTACATAAACGGCAAGGGGTACTTTTCCATGGTCCTGCAGGCACTTGTGGATCACAGGGGTCATTTCACAGACATCTATGTGGGGTGGTCTGGGAAGGTGCATGACGCTTGTATATTTCGTAGCTCGGGGCTGTTCTCTAAGATGCAGGTGGGCACTTTCTTCCCTGACCAAAACATTCACATCGGGGATGTGAAAATGCCCATAGTGATCCTGGGGGATCCTGCTTACCCCTTGTTCCCTTGGCTAATGAAGCCGTACACCGGTCACCTTGACAGTGACAAGGAGTGTTTTAATAAGAGGTAAAGCAGTTCCAGAATGGTTGTAGAATGTGCCTTTGGGTGTTTAAAGGGTAGATGGAGGAGTCTCCTCACTAGGCTGGAAGTGAGTGAGAAGAATCTCCCTTCTGTGATATCTTCTTGCTGTGTTCTTCATAATATGTGTGAAGCGAAGGGGGAAAGGTTCCCCCAGGGCTGGGCTGTGGAGGTAGAAAGACTGGCCGGCAATTATGAGCAGCCTGATGCCAGCACTATGCTGAGAGCTAACCATGGAGCGCTTTGCATTAGGAAAGCATTGAAAACCAGGTTCTGCAATGGGATGCAGGAGTGATTTCATTTCCTGTATGTTGTTTGCCCTTGGTGAAATCTCTCCCGCCCCCCAATGATGTCTGTGCCCACCAAATCCCTTCTGAACAAGATATGATTTAATAAAGAAATATTTTGGAATGATGCAAAACATTATTTCTTAACATTCAAGTCATGGGAGAAGGTAAGGGGGAGGGTTCATTCACTGTCTCAAGGGGTAGGGTGGTAGCTTGCTGGCCAGCACCGGGATGGAGGAGAGCACATACTACAGCCTGGACAAACTCCTCTGAGACCTCTTGGAGGCAGGGGAGGAGGGCAAGCACTCAGTTGAGGAGCTTTATGGAGGGGCTGCAGCGAGACTCTGTCCTGCCTCTGCTCCTCCTGAAGCTCCACAAGCCGCCGGAGCATGTCTGCCTGGTCCGGCATGATCCGCAGCATTTCCTGCATGGTACCGTGATCATGCTCCATCATTTCTCGGCAACTCTCCCTGTCCATGTCCATATTCTGTGACAAGGTCAGCCACCTCGCTCTTTGCTTTGTCTCTGTGGCTGCTGAGGCGTTCATGAGCTCCTCAAACATGTCATCTCAGCTTTTTTTCCCCCTCTTTCTAATCTGAGACAGTCTGTCCACAGCATTTCTTAAGGGTCAGTCCAGTGCCCAGGTGTCTACAGACTGAAAGAAAAATAACAAGGTAGCCACCGTTAGCATAGTGAAGAAAATGATACAAATGTAACACTTTAGATAATGATCCCATGATACAAGGTAGCCACCGTTAGCATAGTGAAGAAAATGATACAAATGCAACCATTAAGATAATGATCCCATGATACAATGTAGCAAAGGATTTCCTCTCTCTGCTTTTATTTTAAACCCTTACAGAGAGGAACTGCGGATGGCCTGGTGGTGGGGGAGTCTCTGCTTGTATTTCAAACCCTTACAGAAAGGAACTGCGGATACCATGGAGCGGGGGAGGCTATGCTTAAAACATAGATTTGCTGGACGCAGCAGGGTACCAACAGTGTTCCGCCATGATGCTGGCTACCTTTATTGCAGCAAAGAATCCTACCGTGGAGGGGGGAAACAAGGCAGCCCTCCCCTGAAAAGTTTTTCGAGGATAACAGATTACATACATTAAATTTTACATGAGATACCAACTGATGATAAACGTAGCATTTCTCATCACATAAAAAAACTGATCCCTGGGAAACCCCCCAGATCATTCACCAAAACACCTGAGATCCCTTTTGTACCCACCCAATGTACCAGGACAGAAATGCTAATAAGAAAGAAAACTCACCAGATGTGCCTTCCCCGTGATCATTTGTGCTGTCCTGTGTGCTGCTGGACTGCTAGGGGGGTCAGGAATAAATCCTGACTTTTGGGGAGAACGGACACCCTGCTCTCCTCGTCCACGGAGTCCTCATCATTGATCATGGACTGTGACTTAGCGGAGGTATCGATGCTGCGGGGGGGCATCATGGTGGGATCCCCACCTAGAATTGAGTGCACCTCATCACAGAACCTGCATTTTTTGGGCAATGAGCCAGACTGGCTGTTAGCTTCCCTGGCTTTCTGATATGACTGGCGCAGCTCCTTTATCTTCATGTGGCACTGCTGAGCATCCCTCTGGTGTCCCTTTTCCAGCATGCCCTGGGTTATCGTCCCATAAATGTTCAGATTCATTTTGCTGGCTCTGAGTTGAGCCAGAATGGACTCCTCGCCCCACAGCCCGATGAGGTCTAAGACCTCTGGTCGACTCCATGCTGGAGCGCGTTTGGGCTTTGCAGTAGCCATGCAGAGAACAGTCAGTGGCAAAGCTCTCTCCATGCTGGCTGTACAGGAAATGAACATTCAAATCTTCCCGGAGCTTGAGGGGAGGGGACATTTCCTGCTAGCGTGACCACTGAGCAGCACAGCACGACTGTCCAGAGCAGTCAAAACGGGGCATTGTGGGATACATTCCGGAGGTCAATTAATTCAAATTAAGTTCCTTTGCATCTACACTGACACTAAGTTGACTTAACAAATTCGAAGTAGGTGCTACGCCACTTGTAGAGGTGGTCTTATTAAGTCAATTTTACAGGCACCTTAATTCAAATTAAGAGTGGTGCCAATGTAGACGCGGGTGTTATTAAGTTGACTTAAGTGACTTTAAGTTGCCCTAAGTTGCCAGTGTAGACCAGGCTAGATGATGGGGTGACATTAGTTCAGCGTGCCCAGTTTGACATAGGTAGGTCCTGATTTTTCAAAGTACTTAGCATTGTACAGCACTTTTTATGTTCAAAGCACCACTTCCATTGACTTCAGTTACTACTTGAGTCCTCAGCACTTTTGCAAATCAGACTCCAGAATCTCAGATCAGGCACCCAGAAAATGAGGAACACACAACTAGTGACATCCTGTGAAAAGTTTGGTTGAAGTGACTTGCACAGCATCACACAAGAACTCTGTGACAAAAGCAGGAATAGAATCCAGTTTCTCCAGGGCAGCATTCAATTGCCTTAACCATGAGACTGCCCTTTCTCTTCCTGTGATCCCTTGCCTCATTCATGTCACACTTTCCAACTTCTGCAATAAATGAAGCATGAGTCCTATAGATAACAATCTCTTTTGCTGAACGTCCCATTCATCCCCAGAACAAGTCCATTCTGTGTATTGAAGGAGGCCAGGGTCTTGTGGAAAAAATAGTACCTGATTATGTCATTAAAGAGTACATCATAATGCACACACACAAGCAGGCCATATTAAGGTTGCCCAAACATTTCTTAACTTTTGAACACTTGACTTGGTAACCTTAATAATTATTGACACCCCACACGGTTCGTTGTCAGGTTTGGAACTTATAGATCCACCATACAAACCTCTGCCACTTGAGCTAATGGAATAACTGATAGCACTAGTAGGTTGTCATCCTCCACATGGACCAGGACTAATAAGGAATGAGACACTTTGCCAGTGGGACAGCTGAGGAATGGTGAGACTCAAGAATCTTGTGTTCCATTCCAGGCTCTGGAAGAGCACATACTCTGGCAGGCACATCCTCTTTTACCCATTCCCTGCAAGCTTGACCCTGTCTATGCTGTCTCTTCCGCCCTGTTCATTCCACTCCCAGTCTTCCCACACTGCTCCCTGTATCAGTCTCCTTGCTCAACCATTCTCAGATTCCCGCCTCCTGTCTCCTTGTTCCATACATCTCTCTTTCCCCTGTCCTCTCCCAATCTATGTTTCCCATCCCCACTGGTTCCCAGTCCTAATATTCCTCTCTGGGCTCCTCATCAACATTCTATTCATCCCCCAATACTCTTTGTCTCAGGTTACGTTTACACTGACAGCGGTAAAATCTCTGCCGCCAGGATCGATTGAGTGGTCAATGAGACCCGCTCAATCGATTAGGAAGTCGACTGAGTAAATCCACCCCCTCAAGTAGTGTAGCATTGAGTCGATGGGAACAGCTCAGCACAGTGTGAACAGCGCGCAGAAGGGAAGCTGAGCAGTCGACGTCAGTTACGTAAACTACTCTGCGTAGTTTATGTAACTCCCGTCGACTGCTGCCAAATCGTGCTGTCAGTGTGAACCAGCCCCGTGTCTCTTTTCCCACCCAATCCCTGTTCTCCCTCTGCACCCTGGCTGTTCATCAGATCTATCTCCCCTCTCACTCCACCTATTTCCCCCATCCCATTGGTTCCCACTTTAAGGCCACGTCTACACTACAAAATTGTGTCAACCTACCTTATATCAGCATACAGCCACCACAATTACTCAACCGCTTGTTTGTGTGCACAATTGGCTTCTTGTGTTGGTGGTGTGCGTCTTCACCAGGAGTGCTTGTATCGATTGTATTGTCAGTGTGGGGCATTGTGGGATGGCTCCTGAAAGCCAGTAACAGTTGACCTCAGCAACGCTATGTCTGTGCTGATGCTACATTGACCTAATTACATTGACCGTGACTCTTTGCTGCTTGGGGAATTGGTATTACTGTAGAGAGGCACTTACGTCAACGAGAGTCAAATTTAACTGAAGACAATTCCACAGTTAGGTCAACACAAGGCAGCTTACATCGACCTAACCGTGTAGTGTAGACCAGGCCTTGCCCAACCCTATTTTGTATCTGTTAACAGTGTGAAAAATAATTTTTATTACTTCATTAATCTCTTTTCATAATTTATGGCTTGATCTGGAAAAGTGCTGATCACCCTCATATCCACTTAAAGTCAATTGGAGTTGCAAGTGCTCAGCACATCTTAGGAAATATAGTAACATAGTGATTGCTTTACGCCTTGCTTTCTTTTGTTAAATGCCTCAAGATAGTATGACAGAAGCCACACAAAGATCTTGCAGTTGTGGTGGGTCGTATATGGCAAGTGAACGTAAGCCACCAAAAAAACGGAGAGAAAGCAAAAATGCATTCCCTGGATAGAAAATTTTTGAATGTTTCAAGCCATGATGTTTAAAAGAGGAAATTTCCCTGGTTTTCTCCTCCTACCTTTCAATCTCCCTGCCAACTTTCTCCCTACCAAAAATCACTGCTGGCTACAGATTTAATAGGGTTCTTGTGAAATCTTGGCCAATACTGCAAATACAGTATTGCAGACGGGGTCAGACAAGTACATTAGATAGCAACTATATCATCTGCTTTGTTTTGTCTACTTACAAATTGGGAATTTGTATCCCCATAATGTTGGAATGGGAAAGCAATCCAAACTCTGATCGTGTAAGCAGATGGAAAAATGATCTATATAGCTAACACTTTCATAGTATTGCCAACCCCAAGCATTCAAGAAGCAGGAGTCAGGCCTCCGAAACCATAAGATTGGGTTAAAAATCATGAGATTTAAAAAGAGAAAATACATTTGGGTTCATTTTATTTGCATTCTGATCTTTGAACCTCCTGGATACGTTTGGGTCACATTTTCATGTTTTCTTTGAAACCATGAGGGCTAGAAAATTTTTCATTTAATAAAAGTTGAGATTCACATATATTCATATGACTTCAGAGGCTGGGTTTTTAAGAAGAACACCACATGTTGCAAGAGATCAAATCATGAGTGCTAATGTAGCTTTCACCTCAGGATTTTTGGAGACAAAAATGGGTAATTAAAGTGAACGGTCTTCTACATCAAAATCCTAAAAGACTGTAATGTGAACCCCTTACTCACACTGGTGAGTAGTTACTCACATGAGTAGTCCGATTGTCTTCAAGGGGATTACTCATGGGAACTGCTCATTAATGGGAATAAGGAACTCACTTTCCGGTCCAAAGTCATTACAATAACAGGCTAGAATATGCTGCATGGGCACATTATGGATTGAGCATTTAGAATGGATAATTACTCTGAGACATTTTTCATATTAATTCCTCTTTCAATACAGGTATCCGGAGACTAGTTAGAAAAAGAGTTTCAGACACCGAGCCTAGAGGTAGTAGAGGGGGCATGCAAATATTACAATTTCTAAAGATGAAAAGTAAGAATCTAAGAAAGAAAGCGTTCAGCAAAAAATAAAATGGGGCTTTTCAAGTGTAAGGAGGGATAGCTTTTAAATAACAATTGTGGATGAAGTCTTCAGAGTGTGACCATGGAGGGATGGCTAAAATGTAGATTTATATACATGAAGATTAAAAGCACACTGTCAGTATTATTAGACCACTAAAATTACATACCCTAACATTTATTCTTGTGTATCTGAAAGTCAGGATTCCCCTCATGATGATGATGATGTTCTTTTTGCAACTAATATGTGCAATGGTAAGATGTTTGGGTTTACATCTACATCTCAACACCTAAGGAGTTGTGTATATACATTGCATTAGTAAATAGAATTAATAGAAAGGAGCTGTAAACATTCTCAGCATGATATGGTTGACTAATTTCAGAAGTTTTTATCAAAACAGTTTTTCAACAAAAAATGCTGCTTTTGACAAATGTTTTGAAAAAATCAAAATGAAGTGTTTTGATAATATCAAACTGTGCTGCTTTGATATTTTCTGTTTACAAATGACTTTTTGAAACAAAATTAATGTTTTTATATAAAAATAATTTTAAAAGATCAAAATCAGAAGAAAATGTTTTGATTTTACTGAAATGAAACATTTTGAACAATCTGAAATGAACTCTTTTCAGAATTTCATTTCATAGGAAATTTCAAAATTTTTGTTTTAATGCCAGAATGGAAAAAAATTAGAAATTGTGGAATTTTCCATTAAGCTGAATATCTGGTTCCTGCCTAGCTGTACTAAAGAGACATTTGTAATTAGAAATGAGCTCTTAGTATCAAGTTTGGATATAATTCAAGGTTGACCCAAGGTTTGACAGTGTTTGGATCCAACATATAAAGATGGACTCAACCTGTGAAGTGAAGTCTGAGCCCAATGAAGTTAAGTGGAAAAAATATATTTGATTATATTAATAATATGTCTAAGTCTGATGTTTTGTCCATGTTACCAAGCTGTTAACCTCTGCCCCTTCTCTGTCACCAGCACAAGCCGTCATCACTCAGCAGTTCTAGATTTCCCTCATACGTTCTATCATGCCATCCCATATGCACAGAAAGATCTCTGGAAACATCATCTTTTAAATCCTTCTTAAAGCTCACTTCTGCTGTGATGCCTACAAAAGACTGGCATGTTCTTACTGCTGCTTACTATACTAAATATGATCATTTCATTATTACTTTGTCTTCCCCCTATTTGTTTGTTTGTTTATCTCCACTGGTTGTCTCTCATCATTTATTTAGATTGTGAGCTCTTTAGGGCAGAGACTGCCTTTATTATAGGTGTGTATTATATGCACTGCTTAGCATTATATCAATGACGGAGGCCTATAGGTGCTACCACAATACAAATAAGTAATTATAACTTTCTGGGTCATTGCAACTATCTGTGAACATGAAAGTAGAAACTGCTTTTGACAGCAGCACTATGGGACAAATTAAGCCTCTCAGATTTTGATGGGAGAAAGAATCTGTTGGATCCTTTTATGTTGCTGGAAAATAAGAGGAAATGAAGTCAGTCCTTGCTAGTCCTTGCCCCAATCCCTGTGCTTCCTATCGTACATGGTTTAACTACTATGTAAGTTCCGGTCATAGGAAGAATATACCAGGCATTAAAGGGCTCTTTAATCTAGTGAAGAAAGGCATAACAAGAGGCAATGTCTGGAAGCTGAAGCCAGACAAATGCAAATTAGAAATAAGGCACAAATGATTAACAGTGAGGGTCCTTAGCCACTAGGACAAACTACCCCAGGAAGTGGTGGATTCTCCATCTCTTGAGTTTTCAGATCAAGATTAGAAGCCTTTCTGGAAGGTGTGTTTTGCCAAACACAAGTTATGACTTAGTCAAACACATGTTATTGGGTTCAATACACGGTGAAATGGGTGAAATTTAATGGCTTGTGATATACAGGAGGTCAGACTAGGTGATCTAATGGTCCCTTCTGGTTTTAAACTCTGTGAATTTATGTATCACAATGGCACTCTTTCCCAAGAGTTAATATTTATCTTTTGTCCTTAGAATGTAGAGTGGAGTGATACAATGTGATTGTAGGAACAGTATATGGTATATTGGCACTATAACTGTATTTGTGTAGCACTTTTAATCATGGGGCATCTCAAATAATTTTGCAAACTATGAGCCCAATCCTTCAGCCCATTCTCAGATGAATTATCCCATTATTTCAGTGGGACTGTTCACTTGCATAAGGGCTACAAAGACCAGGCATTATGGGAAAATTCTCTTCTAAGATTCCTTGTGGCAGAATTCACCAGGATTAGTGGAGGAAGGGTCCTACTCAATGAGTCGTACCACCAACTGTCTTTATTCCAGTGTCTCAGTTGTTTCACCAGGTGACTATGCAGTCTGGGTTCCCTGAAATATATCACATATTAGCCAGAAACGTAACAGAGAATAGTTTTTCTTGTGAGCAGACCTTTAATTGTTTTTAATTCTGCTTGCTTAGCTCTGTTAAAATCTTATGTCGGAGCAGAACAAAACCAAAACATTTCATCACATTTTCACTGATGCGAACAGACATGGGTAAATGTGATTCTGCCTTGTATCACACAACAGTTTAGTGCCACCTGCAGTAAGAGAGAGCTTTTGGGCAGTGGGCATTTTGTCAGAGCTGTGAATTACAAAGCTGAGCGGGACTTTTCAAAATGTAATCATCTCATATTTTTCAAATAAATTATAGACATGATAACAGGCAGCTAGAGAAATGAAATTAACATTATGTCTCAAACTTCTAAACTAGCAACAGAAGGGTCTATGTTGTTTAATATGCTTCACGCTTTAAAAAAAATGCTTTACTCCAACAGGGATCAGTGCGTTCATCTTTTAAAAGACTTTTTTTTTTTTTTTCTTCATTTTTCCTCTTTGGTTTTGGTACTGTCGATCAAACCAGAGTGATTTTCATTACCGCTAAATGAAATGACAGAATTAGACTATCCGTTTATCCTCTTCTTAATTTGCTTCAAGCAACAGCTTACCAAGCCTGCTCCAACTCCCATTGAAGTCAATGTTAAGACTCTTATTGACTTCTGGGGGTCAGGATCAGGCCCTTTGTTGGGTAAGTTCCATTTGTGCAAGTGGTTTTCATTGTTCAGTTTATTCAATTCAAAGCTAGAAATATGTCACATTTTTCAGAATGCTGCACTATTGACTGATGCATGTTAATATTTTATTACCCAAAACATTTCTTCCATGGAAATTCTCTTGTGCTTGACTCTTTCTCATTATCTTTTCCCTTATGAACTCCCTGCCCTGTCAATCCAGTCAGTGAATCAAAAGATTTTTTCAGCTTAATAACCTGGATCATTTAATTCCCTCTTGTACAGTCCTGCTGTGCGTTGGCTGGGCCTAGGATCTGTTCAGTGAAATGTGTGTGTATATCTTAAATATAATTTGGGACAAGTGCAAAGTACTACATTTTGGAAGACAAAATCAAATGCACAACTACAAAATGACGAATAACTGGCAAGGCAGTTGTACTGCAGAAAAGGATCTGGGAGTTATAGTGGATCACAAATTGAGTATGAGACTACAGTGTATGCAGTTGTGAGAGGCTTATATTCTGGAATATGTTAAGAGGAATGTTGTATGTAAAACACAGGAAGTAAATATTCTGCTCTACATGGCACTGGTGAGGCTACAGCTGCAGTATTGTGTCCAGTTCTGAGCATCACAGTTGGTTTAGAAAACATGATCTCTGAGGAAAGATTAAACAAATTACATGTTTTGCCTTGAAAAAAAGAAGATTGAGGGGGAGCAGATAACAGTCTTCAAATACGTTAAGAGCTGTTATAAAGAGGATGGCAATTGATTGTTCTCCATGTCCATTGAAGATAGAAAAAGAAGTAATGGATTTAATCTATAACAAGGGGGATTTAAGTTAGATATTAGGAAGTGTTCTGACTATAAGGATAGTTAAGCACTGGAATAAGCTTCCAAGGGAGGTGTGAAATCCCCAACACTGGAGGTTTTAAGAACAGGTTAGACAAATATCTGTCAGGGATGGACTAGGTATATTTGTTCCTGCCTCACGCAGGGGACTAGACTTCGATAACTTCTTGAGGTCCCTTCCAGCCCTACATTTGTGCAATTCTACTCTATTGAATGAATATATGGACAATTGGATGTGAACTCATCCTAAACTTTTAGAAGTTGTAGACTATGCTCTAAGTCATTCCAAGGACAATTTCCCCAATTTCTGCAGCACGTTGCTGTCCTGACAAGACCCATAACATTGATCTCCATCAGGAAATGTACAGACAGTAACTCCTTTGTTTGCCAGCACAGTAATGTTTGTAAAACTAAATGGATTTGAGAGTAAGCGCTGAAGCAGCAGTCCTAGTGCAAGATCATCCCGTGGGGCAGATACCAGCACTCTATTGCCATTTTCTTTCTTCCTTTGGCCTTTTTTTTTTTGTATTCCTCATTGGAATCTTTTGACAGTAGTATCTGCTTTTGCAGATGGAATCGTTCTCTTGTTTCAAAATGGAAGTCCTTCATGTCTGCTGATTTTAATGAAATGATGTTATTTTTGTAATATTGTGTATCTTTTGAGTTCCCAGCAGGTGGATAGGCACAAGCCCACCCACATCTAAAACCCCCTACCCCAACCCAAGGGGAGGAGCCACTGGACCCAGAACTCAAGTGAAAGCGGGGGACAACTAATGAAAAACAGAGATGAGAGTGAGGGTTACTGGGTCAAAATCATGGATCCAGAGGAGGATACCGAGCAGAGAACCCTGGACAATGCCCACTGCTCCTCAAAGGCCTCCAGGGAGCCAATGGCTGCAGCCCAGAGGAACTCTGCCCAGAGACATAACTTGAGGGAGGAACGGAAATCGGCCTCACAGTCACAGAACACCTCCCCCTCCAGCATCTTCTTGGTGTGGTGGTTGGCAACCTTGGCTAGCTCCAGGAGAAGGTTTATGAGGAATTCTTGTGGCTTCATGGGGCTATGGATAGGGTGTGCATGTGTCAGGAGATGCAGAGAAAAGTGCAGCCAGAACCTGAGGAGAAGGTTCTGGAAGAGCTGGAAAAGGGGCTGCAACCTGGTCCACTCAGGATAGATGTGTGCGAGGGTCTCCCTCACGCCACAGCTGGGGCAAGTGTCAGGAAGGGGGGTGAACTGTGCCAGGTACAGGCCCATGCTCATGGCCCCATGAGGGAGCCCGCCAACTAATATCCCCAGGAGGCCAGGGTAAAATACAGACTGGCTCACCAGGGCCCCTCACCTTCCATAGGTGATAGAAGGTTCTGCTGCTTGGTGTCGGGATGGGACACAAAGGTGAGGAAATTAAAGGCATGAAACACACGTACGTACAGTTGTTTCCTAGTAATGGTTCAGAGATGGACTGGCTGCAAGTCACACAGCCAGCTCAGGTGTTGCAGAGGAGGGGCCAGAGGAGCTCTCAGGGCAATAGCCTTATGACAAGGTCTGGAGGGCTAGGGGTGACGAGCAGGCAGGGAGCACCTTCTCATAGGACCCACTTAAGGAAGGCCCAAGAAGTGGGTGATAAGGCTGCCCTCACCTCCTGGAGTATATGGTGGGGGATATGAGGGGTGGAGAACCCTACGCACCAGCTGAGCACCAGAGGGTCCATCCAGTCCTGCTAGTCATTGTCCAGGAGGTCTCCATTCCTGTTGAATATTGTGTAACTGAGTAATCAGACCAGTTACCTGCTTTAATGACACCATGGAAACCTACTGGGCCACATCCTTGGCCTCTATTCTGGCCCCCTGTTCTATGCCTATGCTATAAAGTGGATGGAATGTTGCCTTAATAGGGCAGCTGGGAATTCCCAGACATAAAGGGGTATCTCCAGATGGTGTAAAACCAGCATAACCAGCTCTAGTCTACCTACTCCTAGTCCCTGCTACTGTGGTCATTCTAGGAGTGTGCCAAGGTCAGAAATGGTGTGGCCAGGGTATCCTGGGCTCTGGTGATACTGGGCCACAAGACACCTTAGGGGAGGCCATTCCAGGCAGCACATGTTAGAGCAGTCCACAGATTCCCCTCTCTTGTACTGGGAACTGAACTGGTCCCAGGCTGCCTCCAGGATTGCCAGGGTGCAAAGCTGGCAGAAAGCCCACACTTCTCTGAGGTGCATTAAGCAGAACTCCAGCACAGCTGAGGGTCCAGCCCAATGTATAAATGTACTGATATTTATACTTTCCTCAATATCACATGACAGAATCAAGAACAGATCCTCTGCTCACATGCACACTACATGGAATATGTTTGTTTGCAGATTAAACAAACCAACCCTTTTTCATTTGTATCCTTTTTGATGCAATATATAAACCAGCCTTTCATTTTGTTAGTTTTGCATTTTGCTGGATCTCTGATGCAAATTTTAAATCTACTGCTTTTCATCTAAGGAGCTGGTAGGTGTGCAGTTAGCTCGTAGGAGATTCAGACTCAGTCCAGTGCAAAAGGCTTGCCAAAGCCTGTTGTAATAATTAAGACCTGGCTGCTTTATTGAGACAGCCAAAATTAAGTGGATGAAATATGACAACATCAGTGATCCTGTAGTGAAGGGAAGGGCCTCCCTCCGAGGCTGAAGGCGAAAAACCACTCTCCACCCCTGATGGGCAGAGCCAGACAAGCCACGCCTCCTGACCAGAAGGAGGGGGGTGGGACAGAAAGTTTAAAAGGCAGGCCCTGCAACTCAGTTGTGTGAGAGCCAGAGAAGAAGGCCGAATTCTCTCATCCACTGCTGAGCCCTGTACCTGAGATGGAGTTCTACCACGCTGAGGACCTAGAGGAGGTGCCAGGATTGCCAACTGACCAGTACCTGGAGGAGCTACTGGGACTGCCACTGGCTGTATACCCTAGGGAGATGGAGGAACCCCAGGAAATGGAGGTACACCCAGGAGGGATAGTAGGAAATAGCCCAGGGACACCAGACTGGTTGTGTTTCTACAATCTAGGTCAGCATGTTTCGGTGGGATTTTTGCTGACCCAGTTGCGGAGCCCTCTGCCCCTGTCAGGGTCCTGGACTGGAACCCGGTGGAGTGGGGTGGGCCAAGGTCCTCCTATCCCCTGCTGCCAACCCCACCCCTGGAGTGGCAGCCTATCCACCTGAGGTTGAATGGCCTGTGTTTGCCTACTCTTTGCCCAGCCAGAGAGATTTAAGCAGAGGGCTTGTTGCTCTACCCTGCCCCATGCGCCAGAGCCCCTTTGACTGATAATTTCCTTATTGAGTATCTCACCTATAGGCACAATGGAGTGAGTGGGCGTGGCCTCCCTCCAAGACTGATGGGGAAAGGAGGTCATGGACCACTACAGATCTGTAACAACTACTGTTGTCAGAAAGTCATGTAAATGGAGGAGGAGGAGGAGACTGGAGACTAATATCTATCTACATCTAATTGGTGAAAATATGCTAATGGAAATGGTCTCTATGGCTCAGCAAGCCTTATTAGGGAGCCAATAAGAAGCCAAAGAATAAGCCAATAAGAAGCCTTATTGGGGAGCCATCGGATTGACTGGGGAGTTTCCTTTGGGAAGGCTAAAAGGTTCCTGATCTACTTTGGAGTACTATATCATTATTCATGGACTTCGTGTATACTCAGACATCCAGGTCTCAACACAGCTGGTGAGGACACCAGATCCTCATTGCTAGATCAACTTGCTCTCAGATTGCCTCCAAGAGGTAAGATTTAAAGTTCTCTTTGTCTTTCCTTCCCCACGCATGTCTCTCTTTTTACCCATTAGTCTCTTCCTCCTTTCCTAACTCCTTCCTGGCTACTACCCAACCAGCTCTGAGATCATCATGCATGGCACAAGCACAACAGAATGAGATGTCATTGTCCAGCTCTGCACAATATAAAATGGATCAATTGCGGGGTTGGGGTGGGGAGGGACTAACTAAAGACCAATGGGATCATCCCAGAACTCAGAACTACATTTGTTCATGGCTGAGCTGCCTGCACCAATTCCTGTAAACTTTAGTGACAGAATCATGTTTCCCCCATCTTTTTCCATCCTGTTCTCCATCCCACTCACATAAGCCTGTGTCTAAAAAGCAGAGATAACAAGTGACATGGAGCTAAAGACAAAATCAATGTCTTCAATTAGTTAGACATATATGATAAACTAGTTCCCACCAAATACTTGATCATTAACAGAAATAATGTAATTATCATGAATAGTTAATCATGCAAAGTGAAATGGTGATTCCATTGTTTACTACGTCTGCTTTCATGTTGCTCTTGAACAAGAGATATTTGACACTTGATTTTCCCCTCTGGGATTTCTAATAAACTTTCGGGACGTGATTCCCTCTTACACAAATGTGAATCAGGAGCAACTCTATTCAATTCAATGGAGTTATGCCCAGGTGAAACTGGTGTGAAAGAAGAATCAGATCTGCAGAGTCCACCAGGTGGCACTGTTTGCACTGAAAACAAACAACAAGCTCCTTTGTGGTGATGGACAGCGATATAAGTATTACACAGTGAATTAAAGGGACTGGGCCACATCCATCCCTAGTATAACTCCACTGGCACCTGTAGAGTTATGCTGGAGGTAAAACTGGCCCAATCTCTTTGCTTTACTCAGAAAAACACTTTAAGCAAAAATTTGCTTATGTTTCCATCCAGCTTAATCAAGCAAATGGTTCCTAAGGGTTGCTGAAAGGAATTCACTTAACTCTTAAAAAAAAAGGTCATCTGGATTATGATTGCCTGCAAATATAATCTGAAATTATTATTCATATGTAAAATGCAATGTGTGTCATTACATCCTGGATAGGGGAAGGGTCACCACTAAACCATCAACATTTGACCACAGCTATTACAGGTCAGAAATTCAGAGGAAAAGTCTGATATCCTTGATATCACTGTGTGGTAATTGTTGGCAAATACTGACTTTATATTAGCAACCACTGTTACTTCAAACTTTTCAGCCTAATAATTAGCATCATATTTTATAATATCATCTGTACTAAGTCAAGATAACCAGAGATCTCCCTGGGAAATAGACTTCAATTTTCTTAGATGCAAAATCTTGACAGAAAATCTATAGAATTTGAAATTGGTCTGCTTTAACTTATCTTCAGACTTCAGTAGGCTAAATATGGGCATCTTATAAACAAAAATACTGTGGTCAAAATTTGAAACTTGATGCCTAAATCTCAGCAGATTTGCACTGGTGAAACTCCCCGTTGTGAGATCACTGTTTTAATCTCTGAGACTGGCTGCTCCTTTAAACATATTTTTTTGAAGATAGTGATGTCTCTGAATATAATTAAATTGAACTCTACATAACTGTCCCCTTCTGCAAAAAAGCAAAAAACAATTGGAAGGGGACTATCAAAGATAATCTTCAAGAACATATCTGGGGATGGATCAGAAGGAGGAAAGAACAGAAAGAGATATTAATTTTGCATTATTTCTGATGGATTAGTAGATATTTACCACTAGGACATTATAAAAATTGTGCAATCCATTTTTCTTAAAATGTTAATACATATATTAATACATGCATTATAAGATCAAGATGTACCTAACATTCTTACTGATAGATGCCCAAGACATTTACAGCCTATGTCCACACCAAAATAATCATTTTCTTTGGGACCTGATTTTATGCCATGGTTCCTTAAGTTTTTTGGTGCACAGCCAACTCCACTTTCGAGCAGATCCTAATCAGGAGGGAAAATATAACTGCGGATGTGTGGAACAGAGCTAATAACAAAACTCATGGATTAATTGTTCCCTTGCCAAAGAATTAGTCAAGTGGATGGTGGTTCCTCATGCAACCTAATAAAGTACACAGATTATTTGAAAATAAAAAGGTGCAAGTCCAAATGTACCACATAATGGTGTTGTTAGAATTATATAATGATTTTTATTTGAAACATTTAGATGCAGAAATGAGAGATGGTCTTGAAAGGACCATCACAAACCTTCCCACTTTTTCCACCAAGTGTAAGGCACATTTCTTTGACTATGCCTTCCATAAAATAAGCATAGCAGTGTGCACATTTAAAAATAATCCCCCAAAATAAAAACCCTACCAAAATCAAACACTGTATTATAGACACAGTTCTTTCTCTGGGGAGAAGAGGCACTAGTGGGAGGCCTTCAAATATTATGGTGATGAGGTGGTATAAGAATATGGGTGGTATAAGAAACCTGTACAGTGTAATGTAGAATAGTGCAAGGGGTTCATAACCATCCTCACAGTTAAAATGGTACTAATTACAGTAAACTAGAAGATGGAAGATGTCATCTGTACGAGAGCTCTAAATGAAGCTGTCAAATTGCTGCCATTTATCCAGAGATATGACACTGCTGACTTCTATGTAAATAATATGGCTGGCTGGGGCAGTATTTCATGGTCTCAAGTACCTACCAGGTGTGTTCCACTTGGAGGTAGTCTTGACAATGAAGCCAGTATAATCTCAGCCATATAAAGTATGAGCAACCTTGGAAGCAGAGCTCAAAGAAAAGAGACAAAAGAGCAGCCTTGTGGGGTTAGAAATGCAGGGAAAAAAATGAGTGGGTCAGTAATACAAGTGGCAGTGAGAAAGCCAGATGAGCTTATGATCTACAGCAACCTCAAAGAACACAGTAGAGTACTAATGTCCCCACACCATCTCCCTGCCACCCATGAAAGAAGTATTGCTGAAACTAGCAAAAGCAAAAGCTTTTTCAGTTCTGACAGTTGCCAGTGCCAGATGTTTTAGAGAGAATGAACAGAACAGGGCAAGTATTGAGTGATCCATTCCCTGTTGTCCAGTCCCAGCATCTGGCAGTCACAGGCTTAGGGACATCCAGAGCATGGGGTAACAGCCATTAATGGACCTATCCTCCCTAAACTCATCTAATTCTTTTGGCCTTCACAGCATCCCCTGGTGACATGTTCCACAGCCTGACTATGCATTGTGTGAAGTACTTCCTTATTGTTTCCTTGCTCTATTGCAGCCTTGCAATCACAAGTTCAGTGTGGCTTCCAGAGCCTCTCCATTACCTTCACACTGCTGGAACCTTTCACTGCAAAAGGAAAAGGCTCAAGCATCTTGGAGGCAGTAGGACATTGCACTGCTAAAAATAGTACTGGAGAGGTGGGAAACACCGTCTGGATATGTAGCAAGGCACTGTGGCCTTCCTTGGAGCCTGGGCGGGAGGACAAGCTGCAACCCCCCTGCTGGGCAAATCAAGGCCCTGCAAAACCCCCCTGCTGGACAGAACAAGGCCCTGCAAGCCGAATACCCCAGGAGAAAAGGGGCAGACCCAGGACAGGAGAGGCCAGTATAAAAGGCCAGCCTAGCAGCTCAGTCAAGGGGAAGCTGTTGCTGCTGGAGATAGACGTGTCTTCCCTGAGGCTGTGGTCTGGGCCTGACTCAGGCCCTGCGGCTGTGCGGAGCAATCGCCCCACTGACCGGAGCCTTCAGGGCCTACCCAGGCCACCGGGCCTGAGCGACTGGAGAGGGCCGCCGGGCCCGAGCGACTGGAGAGCAGTTACCCGAGACCGCTGGGTGGGAAAACCAGCCCTGAGGCCAGCCCTGACCTGGAGGAGCTGCCCGATGTCGGGGACCCACAAGAGCGGACAGCCTGGTGTGCCGGAGGACCCCGTGACCTGGATGAGCTGCCCTCTGCTGACGACCCTGAGGAGTTCCCAGACCTGCCACCCGTCGATGGTGAGGGACTGACAGGACTTCCGCTCGCCATCTACCCCAGCGACCCAGAGGGAGACACCTGGTACCTGGGGACTGCGTGGGAGGAAGTAGGCCAGGGACAGCTGACTAGAGAGTGGCTGAGGCAGTAGCCAAACCAGTCAGCGTGTTGTGGCTGGAGCCCTGCTGACTCAGTGGCAAATCACTTTGCCACTGATAGGTCCCTGGGCTGGGATGCAGTGGAGTTGGGTGGGCCTGCGTCCCGCTTCCCCCCTTCCCTAACCATCCTGGGAGCACTTGGCTCCTCTGAACCCGTCTGCCAGAGGATACTGAGCTTACCAGCCTTGCCCTGCTCGAGGGCGGGGGGCTACAGACTGCTTTGGCCTGCCCCGCCCTGCTCAAGGGCCGGGGACTACAGACTGCTTTGGCCTGCCTGTTGGAAGGCTGGGGGCTATAGACTGCTTTCCCTGCCCTGCCCTGCCTGAGGGCCAGGGGCAATAGACTGCTTATCAGCCCTGCCTGCTGGAAGGCTTGGGCTATAGATTCCTTATCAGCATTGCTCTACGTGAGGGCCAGAGGGCTACAGACTGAGGGAAGCCCACCCCACCAGGGGCCAGGCTAAAGACTTGTAATCGGCAGTGCTTATTCCCCTTAACCAAGGTGCTGTGGCCTTCCTTGGAGCCTGGGCCCGAGGAAGGGTTGCGATGCCCTGGCTGGACTGCGCCACCAGCCTACCGAACATGTAGAAAACTGTGTAGGGTACATACCTTAGGGTTCAGGTGCATAGAGCACAGTACTCTACTCACCTACACTGTGCCTCACCCTTTACACAGCTATTTATACCCATGCTAGCGGGTGTGCAGTGTCTGTACTCTACATGCTGCCAGAAGTGTATTCACAGCTTAAGAATAAATCTACACTGCAGCTGGGAGCATGCATCCTAGCTTGAATAGACAGATGTGTTAGCTCTGCTCAAGCTGGCACACTAAAAACAACAACGTAGTCTGGGGTAGCACAGGTGGCAGCTTGGGCTGGCCACCTAAGTATGTACCCAGGCGGTCCTGAGAGGTTTGTAGCCCAAAACTTTAGTCTGAATCAGCAGAAGTTAATACTGAAGGCCCTGGGCCAAGTGAGTGTAAGACTCCTGGCACAGAAGAACATGCTAAGGAACATGAGAACTTAGACAAACTTTTCAGAATTCAGAAAAGTTAAACATTCTGTGGATTTCATGTCAGAAAGTTAGAACGTTTTGTGTAATTCAGAGAAGCATGAGAAACTGTCTGATAAGAGCAGTTCTCTGGAAAGTGGGTGCCAGACCTTTTACAACCGATCCCCCACATGTATTGAACTGCTTTTCTGCTCATGTAAAATAGCTGGAAACAGAGCAATAGAGGACTTATTTTGTTCAAGTTTTTTTCCTATAACAAACATTCAAAAATGAACATTTATGCAGAAAATTTTCCTCTAGAAAGAAATTTAAATTTTACTTAGTTTCCTTTTTTCATTATTTCAGTTTTTGAAATCAAGAAGTTTTGGGTTTTCAGTTCTCTCTTCCCTGGTCCCCTTCAGTGGCAAAATGGTAGGAAAAGAGGTCAAAGGAGAGTGCCAAAAGTTAAATACATGCCTCAGGGCATAGCTATACAAAAGAGTTTACAGCAGCACAGCTGCACTGGTGCAGTTGCATCACTATAAGCTCTCTAATGTAGCCACTCCAAGTGGCTTAACTATTCCAGTCCCCACGAGCAGCAGTAACTATGTTGGTGGCTGACAATGGTGCTTATGTCAATATAACTTATGTTGCTCAAGGATGTTTTTACATAAAATGTAGTGTGGACATAGGCATGTGTTTTGCTGAATTAGGGCCAAAGAAAGAGCTGTTTTCTCTACCCATATTGTGAGAGAGAATCAGCCACAATGGCCTGGATTATGGCTGCACCCTCTGTAGTCACATCTGTACAAAGTTAGTGAAAAATGATATTCACAATAGCAGCATTTTGCACCCACTTTGCACAGATGCAAATGATTAAACAAGTTGCAAGACGAGGGAAAAATCAAACTCCATGTCTATAACCCAACTTTAAACACTGCTACAGGACATGGTATTTGATTAAATTAATTTATTGGTTTGACTAGTTTATCATTATAGAGGGCAGGTCACGCGGATGTTTTAAACAGTGCTCTAATGTCCAGAATGAAAGTAAGACAACAAGTGAAGGAATGCTGATTAATTTCTCAAATCTCTGCACTGAAGAGATGTTATAATTTTCCCCACAACTGTGTCTGGTAAAGCACGTGCAAAACTCGGGTAGGACCTTTCTAAACTAGCTGGGGCTTATGTCCACATTCCCTTCTATATACAAACAAAATGAGTAATAGAGAACGCAAAAGCTTTAGGCATTAGAAAGAGCACAAGTAATTAATAAGCTATATTTATAACAAATGAACAGAGAAAAAACATAGAATAACTTATTAAAAATGGAAACAAGTCAATGCTACTCGGCTATGGCTACACTGATGGCAGCAAAGTTGCTACCGTGAGATCAATTTCTCTGGATCGACTGAGCAGTCAGTGCAGACCTGCTCAGTTGATCCAGAAATCGACGTACTAAGACCACCTTCACAAGTGGCATAGCGTTGCGTCGACGGGAACACGGTTCCTGTTGGCACAGTGCAGTGAAGATGGTGCGCGGAAGAGGAGCAGAGAAGTCGAAGGGAGTTATGCAAGTTTTTTGCGTAGCTTGCATAACTCCCGTTGACTGCTGCTGAATCTCGGAGGTAAGTATAGCCAGGGACTCAAATAATGAGGCATTTTGTGTTAAGGTGACAAAGTACATTTAAGAGAGCTGCAAAAACTGTTTGGCTCTGTCAGGCAAATTTGTTACTGGACAAATTCTCTACTCACTTGCCCCAGTTTGTTGCATATAGATACTGGATAGACATCAGAGAAGTGTGTGGGGAAAAATATTGTCTATTCCTCTCCCCAAAAACAGGAAGAAGGTAAAACTACCGAGAAAAAAAGTGAAACTATTAAAATATGTGACTGAGCAGAGCTCTCTGGCACTTTGCCTGTATGTGGTTCCCTTTATCACCAACCTTGGTGTCTGTGCTTGTCTGTTTATATTGTTAACTCTGATCTTCATACATGTTTACAAATTTCCTTGCACACTTTTGGAGAATAAGAATAATAATTCAAGAAAAGGTTGCTCTGGAATATATTCCAGTATAGCGTGTAGATGATAGGTAGTGTGTGTACCCCATTTGTGCATGTACATCTGTTTGCTTCTGATTTCTTTGTCCACCAGGACAACTTAAAGTAGTCTCCACCCAACATCTCTAGCCATGCCCCTTTTCATAGAATCATAGAAGATTACAGTTAGAAGGGACCGTAGGAGGTCATCTAGTCCAACCCCTTGCTCGAAGCAGGACCAACCCCAACTAAATCATCCCAGCCAGGGCTTTGTCAAGCCACACCTTTAAAATCTCTAAAGATGGAGATTCCACCACCTCCCTAGGAAACCCATTCCAGTGCTTCACCATCCACCTAGTAAAAAGTTTTTCCTAATATCCAACCTAGATCACCCCCACCGGCATTTGAGACCATTGCTCCTAGTTCTGTCATCTACTACCATTGAGAACAGCCTAGTTCCATCCTCCCTGGAACCCCCTTTCAGGTAGTTAAAGCTGCTATCACATCCCCCCTTATTCTTCTCTTCTGCAGACTAAACAAGCCTATTTCCCTCAGCCTCTCCCCGTAAGCCATGTGCTCCAACCCCCCTAATCATTTTTGTTGCCCTCTGCTGGACTCTTTCCAATTAGTCCACACCCTTTCTGTAGTGGGGGGGGGGGGGGGGGGACGGGGCGGGGGAGGGGCGGCCAAAAATGGACACAGTAATCCAAAGGAGGACTCATCAGTGCCCAGTAGAGGGGAATAATCACTTCCCTTGATCTGCTGGCAATGCTCCTACTAATGCAGCCCAATAGGCTATTAGCGTTCTTGGCGATAAGGGCACACTGTTGACTTATATCCAGCTTTTTGTCCACTGTAACCCCCAGGTCCTTTTCTGCTGAATTGCTGCCTAGCCACTCAGTCCCCCATCTGAAGCACTGCATGGGATTCTTCTGTCCAAAGTGCAGGACTCATGCACTTGTCCGTGCTGAACCTCATCAGATTTATTTTGGTCTAGTCCTCTAATTTGTCTAGGTCACTATCTTTTTCTTAGTCATGATCCTGCCATACATCCTGTGCCAAGGCTGGCGCTGGAGAGGCCAGCTGTATGCCAACTGGGCATTCCAGCCACTATGGAAATCCTTTAACTCTCTAGTTAGGCCAGTTTACAGCCCCTTTGCGCCACTGGGCCCAACACTATTTGGGGGAGGGTGCTGAAGGAGATATTGAATGTCTGCAGTGGAAGATAGAAACTTTTTGAGAGGGCGGGTTGTTTGTTGAGCAGATAATTTTGTGGGGGAAGATGGGCTACTTGTAGCTGTGGACAAATAGGAATTTCAGGGAACCTATAATTTTGGGGAGTGATGGTGTGTTTGGGGGAGTGATTTCAAGGGCCGAATAGCTATGGGGACAGATATTTGTGAGATGATGGGATTTTACAATTTAGGCTCCCTTCCCCTTTATCAGTCTCTATCAGCAGCATGGACTGACTCCTCCTGTTCCCTGGGCTCAGTAGCTTAAGTAAGCTTGTGGGAGGTGACTGCAGTGATCCCAAAGTCTCTCTTCCCTTTGGAGAGCAGACAAGCACTCTGGCAGATGCTGAGGTGGAGGCTGCAGCTCTACAGTAGGTTCTGGTTTCTGTTAGCCTTTCATGCATACATCTTAAAAATAAAAGGACGTAACTGAGCAAAAAGAACTCCATGCCCAACCACAACCTCTTGGCAGTAGATGAGGGGACAGAGCCATCCAGCACCTTACAGCAATAGTTGCTGCCTGAGCTGAATTCCCCAGCTGTGCCCTCCTCTCACCTGGGTATACAATGGCCCCTCTAATGCAGCCTGTATCCAGACTCCTTTTCAGCCATCTCTTCTGCAGGACGGTCAGCAGGGGCAGCCACCACCTCCTCCACAGCCAACCATCCCAGGAAAATGTGGGAGTAGTGGTGAGTTCCTTTCCTTCAGTCTCATGGCTTCTCTCCTCACCCACAGCCTGGGGGTCAATACTTCCCAAGGAGGTTCCTCTCCCACCTTCCATATGGGGAGGGGGGGGTGGTGCACGCCAAGGTTTCCCACAGGCACTCCTCTCCCTACAGGCTGGAAGAGCTGGCCAGTTCTTCCTCAAAACTCCCCTCTCTTTCTAGGGAGAGGAAAGTTCCACCCAAAGCTTCCTCTTTCCCTTTCCCATTGAAAAACCAGCCTGTGGGGAATTATCTTTTCACATCAGCATAGATACATAGCAAAAGCCTGTTTACCTGAACTGCCTTATGAGTCTTGATTACTTTCCCCAACATAAATCACTCAGTAACTGCTCCCAATTATCCTAACATGGAATTATGAATCTAAATTACATCCCCCACTACAAAAACCTTACCTAGCAACTCCTTCTCCCCATTGTAGCATCCTGTTTCCTCCCACCATGTTTAATGGATGCACAAGGCTGTCTTGCGTGACTCATTTTGAGGTAAACATCTGTGCAGACATAACTCTCAAAGTGATATTCTTTCTGTATAGATTTTATTTATAGAAAGCAGAAAAAAGGCAAAAAATGCATTGTAGTTATAGAAATAACTGCAAAGCTGCTAAATCCTGGGGACATTTTGAAAGATGTTTGTAGTGGTCTGAGATTTAAAATCAGTTTGTTTTCTGGTTGACTTTAAGTACTTCTACTAGTGAGTCTCATCTGACTTTGTATAATAATCCTCTGTTTATTCTTCCTTTATAATCTATGACATTACTGGGATTAGAGCTGTAGTAATTCAGTAATATCGTATCACTCGATTGGCAACAGGCTGCTTCGTTTGGAAGTGTTCCGACTTTTCTAGCCTTATTTAACCTTTTTTCCTTTGATTCAGGAGACTGCCATTGCTTTATCAGCATTTTCCCCGGCAGTCTTTGGACCAACTGGATGGCTCCTGTTCCACCTTTCAAAGTATAAAAAGTAGATGTGCTTTCCAATTTAAGACCTGGAGCCTCAGATCTGCTATAAATATTCCTTCTTGGAGCATC
The DNA here is from genome assembly GCF_026122565.2 of Emydura macquarii macquarii. NCBI lineage: Eukaryota > Metazoa > Chordata > Testudines > Chelidae > Emydura > Emydura macquarii. The sequence continues at coordinate 735,320 of NW_027131366.1, read as the reverse complement.
TTTAAAGAGAGCTTGTCAATCTGAAGTCTAGTCAATTAAAAAAAATCTAACCAGTTAAAGGTAGTTTCAGGTTCTGCAGCAACCATTTTGTTACTGTGTGAAATACCTCAAACAGGGAAAATTACTAATTACAAAGCTTCATACAGGTGCTCAAGTTTATGCTCTGAGTAGTCCCATTGATTCCAATGAGCTAAGGTTAAAAGTTAAGGCCTGGCTATATATAGGGAAAATAGTAAAACTGACAAATTGCCATATTGTGGCCTGATCTAAGTAGGTTCAAATACACTAACTTCAACTGGAGTTGGACCGAGTAGACCCTGTCTAAGTTTGGCCCAGAGTGCTTTCAAAAGTGCAAGCTAAGCTATGTGAAAAAAAGAATCTTTTTCAGCTATACTCCTATTAGGGGTTAGTTTTAACAATAGGAATAAATATTGACAGAAGGTGATTTTTAAGTTGACTTTCTCTAACTTTGTCTTTTCTGTTTCAATAGAAAAATTTGCGCATTCCTACTCAAATTTATCCTGCAAATTACAGTTGGCAGAAATGTCAATGTGTTTTAAAGTTTTATGTTTAGATTTATGGTTTGTAGGATTTTGCAACGTTTGATGTTTAAAATTGCAAATAAGTATAATAATGGTTCAGTGTCATACTTTCATGGTATTTTTGGTTTAGTCACATCTTAATGATTACATTTCTGATTTGCAAAAATAGAATCCACCCTCCCTGCTATAAATCATATTTTGCTAGCTGTCTCTCCATTAAGGGGAAGACAACTCATGTAACATGAAAACAGGGATTTCAGTGCACCTTCTGTCTCACTTAAGTGAGAGAGAATTTTTAGTGTGCTTCTGAAATACGATTTTCAGAAAAGTTGAACTGTCAGGCTCTTCTCCACCACTTTAAATGCTTTTAGACATTTATGAACTCGATAGAACAGGGGCTCTTTGATAGCTTATAAATAGTGATGCGGTTTTACTTTTTGCAGAAAAATATAGCTGACTATTTCTAGCAGCATGATTCAACACTCATTGATGTCTATGGAAGGATTCTCACGGATTTCAATGAGCTTTGGATTGGAGCCTAAATCCTCTTGATATCCAGAGAGCAAACCATGCCAGTATTGTTTAAATGAAAACAGAAAGATAGTTGCAGGAAGACACTGTGGACCACTGATCTTGCAAATATGAGTAGTCAATGGGAGTATTCATGTGTGTAAAATTATTCAGTGTGCGTATATGCTTGCAGGATTGGGGGCTTAATTTGGTTATTCTTATGTGTAAGCCTGTGGCACAGTCTGACCAGGGCGTCGCAACCCTTCCTCAGGCTCTGAGGAAGGCCACAGTGCCTTCCTCTAGGGGAATAAACTGTGCTGGTTACAAGTGTTTAGCCCTGGCCTCTAGCTGGGCAGGCTTCCTTCCCAGTCTGGTGCCCCCAGCCCTCCCACAGGCAGGGCAGGGCAAGAAAGCAGTTTATAGTCCCTGGACCACAAGCTGGGCAGGGCTGATGAGGCAGTCAATAGCCCCCAGTCCTCCAGCAGGCAGGGCAGGCAAAACAGTCTGGAGCCCCCAGCCTTGCAGGCAGGCAAGGTTAGTAGGGCTCGGTATCTTCTGCTAGCCAAACACAGAGGATGTCAAGCACTCCTAGGGTGGTTAGGGAAGGGTGGAAGGAGACACAGGCCCACCCGACTCCACTGCATCCCAGCCCAGGGCCCAATCAGTGGTGAAGCCATTTGCCACCAAGTCAGCAGGGATCCAAGCATAACACGTTGACAGAGTTTATCCCCTGACTTGGTCACTTGCTAGTCAGCTGTCTCTGGGCCACTTCCTCCGACCTGGTCTCTGGGTACCTGCAGGTAGCAGTCCCTCTCTGAGTCATTGGGGTAGACAGCAAGCAGCAGTCCCACAAGTCCCTCACCACTGACCTGCGGCAGGCCTGGAAACCCTTCTGGTTCACCTGTGGAGGGCAGCTCCTCCAGGTCCCAGGGGTTCCTCCAGTCCACCAGGTTCAGTCAGCTCCAGCGAGTCCCCAGTGTCAGGCAGCTCGTCAGGGCCAGCCTCAGGGGTATTTCCCATCCAGTAGTCTCAGGCCTGACGGCCCTCTCCAATCACTCAGGCCCAGGCAGGCTATGTAAACCCCCATCTGTGGGGCAATGGCTCCAAACAGCTACTGAGCCTGGGTCAGGCCTAGGCCACAACCTCCAGGAAGAAGACAACAGCAGCAGCAGCTTCCCCTTTACTAAGGCGCTAGGCCTGCCTTTTATAGTTCCCTTTCCTGCCTTGGCTCCGCCCCTCTGTTTCCAGGCAGTTTGGCCTGTAGGGCCCTGTTCTGCCCAGCAGGGACGTCGCGACCCTTCCTCGGGCCCAGGCTCCGAGGAAGGCCACAGCACCTTCCTACACTATGTAATTTAATATACAACAAATAACTTAGTAAGACATGACATATTTTAGTTACTGTATTTGTCCTTTTAAGATATGATATTATCTAGTGAAGTTGCCTGGTTGTAATAAAGTAAATAAAGTATGTCAAAAGCTCATTGAAGCCATTGGGATGGCACTAGATGAGAGTGTGATAAAAAAAATTGTTTAACATTTGGAGACAAAAGAACATAAGGATGCTTATCTTTCATTAGAAATGCTTCCTAGAAACAAAGCAGTTATCTGGAGGATTGTTTTATTTATGAAAAATGCTTACATTTTAAAGAACATCTCAAATTTTCAGTCCATCTTTAGATGTTTTTCTCTTCCTACAATGGGGATTAGGTTTCATGGTTCATTCCTTAGCTCCGATACAGCATTTTTCAGCAACAGAGTTCAAAGTGCTATAAAAGATAGGCGAGTATCATTGTCCTGTAACCTACATCACAGATGGGAAATCAGCAGGAAAGAGACTTGCTTTAAGTCCCATGGCAATTTAGGGGCAAAGCTGAGATTAGAACCCAGGGATAAGAGTCTCTGCTGTGTCTCTAAAGGGCACATCACAGATCTCACAGCCCAATGTGGGGCAGGCTATGGTGGCTTTATACCAACTTTACATCCTCCCGATCCTAGGCTGCTCCAGGGGCTGGTAGGGCTCTTGACATAACTTAGACAGCTGTGGTGCCTGTTTAAATTACAGCAGCCTCCATAGAATGCCATAGGTGCTTAAGTGCCACCTAGAATCACTGCGGGGCTGTACACTGTGTCCTCTTTCTTAGCCCCAGGCCTGGGATACCCCTATGCCAGGAGTTGCTAGGATGACCTCAGAAGGCAGTATTATGGCTGTCTGCCACAGTTTCTGAGACGGCAGAATTCTCTCCGAATTGGGGCTTTTAGTTACAGCAATCTGCCGCTTTTACCAGGTGCAAAGGGGCCAAAGCAGGAGTGAGAAGGGCAATTTTGAAAACATTTTCCTTCTCAACAAACAAAATGCCACGAACACCTATTCACATATCTGCTTTTGGTATATAAATAGCTGGTTTGGGAAATTCAGGGAAAAGAGAGGCATCACAGAAAGTAAAATGAAATTCAGGCTTTGGGGGAAAACCTTGTGGGTGACATATATTTGCACAAACATGACATGCTTATATGGCTGTTACTCACACTATGTTTCTTAGGGCTAATAAAGCAAATCTGTTAATAGTCCAAGTATATGTTCATCAGGTTGGTACTAATGTGGGGTCTCATTTACTTCTCTGAACCATGGCAACAAACTAAGCATTTTGTTCTTTTGGTGGCTAAAGAAATTACTTTACAGCAGCAGTTCTCAAATTATGGGGTGGGCCTCCCAAGGGAGTCACAGGAATATGTCAAGAGAGGCATGAGTTTGTGTGCTTTTTTTTTTTTTTTTTTTTTTGAAGTGCTCTGGCTGTCAGCCCTGGGTGGCTCTTCTTCTCCCACATCCCTCACCCGGAGGTGGCAGAGCTCAGGCTGTCAGCTCTAGGGTGGCAGCAGAAGCACAGAACTAAGGGTGACAATGGGGCACTAAGTCTGCTGTGAAAAGTGATATTGACACATTACCTCCCTTTCTTCTGCGTTGCTGCTAGCCCGCGCTGCCTCCACTCTGCCTTTAGAGCTGGGTGGTAGTACATGTACTTGGGGATGGGGAATTGGGGGTGGGGCATAAATGACTACAGACATGAAAAGGGGGGCCTGATCAAATAAGTTTGAGGACCATTGCTCTAGAGTAATAATTTAGAGCATTTATTGTAGATTTTTTTAAGCTTACAGATACTGACATTTCTCCCTGGGTGAAATTCACTCTACGCCGAAAGTCAGCCCAAGACTGAAACTACTTAAATCCTAATTTGATGTCTTAAGGGATGCACACACTGCACAGAAGTGAATTTCACTTACTATGAGCACTAACAGATTCCACGCCTATTAATGCCCAGGCATTCACTGTGCTGATGTCACATTAACCCAGGGACCCTGAGCCCAAAGGAACAATTCCTTCCCACAGCTTCTCCTGAGTCAGCACAGATACATGTTGCTCCTTATTCTGGGCTGAGCCTAATGGCTCAGTTTAGTCCTACATGGATGTCTTTCCTCAGCTGTAAATGGTAATACTTATCTACGTTATAGGCATGCTGTGAGGATTAATGCTTGTAGATAGCAAGGATTTAGAGGTAAGTAAAATCAAACAGGACCATTGTTGTCTGCTATGGGGTAAACAAATGCTGCAACCACAAAGGAAGGGGTTAAGGAGCTACTTTAAGCCCAGGTAGTCCCTCCCCACCACACCTGCACAGCATACATGGGTTGGAGGAGAAGCTTAAAAGGAGAACAGACCAGCTCTGTAGTAGTAGAGGATAATAGACTTGTATTAGCTTTTTGTAGGGAGCATCATGGGATGTTCAGTTGCCTGGGATCTGTGACTCCACCAGACTGATTGAGCAAAGGTACTTGCTACTCAGAAGATCTGAGATTTCCTTTTAATATATAGTGTTTAATGTCTTTACTTTGCCTGTGGAGACAAAGGGATTGGTAGAAAGTAATTCAGGAAAGTGGTAGTACAGCACCTTTGGGTGCTGACTTTAGCTGCCTTCCATGGAACCCTGAACTGGAAGCTGGTGGAGAGGGTGGGCCTGGGTTTCCCTACGTACACCTAGGGGAGCAGGGAGCTGTGAGCCTACCCTGCATGGGAGAAACTGGATGGGCAAACCAGAGGAGTAGAGACCTTGAGGCATAGACTTGGGGAGGTCAGGTGACTTCTTGACTGAGCTTCTGATTATCCTTTGGCTGGACTGCTTTGTACATCTTGTATGGAGCAAGGTCCTATGTGACCTGGTTGGGAGTGTTATTAAGCCTTTGGAGCTAGTGTCTTGCCTATGACGACTGACTACAGCCAGACCCACTGTGTCTGGATACAAAGGTTTTTTCTGCTGTTTAATTACCTAGCACACTGTCATATGCAGTATTGTAAACCTCAAGTAAAAAAATAATGTCAGTGCTACAAAATCATGATATTTTCCTCTTTAATGGGGGCCTTTTATTCGTCATGTTCCTGAGTCTTTATGGTGCACAGTGATCTGCAACCAGGAGGGCTAGAAATGCGCTTTCATTCTCATGTAATTCCATGCCTTCAAGAGCTGGAGCTATGAGGAAAATGCCAAATATTACAAGATGTGTCAAAAACTTGCAAGAGTTAGCCACACTGTATGTATGTAAGTTTACATGTTGACCTTTAATTTAAAAACATTTCAAGGAATTCTCCACACAAGTCAAGGTAAAATGGTTTGATTTGATCTTTTGTATTTTTCCAAAAGGATTGCTTTCCTTAGGGCAGGCTTGCCATCAGAGGGGATCAAAACCAATTAATAAAACTGCGCTTTGTGTGATTGTTCAGAGTTTAATAGCAAAAAAGTTGCTGTGACCTGTCCATGCCCAGGGTAGCCACCTGAAAATGCTAAGGTCAGGGCAGGCTGCAAAAGGAGAGCAGATTCTCCGAACACGGGTGGGTGACACTGAAGTCAGACTTTCCAACCAGCCATAAACACTGGTTATCAAGAAGCTAAAATAAAAATATACATAGCCCCCTCTACTGCATTTCAGTCTCTGGCTCCCACTCAGCCACTAGGTCCAGTAAAGAGACCAATTATTCAAAATTCTATGCTGTTTACCAAAAAGGTTCTCCTGATCCCAAAGGGTCAATCACATTACCAGATCAATATAAGTTTGGATCTTACCCAAAATACCACGCTGCCAGCCAATCCTTTAGTAACTAAAACTAAAGGTTTATTATAAAAGGAAAGAAACAAACCATAAGAGAATTGTTAAATGATCAAGGCAATCTCATACATACAAATGTTTGGAAAGTCCATTTACAGCAGGTTTCCAGTAGAAATGTGGAGTTTGCAGGCTTGTATAGTCCCTCTGGTATACATCCAGTACCTGGATGGATCTCAGTCTTTTGATTCACAGCTTCAGTTGTAGATGAATTGATCCAGAGGAATGAAGACTAAATAGTCCATGTGCAGAGTTTGTTCAAATTCTCCCATGAGAATTAGCAGGGTGATTCCAGGCTGATGCTGGGATCTCAGTCTTGCGATCCAAACTTTCCCTGGCAAGCTTGGACAGATTTGAGATAAAAGAATCAGTCCCCTAGAGCAAGGGTGTCAAACATACGGCCCACGGGCCGCATCCGGCCCGTGAACCTTTTTGATCCGACCCTCGTCTGGCCAGTTTTTTTGAGATGTGCTGCCGCCCAAAGTGAGGGCATTGGCACTTAAAAAGATGTCTCTGCCTACGGCATTGCTGATTTAAGAGTCCGTGAAATGTCTTAAAGCGTTGATGCTGGATGCAGAGAAATCCCTTAAAGTGGCAATGCACTCAGTCTGGCAACACGGTCCCCCGCGAAATCCTGCCGCCGAAAAGGGCTGATGCCGCGCTGCTGACAAGGGGAAGATGGCCCGAATTTTTTTAGTGGAGGGTATTGCAGGGCCCCTGTGAAGTGCAGTTTATGAGAATTTGGCCCATCACCATCAGCGAGTTTGACATCCCTGCCCTAGAGTCTTTTATAGATCCATGCAAGCTGACTGATACTTTCTTGACAGCAGGTATCTCCTTGAACAATTAATAGATGATTACTTGGGACTCTAAAGTATCATCTCCCATGTTCTGAGCACACCGGTAACTAGTTTATATTAGCACAAGGTAATTGGTCATTTACAATCATTCACAGGTGTTTATTACTTAAACTTCAAAGAGAAATATAAACAATAGTATTGTTACATTCAAAATACCATCTAAATGTTCATATGTTCCTTTTGAACTCTTAATCAATAGAACAGTGACAGACAGAAAAGCAGTTTATCTACCTTGTGAACCTCTAACAAGAGATACGTAAATAACATCAAATAACTACCAACAATACATTTATAGGGAATGACCCTCACTACCATTGTATTTTCCTATAATACACCTTGGAAGGTCAGAGTTAGGCCCTGCAATTTGCAAAGTTGCTTGGCTGTTTTGGGCCTAGTGTCACAATTGCATCCACTGTAACAGTCAAATAAATACAGAATATAACTTTGGAAGCCCAGTCCATTTCTTACAACTTATAGTGAAATCAAAGTTTCCACTGCTATAATAGAGATAATGTTAAAGCCAATATATATGTAAAAAAACAGTGAATGGAAAAATCTGAGAATTATAGGTCTCTTGGAACAGCAAAGTGGAACTTGGCCTGTAACAAATTTGCCTGATAGAGGCAGGTTTTGCAGCTCTGTTAATTATATGTTGCATCGTAACATCCAGAACATTTCACTTATTATCCAAGGCAAGTATCACATATTCTTTTGCATTTTTAATAAATTGGTCCAAATGTCTTTGCTTCTCCATTCATTCCTTGTTACAAATATGTCTTGTACTAATCACTTGTGAACTTTCTAGTACTAAAACTCTTCCTGTTAACTTTTAGTTTGCATACAGCAGTAAAAGGCATGTGGAAATAAACAATCAGCTGTTGTTTAAAAAGTTCCCATAGGAGTTCTGTGCATGTTATTAGACAAAGTCATGGGGAACTTGCAGGAAACTAATGACCTCTTTTCAGTGCAGAAAGCTGAGAAATAAATCCCCGGAGCTCACTGTTCCTGCAGCTGCTGATATTAGAGCAGTGCTTAAAATGTCTGAGCCAGCTGCTCTCTATAATGACATTAATAAACTAATCCAACCTAGTTTCATCAAATAACATGTGATCTGTATCAGTATTTAGTTGCAGTATACACAGTGTCCAGGCTTACACAAAAATTATGGGTAGCAAAAATTGCCTTCTGAATACATGAATCACAGGCTGATGGGTGTAAGATCTTGTTCAATCATGTAGAATAGCTGTAATTTTCATGTAGTCTGTTAGAGACCAAATGTTAAATTAGAAGAGGAACACATGTTTTTTCCAACCTGCTCCTGCTTCACCTGTATATCTAGGTTTCTATAATAGCTCACCAGTATGTGAGCACTGTATGTATTTAAAGAAAACACTGAGAATCTCAGTTTTTCTCTGACCCATGTGCTCCTTCTGCTCTGAGGTAAGAAGGGGAGCAGTTCATAGTAACTTACTGTAACAACAGGCAGGAAACTCACTCTGCAGAGGAAAATTGCCTTAGGTAGCCTGCTTCTATCAGATCTGCAGTGCATCTTTCTAGATGTACAGCAGGTATCTCTAGTATCAGGGAGTCTGTGTCTAGTGGGTCTGGAAGCATCATGGTACCTTATCAGCTGCCTCCATCCAAAACTCATTGAAATCAATGGAAAGACCCACTGACTTCAATGGATTTTGGATCAGATCCTAGCTGTCTATTTCTAATAAAGGCATGCACCTTGCAGCATGTGCTTCACCTTCCTCCATCCCCCAGACCACGACACATAGAAGTATTACAGAGAACAAGAAAGGAGAATAATGTCAGATGGGAGCAAACCTGTCCAATGCTCCTTATTGTGCAAACTAATTCTCAGGACCATTGAAAGCTCTCCTCCCCCTCTATGCCCAGGCTTTTCATTTGCCACCCACCCAGTCTCCTGGTGGTAACTATTGCTTATTCCTATCCTGTGGCTGTCTTGTAAAAAGGTTCCTCTTCCTCTCCAGGGTGTAAAAGCAGCAGGGAGTATGGAAGGAAGAACCTTGGAAGAAGCTAGGGAAGCTGTCAGGTAAGGGAGGTGGTAATGGCCCTTGGAGGAAGTACGTTGAGGGTTCTGGAGGTGAACTAATTAATGGGTGTGTGAAGTGGGGAAAAATGTTGCACATTCAGTATTTTTTTAAATTGCTTTGAAAACAAAAAAAACTAGTTAAAGGCCAATGTATAGAATCTGTGTAGCAAGGCGCTGTGGCCTTTCTCGGAGCCTTGGCATGAGAAAGGGTCGCGACACCCCTACTGGACAGAACCAGCCTCTGCAGGCCAAACCAAACCACGTGGAAGCAGAGGGGCGGAGCAAGGCCAGGGAGGGAAGTATAAAAGGCTGGTCCAGCAGCATAATCGGGAAAGCTGGTGCTGGAGGCAAACATGTCTTCCCAGAGGCTGCAGTCTAGGCCTGACCCAGGCCCTGTGGCTGTTTGGAGCAACTGCCCTGCCGACCGAAGCCTGCAAAGTCTGCCCGGGTTGCCAGGCCCAAGTGACTAGAGAGGGCCGCCGGGCTCTAGTAGCTGGGAGCAGTTACCTGAGCTCGCTGGGTGGGAGACACCCCCTGAGGCCAGCCCAGATCTGGAGGAGCTGCCTGACGTGGAGGATCCACAGGAGCGGACTGAACCTCGGGGACCAGAGGGAAGCAATTGGATGCAGGTACCTGGGGACTGGGTAGGAGGAAATAGCCCAGGGACAGCCAACTAGAGAGTGGCTGAGTGTGTGGCCAAACCAGTCAGCATATTGCGGCTGGATCCCTGCAGACTCAGTGGCAAACTGCTTTGCCACTGATAGGGCCCTGGGCTGGGACACAGTGGAGTTGGGTGGGCCTGCATCCCTCTCCCCCCTTCCCTAGCCACCCTGGGAGCGCTGGGCTTCCTCTAAGTGGCCGGGGGCTTCAAACTATTTTGCCTATCCCGCTCACTTGAGGGCTGGGGGCTATTGACTCCCCAGCCCTGCCCGGCTTAAGGGCCGGGAGCTGTAGACCGCTTTGCTCGCCCCGCCTAGTGGAAGGCCAGGGGCTATAGACTGCTTTGCTCGCCCCCCCGTGGGAAGGCCAGGGGCAATAGACTGCTTAGCAGCCCTGTCCTGTTTGAAGGCCGGGAGCTATAGAACATGTGTACTTGCCTGCCCCGCTTGAGAGCCGGGGGCCAAAGACCACTTTGCCTGCCTGCCCTGCCTAAGGACTGGGGCAATAAATTGCTCTCCCCGCCCGCCTGTCGGAAGGTGGGATCGGGGACTCCTTGTCAGCCCTGCTGTATGTGAGGGCCAGGGGGCTACTGACTACAAAGTAAGCTCGCTCCGCCAGGGGCCGGGGCTACAGACTCACAATCTGCTAGGCTTATTCCCCTAGACAAAGATGCTGTGGCCTTTCTCTGAGCCTGGGCCCAAGGAAGAGTCGCGACGGCCCCAGCTGGACCATGCGACCAGCTTACATGTGGTGGAGAATACCGGCAACCACCCCCTGATGAAAGGGGGACTGCCTGCTTGGATGATCCATTGGCTCCTCGATGCTGGTGACCGGCGGGACCATGGATTTCGACAAGTTCATGAAGTGGTGGGCCGACCACCAACAGTAACAACAAGTGGCCCAGCTGCAGCAGCAGCAACAGCTGCTATGGACATTGGGCATGCAGCAGCAGCAATTGATTCGGGACTTGGAGGCCCAGCAGCAGGAGCTGGCTGCCTTGCTGCCCAAACTGGCGGACCTGGATGAATCCACGCTGGTGGCCCCACCACAACTGTGCCTCATGAAGTTGGGGCCCAACGACGACCCTGAGGCCTTCCTGACCATATTTGAATGGGTGGCCTCCACTGCGGGTTGGGCCCCGGACCAGTGGGCCGTCCTTTTGGCCCCATACCTGACAGGGGCTCCCCAGGTGGCCTACCGGGCCCTGGCCGATGATGAGGCACAAGACTATCAGGCCATGAAGGCCGCTATTTTGGACGCTCTGGATGTCAACCCCGAAACCTTCCAGTGCCGGTTCTGGGAGAAGGTGTACCCCCCGGGGCCCGTCCTTGGGCTATGGAGCAGGAGCTCAAGGACTCCGTGCCCGCTGTGGTGGAGCAGGTGGTGCTGGAGCACTTCATACACATTCTGCCTCCCCAGTGGAAATCTTGGGTGACGAGGCATCGCCCACCACTATGGCCAGGGTTGTACGGCTGATGGAGGACTTCTTGGCCACTCCAACTGGCCCCAGGCGGACGAGCCCAGGGGTGACAGCCCCACACCAGGCTTCACAGGTGACATGGCCCCGCTGGATCCAAGAACCAGCCCGCAGTTGGCCCCCAGCCTGGGCGGCCCTGGGATCCCCCAGGGGTGATGGGCATGGACCTGAACGGCTGGCCCCGGGAGGCCCCCAGAAACGTAGGCCCCCGTTTTACGTGCAGCCAAATGGGACACCTGTGGCAGCAGTACCCAACAATGGACTGCACCTTCGGCCTGATCTACACTGGAGAGGGGCAAGTCCGGGGCATAACTACTCTGAAAGCTACAATCCCCACTGGCATTGTGAAGAGACACCTGGAGGCCCTGGTCGACTTGGGATGCGGTGAAACCCTCATTCTGAGGGGGCTGGTCCCCAAGGATGGGCGGGTCCTCGGGCAGGTCAGCCTGCGATGCATCTATGGGGATCTAAAGTTCTACCCCACACTCTCAGTCCCCCTGACCATCGGACAGGTCACCCGGGTATTTCCAGTGGGACTGGCGCCTCGTCTCCTGTACCCTGTTATCTTGGGCAGGGACTGGCTGGAATTCATGGGGGTCCTCCAGAGGGTAGGTCAAGGAGCCCCAGGTGAGGGAACCTCAGAGGTAGAGGGCCCAAACAGCCAGTAGCCGCCCTCTGAAGATGACCAGTTGGGTCCTGCCCCGGATCCCTCCGGAGAGATGGGGACCCCAGAAGAAAAGGGTCCACCAGCAGGAATGAACCCGTCCGACCCAGGGGAACCACAGGATGACTTCTGTCAGGACCAGAGGGAAGACCCAACCCTCAGCCGTGCCTATGACCAACTGGCCTCTGTGGACAGGGTGGCAACCGACCCCCAATGGGCGACCCAGTGGCCACGGTTTGAACTTTGCCATGACTGACAGTATCATGTGGAGCGGGATGCTTGGATGCGGACCCCCCACACCCAGTTGGATCCATCAAAGGGCTGTGTTGAGGCTGGCCCCTGATATTCCTGCTGTGGGCAACCTGAGCCTCGACAAGACCCTGGCCCAACTACTGGCCCATTTCTATTGGCCCGGGGTATACCAGGAAATTCGGAACTACTGTGCCTCCTGCCCGGAGTGTCAGTTAGCAGCTCCAGCCAGTGTTCCACAGGCCCCCCTGGTGCCCCTCCGACTGATCAGAACACCCTTTGAAAGGGTGGCCATTGACCTCGTGGGACCGCTGGAGCAGAGTGTAGCCGGGTACCGCTACCTCTTCGTCCTAATGGACTTTGCCACCCGCTTCCCAGAGGTGCTCCCCCTGAAGAATGCGACCGCCTGGACCATTGCGGGGGAACTTGTTAAGGTCTTTGCCAGGGTGGGGCTACCCAAAGAGCTCCTCATGGACCACGGAACCAATTTCACCTCCCGACTGTTCTGGGAGGTCTGTGAGATCCTTGGGATCCGGAAACTCCAGACCTCAATATATCACCTGCAGACCGACAGGCTGGTTGGGAGGTTCAATTGGACTCTTAAACACATGTAGTAAGAGGTGAGAGCTTAAGGCCTATAAAACAAGCTAAGGCCTAAATGGAAAAAGCCGAGTGAACAGGAGTATAAGGGGTCACTCAAGTTAACTGAAATTGGCACAGGAAAGTGCTGATACTGCAAGATTGACAAAATATTACTAAAATATGTAGCAGGTGCAGAAGGCACCAAGACATCCTGACGCCAAAGAGAACCAACTCCCTAAAATGACACTTTGATGGATAGAAATGACAAAAGGTGATACATGGAGTTGTTTTGCCCAAATCAGCTAATTAACGGAAAAGGGTGGCAACTACCTGTATCAAGAGGGTGGCAACTACCTACGTCAAAGGGGGCGGAACGAAAGTGTATGTAACAATGCATAAAAGAGGGTGTCAGAGGGATTACTGGCGTCCGGTCTAGGGGATAACGGAAAGTCCCGCCATTGGGCCGTGGCCATTGTAACGCCGCCTATACGAAACTGACCCAGAGATACTCTGTAAGTCACTTTTTATTGTGCCGCACGCAATAAACCTGGCCTGGGTGCCTTCATTGCTCAGCTAATCCGTGGTCATGTCGATTCATTCAATCACAAGAGCCGTCTCGGTTTCCTGGCCAGAACTGGGACAGCATTTACACAGGGACACATGCACGCAGCCTACATTGATAAACATTGGTGACTAACACAGCGATTACCACAACATGCTCCGGAAGTTCCCCCCTGAGGATATGCAGAAGTGGGACCAGCTGATCCCCTTCCCCCCCCCCACACACACCCCCTACTCTTAGCCATCCAGGAAGTACCGCAGGCCTCTACCCAGTTCTCGCCGTTTGAGCTGCTGTATGGCTAACAACCAAGGGGGATCCTCGATCTAATATGGGAGCATTAATAATGGAGCCTCACCCATGCAGGGGCTATTGCAGTATGTCCTGGACCTGCAAGAGCACCTCCGACAGGCAGGGACTCAAGCCTAAGAGAGGCTGCAAACCGCCCAAGCCATGCAGGCCTGGACATGCAATCAGCGTGCGCGCACCTGCTCCTTAGAGCCAGGTGATAAGGTCCTCATGCTACTCCCCTCCACGTCCAAGCTCCTGGCCCGATTGGCAGGGGCCATACAAGGTCATCCGCCAAGTCAGCCCGGTGAACTACAAGGTCAGACAACCCAACTGGCAGAAGAAACAGGTCTACCACACCAACCTGTTAAAGCCATGGCGAGAGCGGGAGGGTCTGTTAATCAACCCACACCCCCAGATCCGGACCTGGGACCACAGATTCCTGAACAGGAAGACCACGGCAAGCTCCACTTGGGCACCGAACTATCAGAGGCCCAGAGGTGGCAGACGAAATGGCTGATGGAGACTTTTGCCACTATATTTACAACCACCCCTGGGAAAACCACCCGAGTGTACCACACCATCCAGACTCACCCTGGCGAGGTGGTATGGACGGGCGCAAGATCTCCCTCTCCCCCCCCGTCATCTACAGGCTGTGGTAGAGGAGGAGGTCCGTGCGATGTTGAGACTTGGGGTGATAGAACCCTCAACCAGCGAATGGCAAAGCCCCATTGTGCTGGTACCGAAACTCGATGGGTCACGTTGATTTTTGTATCAACTTTAGGCGCGTCAACAACATCTCCAAGTTCGACACCTACCCCATGCCCCCCTCAACGAACTACTCGATCGGTTTGGGGAGGCCCAATATTTTACCACGCTAGACCTCACGAAGGAGTACTGGCAAATCTCCCTCGATGCCAGCTCGAAGGAGAAGACCGCATTTGCGGCCCCCAGTGGGCTGTATCAGTTTGTGAAGATGCCCTTCGGACTCCACGGGGCACCTGCGATGTTTCAGCAGCTGATGGACCAACTCCTGGGGCCCCATGTGAACTATGCTGCAGCCTACCTGGATGATGTAATGGTATATAGCCGCCGCTGGAGTGACCACCCGAAGCAGGTGACTGCCGTCCTTGGGACTTTGCGGAATGCGGGGCTAACAGCAAACCCCCAAAAATGCTGCATAGGGTAGCAGGAGACCACCTACCTTGGGTACACACTGGGCTGGGGGACCCTACGGCTGCTGATTGGGAAGGTGCAAGCCCTGCAGGACTGGCCCCGACCAACCACTAAGAAGCAGGTGAGGCAATTCCTTAGTTTGGCCGGCTACTATCAGAGATTTGTACCCGACTTTGCCACCATTGCCGCGCCCCTCACCAACCTGCTGAGGAAGGACCAGCCGCTCCAAGTCCGGTGGCCACCGGAGTGTGACAAGGCTTTCACTGCCTTAAAGAACGCGCTGTGCTGTGAGCCCATCCTCTACAGCCCCGACTTCAAGCGCCCCTTCGTGGTGCAATTGGATGCCTCAGCTGTTGGATTGGGGGCCGTTCTTGCCCAGAACTTTGATGGAGAAGAACATCCCATCCTGTATATAAGTCGCAAGCTGTTTCCCAGGGAGCAGAAATACGGGACAATAGAGAAAGAGGCACTGGCAGTGAAGTGGGTGCTGGAAGCCCTGCGGTACTACCTCCTTGGCAGCCCATTTGTTGCGATTACAGACCATGCACCCCTCCGCTGGCTCCAGCAGATGGAGACCAACACCCGGGTAATGCGCTGGTACTTTGCCCTGCAGCCCTTCGCCTTTACCGTTCAACATTGGGCAGGTAAAGAGCACACCAACACAGATACCTTGTCCCACTTAGGGAAGGGGTGCAGGCCAGCCCCAGAGACCGGGAGCTGGACTTAAGAGGGGGTGGTGTAGGAAGGCCATAGTGCCTTGCTTGGAGCTGGGCCTGAGGAAGGGTCACAACACCCCTTCTGGACAGAACCAGGCCCTGCAGGCCAAGCCACCTGGAAGCAGAGGGGCGGAGCCAGCGCCAGGGATGGAAGTATAAAAGGCTGGCCCAGCAGCTCAGTCAGGGGGAAGCTGCTGCTGGAGGCAGACATGTTGTCTTAGAGGCTGTGGTCTAGGCCTGACCCAGGCCCTATGGCTGTTTGGAGCAACTACGCCACCGACTGGAGCCTCCAAAGCCTACCTGGATGGCCGGGCCCAAGTGACTGGAGAGGGCTGCTGGGCCTTACTAGCTGGGAACAGCTACTTGAGCCTGCTGGGTGGGAGAGACCCCCTGAGGCCGGCCCTGACCTGGAGGAGCTGCCTGACATGGAGGACCCACAGGAGCAGACTGAACCTTGGGGACTGGAGGAACCCCTGGAATCCTGTGACTTGGAGGTGCTGCCCTCTGCAGATGACCCTGAAGAGTTTCTGGACCTGCCACCGGTCAATGGTGAGGGACTCGTAGGACTCCTGCACGTTGTCTACCCCAGCGACCCAGAGGGAAGCAATTGGATGCAGGTACCTGGGGACTAGGTGGGAGGAAGTAGCCCAGGGACAGCTGACTAGAGGGTGGCTGAGTGTGTGGCCAAACCAGTCAGTGTGTTGCGGCTGGATCTCTGCTGACTCAGTGGCAAAACGTTTTGCCACTGATAGGGCCCTGGGCTGGGATGCTATGGAGTCAGGTGGGCCTGCGTCCCCCTCCCCCATTCCTTAACCACCCCAGGAGTGCTGGGCTTCCTCTGAGTTCCCAGAGGCGGCCGAGCTTTACCAGCCCCACCTGCCAATAAGGTCGGGGGCTGTAGACTGCTTTGCTCGCCCCGCCTATTGGAAGGCCGGGGGCTGTAGACTGCTTAGCAGTCCCACCCTGTTTGAGGGCCGGGAGCTATAAAACACTTGTACTTGCCTGCCCTGCTTGAGAGTTGGGGGCCAAAGACCATTTCGCCTGCCCGCCCTGCCTGAGGGCCGGGGCAATAGACTGCTCCCCGCCTCCCCCGCCTGTTGGAAAGCAGGATTGGGGACTCCTTGTCAGCCCTGCCGTACATGAGGGCCAGGGGGCTACTGACTACAAAGTAAGCCCACCCTGCCAGGGTTGGGGCTACAGACTCACAATCTGCTAGGCTTATTCACGGTGCTGTGGCCTTCTTCAGAGCCTGGGCCCGAGGAAGAGTTGCGATGGACCTGTCTGCACTGTGCGACCAGCTTACAATCTGCCTATTTACTGCAGCCCACCAGTGACAAAGGATCATATTCTCAAAGGAATTTAGGCATCTATCTTCCATTGAAATGTGAGGACCTGGGCCAAGTTGTCTATTGTTTTCAGTCCTGGGCAGGAAGAATTTGGGTGCACTGAACTCTGTGCCATGCTTCTGCTGTAATGGGTGTGCTGACATTTATCAAAGCTCATATGCTTATGCTTGGAAGTCTTGGGGCAGGACTGGTGTGTTGACTAGGTAAACAGTCCTGTGTTCAGGCTCCCTTGCTCCTGCAGCATGCTTCCATGGCCTCCCTATTTTCCTGCCTACCAACTGTTTGGGGATAGGCTGTTTCCAGCAGGCTTTTCATCTGTAAGCCACAACTCCTCCATATCCGGTGTGGATGGAATCCTGTTCTTCTGTCAGAGGGATCTTCCCTATGAAGTTCTCTACAGGAGGGCAATCTAGAGCCCTTAGTGATGGTCTCAATGGCAGACATGAAGAAACGTCCCCAGTGAGCCCAGAAAGATGTGGGAGAGCCCTTGGATTTATAGTCTGGGTGATGACTGTCCTGGAATAACCCAAGAGATATAGCAGGACACATGGATACATATGCTTTCTGGAGCACATGTTCTGAACTTTCTCACACTACCTCTCCAACCCAGCAGCTCACCCAGTGCTGGCGGAACATCCCTCATCCACTTTCCTCTGTCCTGTCATATAGTCAGCACCCCTAGCTGGGAGGTGGGGGGACACTGCCCCTTCCTACTGGAACTTGCAACTATTGCTGGTGTGGGACACTGACTCTCTCACTGAATTAGCCGCTCTCATGGTGGGGGGACTCCTCCCTCCCCGCCCAAAAAGCCTCAGGGGAAGGAGATGACACACATCTTGACTAGCCCCTCCATCTCCGCTTCTCCTAAACTGAGGGAGATTTTTTTGGGAGCAGAGAGGTTGGCGTGATGAGCTGAGAAGTAGAATGGAAAGGCGGGGGTTTGGCTGGGAGCTGGAGCATGGGAAATTATCCATGGTGGTGTGGGGAGGGGGTAGGGCTGCAGGGAAGTGCGGGTCTCCACTGCCTGGGGAAGGGGAGCCAGAGCCATACAGAAACAAATGATGAAAACCCAGGTACTCCCACTTTCAATAAACAATGAAGAGCAAACTCTTAAAGTCTAAAAAAGTCA
This sequence comes from Emydura macquarii macquarii, assembly GCF_026122565.2. Classification (NCBI taxonomy): domain Eukaryota; kingdom Metazoa; phylum Chordata; order Testudines; family Chelidae; genus Emydura; species Emydura macquarii. Next base: position 717,352 of record NW_027131366.1, on the reverse strand, counting down.
AGGGAAGGAAAAGCCAAATAATCATAAGTATGTTTTTAAACAATACAGCAGGTGCCTTTTTGAGCAACCCCTGCTAGGAAAAGACTGTCAGTAATACTGTCACCCCTCTCCCTCTTGTCTCTTCGTAACCCACACTTGGAGCATCATGTCGTACCATGGCTGAACTCTCTTCTGGACAGGGATTTTATTATTTCTTTGCAGGGTGTCGAAGACGGGTTTGGGTAATCATCATTAATCACCAACACCACAAAATACACTAATTAGTGCCTTAAAGGTGTTATGGACTTGCTTTGGAGATCTTAAAGACTTTTAACCAAGACAGACCCTTTACAATATATAACCACATTGTATTTATAATTTTAAAAGTAGATTAGTATTTATTATTAAAATTGTGATTTACCTGGAAGGGTATTTTCATGTCTCCCCATTTAGGTACATTGTATCTGAGGCGAGAAAGTTCTTACCTAAATTATGTATTGAAACGATTAAATTATGTTATTCACATTATTTCAACGGCCCGTGTTATGGTTGCAATAGGGTATTTGTACATCCTCAGCACTCAGGGTAGACTGTTGGAGATAGGTGATATCAGAAAGGGGTGTGTGTGGGTGTGTGTGTTCGTTCAAAACACACCAGCCGCAAGTCTGTGGCTAAGGGTTGAACACATCCAATTATTCCCAGCCTACGCTGAATTATTTCCCTGGGATTCCTCTGCCGTTGCGGAGGAGGAAATACCGAATTGACACAGAAAGGCAAAAAGTTCATGTGATCAGGGAGGGGAAAAGGGTCTGTTGCAAAACCTCATTCCGCTCTAAAGGGCAGCGGGCGCTGTAATCTTCCATCTTTCCCGGATTTCTCTCCGAGCCCCCAGTGCGGGGCTGAGCAGAGCTTCCCCTTTAAGAGGCTGTTCCTCGTGAATGGAAATCCTCCTCTCTGGTCGAGCTCACTGTGCGGTTCAGCAGGGCCCCTCGTTCGGTCCCCCCTTTTCTCATCTCCCTCCACCCCTAACGCCAGCAGCAGCTGCCGGGGCCCTTGTCCCAGGGCGCGTGGCTCCCAGGCGCGGTCCAGGCCCCCGTCGGGTTATGTGGTGCTGGCTTTGCCCTTGCAAGAATGGTAGTGGCCGAGGGGTGGGAGGGACGGAGCTGGGCCGGCTGCTTGTTCCTTTGCAACGGGGGGGATGGGCTCGCTCGTCGCCGGCTGAGGGAAAGAGCAGTACTCGAAGGCCACCGCCATTGGGGCGAAACATTTCCACCTGGACAACATCATGTCCACCAAAGCGGAGCAGTGTGAGTAACGGGCCCCTGCCCCTTCCCCAGCGAGCAGCGGCTGCTGCGGGCTCGCTGGGGGCCTCCGCGCGCGGCGGGCCGGGCCGGGAGCGCGCGCCACTGTCCATGGTGCTGGGCGCCGGCGGCAGGGGCGGAGGGCAGCGGGGTGTCAGTGGGCGCGGTGCCGTCTCAGCTTTGCTAGGGGGCGCCGCCGGGCAGGGGGCCCCCCACGCCCCGCGCCGTGTCAGGGCGCTGGCGGTCTGTGCCCTGCAATTGATTTCACACAGCCGGCCGCGGGAATCCCTGTCACCTGCGCTCAGCGCCACCCGAGCTACATCGGAGGCTTTTCTGCCTCGCGTCAAGGCAGGAGGAAGGATGATGGAAGGTGAGCCAGGCCCCGGCAGCTAGGTCCTGTTCGGGCCTAGCTGTGTACGTGCGATCAGTCTCCCTGGCCGGAGCCCGTACATGGCAGCAGTGCGTTAAAGCTTCGCAGCCTTTGTTCAGTGCTGCCCATCGTTTTCAGGACCTGCCCTCTTCCCCAGGAAGCAATGCACTCGGTGGTACTTAACCTCTGTCTCCAAACACACCCACTCTCTGTTTTGGTTGCTTTTAATACCCCTTCAGCGTTTCAGCTAGTGCTTTGCATGCTACCAGTGAGGTAATATTTACCTGCTCTGTTAAAGTGAAAGCAACATAATTATGTGTTGGAGGTGAGGAGGGGAGGAAATGATTTATTGGCTTGACTTGTGGATTTAGTGATAAAATACTGAGTCTAACACCTCTAGATCAGTGGCTCTCAACCTTTCCAGATGACTGTACCCCTTTCAGGAGTCTGATTTTGTCCTGCGTACCCCCAAGTTTCACCTCCTTTAAAAACTACTTGCTTACACAATCAGACATAAAAATACAAGTGTCACAGCACACTATTACTAAAAACTTGCTTACTTTGTCATTTTTACCATATAATTATAAAATCAATTAGAATGTCAATATTGTATTTACATTTCAGTGTATACTATAGAGCAGTATAAACAAGTCATAGTCTGTAAGAAATTGTAGTTTGTTACTGACTTTGCTAGTGCTTTTTATGTAGCTTGTTGTAAAACTAGGCCAATATCTAGATGAGTTGATGTACCCCCTCGATGACCAACGTGTACCCCAGAACCAGTGCTCTAGATTATTAGCCCTGGTCAGTAATGACCCAAAGTGAGATGACGGCTTCTCATTGGTTTGTATGAATTGGACTGAGGTTTTAGCTTAGGTGTCTGTATCAAAAAGTCAACCAACTAATTGGCACAAGAGTCTCGGCAGAGAGCCCAAAGATTAAACTATCATAGAAAGTGATCTGCCCCCTGCATTTTAAGAGGTGGTCTACCCATTAAAAACTCATTGATGGAACAGGGAAGCTGGACCACTGCTCTTGCTCATGCCATGCATCTTCCGTGAATATACAGGGGTCATTGTTCTCTTGCCTTGTCTACTCTGTATTTTTTTCAAACTCTTTTCATTGTTGCTAACAAACACCAGGGGAGCTCCATTGACTTATACCCCAGAGTGACTGCAAGCAGACACTGCCATTTTAACCACCATGTTGTCTGGATCTGCTCTGCCAGCGAAGTCAGATGACATGGTGATTAGAATGCCAGCAGCTGGCCCACATCAGCACTCCCACTATTGTTACTGCTCTTAATAATTAGTATATTTGCTAATGCAATAGTGGGAAATTTTAAGAAAAATGCCACTGTAGAGCAGCACTGGGTCCATATAACCTTTTCTCCTGGTGTACTATCTTAATAGTGTGTTGTGACTGCTCTGTGATAAAGGGCTTAGCATGCTTCAGGCCATGCTGGAATCATTTCATCTGCCATTCTGGATGCTGTAATTCACTTTCCTCTTTGGTCCAAGTTGATTGATCTTCAGGTTATAGTGCAAATCCTTTTTTGTGTGTTTTTTCAAAGCCTTTGCCTAGTTGGGCCAAAGGGGCATCTTTTTTGTTTTGTTTAAATTTTTGAGGTTAATCTCTTAGTTAAAGTGGCTGATATTGTTGTCCTTTAAGTTTTGTGCTAATGGCTGCCCTAGATGCATCCTTTATAGAAGGTGCATTTTTATAAATAAAAAATTAAAGAGAAAATTCTGTACTCCCTCTCTGAATGATGCAATGATCTGTTCTTGCCCATTCTGCCACTTTATAGCTTCTCTGTTTCTCCCACATTTTCTGAACCTGCTCTTCCTTCTCATGTTATTCTCTGGCTGCCACGCTTCAGCCAGGGCACCCCGCCACTGGGCCCACGTTGTGAGGGAGGGGTGGGGCCAGGGGGGGAGCGCTGCAGCTGCCACGCTCCAGCCAGGGCGCCCTGCCGCTGGGCCCACGTTGTGGCAGAGGGGCGGGGGGAAGAGATGGGGCCAGGAGGGGAGAGCGGCTGCTGTGCTCCGACCAGGACGCCCCGTCGCTGGGCTCATGTTGTCTGGCTCCTTAACTTTTGGGCTGGCTCCTAGCTACAAAAGCAAATTTGTCAAGCTCTGGCCTAGATGGATCCTTTATAGAAGGTGCATTTTTATATATAAAAAATTAAAGAGAAAATTCTGTACTCCCTCTCTGAATGATGCAATGATCTGTTCTTGCCCATTCTGCCACTTTATAGCTTCTCTGTTTCTCCCACATTTTCTGAACCTGCTCTTCCTTCTCATGTTATTCTCTGGCTGCCACGCTTCAGCCAGGGCACCCCGCCACTGGGCCCACGTTGTGAGGGAGGGGTGGGGTCGGGGGGGGGAGCGCTGCAGCTGCCACGCTCCGGCCAGGGCGCCCTGCCGCTGGGCCCACGTTGTGGGAGAGGGGCGGGGGGAAGAGATGGGGCCAGGAGGGGAGAGCGGCTGCTGTGCTCCGACCAGGACGCCCCGTCGCTGGGCCCATGTTGTCTGGCTCCTTAACTTTTGGGCTGGCTCCTAGCTACAAAAGCAAATTTGTCAAGCCCTGGCCTGGATGCATCCTTTATAGAAGGTGCATTTTTATATATAAGAAAGAGAAAATTCTGTACTCCCTCTTTGAATGATGCAATGGTCTGTTCTTGCCCATTCTGCCACTTTATAGCTTCTCTCTCTTTCCCACGTTTTCTGAACCTGCTTTTCCTTCTCATGCTATTCTCTGATTACCTACATTGATATATGGAACAGTTCTTTCTGCTTCATACGCCCTCTCCACCAATACCATTTTTAATGTTTTCCCTTTTCATTATTCTCAGTCTTCTATGTTCCTCCACACCTAATATTCTTGGCCTGTTCTACTTTGAGCTTCCTCTTTCACTCACTTTGCTGGCTGCTATTCACTCTTTCTTCTCCTTATGCTGCTCTGGAGCCCTTGTGTTGGCACTGTCTTTTACCTACTTCTTTTAGTTTTAAGGATTCACCCCCTTTTTTGCAGTTTGTTGTGTACATCGGTTTTAAATGAGATTCACTTGTGGACCCAGATCATGGATTTCACCTCTGTTCCAGTCCTGAAGCTGGCTTTCTCCTCCTCATGATGCTTCAGGTTGGGGATCCAGAAAAAGGATTGTTCCCATGCCATTCCTAACCACTGAACTTCTGCTTTATAATATGTTTATCAGAGTTCCTCCCTGGCCTAGCTCTTTATGGCATTGTAAAGTGTTTTTATTTGCTCTTTGCAAAATTCCAAGACTCTTGCACCTGCACTTTTGGACAAATGGTGATGATTTCCAACAAGAATTGTACTGTCTTATGCACCACTAACAGGCTACCCCTCAAGCCTCAACTGATGCTGCCATTGCTATTGTCCTGCTTGGCTGACAGGCAAGAATTGGATTATCTCAGGTATGAGTAACAAACCATGATGAGTCCAGATGTTACCAGGAAACGACAGAAAAAACAAAAGTGAAAGAATACACTGACCAAATCAGTAGAGAGAAAAATTCCAGTCCTAATTATTGGTGGTGTGGAGCTCCTCAGGAATACACGACCAAACAACAGTTTGTCCCCTGCTGCTTTGAGCAATACCAGGTCATCCGAACAAAAGGTATAATGGTGAAAAATAAAGTCAATGATACTTGTCATTAGGCCTAACATCACAGTGCTCCTGTGGAGCTGAGCTATTGCACAGAATAACGTCCAATGACAGCAAACAACCTGAAGGTTGCCAGTTAATTCCCCCCACCCCCAATAAAAACTGGCATCTGCTCATGGTAAGTAATGTTCTGGGAATGCCCAGTTCCCTCCATTTTCCTACCCAGGACTTTGAAACAACCAAGGAAACCATTTCCAAAGAATCCAACCCAGACTTTACACTTGACTCAGTACAGGCTCAAAGAGGAGTTTGGGAGTTTAGTTACCACTGTGTAGGAGCACCTACAGTGTGGAGATAGTCATTGAAGCTAGCAGATATTTACTTCAACATCTGAAAATGTAGATTGCTAAAGCTGAGCTCCTAAATCCATATTTAGACACATCAGTACAAAAGACCTGATTTTCTAAAGTGCTGAGCACCTGTAGTTCCTATTGAAGACAATAGGATTTGTGGGTACTCAGAAATTTTGAAAATCAGTTACTTATAATCCAATGCCTGCACTGGATTTAGGATACTATTTTTAGGTACCACGATTTACAGTTTACTTTAGTGCTTTCATTCAAAAAACTCTCAGTAACCTCTGACATAACAATAACATTTCTATGGACTTATAGCAAAAGCAACATGAAGTGATTAATTTTACAAACAAAATTATCTAGCTATTGCATTATGAATGTTCTTTTATTTTGACTGATTTCATTTGGGCACTAACCCTTGTTGTAGAAATAAACAGGTTTCCTCCTTTGCATAAAACAGCACTCCCGAGATGCTTTGCCCTCTCTTGAAAGCAAGTGGCTGTAGAAATGAAGGTGGCTGTTTAAAATACAGCTTGACTAATAACTTTGGCAGTGGTTTTCCTGTTTTAGTTATGGACATCTGACTGCATAGCATGGCACCTGCAATGAACAGTACATCCAGTTGTGAGTTGTTCTTTGGTTGGGAGCTCTGATTTGTGACCTGATTATTTTACAAATCTGCTAGGCTTCATATCCTTTAATCCGGGGAGAGTGGCATCACAAACAACATTTAGTAAATAGAAAAGGTTCTCTCCTAATCTAATCTATGTATTTATATGACTCTCATTATCATGGTATCTAAGCACCTATGCAAAAGACATTCTGTTCTATGTACTCTAGTTGTCTAACAAGATTTTGGGAACAGGGATCTATAATCTTACATATTTGTAAAGAGTCAACTACACCTATAAGGCTCTATCAATAAACAGTAATGATATACATTATACGCAGGGAGAATACATGGGGTACTAGAAAAGTTTTATCCATTTAAATCTGAGGTGCCTATTTTGCTCACAAGTGGAGAACTAGATGCACCAGTTTTGCAAATCAGAATGTCATAGATATAGTGGTGGAGGGAAAGAAACCGTTCCTTTACCTTGCACAATCCCTGAATAAGATTTAACACATTCTTTATGCTATAGTCATTCAGAGCTTGTAACATGATTTTTGCTACTGGATTCTTTAGCCTTCTGTTTCATTGGTCACACCCATCTGTACTGTACTGTACTGAGTCCACTGAATGGATAGCTGAGGACAAAATTTGACTATAATGATCCAGGAGACCATCAATACCCAGCTTGGATGCACAAATGTAGTTTTTGTGCAAAAACCTTGCTTGTGCAAAGATGCACAAAATTGCACACTGGAAAAAAAGGAGACTTTGAGGGGACTTTTTTGTATTATCCCAATTCTGCTTCCATTGAAGTCAATGGGATTTTAACATTGACTTCAATAGGAACAGAGTCAGGACAGTGCTGAGTGCCTGGAAAATTCCACCCATAATGTTCCTCATTGTAGAAAGAAAAGTGAATATGCACTTTGGAGTTCTTTCTCTCTGAGAAAAGAGTTAAAGCATTTAAAATCTTTAGCTTTGCTGACAATTATTATGTCATGTTGTCCAGTCTCAGAGAATGACAGCAACAAAGTGACGTAATGAAGTAGCATCAGTGTTTCATAATAACAAAAATGTTGACCCTTTCCATAGCTATATTGTATTTGTTTGCTGTGGTATTGTACAGAAAGTAGGTGTGCCCTCTAAGTCTTGGCCTATAACTGATTTACATGTTGAGCTTTCTTTACAGTTAACCACACACTGGCTTTTATGGTAGAAAATAGAAGACCACCTGTCCATTTGCAGGTATTCTATCATGAATAAGGCTAATAAGAACAGGACTGTGTGGAATCAGTGGAGAAGATAGAATTCAACCACTGTTGAGATTTATTCCCGTCTGTCTCTTGTCATCATATGACAGTGGGAAACAACAGACAGAGTTGCTTTCATCTAACACTGAGCAAGGAACTTATTAGAATAAGGAAAATGCTATTCCTCCTAAAGCTACTATTTCTCTCCCTGCACTTCATTGTAGAAAAACTGCTCTGAATCATCCCTGACCCCACCTCCAGGCTGCCTGCTATAGATTTAAATAAACGGCTGCCTGCTATAGATTTAAATAAACGGTACATATATTCTTACATCATTGATTCACTACATGGCCCAGAACAAACCTCTGAGTCTTTCTCTGCCTCAGGTTATCCATCTATAAATTGACAGCAGTAATACTTATCTATCTCATGTGGGTGTTGTGTGACTTACTGAATCAATAATTATTGTTCCCTCTTTTTGACCCGAGTGGCTAGTCAAAATTTGGAATCCTGTAGGTATTCCACTTGGGAGCAGAAATAGGTGATAGGTATTTCATGGATACAGTTTATTTTGTTTACAAAGAATGTGCAAAGTCCTGTGTCTCTGAGCACAGAAGGAAACAAATATCTTCTTTTGCTCACAGCACCAAGAGCAGTCTTTTCAGCCTGAACCTCTGACCAAAAAGCTCTCTGCAGGTTTCTTCCAGGGTCATCCAAATGCCTTCAGCTACTCCTGCAGGCACTCTCTCTCACTCAGTCAATCTGTTCTTGCCTGACCTTAGTTTCAGTGTGATCTCTTTTCTGTTGCACCCACATACCTACTCAAAACAATACTAAGACAAGAGCTCCTGGGCAGGTTCTCACACACCTTTTATCTTAGTTGGGGCTTATGCTTATACTATAGTTGTGTTAATTGAAGCTTGAGTTCACGTCTACCAATCTCAATGAAATCTGAACTCAACCCATAACAAGGTTTCACCCAACTCATAACATTATGAATGAAGCTTGAGATCCATGAATGGAAAACACTAGACAGGCACTAACTGTTAGTTTGACTTGTTAGCACAGAGTAGGACTAAAACAGATTTAAAAAATACTGTATAAAATGCTTCCCTTTTTTCCTCCTTCATTGGCGTATTCAATTCATTCAGTCACTATAAAGGTTGGAAAGACTTGTCTCTTAGGTTTAGTTCACTGCATGAATTTTAACAACCCAATGGTGGTAGAAAACTGATACAGTGTCTTAATAACCTGAACTAAGCCTAATGAAAGTCTCTGTGTTTTTGTTTTTCTTATCCAGTTGCTTCCAAGATTCGTTACCTACAGGAATACCATAACCGTGTTCTTCACAACATTTATCCTGTGCCCTCTGGAACTGATATTGCAAACACTCTGAAATACTTTTCTCAGACTTTATTGAGGTAAGTTTTAAATTATGCTTTTTCAGAAAAAATGTTAGGGGAAATTTATTGATTTCTTCTTGGTTAATGGATCTTATGGATCAATGCTCGACCAGAAGGAGTCAGCTGAGTTCAATATAATACAAAATATGGTATAAATAAATTACTGTAGTGGCTGTTGCCCAATTTGCCCAGTTGAGCTGCTTATTGAGTGGCTGGTTCTAAAACAAAACCTGGTTTGCTTGGCCCTCCAATAGGTTAGTGGGGTGCACACGTGCTTAAAGTAAAGAAGAGAGGAGGTTGCTATAAAATGTCACAAGTTTGACTGTGACCTCTGATGATCCTAAAACTGGAGGATCCTACTGAAATGAGCCTTTGCAGCAGAACTAGGAGCTGAGCTGTCCCATAGTTCAATAGGCTCTCAGATGTGGATTTTGGTTCAGCCTATTATAGCAATGGACATAGGCCCAAAGTTTGGATCCATATCTGGATCAGAATGATGTTTCCAGTTCAGAGTTGCTCTGATCTAGGGATTTGGTTTAGTCCACTCTAGTTGTAATATATAAATGGGACTATGTCTACACTGATGGCAGCAAAGTTGCCGCTGTCAGATCGACTTATCTAGATCAATAGAGCGGTCAGTGAAGACCCGCTCAGTAGATCCAGAAGTCGATGTTATTAATCCACCCCCGCACATGGCGTAGCGCTGTGTCAACAGGAACACGGTTCCTGTTGGCGCAGGGCAGTGAAAACAGCGTGCAGAAGAGAAGCACAGCAGTCAACGGGAATTATGCAAGTTCTTTGTGTACTTTGCATAACTCCTGTCGACTCGCGGATCGCGGAGGTAAGTGTAGACAAAGCCTAAGTAGGTACTAAGTATGATTAGAGAATAGTTTTAGATAGGTGAGATGACCTTTCAACTTGTTTAAGAGAGCTATATAATAAGTATGGGACTTCATTAGGAACATTACAATTTTCCCACAATATAATGGATTCATTGACCTAAATTTTCAAAGTGGCTATAAGATGGCCTTTGATATTGCAGATGTAATTTTTTATATGCCCACATTTTTTGTGGCACAAGTTTTCATACACAGATAGTTGTGAGTTCAAGCTGCATTTATGTGTATAACTACCTGCACCTGCAAAAATATATACACTTGGAAAATTGTGCCCCTTGTTTCAAAGGCTGCTTTGGAAGTTTGGCCATTTATATTGTCCTGGAGAGAAGAAATATTCTCTCTTGCTCTAAAAAATGTTAACAAGCAAGTATTAAAACTGAATGAAAAACTCAGATCTTGTTTCTATGTTAAGTGAAAAAATATAGATGTATGCAGAAATCCCTTCTTGGCTGCAAATTCTCAGGAGCTTTGTCTATACTTCACATTCCTAGATTTCATGAACAGAATAATTTAACCATCATGAAATTTTTAGCTCACTGAATATTTTAGGGTGATGAACACACATGTGTTAATTTAAAGTTCTTTTTTAAGTCCAAAAAATGGAATGATGTTCAATTAATATGTTACATTAATAACCAAAAATCTTTAGAGGGATATTGAGAGTAGCTAGGAAATGTGGTTCTTATTCCATGTCAGTGTATTTTTAACTGGCTAATCAATGAAAACATTTGAAAATCAGGCAAACACTGCACATAAGACTCCGTGCAGCAAAACAGTCTCTGCATAAGCTCTGTGGGCCCCCAAGCTATTCAGCTGTGCAAATTGTTCTGGATTCAGAGCATGTACTCTCCCTCTCACCTCTCATTATGACTTGCTCAAGGCTATATACATTAGGATAATCCCTATTTGGGTGGAACTCCATTAGTGGCAGTACTGTTGGAATTTGCAGCATAGAAAAAAGATGCAAACATTTTTCCATTTTGTCACCTAACTCAGCTCAGAGCAGCACACTGCACAGTGTATTCTTGGTGACAAATTCTTCACACCATATGAGCATTCAAGTTTCTGAGCTGAGTGAAACAGCTACAGTTTTATAGGTTAAAAAAAGCAGAATTTAGAGGTCTGCACAACTCCCTTTTACATGTGACTGTTTTAAGTCTGCATAATTATTAATTCCATATGAAGGAAGTAATTTCATTTAACTTCTTTATATCATGCTAGAGTTTGGACTGAACCAAAATCTTGGTACTGAGTACCGTGAAATTGATAAGGATTGAGGTGGTGCTTACAGATCTGGATAATTTCATAGATGGCCTCTTTCTTTATAATGGACAAATCAAAATGCTGAATCTGAACATCCCCAAAGTTAGGGAGAGTGTATTAGAAATCCAATCATGGACCCAGAACTGAATTTCATATAGGCCACTACTTGTATCCTTAAAATAGGCCAGATCAAATCCCCAGTCCAGGTCTCCTTTAACTTTGGGGTGTTTGAAATCTGGTTCTGGCCCTGAGTACTGTAATGTGAGCCCACCACAACTTCATACACATTTTCACACTAAGACAGGAATTAGACAAAACACCTTACCCTACACTGAATGTGGCAAGTGGAAAGAAGGGAATGCCTGCCCAGTGTATGTAGTTTCCCTTTCAGGGACCTTAAATAGGCTTATCCTAAACAAACATGTCAAAATCCTGGCTTGCTCAAGATTTTGTTCACGGGTTTCCCTGAATGGCTCGCATCCCAAGTCTTCTTTCTGCCTCCCATACTAGGAACCTGTCCACAGTCGTTATTACACAGCGCAATATAAAACCTAGACAAATAAACCCCATTCAGTTGTTTAGCATACTAAGCCTTAGCAGATGTAGTTTTTGCAACCGGTTGTACCTTTTTGACAATACAGTTATTTTTCTGAGTTATAAACACATTGACTTAGTTTTTCCGAATGGCGTAGCCCCACTGTTTTGGGTCAAAGTCATATCTGGTATAATGCCATTAGCTTCAGTTTAGTGGCAACAGGAATTAACTCGGTCCTTTGGTTTATATACATTTGAATGTGTAACAGGCTCGGGAGGGAGTGGGAAGAAATGGCTATGATTGAAAAAAGTGAGGAATTTACTTTTTATGACTAAACATCATATAAAATCACCATACACAACGCATAACACATTGAATCATTTAACTCCTCCTCAATTTTCTCTTTGGGCAGAAGCATTTCTTTACATTACAGCATGAATTTAAGTTTCATGCATTACTCATTTCCAGCCTTTTCTCCCTCATTTGAGGATTGACCTAGAACATCATAAGCCTCTTGTAGAACACCTGCTTCTTTCTTGTTATCTTAGAAAAAACTCCCTCTGTGCACTTCTTAAATATAGACAAAATTCTTTACTTAATGAACAGTTAGATCTGCGCAAGATCTTTTTACTGCTTTCCGGTGTGTGGGGAAATGCAATTTCTCTTGCACCGTTTCTCAAAGAAACTCCTCTGGAAGGTAGCAAATTTGGAGAATGGCCTAAGTTGCAGCAAGGGTACCCAAATTTTGACCAATTGAGAGATGTATTGGCAACTCATTTGCATATAGTGGAACAGATTCTATATGGAGGTGGCCTACAGATATTACAGGTTCCAGCATATCATGCTCCATTTTGAGTAGAAAAGGGAATGAGCTACAGTGGCCAGATCTGAATCTGCAGCCAAACTTTCTCAAAGTACAGGAGAGTTATTGGAGCTGGAGTTTTGACTGGTCACATTATAGAGCTTGGGGTCAGCTGCAGATCCAGATCCATAGGTCTTCTGAGTTTAGGGGTGAGAGGAACTCATCTCTAATACCTGAATTGAATAGAAGGCCTCTATGATCAAGATGGATATTGTATGCTGGGAACTGTAGTCTCCATGAGTCCCACTTCCATATTAAGGATGTTAGCCATCTCTGCCTTACACTTTCCAAAACAAGGATTTATTAATGCTATAATGTCCCTCCTGGAAGGATTGCTCTTGGGGGGCAGCACTTCTGGGGAGTGAGGTCTGTTGGCATGTGAAGGAACTGGAGATGGTGGGTAACTGAGTAGTATCTGTTCGCAGACAGGAGTTGAATGTAATTTAATACCTGTACATCTTGAATCAGGAGCTGCAAAATGTAGCAAATGAAAGTCAAACAAATTAAAAAAGCAAATCAGAAAAAGAAGAATCAGCACTCTGATAATTCGCTTTTAAAATCCTCATGGATCTTGGCCGGTTTACTGATCTGATATAATAAAAATGGTCATAACAGTCTTATTATCACTTTTCTTGGACTGGACATTGGGTAACAGAAACCAAAATAATTTACAGAGACCAGGCACAATGAGAAAAAATAAATGATTCAGTAACTTTTCTTAGGGTAGATTATATTGTATCTACTGTATATAACATCTGCATACTTGACAGATCAGGCATGCCTGACTGTAGCCATCTTTCCTCAGAGATGTAATTGTAAAGACTTTAATATATAAGGCAAATAAACCAGACCCTCTCTTGCAAACACTTAAGCACATGTGAAACTTTCTCTTGTGAGTTGTCGTGAGTAGAATTACATGTGTGTTTAAGTGTTTGGAAGATTGGGGCCTGAATTCTGTTCTGTGTATATGGAGGATTTTCAAAAGCGCTTACCATTGACCTAACTCTGCTCCTCTGAAGTCAATGGATGTTTCTATGCCACACCTATACTTTACAACTTTTAATACTGACTTCAATGGGAGTAGAGTTAAGCCAACACTGAACACTTTTGGAAGCTCACCCTACAGGTAAAGCTGATATAAAACAAGTGGAATATGGTTTAATATATTAAAATAGTGTATGATACTTTATGGGAGCATGAAAAGTTTATTAGCTAACCCTATAATGCATATTCACTTTCTATTAGGTGAGCCAAAATATAGCTTTGTTGCTTAAGCAGCAATTTATTCTATTTTTAAAATTAATAATCATTTCAGAAATATTGGACTAACATGTTTATAACAATTTTAAAAAGACATAGCAAGCTGGTTGATTTTTAGCCTCTATTTTGATGCCCATTAAACCATTTTTAATTTTTGAAATGATCTTTCCTTTAGTTTGTAGTGAGTTTTGTTGAATAATAACGTAAGTAGCAGCAGGAATGTATGATAACACACTGTCTGATGTGCAGTTCTATAACTGGTATTGCTTGCATAGCCCTTAGATTTGGAAGTAACTATTTACCAAAAGAGTGTTTGTATTCATAAAATAAAATGTTTCCTCCCCAAACATGGGCAAAATTAAAAACACACATAAACAACCATTATCATTAGCTCACAAACATATGCTAAAGATCATCTACTATATATTATTTTATAGCTTCTCCAAATGTAGTTTAGTTAACATTTTAGAAATATTATATTATTTCTAAATCCATGTGCCTGTTGAAACTTCATTATCTCAAATGATACTGATGGAATGTCATGAAACAGTATCATAAAATACATACAGACATTATTTTGATGCAATAAACATGTGATTTTTAAGACTATCTTAACAAACCCACATGTTTATTCTTTGCTAAAACATGTTTCTGAAAGTGCCACACCTATATTTTACAAGTTTTCAGTCCCTTGGTTCAGATAATCTTACTGAAAAAGTATTTCCCCCAAACCTTTTCAGAGCAAAATCCCTAGCTATTTGGACACAGCTATTCTTTTCATAGCAAGCTATTCGATTCCCAAATTTTGCTTCACTGTGAAACATGGGTATGGCACTGAAACATGCATTTTTATATTTTTGCTCCTTATGAACCAGATAACACATGAGATGCAATGGAAATTTTCACAAATGGCAATTTTTAATTTTATTATCTTGAAGCATGGAAGTGAATGGTTGCTAGATTTGCAAACACACTGGTATTGGTAGAAATTGCATCTGATGTGGGGTGTATCTGGTGTTTTATTATTTGTTTTATAGTGTCATTTCAATGTAATGTGCTGTTCTTTGTGTCTTTGTTGTCTCTTTTTTTTCTTTGTCCCCCCAACAGCATTTTGTCCCGCACAGGGAAGAAGGAGAATCAAGATGCCTCCAATTTGACAGTGCCCATGACCATGTGTCTTTTTCCTGTGCCATTCCCACTCACCCCATCTCTAAGACCACAGGTCAGTTCCATCAACCCTACTGTTACTCGCTCCCTCCTTTACAGCGTCCTGCGAGATGCTCCATCTGAACGTGGCCAGCAAAGTCGTGATGCTCAGTTATCAGACTACCCCTCATTGGACTATCAAGGACTTTACGTGACACTGGTGACTCTGCTGGATCTAGTTCCTTTGCTACAGCATGGTCAGCATGGTAAGCAGGCCTTTGAATCCTTACTGGACACGTAGATCCTGTGCTTTGAATCCATGTGTGGTACGTAAGGCCTGGTCTACACTACACAGTTAGGTAGATGTAAGCTGCCTTGTGTCAACCTAGCTGTGGAAGTGTTTTCACCTAAATTTGGTTCCTGCCTACAAAAGTGCCTAGCTGAGTCATGGTCGATGCAATTAGGTGACGCAGTGTCAGCATAGACATTGCATTGCTTACATCGACTGTTACTGGCTTTCAGGAGCTGTCCCACAATGCTCCACACTGACAATACAATTGATACAAGTGCTCCTGGTGAGGATGCGCACCACCAACACAAGGAGCCAAGTGTGCACGCACGCGCATAAGTGATTAAATAACTGCAGTGGCTGTATGCCGAGGTAAGTTAAGGCAACAATTTTGTAGTGTAGACATGGCCTTAATAAAATAATAGAGATGGGCCTCAACTGATCTGGATTTTGAACTTCTTTAAAAAAATGGAAGTATTTTGATCTGGCCTTTTGGTTTGACTCCACTGAAGAAGCAGGGCCTATTTGCCAATTGTGGATCTGGCTTTGGGTTTGGATTCTGGAGCCTGCTAATGTTCAGGGATGTGCAGATCAGTGGGTTTGGCACAGGCCCATCTCTAAGTAAAACGCAATGTAGATTTGATAAAAGATCTTAATAGCATTTTAACGATGTAATAGAGACTGGATTAAATGTCATTGGGTAAAAAGAAAGGGTTGTGAGTCTGAATATACAGAAAAAGAATTTTTTGTACAGCGTTTTGAATCAGCTCATCACAAAATTTATGAGATTGTGGTCACGTGTTGCTATTTATATTGTTCTTAGTCAATTCCTCCAGTATTCAATTTTGAAGACTGTGGTTATCTTTATTGAAAGCCTGGAGCCCAGTTCTCCCCATCTCAGGATACCAGTATCTACCATGGTTTCCATGGGTGTTACTTGTACACTTGAGGTGGAGAGAACTGTGTTCCAGGCTGCTAAGTTCTGGTATGTCTATGAATTAATTGCAGGAAAGTTTTCCCTGTTGCTTTCAGAATTCCTTTTGGATTGATAGTATCATATTTTGATTCCAATAGAGATATAGAAAGAGATGGTATGATGTATGTACAGCAGATTAAAATTTACAATGAAACTCGTCATTTATTTCTTCCTTCATTTTAGTAATTTCTTTAATAAAATGTAGTTATCAGAACAACTTTGATCTGTTGGGCAAGAACAATGCTGTTGTGCCTTCAGCCAGACCATCTGTATTTTGATCCTGTCAGATTTTTCTGGGCCATATCTGTACCTAGGACATATTGTGTGAGATGCTGAACATCTTTTGCAAGAGAGAGACACTCTGCATCCTGCAGTATCTGGCCTTTGCATGGAGGACCTTTAAGGAACACTAAAATGGAGTACATTAATGATTGTTAGAACTTATAGAGTGCTTTTCAGCCATAGATCTCTAAGTGCTTTACAAAGGTGGGTATAATTATTCCCAGTTTACAGATGGGGAAACAGGCACAGGCTGCCTAAGTGACTTGCCCAAGGGCATACAGTGAGTTAGTGGCAGAGCTTGGACTAGAAACCCAGGTGCTGCAGGAGCTGTTTTTTGTGATTTATAGGAATACAGGAATTGCCAGAATGTATCAAGCCTCTAGTCCAGTATCCTGTCTCTGGCTGTGGCCAGCACTAGATGCTTCAGGGGAAGGCAGATGTAGGAGAATCTGCCCCCACATATAGGTCTGATCCTGATCTCTAATAGTTAGAGATTGGCTTAAGCCCTAAAGCACAAGGTTTAATATTCCTTCTGTATAATTAATTATGATAACTCTGAAAATATTTGATATCCATATAAGTATCCAATCCCATTTTAATCTTGGTGAGTTCTTAGCCTCAATGACTTACAGTGGTAATGAATTCAGCAGTTTAATCACAAGTTGTTGAAAATACATTCTTCCCTGTGAGTCAGCACAGAACTAGAGCCCCAGTCTGCTCTTTGAATGAGATTTAAAATTTTGATTCTGATTTCCTGTGGCCGTGAACACTTCTATTGCACTTTTTGCAAGATGGGTCAGTTAATATACCAATGTCCTGGCCAAATTCTAACTCTGATAATGACGTTCTCTCAACCTAAAACCACACCTCCATCCCTGCTCCTGTGTTGGTTATACAGCGTTCATTTTCCCTCTAAACTGTTGCTATTTGCTGTTAAACAACTGTCTCCTTCCACTCTAGAAGGGAACTCATTATAATGGTGGGTGAAGTGATTCCTGTGTGGTGTTTAAATATCAACTAAATTTGTAAACAACTTTGGGAGAGAGAGGCAATTTAAGTGTAAATTATTATGATAGTTTTGTAAACAGTCAAATAAAAAACACATCTTTTTTTTCTAATATAATGATGCTCTGTTTATTGAATTTTCTTTGACAGATCTTGGACAGTCAATTTTTTACACAACGACATGTTTGCTTCCTTTTCTTAATGATGACATCCTGAGTACTTTGCCCTATACAATGATTTCAACATTAGCCACCTTTCCACCATTTCTGCACAAGGATATTATAGAGTATCTCAGTACATCTTTTCTGCCTATGGCTATATGTAAGTGGAGTTCATTCTAATAATGTTACATTTCAGAAAGAAAGTAGGTTTTTGATATAATGTTAAACCATAGTTATCAATGTTTTATTTATCATGGGGATGTGGTTACATATTAATCCACTTGCTTTACCTACAAAAAATAATACAGTATGGCTGCTCTAACCAGGGGAAATAGTTATACAGCATTTCGACTTTTTATATTGTATAACTAGGTTATTTCTTTTTCACTTAAAGAATGAAATAAAGCATCTTGAAGTGCTATATTGTACTTATTACACACAGAGAGCTTCCACTGACAGCAGTGAGAGTCCTGAATACAGAGCAAACGTACACTATGTTCCTTAAAATACAGATGCAACAGCAATATGTATAACATTTGCATCAGGATAAAATTCTGCCTTTAGATGCACATCAACGACTACTGCCAATATAACCGATGGACATCCAATGGCAGAATTTGACTCCATCTATTTATCTGATTGTTTTGTACTAAGTAATTATGGATGCCAATGGAGTATGTTCTAACTGTAATTGACAGGAATGGATCTGATAGGCAGTTGCTTTTCTGCTTTTCTTTTAAAGGATATTGAATTACTGCATAAAAGTCAAATCCTTGCAAGCTGTGGATCCAAAGCAGTACTGACTAGCTGTATTTTGAACACACTCTATATACCCGATAAAAACTTGGTGACTGTTCAGTAACTGCTTTAAATACTCTATACATCTTTTCATGTTTCACAAATTTGAGAAAGGGGACAACAACAAGAGTCAGTTGCACCATAACCAGCAAAATTCCCCTTTCTTATCTGCCCTATAGATCTGTGTTGTTGCAGTGTTGTTGTAGCCATGTTCATTCCATGCTATTAGAGAGACAAGGAGGGAGAGGTGTAATACCTTTTATTGCACCAACTTCTGTTGGTGAGAGAGACAAGTTGGTCCAATAAAAGATACTACCTCTCCTACTTTGTCTCCTTTATAGACTTTTATCTAAGACTATGAACTATTTCTGCATTCAGAGCTCCATTAATAGTACTGGGAGCTTTGCACAGCAAATGTCTACAGAATATTGGAAGAAGCATGGTTTAGTGTCCTAATGCGTAGGACTCTGGGGAGGTCAGTCATCTAATATTCCTGGCTTTCCCACAGATTTGCTGTGTGACTTTGGGCAGGCCACTTAACATCTCTGTACCTCAATTTCTCCATCTGTAAAATGGGAATAATAATACTTCCCTATGTCATGAGGATCTTCTGAGGCTTAATTCTATAATGTTTTGTAAAGTTCTTTGAAATCATGCATGGAAGTGTTGTTGTAGTCATGTTGATCCCAGAATATTAGATAGAGAAGGTGGGAGAGGTAATATCTGTTATTGGACCAACTTCTGTTGGTGAAAGAGGTCCTGTAGAATTACAAATCAATATGCAATACCCTCACTGTGGTGTAAAGAATCTTGCACTAAAGCGTTTATCTATCCATTATGCTAGCCTGTGAAAAATGCATCCAATGTATAACTTTTTGTAGAGTGCGCCTCCAATCTGTATTTCCTCAAATCTCTAAAACTGTTCTCCAAAACAAGTTATTAAGTCTAATTATCCCTTAAGTTAAATGGATATCAGTCCCTCAGTGGATATGGTACATATGTATCTGAGAACAGTAGTTAGCTAATTGCCTTTTTCTCACACAGCTTTGATCAAATCACTGTATAAATCATGCCAACTCTATATTTTGTTTCTAATAGTGCATGGTACCTTTTCTCTATAGACTGTATTTTAAATGCTAGGTCAGAACTTCCGGAGAGTACGTATTTCGCAATATAAATTCTCACAAACAGATTGTGCCATAATAATATGGGGATTGTTTTGAGCGGCATGTAATTACTGGGATACTGACGTGGCAGAGCAGTAATTAAATCAGAGGTAATATACTTATGGTGCTTTATAATATACTCGGGGTATCAATTAGATTCATTTGATGAGTACTATGGTCTGTGGGTCCAGCCATCTGTAGCACATTGCTGAACTGCTTCTCAGCTTTTCTTCCACTAATCTCACTAGCTCAAGCAGCTCATAATGTCAGCAAAGGGCTCCTCTAAGCCTTTGCTTTGAACTCTGTTCCTGCAATTGATATCAGGAGATGAATGATGGCAGCCCAATAAATACCCTCAATCTTCAGGGCTTTTCCCAGGATCATACCCGGTGGTGACCAGTGGCTCAACATTGGTCAGACAGAGGAGAGCAGCAGAAACTCCAGCTAGGGCCTATTAGGCCTTATCCACAACAATCAAAATCATAGCTCCCATGTTAAAACACTGCTGCTGGTATCAGTGTCCTAGTATAGTTACCCCAGCTAGTGAGTAATGGGATTTTTAAATCTGAGAATAGTATTTAAAATTGTGCTGCCTAGGGACTAATCTATACTATAGACTAGACCGGCAACAGCTAGCACCCTACTCCTCTCCACCCCCTCCCACCATTCTTCAACACCAGTCCTCTCATCATCCCCATTGCCCCACTCGATAGCTTCCCATTGTTTCCCCCAGGACCTAAATCCTAAAAGCAAAGGATTGTGGGATATAGTATGTTGTGGGCTGATATTTTGGCCATTTTGTGGGTTGCAGACTGAAAAAAATTGAGGGAGCCACTGCTCCATAGCAGGGTTTTGCTACCACAACTCTTTAGAAAGAAACCTTACTATTCAGGGGAACTAGGCTAAAACCCTATGATCAAACACCACATCTACAATAGTCTTTCTTTCTTTTGCCATCAGAGAGCTTTTACCCCACTGTGGTTTTTTAAAAAAATCCATGCAGCCCTCATTATTTTATTTGTGTCGGTCAAAATCTAAACTGTGTGGAGATGTCATCTAATTTTTCTTGCTATGTACTAGGAGATATTTTTTGCTTCTCTTTAAGTGGGATCTTCAAGGAGAGAAGGAGTGCCTGCACACGTCAATCTATCTGCATCATCAATGCTAATGATTGCAATGCAGTATACATCAAATCCTGGTATGTATAAATAAATGCACCATTGTTTGTATCTCTCTCTCTGTTAAGGTATGAGTCATGAAATATTACGTCAAAGAAAGTGCTTGAGAACTCAGCTTGCTGGAAGTTCAGACAATGGGAAATGTTCCTCTCACCATGCTGGCATTATGAAATGGGATTTAAAAATAGTCCTTTTAGTTAAAACTTGGCATTTCTGAGACTGGTATTTGAAGCAGCTATGTTACAGATAACTAGGCTTGTCAGAATTCAGTTTTTATTTTTGTATATAATTTTGACAGATAATGTTAATTGTTTATTTTTAAGCATTTTCCCCCTATTTTTATCCATTTAAATTTTCACAGATGTGCAAAATAATGGGTTTTAAGCATTTTTTCCAATTTCTATTGATTCAGATTTCCACAGTTGTGGGAATTGGGGGATTAGAGAATGGGGGCAAGGGTCAGACAATAAATATCTAGTGACAGTAGATGGTGAGACTGAAAAAGTTAAAGCTTTATAACCATTAAAACACAAATTGTCAACATCGCATGTCAAAATATACAAAATAAATACTCTTAAATCCAACTCTAACAAGTTCTCAAGCAGCATTTTTCTTACTCTCCCTATCTGTAAATTTTGATTATTATTGATGGAAATATTTTTTTCATTGGTTTGTGCATGTATGGTGAAATTGAGACTTTAAAGCAGTCCTGCTTATTCTAGGTTAACATCAGAAAATGGGTCTAATATCAGTGCTTAGCAATAGTTACTCAACACTATCAGTCATAAGTAAAGGTAGATAGAATCTATTATATTGTCTCATATACTGGACTCCTATACTGCTGGAGTCACAATTGTTGCTACTTTTTTAGCAAGACAGTAATTGCTGACTCCAGGCTCTAAAATAAACTGTAATTAGTGTAATTGTAATTTAAAAGCACCTGAAGACAAAATCTAATCTCTCTAACACTGGTGCAGCCCCAGTGAAATCAGTGAGGTCACACTATTGTGAAGACAACATTTGACCCATAGGAGTTGACTCTCTTTACTGTAAACAGCTGTCTCCTATTCTATTTATTTATTAAGTTGTGTAGCTATTGAAATGCACCTCGCTGTCTGTGTCATGAACATGTGAAGAAATCTTTCACAATACAACATAATTAATCAATGCTGAATAAAAGTAGGCCACAACCTAGAAATAAGCTATTTATATGACAAAGTTTAAACATGAACTAGATTTTTGTTTGAAATATTTTGCTTTTGACTCCCAGTTCTCTGCTCTAACTACAGCGCTGTTACACCAGAGCTGAATTTGGCACTATATATTTACATATTGCCATAAAAACAAGGTCTAAGTGAATAGGCAGACATTCCTAAAATCAGATGTAGGCAAAGGAACTACTCCATATCTGTGCAAAGAGTCAGTGCCACTATTTGGTACACTAGTAATTCTCACCATTTTACTGCATTTCTTGGCATCAACAAATTACTAATATTTAATTTATAACTCCAGGATAATGAGCCCTTAGCAAGTTAAATTAAACAAAACGTAGAGTCAAGCAACTAAACTAAATGAGACACAAGCCATTTCTTGAATTTGAGTTTCTATTTCAGTGTCATGCTTATATGGTCTTTTCTCTCTCAGTGTATCACTGTCAATTACTGGAATGCCTCATGAAGTATAAGCAAGAAGTATGGAAAGTAAGTTTGTATATACCAATATATACCTTACATAGACAATGTTGTTTATACAATAATGAAAACCAGCCGGTTTGAAAACTGTAGTCACTTTGAGCCAGGAAGTCAGAAGTAGTAATCTCCATATGTGATCCTCTTGCTGAATCTGGGGCAGGAAGGTATTGGTGCTCAGATTGGAATTTATAGATGCTGTTTCATTGTTTCAAATCAGAGCCTGTTTTCTGAATCCTGCTTGAATGTGGCTCAAGTTGGCAAAAATCTCGTAAGAGCAAATGATCTTACCAGTTCATATTGGACAGAATTTTTATGAGGATGGTTTGTAGATATGGAGTAGCACTGAGGCCAGAGGTGATTTAATCTCCATTTTGACCTCAAACCTGTACTCTTATCCTTAGCTTGAACTAAATCTGGATCCAATTATGGATTCAAACACCACCTTTTGGGTCCGCATCTAGAGAGAAGGCTTAATTTGCTAAAAGTTATTCTATATTATATGCATTGTGGTAGCACGTGGAGGCCCCAGTCAAGATCAGAGATCCATTGTGCTAGGTGCTTTACAAACACAGTGGTAGAATTTGTCATCTACTCTCTCTCAAAGAATTTGCAAAGGGTGGAATGCAGACTATAAAATGTATACAATTTTTATATATTTATGTACATTTGAAAACATACATAATGTTCTGGAATGAGTAGTGTTTTCTTACCATACCAACTAAACAGACTACATGTGTCTTTCCTTAGGACTTGCTGTATGTAATAGCTTATGGCCCTTCTCAAGTAAAACCTCCGGCAGTACAAATGCTATTCCACTACTGGCCCAATTTAAAACCGCCTGGGGCAATAAGTGAATACAGAGGGTTGCAGTATACAGGTAAGTGCACAAATCTTTATATAAATCAAAATAAATACAATAAATGAGGTAGTCTGCTGTGTACTACTGTTAGCTAACTCCTGTTGAAGGGATCCCTGATACGGTATTCTGTCGGTACATATATTAAGTATAAGCAGTGTTTATTGCAGTGTGCTTTCAAAAGGTGATGATAATCGATAGTAGTTATGGGTAGTAAAAGCTGGGTTCATATCTAATAAATATAGCATGTTAGTCCCAACATTAACCTGATAATCCTCTCCCCATAAATCTACAGTGCAAAGACCCAAAATGGGATATAAACATACCCAGTAGGTCCCAGAAGGAACCCATTCCATATCCCTTTCCGCTGCCACTTTGGATACTACTTATGTCTCATTTGTTATAGCTGCTGCTGTTGCTTTGACTTCTCTTTTAGCTATTAATGCTAGTGGAGTCAGGTGCTGTTAGGTGCAAACAGAGCTCAGTTCCCAGGGCTGGAAAGGAGGATGTGAGAAATCAGGAAGCGAGACACAAAGCTGACTAGGTGGATGGCACAAGGTCTCATGCCCACCTTCTGCTGTGCCTTTTGCATCGTACATTGATAGGGGGCTGTGATTCTGCTGGGGTGGTTCTTAAGGAGGGGAACTTCCTTTTGCTGCTTGTCAGCTTTAACCCAGTCTCTCTGCTTTGAAGAATCATATTTTAAATGTTGTATTGTCTTTTTAGATTTTTTCCCCTTCATTTTGAGTACAGCTGGGCTGGCAGCAGGACCTTTGTGAACTTGGGTTAGGACCAAATTATGCCACTGGAATGCATCTCTAATATTTGATTACTATCACGTGCTCCATAGTATCCCCTCCCCCTTTTAAATGAGATTAGATTATTGGGATTTAAACGTAGTTCTGGTTTGTACATTACTTGTCTGTGATGTTGTTCATTGTATTATTATGTATTAAATTGTTGTGCAGCCCGTGTAGGGCTCGGTTGTGTCTTTAGGACACAGTATTGCTACCCTGAAGAGATCAAAAATTATGATTCAGACCCCAACAAATCCTGAGATTGTCCCAAAAAATCACGGGTTTTCTAAAATAAAAGATTCTGTTGTGTGTTTTTTGCTCTGTCTTCTGATTTTTGAACTCCCCCTGCCCATCCCCAGTGTGTGTGTGACAGTTATTGTTGCCAACGCTCCCATATTTATTGGGTAAAGTGATTTTGGCTCCTGCTACAAGGAGCTCTCGCCCTCACATCTGCCTTTCCCCTTCCAGCCATTAATTTTGCCCCCTCAGTTCATCCCTCCCCCCTCAGTTCATCCCCCAGCCTCACCTCTGCTTCTCTGTGGTTCTTCACCCACCTCTCCCAGGCCAGGGGGACTGCAGCAGGGTGCCCTCTCCCCTTTCCAGTCTGAGGGGCAGCTTGAGAGGCTGTGGAGGAGCACTGAGGCCATCCTGTCCCTCACATTGCTCACAGGAGGGGATGGAGCATCCCTGAGCAGCTAGTCTGTTTCCCACTCCCATTCTGTGAGAATGGGGTTTCCCCACCCCCCAGGCAGGGCTCAAATTCCGTAGAGGGCTGGAGCTCATGACAAAACCCGAGCTTTGAGGACACAGCCTTTAGTGCGGGTTGGTGTGTTGCTGAGCTGCCCCAGGAACAGCTTAGGGAAAGAAATGTGCTTCAAGGAACCGCAATTTCCAGCCTGCTCCTCTGTGCTCCTGGGGGGTAGTCATCATAAATTAACCCAAAGTCTGGGTACCGTGAAAGAGAGAGGAAAGGACTGCTGGGGAGGGGTCCTATTCCTGCTTTATATTCCTGTGTGGGGGAGTACGGCCCATCTGATAATATAATCCTTTGTGCTTTAGCAGGCGGGCATGTTATGCATTGTCGTTACTATTATGCTTCCTAGGGCAGAGGTCATGTCTTCCTTTGTCTTTGTACAGCACCTAGCCCAATGGGGCCCAGTGTGGATTGGAGTGTCTGGGCACTAGTGTAAATAGTACATATGAATAATATTTATTTGTTTGTTAATCGGCTGTGTTTTGGTTTTGCAGCATGGAATCCCATCCACTGCCAGCACATTGAATGCCATAATGCAATTAACAAACCAGCTGTCAAGGTACCGTCATCTCCACATGACCAGAACTTTGCCCAGTTGAGGGCCTTACTGTACATTTTCTGTAAACCCATGGGTTAAAGATAGGGCCACATTTTGCCTCTGGTCACACACTGATGTCAGTAAGACTTTTATGTAACCAAGGGCCAAATTTGGCATAGAAGTCGCTTGCAGTTACCCAGATCTTTAATGGCCTGCTTTTGCTCCTACTGAAGTCAACTGCAAAACTCCCACTGAGTTCCATAAGAGCAAAAGCAGGAACTAAGATGGCAGCATGGCCTGAGGAGATGAAAGGGCCCAGGAACACATCTTGATTTGGATGGCCTACATAGCCTGGCTGCTCAGAGGAAGATGGAATATTTCATCCTGGAGCCTGCATGAGCTGTGTCCCTATATTAATATGAGGATGGTTGCAGTCCACATGGAAAATCTCTGGAGTGGTTTCTGGCTACCTCAGTGTTATAATTAGTAATATTTTTGAGAAAACGTATTTTCAAAGTGCTTTACAAAGGAGATAAATAGCATCCTCCCCATTTTACAGGAAACAGGCATCACAGAGAGGTAAAGTGACTTGCCCAGGGTCATTCAGGGGGCCAATAGGAGAGTCGGGGCTAGAACTCACATTTACTGAGTCCAAGTCTGGTGCACACTGCCTCCAGTAAAGCTATTTATTTATGACCTAACCAATGTTCCAGGCTTTGTATAAACATTAAAACAATTAAACTGATCAAAACGACACTTGATGGATCTTTCCCTCCCAGCAAACTATTATCACAATGTATTATAATTGCAGAAAAGATGTTCACACTTGACCTCCCTGCTCCCAACATTTTCCACCCAGCATACCCCAACCGCTGCTCCTCATCCAGCCCTTCCCAGTCATTGCCAGTTAGGTTCTCTCATCACTAGAAGAAGTTAACTGGCAGGTGTTGCATTGTGTCCTAAAGGTCACCACAGTCAGACTCTGACCATTCAGAGGGGAGAATAATTCTTAGTGAGATTTACAGTTCCAAGGTTTGTACATGAAAATGCTTAGTGTCTTGAATTGACTTTCATCTGAACTACTTTTTGCTGAAGAAGCAAGATCCCAGCTATGTGGAGATATGTGAATTGAGGCCTATTCTCTCTTAGATTCATGCACAAGCTCTTGTTGACAGAAAGGTGATGAAAGTTGTACCCAAAGAAGAATATACCCTTTGTCACTCATAATTTAATTTAGAATTGATATTATGATGTGTCTGTTAGCGATTGCCTTTGGTCTCCACTGCCCCCTTGTGGCGAAACTGGGTGATACAGAAAGGCTGCTTCAGTTTGTGTCCTTCTCTGGCAGACCTCTCACCGTCCAGTGCTCATCAGTCCTTTGCCATGACCCTAGCCCTCTGGCTGGATTGCTGGTAGTTCTTTCTCCCTTTCAGGGTGCTAATGAGTCCAATGCTTCAGGAAGCCAGTCACCTTAGATGAGGGGCATACAATCATTTACTCTGAGTGTGGCCCGCTTGCTCAAGGCCTTAGTAAACTCTCCTGATGGGTTTAGTAGGGGAACACAGACCTTCCCACTCTCTGGATTTCAGGCCAGGAATCCTGTATAAAGTGGTTGGTGCCAATTTCTCTCAGACCTTCACTGTTTCCCTGGTGTGCTTCCTAACGTGCTCTTCCTGTAGACTGTTCCTCTAGTTCACACCTTGTGTCTTCTCCTTCAGAGGTCTGGTTTCCTGGGTGGCTTCTCACTGGTCTGTTACAGCCACCTCCGGCTCTCTGTGGCTCCATAGCCTCTCTGAGACTCCCCAGCCTATACTTCAAACCGTCCTTATGATTTCCCTTCGTAAGGCAGGAGTGTCCCCCAGCCCTCCTCCTGAAACTGGGGTGGTAATTCAAGCCATCAGCATGTTCCTGTTTCAGACAGGAGCAGGCCCAGATTAATGATATGCACTCTGTGAACTTGCACAGGGCCCACCAGAACACAAAACAACCCCCCAAAAAACAGATGAGCCCTCCCCCGCCAAAAAAACCAACAACAAACAAACAAAAACCCACCCCTGATTGGTGCAACCCTGTGTGCCAGATTGCAATGCTACTCAAATTTGGCCCAGCCACCCCCTGTCATGCTAGAAGGGTAGCTGGGTCAAATTGGAGTTAGTGGCACTGTGACCTGGAGCTTGCCCCCCCGCTTCTACCATAATCACTGGACCAGCAGAAGGCTTGCTGTACATCCCCTCCTAAAAGTCCAGGGGGTGTACTTCCCTGGTCGAGAAACTGTTCTAGGGGTTAGGAGTGGGATGGCAAAATGAAGTTTTCCGTAGAGTGGCAATTGTCTTGTATATCACACGCTCTATCTAGTTTAAGGAAGTCTGGGGGTGCCACCAATTTCCATAGTGCACAGAGCCCCAAAACTCTTTAATCTGGCACTGGATTGGAATCTTCCTAGCTCTCCTTCATGGAGCTGGGGCTGTTGTTTAGGTGGTTAACTGGATCCTTGGGACAGGAGTTCCCCCAGCTCTCTTCTGTGGAGCTAGGAGTTATGGTTTAGTCCAGTTAAAAGGCTTTAGCCAGCTTCGCCTTCAGCTGGGTCCTTTTTCCATTCAACGCATGAGCCTTCTCCTCCTGATATCTGCCTTGCTATGAGGGAGGAAGCAGCATATAAAATGGTCCCCGTCTTAAAGCTCATCCCAATTGGCTGGGGGAAAGGGGAGTCTTGTCCCACTCACTCTGCAAAGCTCTTGCTCCTGGGCCTTTAAAGAAACAGTAATGGGATTCCTCCCAAACACTGCTTATTCCCAGGATCATTTCCTCTCTCCCCAGAATCTCATTGGTCTTTCCATATTACACCTCCCAAAAATCTTAAAGGAGGCCTGTCACAGGGGTGCTCTACTCACCACTGGAGCACCTCTTTCTGGCCACATCTGGGGATTAACTCTGCCAGGCCAATGCCCCTTCCTGTGGTTGCACTCTGACATTCTCTCAATCTCGTTCTCTTGGGATTCAATTCCTCCCATTCTGAGGCTTGGTCCTCCAGCCAGGTCACTAGTTTTCCCCTTTTAGGGGGTGTTGCATTGTCAAAGTCTCTTAGGACCCACTGTCCCAGGCAGTCTTTTCTTTCCTTGCTCCTTAACGGAGCCACTTCTCCAGTGGCTGGTAGGGGAACCCAGGCCCACCCTCTGGGTTCCAGCCCAGGGACCCTATAACAAGCAGTCAAGGGCTGCACAATCCTAAACCTTACTGCTGTATTGCTGGGCTGCTTCCTACCTTGCCTTCTCTCACCCTGACAGTGACAGCTTCTGCTCTCTCTGCAGCCCCCTTCTGCTCTCAGCTACTGGGCTTTATACAGGCCCCTCCTGTTCCTGTCCAGCTGAGCCTTATCCCTAATTAGTCCTTGCTCTCTGGCTCCTCCTCTAGGTGCAGCCTAGGCAGTTAACTGGCCCACCTAGCCACCTTAACCCCTTCAGGCCTTGTGTGCGGTGAACACCCCATCACAGGGCCATGCCATGTGATTAGGGTGGGCTGACCTCTCTGCACTACTACCCTTAAGGTACAGCACCAAAAATGAAATCTCTGCAAGCTGCATGGAAACTTTTTAAAGACACCATAATAAAGGCTCAATTTAAATGTATACCCCACATTAAACATAGTAAGAGGACCAAAAAAGTGCCACTGTGGTTAAATAATAAAGTTAAAAGAAGCAGTTAGAGGCAAAATTGCATCCTTTAAAAAGTGGAAGTTAGATCCTATTGAGGAAAATAGAAAGGCGCATAAACTCTGGCAAGTGAAGTGTAAAAATATAATTAGGAAGGCCAAAAAAGAATTTGAAGAACAGCTAGCCAAAGACTCAAAAAGTAACAGCAAAAATTTGGGGTCACTGGACGATTGAGATGCTAAAGGAGCACTCAAGGAAGATAAGGCTATTGCGGAGAAACTAAATCAATTCTTTGCATAAGTCTTCAGAGCTGAGGATGTGAGATTCCCAAACTTGAGCCATTCATTTTAGGTGACAAATCTGAGGAACTGTCCCAGATTGAGGTGTCATTAGAGGAGGTTTTGGAACAGATGATAAATTAAACAGTAAAAAAGTCACCAGAACAGATGGTATCTACCCAAGAGTTCTGAAGGAACACAAATGTGAATTTGCAGAACAACTGAGTAGGTATGTAACCTATCATTTCAATCAGCTTCTGTACCAGATGACTGGAGGATAGCTAATGTGATGCCAATTTTTCAAAAAGGCTCCAGAGGCGATCCCAGCAATTACAGGCCAGTAAGCCTAACTTCAGTACTAGGCAAATTGGTTGAAACTATAGTAAAGGACAGAATTATCAGACACATAGATGAACATGATTTGTTGGGGAAGAGTCAACATGGTTTTTGTAAAGTGAAATCATGCCTCACCAATCTACTAGAATTCTTTGAGGGGGTCAATAAGCATGTGGACAAAGGTGATCCAGTGGATATACTGTACTTAGATTTTCAGAAGGTCTTTGACAAGATCCCCCACCAAAGACTCTTAAGCAAAGTAAGTGGTCATGGGATAAGAGGCAAGGTCCTCTCCTGAATCAGTACCTGGTTAAAGGGTAGGAAACAAAGAGTAGGAATAAATGGTCAGTTTTGAGACTGCAGAGAGGTAAATAGTGGTGTCTCCCAGCATTCTGTACTGGGAACAGTACTATTCAACATATTCATAAATGGAAAAATGGGTATACAGTGAGGTGGCAAAATTTGCAGATGATACAAAACTACTCAAGATATTTAAGTCCAAAGCAGACTGTGAAGAGTTACAAAGGGATCTTATAAAACTGGGTGGCTGGGCAACAACAAAACAAAATCGCTTGATGATTACCTGTTCTATTAATTCCCTCTGAAGCTCCTGGCATTGGCCATTGTCAGAAGACAGGATACTGGCCTAAATGGACCATTTAAATGGACCATTTAAATAGACCCAGTATGGCCGTTCTTATGTGCGTATGGGGACAGATCACCCTGTCACAGTGTCCATATCCAGATCTATGGCTGCCCTGTGTTAAATAGTGTAATGCATTTGCTCAAATGTGTTGCCATCTAACGGCTAACCCACAAGAGGGTAAAAGTCTCATCACTGGTGCAAGATAGTGGAGTTCCTCTTTTAGCTCTGGTGACGGAGGCCTGCATTTTGAGAGCCAAAGATCCTGGGTTCTCATCTCTGTGCCACATATGTGCTGTATAGACAGCAACCATGATGTTTGTATACATGCAGCATATAGATTTGTTATAGGAAACACTGCTGAGATTGAAAGATTCAGAATTCTCCTTTTTCTTGGCCTAAAAATATTGAGCTAAATTCTCTTGTATGAGAGTCTGTCTTTTAAAAAAAGAACTGCAATGACCATGAATTATAATACATGTAAGGACTTTAATAACTCATCCAGAGGTTATGGGTCTACTACAGGAGTGGCTGGGCAAGGTTCTGTGGCCTGCAATGTGCAGGAGGTCAGACTAGAAGATCATAATGGTCCCTTCTGACTTAAAGTCTATGAGTCTATGGGTAATATAACATAAAGACACACCTGTGTTACTATGTGTAGAACACTCCCATAGGCCCACTTTAAGTGAGAACGCAGAAAATAGGACTGACACTGCTCTCCTGTTGCACAGACTGATTCCCTGTTTTGAGCTTGTGTTTGGCAGAAATCATTTGGGACACAACACTGGCAGGTCTGAGTGCCTTCTGCAAGATGATGAATGCCCTCCACAAGCACTGACACCCGTGGATGGTCATTACCTTGTAACATTGGCTCTTTGGATTGTTATGAAACCAGAAGACTTTTATGAAGAGAGGAATTCATTCTATTCTTCCTGTGTGTTTCAGATGTGCATAGAACCTTCCTTGTCTGTGGCTTTGGGTGATAAGCCGCCTCCACTTTACCTTTGTGAAGAATGCAGCCAGAGGATTGCAGGGTGGGTAGTCTAAAAGTCAGAAATGAAAGATGATCATGAATAGTCAGTTAAAAACAGTGACATACAATGAATGTACAGTTCTGGATTCTAACACCCTCACTCGTGAATAGAATCTTACTCCACAAATAATTCTTCTTAAGTTAATGGACCCACCTTTAAAGTAAGTTGCTACTTAGTATGAGTAATTGTATCAGAGTCTGGCCCAAAATGAACAGTATTTGCTTGTAGTTTTGCACATTAGTGAGTCTTAAAAGTAAGATTTGTGAATGATATGATTTTATGTTATGAAGCTGTACCCTTTTTGCACAAGAACAATGTCTCTCCTGACCTGTCATTAAGAGTACTGAAGTGAGATCTCCTCTTGCTTTTAGGCATCATTACTTTTATGGAAAATGTACTTCAGAACATTCTAGTGTATACCATTAAGCAGTAGCAGTAGCTTAATGATCACACTAGTGAAATGCACACAGAAATGCATTCTCACATGAATTATCCTCGCATTTTAAAATTTAAATTTAAAATTTAAAATTTGCTTGGAAACTTGTTAATTTATAAAATCCACTAATGAGCAATGTGTTCCCCAATAATTAGTTTCCCAATAATTAGTGCAAATGAATGAGGTTCTGCTTATTTCAGAAGCTATTTTTGACCCTTGTTTGACAGACACCTCTGTATCATAGCAGCTGCAGGGAAAAGTAATTAAATTTCACAGAAGTCACCTTGATTTTGAAGTTATCTTTGATTTTAAGCTGCAGGGGAAAGTAATCAAATTTAATAGATGCCACGGCTTCTAAACAGATATACGGGTGTATGGAACAGTTAGTTTTCCTTTTTCTAGCACTGTCTGTCTAGCACTGTTCACTATCAGTTTTTAATCTGAGGATATACAGAACACAATGTACTTTCACTTGCTAAATTATTTTCAAAGTAATATTTGAAAGCCTTGAACTGTGGACAGATATCAGCACAGTGGTAATTTGCAATCAATAGGGTATAACAAAGAGAGTTGATTTCAAACAGCCCGCTATTTATTATGCGCTATTTACAGAAAAGCTTTTTTCAGAACATTGTAGATCACTGATGTTTCTTTTATGCAAAAATAAGATAAAAAGGGATGTTAATTAAATATCTGAATTATTTTAGGGACCACAGTGAATGGTTGGTTGATGTTCTTCTGCCACAAGGTAAGATTTACTTTAAGGAAGAATAACAAGTAATTATAACTCTACAATCATAAGTTTATTTATTTTTCTCTGTTATCTGAGGTATTGTATTATACTTTCAAGAAAACCACACAGAATCCTAGAAAATAATAATCATTTATACTTAAATGCTCCTTAACATCTTCAAAGTAGTCTGCAAACATTAGCTAATTATTATTGTTACGAATCATGTTTATTATGGTAGTCCTTAAGGGCAAACCAAGAGAGAGGTCCCATTATTTTAGCTACTGTACAAACATAGAGTAGTAGATAGTCCCTACCCTGAAGAGCATCCAGTCTAAATAGACAAGACAGACACAGGCTGAGGGAAGAGGTAGAACACACAAGCAGAGTAAACACTGTGTTGGCAGCAAACATCATGTTAGTTCTGCCATTTTAGAGGGGGTGGGGGTGGATTTACTTAGGAGGGGCAGCTAAATGGAAAGACAAAGGAAGGGAAAGCATGAATGGGGCAGGGGAGAAGAGGGTCTGAAGTGCAGATGTGGAGTGAAGCTGAGGTGAAGAGAATGTGAAGGAGAGGGGGAGGAGGATGGGGTATGGAGCGCACAGCCAGTCAGCACAGGGCAGAGAAAGTCCAGACAAAGTAGAAAGTTCTCTGTATGTCCAGACGTCAAAGGTCCTCCCTGTTTTGGCTATTTCTGTCCCCACCAGCTGCAGTCCCTGGCTGGCTCCTGCCTCCTTTCTGTATTCTCCCAAGCCCCCATGGTAGGCAGAGGGGAGTCACCACCTACGTCCCAGTGCCCCCAGCGTGGAGTGGTCTCCCCTGCACAGTCCTGGGTGCAGAGGCATGCTGGGGGAAGGGTGGCTCTGGGTGGGCCCCATTTTGGTCCATCTCCCCAGTGCAGCAGTCGGAATTGCCAACTTCAAGAGATCAAAAATCATGAGTCGGACTCCCAAAAATCATGAGATTAGTCCCAAAATCCTAACATTTTAAAGAAAGATTATATTGTGTTTTTAGGTCAGTCTTGTGATTTTTGAACTCCCTCTGCACATTCTTAGGGTATATGCATGTGACAATTAGTGTTGGCCACTAATTCCCACATGTACTGGATAAGGTGATTTTTGGTCCCTGCTGCAGGAGCTCTCAGCCCCACATCTGCCTGTCTCCTGCCCAGCAATTAATCCTGTCTCCCAGTCCCCCATCAGTTCTCTCCCCACACAATCCCCCCTCAGTTCAGTCCCCCAGTCCTCATCATCACCACCCCATCAGTTCACCCCTCCTACCCCATCAACCCCCACTGCCCTCAGTTCACCCTTCCAGCACTCACCCCATCTGCTCAGAATCCACCATCAGTACAGACCCCGGCCCCATGAGCCCCCACCCTCCTCACTTCAGCCCCCCTGTTACCCTCACCTCTGCTCCTTAGGGTTCTTCACCCTTCCCAGGCCTGCAGTGGAGTCCCCTCTCCTACTTCCCAGGCTGGCAGCAGAGCAGCCACCCAGGGCTGACAACTGGAGGCCTGGCCACACCTGGGACAGCTGACAGGATTTCTAAGTAAAATTAAGCCTCACTTTTAGAACTTTCAAATGTCAGGATTTTTTTTTCAGTTGATGCTTATTTGAGGGTTGCCCTCCCTCCCCCATCTCAGATTAAGTTTCTTTTCCCTATTGTGGTGTAGCCAGCTGTGTCTTGTTAGTTTGATAGCTTTGTTCATCTGATATGGAAGTGAATTCTCATTGTCTTTCAAAGTACTGTGGAATTAACAGCTCTGTAGAGAAATCACATTCCTTTGTATAGGTGGGGTAACTTCTATTTGACTGGAAACACATGATTTGTGCCAATCCTGACATTTGAGAGTTCTCTTGTGAGATTATGAGTGAGGCTTAATTTTTCTCAGAAATTGTGACTCTCGTGATCAATTCGCAGGAGTTGGCATGTCTGAGTAGTCCTTTCTTTGGTTACTTCAGGACCTCGAGTCTCTTGCATACACTATAGTTTTCAGCATGCAGCAAACTAACTTGGACCCAAGCAGCCTGGCATTGGTGCTGAAGTATTGCATTCTGGGACATGTAGTCTTTGGGATTGATGCATCCAGGTACAAGAGAGACACCTGTGGCTTACATTTAGATTTCAGTGGCCTGCATTTTATCAGCCCTTGTACCCAGGTGTTTAGTACGACTTGCTGGTGGAGAGAAAGGGGCATTGGTTTAAATTCTACTAGGATAGAAAGTGAATGTAAATATGAAGAACTCCCTAACTTTGCAGGGTTTTTTTTTTAAATAGTTTTTAAAAAATTTAATATTTTAGGTATTTTGACAATTTTTGAGTCTTGGCTGGATTTTATTTAATTTTCTCCCACCCCAAACACCCCATAATATTCACACCCCTGGCATCTCCGTTCTCCTCAGTAAAAGGCTCCCCTGCACAGCCCGAAACACACGGCATTTGGAGTCTGCAGAAGAGTGTGGCTGGGAGTCAGGGATTCACGCTCCATTCCCCCAGTAGTATCCCCTAAACAGCTCCCCCCAGCTCTGTTAGTATCCCTCAATCCCAACCCGCAGCCCCCTGTTAGCCCAGGGGAGAATGGCTGCTCTAAGGAGGCGTAGGGGACCCCCTCTGAGATTCCACTGTCCAGTATAACACTCCTAGGCAGACAAAACTTCCATTCATTTTAGTGGGAATTTTTGCCTATAGCATTTGGCCCATTGGCTGCGTACAGTCAACATAAATCAACTGATGCATTCCAGATATAAGTAGGGAAACCTACCATATAGCTGGAGGAAAATGATAATATTTGGAAAGTCAAGTCAAATCCTGGAGGCTCTTTTTTAACAAACTCGTTTCTCCTATGGTTGCTGTGGTAAGGGAGAAAAGTGGTAGCACTGTGTTGATATTTTGTATACCTTCCCCTTACAGCTGAAATTTCTGCTATATGTCAGAAGAAGGTAAGACTAAGTTATTTGTATGATGGAGCATGATTTGGTGTGTTTGTGCGTAACTTCATCCCATTACTGTGTGGTATAATTTTTGCCATCTGAAGTTTTCTCATTAAGTATTCATTAACACAGGTGATTCATTAAAGGTGATTTAGCAGTGAGATTTTTTTTTTCCCCATATTGCTGCAATTTGACTTTTGATTTATGATGTCTCCATCAAAATGATAGCTTAACAAAGCAGGTTTTATTGTGCAATCGATCTAACCAGTCTGTGTATAATACTATTTATAAAGAGGAGAGTATGAATGATTAATTTAAAATCCAAGCATTTTATGTATTCTGGGTCCAAATACCAAAGTACTGCATTAGTCTTTAATTAGGCATGACTCCTATTATAGTCAGTATATTTTTGCTTAAGTAAAGACCAAGTCAGTCATCAGTATTGGACCCTACACAGAATACCGACAAACCAATCTGCTTGCAAAACATACTAGCAGAATTGTCTTAATAATAATTTAATAAATAATAATAATAATTTAATAAATAATAAATATTTAAGGTCTCATCTGCTAAAGAAAGCTTATACAGTGAGTCAAAATCTCAGCTGGTGTAGACTGGCATTGCTCGGTTGAAGCCAATTTGTATTTCAAAGAAATTTTGAAAGTTACCCATAATGAAATGGATCCTCAGTTGGTGTAAATTGGCATAGCTCCACTGAAGTAAATGAAGCTACATGGATTTAAACCAGATGAGGAGCTGGCCCTGTTATGTGTAACTTTCATAGATTCTGAGCTATAATTAGGGAGTGAGAGAATTTTGCAGGACACAAGTATTAAACATTCAATGAGGGGAACTCCTTTCACTTTCTGCATTTCTAGTTTGTTTCTAAGAATCACACTGTTATGAGAAATGAAGAGAATGCTCTGAATCTGAGCATGGGTGAACTGAGAAATAAATTGGGTACAGGTGAACTGAAAATTAGATGCTGTTATTACTTTTAGAGATTGGCCCCAGCCAGAAAGTTGAGGTTGTTGGCTGAGATGTTGATTTGGCCCATTCCAGAGAAAGGAGATGATCCATGACATTCAGGTCTAGGTATACATGTATCTTTCCTTGAAGTTTAGAGATGCTTGCCTCCAGGGGTATGTTCTGGTCCCATCTCTAGTGAATTTTAAATGCCAACGTGATAGCTAGCTCTGTTAGGTTTACTTTCATTTTTGTTTTCAGTTCCACTTACTGCCATATGTGGCATGATAAAATCTGTTTGTTTCCAGAACTGTAGCTCACATGTCAGAAGGGCTGTTGTCACCTGCTTCTCAGCAGGCTGCTGTGGCCGCCATGGTAACAGGCCAGTGCGCTACTGCAAAAGATGCCATTCGAACCATCACAGCAGTGAAGTTGGGGCAGCAGCAGAGACCCATCTCTATCAGACATCTCCTCCCCCAATCAACACGCGGGAGTGTGGGGCTGAGGAATTAGTTTGTACTGTTGAAGCTGTGATCAGGTAATGAGGCAACAAACACACCGGGTCAGATCCTGACCCTCACACATGTACTTGTAAATCCTCTGCAAGTCCCAGGACCAGGTTGTGATTCTAGTTTCATCAGCATAATCTAAAGTGACTGAAATCATGCTGGTGTAACAAAGATGAGAATCCAGCCCAGGGACTTGTGCACATAGGTCTGAGTGGCAGAATTTGGCCTTAAAAACTGGGACTTTATCTTATTTCATTATATTTTTTACCCTTCAAGAACACTGTGCACAAGGAGATGAATGAAATCTAATGCTTTAACCTGTAATAGTCATTGACCAGCTACCTACTTCCAGTGCAGGAAGCTGAATCGCTGGTCACATTCACTTTGTTTTGCAGCTTGCTGAAAGAAGCAGAGTTTCATGCTGAGCAAAGGGAGTATGAACTCAACCGCAGGCGGCAGATGGGCCTCTCCTCTTCCCATCATTCCTTGGACAACGCTGACTTTGATAACAAAGATGATGACAAGCATGACCAACGCCTCTTGAGCCAGTTTGGAATCTGGTTCTTGGTAAGAGTTCCTTACTGTTTCTCCCTTTCCATGTTCCCGCTTTCTGCATGGCTTCCTGTCATATCACTGACATCACACATACATTCATTTAGCTGAATTCAGTAATTTACAGGGACAGGACTGATCTAGTTAAATCGGTGCCATTTATATAATACAGGCAAGCTCTAAGGCCACACGGCAAATAAGAGGCAGAGCTGGGAGAAGAATTCAGATTCCCAGATTCTGTTTCTTGCTGTAATCATTGGACAAGTGTGCCTTTATATGATGTTACATACCATATCTTTGTAATTATTCTACACTGATATGTTTTACACAGTTTTTTTGGTAAAGGCAAAGGTAACCATTATTTTTTTCCAATGTGTATAACAAGTTTATAAGAGCTCAGTCTCTATTGCTTTCCACTCTCTTTGGGAACTTTTGTGTTTCTGCTAACACATCCCAGACAACATATGTTTCTTTGATATTATTGCTCCTTTCATTCTGAAGAATGCCACACCACAGATTTGATATCTTTATAATAAGGAAATACTTTAGGTTCGTTATTTCTTTTCTCATGATTTGCATTACTGGATAACGAGGAGTTTGTCTTGTTAATACAAATCTGTTTTCACTCTTTCTGCTTTTAACAGTCTGCCCATTTCTTCTGTATCAGACACAGAGTGATTATTAAAGTGCTCCCACAACTGTTCACATTCTCTTCTCTCTGTGTAAGAAGGTTCTTCCTTAAATTTAGTTTCCAGAAATTCAATAATAGTTTTAGTGACAAACATAACAGGAGCACTTCTGTGTGCACCAGAGTGGGGAATCACAGAATATGTATAATTTTATATATCATTTGATTTTCATTTGTTTTTCATTACTTCTCCATTGCTTGATGTCTTGCCACTTCACGTTTCCCAAAATAATTGTCTTTCTTCTTCACCATCCCCACTCACTTTTAAATCTATTGCAGTCTTGAAAAGAAGCTTTCCAGTCTCCTCTCTGCTTCTGCCAAGTAAAGCTCTGTGAATGTTTGCAACAAACCCTCTCAGTCCACATTTAAACTCATCCACTTTAGAGTTTTGTTTATTACAAATTTGAAATTCAGCCCATGTTAGTCGTTTGTGATGGTTCATGTTTGCTTGAATCTGTGCTGATACACTAGGCTTTTGGGGATTATCTGGATCTAAGTCATGGGGGATTTGCACTTTAAAGATTCTTTTAATCTGAAACCAGGTGAAACAGATTTTGATTGAGTGTCACTTTGAATTTTGGTTTGATTAAAACCTGCAGTTCAGAATGAAACTTATGAGGTACAAATTCAAAGGGACTAAAACAGATGCAAAGGTTTGTATTAGCGGCTATAACCACTTAAAGTATACTTCCCAGTGTGGGTAGACAGACACATGCAAGCTCTGCTGCAGCTAGTGCACTAAAAATAGCCATGTAGCTGGAGGCAGCACGGGTGGTGGCTCTGGATAGCCATCTGAGTATGTTGCCCAAGGACTCTCTGCTTTTGTCTTCTTTAATCCCTCCTGGCCCTTTTCACTTGGCCCCAGCCACATGTCTGATTACCCCCAGCATGCCCTCCTCCCACATCTGCCTCTGTGCCTTTTTTTCATGCAGCCCTGTATGTCTGGTCCCCATTCAAGACTTGGGCCATCATGCCTCCACCTTCTGTACCACTGAGTCCCTTCTCAAAACCCAGTTCTTCAAGGACATTGATAAACTACAGCCTTGATAGGCTGAGGGGAAATCCCCTCTAATTGGCTGTCCTTTCCCAATCTGGGAAGGAGAACCCAGATTAATTGGACAGCATAGGTAATTGGACAGCTCATTCCATCAGCCTGTGTATCAGACTAAGGTCTGTCCCCTGTCTCCCAGCTGGGTAAACAAAAGGGCTGAGCTCTGCTGGATCACTCAGGCCTTTGATTTCTGAGCATGCAGAGATGCAGCTCCCTCGTGACAGGTCTGCAGCTCCCCATATGCCTTATATCCCATGTATTTCTAACCACATGCCAGTATTCTTCTACTACCCCCATCCTCGCCATTTACCCCCGATCCACCATGTATTACTGACCCCTCCCCCCATGTTACTGTGGTCCTCCACCTGATCCCCACCATGTATTTGACTTCCAGTTGCTAATACCAAACCCTGGGGGCCCAGCTCCCTTTCTTTCTTCAGAGTCTTCTGGGAGGGACCCTGATGGGCTGTCCTACCCTCCTGGCTATAAGGGGTGCCCAGCTGCCCCTTCCAATCTCTAGTCTTCGGAGGGCCATCAAGAGGGGTCACTGTCCCCCAGCCAAACCAGAGAGAGCATGTAGGGATTGATCAGCAGGGACAGAGGGCAGGGACAGGACAGAGTCCTTCATCCGCCTTGCTCTGCTCACAGGCTGAGCCCTGCTGGCCTGGGAGTAGTGCCCACAGGGGTTTGCAGGCGGGAGATTTCTCCCTCGGGTGGGTAGGGGAGCCCTGCCCAAGAAGCAGAGGTGCCCCAAGCCTGCAGGGTGGGAACTGACAGGGCCCAGTGTGTAAGCAGGGCTGGGACATGCTGGGTGAGGGTAGAAGGAATATCTAGCTGCCCCTGAAGACTGATCCTGCATTGCTCTCTCTCTCTCTGAATTGGGGGAGGTAGTGATCTCCCTTGGCAGCCTCCCAAGGTCTAGAGATTGCGGGGCAGCAGGA
Organism: Emydura macquarii macquarii; assembly: GCF_026122565.2. Lineage (NCBI taxonomy): Eukaryota > Metazoa > Chordata > Testudines > Chelidae > Emydura > Emydura macquarii. The sequence goes on along the minus strand of NW_027131366.1, from coordinate 677,247 downwards.
CATCCCCTGCAGCCAGGAGAGAAGGGCCAGGTACTGAGGTCTATATTCAGATGCTGTCCAGGGCACCCCCACATGATGTGGATGGCCCTGCAGGCACCCTGCATCAGTTTCCCACTGAATTCCCAGAATAATCTAGTCACAGCAAGATCTTCGCAACTATATTCCCCCTCTTCTGGGGTGTAACTTATTAACTAGCATTCAGCTCCCCAAATGACCCCTTTCTGCTCACCCCTCAGGTTTAGGGTCCCACAGTCCTCTTTGGGACTGTGTTGCCAGTCCTGGGTTCCCTGGCCTGTCGACTCTCTCCTCCGGTTCAGGGATTTCACTGCTCTCCTTCCTGGGGCTGTCCCCCAGCTGAGTTCTTCCCCCATTGCAGCTATGTGGCATCAGCCTGTCCCTTTGACCGGGTTTGGAGCCTCCTTTTGAGTCACCTGGCCAGTCAACTAATCGCTCTCTTGACCTCCCCCATGTGGGTCTAATAACACCAAGCCCCTGTCTGTGCTGGCTGGGGCAACAGGCAGCCTTGCCCCAGTCACTCTGCAAGGCTCCTAGTCGGAGAACCTTAAAGGAGCACTGGTCTAGGATAGCCCTGTACTATCCCTGTCCCCAACACTAACTGCTCCCCGACACTCTCTTCCTCTCCTCCAGTAACTACTTCATTTGCTTCCCTGGACACATGGAATGGCGTGACTACCTCCTTAAAGGGCCAGTACCCATTTACAAGGTCCCTTCCAGAAGGATGAGGAAAGGGGAGTGGGAGCTGGAGCCCTGGGGTTTGGTGTTAGGGTATGATGTGGGTGGACAAAGACATTTATGCAAATATATTTAAACTAGAATCTACAGCTTTCTGTTTACAAATGTTGGCAGGTTTGAGAATCAGGTCTCCTGACTCTGAAGATGTTTGCACTACTGACGCAAATGACCATGTGATCTTACTGTCTTCGCCTTCCTAGTATCTCCTTGTATCTGTTATCTCATGTTATTCTTCTCTAAGCTTAGAGTATAAGTGCTTTGGGGCAGAGATTCCAATCTTGTTTTCTACAGTGTTGTGTCCATCGGTGGTGCTTAAAACAGTTTTCTCTACAGACTGCTTTATGTTCACAGGAGGTGTAGTATAGGGCCAACAGCAGTACAAGCTTCCCTGCCCTGTTCTGCCAACGTGCCTCATCCCTGACCTTGAGGGAACATCTCTATATGGTAGAGAGTGAAAATCAATGACTTTATTGAATGCATGTGCAATCCTAGCCCTCTGCAGAGACTGACAGGGGTGGTGCCTGTTACCCCACTTTCCACAGTTGATGCTTTTTCATGAAATGAACACTTGTCCATTGGGAACTGGACAGAGATCAGCAATTCATTACAAAGAGACCATCAGGTGATAATGCTTTTCAGTTAGTACCCACCTGAGCTGTGTTCATACAAGTACTGAGAAGTGAATGACTCCATTATCAGTACGCACAGTGGAATCTCAGAGAAGCTGCAGGATCTTATAGAAAATGATACAGTCCCTGCCACACCAGCAGTTTTCATAGTCTCTTGGGATAACTGAAAATGAGGTTTATTTTTGCTGTCTTCCAGGTGAGCCTTTGTACTCCTAGTGAAAATACTCCCACCGAGAGCTTAGCTCGTCTGGTTAGTATGGTCTTCCAGTGGTTTCATTCCACAGCTTATATGATGGATGATGAAGTTGGTAGCCTGGTGGAAAAACTCAAACCTCAGTTTGTCACCAAGTGGTTAAAGACAGTTTGTGACGTTCGATTTGATGTCATGGTTATGTGCCTACTTCCCAAACCAATGGAATTTGCCAGGGTAAGAATATTTTTCTGTACTTTATCTGGAGGTTCCTATAAAAGTGATACCGCTTGAAGTCTTACTGTGTTATATTTAGAAACTTTAAGGAGAAAATTCTGCTCTCAGATTAAGGCATATAGGCCCAGAGACACAAGGGGATTTAGGCACCTAACTCCATGTGATGGGGTGCTCCATTCACTGCAGGAGGGTGCCTCCTCTTGGCTGTTGTGGGAATTAGCTCAGCACGGCCAACAGCCCTTCCTGTGGTTGCATTCCATCCCTCTGTCTCTCGCTCTTGGTCCACAGCCCTTCTCTTGCCCCAGGCACTGCTGCTGCCTTCAGCCAGGTCCCTCAATGTTTCCCACTTACACAGTTGTGTACCAAAGTCCCTGCTCACCAGCAGTCTCAGAAAGTCCTCTCATTCACTCCCCCATATGCCACTCCCTCAGTGGCTGGTAAGGGAACCCCATCTCACCCTGTTCTCCGGGTTCCAGCTCAGGGATTCTCTAAACAGCAATCCAGGTGTGGTTCCTTCCTGCACCTTGCCACTTTTACCTGTGCCTCTTCCTTATCTCCTGGCCCTCCCCATTCTTCTGGGTTTGCCAGCCTCTTAACTTCCTTCTCCCAGGGAGTGACTGCAGACTAACTTCCTGCCACCCCCTCTGCTTCCAATTTCCTGTCTTTATATAACACCCCCTCCCCGTCTGTTCCCACACGTGTGAACTCCTAATTAGGACTTTCTTCCCATGCTTAATTCTCTCAGATTGCAGCCTAATTGGCTGATTGGGCCCATTTGGCCCAATTCGGATCTTGCAGTGCTAGCATGGGGAGTACACCTCATCACACTCCCACTGATCGCAATGGAAGTTAGGACCCTAAATAATTTTGATGATCTGGGCCACAGTTCCCATTGATTGAACGGATGGCAGAATTTGGTCCATAGATTTTCCTATTTTTAATCTTTTTAGTCTTACTATAATGGGAAAATATCAATAATTTATAATAGAATTTACAGTACTGTGCAGCTAGAAGGAGAAGGATGTTATAGGTATTAACATTCCTCCACAATTTCAAGAGGTTCTCATTTCCACTATGCTACCATGAATTTCAAGCTTGTTCCTCAGCAACTGGTTCAGACTCTGTGCTACCAAACACCAATCCATCCCTTAAGAGTCCTCTTTCCCAAAGGCTTGCTGTGCCTGTGCAACCAAATTCACTTGTTGCCATGAATTAAGTCAGTGGAGGCACATGGGTGTAACTGAGGGTAGACGATGACTAATGCCGTGTAAAATTGAGAACAAACACAAAAGTAGTAGGTGCTTTTGGTTTTCATTTTGGTTTGTAAGAGTTGGATCTCCATGTTTAGGATTTATTTTTCCACTCATCAGTGCCACCTATCTCATACATTTACTTGTAATTTGAATGAAGAAGTGGCACCTCATGGATTTCTCATTTTAAACATGTATTTGTAGTATTATTCCGGCTTCCTCTAATCTAGTGGTTGACCTAGGAATGGGCATAAAGGCTTACTCTGTTGCAAGGTATTGGGGTAGATTAAGGGTGGATCCATGGATGTTGGGTGGGTGTCGTGTTCTGGCCTTCGGAGCTGTAGAAGAGAAGAGAGGTGAAGAAACGTCAGTCTCAGAGATGGAGAAGACAGGGATGGGTGGTCTTGGCATAAGGGGGCGGTGTAGGGACTTGATTGAGAGCCAAAAAGGAGAGATGTAACCTGAACCACAGAGTTGTAATGAACGTGTATGGTGGAGATCCTTTGTTTGTATTGGATCCATGTCCCATTAAGATTTAGCCCCTTTGTAACACTTATGGTTACATTAGCAACTTGCCAGAAATGCAAGGGCTGAATCAAACATAAACACATACAACCATGATATTAGCTTTGATAAATTAACTGAAATAGCTTGTTGGTTGAATTTTCCAGTAGCTAAATCAAAGGTATAAGGCATTCGCAGAGCCATTAGAGAGGAATAGCAGACTTGTGATGTGCTCAGTTAGGATCATTAGTCTCTGTGGATCATGTAATTATTGGCTCCTATCACTAAGCACCATCCATCAATAAAAGAAACATTTTTAAAAACAAAAAAGTACAAGTTTTTCAACATTAAAGGCCCAGCAAGGGAACTCTGCTCCAAACCAAAACACTGAAGACTGGATGAACAAAAGAAGTTAGGCATGGTTATGTTGAGTGTCATAGTACCTAACTTTTAGGCACCTAGAAAATCATTGTGATGCACGATGCCTGAGTTAGGCACCTAAACTTCTATACAATGAATATCGAGAGACAGGTGCCTTAGAATGAAACAAAGCAAAATCTGGCATGTTAGGCAGGAAGCCAGCTAGCCAATAGGAGATGCCAACGAGACAGGTGTATTGTAAGCCACATCCTACTCTCAGAGATAGGCACCTAGCTCTGCTTGCAATTCTCAGCTGAGAACACTCCTGGAATTAGGCACTTCTGCCATTGTAGGTGGAGGTGGTACAACTGCCTACGTTAGAACTTTTAGCTTAGCGGTTAGCGCACATACTTGTGATGTGGGAGACCCAGGTTCAATTCCCCCATCTCTGCCAGAGGGGGAACAGGATTTCCTCTCAGAAGAGTGCCCTATCCACTGAGATATGGGATATTCTCATGTGGGGCTCTCTCCCTTTTTCCTGTTGATGCTGTTTCACTGTGGATAAATCATGAAAGAGTGACTAAAGCAGGTGGACTGGACCTGGTGTCTTCCACCTTTGAGATGGCTGCCCTACTCATTGGACTACAGAGTCATTCTCTCTCTCTCTCTGGCCCACTGACTTCTCTACTATGGATAAATAAGCTTAAGTTGTCATTGGGCCAGGCAGAGAGAACTACATTTAAATCTTCAGCTGCACTCGGTTGCCCCTGGATCATATGAAAAAAATATGCAGTCCCCATTGCAGAATCTGAAATCTGCACTGAACTATCCTATTGATCATTCACCATGATTTAATGTCTGTAAGGTGCCATGCAAATATATGATGCTATACAAATAACAAATGCAAGAATTATAATAGCAGTTAATAAACACTATTTCTGGAAATGCCCTCAGGTTGGTGGATACTGGGACAAATCCTGTAGCACTGTGACACAATTAAAGGAAGGTCTGAATCGAATCTTGTGCCTGATTCCATACAATGTAATAAACCAACCTGTGTGGGAATGTATTATGCCAGAATGGCTGGAAGCCATTAGAACAGAAGTGCCTGATAATCAACTGAAAGAGTTCAGGGAAGTACTAAGGTAAGTAAACATGTACCTGAGCCATTACACTGGTGAGTATATTATTCAACAAGGGTTTTAGCACAAAAAATTGGTGATGTTGAATAAAATTGCCATTCAGAACTGCTTTGTTCATATGCAATATAACTACATGCAGCTGCATCATTAATAAATTAAAGTTGGACCTGAACTGGAACATTTGATCCAAAATTTCCCAAACTTTGGGAAAGTTTCACTGTATCAGTGGATCTGTATCATGATTCAAACATAGGGCTAGATTGACCTATGCCCTGAGCAGACAGCATGCCCTGTGAGTCCCAGCACAGTGGAGAGAGCAGCCTCCAGGGAAGTGCTACTCCACACAGATGGGCCCGGAGTGGGTGTGCAGGAGTGGGGAATGGACAAAGCCCTGGCTCGTGATAGCTGGCACAGCTGGGATGGCACAGAAGTGGAGTAGTCTGCTACTGGGCTAGCAAATTACTTCCCCTCTGGAGCAAAGGGGAAGCCAGAGTGTGTGCTCTCAGAATCACAATTCCCTGTTTTGTGCATTCCTGGGACTGTGCAGCTACACACTGCCTTTTAATTAAACTTACAGTCTATCCTTAGCAGCTGTCTCTAGTATGAAATGCATTGTGGGGGTGGGGGTGAAGGTAGAAAAAGTCACCACTCACAGATGAAAATATTTTTGTTCACTAATCTCTTCAGTCCTTCTGTATAGTCTGGCTGAACACTCTTTTACGTTTAATTTGCATTGTTATGATGCATGACAGGCCCACCAAACTCAGGAATGACTCCCAGGGGTCAGCATGATGCTTACAGGTGACACCCCTTGTATGATGCCAAATGAACATGCAAGTGATATGCTAGCGAGGTGCTAGTCATATTTTGCTGTGACTGGTATTCTATAAAATGTCCACGTATGGTCTACTATGTACTGCACATAATAGCAAACCACTGGTTATATATTTTTGTTCTTCTTCTTTGCAGCAAAATGTTTGATATTGAGCTTTGCCCACTCCCTTTTTCCATGGAGGAGATGTTTGGCTTCATTAGTTGTCGATTCACAGGATATCCTTCCTCTGTGCAGGAGCAAGCTTTGCTCTGGCTGCATGTAAGTGACTATTATGGATAGGTCATACTGAAGCAGCTTATTGGGGATATAATTAGAAATGGGTGAACTGATTCAGACATAAAAGAACTATCTTGAATCTTCACCCATCTCTGAATCAAACCTTTTTTAAGGGTCAGGAAGTCTTTCTCCTCTTCGCTTACCCCCAGTGCAAGCAGGTAGGTAGTTCAATGCCTACAAGGGAAGCTAGATGAAACTCTCCCATCTCAGATGATAGGTCTGGTCTTTTGGTGGAAGCTAGTAGCTCATTTTCCTTTTGGCTGTAGGTTGTATCTTGAGGATAGGCCCAGTGCTCCTGCCTCTTCCCCAGCTGTACTCTAGGGTCTGCACATAATTTACTTTTTAGACTGCAGAATGACTTCTGGAATGCTCAAGCAAAATTTTTTAAGGGTCCTTTGTTGTGAAGAGCTGGATTGGATTCCCTTTGGCCTATCAAAGCCACTTGTTGCCTTGATTCCATTGCTCCTGTGTACCAACCCCTGAAGCTGGCCAGCTGCAGTGAAGGTGTAGACTGCAACCATGTGTGCTTCCCCTGCATACTAAGTAGCTACTGGGAAGATTGTCCCTCAGAGATTCATCCTGTAGGGTGCAGCTCTACTTAAGGCCCTGTGCATTTTACAATAGTTGGCCCTTTGTGACAACACCTCCATCATTATCACTTCTGGCCCAATGAGAGTTATTTGCAGTGAATGCTAGGTGACCTATTTGCAGAGAACAATTTAGTTGATGTCTGTATCAGTTTTATCTGTTGGCAAATTTTCCACTAACAGATTGTGACTTTTGCAGATTTGCTTATTAGCAACTGTTCGATGACTAGTTTGAGCAAGCACATTTTTGGCTATGGTTTGTTCATGAAGTGGCCACTGTGAGACTTCCCTCTTGGTGATTTGCAACATGTGATGGGTCCCCTAAGAACAGGAAGAGTCCCTTGTCTGTTCACCAATGTTTGAAATTGTTTGATGAATCTACTGAGGAATAATTAAAAGAGCTTTTCAGAATGGCCACAGGTATTATTCTGATTGGACCCTTTGGAACACTACTGCAATACAAATAACAAATAGTACTAGTGGTATCACCTAGTGAATAGTATTCATACTAGTACTTGTGTCATTTTTGCTTCACACAAACATCTTGTGGAAAAAAACCCTCACATTGGAACGTTTGTGAGTAAAAGGGGCCTCAAATACGAGCAAAGAGAGTTGTCTGGTTTCAGTTGCAAGCATATTGGAAAGTGCTCTTTGTCGTACTCAGACAGCTCTGCTTGGCTTTGATTGAACCAGGTCCTTAGGCATGTGCCTAACTTTAGGCATGGGTAGTCCCATTGACTTCAGTCAAACTACTTGTGTTTGACGTTACGCTTATGGACCTTGGTGAAGTGGGGTCCATGTGGTTAAAGTGTTATAAAGGTAGTTAGTATTTTTGGTCTGAGCTGAAAACTCATGATTTTAAATTTTTATCTTTCTTCAGGTGTTATCTGAGTTAGATATTGTGGTTCCTCTTCAGCTACTGATCAGTATGTTTTCCGATGGAGTTAATTCTGTCAAAGAGTTAGCAAATCAAAGAAAATCAAGAGTCAGTGAACTGGCAGGGAATCTTGGCGCTCGAAGGGTATTATTTTTCATCTTGTTTTGTTTTTTTCTTTTTCTCCTTAAAACAGTTTCCCTTTTAATTTTCATATGAAGATATAAAAATGTACTGCCACTTACTCAAGCACTTGATTGGAAATAAAGTACAGATTTTGAGAGTGATAAAAATCAACACAGCTTGAGTTAATGCCAGCCTCCCATTTGATCAATTTTAATATATAAATTAATAATTTGGTAGATATGTTGTACCTAGAATGTAATTGTGAAATCTCTTTCTGAGTGAACTGTTTCAGTTGCTGCATGGCATCTGTATAATAGTTAAGCATTAGTATTTATTTTGTGTTAACTTTTCCAACAATTTTCATTCTCTGTATCTTCTGTCCACTACCATCAATCAGCAATATTTTATGGACATCTGGTCATCTAGGGTGAGCTTTCATATTCTTGTTGCACATGTTTGGTAGGGCCCAGGCACTTACTGGTAGTGATGACAGAGCAGAATTAGTTTCCTTGTCCCTCCATTTTTCCTTGTATTTCACTTAGCTTGCTTTTACACTATCCACCATTTACCTCTGATGGAAGAAGAGGGAAACAGCTTCCTTTCACTTATTGCTAAGAGCTAACACCTTGTCCAATAGGCAAGCCTGCTTAAAGGCTTTTTGAGGGAGCCTTTATGGAGGCAGACACATATTCAGTCATTGCAGTTAAATCCCATCCTGTCTCAATTTCTCTCCTCTAGTCCTTAAAGTGTTATGTGCTGGTAATATGTCAGCAGACACCGTAGAATCTGAATCTCTAGGCTGTCTGCTGTACAAATCAAATGAACCAGTTTGCAGCAGCACTAACCCAAACTGGCCAATATTTAACTCACGTGATCAGCAGCAGTAGATCAGGCATTTGACTGAATGATTCTCTCACAGCTCCTCCATTTGAAATGGATTCCTCTGTCTCACACTGGCTTCCAAAATGAATTCACTCATCTTAAACAGAGAACATGTGAAAAATAAAGCCAATATATTTATTGGAACCTGTGCATGAATTCTGAAAATATCTGTTAGTATTTCATTCTGAAACACTGCACTGTTTCCTGTATAACAGAAACACAAGCATGTTTAATTAATAATGATCATCGGAAGCATGTCCTTTTGCTTTCATCAGCCTCATGAATTCTGCTCTTTGTGATTCAAAACTTTAGAGTTTATCCTCTGATGTTTCACCTTTTAACTCACTTCCTTATCTGTACATTTTTGCCACTATTCAAGTTATTTTTAGTTGAGTTACAGAAAAACAATGGGAGATTCTGCAGTTGCTTGACATGCAATGCTTATAAAAGAAGTGAATGTTTGCTGTACTGCAGGTGAGGTGTGGAATGTCTCCTTCGCATTTTAGTGCACATATGTTGGGCCAAATTCTTCAGTAGAGGTGCAAAAAAGGATGTAAACTAAAGCCACGTGTTAAAATCTGTCGAGGCATTAAAATTTCAAATTTGGATTCTGGGGAGCAAAAGTAGATAAGTCGGTGCCTACAGGCATAGTGAATATTCAGGAGAGAACAATGTGATTATCACGCTAGGAGCCTGACTCATAGAGGCAAACAGGAACACTGCTAAATGACACAACACACAGCACAGTCCGGCAGCTTAAACTCAGAAGACCAGATTCTCAGCTCCACTAATGGTGCAGAGGGGCTAAAAGCTGCCCAGAGTGGGCAACTGAAAGAATCCCTGGGTTGTGGAGAGATCCTCATCTATTGTAATATTGGCACTGCAGACAGCAGACTCATACAGGAAAACACAGCCAGTCCAGGACCACTGTAGAACACCACACAGAAGAAACACATCATTTGACTACTGTATTTCAGACAATAGTTGGCCTAAAAAGTAGACAAATGTGTGGTCTGACAGCAGACTTTCCTGTGACACTGTGTGTTGTGGGGTGCCTATTATGGGGTTGGTGTCTGTGTTGTTTTATTTTATGCCCTCTTGCTAGTTGCTTTTCAGCTATCTGACACATCTAGGGATCGCCTTAGTTGACACTATTTTCTTGATATACCCTCTTTTTTAATCAGCTGCTACACCCCTTTCAGAGCATTTGTGGGGTTAGATTCCTTTTGCCCTAACATAGAATGTCAGATCAGTGAAACCTGTGTCCATTTTCTGGTCAGTTTATATTAGGAAGCCAAATTCCTCTCTGGTGTAATAACTTCCCTGAAATCAGTGGAAGCATTAATTTGATCTCAGTTGTCTTACTTACACCAACATGTACATCGGTGCAGAATTTGGTCCATTGTATTTATAATATATTTTAACATTTGGTGGCATTAAGAACCAGTTGAAAATGTACAAGAGACAGCTGTAACAGAGAACAGTAAAGCAGTTTCACCTATTTCCTTTAGTATTGTTCTAGCCAATGCCCAAGTGCTTAAAGTTGACTTGCGTGTATCCATCTTTTGTTTTTTCAGGTGAGTGTTGCCTCTGACCCGGGACGCAGGGTTCAGCACAATATGCTGAGTCCTTTCCCAAGTCCTTTCCAGAGCCCATTTCGCAGCCCCATGCGCAGTCCTTTCCGCAGCCCTTTCAAGAATTTTGGACACCCTGGAGGGAGGACTATAGACTTTGACTGTGATGATGATGAAATGAATTTGAATTGCTTCATACTGATGTTTGATCTCATCCTGAAGCAGGTATCAGCAGATAAAGAGTTTCTGTGTTAAACTGATACAAAAATACACTTCACAATATTTGAAACCCACCTATGTTTTTCTGAATGACCTGAAAGGAGATGAACTATTCCCATGTTTAGACTAACATAAAAGTCAAAAGACATGAAAAATACATGGTTCTAAACAGGTAACCAGGCTGGTCATTTTATTGGGACTTCTTTCTAGAAATCAGTTTACAGCTGTCTATATGCTGAGTTGCATTGATTTAACTGAAGGTGCGATTTTAAACTAATTTGGTTAAACTCCTTGTGGGCAAGTTGTTGAAATGATTAGGCTAAATCAACATAAGCCACATTAAACCAGAATAAGAGTGTTCACATAGACATTGGATTGATTTAACTAAGTCACTTTATAAACTGATTTTAGGCCAGGTCTACACGAAAAAGTTAGTTTTACCTAGCTATGTCGCTCAGGGGTGTGAAAAAACCAGTCCTGAGCGACATAGTTAAGTCAAGCTAACCCCTGGGTAGACTGAGCTAGGTTGACGGACGAATTCTTCCTTGACCTTACTTTTGCCTCTTGGGGAGGTGGATTAACAAAGGAATCCCTCCCATTGCTATAGTGAGTGTCTATACTGAAGTGCTGCAGCAGGGCAGCTGCAGTGCGTTAAGTGTAGACACTTCTGTACATAGACAAGACCTGAAGAACAGAAATGAACAAAACCAATTAAACCACTCTTCAACTAAAATAAATGTGTCCACATATAGATTTGTACCAGTTTAACTATTTTTTTTATTGACGTGACTGAACTAATTGCAAACTTGTGTGTTAAAAACCCCATAAAAAGCATCTTCATTAGGAAAAAGGTGTGTGCTTAACTTGAGTTAATTAACATGAGATAAAATCCTAGTGAAGGTGGTTTGTGGTTTTCACATGACTTAGCAAGTCAAGCTAAAGATTGGGGGAGCCTAGCTGCTAACGCATTTGAAAACTACCAACTGTCTTGTCCTCAACTAGGACAAGTGCTCTAAGGCCAGGTCTACACTTATCTGGAAATTCAGCGGCAGTTGACGGGAATTATGCAAGCTACACAGAGTAGCTTGTGTAACACCCATTGACTTTGTAACTCCTCTTCTACATGACATCTTCACTGTGCTGCGCTGACAGGAAATGCATTACTGTTGATGCAGTGCTACACCATTTGAGGGGGTGGTTTTAATGTGTCGACTTCAAGATTGATTGAGTGGGTCTTCACTGACACTCAGTCGATCCAGATAGATCAATCTGACGGTGGTGAATTTGCCACCGTCAATGAAGACATACCCTTAGTGTCTAAAGTTGGGCACCCAAAATCAGTGGCCACTTTTGAAACTGTAAACCATATTATATCTCATACTCTTCTCTCAATAGTAAATTTAATATTAGTGGCAACAATGTGAGAATAAGTGGAATAGGCAGAGCATTGATCATTAATCAAATGTTAATTCCTTACCATTCTATCACTGATTTTCAGATGGAACTTCAAGATGATGGCATCACCTTGGGTTTAGAAAACAGCCTCTCTAAGGACATAATTTCCATCATAAACAATGTGTTTCAGGCACCTTGGGGTGGCTCTCACACCTGTCAGAAAGATGAAAAAGTAGTTGAATGTAACCTGTGTCAGTCTAGCATTCTCTGTTACCAGCTGGCTTGTGAGCTGCTGGAGAGACTAGCTCCAAAAGAAGAAATCAGGCTAGTGGTAAGTAGTGAAACAAATGGCTTGTGTAATTAAATGACAAATTATGAGAGTTCCCCCAAACTCCTGTTTTTAATTAGCTTGACATAAAGACGTGAACTGCATTGATTTTGTGCGCAGAGGAATTCTAGAGCAAAATTCCCATTGACTTGTCAGATCTTATAAACTTGGATGGGAGACCTTCAAGGCACACTAGGTAGTAATGCTATTGATATAAAAGGTGGCACTTTTCCTTCTGTATTAGCATTGAACCAGTGTCTCAGCCTGGTGCTGGCAGGGCTCTGCTGTTGGAGGTGATGTCTTTCAGAGGAAAAAGGATGCTGCTTAGTGCTTGTCATCTTCAAAGTTGTTTATATAACTAGTTGAAAAAAAGGGCCAAGATTTTCAAGTGACTCGTGATTGTGGGTGATTCAGTTTTGAAGTGCCCAGACCTTAAAGGGGTCTGATATTTAGAAAGTCAGATCCCTCTATGGTGTGTCAAGTTGGGCACCCAACATCACTAGTCACTTTTGAATATCTTAACCAAAGTTCCTGACCACTTGTGATCATTAAAGATTCTTCGTGACATTTTATGAGAGTTGGAGTGCTAACTGCAGTGTCCTGAACAAATTCCACACTGAATTACTCTATTATATATACACAAATTCCTGCTGAAATTTCATTTTGAATTCTTCTTCACTTTCAATTCAAAACTCTTGTTTGGTGTAGTGCTGTGGTGTGATATTAAGCAGTTGCTGTATGTCAATAGTGGCTGAAGTGATGCCCATCCAAGTGTTAAGTGTTTAGGATTCCATTTGGATTATCAAGATTCTCTATAAACATAAGATAGCTTTACTGAAGGCTGTTTTCATTAACTCATGTCCGTTCGTATTCAGATCCTGGAATCAACCATTAAACTACAAGATCAACTGGTGGTGTAAAAAGCCCCAATTCAGCAAAGCACTTCAATGGGACTTACGCATGTTCTTAAAGTTATGCATATGCTTATGTGCTTTGATGAACTGGGGCCATCATAATTAAACAAATAAAGAAGTAATTAAGTTATAAGTATAGCATACACACAGTTTTGTTACGTAAGGTCACTTATAGCCCTGTTTCAACTAGGGGCTTCAATCCAGTCTCAATTTGTGCATGCGTAATTTTGGATGCAAATCACTTGAATGCACAGTTTTGGGAATGCTATCATTACCACACCCAAATGTACATACATACTGTCCATTCATGCTCAGTTTGGACCCTCTTTATGTATGCAGGATTTAACTTAAAGAGCAGGATTTGGCCTAATTTATTCAAGTCTGTACATCAAGAATGAATTTAACTCCTCAGTTTCCCCATCTGGAAAATGAGGATGATGATACTGACCTCCTTTGTAAAGTGCTTTGAGATCTACTGATGAGAAGTGCTATATAAGAGCTAGGTATAATCATTATTATGTTCTTATAGGAGCCCACAGACAACCTTGAGGATAGTCTTCTGTATACCAGACCCGAGTTTATTATAGGAACTGAAGGGGAAGAGGAAGATAAATCTGCAAGAAAACATGGAGAAAACCCAGGAAATCATACAGAGACAACAGAAAATGCTGGTAAATTAGGGGAATGTTTGAACTGGGTGTTAAATGAAGCATTGGTATGGCTTTATTCATTACAAAAAATACAAAGATTTGAAATAGTCTTGCAAGTCCAACAGCACAGAATTGATAATTTTTCAGGTATTTAAAACTTTTAAAATTTGTTCATTCTTTGGGAAAGTTGCATTCCTCCTATACACTTATATAACAAAATTGTTGGACCAAGAAAAAATCATTTAAAAAACTCATTTCTTATATCACATAATAAAGAAAAATGTTAAGGGTCAAATTAATTCCTGATATAATTCTACTGACTGCAGTGGAAATACAGCTGGAATGCATTTGCCCTTTGCAGTGATCTCACCTTCCCTTGGTTTATTTTCTAGTTTTATTCCCAACCAGCAAAAGAGATGATATATTAATAATTCTCATGTAACTTGATTCTAGCAACAATAAAAAATGACACTGAAAGAAAATTCTGTTACCAGCAACTTCCAGTTACCTTGAAGCTCATATACACTATATTGCAGGTACAGCTGATTCTTTTTTAAGTTTATATATTTGATTTAATAACATCAATACTTTGAGAGTAGCATTAATTACATGAATTGCTTGCACAGGAAATGGCTAGATTTGAAGAGCCAGACATTCTTTTTAACATGCTGAACTGTCTGAAGATCCTTTGTCTTCATGGGGAATGTTTGTATATTGCAAGAAAGGACCATCCACAATTCTTAGCTTACATTCAAGATCACATGCTGATTGCAAGGTATGTTTTTAACCCAGGAATTGTCATTTTTATTTATATTACAGTAGCACTTCTAAATTCCAATCAGAATCAGAGATCCATTGTGCTAGGCACTGTACAAACATACAGTGAGAAGCAGTGCTACTTCAAAGATCCTACAGTTTAAATAGACAAGACAGGCAAAGGGTGGGAAGGGAAATAGAGGCACAGAAAAGTGAAGTGACTTGTCCAAGCTCACACAGCAGGTCAGTCACACAGTTGAGAACAGAACCCACATATCCTGACTCCCACTCCAGTGCTCCATCTGATAGACCACTCTGCCTCCCTACTTAAAGTGCAAATTTGCAATTATGGTTCCAGGAATGGTCATATATTGTCCATGAAACGGATTTGTGGACAACAACTAGTTGAAGGAAAAGCGGTTCAGCATATGAATTTTATTTTAAAATCATAATAAGTTTTGTTTTGAGTGCTATGGGCTGAAATGCTTGCTGTAGTTTATTTGCAGTGAATTTGGCCATGTGAACAACAGACTTGTCATACCATTTACTAAGAAATTGGCATTGTATAAATTTAATTCCTTTCTGATGTCCCTTCGCTTTTGTCCATTATTGTTTCTCCTTATGTCAAGTCTTATTGCTCTGAGGCCCAATTGTGCAAACCCTTTACTAGCACCAGCAGTTCAATCAGCTTTGATGGGACAACTTGTGTGAATAAGAATGTGCAGATTAGTCT
Source organism: Emydura macquarii macquarii (assembly GCF_026122565.2). NCBI lineage: Eukaryota > Metazoa > Chordata > Testudines > Chelidae > Emydura > Emydura macquarii. The sequence goes on along the minus strand of NW_027131366.1, from coordinate 662,033 downwards.
TAGATTGTAAACTCTTCAGAGATTTCCTGGGTTTTTAAAAGAAGAGTTGCACAGCATCTCTGTTCTCAAGAGTGTATATAGCGGTGTTTATAGCAGACATTTACTAGAACTGATAGAAAATCAGGAAATTCTGGTATTTTGACATTTTGTTTTTGTCTATACATACAAAGTGATGAAGTCTAATTTAGCTGAAACTACTCAAGGAAGAGATTTTGGAGTCATCATGGATAGTTCTCTGAAAACATCTGCTCAGTGTGCAGTGGCATTCAATAAAGCTAACAGAATGTTAGGAACCATTAGGAAAGGGATAGATAATAAGACAGAAAATATCATAACATCACTATATAAATCTATGGTATGCCCACACCTTTGATACTACATGCAGGTCGCCCCCACCCTATGTCAAAAAAGATATATTAAAATTGGAAAAGGTACAGAGAAAGGCAACAAAAATGATTCAGGATATTGAACAGCTTCCATATAAGCAGAGATAAAAAGACTGGGACTATTCAGCTTAGAAAAAGAAATGACTAAATGGGGATATGACAGAGGTCTATAAAATCATAAATGATATGGAAAACATGAATAAGGAAATGTTATTGACCCCTTCATGTAACACAAGAACCAGGGTTCACCCAATGAAATTAATAGGCAGCACATTTTAAACTGAGATACTGAACTACTTCTTCACACAACACACAGTCAACCTGTGGAACTTGTTGCCAGGAAATGTTGTAAAGGCCAAAAGTATAACCGGGTTAAAAAAAGAATTAAATGAGTTAGTGGAGAATAGGTTCATCAGTGGCTATTATCCAGGATGGGCAGGGATGCAAACCCATGATCTGGGTGTCCCTAAACCTCTGAAGGTGGGACTGGATGACAGGGCGTGGATCACTTGCTAACTGCCTGTTCTGTTCATTCCCTCTGAAGCATCTGGCATTGACCACTGTCTGAAGACAGAATACTGGGTTAGATGGACCATTGGTCTGACCCAGTATGGCTGTTGTTATGGTTTTATGTCCCTCCCAAAAAATTGAAATATTGAAATTTTTAATGGAATGAAATGTTGAAATGTTTAGGTTCAGTTCGACATTGAACTGTGTCTGCCTGAGCTGCTGCAGTGCCTCACGGGGGTTGTAATGTGGATGCTTCATCCCCCCATTCTCTTCTATGGACCGTGACAGACTACATTTCCTGTGATGCACTAAAATGGGATCCGTTGGAGGGGAGAATGAGGCGCCCCATGGGAGATAAAGTCTGGCTGGGGAGTCCAGCCCATAAGAGAAAAAGGAGGCATGATGCACCTGAACTACAGCTTCCATGAGGCACTGCAGCTGCCCAGTTCAAAAGAACAAAAAAAGTTCTGATTTAGGAACACCCAATCAGAAATGAAATGTTTCATTTAGATTTTCCCAATACAAAATCAAAAATGTTTTGGTAAAATTAAAGTTTTTACCAAGGACAAGATTTTGCAGGAACACCATTTTCTGTCGGAATAAAAATATTGTTGGAAAATTCCACACCACCTCTTAATATTAGCTGAGATATATGTCATTTGGCTACTGTAAAATCAAAGGGCAAAGCATGTGCAAAGGCATCACTGTTGGAGAGAGGACACCAGATGAGATAGACCTTTGATCTGATCAGGCATAGCCATTCCTACGTTTAGGATGACCAGATAGCAAATGTGAAAAATCGGGATGGAGATGGGGGGGTAATAGGTGCCTATGTAAGAAAAAGCCCCCAAAATCAGGACATCTAGTCATCCTACCTACATTCCACACACTAGTTGTTTTACGAGTCACATGTATGGCTTTCATGTGGCGTAATACACTTCTGTCTCAGTTATACTGTTGAATGTCTATGATAGACAGTTTCCAAAAACTGCTAGAACCTCCCCTAACAAAATTAAATTAAAATGAATATAGATGCAGGAGAATATGGGTTTTCCAGATACAGCAACATTTAATATGAGTGCCAGGTGTAACTCACAAATGTACCTTTTCTTATGAAGCAAACTCCCCCAGCAACATAATATGGACATTTATCATGAAGGATGTTCTATGACGTAAAAAACAGATTCTCTGATCGGATTTGCTTTTGTTGGTCCTTCTAGTTTATGGAGAGTAGTGAAGTCTGATTTCTCTCAGCTTTCTTCATTGGCTGTCCCACTCCTTCTACATGCTCTGTCGCTTCCTCATGGAGCTGATATTTTCTGGACAATCATAAACAGCAATTTTAACAGCAAAGATTGGAAGATGAGGTTTGAAGCAGGTAGGTCTGAGAAGTGTATGATGTTTGCATGTAGGGTGCTATGGCAGGAAGAGAAGGGGCGTTGTTAGTTGTAAGTATCGTAGTTGACACTGGCTGTTTAAGGTAGTGAGGTTATTTTTTTACAGTCTCTTTCCATCTGCTACCCATAAGTGTTTTGTTTTTTTGAAATATTCATTGTCTTCATTGGCTGCTCTGGTGGTTGGTTTAATAAAATCATACACTACACCAGTGTTTCTCAATTAAATTTGGCCACGGAACCCTTTTGAACTCCATAAATAATTGCGGAACCCCCAAACTCTTAGCAGTCTTCAAATGTCGAAATAAGCAAAGGTCAGCATTTCTCACTTAAATTACACTTACACTAGATACCCTCTGCTGGAAAATCCGAGACATCTTCCCTTTTTCGGTGGCGCGGAGAACAGCTGCTCTCGGCGGCGCGGAGAACAGCTGCTCTCGGCGGCGCGGAGAACAGCTGCTCTCAGAACCCTAACAGTGTTCCTGCGGAACCTCAGGGTTCCGCGGAACACCAATTGAGAAACACTGCACTACACTGATAGAAGAGACCCACTAAGTCCTCCACACATAGACCATCCACCTCTGGCCAATGCAGGATTGTTCCTTACAATCCATTTCCTAGTGCTCTGTCTAGCCTAGTTTAAATACCTCACATAATGGAGCATAACTCACTGCATTCCCCTTGCATTGCCTTTTAAAAGTTATTTAACTTAGCTCTCCATTACTGGTGTATGTTTGAAGCATGATAAAATTCTCTAGTAATCTCCACCCATAGTTTTATCCTTCTGTTATCAGAAAGAATAGTTACATGTTATTGCCCAGTTGACTGATATTCTCTGTGCTGGTCAACCCAGGCACATGGTGCTAGTTCAGATTTAATACCAAGAAGCAGTGGCTGTTCCCATCTGTTCCAAAGAGGACTGCCTTCAAATCAAAATGATCCTGATATTTGAAATAGGGGAATGAAAAGAAAGGAACAGCTATTACAATCAGTGGGCCTTATTTTCCTCTCTTACACTGGTGTTACACTAATGTAAATCTACTGACTTCAATGGAGTTACTTTTAATTTACACCGGCGTAAGGGAGAAGAAATTGAAGCCCTCTGGATTTTGTTTTTGGAATTATTGCCCCACATCCTTGGCTGCAGACAAGGAATGCACAGCACAGCTTGGGAAAAGGGGATGGAGTGGTGTCTAAAGGAGTCACCAGCTGTGCACCAGGATGGTCAATCTAAAAGCTGCTTTCAATTCTGCTGTCTGCCAGTGCTCCCAAAGGGCCGTTATAACTGCTTGCAATTACCAGGATGCAGAGAACTGGGTGAATATTTTTGGCCTGTGTGATACAGAAAGTCAGGCTAGATGATCCTAACAGTGCCTTTTGGCCTTAAAATCGATGAATTTAGAAGCCCTTTCCTCTAGCCCTGCCAACTGTAGGCAGGTTGGATGGTGTAGGAGCAACTGTGCTGGCTCTGTGCCTCCAAAAGCTCTTCCTGCACTGGACTCATCCTCCTGTGGCTGGCTGTGCTGGCGTTGGAGCTACTTTGCTCCGGCAATATGACTAGAAGTGGCTGTAGTGTAGGGGAGCTTCTGGGAAACTGTAAGTAATTGAAGTAATGATAAAAAATGTGCAAAGCTGAAAGTGGAAATAAGCTGATGTTTCAATTATTCTTTGTTGTTGTTTTCAGTGAGTTACAGGCCTGTATATATGGTTCAAAACACAGGGGGAAAGGCCACTTCCTATATTAATGTGATTATTCTCTTTGTTTGGGGGCTTGTCTGCTGCAGTAGAGAAAGTGGCTGTGTTGTGCAGATTTCTGGATATTCACTCAGTGACAAAAAATCACCTGTTGAAATATTCTTTGGCTCATGCATTCTGCTGTTTTCTGACTGCCGTGGAGGATGTCAACCCAGCAGTGGCTACAAGAGCTGGGTTATTACTTGATACCATAAAGAGGCCAGCTTTGCAGGTAAGTTTGCCATACGGAATAAAAGCTAGAGATGAGTCCCAGGGACAAAGACTGGATCCTGACTAGTTTTCTTTCCAAAGTTCGAGAGTGTTCAGATCCATGATTTGGAGTTTGGCCCATCACAATAAACTCAGAAAACACACTATCTCAAGAATCTCAGTAGCTCACTGACAGGGAGGCAAAATGACCCTTGCAGATTCTGGAAGTGTCAGTCTTCTGGTCCAAAACATTAGAGCTTACAATAAGGTTCTACAGCATTTGAGCTATTACTTGAAAAAAATATAATTATTTTTATAAGGGTAAAACAAATTGGGGTGATTTTCTTTTTAATGCTGGGGAAAATATTATAGTTAAAAAATCTAATGACACACAGATAAGGCCCTTCGTTTTCAGTTTTTACTGATTTTTACTGAAAAATTCCCAGGTTTTACAAAAGCTATTATTCAATTTTTACTGATTTTCATCCTAAATTTGGACCACTCATGGAGAGGAAAATACTGATTATGTTAAGAAAATCCAATACATTATATGAGGTAAATGTGTTTATGCTAATAATAAATTAGTTTAAGTATAAATGTGAGGTTGCTTGTTAAAGTAAGGCAAGGTAGCAGTAGATACACACACGCATGTGCGTGCATCCATATATGAACTGTTAATGTACATTTCATAAAATAAACCACAGCATTAAACTCCTTTTACTTCCAGTATTCTTGCTTTTCTCTTTATGTTGTTTTTTCTGTCCTCCTATCCCTTGGTATTTACCAGAAAACTGTGAAGTTAATTTTTTGCACTGATTTTTCACCCGTTTTTTATTTTTTGTAGTAAACACTGATAAATTCCCAGGAATTTAAAACAAAATAAAGCTGAACATGAAGGGGCTTACTCACAGGTTAACTGGTAGCAGAAAATTTATTAAAACAAAACTACGTATTGCCTCGATCTTTGAAAGATTTATATGCATATTTACCTTTAAGCACATGAGAAGACCCCCTGATTGGATTACTCATATGCTTAAAATTAAGCACATATATAAATCTTTGCAGGATCAGGACCTACATTTATAAGCAAGATGAAGAACTCTCATTAAAAAGTTTAGTACAATATCTGGTAACAGTTATTTCTAGTAGGTAGAACTAAAAAGGTATTTAAGTAATAATTCCAGTACAGTTGCCCATAAAATGCAGTTTTAATAAGTTTGCTATTTTATACTATATAAGGGGCAGGTTTTCAAAGCACTGCTCAGGGAATGTGGATTCTGTTGAAGTCAGTGGGAGTTGCACAGCTCCAATCCTGTGTAAATCTTTGAAAATGTGTCCTCTTATGTTCTGATAAATTGATTGCATATGCCAAAGGCTACAAATAACTGCCTAAGCCAGACTTTTCTTTATGGTCTGGCCAAAGGTCTTCTTGTTGAGGAAGACAGACTTGGCCTACAAATGCTGCACTTGTTAGATATTTAATGTCTGTTGTCTTTTTCAAACATGAATGTTGACACTAAACTCAAAATTCTTGTGCTAATAAAACACAGCAGCATTTTATGAGATTAAGTGCCTTTGATACTTTTAACCATGTAATCTATTTTTCCCATTTGGGGCCTGAGCCTGCCTTCCTTTTGTACATAAAACTCCTATTGAAATCAATGGGAATTTTGGGTGCACTAGAAGGCCAGGATCAAAACCTATAATTCTGACCTATGTCAGTGGCTCTCAAGACTACTGTACCCCTTTCAGGAGTCTGATTGGTCTTGCGTACCCCAAAGTTTCAACTTCACTTAAAAACTACTTCCTTACAAAATCAGATATAAAAATACAAAAGTATCACACCACATTATTACTGAAAGGTTGCTAACTTTTTCATTTTTACCATATAATTGCAAAATAAATCAATTGGAATATAAATATTGTACTTATTTTCAATGTATAGTACATAGAGCAATATAAACAAGTCATAGCCTATATGAAATTTTTAATTTGTACTGACTTTGCTAGTGCTTTTATGTAGCCTGTCGTAAAACTAGGCAAATATTTAGGTGAGTTGATGTACCCACAGAAGACCTCTGCGTACCCCCAGGAGTACCTGTACCACTGGTTGAAAAGCACTGATCTATGTAATTATTAAAATCTTTACAATAACACTTTTGATTACTTAAAACAGATGAACCAGTAGAATTGCTGCTAAATTCCCATCATATTTTATTGATTGGATTAATGGGAGGCAACATACATTTCTAGTGGTATGCGTTTCAACAGACTCCACTCTCCATGAACTGTATCAAACTCCTTGGATTCCTGTTAGCAAGCAAAGTGCCTTCCAATAGCTTCCATTCATTTTATTTTATCAAAATATAGTACAGGCTTTCTAGTTAAGTGCTCCAACTTCCTATGCTCTCCTGGAAATAAATGGCCAGATTCCCTGTATCCCCTTTACTTTTGAAGACTCCTTGTAATCAATGGGTTTGCATGAATGAAAATTAAGGCAGAATTTGGCCCAAGGATCCTGAGGCAAAAGGTTTTAAGTGGTATGCACATTTGCATTGCTTATGTCCACAATGCCCTTCTGCCTGACAGGGATGTCACAGCAATGGTGGATTTGAAACTGTTTCCAAATGCACTGCATTGATTTCTATATGCTTTGCATGTCAGAACTCTGAGATGCTTCCTCTACTTTAAAATGGCTGGGGGCCAAGGCACTGGTATAACCTCACTGCAACCAATGGAGCAGCAGAGTGTGACCAGGGAGAGTTTTGTGTGTTGTGTGTAATAGGGCAAAATTTTGCCCTTTACCTCTATAATTCTTAAAATAAAAACCCCATTCAAAACAATGAAGCCCTAATTCTCCCCTCACTTACACTGGTTTTCCATCAACTTCAGTAGAATTATTCCCAACTGACACATGTGAGAGACCAGAAACAGGCCCTTATTCTCTACCAGTTGAGTAGAGAAGTTGTGAAGTTTGTCTCTCTATTTTAAAGAACACTTGTTGTACTCTTCACATCTGAGTTCTGTTCTTTTTTTCTTCACAGGGTCTGTGCCTCTGCCTTGATTTCCAGTTTGATACAGTTGTCAAAGACAGACCCACAATTCTCAGCAAGCTTTTGCTCCTTCATTTTTTAAAGCAGGACATTCCGGCTTTGAGCTGGGAGTTCTTTGTGAATCGCTTTGAAACACTCTCTCTGGAAGCTCAGCTTCATCTGGACTGCAACAAAGAATTCCCTTTTCCAACAAGTAAGCAGAATCAGAAACACATTACCTTTCGGCACTGCTGGAATTCAGCTCCCTGAACTAGGGAAGGAGAGAAGTGAAGGCTCCATCTGCAGTGGGGCTTTAACCAACTTTGCTGAACTGGTGTAATCATAGAATCATAGGACTGGAAGGGACCTCGAGAGGTCATCTAGTCCAGTCCCCTGCACTCATGGCAGGGCTAAGTATTATCTAGACCATTCCTGACAGGTGTTTGCCTAACCTGCTCTTAAAAATCTCCAATGATGGAGATTCCACAACCTCCTTAGGCAATTTATTCCAGTGATGAACCACCCTGACAGTTAGGAAGCTTTTCCTAATGTCCAACCTACACTGCCCATGCTGCAATTTAAGCACGTTGCTTCTTGTCCTGTCCTCAGAGGTTAACAAGAACAATTTTTCTCTGTCCTCCTTGTAACAACCTTTTGTGTACTTGAAAACTGTTATCATGTCCCCTCTCAGTCTTCTCTGCTCCAGACTAAATAACCCCAATTTTCTCAATCTTCCCTCATTGGTCTTGTTTGTCTGCACTTTCTCAAATTTGTCCACATCTTTCCTGAAATGTGGAAAATCATGTTAAACTAGAAGTGGATAACCCAGTGTAAGCATGCCTAGATTAGATTAGGATACATTATGTTTAAAGGCTTTTGGACACCATGTTCTGCTTTAGTTAAAACATGGTTCTCAGACTTGGTTGAAACATAATTTGGTTCTGTGAAAAGTCAAGGTCAAACTGAGTTAGCCAGACTCTTCTTTAGAACCAGTTCCCCAAATACTGTTCTTGACCCCCAGCGTAGATAAGTTTTGAGTTTCCCTACTCAATATATTATTATTATTATTATTCCCAAAGGCCCCAGTCATGTCCTGGCCTCATTTGGCTGGGGGCTGTATAAAGATAGGTAAAGAGACAATTCCAGGCCCAGAAGCCATACAGTCCAAAAGATACAAACAGATGAATGGGGATGGTGATATAACGTGACAAGTACTTGGGACCCATGCAACAGTTAATAATTCCCACAGTGCCTGTAACAGATGTTTGTGAACAGAGGTAGTGCACATACCTGGCTTCCTGTTAAGATGTCCATAAGATCCTGTCTTGTTCCATACTCCAATGGGCTAAGACAAAATAATAATTGCACTTGTCTTTGTATGATCATTTTACAAGATTTCTTGTAAAAATTACAAATCAATGAATAACTTAAGATGAAGAATATTTGGGAGTATTTAATATATAAATATGCTGCAGATGTCCACCTTTTGCCCCTTTGCTCCTTGCCTTTCCAAACATACCCATAAAGTGTTTGGGGGATTTGATTATCTGGTTTTGGATCTCTTGTACTGTGAAAATCAAAGGGCTTGAATGTCTCATGTTCCTAGATGTATATCATCAATGACTCTATTATAGCTAGTGGAAGTGCACGGGTAATAATCTCCTGGGAGAGGAGAACCCTCGTCAGAGGACCCAGGGGGCAGTGTTCAAATGCAGATCTGAGTTAGGCGTAGGCTGATCAGAGTTTGAGTCTGAAGCCAAAGAAGGCCTGGAGTCTAAGCTTGGTTTGATGGCACTGAAACTTTCTGAGCTGTTCTCATGAGATTTCTGCTCTCTTAAACAGTGAATTCTCATGCGTCCACATCTGCAATTCAAAAGAGTTTGGATTCAAGAGCCTCATTTTGTCCCATCTCTAATATTTAGAGAAGAGACAAAGTTATTCTTTCAAATATGTGTGTAAACTGTTTGGGGTTTGACAACTGCTGATTCAGATCATACAATGAGTTACTTGCAGCGGGAGCCGCTGCTCCCATATAAAAGGTTGTTGACTTCAGTGGGGCTCGGGGTCTGCCTACATGTGGCATTTTGCCGGATTGCACTAAATATGCTGTGGAATGAATCCTAACTTGGTCGATTGCATTTGTAAAGCGATCACTGCTGTTCGGACAAATGTCGCCAACCTCAGTGATACAGCAATGTGGAAGATCAAGAGGGCTCGTTTCGCACGTAATCGTCAGAAGAGCGTGCGTTCCCTGAGGGACAGTGTGAAGGGACCTGTGGAATCAAAGAGAGCACTCTCCCTTCCAGAAACCTTAACCACCAAAATCCGTTGAGTATCCATTTATATTTTTGTGATAAGCCTGCATCTTCTCCTTTAAGATTGCATCCTGTTGCTGAATACACAATGGGACTTTCAGTATTCATCCAGTTGGGCCAGTTTAGCATAGTTGGATTTCAAACTGAGTCAAACATTAGTAAGGTAGTTAGAAGTCAGTGTGTTTTGCAAACGACACGGACAACATTCCAGTTCTGTTCTGTACTTGTTTTATTGATAGAATGATATGCTCTGAAACAAGTTTGTAGATAGTTTTTAACTACGTATTGTGGCTAATGTATTGTCTACAGGGACAAGAACTAGATGTAGCTTTTGGAAAGTGATTCAGTTGTTACTGATTATTATTAATTAATATGTTTTTGTTAACTTATACAGCAATGTACATGTGCTTGGCACTTTACAAACAAGAAGAAAATCTTTGCAGCTGTTCTATATTGGCAGATTTCTTTAGCGGAATAATAACGTGCATACAAAACATTTTTATAACCATTTACATACAAAGAAACAGATTATTGAAATCTTCTTGGCTATATGTGCTACAAAAATAGTAATGACTAGAATATTTTTCAGATACTATAGGAAAAATGATAGTTAAAGCTACTGCTTTTCATTTTTAGAGCACTTTACATATATTTATTAGTCCTGTACTTTAAAGATAATTCAGCAACTTTTAATACCCCCCCAACCCTTATAATATAGGATTTGTTAACATTAACCTGAGTCTTGGGTGCTAATGAACTGTCAAGATTAATTAGAAATTTTTTCTCTAAAATTATTAGAGAACCAAATTAAAACAAAAATTATTTTGCTTATAGTTTTCTGTGAATCTTACATAATTTGTATTGATTAACTCTGGATCCTGCACGAGTCCTTATTGTTTAATGACTCTTGGACCAGAAAAACTGAATAATAAACTAGAGTTATGGGATACAGTGTATAAAACCACTACTCCACAAAAATAAATCTTCTAAATTGTTTCATTCACTGCATAACAACTCAGGTTAACGGTAAGCATATGTTGAAGCTTAAGTTGGAAACAGCTTAAATTGCTTATTGAAACAGAGATTTTTTTGTGCTTTTAGCTGTGAGGTTGACCAGGCAGGAGCAGTCTGCTCCAGCACTTGGTGGAACACCAGAGCAAATGCCAGGTGGGTACTTCCTCTGTTGAAGAAAGGGGTGTATAATGGGTACAGGAAGAAGGGAAGGAATGCATTCTCTTTTGCCAAATCATGATATAATTTGCATCAGGCACTAGTTTATCAAAAAGGTTCTTTCTTAAAATGTTGAGTACCAGAAGAAGGAAAAATTTTGGCCTGCAGGTTGTTGTAAGTTATAACCTCTTCATCTGTCAGTCTGTCTCCACTTACTGTCTCTTGTCCTATACTTATTGTAAATTTCTTGGGACAGGGACTGTCCTTTTGTTCTGGGATTGTGCAGCACTAAGCACAATGGGGTCTGTTCTGTGCCTGGCACGGCACAATACATAATAATAATTAGTAATAATAATTAATTGTAATATTATTTGCTGTCTTTGTAAATCAGTGTGCAGAGTCACCGGTGGGGGACAGAAAAATAAAGTCCCAACTACAGGTCTCTTCACATCCCTTTCTTCAGGGCTAGCTTTATTTCTTAAAATACAAGTTCAAAACCAGAACAAATCAACTCAAACTATTGGGTGATAACAATGCAAGGCCTTTCTAGTTTCAGCGACCTGGGAAGGGTGGAGGGCACACCATTGCTCGATGGTAGCCTCCTTTGAACCAGCATCCCCTTCTTTTTATAACCCTGCCCAGATCAACCATGTGACAGGCAGAAACCAGGTGAGCCTTTACATGCCAGAACACCTTTACACTTTGTCACATAAGTCTGATAAAAGGTGCTACAATAAAGGCGTGATATGCAGGAGTGCTGGCAAGTGACTATTTTTTATTATCAGGTCCCAGTCACCTGGCAGAAGTCAGGGTTACAAAGGTCAATGTCCTTATCACATGGGAAGTGTCAGCCTCACATTATCTAACTTAGTGTTGCCAGTTCTCATGATTGTGTCATGAGTCTTATGATAGTTGATCTTATTCTTAAAGACTCAGCTTCTGGATTCAGGTGATTATGAGAGAATCTCAGCTTTCATTTTAAAAAATTGGAAGTGTCTAGCCCTCCTGATTCTGGAGAACACATTACCCGAATGTATTCCAAAGGCTTGGAAACCAGCAGCCAAAAGGAACCTAACATTTATTATATTTTTTAAAAATCTCATGCTTTTTGGAGGCTTAACTCATGAACATTGGCAATACTAAACTTGACTGATTTTTCCAAAGAACCCCTATGGCTCCAAACACTTCCTGTACATTTGATATAAAAAAACATAGATCTCTCTTACACTGAGAAAAGGTAGAAGTAAAGATCTGATCCTCATCCCTGCTCACTCCATCATTTTAGGTTTAAACCTGCAGTCCTAACTCAGTCAAAACTCCTGTTGAAACAGTGGAGGCTCTGTGGGAATCAGGGACACAGGATCAGGCGCTGATTAATTAAGCATTCCAACCCAGCGTGTCAGAGAAGGCAGGAATTCTACTGAGTGGCTTATACTGAAAGATAAAGAGACCATGTTTAGTATGAGGCACTATCTAATCATGGTTTGGTGTTTCATGGTATATTGTGATGAGTCGTCAGATGATTTGAGGATGAAAGGGACTAAGATTAGGGAGCAAGAAATTTAGTCTCCAAATCTGACATACTTTAGAACAGTTACAAACTGGAGGGGAAGGCTTCCTGGATTCTAAATATCTGTTTATTACATTAGATCTTTTGACTCTTAGAGATTTAAAAACAAATAAAACCAAATACCACTCAAATCCCTGAATAGTCACTGTTTATGGATTACCCTATAATAATGACTAAAGAATAAGCATCTAGCCAGTGGGAGGAGGACAATGTAACTAACATACGCTGGAGTTGATCCTCAGTGGAGCTATGACAATTTACAGCAGCTGAGGATCTGCGCCCCTGTTTTCCTTGGTGTAATTTACAGTGGCATTAAAATGAATGCTGATAACAGAGAAAAGTACCAGTTAAAGGATTTTTTATGCTTGTTAGAGCATAATACTACCTCTGGAGCATGAAAGCTCAGAATAAAGTCCTTGGAAGGATCCATTAACTCATGTCACTACTGTATACACATTGCAAGACTGAATATTTCCATATCTCCAAGTTTCTGAATGACACAGCTCAATGAGCAAAAGTAAAAGGGATAATATAATCAGATTAATTACTCATTTAATTGTATGTGACAGTTTGGGGGTAGATTTAGAGCCATATGCCTCTTTTACATTAATGACTCATTCAGTTCCATACTTAGCCTTTTTTATTTTATGGAAAAGGCACACAGATTTTAATAGAGATGAAACCAGTAGGGGGCTAATGAAAAAACTGTAAAATCTTCTGAATTAGACTGATGTCCTTTTTAGAGAAAGTATTCAATAGAATTTAATAGAGAATTATATCTCTGCTGTAGAGTTGCTTTGAAAGGTTATCACTCTCAACTGAATTCTAAAAGACCAAGGAGGGTCAAGGATATCAGAGAGACAATGTGGGTGAGGTAATATATTTTACTGGACCAACTTCTGTTGGTGAGAGAGACAAGCTTTCGAGCTCCCCAGAGCTCTTCCTCAGGTCAGGGGCCAAATTTGAGTCAGAGTGGTGCTGAGGCCCTGTGTGCCAGGTCACAACACCTGGCGTGTGGAGCTGGGCCAAGCCTGCAGGACACAGGAGCTGACACTGCTGAGGTGAGTGCAGGTCAGGCTCTCTCTCAGTCCCCAGCTCCAGCCCTGTGGGGCACAGGAGCCACTGCTGCAGCCTTACTTCATACCTGAAGAAAAGACTGTGCACTTGAATTATGCATCAAGTAGTTTATTTTAATCAATATTTAAACAGATCATGTTGGAATTACATTACATTACATTCTCTACCAACACTTATGCTTTATTCCTTCACATACTGTTATTTGTAAAAGGACCCTGATACATAGAGGTGCCGGGCAGCTGCAGATCCTATTGACTTCAGCTGGAGTTGTAGGTACTCACTACCACTGATACTTCATCTCTAGTGCGAAGGGTCTCAGTAACAAAGACATACTTATTCATATGGTAAAATGGAGGCTGATATTTCTGGGCCAAAGAAAGGGACATTGACTGGTTAGCAATCATATGGGTTAAAAAAATTCCTTTCCTGAAAATGCTGCTGAAAAGGTTTTTCGATTAAGGAAATGGAAAGAATTTTAGAAATCTAATTTTCTGTGGTGCTTGTTTCCTTTTTGCATTCATTCAAAATGGACGATGATGCTCAGTCAGTTTCCCTCTTGTTCAGATTGTCATGCTCTGACAAAATGCATTACTATTTGGGTTGCATGCACTACAGGGAAATGATCAAATCCAACTTCTTTCACTGGAAAATAGTCATGACAATACTTGTACTAAATATTACCTTTCGTAAAACAATATGTACAATACAATATGATACTATGCTACACTATAAACAACAATTTGGCTTAGACTATCAGACAGCATACCTTTAACACACTCTGTGTACATTTTAGGGATTTACTTAGCAGCATTAGATGATAGGGTCTCTGTGTTCCTTTGGAAGCTGTGGCTTCCCTGTTTAAATCTAAAATGGCACAATCTGTTCTGGTAAATCCGCTATTCTTCTGTGTCTGGAGAAAAGTATACACTGCATGTTAGAAGGAGAATCCTTCATTCTCTATTTGATCAAATGCAGGATTTCCCGTCTAAAGTTTTATTGGCATGACCCTTAGCTGGAGTAAATTGTGTTCCATTGGAGTCAATGGAGCTATGATGAATTACACCAGCTGAGGCTTTAACCTGTAAAGTATGATTCTTCTTTTGCTCACAGTAGTATAAACCAGGAGTAAGGCCAGAGAACATGGTGGAGTTACACTGGTGTGAGGAAATCAGAATCAGTCCCCTACAGCGTGACTGTTCATTGAGGATGTTTGAGGACTTGAAAAGCTTTTGATTTCAACAGAATGCAGAGTTAATTTCATATACCTAAAGTATTTCTGGGTCTTTGCAGCTAAGGCAACGGTAGATTACTGCCCTGAGAAATGCACACACAATTCCTATTGACTTCACATGCGCCCTATAAGGGCAGAAGTGGGACAAGTCTCTTGGAAAGAGGTCTCTGGCTTGATTCTTCATTGCCTTGCACTGCAGTCATTTTCATCAATGTCTTTCTTATGCTGATAGGACAACCGTCCCCAGAGAATGACAATACAATAAAGGATCTTCTTCCAGAGGATGCTGGGATTGATCATCAGACTGTCCACCAGCTGATTACTGTGCTAATGAAGTTTATGGCAAAGGATGAGAGTAGTGCTGAGTCAGATATCAGCAGTGCTAAAGCCTTCAACACAGTGAAGCGCCATCTCTATGTCTTGCTTGGATATGATCAACAAGAAGGATGCTTCATGATAGCACCTCAGAAAATGCGCATTTCAACTTGTTTTAATGCATTTATTGCTGGAATAGCACAAGTAAGTTTGTTTATTCTCAGTGGGCAGAGGTGATCCAAAGACCTGGCACCAGAATACCTCTCCCAGCCAGCTACCATTGTCTGGGGTTCCTGAAATGTCTGCAAGGCAGTCTCCTTTACAGTACAAAAATGCTGGTTGAGTGTTCAGTAAACAAACCTAATACCTTCAGATATATGCTATCATTGTAATAAGTGGATGAATTTGAGAGAGAAGGGCTGTGCTGCTTGTTTACCCTTCAAAAGGCTCAGTCCAATCATATAACGTACCTTCTCTAGTGCTATTGCTCTGGGGAAGGAAGGAAAGTGGTTAAAGCCAGAGACTGCAAGTTAGAATTCATGAGTTCTATGCCCATTTGCACCATAGACTTGGTATAGAACCTTGAGCAGGTCAGTTTCCTTCTCTGTGCATTACTTACTTCATCTATACAATGAGGTCAGCAATAATTCCCTATTTTACAAGGGTCTTGTGAGGCTTAATTAATTCATATTGGTAAAGTGCCTTGAGAGTTGGTTGAAAGGTGCTACATGGTTGCAGAGTATCATTATTGCTTTTGATGACATATTAAAACTCCCCCTTTACGTGAATTTCATGGGAGGAAAATGGTCAGTAGTTCAAATAACCATAAAACATAAAAAGGCCCAATAAAGATGCAAGAATATCACATTTTTAATCTGCTCTTTTGTTATATACATTGGAAGCACCCAGTTTTTCAAAGCAGGGTGCAATGAATGAATCTGCAAAATGCACATGCAGTCATGGGCAAAATAACATTTGTACAAGCGGACCAGGTATGTACATGTGCAGGTAGGCAGTTAGATCAGGGTGCATTGGTATAAACTGCACACCCAACATATCAAGATGCAATCACAATATACTGTCCCTGAGTCACCTCTCACTTACTATAGATTTATATTGATATATGTGAAAGGAGGTTCAGGCCTTTTGTATTTAGCTTGAAGGTTTAAAAGGTGGACGTTAGATAATAGAACCATAAACTAAATTTTCCAAAGTAACTAATAATTGTGCTTGCCTGAATTTTTGGGTGCCCCCCTTGAGACAACCTTAAAAGGCTTGGTTTTCAGAAGTGCTGAACACCCACTCTCTAAAAATCTGGTCCATTTAAGGTGTCTCAAGTGGGGCACCCAAAAGCACGATTCACTTTTGAAAGTTTAGGTCCATGGGTGGAATCCACTGAAGTTAATGGGAGCTTTGCCATTTACTTTATTGGGGCCAGGATTTTACTCCATGTCTTCAGCCTTAAAATATTCATTTGGAATTTGTTTTATGATTTTTTGTAGTTATGATAAAAAGTAGCATTCTATAGGGAATCTCCTTTGCTGTTATAACCACACTGTTTATTGCAGCACTGGCCTTTGCTCACAAGAAGAGCAAAATATGGAACTTTGTAAGGTACAATATTAACATAACACATAATACATAAATATTTACTTTCTACTGCCAGTTCGGCAAATGGTAGGACTGGATGAATGTGCTGGTTTATTAGCTTTAACTTCCAGACTAGGTTAAAAGGTTTAGCTCAAGAAAACATTATTTCCAAAGGTTATTGTTAATATTCAGCTCCTTACATCCTAATATTGCTGCTTTGATTCTTTTTTGTTTTGGTAAGATAAGTACCTTTTATTCCTAGCAGCAAACACTGAGATAAGATTGTACAAGATAAAAATCATGTTGATGTTATCCCACCAGATGGTGGTATTGGACAGTTCTTTTTGGAAAAAAGAAAGGCACAGATGGGCCTTGGTAATACTTGGTAAGACTGTGCTTTTAGTCCTAGGGTTGAGCTGTAGTTAGGATATATAACTTTAGAGTTCCCAAATTTTAATACAACATATAGAAAAGTGCCATTAGCTTCAGGGCCTGTCTGCATTACAAAATGTACTGCATTGAGACACCTTGTTATAACATGATTTGGGTCTTATCTGTGTGGGTGATTTGGTCAAATCCTAGTGTAATCATGTTACAGAAGGAACCATGTAACAGCCTTTTTGCAATCAGATGTCAGGCTCTAGGACCATATATGGAGATGCACTATATATTCATCTGACAGTCTATGTATGTTAGTAGGCAGACAAGGTGGGTCACATTAGCTCTACTCAAGGAAGTTAAAAGTTAAAGTAAGAGAGCAATAGAGACAAGAACAGGAAACTCTGCAGAGAAAATCCTAGTCAGTCCACTCGGGCAGGAGCTTGGGAGCTAAATCTTGTGTTTTTATATACAGTCCTGTCTTTGCTACTTTAATCAAAAAATGAATGCAAACCCCTAACAGTGGGTAAGTTTGGAAAATAATGTGTGTTTGTGTGTAGGGCTGAAAGTGAGGTGATGAGTCCATCCGTTTATAACTGAGGCATTGCTAACCCAAAGTATTCAAAAATCAATAAGTCAGGCTCACAAAATGATGAGATTGACTTAAAAATCATGAGGTTAAAAATAAGTTGGATACTTTTTATTAGCCTCCTGATGTTGGAACTTTTATAGTTGACATTTTCAAACTTTTTTCTGCAACCAGGAGAACTAGAAACTTACTTATTTTTTTACAAAGAAATATGAGCGTCTCAGCTGATCACATGACTCCCAAACCTGGGGCTTGAAGAAAACACCTACTATCACAAGACTTATGATAAGATCATGAAAGCTGGCAAAAGCTGTAGCTGATTAAGCAACATGGGTATAATTTTTTTGATCCTGTCTGTGCATCCATGATCAAACTATGCTATTATACAAGAGTGTTGCAGCATGATATATTTTGTCATGCACACTACTAGTTCAGACTGTGCTAGCCAGAGCTATTTTTAAACACACTTCTTGCTCAAAAGTGTGTCTCATTACAGGATGAATCATTTTACTTGATTTTACGTCATTGGTCATTTTTGTTTGGAAAGTGGCATATAACATAGTGAGGCCTTGGAGAAAATTTTCAAAAGTGCCTTAGTGACTTAGGAGCTTAAGTTCTTTTTTTTTTCAAAAGTGACTCAGGCTCTTAGGAGTGCATATGAATGTAAAGTTGTTTTAGCTGAACAACATATTAAAAGAGTAAATATGCTCACATCCTTTAGTACCAGGACGGTATTTAAGCAAGAGATGTGCAACATTCAGTTGTTTATAGTTCAAAACTTATTTACACAGCTCACTGATCCCCAAAAATATTCACCCCCCCATTGCCTCACAACATAGCACAAGACATAAATGGAGAGTCTCTGCCTTATTTTGCTCTTGTGCAACTCTGCTGATAAGAATTATTGTAACTGAAGATGGAGTTTGAACTGCAGAGCTACATTTTATAAACTAGGCTGCACTCATTGGTTGCAAACTGGTTGCATTTGTGTGCATGGACACACATTTGTTGATGCAGATCCTCAATTTCTGCACCCCAAAAAAGGTATTTAGCAGCCACAGCAGGCATTGAGACATATATTGTCTCCGCAACTTAATTGGTGAGGTTTGAAAATTTGCCAACAGTGTGTTTTGATATGATAAATGGAATAGTGGCAGTGTTGTAGTAAATGCTGATACCATGCAAAGAGCTAACAAAATGGCAAACTTCCGGAAAGCTTTCTAGGTGATTATGGGAACTCCCTTCAGGCTGAAATTTCCTTTCACCTTGCCAGTATTTAAGCTGCTGTTGTAGTATGGCTATTGCTAACATAAATAGAGCTGATTTTTTTTTGGGTGCACTAAAATCTAAATGAATATTCATTTCAGGTGATGGACTATAACATTAATCTGGGAAAACATCTCCTCCCCTTAGTGGTTCAGGTGCTGAAGTATTGCACTTGTCCTCAACTAAGACATTACTTCCAGCAGCCTCCCCGCTGCTCCCTTTGGACCATCAAACCTCACATTCGGCAGATGTGGTTAAAGGCATTACTTGTCATCCTTTACAAGGTTAGTTGTCTTGAAGGAGTGCTGTTATCTTAAAATTCACATTTCAGTCTGAAATTTGTTTCAGGTGGTACCTAAGCCTATAAAAACGGATTAGAGGGAAACATTTTTTCTCTCTCTCCTTTCAGTTTGTTTACTTTGTGTATTTAATTTCAATTTGTGTGAATTAGTTTAACTGTTTATCCTGTATAGTCAGCTAGCTAGTCAGTTTCTCCCACTGTTTATGTGGTCTTTCACCTAATGACTTGAGCAAGAAAAATGGTTTTGAAAATAGGAAAATGAGTTGTAAAACCACACAACTCAAAGGGGGACTCAAAGGCAGATGTAATAGTTGATGCTACTTTTAACTTGTTTTTAAAAATTGTCTAAATTTTAAGTTAATAGTGTCAGTTTAAAAACTTAAGTTCTTAGTTTAATTGATGTGTTTAGGGGAGTTGTAAAAAACATAACTTCAGTAAAGTACCTACTGGAGCTGAGATCTGAAGTATTGTCAGTAATTTGACATCTAAATCACAATGCTAGTGGTTAGATTTGACATGCCTGAAAATGGAGGTATTGGAAATCAATGAAATAGCAAATATTTTGCAAATAGGTCTGGTAAGACCTCTTGAGGTATCTTTAACAACATGCTTTATCTTACAAAAATCAAATAAATAATATATTAAATTATCTTCATAGGAAATCCTTTAAAATGTTTTAGCTAGAGATCAGTTTCTTTTTATAAATCACTCTTTACAAAGCTGAGGAATATTCCTGCTTTCCAGCATATATTTAGAAACATAAGAACATAGGAATGCCAAGGGCCACCAGATGACAATATGCTTGCCCATTTCTATATTATTGCCTAAATATTTATTCAAAGGAAGGACTTACTGTAGACAAATCAAGAAGAAAAGTTCGTTTTTAAGATAAAATCTATTTCTTTCACTGAACAGTATCCCTACAGAGACTGTGACATAAGCAAGATTGTGCTGCATCTGATCCACATAACAGTCAACACACTAAATGCCCAGTACCACAGCTGCAAGCCACATGCCACTGCTGGTCCTTTGTACAGCGATAACAGTAACATAAGCCGATACAGTGAAAAGGAAAAAGGTATTTTAAATATTTTAACTTCTGCACTAGCCACTGATTTAATTCAGTAAGCCCTGGGTGATGAGGGAGTGTGGTGTAGAGGTTAGCGCATAGGACTGGGAGTCAGACTCCTGGATTCTCTTCTTGGCTTTTCCCGTCTGTGTTTACGAAGGTGAGCTAGCTTCTCAGTGCCTCAGTTTACCAGTTCTGAAATGGGTTCAGTGATGCAGGGGCAGTGTGTAAATTAGTGTTGGAAAAATTGTTTGATAACCCTGGATGAGAACCTATCCAATTGCAAAATGTATTATTATGTAATAAATCAATTTGATAATTTCTTAGAGGGATTCTGTTGATGATAAAACATAGCTGCCTTTTAGTAAATTTTTTATTACTTTCTTATCTGACAAAGACTTTTCCTGGTATGCAGCAATCTATTTTTCTCACATGAGAAAAATACTTACGGAGGGGGGCAAATTTACCTTCAGTTTGTAAAACTTTTCTTTTACTCAGTGTGGGCTGGTTACCTAGAGTTTATCTGGTGTCACTGTGATTGAAATCTACTCAAGACTTTCCTAAACGTCTGTCCCTGCAGGATAAAAGACAAAATGAGTGAAAATAGAATGTGTTTTCTGTCCAGTCTGTCATTTTATTTGTCTTTTCTGCTTTGTTGCATGTTGCTTAGTGCTTGGCATTTTGAAAAGTTGAAAGATAAACATGTCTGTCAAACAGAGGCCTAAATTCTCATTTACACTCAGGCTCCTTTACACCACTTTGCAAGGGACCTTCACATGGATGTGAATTATATATTTTATATTTACAACAACTTTAAGACACCTTTATGCTGCTTAGGCAGTGTGAAGAAGCCTTAATGTTACTGAGAACCAGGCTCAGAATATTTTGTTTCTTCACTTGACTCTGGACTAATTTCACCGTCTGTTTGTCTTTGCCTTGATCTGTACAAGTAAGTTATAGTGAGGGGAGCTGGCAACATGCCAGACTGTAAAATGGAGTCAAATTTGTGGGCTGACATTTAGAAATCCAAAAGGACATCTTTAAGGGATATCTAGATACTTGAGGCATCATGGCCTAGAGAAGAATGTAAGGATTGAAGAAACCCTGAGTTCTAATCTTGTCTCTGCTACAGACCCAGATATACTGTGTGGCCTTGGGCCATGCTTTATCTCAGTTTTGCCTTGTGTAAAGTAGGGAGAATCTATTTACCTACCTGCCAGGCTTTTGTGAAGTGCTTTGCAATGCTCAAAGGAAAAGGTCGGTATATGGTCAAACTATTATCATATTAGCACAGAGCGTTATTATTAAACTGAGGGATGAATCTCATCCATGCTCACTAGTGTGAAAGAGCAGGAAGGGAGTATAGAACTGTTATTCCCAAACCCGCAAGAAGCAGGCCAGGATCATTCCATAGTGTTTTGAAAAACAGAAAGGCTGGCCCTCTCCCCATATCCCGGGCAGGAGAGGGGGGAGGAGGGGAAGGAGGGGCAGTGCGGTCTACAGATTAGCAGTCGTGTTTAGCCTCCAATCAATAATGCATATGCCACTGTCATCAGCAAATGCTAGGCAGGGTTACATTTTGTTCCTGCTCAGAGGACCAGCAATATGAGTAATCCTATCTCAGTCAGCAATAGTCCTTATGCAGAGGATGCATTTGCCCAGTATCCACTATCCCTCCCAGCAACTCTGCTGTATTTCACTGTACTAGTTGTCCATTGATTTCGGTGGAGTTGCACCAATTTATGCCAGCTGAGGATCTAACCATATATAGTGACTGTGCGTGGTGAATACTACAAGAAACACTAATTGCTTAGAAAAAAATTCTATTCCTTACTTTTCGGACCTTAATCGTTCAAACTGTAAAGTGTGTTTTCAATGGTATTGCTGTGATATGTGTTTCTTTACACACCTGTAGAGTATTTTGTATTTTCTTCTTTAAGAGCTGATTTGCAGCAGCTGAGGATTTGGTTCATAGACTCTGTTTCTTGTGCAAGGCCTGACATTCTGTTAGGAGCAATAATATTTTCTTTCCCAAGCAGAGGAAGATAGTGTCTTTGATGAATCTGATATTCATGATACACCAACTGGACCCTGCAATAAAGAGTCTCAAACATTCTTTGCAAGACTGAAAAGAATTGGTGGCAGCAAAATGGTGAAATATCAACCAGTTGAGATGAATGCCCAGAGAAGTATGAATTTTTATCAGAGTAAATTTGTGCAGAAATATGATAATCTGTTTCTTGTTTCATGCTCGAACCGTAATTTATGTGTATTTTGTTACTTTGCATCATTTTAATATTCTCATACACACATTTGCATGGGTCTGATTTTCAGAGAATGAATGCTCAATATTTCTCAGAAATAAGGCCTCTTTAAGGCATGCTGGGCCACAAAATCAGTAGTTACTTGTTAAAACATGACTCTGTAATATATAGAAAAGCTACTTAGAGGTCAGGTCGAAAAGTTTCTACATTTTTCCTCTTCTGCTGCTGGTTGAGCTGGAGTTGGTTGAAAATTTTCAGTCGTAACTTCTTTTCTGGCAGAAGTTGACTTTTTGATGAAACAGAAATTTTTTTGTGGAAAAATTGCCAATGTTGTTGAAAATATTTTGGTTTTCCATTGCTTTAAAAAAACCAACTATTGTTTGACAAAAACTGAAAAGGATTCAGTTTTCAGTTTTTTGTTTTTTAAATTAAATTTTAAATTAAATATACATTTAATTTAGATTTTAAACTAAAAAAGTTATCTGTCCTTTTAAAAACTTTTTTTTTAGTGGCAAAACATATTTTTCTGACAATCTCTAGGCTGAACATTTGGAGTAATTTTTTCCTTCTGATTTTGGAATTGGGTTTCCTAGGCAGAATGAGTCGAAATATAGCACCAATAATGACCAGGGCTCGTAGGCACTACAGCCGTGCAAATAATAATAATGTTTTAGAAACGCTCTAAAATATTTCTAAAACTGTTTTTCTCTAAGGTGTATGCCATATACAGAATACAGGATGGTATGGGGAAAGGTGATAGTGATGTACGTTCGGGATGACCCACATAAATTCTGCGTGACTTCACCACTCATAAGTAATGCAGCAATCTCAAATGAATGCCAATAAAATCTTTTCCCCACACCATCTTTTATTCAATATAGAGGACAAGTAAACTCTATTAAGGGTACATCTGATGGAAGCTGAGAATTTGCTTTCACAATCTAATGGTCTGAGTAAAGTTATCTGCGCAGTGGCTTTTTTGCTGCCTGTGGCAAAATTCTTTGTAGTATGACTCTGAGATGAAAACAAATCCCAGATTGAAGATTAACTGTTTTAACACTGGGTTTGTATTTGAAACGTCAGTCGTGCTGAACTATGAGATGAAGATGTGCTTTCTGCCCAAAATCTCCAAGTAAAATAGTACTAGCTTTTTCTGTTTTAATCAGGTGAAATAGAACTGGCTGAATATAGAGAAACTGGGGCGTTACAAGACAGCATTCTACACTGTGTGAGAGAAGAAAGCATTCAGAAAAAAAAACTGCGCTCTCTAAAACAAAAATCTCTTGATATAGGGAATGCAGACTCCCTGTTGTTTACATTAGATGAACATCGTAGGAAGTCCTGCATAGACCGGTGTGATTTAGATAAACCACCTGCCACTGCTGCTTACATCACACATAGACAGAATGATTATGGACGACCTACACAGAATTCTTCCACCAGGACCGAAAATACAGAAACACAAGAGGATCCTCCTATTATGGAAAGCTTCCAGGAAATAAGGAGACCTGTAATACCAGAAGTCAGACTAAACTGCATGGAAACCTATGAAGTAAAAGTGGATTCTCCAGTGAAACCTTCTGTTCCTAGAGAGGATTTAGATCTGATAGATTTGTCCTCTGACTCAACATCAGGGCCTGACAAGCATTCAATCCTTTCCACTTCAGACAGTGACTCTCTAGTCTTTGAACCACTTCCTCCCCTTAGAATAGTGGAGAGTGATGAAGAAGAAGAAACAACGAACCAATTCAATGATGGTGTCTCTGGCAAAACTGCTGTGTCATCTCCTTCATCTCTCATCAGCATCTCAGCGCGCAGCCTCAGCGCAACCCACCTTGTGCAGTTCAGCACTGAGGATTGCTCCAAAGACTTTACATCTAAGGATGCAAGTAGTGATGTTTTGTTAGGAAAAAAGGAAATCCCCTCCACAGCTCCCAAAGATCAAAAAGACGTTGAAGAGTTATCTAAGCTAAAGGAGCTTCAAGGTGTGCCCTGCGGGAGCCCACTAACACTAAAGCAAAAGCGAGACCTGCTGCAAAAGTCATTTGCACTCCCTGAGATGTCCCTTGATGATAACTCTGAGCTTAGCTTGGAAGAAATTAAATCTAGTGGACCAGTTCCAAGTTCAGATGTGAAACCTGTCCTTATTAGGGTTCCTGAAGACCCTGAAAACCAAACAGAAACTGATAAGCTTGACGCCAACACAGAATCTGATACAGAACAAAATGCAGAACGGAAACAGGAGGAAGAAGCTGAGGAGTCAGAATTTAAGATTCAGATTGTTCCCAGGCAGAGAAAACAGAGGAAGATTGCGGTGAGCGCCATACAGAGAGAATACCTGGACGTTTCCCTCAGCGTTGTAGACAAGCTGGGAGAGCAGAAAGAGACAGGTGAGTACAGTTGCGAACCAGACCAAAAGCTGTTGTTTGTTTATTCAGTTTCCAGTAATGTATCTGTTTGTCCACTCAGTCCTCTGTACATGCCAGACAGCAGGGATATAAAATGTCAGAACTGATTTCATGTAGATGTACCCTTCCAGAGCATCTGCTCCTCAGTGAATTTGCTGTCAAACATGTTGGAATCAATTGGGAATGTGCTCTCTACACAGGTGTCATGTATGAGTGGTGGCATATCTAAAAGATGCTCTAGTTCAACCACAAAAGTTGTTGGGCTTGATATAGTCATTAATGGGTGAAATTCTATGGCCTGTGTTATTCATATGGACTAAATGATCACAATTGTCTCTTTTGGCCTTAAAATCTATCAGTCTAACCTGTGCAACAGTCACTCAGTGTTTTTAGAACTTATTTCCTCTGCAGGCTGCAGCCAATAGATGGTAAGAAGATACACTAGGGCTGTGCAGACGGTTAGCTTCTGGAATCTAACTCAAAGTCAGTTCTGGTTTGAGTTCAGGCTCTCTCAGAACCAGTAGAGATTTAGTTCAAGTTTGTTCTTCACAAAATGTTCCCATGAAACTTTCTGCAAACACTTTTGTTTTTTGCTGTATCTGGATATCCATTAACTTTATTAGGCCATTGTTTGTGGTATATTTCAAGTTCAGCCCCAGTTAATTGGGAGAGATCACATGATATTTCTGCTATATCCCTGATTGGTTGAACTGATCTCAGCTGCACAAAGTATTTTCATTTGGTTTCTCCACAAGAGAGAAGTCGCGTGCTCTGAGCCAGGTAGAAAAAGGCTGTATACAGGAACAGCTTTTTTTAGGGGCCCCGCCAGGAAGCGAGTAAATTCTTTAGTCTGACCGGCAGCACTTTTTGCAAAGTCAGGTGTTAATAAAGCGCACCCCTTTAAGTAAGTAGTAACTTTTTATATTTTTTTATAAAGTTTTTATTTAATTATTTTTATTTATTATTATATATGCTAATTATTTGTATTAAATTTTAATTTTTAATTATATTTTATTTTATTATAATAATTAAAATAGTTAAAACAGCATTTAATAATTTTTAAAAAATATGCCCCTTAAAAAAAATACCCCCAAACATTCAAAAATAACTTATTTCCATTACCGTTATCTACATATTATATATTTTGTTTTGTTATGTGCCATAATATGCAAAAATTAAAACATCTACAGAATTACTTAATAATCTTATTCATTTTTGCCAACCAAAAAATATCATACTACAAAAATCAAAATAACCAAGCAAGCAACTAAAACTATGCTAAGCCTATAAAACAATAACCAGGCAACTCAAATTACACTAAGCCTCCAACAAAAACCAGAAAGAATTTTTAAAAATGTATGTTGGCTCTACTTCTCTCTGACTTTAGGGGCAGGAGCCTAGTACCCTCCCTCAGTATTATTCACTTATTGGGGACTTATTGTACAGTGTGGATCACATATAATAATTAATGGTGTCACTGGTTTAAAAGGGAAAATATCCTTAAGACTAGAGTTATCTTGTTGCATGAGAAGTGAAACCTGATATTTGTGTATGTATAGCCTCACCTCCGGTAATTGCCCTTCCACTCCCCATTAATGAGAACAGTTTTATATTTTATGTTATGATTGATGTGATAACTATAAACCACTTTTGCAAGGGTCACTGTGTTCAACTGCTATCAGAGTGTTGGTGTTCTGTCAGGGCTGAAGCCTACTCCCACTTGTGGTTCCAGTCTGCCAAAGAACCAGTGCAACCTGTTGAAAATGAACTAACTGATCCTAAATCTTTTGTAGAGGTTTGCAAAGGGAGGTGGCCAAGGGAAACCTGGGTTTGTTCAGACTCAACCCCTTTTTGACCATTAGAGTCTGCAAATCAATGAGAACTGGTTTTCACACATAAATTCACAAGCATTTGTTGAACTGGAAGGGTTCTCCCAGCTCTGACACACATTAGAGATATTAGCACCATACCTAGTGTCAGAATATTTAGCCACTAAAGGGCAACATGATTACACATTGCTGAGTGTATTATTATACAGGGACATAAAATTCACAATTCACAATGTCCCATTAAATGACCTTGGTTTATAATACTGTATGTTGCTGGTAGTGACCAGATGAGTTACATATCTTGTTACCGAAGAGTTTTATGTTTCTTTTATCATCCTTATTAGTTTAGAAGTTTGTGAATACGTTTATTATAGTTAACCACATCAAGCCAATTTACCTAATCATAATTTGCTGGTTACAGTTTCAAACACCTATTGCAAAATGCTAAAACTTGCATGCCTTAATATTTTTGGAAAGGATTCTGACAAAATTCGTTTCCCATCTGGAATATCCAGATCTGTTTCTTCAAATGAGCAATCCATGGGTTCCTTCTTGAGACTTTTTATAATAATATATAAATTCACATTTTCTTACTTACTTTGTGCTTGCAGAAGACACCTAGAGATACCTGGAGAGACTTTGGGTTTGATTCTTTCAGTTTTGATAACTTCAGCTGTTTAGAAATCATGAGATTAGCTTAAAAATCATGAGATTTTTTAAAAATCATAGATTTGGGGTTCTTTAGGATTCATGTTTTCAAGCTTGGCAACTATGATGGCAATCAGCTTTTTTTTTTTTTTTTTTTTTAAATGAAAGCTGAGATTCTCTACAATCAAATGACTTTAGGAACTGAGGCTTTAAGAATAATATCAAATATTGCAAGAGTGGTGGCATTCTATCATTTACACTGGATTTACACCAGTGTTACGCCACTGATTTCCATTAAGTTAGCCCTGATGTACACTTTGTAACTGAGATCAGAGTCAGGGGCTTTTATGTACATTTATTCATTATATTATGTACTATATATGAATAGTCTCCAAGAAGCTTATACACAAGCCTCCTTTAAAAAGTGATTTAGAAACCACTCCCTGTGCACCTGTAATATCACCACATGTGTAAATCCACTGGAGATGCCAGATGGCAAATGGAACATTGAAAAGATGTGAAAATGGTAATCAGAGAAGAAAGCTGATGAAAAAATGTTCTCTGATTTTTAAATAATGTACTCAGAGTTTAAGCACCATTTCCATTTGCAGATCCTACTGTTAAAGGACTTTCAACTCTGGAAATGCCAAGAGAATCATCTTCTGCTCCAACACTTGAAGCAGGTGTGCCAGAGACAAGTAGTCACTCTTCCATATCAAGTAAGTTTTCCCCTGGATTCAAGAACTGAAACTCAATTACTGCATTTGTACATCTAGTATTTATAAGCATCTGGCACATTACCTTCTCCAAATTTTACACGACTGGAACTATATTTGTGTGGTGCATTGTTAGATTTGTTAACTCCCCAATTGCCAGCATGATGTTTGCAACTAGGGACTACAAGGGCTATTGTGATATAGCAAACTTCATAGATATTGATTTACTGTGTATGCATTGTACATCCTTGAGCAATGGTGGTATTTTGAGGAGGTTTGGCTGGATGCAGCCTTTTACTGAAGTTGAGTGTGCACTTCTAATGGGATGTAGCGTTGTCTAGTTGTCTAAGCACAGGACCAGGAGACAGGAACTCCCCAGAATTCTATTACTAGCCATGTGGTCTCAGAAAAGCTACTTAAGCAATTGTGAAACAGGGATAATAACAACTACCCTGCAGGAGAGCTGTGAGGATTAATCTGTTAATATTTGTGAAGTTCTTTGAAGATCTTGGGCCTGATTTGAAGCAGGTGTAAATGCAGTGGAGCCAAAGGAGTTACAACTGATGCAAACCGGTTTTAAGTGAGAGGAAAAACAGGCCCAAGGGGTGCTATAAAAATGATGAGTATTAGTTTATTTAGTGATATCCAGCAACCACTGACTTCAATGGAAGTAATATCAGGCCTATAAAAGGAAGGATGGTCTTGAAATTAAGACACCAGTCTAGGACTGTGGCAGAGCTGGAGTCAATTCCCCAGCTGTACTACCAACTTCCAGTGTGACCTTGAACAAGTCCTGAGCACCAGATACAGAAAGGCACTTAGTTAGGTTTCCAAAAGCCCCTAAACAGGGGTAGGTTAGGCACCTAATTCCCACTGATGTCATTGGGCATGAGGTGCCCGCCCTGCTGAGATGCATTTGTAAACTCTCTGCATCTTTAGGCACCTAAAGATCTCTGTAAATCTGGCCCTTATTATCTGTGTCTCAGTTTCCATCTGTAAAATGGAGATAAAAATATTTCCTTTGTCTCTTTTGTCTATTTAGATTGTGAGCTCTTTAGAGCAGGGGCTGTCTCTTGCTTTGGGTTTGTTCAGTGCTTAGTACAGTGGGGTCTTGATCTCTGTTGAGACCACTACGCATTACTGTAATACAAATAGATAATTATACTTAGACTGCTGGTTTATGGAGACAGACCATACATGATCAAACAATCCTGATCAGAAAACGTTCCTACAGAGCCTGTCTTCTCCCACTGGGATTACCAAAAACAAAAGAGAAACATAGGAGAAGATCCGCCAGCTGAGTTATGACAGTTTACACCAGCTAAGGACCTGCTCTCTAGACTTTTTCAAGTTATTGGTAGAAAGCCGATCATGGAAATAATGTTTCCATTGCTACAATTATACTACATGTGTAAATCCACTGGATTCCATGTACATGGAATGTCACATGTTTTCTGTAGCAACCAAATTGGCTCCAATAAAGTTTAAAGGGTGGAGGCAGCTTTTTTGTTCTATCAATGTTTGAAATCATAGCTAGACTTAAGAAACCAGGTAAATAATGCTGGAAACATGAATTTGCTCAACACCATTGTGATAATGTTGAATATGCATGAAAAAAGCTTTAATTACAATAATAAAAGCTGATAAGGAAGTTCAAAGAGATAATTTCCTAGATTTTGACAGTCTTCTGCACTCCAAGCGACGTTGTCAGTTCTGAAATTAATTGCTATTCTTTCATTGGGAAATTTGGTCTTTTATAAACTGATAAGGCATCTATTTAAAATCCTTGCACTGGAAGAGCTGGAAATTAGATTTTTCTGCTAATTTGCTATGAAAGGCAGCTGCAAGACAAAACAAAAAAAGGCAAATATTGAATGGAATCACAATTCAGTTCAATTCCAGAAGCTCATTTATGCATGGTTTAGTTTGCTGCAGAATTGGATGATTTTCTTGTTGTTGAATCAGAATGGAGTTTAAATGTGCTTTGATACATTGAAAGGGTACTGTATAAGTGATAGAAAACCTACAACACTTCTCCTTATGAAGTGTTTGAAATTGTTTTGTGAGCAGATACCCAGTGAATGTTTTTGCTCTGTTTATTATAAATAAGGTACTTATTCTGTTAGAAAGATCTTTAAATTGTTCTCCTTATCAGCTGAGGTCAGCACAAGAACGAATAGGCTTAAATTGCAGCAAAAGAGATTTAGACATTAGAAAAAACTTCCCAAGTATAAGGGTAGTGAAGCACTGGAACAAATCACTGAGGAAGGCTGTGGAAACTCCATCACTGGATGTTTTCAAGAACTATTTAGACAAACACCTGGCAGGGATGATCTAGATAATACTTTATCCTGCCTTAGCGCAAGGGATTGGAGTAGGTGACCTAACGAGGGCCCTTTCATTCCTACATTTCATGATTCCGTTATTCTATTTCATCTGGGTTTGAATCTTTTTTGTAGTTAGACACTGAGCAAGCCTAAGCCAAACCTGGGATCTGAGTGTCTCCAAACTTTGAGCAAGTTTGGATCTGAACCTTATGGCTTGTTCTCATTTCCACTTCTGCCTTTTCAGTTAACAATGTCAAGGACTGTTTGATTTTTTAAAATTTTTTTTTAGTTTTTAAAAGTCTAGCTGGTTACTATCGAGCGTTTTATAACTCTACTGGCAGGTGTCATGTTAATGCTATTTTTAAAGTATGTTAAATTTCTAATAGTTGTAAATGATAGTGATCATGACAAAAAGGTCTCGTGGATATCATTTAGTCCCGAATTTAAGAAAATATTTAAACACATGCTTAAGTCTACATACGTAAAAGCTTTCCAGAATAGGTGTGGATTTAAACACATGCTCAAGTGCTTTTGGACTCAGGGCCTAAGAGTGAGTTTCAGGCAATGAGTAATGGTGTTGGTTTCATTTGGGGAAATACATTGCTCAGACTTAGCTGATAAAATAGAGGAGCCATGCTCATCCTTCTTGATGCTTCCTGTTGAAGGGATGGAGAAAGAAGGTAGGTTGGGAGGGTCCCATCACCTGTTTCTCCCTCCATTTGAGTACTAGGGAAATATATTCCAATACTGGTGTTAACTGCTGGTTACATTATGATTTATTCAGGAGGTATTGTCCAACTAGTCAGTTTCAGTAAAATATACAGCAATGTAGTGTAGTAAAAGTGTAGGAAATGGCAACTTGATGGACTAGCAGAAGTTGGCTGTGTAAAAGATGAGGTCATCTAATAAAAGTGGAGGGGACTAAAGGGCCAAGTTGTGCTATTTAGATGCTGGCCTGTCTACAAGGTAGTATCGAGTCAGCCCACGCCTGGGGAGCTTCAGAGAGAGTGGCTTCAGCGAGACTGCAGGATGCCCAGTCACATAATGTGTCTGGCACTCTGCAGGTCAGTGCAGGGGGTGGGTCATAAGGCCATGATCCTTACTCACTTTCTTTTTCCAGAGTGCCTAGGGGGAGCAGTTCTCATGCTTTCCCAAGTGCAGAGACTAACTCTAGAATGGCATGTGCAAGTGAAAGGGGATTGTTGGGGAAGACACCCTCCCTCGCCATGTGTGCACACACGGGCTAGTCACAGTCTGGCTTGATGTTTGGCGATACTTTAGGGTGGTTTCTTAAGAGTTAGGAATATCTAATAAAGGTGGTCTATTGAACACGTTTCACTGTATTTTAGAATAAAGGGACAGGCCCAAGAATTGATGGCAGACACTATGGATGAAATCCTGGTTTCACCAAAATCAACAGGATTTTTGCCCTGAACTGCAGTGGGACCAGAAATTCACTATGTATAACTATATGAATAGAGCAGATTACTTTGAATAAGATCCTGAGAGCAAGCAGCTGGTCTTTGTGGATGATATCAGTACCTACTTCATGCTGATGGACAAAATTAGGGAATAAGAGCAGCTTGTGTGATTCTCTGAACTCTTTTAAAATTCTGATTCGCAGCTCAATTCAGGCAGATGAAAAGGGGCTCCCTGGGAGCTCTGACAATGAACCAGCTAATGAAGAGACAGCTGGAACACCAATCTAGTGCACCCCATAATATCAGCACTTGGGACACTGGTAAGTTATGCTTCTCTATTCTTTATTTCCATTCCCTTAAACCAGTTAGTGTCTCGTTCTGTATTGATCAATTGTTATGAATATAAGAGAGCATTGCCATTCTTCCATTGGAGAAAAGTAACCAAGCACAGGGCTACCGTGAAATTATACACAGTTGGCAAGATTCTCAGCTGGTGTGAATCAGCTAACTCCATTGTAGTGGGATGTTATTCCTTTGAAATAATGGCCAATACTGTTTTGTGTACAGCTAGGTGAAATTCTGGCCCTATTGAGATCAATGAGAGTATTGCCATTGACTGCAGCAGGACCAGGATTTCATCCCTGGTGTCTCTGAATCATTTTTTATAAAGAAAAACGTTTTTTGCAATCATATTGAGATATCAGGCATTTAAACCTTATGCCAAAGAAACTCTCACTTCCCCATAGGCAGAGGCTTGGGAGTCTTTTGCCAGCCCATGCAGAACTCAGTAATTTATCCTGGGTGTCCATGTTTCTCATTAAGGGTGAAATGCAAAGCAGACAACAAAAACTGAATTAAGTACAGAATGTCCCCACTAACTATGTGAAAAAAAGTTTTAACCTTTTCATTCTTTTCCTCTTGTGTGCAATCTTCTGTTATGTCCTACTTCATTGAAGATGTCACAGAATGATGAATTCTGGCATATGTTTCATTGCCATCCATGATATTAGTGACATTTATAGAATGATACTTCCCAGAATTTCATTAGCAAACCAGGAGGTGACAAGAGGGAAGGAAAGAAATGTAAAACATTTACTTGGAACTTAGTACTTTGTTGAATGTCCCCACTGCCACTTTAGTGGGGAGATTGCCCTCAAAACTGTGCTTAATTCACTTTTCACCTTTAAGTCCCATCCCATTCTTGACTCTGAGGCATGGCTTCTTATGTGGCATCCATCCTCAGAGAGAAGTGGATTGTTAGTTTCCCTCCCTAACCTTCCCCACATCATCAAGCACAGAATTTGTCAGTGGTAGTGGGTCCGTGACAGCCTTTTGGTATATCGTCAAGTAAGTTTATTTCATACAGAAACTTCAGATAGCATCACTGGTTTTCCATTTAGTATTTCAGAGCCATATAGTTTATCACATACCTCTTACGTAAGCTATTCAGCCTGTCTTTCAAGTGGCATGTCAATATTCTAATCACTATATCTTTGAGGCGCTCCATCTTAATGTTCTTGTTGGAAATCCACTAACATTCTTTTCAGCATCTGCCACCTTTCACTCTAAAAGACATCACTTCAAGTCACTTCCTCCAGTGGGTCGAGACACCAACTGAACTTTTCAAGGGAACTTTTTCAATCCTTAACTTCATGTCCCTTTGTGGCTGCTTTATATTTTCTATATCGATCCAGCTAATCTGGGTTTCATGCCTCTCTTTTTTCATTTCTCATTTCAAACTGCTCTTTCCCAAACTCTTTCTCTAAAATATAAACTCATTGTGTGTCTATCCTATGCCAGCACAAACATGTCCATGAACTATTGATCCCTCAGTGTTCCTAAGCATTACCTTTTACTCTTTCTGTGACTCTTTACACATTTCTTGCTGAATC
The DNA here is from genome assembly GCF_026122565.2 of Emydura macquarii macquarii. Lineage (NCBI taxonomy): Eukaryota > Metazoa > Chordata > Testudines > Chelidae > Emydura > Emydura macquarii. The sequence goes on along the minus strand of NW_027131366.1, from coordinate 628,391 downwards.
CTTGCAATTAGCCCTATATTTTTTTATCAAATAACCTGGACTTTGAGCTTTCCTAAAAGGCCTCCTTTGATATTGCTAAATCTGTTTCTTGCTTCCCCTGTGGACCTCACTTTTTCTTTCTTTTATTCTCTTCTTTTCTCTTTTCATGCTTAGAGATTTAACCCTCTGTTTTCCAGCTGTTACGTGTGTGGTGGTGTTTAATTGTTTGAGTGACTTTGTGGTGCTGGTGATGGGCTCTGTGTTAACAGTACCAGAGACTGAAGTCCTCTATTTATCCACAGAACAGATACAGCATGGGAAACGGCCGTGCAATGTTTCAGTTTGCCTAAACCCTGATCTGGAGGGACCACCACTAAGAATAAGAGGTTAGTTCAGCGTCCAGGTCCATTCAAACTTGGTCTCTCTGCTGCGACTACCAACAATGATTCCAGTTTGTACCAGTTGTGATGGTGGTTTTTGTGTTCTCTTTGACTAGATGACACCACCAATTCATTCCACACAGGACATTGTTAGTTGATGGATGGAAATGACGTTCTGTCACTACCTACCTCGTCTGGACTTGAACTGAATACTTGGAAGTGAACGACTGTATGTCCCATTTCCTGAGTCACCAATTCCCCATTTCCTAGCTATTCACACTCTCATTCCTGATATTCAAACTGCTCAGCTTTCCTTACAGCTTTTTAATAGAGCAGCAAACTAGCCTTTCTTTAACTTGAATCACATTCTTTCTCACTTTTAACCACAAGAGCAGCACAAGTGTTCTTATTATTAGCACCTTAGTCTTACTCCCAGTTATGTAGCCATGGTTATGTCAACATCCAGCATTTGCATGCTATAGTGTAACCTGTAGCTAAAGATGGCATCAGTCAAGCTTTCAGCATGATGATAAAAGGGAAGATTAAAGTGAATCATGGAGCAAAGACTAGCTAGATAGATTCAAAAAAATTCTTATTTCTTGCATTCTAGATAGTTTCCCACATCACTGAAGAGTCCACAAGACTTTCTAAAATGTCTGCAGCATCCAGTGCAATCTCAAAGGGACCATTATTCAACATATAGGATAGGTTCTTAGCTTGTATAGAAAATAATTATGTTTCCTTTCAAACTCAGCAGAACAATTGTTTGACACTCTCCTATTTTCATTAAAGCAGCTTTCAACACCTTCCCTATCAGTCTTGAATCCCATATTGTGGGATCTCATATAGATCATTTGGTCTGAGCTTGCCTTTGCAACAGCAGGTATTGGGACTGTATCGATTGCAACTCCATTTGTACCAGGCTTAGTCAGACAATCCACCTCTTGTTTCTTTAAACCTTTGAGGATTAGAATAGGCTAGCATCAACATTAGCTGTGAATTCTGTTTGTGAGGCCTTCAGATTGCTGATTTTTTTGTGTGCTGGTTTCTTCAATCACCCTGCAGCCTTTCCATATCAGCAAGGGTCAAATGGCGGGGAGGAGGGGAAGATATTGGTACTCTTCCAAGCTCTAGCCACAAAATGAGCTCCATCCATGTGCAACTTGAAAATGAAATGCAACTTAGCTTCGACAGTGCAGGTGTTAAAAGTATGATCATGTCTGCAATCTGAGTCCTGCTGGGTTCCTTGATCTTGGCTCCTGTCAGTGGGGCTTAATTAACTTGGGGGGAAAAAGAAGTGATGCTATTTAACAAATGCCACTCACTTGTGCCATTAAAAGGAGACATTACTCATAGTAGATAGTGCAGATTTGTGATCCTCCCTCTTCTTTCTTACCTGAGAAATGAAATAATTAACAATGTGGACATTTAAATATCATCACAGGGCACTTGCATTAACACTTCACTGAGATGAATGGGACAGTTCACACCTCTCTGTGCTGTTGTTCCAACTTCCAGGCTCTCTGCAGACTCATTTCTGCAGTGGTTATACTTGGTTCATGTTTTTGAGGTTTTCTTCACAACCATAACAGCTAGAGAATTATCTTTAAAAATAACGAAAGAAAGCTGATATTCTGGAGAATAAGATAGTTACTTCAGAGAGATGCTGGCATATATTGGATCAGTCATATATTGGATCATATATTGGACGTCATATATTGGATCAGTCCAAGCCCTGCCTCCCAAGACATTCCACCTATTCAGTACCTGTCCTATGAGGCTGCCACTGCCTTTGACCCTTCTTATTAAACTGAGAATCTGCTCCCATCTCCTGTGATTTGGGCACAGAAGAGGTGCTCCAGGCAAGGAAGACACGTGTGACTGCACTATTTGCATGCCTCTATGACCATGTCTGTAACTGATCAGTTCAGCCTCATCAGTGTAGCTTGCTTTTAAAAGCTTTGAACAGAAAATAACACTAATAATATTTTGTACTTCTAAATCACCTTCCATCCAGTGATTTCAGATCTTTTCAAATCTTGATGAATTAAGCCTCACAACATCCTTGTGAGGTATTTTCATCTCCATTTCACAGATTGGTTGACTGAGGCAAAGAGGATGTTAAGTGACTTCCTTCCCCAAAGTCACATAGAAATTCTGGGGCACAGCTGGGAAAGAATCCAAAGCTCCTGACACCCAGTCTTATGCTAACTACAGGACCATCCACTCTACTTAAAGAATGAAGGGATCAGAACTGGACAGCTTAAAATTGAAGCAGTGACACCATCTTGAATTTGTTTCATTTACTTCCTTAGGATCTCAATTTTTAAAATAATTACTGACCTTTAAAACATAAGATAAGCTCAAATAATTGGAGTAATCTGACAGAACCAAAGAATGTGTCATATCCTTCTCCAGAGAGACAATTTTGTATTTACATATACTATTGCAAAAACTTTTTTGTTCACCTGTGGGTGTCCATTCTATGTGCCTGTGTATTTCAGATTTCCATTTAACATGCTTCTTTTCTATTAATGGCTTCAAGGTGCCACCAAATCCAGCTTACTGTCAGCACCCAGTATAGTCAGTATGTTTGTACCAGCACCAGAAGAATTTACTGATGACCAGCCTACTATGATGACTGACAAGTAAGCCAATTTCCATTTCTTTCAAATAATTTTGTAATTAAAAAACGCTCAGCTTCAGAACACTGGGCCTGACTCAGTAAAAGTACTTTCTCAAATTTTCTCCTAAGCTGCATAATTTTTTGTAGCACGGGAACATTTTCAAAATGTTGCAAACCAGGTGTGCTGTGAATATACTGGGACATGGGTATGTGTGTGCAAAGTAGTGGCTGTGAGTATTTTAATAGTACTGTTTTGGTCTGTGTGTGTTGACCGTTTGCTCAGTCCTATACATAGAGAAAGGTATGTAGCCTGATTCTCTTCTCACTTACCCTGGTGCAAATCAGAAGTCATGCTATTAAAGTCAAGGTTGTTAAACCAGTGTAAAACTGGTACAAGTGAGGTCAGACTCATGGTGCCTGTTGCATGGAACTCCTCCAGTTTTAAATGACCATAAACAAGGTAAAGACTGAATCCAAGGGAAAAGGAACTCCTACTTTAAAGGGGCTTTTTAAAAAATCATGTAGAGATAGGCCTGAACTGGGACCTCCAATCCAAACCCCCTGGATATGAACTCAGTGCAATGGTTTTGGATCTGAGTCACATCCAATGACTGAAGGAGTTTCTTTTCTCCAATTTGCAAAAGGTCCAAATGGAAAGAAGTCTTGTGAGAAAAGCTGACATCCTGTGGTTTGTGAGAACCATTGCCATCTGCGTGGATAGGGGGATAGGAGGTGGCACTCCAGAGCTAAGGCTTCTATAGCAGTTGTCAGACAGTTCACTTCTGCTCCGCTTAATCTCTTGATTGTGTTGAATTTTCTGTAAGCAAGTTTTAGAACTTGTCTGGCTGAAAGAGTTTTCAGAGGTGCACTATTGTGGTGGCTTCTTGCCTTGTAACTGGGAATGGTTTTTATTGGTTTGGCCTTTATCAAACTCTTAATCCTAGCCTTAACCTAAGATGGACATGAATCTACACGTTGCCTGCTTGGCTCATTTTGTTTCTATGGATTTGATCTAGGAAGGGGCTTTGATTCAATTTGGTTATGTAAATGGATGAAACAATACTGTACGCACAATTAACAAAAAGACTTTAATTCTGCAGTTGAGCTTTCTTTGTTTTTTACTGTAATGGCTCATTGTAATCCACTGAAAACTGTATTTTTAGTCCCTAAAATGAAAGTTATCACTTTTTTGAATTGCTATGGCTTTTCCATTGCAAAATAAAGCCATGACTGTAAATCAACACCTTGAATACTACTGTCACCACCACAACTGCTACTTTGCACTTACATGCTTTTCCTCCACAAGGATCCTCAACACCTTTTACCAACATTAATTCTTTGATCAAAATCCCATTGAGGTACTGTAATTAAATATGATGGTTCTTGTTTTACGGAGAAGTAGCGAAGTATCTGGCTTAAAGCCACCCATTGATTTAATGCAGAGCTGGGAGTAGAACCCAAGAGTTGTGACTTTCAGTCCTGTGCTCTAACCACTAGATAAACTGCCAAGATGCTTACTAGAGAAGGGCAAGACTGTTGTGTGAGTCTTCAGTGGAACTGGAAGTTATGTTGTGTAATGCTGAACATCCCAAGAAGTGGGCTCATTTCATGCATCCTTTTTGGCCTCTTTCCAAAAGCTTTGGCATCAGATGCCAAGCCAGATGAGATTGATTTTCATACCCTGGCTAGCATCTCCTCCTGCTGTTGGGAGGCAAAGGGAGGAAAATTGCCTGTAGAATCCCATTAAGTTAAAATATCACAATCTGTTGGAGTCATTAGCGACTGTTTGATCAAATTAACCAAGTTCTCCCTACTGGGCTGAAATGTACCAGTTTTCCAGATTTGTTTGTCTTTTTACACGGTTTTGAAACCCTGCCTCATCTCTCCTGCAGCTGACATCTCTCTTCTGATTAGACATTACAAAGCTGTTTCAGAGCTGTCTCTCAGCTTTGCAGGAGGGTGCAGCAATCCAACAGCAAAATTGGTTTGGGATAGAAAGTGACATCTCTAAAAATAAAGGGAATATTCCGTGGCCTCCTCCCCACACAAAAATCCTATAATTTCCTCTTTCAAGTCTTTAACCACAGCTGGAAACTGTTCTCATCAGATTATTGCTTTATTGTTGGTTGACACACGGCAAAGAGTGGAGTAACTGCCAACTTGCCACAGATCAAAATTGCCTGTTGATGTAGCTAGTAAAAAGTACTTTGTATGCAGGATTTAAAGCACAGTGATCTATTTTCTTAGCCATAAAAAGTTGAGTGTAACATGGATTCTCCTAATTAATCTTGAACAAATAATATTTGTTTTTAAACAACTTTCCTTGCAGATGCCATGATTGTGGGGCTATCCTTGAAGAGTATGATGAAGAAACACTAGGTCTGGCCATAGTTGTGCTCTCAACATTCATTCACCTCAGCCCAGATTTGGCTGCTCCTTTGTTGTTGGACATCATGCAGTCTGTAGGAAGGTAACCTTTGAAGACCCCCCCCCGTTTATGATGAAAGGACGTTTTTGTGCCCTTCAATGGTGATGAATTCCCTAGAACAACTGAAAGAGGTGTTCCAATGGCATATCAAATAGCTTACAAGGTAGACTATGTTTGAAGCTGATGGATCTTGACTCTAGAGGAAGGAGACAGTGCTCTGGGCTCCAGTCTAGTACGCCATGTCCTATTCAGTGGCATTGTGGATCTGGGGTGGTGTCTCTTTTTTTGTGGTCATTGCCGTATAGCTGAAAAATGGCAGCCCAAACTGAAGGTGCGGTTGAGCACAATAGATTCCAATGGATCCATTCACACTTAGTTCAGAGAGACGAGAACCTCCGTGGCATATACTCTACATACTCTATATACAGATGGAAGAAAGCTCACATCCAAAGACTTTAAAATTAAACAACAGCAACACTCTGCAGAGCTACACTGAGAAGTGTAAATGATTCAGGACACAGAGTCTTGGTCTAAAAGTCTACATTGCATGGGTACATGTAGCTACATGCTGCAGTGAAAAGTAGGTTGTGTCCACACTGCATTATATAACTACATGTGACAGTGAAAGGCTGTGGCTGGGGGGACGTAGCGAGAAGCTGCTAGACTAGAGCCTTTCCCTGCTGCAAGGAGCTGCCTGTAAGGGACCAGGGAGTAGGTGATCTGGCCTAGTGGTCACAGTGGGCTGGAATCCACATAGTCAGTGAGCAGGGGTCAGAGGAATCGTTAGAGCTGGATTCAATAATCAAGAGTCGGGGTCAAAGTCAGGCCGGGGTCAGAGACTGGAGATCAGAGGTAGTACCAGGCTGGAATCGGGAGGCCGGAATCAGGATCAAGCTGGGATCTGAGGCTTGAGATCATGTAAGGTCTGGAATCATAACAAGTCCAAAGTCTGTGTTTTTGCCCAGACAACTTCCTGGGGCACCCTCCAGGGTTAAATAGGGTGGTTGGCCAATCAGAGGACTACAGGTTACTGTCATTCAGGCTGCTTTGGATGGTACTTCCTGCGGTGCCTGCTCTCCACAGTGCTCCCTGGCTATGGCTGTGCATGGCTGCTGGTGGTACAGTGGGAATGTCAGTCAGCCCAGGCTCTGTAGCGCTGGGTTCTAGGCCCTGCATTCTTATACTGTCAGGACTTTTCCCTGGTGCTTCCCCCAGCAACTGAAGCTTTGCCTTGCCACAGGGAGCTATCAGAGCCTTTCCCTGCATCAGGAAATGGCTTTGGCAGCTCCCTGTGGTGGTGAAAGGCTTCAGCACCAGGACAAAAATTGCTGTGTAGACATGGGAGGCACTGCTTGGGCATGTAAAGAGCTATGTAGGGTACATACCCACAGAGTTCAGGCATGTCTTTACTCCACTTGCCTAAGCAGTGCCTCACCATCTACACTGCAGTTTATACTCATGCTAGAGGGAGCATGCAGTGTATGTGCTCTACATGCTATCATAAGGAGTGAGCAGTGCAGACACACCCTAAGAATGTTTGTTTGAGAATATCTTGCCCCTAACTGCAATTCTTCTGCTGCTACAGATTGTACTGTCAAGTTTATAATATTCATGCAATATATGCTCTATTAAGTTACCCGAAACCTGAGAAATGATCAGGCTTGGTGTGCTCTGGAATGCTAGGGACCAGGCACTCTGGTCAACTAAGGTCACTTCATGCTATGAAGCAATTTGCAGCGATGAGCTCTGGAGAATTCTCCATGTCCAGAGAACTCTGTGCCAGCAGAAAGCTGGTGGAGATGGCTGCTGTGCCAACCGCCTTCACAATCCCCAGCATAAGAGGAAAGGAGGGTGTTTGTCAGGGGTTTCCTAGGAGCGGTGCCTGGGCAGGACAGGCTGTGATGGTGGTGAAGCAGAGCTCTCCTATACTTGATTTTCCACTGACATAAGACCCCTGAGGAATGTCCATGGTTTAAATTAAAGCTATTCCCCTACAGCTTTAATTTATGCAGGGGCACGGTGGCCAAGGAGCCCAAAACTGCAACTGGCTCCCTGCAGCCCTCCCTCTCCACTATGTCTGAACTCCACTTGAAAATAGTGAAGAATCAAGCCCTCCATTTCCATTAGTTCTGAGGCTGCAGTTCCCTGCTGTCAGTGTTAATGAACTCTGGAGGAGGTAGAGTTTCCAATCTAGACTGATGCCATCCATCCTACTTGTTACTCATAAATAGAGCACTAATCGGGCCAGTGTGAAGCCATGAACAATTGAGGTCCTGAAGATTAGTTATCAAAGCAAGGGGGCGGGAGGGGGGGATGTGCTACGTTTTCCACATTGAAGTGGAAATACTGCATTTTCAGTGAGAGACAGCTGAGTCCATTTGTGAAGCAGATGGTATACAACAGGGGGCGTTCCAGTATGGTGAACATACTTTGTCATTTCCTAGCATACAATCCTGGTCACCATCATTTTTTACTAATCAAGGTGCAGTTACAGGCCCATGAGGGAATTGCTTTGAATAGATTAAGAACAAGGCATACTCCCCCTAGAAGTAGATATGGGCAAGAACACATCCAGGTGGCTTCACTGTACTTGCTCTTATATTCATATTAAACTTTTTCTCTTTTTCTGAAGTTATATTTGTGCATCAAACATTTTGAGGTACATTGCCCCCATATATCCAGTCCATGAACACAGATGACATTTATGTCTATGCCTCACAAATGAATTACTTATTATTTTACTTCTTAGAGAAGACATGTTCTCTGATGTTTAGAACAGAGAACTAGGTATCAGGAGACCTGATATCTGGGGTAAAATTTTCAAAGCACTTAAGTGACTTAGGGCCAGATTGTCAAAGGTATTTAGGAGTATAAAGATGCAGATAGATGCCTAGTGGGATTTTCAAAAGCACCTAGGGGCCTAACTCCTGTTGGTTTCAGTCAGCAAACAGTTCCTACACCATCCCTGCAAATTTCTGCTGTCCAAATTGCCCAGGGTGAGTAATTGTTCTTGATGTATGAATATGAGTTACTTTCATTATCATCATGGCGATAATGGAGGGCAAAGAGAATTTGTCTGAGCTGGCAAATGTTTATGACAATATTGCAAGGCTGAATTTGACTTATGCCCTTTACAAAAATGAACTTAGGGGTCTCCTGTGCATCTGATCAAAGGGTCTCCTGTGCCCTTTAAAACATGTTCTCCAAAACTTCTACTTACTAAATTGTACTGGTAATTTTATTTGCTTGATTTAAAAATATAATGACCAATATTTTTGTTTGACTTGCTGTTTTCTGCTGTTTACTCCAGGTTGGCATCAAGTACCTGTTTTTCTAATCAAGCAGAAAGGTACAGTAATCCCCCAAAGGTCCCCAAAAATGTTCTAGAGATATAAACAAAGGATCAAATCCTGACTTTTTTTACATGGGTACAAATATCTCATGTTTTCTAGCAATGTGCCTGGACCAAAAACCTCCTTGAACTTTGGAAAAATTCAGATCCAGACCTGAATCAGAGATGAAATCCAGGCCCCTTAAAGTCAATGACAAAACTCCCACTGACTTTATGGATCTTGGATTTCACTCCAGATCTTTGTAGTTCATTCCCATGGCTCATTTTATGTGTAGTTTTCCCATTATGCTGGTGAATAAAATTTGTGGCCGTGGGAAGGGTTTTCATCTGTGTGCATTTAATTAAGTCAGTCATACATAACTCTGGAGAACAGTGGTGATGTCCCATCGTGCAAATAGACTACTGTCCTTTTACAGGGACATCACATGGGCTGCATTCATTTCTAGAAATCATAAAAATGTGCTGCTGCTTAATTCATTAATTATTGGAAAGTGCTTTGAAATCTTTGGCTGGAAGGTGCCAGAGACAAGTAAATTAGTGAGCTTCATGGGAGCCTGCAGCCAAATGTGGAAGTTCTCCAGAAAGCTGATTCTGCCTCCCTGAAATCAGTGAGAGCATTGGCCTTGACTTCAGTGATAGCAGGACTGGGCTTCAAATACTGAAGAATCAATGGCAAAACCATTCCTGTCACTATGTAGAGAACCAGGAAAAATTAAACTAATTATTTAGGCCCCAATAAAGCCATGGCACTTCAGCACATATTTAACTTAAACCATGTGCATAATCCTGCTGAAATCATGAAAGTTAAGCCAGTGCTTAAATGCTTTGCAGGATCAGAACCTTTTCTAGAGTACTGGCCTGAGACTCAAGAGACATGGGTTCTCTTCCCAGCTTTGCCACTGGCCTGCTGGGTGAGCTTGGCAAGTCACGTCACTGCCTTGTGCCCCAGTTTCCCCATCTGTAAAATGAGAATAATGATCCGGACCTCCTTTGTGGTTTACTGATGAAAAGTGCTTGATAAGAACTAGGTGCTATCATTATTACTGCCTTCTCAAATTCATAACTGAATTTGTCTTTATCTGTTACTAGAAAGAATATGATCTTCTTTACCTTCTCCAATTTTCAGTGGTAGGAAATATTTTTCATCCACTAGGGAATTTCTCTGTCTTTTTCCCTTCATTTCAGCATGATGATACCTGGTAATGCTGCCGGTGTGGCTAAGCAATTCCTCCGTTGCATTTTCCATCAGCTGGCTCCCAATGGTATATTTCCTCAGCTGTTCCAGAGCAATATAAAAGGTAACGGGCAATGCCTGAGTGCATTTCTGCCACCATCAGTCATCTCTGTACCAAAACTTATCAAAAAAATGTTGTTCTGATTTCCAGATGGAAGCTTTTTACGGACCCTGGCTACATCTCTTATGGACTTCAGTGAGCTGAGCTCCGTAGCTGCACTGAGCCAACTACTAGAGGTAGGCTCACAATAAGACTGACTGTATTAGGTACTACCAAGTATATCTTTCCATCCTCCTCTAACATTCTAAGCGCTTGATCGTACACCATTAAAAACAATGAGGATTTTGCATTTTCTTACATGGAAGCAGAATCAAGCCATAATATCTTTTCCTTACCACTATCACTGTTGATGGTCTGTGTCACGCCTTATCAGCTGTAGATGCTGTAGAAAAGCAATGCACTTGAAATTATTTGTGGGAGAAGATGGAAATTGTATGGTTAGCCTGACCCTGGCTAATGTACATGTGTTTTAAAATATTGTTTAGAAGGTCATTTTCTGATGTTTTGTTTGTTTTAAATTCTGCATTTTGTTTTCTAGGGTTTAAACAACAAAAAGAACTTGCCAGCAGGGGGCGCAATGCTACGCTGTTTGGAAAACATTGCTACATTTATGGAAGCCTTGCCAATGGATTCTCCTAGTAACCTCTGGACCACTATTAGTAACCAGTTTCAGACTTTCTTTACCAAACTGCCTTGTGTTTTGCCACTTAAGGTATGATGTATGTAATGCAATTTTTTTATTTATAAGGGTAATTTGTAACTGATCAACCAAAACATCTGACACAAGTATTGTGCTATCATTGGCTAAAGCATGTGTAAACTGTTTGAAAGCTGTGGAGTGGGATTGGGAGTGGGAGATGCAGAGCATAGTTTGCAATATTTTGTTGTAAATTACCTAACAATTCCAGAAGATCAGGTTGTACTGAGTGTCTGATCCATCCCTCCATCTAGGAGCCACCATAACTATGGCTGGGGAATATTTTTCTCTTCCTGACCTTCCTTGTCCTGTCTTTGTCAGATTAGGACCATAAATTAGTGATAATCAACATTTTTGGCAATAAAAAGTTTGTTCAATTATACCTCCCTAAGAAGAATTAAATCCCATAGGAAGAAAGGCTGCATCTAAATAATTGCTTAAAATTAATTATATAGAATAACCAGTCAGGTAGAGAGACTTTCAGCCAGCAGGAGTTGAACACAGCCTGCTTGACTGACCCCATCAGAGGAATCTAATCATGATAGAGACCAGTTTAGCGGCTCTGGGTTCTGAGCTGTGAATGCTCATGGGGCCTGAACAGATGTCTTATTTTCCAGTAAATAAATTTCCAAAGGCCAAATTCAAAGTCCACTGAAGTCAATGTGATCCTCTCCATTGACTTCCACAGGTTTTGGATCAGGGCATCAGAGCCAGATTCTGATACACTTACTTATACTGAATAACATGTTGCTCCATGAGCGGTTCCATTGAAAACATCACTCGGGCAGCAAGACACCGTTCAATATATCTTCCATTGTTGTAGCTGTGTTGGTCTCAGGTTATTAGGGAGAAAGGGTGGGTGAGGTAGTATTTTATATTAGACCAACTTCTGTAGGTGAGAGAGACAAGTTGAAGAAGAGCTTTGTGTGGCTCAAAAGCTTTTCTCTCTCACAAACAGAAGTTGGTCCAATAAAAGTCATTACCTCACCCACCTTGTGTCTTTCTAGATTATCACTGCACAAAATTTCTGCTTCTGCTTGAACTCAAAGCCATTATTTTCTCAAAAAATACAAAGCTTAAGTGCTTTGCTAATGCTTGTTTATTTTTAAACCCTTCCATTTAGCTGTGTCTTTCTAGGAGATGGCCAGATTGCTCTGGGAAAAGAGATCTATAACTTAAGATATCAAATAAAAGTGCCTTTAAAGGCAAATCATCCATTTATATTTAGCCAGAAGGTCATACTTTTCATACATTAAAAGTTCATACATTAAAAATGAACTTCTTTAAATCCTGTATAGAGCAATAGGATTTTTTCTACAGTTAAAAAGTCAATGAAAACATTTCTTTTTAAACAACTAAACAATTGTAGCCCCATTGTAGTTGAAAATAAACAATCCTTCGTGAAGCACTTGAGCTTTTTTATGATTCAAGAAAGTAATGGCTTTGAAGTCAATGGGGCTATTTGTGCTTAAAGTTAAGCACTGTAGCCCAGATCCTCCAATATATTTAGGCACCTATCTCCCATTGAAATCAATGGGAGTTAGATGCCTAAATACCTGTAAAGATCAGGGCCCATTACCCTTCTCGTCCCTCCCCATTCCCTCTGATTGTTTGTTACACCCAATTCTTGCATCTTGTTTAATTTTTTAAAATAATAAAACATAAATAAATAAAGAAGATCTTAGTAGTTCCTACTGAACATCTACCATACACGGATCACGAATACTGCGGTAGATGGTCAATAGGGACTACTAAGATCAATTCTATTTATTTATATTTTATTGTTTAAAAAATATTAAACAAGATGCAAGACTAGGATGCCTCTTTGCTGATCCAGGAGTTTGTACTGTGGGAGCCAGTTAGCGGGCCAGTGGGGAGGAACATCCCAGAGGGATTTACATAGAACAGATTATGCATTCGGGAGCTTTATTATCTTTCCCACAAAGCCCCTGTGCAGTGGGGAAATCCCCCTTCAAGGGAGTCCTCTGGAACAGTTGTGGCCACGGCAGTCTCTGATAGCACAGTTTCTGAGGTACGAATCTGCCATGGAGTGGAGAGAGACACTGGGGCCTAGAGCAGCTACAGGAGCACGGCTCTGGGCTCCTGTTAATCCCCCAGGAACATGTTCCCATACTACTCAAATTCTGTTGGACTAGAAATGTATTTTTGGGGATTTTCTGTTCTACAGAAGGTAACATCAGCACCCTTGACAGGTCGATTTGAAGTGAACACCGCAAGCCATGCCTTACTGAGATTTCCTCCTCCCTCCCCTCCTCCTGTGAGCTTTATGCTAGAGGGACAATGCAGCTCATGATATTTATATTTGTGGATCCCATTAAAGATAATTTGGAAGTGATCATTTTTCTGACTTCGCCTATTGCATATTTACATCTGTCACCATTAAAAACAAGAGGAGTGTAGAGGAAGACACTAACTTTTCTCTTTTCACAGTGTTCTTTAGATTCCAGTTTAAGAATAATGATTTGCCTGTTGAAGATACCTACCACTAGTGCCACCAGGGTAAGTTCCAGAAATACACAACTCTGCTCCTTCACAGTACTACAAATTTGTTCCTTATCCCCTAGTTAGAAAAGTATTCTGTGTGAGCGTGAAATTTTACAACGTAGTATTCTATAGCGAATGATCGGAGCTTCAGAATCTAGGTTACATGAATGAGGGGATGCGAATGTATATCTTCCTAAAAGTTTGATGTTTTTCTAAAATAACAGCAACTGTAATGATAAACTTCCCCAGAGTCTGATCCTGCAGTCCACTTACTAGTGCAACTCCTGTCAATGGGAGTTTAGTCTTTGTAAGTACAACCAGTTCTGATAGGTGAAACTCTGTTTTCTATTACTTTGCTTCCAAAGAAGCAATGAAGACAAATGTCAGAACAGCCTTTTGTCTGAAATGGGGTAAACCATGGCAACATATCTTCTGAGTTAAAGATTCTGTTCCATTAAAGCATTTCAGAACTTGAATGTTATTTATTTTGCTGAATTATTGATTTCCCTAAAATCATATTTCATTGCAGAGTCTTCTTGAGCCATTTTCAAAATTACTAAGCTTTGTCATTCAGAATGCTGTCTTCACTCTGGCCTACCTGGTAGAACTGTGTGGTTTATGCTACCGAGCCTTCACTAAGGTAATAATGACCTGATGTTTTTCCTTAGGGACAACTGAAAGCAGGGAAGAAAAATTATTACTTCGCTCAAGTGGGAAGTGCATAAGTAAAAGCTGAAATCCAATGTCAAGACTCAGTCATATCAGCAGTTTTAATGTAGTTTGACTAATTGGTAGTTATGTTGATGCAGTACCTATCAATAACATTGACTTTCATATTTCTGGTACAGGCACAAATAAAGGGAACTTTCTGTAGAGGTTGTGAGGACAGGTTCAGAAAGAAATACCTTTTCTGCCTTTGAAAATTCACTCCTGTATAGTTCATGTCTGGTATTTGGGCATGATTTTTAAAAATGTGTCAAAAATATGAATCCAGTCAAACATCCCCTAGCATGTGTGTTCAACCACACATCTCTGGCAGTCAAAAATCACAATATGTTGCAAATTTCCTGTGGTTGGTAGCATGTCATGACAGCAAAGCTCAAAGTGGGACGGTGTGGATTTATGCTTAGAGCAGAGGACTGGGAGTCAGGAGACCTGGGTTGCATTCCCAGCTGTATCCCGGTTTGACCTTGTATGAGTCACTCAAACTTTCTGTGCTTCAGCTAATGCACATGGAAAAAGGAGATTATTGGTGCCCACCTTTGAAAAGCTCTTTGAGATACTTGGATGAAAGTTACTATATATGTATAAATAATAATAATGAATAATTAGCCAAATGCATTTTTATATCAGTTATAGATATATAAGAGGATACACAACACAACACAGCAGAAAACAGTCAAAACTTTTATCATAGGTCCATAAACTACATCAAATCAGTTGTTAAAGCAATAAACACAAGCCTTATTCAGCCGTAAAGTAGACTATTTCCCAATTTAGTCATTATTATCATCATAATAACAACAGGGAGATCATATTTTTCATAAGTAATTGCATGCTCTACCAGTTCAATATTACACACTTACACCAGGGATCACATTACCCTTCATCAGAACAAAGTTACCTGTTGAAAGGGGATATGGCAGCCATAATAAAGATAACATCACTGCCACACGACAGTTTAATGACAAGAAAATAAAATAACTTTATCAGCTGAAGTGACATGGGAACTTCAGGTAGTTGGAATTTCTCAATGACACCCAGGTGAACTCTTGCAAAAAGTTGATCTCTCTAGTGACAGAAAGTGGACAGTACCTTGGTTTTATGTCTCATGTAAAAGATAGATTTTATGAAGGAAAAGCTCCTGTATCTGGGAGAGCCTGACCAGTAATTACAAATAATTACTCCAAGACTGTTGTGTATGCTGTAAAGGACAGAAGGATGGGTTGTGTGGAGTAGAGTCAGAAGTGTGGAGTTGGTTCCCAGCTCTGCCATAGACTTCCTATTTCAGTAAAGTAATGATGTGAATTTATAGATAGCATAAATTCTTAACATTCCTTAAAATGAGAAACTATCTGAAAATCTCTATCTCAAAATCTTATAGAATCATTTTGCTTGGACAGCATTTTATATGAAATATCTCCTTATGTTTCCTGGTCACATAGTCTAATAATATATTAACTACTTAATTACAAACAGGAAGCTTGGATTATATCCTTTGGTGAAAATTCCTGCTTGAATTTATTAATGCAAACTGGTGACGCAGATTATGGGATCATTACCAAATGTTCTGCTGCAATTTATATCCAGAAAATGCTTCATTTAGTAAAACTTCACACTCCATTATCCTTGTTTTTGCTGAATGTTTGCCATACATTTGCATTAGAATTAGCAAATTTATGACTGCCTTTAGGAGAAATTTACTAATTCAGCTCTCTGTGTTTCTCTATACTGAAAATCACTGTAAAAGATCCCAAAAGGACTAATTTTTCAGACAGAATACCATATAGTACTGCATTCTGGACAGAATACAATTTGTGAATCCTGAAACTACTCAGATTCCCTTGTCCATGTCACAACTTTGTTGTGTCTGCTGGAACCAAACACAGCAGCACGCTCTATGTGTATGCTATATGGTGCATGCAGTGTTGTAGCCGTGTTGGTCCCAGGATATTAGAGAGACAAAGTGGGTGAGGTAATATCTTTTATTGGACCAACTTCTGTTAGTGAGAGAGAGAGACAAGCTCTTGAGCTACACAAAGCTTTTCTTCAGGTCTGAGAAAGGTACTCTGAGTGTCACAGCTTTTATCTCAAAAGAACTCACACAGGAAAATGATAAAAGACAAAAACAACATCTGTGGGTGAACACCTTTTTCATAAAACAATCACTCTATATCTCACCTATCAGTCCTCATCCTCAAAGGAATCCTACACAACACTTTCAAAAGATGAGCCTGGGAGCTTAAATGCATAACTCTGCTAGACACTAAAAATCATGGACTGAGCAGACACTGGATTTATAGTTTATTACAACAATTGGTAACCCACCAACCCTGCCCTTTTTTATCCTATGATTGCAGAGTTATTAATGAGCCACTCTACTTTGAATGGTCCCTTAGAATATGTGCTAGCTACCCATGCTAAACAATCGGTTCCACCTTGTATTTAGCTGTGATTCTCAGAGTACCTTTCCTAAACCTGAAGAAGAGCTCTGTGTAACTCAAGAGCTCTCTCTTTCCCACCAACAGAAGTTGGTCCAATAAACGATATTATCTCACCCACTTTGTCTCTCTTATGCCATGGGCTGGTATTTATCTCTTTCCAAGGAGCAGTGCAGTCCCCCACGGCACACATTTTAGATGTCAAAATTGTAGAAGTGATCAATATTTTTTATCTCCAACATTTTTCTAATCCCCAGTGGGAGGAATATCTCAGTTTTTCTTGTCTTTATGTGTCCTGGGACTCACATCAATATGATATTTCCTTATCTGAGTTTATTTTCCACGTCACCAGTCTGATTTGTCCATGCTTATGGTATTCTCAGATGTGAATAGCTTTGCCTCTGAGGATTGTAATTTCAATATCTTCAATTTCCCTCCCACTCTTGAAGTCTTAAGTGGTTGCTTTGTGGATTTCTTATCTCTTGTAGCCACTGAAGTTTGAACCCCAACTTAGCCTTTTACTAAAATGTATAGGGCACATATTAAGCAAATGTGGCATTGAATTGGACATGACTTCATCTTGCTATTGAAACTTTATGAGCAAATTAAAATGTGCCAGATCCTCAACTGTTGTAATTTGGTGTAACTCCATTGAAGTAACAGAAACATCATATTTGCTTTGCTGGCTTGTTTTGTGGGTTATGGACTATTCTACTAATGAACTGAATGAATTCTGGAGACATTTTTTTTTGTTTTTAGTGAGGGTCATTAGAATTAGTGACAGGTAAACCTCAAAAGTTTCCACACCCTATGACTCTCCAAGATCACCCTGTCCACACATACCTCTGGCAGGGTTGTTAAGCAGCCTTTCCTTATATACGCCCACAGCTCTTTGTTGAGAGAGTGAGCTTTGATAGAACAAAGTTGAACAGGGCTGAATTCCAATCTCATTTATACAAGTTTTACGCTTAAGTAATAGCATTGGGCCTTATTCTCATTTACACTAAGGCCCCTTCACACCACTCTGGTATAATGTATACCAACAGAGTGGTGTAAAGGGCCCTAATGAGAAAGAGAATCTGGCCCATGGACTTCAGTGGGATGACTCCTGACTTACACTGGAGTAAATGAGAGCAGAATCAGGCTCATTCAGTTTTTAATTCAAATATCTAAGAACAGTAGCTCTTTATCTAGAGTATCAGTAAACCAGTTGACGCATCAGCCTACATTTATATTGCACGGCTGTGCAAAATACTGGGTCTAATACTGGGTCTGAGTAGACAAGTTGGATTATTTCAGAAATACATCTTAAAATGAAGAGAGTTCTCCAGAGTTTATTTGCCTTGTTTGCACACCATCCACAGATCTCAAAGTGCTTTCCAAGCATTGAAGGGTAGAGCAAGAGAGAAAGATCTGCACTGAGTAAAGGTAGCACTCTGTTGTATTGCCCATAGGGCAACTTTGGAGGGAGATTGTGATTTGCAGAGACTGGTTCCCCCACCGCTTCCAACAAGGGAGTAAACTGTACCAGGTCTGTATCCAGAGCAGCATACACTGCCTGAAGTGCTTTTTAAAAAGGCAAGGTGGATGAGGTAATGTCTTTTATTGGACCGACTTCTGTTGGTGAGAGAGACAAGCTTTTGAGCTGTACAGAGCTCTTCTTCAGGTCCGGGAAAGGTGCTAGGGCTAGTCTACGCTAGAAGTGCTACAGCAACACAGTGCCACTGTAATGTGTCTGATGAAGATGCTCTATGCGAATGGGAGAAAACTCTCCCATCAGCATAATAAAACCACCTCTGCCAGAGATGGTGCCTATATTGGTGGGAGAAGCTCTGCTACTGACATAGCACTGGTGCTTAGGTTGGTGTAACTTTCCTTGCCTAGGAGGGTGGCTTATTCACATCCCTGAGCAGTGTAAATTATATCACAGTAAGTGGTAATGTAGACAAGCCCTTAGAGCATCACTGCTAAATACAAAATTGAACGCATAGTTTAGCATAAGTAATTAGCGTGTATTGTAAGGGACCCTTCAAGGTAAAATGGCCCATTAACACCTCTGCAGTCACAGGAGAAAAAGGGGGGTTAGTGGGTTACAGATTGTTGTAATAAACCATAAATCCAGTGTCTTTATTGTCTAGCAAAGTGTTCTTTGTCTGTTTTAGGGGTTTATGCTGCTGCTCATTACTGTAGTAATCTGTCTGGTATCTGAATGCCTACCACATAAAATCAGTAGCAATAGTAAAGCCCCTGATGGAGTTTATGGAGTCTCATGTTCTGCTCCCTTTTCAGGGTAAAAACTCTGCTTGGGGTATTTTTTGCTTGTTGGTGCTGGTTGATTTGTTTGCTACAGGTTTTTTTTCTTTTCTTTTAAAATTATTATTATTAGTGGTAATGATTTTGGGGGTGCAGCCACATTTGGGTAGGCTAAGGTAACAATGCATAGAGTGGGACAGAACACTTCCAGTGAAATTTCGTATTATCGAAATATGCTCTTTTGTCAAAGCCAAGATGTTTTGGCTTCAATAAGAAGGTATTTCAGGTTGAGAGTCTGCAGAAGAGAAGAGTGAGGGGGGATTTGATAGCAGCCTTCAGCTACCTGAAGGGGGGACCAAAGAGGATGGAGCTAGACTGTTCTCAGTGGTGGCAGATGACAGAACAAGGAGCAATGGTCTCAGGTTGAAGTGGGGGGAGGTCTAGGTTGGATATTAGGAAAAACTTCTTCCCTAGGAGAGTAGTGAAGCACTGGAATGGGTTGCCTAGGGAGATGGTGGAATCTCCATCCTTAGAGGATTTTAAGGCCCGGCTTGACAAAGCCCTGGCTGGGATGATTGTTAGAGTTGGTCCTGCTTTGAGCAGAGGGTTGGACTAGATGACCTCCTGAGGTCCCTTCCAATCCTAATCTTCTATGATTCTGTGAGAGAGAAGGGCTGTTGTGCTCTGTAGCCTGGTGGTTAGGGCACTGGCCTGGGATGTGGGAGGCTTGGATTCAAGTTCCTGCTTTTCCTGAATCACAGTGATCTGGGATAATAAATTATCCTTTGAATCAGGCAGAGCAGATAGTTGGACGTGGGTCTTCTGTTTTGTAGGCCAGTGCCCTACCCACCAGGACAGACACACATCTCAGATTTTTGATACCTCTTCTCAATCAAAAACAGACATTTCGGTACAATGGAAGAGTTTTGGTTCTGTTCCAATGAGCAATAAAAACAGATTTTGAAACCTTGAAAGTTGCTCTTGAAATGGAATTTTCATCCACTGACCAGCTCTTCTGTGGTGAGTGTCATTCTTGCTATGCTGGAAAGGCTTTTTTGAAGAGGAAGAGCTACGCAGCCTAGTGTGTTGTAGGGGCAGAGCCAAGTCCCTTCCCAGGGCCCAGTTCATTCAGCCCCTTCCTTCTCAGCATGGCTGCTGGTTAATTAAACCTCACAAGACTTTTGTGGGGCAGAGGCAACTATTAACTTTACCCATTTACAGATACCACAGGGAGCTTACGGCACTTTAGGCCCTTAAGCCTGTGAACATTTATGCATGTGCTAAATTTTACTAGCATGAGCCAGCTATGGACTTCAGTGGGGTTACTCTTGTACATAAAATGAATCGTGTGTGAAAGTTTGTTGTATTGAGGATTTAGTGATACCAAGGACTGGTGAATCAGTGGCAGAGTTAGGAGTAGGACCCCAAATTTCTGACTGCTCTGTTTACTGGACAACATTTCCTTATCCCAGCTGCACACTAGTGATCAAAAACGCTTGAGTTGCAAGTTTCAATAATAATTTACAAATTAGGATATGTGAAACAATCTCTTAAAGTCAGAAAATTATCAGACTAAGGTTTGTTACAGCTTTGTCTAATCTCATCATTGGTCCAGTCTCCAGAACTCGTGTTCTTGGCCTACAGATTCTAATCTCCATCTCCTAACCTTCCCTGGTATGCTTTAAAATGGGTTTCTGTTGCACTAGTCAGATAGCTCAGAGGGTTTTACTATGGGAGTGGAAAAGTACTGCTTGGCTGGTGAAGGCAGAATAGATGTCCAAGCTGGTTTACTGGAGATATTCTCATTTTGTGGGGAAAACAACAGAAGAATTCATGATCAAATGTGGCACTTTTATGACAGGCTTAGGGAAAGAGTTGTGCTACGTGACTCTAGTGCTAATTTTGTTCTTCTGACTCAGACATAACTCCTAACCTCCACATTCTTTTTTACTTTATTAAGTAGATCTCACCATGTAGCTTTATATTTGTATAGATACATAATCTAATCCAGTGGTTCCCAACCTGGGAGGCGGGACCCCCTGGGGCGGGGGCGGTACCAATGATTCCAGCAGGTCCATGAGGCTTCAGTAATATTGAGGTCATTTAGCCCCCCGTGCTCCATGCCGGGTGCAGCAGCCTTGAGCTCTGCACCAGCTGGAGCGGAGGAGCAGCTCCCTCCAGCCCCATACTGGCCAGGAGCCCGGCTGGAGAGGAGCAGCTCCATGCCAGTGGGGGCCTGGAGCAGCCCTGGCCAACCCCCCAGAGCCTGCCTCCATTACCTTCAGTCCTTGAGGGATGGGAAGAGGCGGGGCCACACAAGGCTTATGGTGGCGGTTGAAACAGGGAAGGCGTAGCTTCTTACTCAGGTAAGAGTAATTTATTATTATTATTATGTAATTTAGTGTTATCATGTATGTGTTTATAAGGGTTATATGTGTTTATGGCCGGTGAGGAGGTGGGTCGGGGAGGTGGCAGAGGGCGTGTTTTACCTAGTGTTAACTAGTGAGGCTTTCACTCCAAAAGGTTGGGAACCACTGTCTAATCTATGTATATGTTACATATAAAATATACAAACATTCATACAGGTCCTGATGCAAAACCCACTGAAGACAATAGGAGTCTTTCCGTTGACTTCAATGGGCCTTGGTTCAGGCCCATCGTGTTGTACAAATGAATGGTGCATGATTTCAATGCTTTCTGTGAGGCAAGGCCAAACGTACAATTCTGTTTTTCTTTTCTCTCAACTCGTGTTTTAGAATCTCTCCCTTAAAAACAAATTAAAAACAAATTGAGGATATGAGGAGTGTTGTGGTGCACTATTTGGTATCAATGCACTGTCTGTGAATTTCTAGACATGGTCAGTTATTTTATTTGTTCTTCTGTTTAGGAAAGGGATAAGTTCTACTTGTCCCGCAGTGTCATCTTAGAGTTACTGCAGGCGCTGAAGTTAAAGTCACCCTTACCAGATACGAACCTGCTGCTGTTGGTACAGGTATAGTCGATATGCCTTTCAAAGTATTTCATGCTATCCACATGTTGTGAGACCTCAGTTCAGCAAAGCACAGAAGTGATTCAGTCCTTCACCATTCAGAAAAAAAAAGCTAAGCATGTAAATTTAAGCATGTGCTTGTCTAAATCAGGGCCTTCAAAACTAAGGGTGACATTTGAAAACATGGATGCCTGAAAATCTGGCCACTTATTTAGGTGCTTAAATATGACGTTAGGTGTCCAGATTTAAATGTGTTGATGACCCACAGTACCTTTGGAGTCTCAGTCTCCAGGTTAGAGTTCATATCATATCATATCTCCAGAGCTAGCTGGGTGGTAAACTATGTTTAGCAAGGAGGGCTAGTGGGTAAAGATTCAGTTTGTTCCTGTTTAGAGGAGCAGTAAAGTTGTCTCCACAGCACATCCTTCCAGGCCATTAAGGATCCTCCCCTAACTGAAAGCATTCATTTAACTTTGTAATGTAGACCAGGCCTAGGTAGCATTTCTTCTCCTCCGTGCTATACTGCTGGCCCAAGGCAGGATTTAGGCTGGAATTTTCAATGGGATATAGGTGAGTTAAGCACCAAATATAATTGAAAGATAAGGGGGGGTTGCATGCCTAACTCCCATAGACTCCTTTCAAAACCCCAAGTTTAATCAAAGAACTCTATCTATCCTATCTACCTTTGTGACTAAATTAGAGGTGAGCCTGAGTTGTGAAATGGTGACCTGGATCCAGGCTTCCTTCAGGTTCAAAGATGTGAAAGAGATCCAGCGTCTTAGTTTGGAGCCCACTTTAATTGTAAATGACTTTTAAAGACTCCTGTGGAACCAAACGGAAAAAACAAGCCATCCAACAAAGGCCACTTACTGAGGACCAGCAATTTTGAGCACAACCAGCTGGCAGTAGCTGTCCTCTGCTGTACAACAGGCTGGCCAATGCTTGCATTAAATAGCTTTAAAATGACAAGGACTTAGCGTTGAATGACACAAATGGCGCAAAGCAGGATGTTGCACTCTGTAGATGCCCTCCTTAGGTCATTCACGATCTCCCTGGCATTGCAGCGTTCCCCCCCTTTTATCTGGCCAGTGCTACACAACATATATATTACCTCTCCTGAGGCACACTGTTACATTAGTTGTAGAAAATAAGCAGTTGCTTATTGACAGAACAGTAAAGTCGACAGCTTAAATTACAGACTCATTAGAACAACTCTGAAAACAACTATTATAACATCAATGTTAAAAAAAACAAATGTTGGGGTTTTTTTGGGGTGAGGAAAAGTGATTTTATCCACTTTAATTAAAAATTAGAAATTTGCTTTTTAAGCTTTTTATTTTCAGGTAGTGTCAGCCAACACCACAAAGTAATTAAAAAAGAGGAGACTGGATGGCTCAGAGAATGATTAATGTTCTTCAAAACACTGATTCGAATCCAGCCCAGGTTGGTAGTGTCCAAAGTTACCATCTGAGGCTGTTCTGTGCTTAGGGCCAGCTCTTGTGAGTGCCCTTAGTGCCTGTTGACTCTAAATGACTGCCACTGCATCACAGACTAAGCAGTTCCAACTTTTGCACATTGCTTTATCTATGCATGTCAGTCCTGGGGCCACCTTGACTTGGGACAAGATAGTTTAATGTCCGTAGCCTATTCAAGCTTGAGTTCCTCTGATGAGACTCCCAGAAAGAGTGTCAATTAATTTTGGTGATTTCATGATGTAATTACTTGTCCACTAGGGACTGGACAACCTATCATGTGTAAGGCGCAACCTCCTATCCAAGTGCTTGATCCAGAGAGGTTCTGAGTGCTTTCAAAGAGCCGGTAATAGGACTCAGTGCTACTGACTCAATCCCATGCTCCAGCCACTAAACAAAACTCCCTCTCATCTACTTGTAAATGTAGAACTACAATTGCCGCCAACCAACTGCTACAATTGCTGCCAACCTAGCACTTTCCCCTTACACTAAATTCACAGAAATACCCTTGAAAGTAATCAACTGATAACATCACATATATTAATAATTATCTTAGATTGACTTCAATATCCTTGAAATGAGATGTCTCATTTAATCACTTTACTGCAGAGAAGCCTGTAGAAAATTCATATTAATTGTATTATCTTATGTTAATCAAACCTGTAGAGCGAGATGAACGCAAAGGACAATTTTCATTTTCTCAAAGGTTCCTGCAGAACACGCCCCCCCAACCTATTAACAGGTATATAAACCTCTCCATGTGTGATGCACAGAGTACATTGGGATTCACTCCAGATAATCGAGATAACATGGGGGCTAGGAACACTTTATTTTAATGATAGATCAAGCGTGGGCTGAATAACAAAGGAATACTGGAATGTACATTCAACACCCACATTAATTCCAGATTACTCACTGCCATCAGCATTAATGATGACATACATGCTAAATGCGCTGAGAAATATTTTATCACACTTTAGTAGGAAGGTGATAACACTTTGGGTCAAATTATGGTTGGAAGAGGTACAGAGAGTCTCTTCCTTAGAACTGCTCGTGCAAGTGACAGCCATAATGTGTCTGCTTGTGCTCTCTGGGAGCATGCAAAACAAACACCATTTTATAAAGCAAGGAGGCGATGCACCTTGCTGATTTAATTGACAGGTAGAGCTTAGTTTGAATGATTCCCGACAGCACTTTGTAAAGGGTGTTCTGCCTAGTACCGCTCTCCAGCTGCTGTCTACTGCGTAGGGATAGACACCATCAGCAATGCTCTTTGGCTTGTACGGCTCTGCCAGCTCCCCTCAGGGCAGGGCTGACCTTCACCCCTAATGTGGGGCACTTCTAATGCCTCTGTCACACAGTGTCATCCACTTAGAGCACCCCCTCGAGGCCAGGGCACCTCTGCAATGCCCTGCTTCTGTTTTCCCCTTCAGGGCTCCTTAAACCATACTCCGCACAGTCTTGCTCAATCACAGCACTCATTAGGGTCTGGGTTTTCTATTAAATTAACAAAGTTCCCAGAAACAAACACACAAAATCTTCTACCCAGCCTTAAGCTGGGCACAGCCCCTCCTCCCTGAGGTACTGTCCCTGTCTTGGGGACCACTGGAGGAGACCCCCTCTCCCTGAAGCTTCACTGTGCAGTCCCCTTCTAGTTCTGCTCTTCTTTTGAGCTCTCTTTACACTGGCTCACAGGCTTTATCTGGCTAGGGCTCTGCAGGAACCAGACTTGCTTCTTGCAGCTGCTCCTCCCACCCGTCCCAATGCTACAAAGTCTCCTGAGTTTCCCCAGGTAACTTGCACCCGCCTCTGGCAGTCTCCACTACTCTCTCAACCATGCCTCTTTCCCCTGGCCCCTTCTTCTTTTACTTTATGGTGAAGCAGACTCACTTGCTGAGTCTATGACTGCCACACATTGGACATCATCGATCATTCAAGAATCTAAGTCTTTCACTTTTCCTGCATTCTTAAAGAATTGCAGTGTTGCCTTTTTTTTTTTTTTTTTTTTTTTTAAACTATAGGGCCCTATTTTCCTGATGCTCTTACTAAGTGTTGCAGCAAAAATGTTGATACTTTAAGGCCTCTACATTTTTCATATAAATACCCCCGTTTGATAGTATACTCTTTGTACTCCCAAAGAGGATGATCAGCTGTTTCCTGGACCTTGCATTTTTGTGTTTGTTTATTAGAAACAAATCACTATTTAAGCCACAGTGGCCAGTTAAAATTATAAATAGAGCCACTTTACTCTTTCTTTCAGGGCCTTGGAATATATCAGCATTTTCAACCCTTGGGAGTATCACAGAATCTTTTCCCCTTCGTTTTTTGTGCCACATATTTCCCACCATGCGGCTCTTAACTCATTTTTAATTTGATTTTTAAACTCCAGTTTATTTTAAAGGATCTCTAAATCAATTTCCTTATGCTTGACAGCATTTTTTGCCACATTGTCTAGCCATTCAATGTCCATGACCCCTACAAGCTCTGAGATCCATGCTGTTACTACGATTACACCTAACTGCATCATTTTTGTTAATAATAATTCATTAAATATATAATTTCTGCCATCTGAAGTACCATTTCTGATTGCCAGTAATCCTGATAAGGAATGAAACAGGATGACCACAGTGGCTGGCACACAGCTATGACCCAATTTAGTGCCAATTCAGCTGTCAAAATGGCTACAAAATTTGATAGCCATACAGCTTTCTTGATTCCAAGTGAAGGGATGCAGAATGCTGTTCCCACTCTTCCTGTTCTTAAATGTTGGGAGCTAGCAGTATACAGTAGGCATTAGCATCCCCACTTATCACAAATGTATTGATTTGCTAGATCTTGCACATTTAACACTCCTTTTCTTCTTTTAAATTCATTATACAATTCCATATCTATCCCACAAGGTACAATTTTCCAGTTATAATTCATTTCCCGAAGGCTATAGATTTTAACTTCTTTTAGGTCTTTCTTTTCACTAACTTCCTTCATCCACTCTTTAACCCTACTGAGACTGAATTTTTACCCTACATGTCGATCACTTAACTCCCAGCATGCATCATATATTAGCTTAGAGTTTCCATCTTCACTGTTTCCAATAGCCCAAAAGGTTAAGTCTCAAAGTAAAGTAATAGGTATTTACCTGCAGCTATCTGCAGTACACACAGTAGCATTGTGATGAAGGCACCACAAGCAATTTGCAACACCTGTGCTTGGATTGAGTCAAGCTTTCCCAAATTTGTTTTTGATGCTGAACTGAAAGCCTGCCCCCTCACGCCTTCAGCTTCTTGCTGCCTATTATATTGGAATCACCTAACTCCTCTCAGGTGAGGCTCATCTTCTAATCAGGGCTGGTTTAGCCCCAGTTTCTCCAACCTATAGGCAAGCCACTCTGTTACATCCTCATTGACTTTAATGGGAGCTGAGAGAGCTCTTCTTAGGAGTCATTCAACACCTCCAAGTTTCTTCAGTAGCTAGTTCCTGCCCTAGTTTCTTTAGTGGCTGTACTGCATTATTTTAAGCAGAGCTTTGTTTATCTGAAAGGTCCAATAATGTAGAAAGAACAAATCTGTACTGCTGTAATTCTCAACTGTAGTTATTAGAAAAGTTGAAGGTTTGACTTTGACCCAGAATGTAGTCATTAATTGAATGTGAAGCATGTTTGTTTACTGTAGCATATTATTAATTTCATTTTGTTACTGGTCTAACTGAAGAACTTGGCAGGTAGTTGAACTAGTTACGGTCATGATAACATTTCACAAATGATTGTTTGCAGACTCAGAAACTGTTGGTGTAGACTTCTATAATGTAGTTTCCCAAATTATAGCATTTGTTCTCTGGGTTCCTCAGTATTACATTCTTTTCCTTCTGTCTTTTTGGTTTGTCGTGATCAACATTTATATCCAACTATTTAAATTAAGTAGTGAAACTTTCCATTAGGGTTAATTATATTCTGAAAATTTATATTCACAAGATCAGTATAGACATCTGTTTAAGCACAGTTTTTAAATGTTGATGACTTATTTATTTTTTGCAAGATTTCTTGTTTTTTTGCCCAGCATCCAAATTTTGTCCAACATAGGATAACAATGCTATCTTGCCAGGATCCAATGGCCATGCCTATTTTGCAGTCCCCACACCGTATCTTCAGTATGGAGGTGTGGCCCATGCAGATTGAATAGGAACTGCTTCTTCTACCAGCATTTTAAATCCCAAGGGCTTGATTCTGTCCTTCTTGCACCAGTATAAACCTGCATTACCTTGTGGAAGTCAGTGCAATTAAAGCAGTGTAAGTGAGCTCAGAATCAGGCCCTATCTTTCATTTCTTTTTAACTGACATGTTTTATTATTTACCCTTTTTAACAACAAGCCCCTAAGGTGGCTCCCATTTTGGGCCACACCTTCAACTGATGTAAATCAATGTAGCTCTATTGACTTCAATGGAGCTGTGCTGACTTACATCAATTGAGAATCTAGCCCTCCGAATTTAATCATAATGCATAATTGACTGAAATGATCAGAGCTGAAGGTCGCATCTTAAGATGTTTCTTTAAAATATTTTTTAGAACTCTGAGCATGAACAGATGTGTATTTACCAACCCAAATTCAGCAGACATGTCCCTTTATTCATTATCCATCAGCTTTACCTCGATTAGTAGACGATGTTAGGAAGAGGTCCAACATATAATTGCCCGTCCATTTGCAGTGGATCTTTCTTTACACATGACTGGAACTAAATCTATTGCCAGTGCTCATAGTATTTGAAGGGAGCTGATATGTGTGTCAGTGAGTTAAATTGGAAATGAGAAATTTTAGTTTTGAGCATTAGTTTCATTTATTCAATCTTTCTTTCCTGCAGTTCAGTTCTGGAAGGATCTTTGCAACTCCAGGCCAGATGGTAACAAAAATTATAAGCTAAAGAGGAGCTAATTGCTCATTACAAACTTTATGGATTTTGTCAACCCTTGTTCATGTTTAAATTAATCTCAGTTATGTAACCCACTCCAGTGACTACTTTGCATGTAATAAGTTAACAGGATACTAATAAGACTTTTTTTTTTAAATAGGGAAAATAAAATAAACAATGTTTCTCTTTAGCAGATGTTCTCAGTTGACTTGAAATTACTAAATATTGACACAATCTTTTACCTATAGAAATGCACATAGTCTACCATAATATGTTAGAAATACCAGACCAGATTCTCAAGTGAGTTATGGCCCCTTTGTGCCACTCGTGGTGCAAAGGGACCATAATCCATCCACAAATGCCCAACAGACAATTCCTCTGGCATAGGAAAACTTCGTAATGGCATATCTGTGCCCCTGTCAGGTCCTTCGCCACCACCACTCTCCTGAGAGTAGGAGAAGTGACAAGTATGTGGTGAGGCATGTCAGGAGTATGCCTGTCCTCCACTGGGTTAGGGTCCATTAAGTTTCCTTCACCTGTGGCTAAATTTGAGAGCAGCCTAACAGCTGCTCTAAGTATCACTGAGGCTGGTGCATACCATAACTGCTCCCTGAGGTCTCCTTCTTCCCTCTCTATGTCAAACAGAACTCTCAGACAGAACAGAGTCTGACCAACCCTGACTGAAATAGTATGGATCACATTATAATCTCACATCAGTATAAATTGGAGTCACTGGATTTACTCTGGAGTGAAACTAGTGTAAATGAGATCAGAATCATGCCTTGTATATGGGGAGACCCTCTCTGAATGTTACCCTAAACATATCTTTTTCTCTTCCTAGCATTTACCCCCAAAGAACAGGGTGGCACCAAAGATCTAAGTCTAATGTACAAGTGTTTCCAAGTCTTGGTATATAATATGAATATTCTAATTAAAATACATTACAAAATATATAAGTCATGGGAGATTGACTAGAAATGCAGCTTCAGGCACTGTAGGCCAGGGAACATCTTGGGCCAAGAATAGGGGACAGTCAGTGGTGACAATGGTACAGACTCATTTGTCTCACAGTTGTTAAATGTATTTGCAGCTGGCCAAATCAGTGAAACCGCAACATACACTGTCAAGAAGGAAATCTAGGTTGAGACCTCAGCTTGGGAAACGTGCTTCTCTCTCTGCTCTTTGAGGGATGACATACTGCATCTCTATGGACAGAAACTATAAAAATTGCTCAAGTACAAGGACAGTGTTTGTTAGGATAGTAAATTCTCTGGGGCAGTGACCTCACCATCTTGTCTGCAAAGTGTCTAACACATTGTTGGAGATATATAAAGAAGAAATAACAATATTAAGTGGCCTGGTGTATGAATATTGTACACATCAGTGGTTTTGGGGGCAGGGGAATTAAGAGTAAATAGAAGTGTAAATATGGAATCAACAAAAAACGAAAGCATGGTAATGTTCAATGGCAGATGCTCTAGATTAACAAGAAGTTATTGGGTTTCATTCAGGGATTAGTGGATGAAATTCTATAGCCTGTGTTATGCAAGAGGTCAGACTAAATGATCATAATGGTCCATGCTGAATTTAAAATCTGTTAATCTAATTCATCCTTAGTGTAACTCCAGAGAAGTCAATAGAGATTCATGAATGTTGAACACTGCCCATTGATCCAGCCTCCTTTACTTCTGAAATCAGTCACTATAAGAAGAGCCCTTTGAGATTGAATGGAAAAATGCAAGTTTCCTGTTGATTACAAATATATTTAGGCTTGATTGAAAATTTCCTATTTTATCTTATAATTTTCTTCAAGCCATTACCGCACAAATCAGCATAACACATAAATTCATATACTTTAAAGTCAGTTTTTCTATCTGATGAATTAACTTGTTTATAACAGACAAACTAGCTTGTTTATAATGGCAGGAGTTCTTTTGTGTCCAAAAGCAAGTTGCCACAAAAGTAAGCAAAAAGAGATATGTGCTGAGTTTATAAAATAATAAATTACTTATTAACGTCTTCAGGCTCCTACAAATATAATTCATCTTTAATCTCTTATTAGTTTGTGTGTGCAGATGCTGGAACAAAACTAGCTGAGTCAACAATCTTGCACAAACAGATGATTGCATCTATTCCTGGAGTAAGTACTGAACCACACTCTGTCTCTTTGTTTCTGTTTTTTTTAAAAATATGTCTCACTCAGTACTGATGCTCAGATTGGTTCTTTCTTTACTTCTGAAATATTTGTTTCTTTTTGTTACCTTTGTTTCTCGTCTGGCTTACCAGGTGTATTGAAAGTAGAAGCTGAGATGATTCATTTTTATAGAATGTTGAGAAAAATTAAAAGTAACACAACTTGATTCTGCAGCCTCTGCTTTATATAAATAGTCCTTACTCACATGACCAGTCCCACTGATTTCAGTGGGGCTTCTCACTCAAGAAGGGGTTACCCTGCTAGTCTCCAGAAGACTGAAGTGGGGAGCAAACCAACTGAATGCCCCAAAGAATGTCATAGGGGAGGGAGGTTTGCCGCTACTTTACCAAAAGAAAGACACAGATAAAGAAGGAAGTTAAATAATCCTGTAAGGCATTCAAATTTATCATGCTGGTTGTAGCACAAATACCAGTAGATAGATAGAGTCTGAGGCCTCTCCAGGATTTGCAGATTGCTTTTCCATGTGCAAGTCTCACCAGCACTATAGATGACCTAAGAGGTCTTTTCTATATCTAACTTTTGTGATTCTATGACTTTTAACTTCAAGCTTCAATGATAATTAACACCTCTCCTAATGGACTCTTTTAAACTTTATTTTGATCAAAGTACCCAGATTGGTCTTGGTATAACAAGGCATGAAAGAAATTGATCATTTTAGAAGAAATAACAAAAGAGAAAGTTGTTCTGCTGTTTGAATGCAACATATTACTGCTGAAACTGAATAAATAGTAGGAGAGAAGTCTTTTGCAATAGAGCATTATTATTCAGGAGGTTTGAGCACAATACCTTTTATAATTCCATCACTCAATTTAAAAGAACCAATGTGGAATCCTTAGTTCACATAAACTGGATGGAGGACACTCTGACAGGGCTGCCAGCGACCTTATTTTACTGTTTGTTATCCTGTCAAGAGAACTGACAGGCATAGCATTTGAAAAGGCAGAAGGTGTTATAGTTCAGCACCATGTAGTTTTATATTAACATAGAAAAATGTGAAATACTCAGGTCAGCTGCTTAAATATAGAATTTCAGCAGATTTTCAAATTTCAGAAACTAAAACTCATTTAAGGCTGAATAATTTTATGAACAAGACAACACTGGCTGTTATTCATGCTAAGTAAATGGTGATCAGTTCTCGTGTTTTACAGTGTACACCATTTACTAGAGGGGTCAAAGAGGAATATTCTTTCCCAACATACAATATTGCATTACAGACCAGGTGCATGATGACTTTTTTCCCTTTAAAGCAATATGTATTGGCCTCTTTTGACTGCAAGATATACTGGATTTGATAAAACAATGGTCTAATGTAATGTAGTAAGTGTGTTGGACCCAGAATAACCCTGAATTTATACAAGTTTGATTTTCAGAGGTGCTGAGCAGCCACAGTTCCCACAGACTTCAGCTGGAATTGTGGGTGCTTACCACTCCTGAAAATCAACCCCTCAGATTCAAAGAATTCTGCCTTTTGATTAAAATAAATACTCCACTGGTTGTATGCACCTTCTCACAAAGCTTTTATGAAGAGCCCTCTGGTATGACTCTTACATATGTTTATCTTGGTAATTTAATTCACTGCATTGTTCAGCATGGGCCTTGCAGATCTTTTACTAACTCAGGGCCAGACTGGCACCTGGCAATGTGCCCTGAGGAAGAGGCCATGCACAGCTGCACTGCCCAGGAACAGAGCGCAGACCAAATTGTGACTCTGTTGCATCACAGTGTAGTCCCTGCTTCCCTTTTGGTCTATGGGGGAGGTAATGGGAGCCTGCCCTTTTCCTGGCACAGATTACTTCTCCCTCTACACTGCTGCAGCTGAAATGTGACTGAAAGGCAGGTAGCTCATGCAAGAGCACAGGGAGATGTTTTATACCCACTAGTTCCCCTGTGCTGGTGTGTAGGCTGGCTCATGATTGAGCCCAATGTGCCATCTATCCTCCCCATTTAAATAGGAATTGAAGGAAAGAAACTGTATTGTGTCTGTTTCCCCAAGGCTGTGGGTAACTATGGAGGGGGTTTCATTGCAGTTTCTTTAAAAAAAAAAAAAAAAAAAAAAAATCTTTCACAGTTTGGGTCCCTAGAATTGTGCATGTTCCCAAAATGTTGTGAAAACAGTACTTTTGTTGTTACTCTGAAAACACGTTTAAAATCCTACTTGTTGTGCAGTGAAAACAATTGTGATCCAAATTTAGCATGTTTTTTAAAAAATAATTTGTAAATTGGGCCACATTTGAAGTGGCAGCAAAATGCTGATCTTTTGAGTATTTTGAATGTCAGTGAAAATATGCCACTAACCTCTGCTAGCAAAAATTATGGTGCATGCATTCATCTCTGCTAACAAGGGAAAAAGCATGAGAACAGTAATTAAAAAATTTTTTTGGTGCCATCTCCACTGGGGGTGTGTGAGCAAGGAAGAATGGCTGTGTTCTTTACATAAGCTTCCTGAACTGGACTCGTTCAGGTGAACACGGTTTTATTTCACTTCCTTAGGGCTCAGCCCACCAGTTTCCCTCACAGGAGAGTTCAGCTGCTTGAAGAGTTGAGGTATTGGGGCGTTATCCAGAACCCACTGAAGCCAATAGAAAGACTCTCATTGACATCAATGAACTTTGATTCAGGCACTGTGTAAAGTTCAAGGAGTGCACTGTAATAACATTCTTCAAAAGGTCTTCAGTTAACCTTTTGTTACAGTCACTGATGAGAACTTCTGTGATGGATAAAGCAGGT
Source organism: Emydura macquarii macquarii (assembly GCF_026122565.2). Classification (NCBI taxonomy): domain Eukaryota; kingdom Metazoa; phylum Chordata; order Testudines; family Chelidae; genus Emydura; species Emydura macquarii. The sequence goes on along the minus strand of NW_027131366.1, from coordinate 595,412 downwards.
ACTGAGATTGTTTGCTTTATGTATATACTACTGGATAATGGGGCAAACTACACTGCAAAGAAGACTCTCAAGGAATATTTATTTCCAATTCGAGTAAACAGTAGAACACCAGAAGCAGACAAGAAACAGATGTGTTTCCAGTGAACATGAGGCAAATCCAGAAACTTGAAAACCAGATGATTAAACTAAATTCTTTTGTGGTTTTTTTAGTGTGGAACAGCAGCAATGGAGTGCATGAGGCAGTATGTTAATGAAGTGCTGGATTTTATTGCTGATATGCATACCTTAACCAAATTAAAGGTGAGTACGGTACGGGGATATGTTGACCCAAATTGTATTTGTTAATTATGACTTTCATCTTTACTGTAAACAAAGTTGGAGGGAACTTATATGAAAATGACCAACACAGAGATTTCTGTTTTAAAGCTAGTGCTAGCATAGGTTAGTCATTTCTTCAGGGAAAAAGAAGAAAGTAGCTTATGCTAAGGGCTGAAGTTAGGGTTGTATTTGAATATACATAGCACACAAATAAAAATGCAGCTTTGATTTTTTGAAATGTGGATGCTGATAAGATAATATACAAAGGTTGCTATGGAAGGAACAGTCAGGTTAAACAGGCATATGCAGAAAAATAAAACTTCTTTATCCATTTTATTAATTCTGCTTTAATGGCGCAAGCCTGCATCCTTTATTCACACACGCAGACATTACTTGTGTTTGTTAGGGGTGCATAACTTACCCATGAGTTATTAAAATTGTAATAATTTTAAAAATCCAATTTCCTTTTCCTCATGAATGATGATGCATTTCACTCAGTTTGGATAATGGAAAAAGACTAGTCAGTTTCTCTTTGGTTTCTAGTCAGTGTTATTTTTTGGTTCTCGTACATTAGCCTGATGTGACAATGTTTGGACAGCAAACATGGCAGAGAAATGTACAGTATTTTAAATAAAATAATCCCATACAAACATTTCTCTTATTATTAAGTTTTGTAAAATAAATAATACATATTAATAACGACTTATTTTTATTTACAAAACTTAAATTGTAACATTGTCCTTCTAAACTAGTCTCTCAGTGGTTGATATTCACCTCTGTGCAGAGGGGAAGCACAGGTATATCAATAGCACCACTTTAATACCCCCTAAATCCTCAAAATTGGGTTTAAGTGAGATGTAAATGGACTGTTGATCTACTGCTGCCTCCCTGTGCAGGAGTGGATTTCACCCAATTAGCACATAAAGGAGAACGGGAAGGGATATAAGCAAGTCTTGCTACTTCTAACCAATACAAAGCTTGCAAGACAAATTGATGGTGTGAGAGTATGGAAGAGGGGCCACTCTAAAGTACAGTACAGAAGAGAGTCAAAAAGTTGTAAAAGTGGCAGCCAGTTCTAAAATCTGGCAAAAGGCTATTAGTGTTTGAACAACAGGAGCTCAGTGATCCGAGGGGAAGTTCATCTGCAGAACCAGAGGCCACTCCATCACTGAACACAGTCAAATCAAGCATTGCCAAATTGTATTTGTGTGCTCTAAAACTCATTTAATAGATACAGGGCAGCTAGTGTTGCCTCATTCCAACTAGCAAGAAAACATGTTCCCGTCATTGGCACATTGTTCCCTGGGCTCTGACATACATATGGTTCTAGGGAGGCTTGGCTACTAATCTCCCAGGTTCACGTCTAGCCTGTGCCTAAAGAGCAGTTGATTTGCTTCAATGCATTTTGCAGCACAGATCAGTCTGTAAGAGATACTGAAAGGCTGCACAGCAAACACCATCTCCCCAAGAGATGAGTGTGCTGCTTCCCTTATATGCCAAGCTTTGGAATGTGTCAATCTCTTTCTGAAAAGTAGTGACAGTGCACTGGACTGCCTCATGCTACCAGTTCACCTTTTACCTTCACATGAACACCTTCTTGCAGGGAGAGTATTGGCTACACAAAGGAGGAGGAGTCATGGGTAAAACCTGAAAACATGCTTCTGTTGAAACCCACAAGAAATTTTTTTTTGGAAAGAAAAATCTCTACTTCTGGTTCTTGCCCTACTGAATGTCTTTCTTGAACCCTATGGAACTTTTAGAAATTCTCCAGTAAAGGAAGCTACTTTTTTCTCTTTTGCACTGGAGAAGCAAGCCACTCTAAACCATGAACTAATTAATCCTTTTCAACTGAATTGAATTCCCATCCTACTCTCATTTTTCCATTTTAAAAAGTTATTCATACATTCCAAATTACTTTCCAAATATACTAAAAAATGAATCAGTGATGAAACTAAGAGAGACTTACCCCGGTATACTTAACCCACAGAAAAAACATGAAGTTGATTGAAACCATAAATGGAAACCATATCTTTGTAAATATATTCAGATGACCTTTCTCATCTGTGAAACACTCCTAAAAAAAGATCTCTTTCTTGCATACTTTTTTTATTCCGCCTTTCTTCCCTTTTCTTTTCCCATTTTATTAAATTATTGCTATCTCTTTAAGGCTCCAATCTTAAAAAAGCTCATGCAAATGGTTCACTTGAATTAGAAGGGTAGCAGGCCCAATCAGTTCAGTGGAACTGCTGATTTGCTTAGTTATATGCAGTGTTGTTGTAGCTGTGGTGGTCCCAGGATTTTAGGGAGACAGGGTGGGTGAGGTAATAGGTCCAGTAAAAGGTATTACCTCACCCACCTTGTCTGTCAAATATCCTGGGACCACCACAGCTAAAACAACACTGCAAACAGCAATGGAAGACATAGAATTTTCCCATCTGAAATGGAAACTCCACAACATAAAGAAAAAGGAAGCAAAACTTAACAGTGACATCTACTTCCTGAGCAAATGCAAGAAACATCATCATTCAGAGAGGTCTCACCATCTATAACCCTCTGAGCACTACATACAATAGAAGCTGGTTCAGTAAAAGATATTACCTTATCCACGTTGACTTGCTTAAATTATGCAGCTGCATAAGTCTTTACAGAATCTAAAAATTCTTCATGTTTATTGCTAGTCCTTGTTTAGCAAGCGATGGACCTGAACTAAGCCTCCTGCTCTGTTCTTCATATATTTTTAATGGGGCAAAATTAAAACTAGGGAGCAAACTCCAAACTTTTTGAGTTGGGGGTTGAAAGCTGAATCAGAATCAAAGCATTCCCAGATTTTAGGTTTTTTGGATTCAGCCCATATGGTATATGGAAAAGGCAGCTTGAAGGAAAACAATAGAAAGCCTGCTAATATGACCATTATTTTAGGTAATGGTTTATTTAAATTCTGGTTCAGCTTGAAAAATATAAAGACAAGTATATTTTTAGTCAGGGATGTTTGTATGTGGAAAAGCTGTAGCCTCTTCCCTTTTTGGATTTACATTTTTAAGGAACATACACAGAAGCACAGTCTGTCTCCTATATATCTGGGTAAATACTGAAAACAAAAACAAAAAACCTACAGATATTTAGTCAAAATTTTAAACAAGTCCGCATCATTCACGTTCATGCCCATTCATACTCATTTTACATGAATGTTCATATTGACTGGGTTTCACTAACACAAATATTCCTGAAAAATGGATTTTAAATTCGTTCACATCATACATTTGCTTTTTGCAAGTATTCCCTCCAGAGGCTAATCCAGGTGATGGGAACAATATCACGTGACGTAAATGACCAATCACAACATAGGAACACAACTTGATTTGGAATGTCAAATTGTGAATAACAAGGCTTTGACTTTAAAAAGGAAAGGGAAAATTGTTCATTGTTAATTAATAAAACTAAGGAAATAACTGTTTTCAGACATTGAATGAACAGAAAAAGGAAGGTTGCTGAATACATTTTTAGTTAAAAGTTGTTAGTTCAGCTCTAAGAAAGTATTTTGAGATTCTGAGTACATTCAGTTTCTGTGAAAGAGATATTAATTGTATTTCTTTCTCAGCCCTGTATTAATAACTAGTGCATTATATTAGACTTGCACATGATAACTTCTCAGGATAGCCATATTCTTATTTATTGTCTGTGTTCAGTTACTTATGGTTTTATTTTCTCTTGGATTAAAATGTAAATTACTAGAAGGTCAGGGAAGCTGAATTTTGAAATTTGAATTTTGAAAATTTCACTATTTTGGACATAAGCAAAAGATCTATCGATCAATCTTTTTGTCTGTCTGTGATGGAACAGGAGTTCAGTTAAATGATTTTGAGATGTTAGAACTAAAATTACTTGGTCCAGATCCTCAGTTAATGAAAATCAGCATAGGTCGACTGACATTATAGCAATTTATTCCAGCGATGATATGGCCTCTCTTTTGCAAAGCACAAAAGCACTCCTTTAAGCAAACCGTACACCCACTGGTGCTGCCAACATCTACAATAGTAATAGACAATTTGGAGTTAGCACATTTGGGAATATGGAAGAATCTCAAGAAGTATCAATAAAGCATTGCAGCCCATAATAGGTTTTATAAAATATCATTTCTGGGATAAGCATATGCAGCTCAGTAGATATAACACTGCTCTTAGATTTTCAGGGCCTAAATGTCCTCACAATAGATGAGTCATGCAAAATGGTCTCACAGCCACTGAAGAAGCAAAACATTGCATTTTTAAATGCAAATAGCTATTTGTACAGGCAAAGCTGGTCATTTCTTGTGCAAATTGTATTACCGTGTGAAAAGATTGAGTCCTTTGATGTGCAATTAAATAAATTGAGTATGCAAAAGATAGTTTGCATACATAGTTGCAGGATTTCCTGATACAAAATGTGCATGCACAATTTGCACAACTCTTTCTTTGTATGGGTGTCTGAAGGTGAACAGACAATATATGAGGATTTGTGTAAAGTGGATCTAGTGAAATACCCTGCTGGATAGGAAATCTGATCTTTGCTTTCCAGAGTCACATGAAGACGTGTTCGCAGCCACTACATGAAGACACATTTGGTGGACATCTCAAAGTTGGTTTAGCTCAAATTGCAGCTATGGAAATTACACGAGGAAATCACAGAGATAACAAAGCTGTGATTCGTTACTTGCCGTGGCTGTATCATCCTCCTTCTGCTATGCAACAGGGGTAAGAGCACTTTTGTCCCCAAAATAAGAGCACAGAGGCAGAAATTCCCACAAGAATTCTGTGGTTCTTGCCAGATTAAAGAGACTGCAGTTAGTGGTGACAGTGGGTATGGCTTGATGATGGACAGTGAAATAAAGACAATTCAAAGTTAAATGTTTCAACAGCACCTAGCTTTATGACTCAGTAGTGTTGCATCATGGGCCCAAATGGATCCATGATGTAACTCCATTGGCTTCAATGAAGTTAAATCAGGGATAAATTTGAATAAGGATTTTAGAATATGAGTCCATAGTAAAACAGAATAAAAGTGCTAGCTCAGTTCTGGTTGTAAACCTAGATATATAGGGCCAATCCTGACTCCTTACTCATTGCAATTTGCCTATGTGAGGAGTGAAATGAGTAAGGACTCCAGGATCAAGCCCATTCTGAAGATGATCTGTTTAAAAAAAAAAAGACTTTGCTATCTGAGGGTTTCATTGGATTTAATCTGTGAAGCTGTACATATACTTTAATTTAAATATATGCTTTGGCCCCAGTCAAGGTAAATGTGAGAGATCCTGATCTGCAGTATTTCTTTGTGGGTGTGGGGCATGTAGGATAAGGGGAAATGATGGTGGTGCGGATGAAGAGAACTAAGCTTTGTTTTACAATTATTTTTCATAGAGAGGAAGGATAGTTTTGTGGTTAGGACACTAGGACCTCAGCACATTTGGATTCAATTCCTGGCTCTGCTACAGATTTCCTATGTGAGCTCAGCAAGTCACTTTGGGCCAGATTTTTCAAGGTATTTAGGTGCCTAACGGTCCAGGTAGGCGCCTAGTGGGAGATAGGCACCTAGGCATTTATGAGAATCGCACTAGGCACCTATCTGCATCTTTAGGCACCTAATACCTTGAAAAATCTGGCTCTCTGTATATGTGCTTACCGTTAAGTACGTGTATGTGTGTTTGCAGGATCAGGGCTACTGTCTCCCTGGGCTTCAGTTCACCATGTGTAAAAAGAGGATAATATCTCCTGATGTGAGGATAATTAACGTTTGTGAAGCCCCAGGTCCCAGAGTGCTGAATGCCATAGAAAAGCCAATGAATAAAATAAATGTATTGGTGTTCTGAATCACTGACGATATTAAATTAGTAATGAAAAATGGCTGTGAGAGGTCTGCTAGGCAATGGCTTTCTGACCTGAAATCAATTTCTTCTCAGTGCTTATGAATTCAAATGAGTAAGTGATCTAAACTCCAGACTTTGTGAAAGCAAGGGGATCTCGGATTGAGATGAAACCAATGAAAAATATTGTTGTTCTTGTATTACACTGAGACTTAGATGCCCCAACTAAGATCAGGGTCTCATTGCAAGGTGTTGTATGATCTTTTAATAAGAGACAGTCCCTGCCCCAAAGAACTTACAAACTAAATGGATAAAGACAGACAAAGGATGGGAGAAAGGAAGTATTATTAACCTTATGTTACTGATGGGGAAGTGAGATTCAGAGAGATCCAGTGACTTGCCCATGGTCACACAGGAAGTCTCTGGAAGAGCTGGGAACTGAATCTGGATCTCATGAATCACAGTCCAGTGCCATAACCACAGTCTTTAATATATAGAGGAATCATGATATAAAGCTTCTTTTGGATAACCCCCCATTTTGATCATTTATAGCTGAATAATCTCTGCGGTGGATCTATGAAACTGTGAATTTGCCACATCAGCATTGTGCAGGATCTCTGCTTTGCAAGTACAGAACAAGTTCTGCTGGGTATGTTAGTGCCATGCCATGTCAGTCAATCTATAAGTGGCTCTTAACTGGCATTCCCACAAGCTTTCCAAATGACTTAGACTCTAGCAAGCAGAGACAGCATTTTGCAAACATAGGAGATTTTCAGTTAATGAGAGAATAGCAAAATTTGCATGCATTGTAAAAATGAGTTGTTCTCTGACAGGCCCAAAGAATTCATCGAATGTGTATCTCATATTCGTTTGCTCTCCTGGCTACTTCTGGGGTCTCTGACACACAATGTCGTCTGTCCGAATTTTCCATCATCTTGCATGCCAATTCCTCTGGATGCTGGCTCCCACATTGCAGACCACCTTATCGTTATCCTGATTGGGTTTCCAGAGCAGTCAAAGGTAAGGGATTCCATGTGTTTAAGATGATACACCCCGTGTGCAATGCCATTCGTGTTACGAACACTTAACCAGTTGTGTTTTTTTTTCAGGGAGGTGAAATGCATCTTACAACTTTCCCTCCTCTTCCCAAGCCTAGCTCTCACAGCTCCACATTGACTCTTATTGCAGCAAATCACACAACTTCTCTATTCTGTTCAAATGGACATAATAAGACTTGCTAACCTACATCACAAGGCTGACGTGAGGATTAAAATAACCTGTAATATGTGCAAACTGGAATGGGCTCAAGCCCAGCTTTATTTGTCAAGTGCTTTGAAGATGCAAAGTGCTCATTGTTGCAAATTGTAAACAATTTATGACAATAATTAATGTAGATGCAGCAGGCCCTATGCATTACGCTAAATATGAATTTATTAACTACAGAAGTAGAATGATCACATGGTTGTCTAGTACTTAGCCTCCCTCACCCATTCAAGGCTGATGCTTTCCATTCATTCCTTCTAGTTCTTTTTGCTCTTTCAAATACTTCCCTCCAGTTACCAAGCAACCATGGCAGTGTTTGGTGCAGTCTCGCTGGCTTTGGTCATGAATCACTGTTGCACTTTTAAACTAAGAAAACATCTGAGTAGAACTTCTCTTTTATAATGAACTAGTGACGTGTCTAAGAGTCCTGACGGCTCTTCAGTGTGTCTGTCAGAAATCACTATATCTAACATTTATTATTAATGGGTCGTGCTCAGGTACATCTGTAAAACTACACAGCAAGTGTAGTTCATATTATGGGGCTATAACATGGAGGTGATTTGGGGCAATTATATCCCAGTAAGGTGGAACTGGGTTGCAGATCAAAAGAAGCTGAGGTAAAATGATTTATTTTGTATGGATACATGTTTCCTTGGAAAGCTTCCACTCCTACTGACTTGGGCAGTAGCAGCACATTTAAGGTCATGAGTCATAGGGGCCTGTTCCTACAGGCCTCCCATTAATGGAAGTGGGAGTTTTACCTCAGCAAGGTCAGCAGGATTGGTTTCAAAAGACAAACTGATCTGCACACTCTGACCCTTCCTTCAGTACTCCTTAGTGCGAGTACACAGGTAAGGGCCTGCACGTGCAGATCTGTTTGCAGGTTTTGGCTCTTAAGCTGTAAATATAAACATGTGCTTTCAACATGAATGGCATCTTTCAACAGATGCCTTTCACTTATTTCATTCTAACGGGAGAAACACTTTGATAGTTGTGATGTATTTGATCAAGGAGTACCTGATGGGGAAGAACTTCATGGAGGATTAATTTGATGGAGACCTATATTAATGGGGGGTACTTTGATGGGGAATGTACTTTATACTATTTCAAGAAAAACATTTTCTTCTTGTTACTCTTTCTACAGACATCAGTGCTGCACATGTGTTCCCTCTTCCATGCATTTATATTTGCTCAGCTCTGGACAGTGTATTGTGAACAAACAGCAGTAGCTCCTACGGTCCAAAATCAAAATGAGTTTAGCTTTACAGCCATCCTTACAGCTCTGGAATTTTGGAGCCGAGTGACACCTAGTATCCTGCAGCTTATGGCACATAACAAAGTGGTGAGTCAGATGCTGTACACAGATTTGTTTGTTAGATTTATGTGAAGCCAAACCCTCTTAAAACTAAATACATGGGGCTATGCATAATTTGGTAAAGTAGTTGTGCTTTTCTTGGATGTGCAGTATATGTTATCTTTGAGAGTTCAAAAGCAAAGATAATTAGTCATAGTTTTACCCTGTAGTTATCTGAACAAGGATCTTAGCACTATTCAATGTTAGAGCTACTGCCTTTGTGTAGTAGAAGTGATTAAGTATTTCAGAACGGGTCCGTGAATATTTATTTGAGATTTTACCATGTGACCAACGTGTTCAGTCAAAACAGCTCAAATGATCAATATTGAACTCTCACAGCCAACTGCTTGCAAAGAAGCTATCGAGCAAGCATAATCCACGGAGATCACTCAACAAATATTTTTGAGTAATGAATGGTTTGAGAAGACTGCAGTCGGCTCATAGAATTTCACAAACAGAAAATGAGCCAAAATTTGTTTAATTAATTATTTGTTATGAATTATTCATCCAGTCCCTCTGTTTAGCATGTAGGTGCTGGAACGGCATGTGCACTAAGGAACCAGTGCTATGCAGGTTGCCCGATCCCTCCTGATATGTGCCGAGTGCTCTTAAATCCCACTGACTTCCATTACTGAGTATCTCATAGGTTCAGGCCCTGAGGCATGCACAGTGCTAGAATAATAGCTCTCTGTGTTTGCATGCTCAGGTTTGACAGCTTGCTTAAGATGGGTAAGGTACATCGCAGTCTTGACTCCCACTTGCCAGACTTGTCCATGAGCTTCTGGTTCTACTAATGTGATGGATATTCTCTGTTAACTGAAGTGGTAATTGCTGGCTTTGGCTCTGAAGGTTCTGATTTAGGTCCAAGACAAAGGGATTCCTCACATGTAGCCTGGTCCTCTAAGTGTGGGGCTCTCAACATTTTTTAGAATGTGGACCACCTATTTATATAGAGACTGCTTTGTGGAGCACCTCCCCGCTCATGTATGATCATGTAGATCACCTCCCATCCCATCTATGTTTGGGCGTTTTCCATTTTTTTGCATTTGCAAGGACTGCAGGTAGAATATTCTTGTGTCAGCTATAGCAATTGCTTACCTGAAAGTCATATTAAGCAAGTACTTAATATATTTATAGCTGTCCTTTAATGTGATTTTAACACCCAGAAATGTGGAGAAGCCTGGGTGATGGGCCTGCTCTCAATGGGACTGCTAGTTTGACTGCAGTTTGGGAACTGCTGCTATATGCATTGAACTCCTAGTGAAGTCAACTGGAATTCTGCATGATCTCTACCTGTGACTGGCCTGATGTGTGGTCAAATCTAAGGGGAAAGGTGTGGGACCAGGAACCCCTGAGTATTAATCCCAGTTGTAACAATGACTCATTATGTGGCCAGCACAAGTTATTAGACTCTTTGCCTTGGCTACCTGCTCTGTAAAATGTGGATAATAATACTTATGCTCACAGGGGTGTTTTGAAGTTTAATTAGTTAATGTTTGTAAAGCTCTTTGAAGAAGACAAGCACTACCGAAAAGCTAAAGTTATGATTATCTAGGGGAATCTATGCATAGTTCAGACAGGCACTGTAAATTCTCACTGATGTCTCAGGATATTTGTCTTTTTATACCTGTGTATTTACATAATATAAAACATAAAATGCCATTTACTACCAAACAGCTAATATTTGCTTATGCCATATTTCATGCTACCAAATCAAAGAATTCATGGTCCCTCTGCCAGTTCAGAACAATAAATCACCTTCAGATGGAAACAATAAAATGTGATCTTTGTGAATAAGTCAATTTTCGGAGGAATTCAGTAAATAAAAATACCAAATTTCTGACTCAGTGATTGATGAGAACTACCCAACAGGGACATGTAGAAAGAACAATAAGGACTGAGAGGAAGAAAGCTGAAGACAATTTCTCTTTGTGTGCGATAGGCATTAAACACAATAAATAGACCACTCTAACATATAAGTGCTGTTGCACCAGAGAAAGACTTAGTAAATAAAAATGTCCCTCATGTCGTCATGTGATATTTAACCTAAAATGTCAGTGGTTTAAAAAATATACAGCTTATGATTCAGTATAGCTGCCAAGAAAATGGAGTGAGACTATCCCTAGGGACCACTGGCTATGTTCACAATATTATTACACTGGATATTTATTTAAAATTTTTCTTTCAGATGGTGGAAATGGTGTGCCTGCATGTGATTAGTTTAATGGAGGCTTTGCAAGAATGCAACTCCACTATCTTTGTCAAGGTAGGTGGAACCACACATTGTGAATACTTTTATAAGGATAACGCCTGCCTAGTGATATTTGTAGGGACCTTTTTTCAAACAGGCTTCTTAGAAGGGGAAACTTAGAAGGAACTGAGGTTAAAGGTCAGTGCAGGAATGAACAACATTAAAAGAGCAAAATTCCCAACATAAAGGCGTAAACCAAAATCCTGAGTCCAAACTCCCCTTGAATTTTGACTGTATCTTATTTACTCCCAGTTTCTATAACAGACAGAACCAAAAGTCTGCACTGAAACACCTCTGACCTTTGTAAGAAGCAGGGTTCCAAATCTGGATTTTAATTTTCCATTTTGGACTAATCTCTAATTCCTAACAATGTTGATGTCACTCAACTTTCTTTGCAGATCACATTTACGTCCTGACACTCAAATTCTTTCACAGTGATAGCACAAAAAGTGTGCCTGAATAATGTCTGGTTATATTAAATGCCTATGTGTGTGTTTCTTACTTAACTGAATATAATTTGATGGTGAATCCTGTTCTTCTAGGGAAGCACAACAAGCTATTCACCAGTACAGGGCCATGTTCTGCTTGCCTTGCTTGTGCAAAACTCCTTTGGAAATCAGTGTCCTGCAGCATTTAATCCAAAGTGAAAACAAAGTAGTATTTTTCTCCTTGCGGGTGAACATAGTGTTCCCTGAACTAATCTGATTGGAAGAAGCCAAACCAAAGAAGAAATGAAAAGAATTGGGGTGGTCACAGGATAAATCAAATCTGCTAGCATTATAGATGCTTTCCCACTTAGTCCCTTAGATAGCTGCTTTTCAGATGAAATAACAGCAAGCAAAGCTGTCCTTAGTACTATGAGTCTAGATGAGGTATGTTCCTTTATACAGCTGAACCGTTGCATTGCATTAGAGCAAGCTCCTGGGTTTTATTCTTTTCCATCTTAGGGTATGTCTACACTGCAACATAAGCCCGGGGTTAATGGCACTTGAGTCAGCAGACCCACGTTAGGGAACCTTGGCTTGAGTGTCTACATTGTATTTAACCCTATGTTAACTCTTTTCTAACCTGTGCTGAAACCTAGGGCTCTCATGTCCATATTGCAATGCATACACCTGAGTCAAAGTAATCATATCCCAAACTCTAGTGCCCTTCCTCCCTCCCCTGAAATCTGGCTGCTCTAGCCCTAGGACCGAGGTGCACTGTGGGAAAACTTTACTACCCACTTTGCACATTATCAGGAAGCAGCTTGTTTTGCAAAAGGCTTGATGGTTTGCTCTGCATTGCAAACCTAGGAAGCTCTCTGACAGTGTGCTTGCAGAGTGGTGATCATGAGAGAATGGGTTAACACTGAGCTGCTGCTGTTTACAAAGAGGGCGTGGCTTCCATTCTCAGTAGAGTGGATTGCAAATTATTGGGATAGAGGACTAAGGATGTTGTCCCATGGAATTGTGGGATATGTCCGGCTGACTCCCAGGACCCAAGTCAAGCAGAGCTGCATCTATACTGCAAAGCAATAGGGCTCAGATCCTGGGTCCCAGCTTACCTCCAGCTTAGACCCTCCAGCCCTGCAGGCTCCTGGGATCTTGGGTCTGCACCCTGGGTTAGCGCAGTTGTGGTGTAGCTGCAAAGGGGGGTTAGGCTTGAGCCCGGGCTCAACCACAGGCTTATGTTGCAGTGTAGTCATATCCTTAGTGTTCAGCAGCAAGTTAAAATGCAACACAATAGCTAAAATTGAAAGGCAATGCCCTGTTACCATGCCTCCTTTAAAACTAACGGACGAGGAAGTTATACTGTTCTAGTACTGTGGACAACTACTTAAACATTCCCTGAATGAGAATATCTAAATCAAAGAATGAAATTTCTGAAGAGATTTTAGACATACTTTCTCTGACTGCCTCACTTCATGCATAGCCCTGCAGTAAATGGGCTGTTTTGACCCTCTCAAGGAGGGGCTGACATTTGAATGAGATGGCATTTCACTTCCTAGTGGGTGACTGACAGCATGAGGCAGATTGGACTGAAGAGATTCAAGTTCTGTTAGCAAATGTTAAAATTCAGATTTCTAAAAAGGTAAAAGGCTCAGTTCAGTACTTAGGCTCTGCAGGTCTGGGCCCTAAAAGTGGGCAGGGTTGTCCCAGGATGGGGCATGGACAGGATTCTCAGTAGGTGCACTGATTGAACATCTGTGAATCAGGATCCTATGAAACCTAGGGTGGATTTTAAAGCTGCCTTCCTACCCAAAGGAGAAGTGAACCTGGCATCAATTCTGCAGTAAATTCTCAAGCAAAAACTATGTTACAATGAAGTGAAGATTGAGAGTATGTATCAGTAATTAACAGTAAAATACATTAAGGGTTGTTGTATTTATTGCAAAAACAAGCATTATAAATCTTGGAAATTCAAGAAAAGCTTAAAAGAAATCCAAGTATGTTAAGGTTTGTAAATACACAGTTAGGGCAACCAAACAACCATAACTCTGTCCTTCAGTGACACCATGCAATAACCATATGTTTATAATTAAAGCTTTTTATTGTTTGTAGTACCAGATTAGTTTAAACCGATTTTTAAAAACTCAGTATTTTTTAATTGTTTCAGTATTCATTCTATACTTTAAAAATAAGTGCTATCATTTTGGGGAGGTTATGCTGTATTTTTGAAACATTACAAAGAGGTTGAATCCCTGCTTTAAGTACAAAGCTCAGATTTAACTATGGAGCCATGGCTAGCACCTCCATAATTTATATCAGTGGTTTTCAACCTGTGGTCCATGGACCCCTGCGGATATGTCTAAGATTTCCAAAGGGGTCCACACCTCCAATCAAAATTTTTTAGGGGTCCACAAATGAAAAAAGATTGAAAACCATTGATTTACAAACATGAAATTTATACAAAATCAGCTTTGAAACTGTCTTTTATTCAAAGGTTGCAGGGAAGACCTGAAATTTCTCAGCCCTGACCTACATGAAGAGGCTACAAAGATAGCAGCTCTCTGATTGTTGGTTGATTGTTCTTTTTATTATGTTTCAGACAGTTTAGAAAAATCTTTTATTGCCTTGACCTGGTTGGTAATTAAGTGTAGTGGACAGAATATATTTTTTGTTTCAAAGCACCTTTCCTTTACGTAGATCAGGGGTGTCAGAGTTATCTGGCCACAAGGCCATTTAAGACAAAATTGTTCACTTGGCGGGCCACACTGTGTTTAATTTTTTTTTTTTTTTTTTTAAAGGGGCAGCACAATGGTGCAGGTTTCACTTACTCATTTTCCATACCTGCTTAATACTCCGGGGGCTGGGAGCGCTCAGGCTGGTGGTAGGGGGCACATGGGCTGGTGGTGCTTAGAGTGTGTGGGCCACACAAATTAACCCCACAGGCCGCATGCCCCTGACATAGATGTAAGCCTTTCAAACAAGAGTACGTTATCACCAAAGAATGGTCAGGAGGAGAGAGAGTGGAGCGAAAAAGAATTTTATTTTTTATTCAGTACTTTCTTAATATCCTTTTCCTGAGTTTTCTGCATCTTTCCTGAGCTTTCTGGAAATCAGATCACCAACAACAACCCCACCCCTTCTTAGCACTAAAACCTGCACACTTATTATTAGCATTAATTAAGTTTAGTGCTGTTTTTCTTATTCTACACAGGGAACCAGATATGATTAAAATGTTAAAAAAAGGCCACTTCATCACAGCAGACACAGAAAAATAGTGTAATTGTAACGATCCACCAAAACCAGGAGTCAGAGGATCACATGTTGTCAGGTGGATTATGGGAAGGGTGTTTACTTGGAGGCTGATGTGGTGGGGAACCTTATTAGGAATGAGACCAGGGTAAAGTCAGAGAAAATGGAACAGGATAGGGGAGTGCAGATCTTCCTAAGCTAAAAGGAGAGGAGGAGCTTTGTCTCACCTCACTGGCAGGGAGCAGCACTTTCTCACAACTCCCCTTCCTTGTTGACTGCGGGGAGAGTTCCCCTCCTGATTTCATCTACTTTTAGTCATTGGTATTTCATTCTCCACCCACTTGCTCTGTGTATGCTTCCCCCTGGGATAGAGCTGTTCCCATTTTTGTCAGATAGCATTTTTTGGACTGATTTTTAAGCCACATTCTCCCTTTTGGAGAAAAGCCTGAGTGGGAGATGGAAAGAAAAAAATGCCAGTCTTCCAACTCAATTTCTTTATCTTCCATCCAGCTAGGTGGTGGTGGGGGGAGGAGGAGGATTTGCTCTCCTCTAACACGCCCCCACTAAGGCAGAGTGTTCAGTCCTCCTAAACCTTGTGTGGATCTTGGGGTACATAACAGGCTTTGTGTTTCTGCATAGCTTCCCTCTCAGCTTCCCTTCCCCTTTGGGAGGAAACATGCTACCACTGACTAACTCCATAGGAGCAGCATGAATGCCTGATCAGATTTCCAGGGGTAAATCTGTGGGGTTAGCAGGAAGAGCATGCCATGGAGAGTGCATGTTCTTTGAGGTTTGCTATTTCTGCCTCTCAAAAACCCCACGGAGACCTCCACTGGACCTTTGATGGCTCAGGAGCTTCTGCAGGGAAGGAGATTACAGAGCTAACATTCCCGTTCCCTGCCTCTGGCTTCCGTCTGTTTTGGCATTCTTCTGCCTGCAGAAACTGAGGACTGAATATGGTTCTTTATGTGGTGGACCAAGTAATCAAGACTGACAGAGCTGCATATGATCCACTAGCAAAACAGCACTGAAATTTATGTTATGCCATCAGACAAATAATTAGCATTCTTTGAATAGAGGGAATGGTGCTTTATCTAGTGCTGTCAATACTGATTAGGTTTAACTTGCAACTCTCAGTAGCATAATTGGTAAATTGCAAATTCTAATGCCATTTGGAGAAGCATTTCAGAACAATATGCCCAGTTGGTAAATTAACATTGGAGAGAATGGCTAGAAATGGTCTCTTTGTCCTCCATAGGCTTGTCATATAAAGTTACCCTCAAATAAAAGTTCTGCTAAGAGATGTAGCCAGAAATAAATATCAGCTCTTGGATTATGGATTCCCAGAGCCCTCCTTGCCTCTCCTACTCCGTCGATGTCTGGAGTAGGACCACATGAAGCCCTGATCCTGCAGTTGCTCTGCAAATAAAGTTCCCAGGGAAATCAATGGGAGTTTTGAGTGCAGTTTTGATGATGCGCTGTCCTGGAGAAAATAAATGCAGGCATAGATCAGACCCTAAGAGGTACTTTTTCATCCTGCTGAGTGAGACTTCTATCTCTTGGAAGTAGGGTGCAGGGAGGGCTCCTTTGAGGCAAATGCACAGAGAGCAGTTGGTGATGAGGGATTAGGGCATGGCAAGGCAAGGTTGAGGCTGGAAGATCCACTGCTATATGGATTCACTCATCGCTCCCACGGAGGGGCCACATTTGGACTGCTGTGACAGCTGTACAGCAACTCCACAGCTGCTTGGCAGACTGCAGGGAAAATTCATTATCCACACCCCCAGCATTAAGATACCCAGCTCACTGTCTGCCAGACGTGCTATATAGTGAAAGGGAGGGCTTGGGCCTAAATTAGATGTGAGAGTTTAGCATGGATGCCTAGGATTGTTGACCTATAAAACAATGATCTTCTGCATCATCATGAGCTTCTGCCTCAATCTTTTTCACTCTTAAAAATATGCAGCAGTGTGAACCTTTTTGTGCGCATTTATTCCAATACCTGCTCCCCTGGAAGTTAAGACAACACTTCATGGAAAATATAATGAAGGATTCCTTTAATGGATTTTAATTTAAAGCACTCAACATTGCCTTAAAATAGTCTCAGTAATTGTTACTTATTGTAAAATAGGCTGCAAATGATCAAAGCTGGCTTCTTAACCTCTGAATGCCACATGTCCGGCATGCCAATGTTTTACAAAGACATTTCCATTTTTATGGATGAGTCCTTTCAGCATGTGCCACCATCCCATTCAAAAAACTAAATGAGTTAGATATACCCTGCTCTGACTCACTGTAACTGGAACAGATTTATAAACACATATAGTATACTAACAAAACATGTATTGTCTCTTCATGCAGCTAATTCCCATGTGGTTGCCAATGATTCAGTCAAATCTAAAGGTAAGTTATTTTCTCTTGTTCTTTCATGCTTGTTGATATTTATATTCTGTGCTTTGTCTGAATGTACTCCAGAAATAAGAGTACTGGACTCAGGTTCCAAACTCTGACAATGCATCATAAAAACTCCATAGTATTTTTTCAACATACATCTCATTATAACATGCAAAATGCTTAATATTTGGGCACATTCAGTGGCCCAACATTGAATATGCCAAATTTGAGCGGGCAGAGGCATCATTTAGGACAGTAGTTCTCAGCCTTTTCCGTACTGAGACACTGCCCCACCCATGACTTCCATTTAACTGGGATCTAGGTGGGAAACCCTCCCCATCCCCATTTAAATAGATAAGGAAAGCAGGGTGGTCATGACTCCCTGACAACGCATAGTGATCCACAGGTTGAGAACCCCTGATTCAGGGGGTGACTTTTAGTTCTACAGCACCTGATGTTGACCTGCCAAGGTCTGACGGTTGGATGATACCAGAGCTAAGTGGGACCTTGTTTGTGGCAGAAATGAGGATGAGGAGTAGCAATGTGTCCTGTCAGTCAAGAGTGGATGGGAATAAAGACTGTGCAGAAAGCTCCAGTATAAAGTTGCTGTTGAGAACGTAGTGATTTTGGGGATGGTGGCCTGAAATCAATGCCCTGGGTGGCAACATCTTTGTCAGTGGTTGGAGATGAGGTAGAATAAGACCTGCAATTGACGGGGGTGCAGTATGCTGAGGAAACCTCTCCCAAAAACCAGTGCTTGGAAAAAAATCTTACATAATCCTGATTTAATGTATGTATTGAATAAAAAAGAGAAACTCAACCTTCTGATGATTTTAACAGCATTTATCTGCTGGACTCCAACTGCGCCTTCAAGCCATTCAGAATAACGTGAACCACCATAGCCTGAGGATGTTACAGGGGTCAGGACAAATGAACAATATCTCATCTGTACTCCGCAAATGGCTACAGTGTACCCAGTTTAAAATGGCTCAAGTGGAAATCCAGTCATCTGAAGCTGCATCTCAGTTTTATCCTCTATAAATTATGTAAATTGTTCCAAATCTTCACTTTAGTCTAGCAATAATAGGGTTAAAGCTATAAGACAAAAGCCCATTTTTGTATATATCGGTACTGTAGCTATGCTTTTTAGCCTAAGACAATTGTGCAAAAGCTTGCAATGGGCAAAGCTAAGAGCCTGATCCTGCCAATCCATAATCACACATATAATTATTGCTCACACGAGCAGGCCCAGTAAGTCATTGAGAGTGCTCTCAAGAATGTTTGCAGGATTGGGCTCCAATCTTTCATGCTAAACATATCTCTGGTCATTGAAATGTTTGATTCTGAAATGGTTCTTTAAATTATTTTTTAAACAAAACCAAAAATCATTTTTCTTTAACTTCTATTTTTTTAAAACTATAATAGTGTGTATGCACTGACACATGAAAGTGTTATGTTGATATTTTGGATGATAACCAAAAAAAATAAAAATAAAATAAAATAAAAAAAGGGGGGTGGGGAATTTAGGATTATTTCTAGAGCTTTTTCTTTAAACTCACAGTTCAATAAAACTTATCACTGTAAAACAGTGATGTTATAATGAGGCTTTTTGTCATTATGTTCTGGAAAAACAGCAGCTTGTGAGGAGCATTATTACAAATCACACTTAGAAATGAGGTTGTTAAACTGTGCCAGTTGGCTTGTCATTTTTGTTTAATGTTTACCAACTCTGTTAAGTATGGTTTTATTATTTTTTTGAAAAAATGGCTTTCCACTTTCATTGATTTTGTGCTGTACTTTCCTGTAAGTTTCATGGCAACCACTTCAATTTTGTGAATACTGTATTTTATTCTTTTGTCAATACTTGTATACAGCCCAACTAAAAATGTACAGCCCCATTCTGCTTTTTCAGGTCTAGGGAAATTTTACCATAGAGTTCAGTAGGAGCAGGTTTGGACCTGAACTTTTGCATAATGATGATAACAAATTATAGCTATGGCATAATAGTGCATAGAAAGTTATGTTTAATAACAAATGAATTTTAATAGCATTAAGGGACTGTCCAAAGCCCCTTGAAGTCAATGGAAAGACTTTCATTGGCTTCAGTGGCTTTTGGTGAAATCCTAAGAACAGCAGAATTTATCACCTCTTGTAATTAATATTTAACTCTGTTGATTCACAAATGATCTCTCATATTTATTACTGTGGTGCACTGACTAGAAAAAGAATAAATATACACATAAGCTGTGTATTAAAATCCTATTAAAACATATCCTTTATATCACTCTCAGCATGAATGTGTTTTTCCCCAACTACATTTGGAGGGGGAGAGGAGTCCTGAAGAGAATTTCTTGAGTATATTTTTATTAAGTTTGGCTGTGTCATTCAAAAGGGTAAATGTTTCCTCAGTAGATTTACTAGAGGAGAAAAAGGGAAGTAATTGGAAAAATGTTGTTAAAGTCCCATTCTACTCTAAAAATGATTGTAGAAACTGCATCAACTTACTCAAGCGATCTGGTCCCTGTGTGTATTCAGGGTCATATTTGCTGACCTTAGTGAATTAAAGAGAAAAAAAAGGTTTTATTTCTTTTACTCTTGTTAGCCGTGCAGAACCAACACAGTTGAGTGATCTAGATTCTGTTCACTCATAGATTCATAGAGTTTAAGACCAGAAAGGACAATTAAATCATCTAGTCTGATCTCCTGTACATCCCAAGCCATTATATTTCACCCAGTTACCCTTGTATTGAACCCAGTAACTTGTGTTTGTTTAAAGACTATCTTCAGAAAGGTATCCAGTCTTGAGTTTAAAGCATCAAGAGATGGTAGTTTGTTCCAATGGTTAAATCTCAATGTTAAAAATGTGTGCCTAATTTCTAATTTGAATGTGTGTAGCTTCATTACTAGCCATTGGTTCTTGTTATGCCTTTCTCTGCTATGTTAAATAGCCCTTTAGTAACTAGTATTTTCACCTCTTGATGGTACTTATACACTGTAATCAAGTCACCTCTCAATCTTCTCTTTGATAAACTAAACACATTATGCTCTTTAAATCTCATTATATGGTGTTTTCCCCAATCTTGGAATCATTTGTGTGGCTCTTCTACCCTCTCCAATTTTTCAATCTTTTAAAAACATGGACACCAGAACTGCATGCAATGTTCCAGTATCGGGCTCACAATACCATATACTGAGGTAAAATCAACACCTTGCTCCTCTCACTACTCCCCTGTTTATACACCCCAGGACCTTTTAACCATATCACTGCACTTGGAGATTATGCCTATGATCTACTCAATGCTCTTCCGAATCAGTGTTTTCCTGGCTAGAGTCCCCCATTCTGTAGCTGTGGCCTACATTCCTTATTCCTAGATGTATAACTTTACATTTGGCTGTATTAAAGTGCATTTCCTGTGGTGCATTACCAACAGCATAGTTTACACCTGTGCAACCCCAGGAGATTGCACAGACCTGGGTGTAATAAGGGGGGATTGGAGAACATCTCTCTCCCCAACTTTCATACCCATGATGGGAACAGCAATGCCTTCCTCCAGCTTTTGGCATACTGCAAAGGGGAGGGAGGGAAAGGGATTCTGAGGTGGCTTAGTGCAGCGGGGCTTGGCATTGTATTTCTCCCTCCACTTTTTCCTCCTGTAGGCTGCTGATCAGCTGTTAACAGCACTAGGGGCAGGACTGGAGGCTGTTGCAATTGCAGCCTCCAGGCAGGCAGCTGCCACCATATCCTCCTGCTGGACAGACAGGAACCTTTAGTTGTGGTTCAGTGTCTTCGATGGGTTCCATAGAGTCCGTGTCTGGCCCGTAGCCTCAGCCAGGGTGATGCAGCTCTGTAGAGCTGGAGGGGCTTGGATGCACAGCAGTGTCAGCAGTCTCTGTTCCCTCAGGAAACAGGCATGGAGGAGCTGGAAGTGGCACCTGGGGGAGGACAGCTGGGACAGGCACTGCAGGGGCAACACAGGCATTGGGTGATACCTCGGATGGGGGGGCAATATGGGCTGACGGGCACTATGGGGAGCCTCTGGAGGTTGGGCACTTGGGGTGACACAGGCCCTAGGGGGCTCCTCTGGGGAGCACCTTTTGGGGGGTTAGGCACTGGGGGGCGACAGGTGCTAGGGGGGTGACATATTCCATAGTGAGTTTGTGATTTGGACTTGTGGGGTTTTTTTCTAAAGGAAATGGACTTGATCTGGAGTCACCGAAAGACAGCCATTGAGCTCCACAGTGCTACTTTTACAGAGTGGCTTTCCAGAGCAGAACCACTTGAAACAAGGCTCAGTCAGTATGATTTCTATCATGCAGTAAGCATAGGCAGCGCTGTACATAGCAGAAATGTGCCATGCCAGCAACAGGATACCTGCCCCAGAGGCTTAGACACCTAGAGCCACAGAGTTTGTAGCCAGACTCACATCCAAACTCTCCCAAAGTTTGAGGGAGTTTGGATACAGGTTTTGGCTCAGCCCCCTACAAAGGTAATGAGTCTAGATGTGAACGTCCGTATATAAGGCTTTGGTTTTGGTCCATCTTTAACTATAATCAAAATGTATCATGGAACAAATGGGTCTTTCTGACACAGGGAAGTAAGGACTGAATATATTAATTGGGAAGCTGTTCCAGCATAATGGACAGCCTGGAAAAAGGTATAAAATCAAAATGAACAAATAACCCACAGGGGATGGCAGAAGTGACAGGTTATTAGTGGTGATTTTAATAATGCCAGAAAACACTGATAGCTCAGACATGTGACATGACTAGATGTGTGCTTTAACACGTAGTGTATACAAGGTACTATTTTTACAGTGTAATATAAATCTCTGGAAACAATGTAGATGGCCTTAAGGAGAAGAGAATGATCTTCTTTAGTTGTGTTTAAACAGTTTAAAATATATCTTTAGGCTACTTGAGGATAATATGCAACTCAAGTGAGTCATTCAGATTATTGCTGAAATAGCTCAGAGCAGCAATTCTTTGTATTTTGTAGGCAGATTAGGAAGTAAATAACATTGGGTGTTTCATAAAAATGCTACCAAATAACACAAACCAATCTTCTTGTTCTATTATCCTCCTGGAGTTCATATCTCTTTGTATATGTGTCAATAAAAGTCAGTTTGTATTGCAGTGATCCCTCTTCTGGGTACTCTTAAAGAGCTGGAGCTTGCAAATAGTATTTGGTCATATGTTGTGATAAGCTTCTTAAAATCAATGGTTGTTACCACAGCTGACCTAGTAAAAGAATCAATTTATTGTGCACTGAACTGTGAAATTTTCAAACACAAGACAAGGCACTCGGGATTAAAAACCATAATGTAGGCAGCACAACTGGTAAATTATATAACTCTGTGTCCTGCATGGCAAGGTTATCGGATGCACTGAACACGTTTAATTTTCTGCACAAGTTTCTCACAAACCTCGGTTTTATCCAGATCAAAAAATACACTTCAGACAAAATGGTGTTTCAATTGATTATCATTTCTACTCAGACATCGTGTCGTATCTGGCCCAATTCAATGACATCTAATTACAGACTTGCCATGGGTTAAAGAGCCTCACCATGGGCCAGAGTATGGCATCGTTGTTTCAGTTCTGCTTAGAAAGTAACCGTGCAATATAGCCTGATGTGCCATGGGATTGATAAACCTGTTGTGGGGCCAAATGTTTCTCTAAGCTTCTGGCCCGTGCAGCCCCAGTAAAGTCAGGAAGTTCACAGGAGCCCAGGGATTGTAGTTCTTCCAGGCTCTTTTTCAGGATGTGCCAGGGCGGGGCAGGAAGGATATTTTCACTTTCCTCTCCCATTGTGCACCTCCATAGTCCCAGGAGAATCTGACCCACAGTAGTTGGCTCTCCAATTGGGCTGGGATTGTCGAAGGGCATTCTGTGCCCAACCCCCATTGACTTTCCATTAAACCCCTTTGAAAATCCCAGTTCTACTTCGAGTGATTGCTCATATCCATTCCAATATAGGTGAGTGCGCGCCCTGTACACTGGTTCCTGGAACGTTTTTGCCATTAGCAAGCCCCGTAGGGCTGGCTCAGACGCCCCCTGGAGTGCTGCGCTCACGCCGCAGTATATCAGGCGTCGCCGGCCCTGAGGGCCCTCTGTTCCTTCTTTCCACTTGTTGATGGTTGTTGGAACGTCTGCCCCTTGCTGAAACAGCAAGTAGCAACCCAGTTCTCGTTGTTGTTGTATATAGTTGATAGTGTTAAGTATAGTAGTTTAGTTAAATAGTTAGACATTAGAGTTAGAACAATAGGTAGTTAGCCCTCAGGGGCTTAAGGTTGGGCCATTCCCGTGAGCGATCCTCACAACCGCTTCCTCCGTTGTCTCGGAGAGCAGCCCCGTAAAGACAGATGCAAAATCTGCAAGGCCTTCAAGCCGCGGACCCAGAAGGAGAGGGGCGCCCGCTTGAAGGCTATCCTGATGGAGTCCGCGCATCGGCCGGACTCCGAACCGGCACGATCCCCTGCGGCACTGAGTGTCTCCTTGGTGCGGAGCGCACCACCGGCACCGGGTTCGTCCAGCCAGCAACCTTTGGTGCCGAAGAAGAAGCGGCAGGAGGCCGCTCACAAGGACTCCCCTGTGCTGCCGGTTGGGCTGGGGGCCAGTCAGGAGATGCTCCAGCCACGTGCCATGGAGAGTACTCTGGCACCAGCATCTCCTCTCAGGGAGTCTCCCCTGACTCCTGGGAGTGGGGGAGTGCCCTTGCAGGAACCGTCGACACCGGAGGCGTTTGTCACGGCACGCACCCTGATGGGCATGCCCACGTCTCCTTCCCCCCCTCAGCTGAGGGCGCAGGGGCTGGTGTCTCGGGGTAAACCCGTGCTGGGTTGCCCCGGTGGGTGGTCAAGGCAGGAGTCCAGGTCTCCCCCCAGACAGTCATGGAGGGTAGAGAGTGCAGGCTCCCCTTCCAGCTCTGACTCCGAATTGTCGAGCTCCTCGACACCGAGGGCGGTCTCGAGGCTCCAGCGTGAGGTGATGCCGCTACAGTTCCACCTCACGGGGGAATTGCACTTCGAGATCTCAGGCACCGAGCCCTCCATGGCACCGGTCTCGATCCCTGGCACGCAGCCTGGCGCAGATCCTGGCTGCAGACACCAGGCAGGTTCGGCACCAGTCCTGATCCCTGGCAAGCAGCCCAGTGCAGATCCCGGTGGCCGGAGAGCCCCAACACGCTCGGTGCCGGTCTCGATCCCGGACACGCAGCCTGCCACCTTTGGAGGCGAAACGAGCTCAGAACCAGTCCAGATCCCCAGCTCGCAGCCCGGAGTGGATCCCAGTACCTGACGCCAAGCACGGGCAACGCTGTTCCAGATCCCTGGTGCGACCATTGGCACCGGTGGAAAAGCATTGGCACTGGTCCCGATCCCCGGGCCCTAGCCCGGCACGGATCCCAGCACCGAAGGGCTTGGCACCGATGATGCCTCCGGCACTGCGCCACCACTCGAGGTCTTCGGAGTTAGAGCCAGGGCGGAGTCGTTACAGCTGGCACTGCTCCCAATCTCCTAAGGGCAAGCGCCGTTGTAAAACCTCGGTGCTCAGGCGGAGATCAAGTTCTAGCTCGTCCAGCCACTTGCCCCCTTGTTGGCACTGCAGACATCAGCACTGACGCTCCTCATCATCTCAGAGCAGGTCGTTGCCGGGGGGGCCGGGGCCACAGGTCTCGTCAGCACCGCTCCAGCGGCTCGGGGTCCCAAGCCCGTCTGGATGCTTCCCAGTCAGCACCGGATCTGGCACCAACGTGGCCCCAGGGTCCAGGGCAATGGCTCTACTGGAGGATCTGAGGGGCCCAAATGGGCCAGGATACAGTTTCAGTCCAGTCCTCGGTGGCCAAACCAGCACCCCCTCCTCCAAGCCAGACGGATAAGGGCCATTCCTCAGAGGAGAAATCGGACCCTCAGGAGGGTCCATCCACAGGGCCCCTCCCGCAATCCTCCTCATCCTCCCCTGATGATGCGGCCGCCAGGGACCGTAGGGCGCCCATTCCTGACTTTAAGGCATACCAGGAACCGCTTAAGAGGGTAGTGAGCAACTTGAACCTCAAGCTCAAGGAGCTCTCTGAGGAGGAGGACCCCCTCTTTGGTGTGTCTGGGTCGGCGGGGCCATCTAGAATCACCCTGCCAGTATACGAGAGGGTCTTGAAGCTGGCCAAGGCCCTCTGGCAAACCCTTGCCTCGGTTGCCCCTACATCCAAGGGCACCGAGCGGAAATACTATGTTCCTGTGGAAGGGGTTGACTTCTTCTACAATCACCCTGCCCCGGGGTCTCTCGTGGTTGATGCCGCCAACCAGCGAGACAGGCAGGGGGCCCAGGCCAACACCCCGAAAAATAAGGACAGCAAAAAGTTAGACCTTTTCGGCTGCAAGGTCTACTCTACGGGGGCCCTGCAGCTGAGGATCGCCAACCACCAGGTGCTCCTCAGCCATTACAATCTGAATCTCTGGTCCTCTTTGCAGAAGTTCGCGCAGGGTTTGCCACAAGACCAGGCAGCAGACTTTGCCACAGTCATTGAGGAGGGCGCTGCAGTGGCAGGCGCAGCCCTCCAGTCAGCCAGTGACGCAGCAGACGCCGCTAGCAGAGCGATGGCGTTGGGTATTGTGATGTGGCAGTGTTCCTGGTTGCAGTCTTCGGGGCTGTCACAAGAGGTCCAGCAGTCCATCCAGGACCTACCCTTCGATGGTGCTGGCCTCTTCTCAGACAAGACAGATGACAAACTGCACGCCCTGAAGGACTCCAGGGCAACGTTGAAATCACTTGGGCTTTATACATCACAGGCTTCGAGGCGTCATTCTCGGCCGCAAGCCCAGCGCCAGCCCCAGCCTGCCCCTAGGCTGCCTCCCAGACCCGCTCAACCCAGGAGAGGTCGAGATAGATACCGGCCGCATAATCGCCGTGATCGCCAAGGTCCCTCGGCAGGTCCCCAACAAGTCCCGCCTAAGGGGCACAATAATAAGCTGCAGTTTTGATGGTTCGCCCGAGGGTGGCACTTTCCCTGTCCCGCTGGATCTGACCCTTCCGTTTGCCTACAGACTCAGACCATACTACACCGAGTGGCGAAACATCACCTCAGACTGCTGGGTCCTCGGTGTAGTCTGCAGGGGCTACGTCCTCCAACTCACGGCCTTCCCCCCGGACTCTCCCCCTACTCTGTCCCTCTTCAGGGACCCTCTCACAAGCAACTCCTCATACAGGAGGTCAACACACTCCTCCTCTTCGGGGCTGTGGAGGAGGTTCCTCCACAGGAAAGGGGAAAAGGGTTCTATTCTTGATATTTCCTCATTCCCAAGGCAAAGTGGGGCCTGAGGCCTATTTTGGACCTTCGACGTCTGAACAAATTCATCAGGTGCCTCAAGTTCTGTATGGTTTCCCTAGCCTCCATCAATCCCACACTGGATCCAGGGGACTGGTACGTTGCCCTCGACTTAAAGGACGCTTATTTTCATATTACTATGCTCCCTGGTCACAGACGGTTCCTCCGGTTTGTGGTAGCTGGCTGCCACTACCAGTTCTCGGCCCTACCCTTTGGCCTCTCGTCCTCCCCAAGGGTATTCACAACGTGTATGGCGGTGGTGGCGGCCCACCTGCACTGCAGAGGGGTTCAGATCTTCCCCTACCTGGATGACTGGCTGATCCGGGGCAGGTCCAGGGCCCATATGGAAAACAGTCTGGCATTCACCTGCGCGACATGCACCAGACTGGGGCTGCTCAGCAGAAGTCCACTCTCACCCCGGTGCAGCGCATAGACTTTATTGGGGCCACCCTGGATGCCACTCGGGCTAAGGCCTTCCTCCCACAGCCTCACTTCGAGGCGATGGCTGCCATTATCAACAATCTTCACAGGTCCCACACAACGACAGCCAGGCACTGCCTTTGGCTGTTGGGACATATGGCAGCCTGTACGTACGGTTCGCCTCAAACTCGGGCCTCTCCAGGCGTGGCTGGCCTTGATGTACGTACCAGCCAGGCACTCGTTGAGCAGAGTGGTCACAGTCCCCACTCAGGTACTGACCTTCCTGGATTGGTGGAGGGACCCAGGGGAGGTACTGAGGGGTGTTCCCTTCAGAGACTTGATACCCTCTATAATGCTCATCATGGACGCCTCTGATGTGGGTTGGGGGGCCCACATCAGCACCCAGGGGCTCTGGTCGGCACAGGAGCAGTGCCTCCACATCAACGTCCGGGAGCTCAGGGCAGTCCACCTGGCCTGCAAAGTGTTCCTCAGATTCCTGAGGGGCAGGATGGTGCAGGTCCTCACGGACAACACAGTGGCCATGTTTTACATAAACAGGCAAGGGGGGCGTGATCCTTGGCCCTTTGCCAGGAGGCCATTCGTCTTTGGGACCTTGCGGTGAGGCATGACTTCCACATATCTGCCTCTCACCTCCCGGGGGTCAGGAACGATGAGGCGGACCGCCTCAGCAGGTCATTTCCACCCCGCCACGACTGGTCACTACACCCGGAGGTGGTGACTTCTATTTTCCGCAAGTGGGGTGTTCCCCAACTGGATCTGTTTGCGTCGTCCTGGAACAGGAAGTGCCCGAGGTTCTGCTTGCTCCGGGGTCGCGAGCCGGGCTCCATCTCTGACGCGTTCCTTATAGATTGGACGGGGTCCCTCATGTATGCATTTCCCCCCATTCCACTGCTGCCCAAAGTCCTCTTGAAGATCAAGAAGGACAAAGCGGACATCATTCTGATCGCCCCGGCATGGCCCAGTCAGCATTGGTTCAGCGTGTTGCTGGACCTGTCCATCGCCATGCCGATGCTGCTTCTGAGGCGTTACATCCTGCTCTCTCAGGACCAGGGTAGCCTGCTGCACCTGGACCTGGACTCCCTCCACCTGACGGCGTGGAGACTCTCTGGCTGACGGAGGGAGAGAGAGCCTGCTCGGCCCAGGTCCAACAGGTTCTGCTGGGTAGCAGAAAACCTTCCATTCAGGTGGTGTACTGGGCCAAGTGGAAGCGCTTTACCTGTTGAGCAGTCTCACGGTATCCCACTGAGCTGTTCGCCCATACAGGCGATTTTGGAGTACCTGCTCCACCTGAAGCTGCAGGGCCGAGCTCTGACGTTGGAAGCCAAGCCCAGCCGTTGGAAGGGAGGTCACTGTTTTCGCACCCTATGTCTGTCAGGTTCCTCAAAGGGGTGGAGAGGCTGTACCCGCAGGTCCGTGACCCGGTGCCTCCCTGGGATTTGAACCTGGTCCTCGCCGCCCTGACGGGACCCCCACTTCAAGCCCGTGCTATGTGCCCACTGCTCGTCCTTTCATGGAAGGTAGCCTTCCTGGTGGCCATTACATCAGCTAAGAGGGTCTCTGAGATAAGGGCTTTGACCTCGGAGCCCCCCTACACCGTCTTTTATAAAGACAAGGTGCAGCTGAGACCCCATGCCTTCCTGCCTAAGGTGGTGTCCCAGTTTCACTATAACCAGAATATCTTCCTCCCCGTGTTCTTTCCTAAACCGCACGGTTCAGAGGAGGAGCGGAGATGGCACTCGCTGGACATGAGATGTGCCCTGGCCTGTTACATCGAATGGATGAGGCCATTCCGGAAATCCACGCAGCTGTTCATGGCGGTGGCAGACCGGATGAAGGGCTCACCTGTCTCTACCCAACGCATCTCGACCTGGATCACCGCCTGCATCAGGACCTGCTATGAGCTGACGAAGATGCCGCTTCCAGGAGCTGTGTCAGCGCACTCAACCAGAGCCCAGGCCTCGTCGGCGGCCTTCCTGGAGAGAGTGTCCCTGCAGGACATCTGCAAGGCAGCGAGCTGGTCGTCGGTCCACACCTTCACATCCCACTATGCCATCGTGCAGCAGGTGAGAGAGGACGCAGACTTCGGCAGGGCTGTACTAATGGGAGTAGCTCGACGCTGACTCCTACCCACCTCCAAGGTATGGCTATTTAATCATCTATATTGGCATGGATATGAGCAATCACTCGAAGTAGAAAACAGGGTTACTTACCAGTAACTGTTGTTCTTCGAGATGTGTTTATATCCATTCCACACCCACCCACTGTCCCCGCTGTCGGAGTTGACAGAAAGAAGGGACTGAGGGCCCTCAGGGCTGGCGGCGCCTGATATACCGCGGCGTGAGTGCGGCACTCCAGGGAGCGCCTGAGCCGGCCCTACGGGGCTTGCTAAGGGCAAAAACGTTCCGGGAACCAGTGTACAGGGCGCACACTCACCTATATTGGAATGGATATGAGCAACACATCTCGAAGAACAACAGTTACTGGTAAGTAACCCTGTTTTTTGGTTAGTAGAGTGGAACTTCAACTTGGTATTAGGCCTAAAACCATCTTAGAACACTCTCAAGACTATAAGGCCTACAATGTCACACGTTTAGGATGTGGGGGACAGGTCCATGGTTATATGGAGAGGTTGTGGGGGACAGTCTGCTTCCAGCTACTGTGATACGAATCTAGAATTATTCTGTTCACTTCTGGTGAAAGTGTTTGGATATGAAAAAGAATGAGTGATAAGAGAGAAGCAGAGTGAGATGAGATGGTCAAGGTGTATGGTTGGCAGGCGTAGGCTGGGAGAGACAGGAAGCAGAACAGCATGTGGCAGTGTGCAAAGTTAAGAGAAAAGAGTTCTGATATTATTCCAGGCTGTAGAGGAACCAGAAAAAGGGTCTGGTGTTCCTCCAGCTGCAGCCGCTGCCCCCTCTTGTGGTTGCTTCTGGGAGATTAGAGGCTGGTGTCAGAAATGCCTTTGGTCAGGTGGTGCAGGACCCGGTGGGAGGAAGGAAGGTCTCCTGGAGCCAACTGGCTCAAGGGATTCAGTTCCAATACAGTAGAGCCAGGGTGTGCAGAATAAGTGCTTAGTATTTTTTTCAGCAGTGAATAAGCCATATATTATTGCCCTGTATGTACCAAACTGTAAAGACATTAGCAGTATTTTCATAAGTGGCTGGTGTTTCATTCACTGTTAGGGAAACAACAAAAAAATTCATGCTCCAAATGATTGAAAATTATTCAATTCATTGCCAATATTTTGCTGGATTTGACAAATGTTTCTAATCTACTAATCCACTATTGAGCAATCTGTGAGCTGCGACAGATAACATTACACTCTGACACTGCATTTAACCAGTTGCCCATCAAGCCTGACAAACCATGACTGTGGGCTGGGAAGCTTTGAGTTTGATAGACATAGTGTAACTCTAGGTCAGCTTTGTCTATGTATAATTCAGTAGCGGGGCAAACAAAAATGGTGATGCTGTTTAATATTTTAGATTCTTTCAAAAAGTACAACAGTGTCTATAAAGGTTTACACATACAAGAAAAACTTCATAGACAAGCCGTTCTTTGGACAGGTTTGCTTTGCTGGCAGCTCTCTGGCTTTCCTGTGAAATCAAATGACTTGCATTGAGGTTCTTTAGAAAACCTTTTTCTGACCCTGAGAATTTTGCCTTATAGGAAAATGTCAATAAAGCTGAATCTAAATAACCCATAGTTTAAAAAACATAATTATTAATTGAAAACTTTATCTATGTTACGCTGCTGGACATGAGGAAATCTTGCATAACTGCTGATATAGGGTTAAATCCTCAGCTGGTGTAGCTTGCTTTATCTAGAGCTACCCAGATTTACACCAGCTATAGATCAGGCCCAGTATTCTTCGCTTGTGAGACATGAGGACTGTCACAGTGGAGTTGTGATACAGGCAAGTGATATAGTATTTATAAGTTCCAGAGGGGTAGCTGTGTTAGTCTGTTTTTTCTGCCCACAAAAGCTTATGCCCAAATAAATGTGTTAGTTTTAAGGTGCCACAGGACTCTCGCTGTTTTTTAATAGTATTTATAGATTCTAGTGTTAGCCTATTAGAAATGTTCATCATATCGAATGCCATTTAACCAGTGCTCCCGTGCCTTCTTTCTCCTCATGCGGATGTGTTTATTAAAGGCCAGACTGTGCCTGTAAGGAATAGGACAGCACTGGGGGTGATGCAGTGCTCCTAAGGGCATAGGGTCAGCTGTGCCATCCTCCCACCACCCCCATCCTGCCTCCTTCACTTGCTCTGCACATCCTACATGGCCTTGCCCCCTCATTATTCCCTTTGGGGATGGGCTGTGTCCCAGAGGGGCCAGCCATCCTTGAGCTAAGAACATGGGATCTATAACTATACCTGGCTACTGAAGGAGTTGCAATGGGAGCCAAATTGTGGTTGGCCCTGTGTGGGTGTATGAGATAAAGGACAGAGCAACAGGGGAACCCCTTCTTTCCAGGGCACCTATGCCAGAGCCAAAGCACACGCACAAAAGGGTGGGGGCTGGCCAGCACACTCACAGGGGGTAGGTTGGAGGCAAAGCCAGGCCCATGCCCTCCCTTTAGGCCCAGGTTTGCACTTGGTGCCTGTCATTGCAGGGAATGAGCTTTAAGAAGGTGCACAAAGTGCCATTGCTGGGCACCTTCCTCTTGACAGCCCTCAGCCATTAGGTGACCAGGATGGCTGAGCCGCTGAACTTTCTAGGACTGTCTTTATCGGTACCAAATCCTATACCACTTAATTCAGGCGCTTCTTATGGATTTCAAAGCTTTAATAAGTGCTACACAGGGCAGCTGCATTATTTTACCAGCTGATTTTTCAAGTGACAGCCTTCAAACTTTGTAACAATCTGCTTCCCTTCCTTCCTGCCCTGCACCAAACCTCCACCTCTCTGCTCCAACAAACACTGTAGCTTTCTGGATGCTGATCAGAATCTTACGTCTCAGTCCCATCTTTAATGATTATTTATGATCCATTGAGAGCTGTCCATCTGACAATTGCTGTACAAACCTAGATAAAAAGATGCTTCCTGCTGCAAGGGTTATATAAATCGTCAGCCATTTGAAATCCAGATCTTAAGGAGAGTCATTTCCATTTGATAGTTCCCTTCCTCAAACCTTTTCAGCAACAGCATTTAGTTCTAATATTTTTTCCATATTATGGGTCAAAAGTGAATTGCATCTGATTCACCCAATATATATTAATTTGCACATTAATTCTAGTACCTGAGATATGCTTAATTGATGTGTATTGTCCAATTATTCATTTGATTCGCTCATCCACATACTGAACAAATAGCCCCAGTGGGTAATTACTCTGTTCCTTTTAAATCACAAGACAGCTACTGGTTTTCCCCAGCTGTGATGCTGAGATAAAACGTTAAGCTGCTGAAGATGCTTTGCTTCAAATGAGGACATTAGGAGTAGGGAATTTAATAAAGTTGCCTGAAGTGTCACAAGGCTGAGCAAAATGATGTTTGCTGGGAAACTAAATCCACAGCAACATAACAAGGCTCTGCTTGGCCCCATGCTTTTTTGTTCCCCTTTGTTACTTGTCTAGGGCCCAACTGCAGCTGAGTGCTGGTTAGAGTGGATCAAGAGTCAGGGCCCCTCTGGCTCCTCTTCATGGGCCAGCCACAATTCCAGTCACTGCACTTGCGCTCTAAAAGCAAGGTGGGCTGGAAGAGGCAGGGAGACCCTGGCTTTGCCCTCCCCTACCCCTCACAGCTGGCTGGCCAAGGAGGAGACAACATATATACCCCTGTGAAGAATGGTGCCATTCTTGTGATCTCTGGGAAGCTTTGTGTCTGCCTGAGGTACAGTAGTTCCCAGAGATCCATGTGAAATGAGGCATTGCCCATAGCTCCAGCTAGAGGCTTAGTGGAACTGTTCATTTTTAGAGTTTTTAGCCAATTTTTCGTTTTTAGAGGAAGGCAGGTAATGTTTCAAACCACAATCAGATAAGGTTCCCATGCAGGTTTTTAAAGTAACCACACTATAGCTCCAAAAGGAAAGCATTTTGAAAGAAACACACCCAGTTTAGTCAACATTGTGCCATTTTTGCAGGCTAATTGCTTATTGTAAGGAACTGGCCTTTGAAGTTGCTGGGAGTCCCAATGTATCCCTGGTTCAGATTTATGGTCATAAGCCCATTTACTACATGTCATTGCCTTACACAGTGGGCAGTGGGCCTCTGCTTAGGAATGCTTGAAGCACTTTGGGCCATACTTAGTAGCTTTGTTTCCATCAACGGGCAAAATCCCAGTGATAAAGGAACAGGAGCACACTGAACTGGTAGCAGCTTTCCAGGAGCCGGGTGTCAAATCCTGCAAATCTTTCTTTGGACAAAACTCCTTTTTGAAGGCAATGGATTGTTTTGCCTCAGTAAGGACTGTAAGATTTAGGCCCATGCTCACTTGTGTTGACTTTACCAAACCCTCAGGGTGCGTACTTTAATGGAAGCAATTACCTTCTGTCACTAGGAATGTACCTGCTAGCAAATAAAGATGCTCTGGCTGTGCTGTGTCCCCTGGGTGCCTTCTGAAAATGGAAGGAATGATTCGGACTCTAATTTTTATTTAGTTGTTTAAGGGGATGGGCTTGTCAGTCCCAAGGGAAAAATTGACTAGAGAGAAGATTAAATCAGCTGAACTCCTCACTTCCCTGTTCAGATTTCAGCAGGTGAAAATTGTAGGGTTTGCACAATTCTGACCTCCAGAGAAGGATTTGGCAAGCACAGAGCCTGACAGTGACTCACTCTCCTCAGTAATGGAAAGTTTTGGAGACTAGGGACTGACCTTTCACAGAGCTTTGATCTTGGGAAATTTACATTCATTCCTATTACCCCTTGCAGATTGTTTGTGTAACTGCGGGGCTAGCAGTTTGCGTTTTCTGTGTTGAGATATGTTACTTTCTCTCTTTATCCAAAGCTTTGGCTTGAAAGGGATACAGCTGTTGATATAAATAGCAGAAAAGAGTCAAAACTGGAACCTCCAATCCAAACCCATTGAATTTCAATGGGTTTCATCTTTTGACTCTCTAGATCCAATTTATCCCTGTGGTTTTGGTTCCAGGCTGGATCTAAAATTGGAGGGAGTCTATTTTATGGTTCCTGTTTGGATGCAGGGGACAGCTGAGTTTGTGAAACCTCCCCTATTCAAAAGCAATTCACAAGATTCTGCTGGCATGAAATTTGAAGTCTAGTGCTTTTTAAACTTAATGCTTCTAAAGTGATATAATTTAACCTGAACCCTATTTTCAGTCTAATATGAATCCAGATCCACCCATATTAATATAACTATGGTACTCACAATACTGCTGTCATTAGAAAAAAAATGCCATTGAACCTTGTTGATTTTTCCAGTGAAAATTTAAGTCTCATGGGTGGCTGGATAGCTTAAAGGATTGTGTAATATACCAGTGAGTGTGTGTGAACTACTGCTGCTTACTGGAGAAAATGTCAAGCCACGTGTGTATGACAATGCTGGATCTTAGGGGATAAAGGCCCTAAAACTACAAACAGAGACCCAAAAGTCTCCATTAGAACAAAACGGAATGCTTTTGGAGCAATTGGATTGAAATGGAGGGAAGCAGAATGTGAGAATAGAGTTATTTCCCCTTCCCAATCCTTTTAGGAAGATGGAGATTTCATCTCAAAATTGTGTTAACATTTAAATTGTCACTGTTAGGTTTCAAAGATAACGATTTCATTGCTGATCAAAGCATACATGAAAAAAAGAAGGCTGATCATATTTTGAAAGCTGCACATATTACTCTGAATGACATCTCCTGTTGGCATCACTAGTGGGTGAAACTTGGGAGGGGTTAAGATTGGAAGGGTACAATCATTTATTTCCTCCCAATTTGAGCCCTGGTTTGGAGTAAAAGTTAATAGGAATACAGAGGTAAATTAATCTGAAACTGAACATCAACTAATTTGGCAAAAACAGACACGTGCTAATAATTTCAGTTCTGACTACTTCAGCAGACACTCCTCTTACTAAAGGTGTAGCTAGATATCCAATTGCAAGACCTTCATCACCAGAATAAACTCTTATTGGCTGATCGTTCTCTGAAGGCATGGCCTTGTTGCTAGCAGTTTGTGGCCACAATGGCCATATACAAAGTTTGCTAAGCATCACATAGAATGGAGAGCAGGAAAGAGAAGCTTGCTAGCATCTCATATGTAGGGTTGTGGACGTGCCCCTGGAATCGGGGAGCAGCGTCCGGGTCTGGCTCCCTCTCTGGGTCCTCCTCAGAGGGGGACCAGCCCTCCCGGCTACCTCTCACTGGGGGCAGTCTTGTGCCTTTCTCAAGGCCAACAGCCTAGAGCCAGGCCCTCGGGCAGGGCTGGCGAGGCCAACAGCCTAGAGCCAGGCCCTCGGGCAGGGCTGGCGAGGCCAACAGCCTAGAGCCAGGCCCTCGGGCAGGGCTGGCGAGGCCAACAGCCTAGAGCCAGGCCCTCGGGCAGGGCTGGCGAGTGAGCAAGCCGCTCTCGGGAACGGCACGGCGGGGAAGGCTTCCTCACGGAGGATAGGGAAGGGGGACGCAGGCCCGCCCGTCTCCACTGCATCCCAGCCCAGGGCCCTGGCAGTGGCAACGGCGTTTGCCACCGGGTCGGCGGGGATCCGGCCGCAACACGCCGCCCGGGTTGCCCCTGACTCAGCCACCAACGTGCGGCTATCCCTGGGCTTCTTCCTCCCCGGAACCCCCGGTACCTGCCTCCTCTGGGTCACTGAGGTGGGGTAGACCGGCCAGGCCCTCGTTGTCCACGGGTGGCAGGTCGGGTAGCTCCATGGGCTCGTCTTTGGGGGGTAGCTCCTCCAGGTCCTGCGGCCCCCAGGCCTCAGGCAGAGCCGGTAGATCCTCAGGGTCCCAGGCTCGGCACTGCTCTGGCAGGTCTGGTTCTGTCTCCCAAGCCCCGGGTATCTCCGGGGGGTTCTCCTCCGGCTCGTAGTCCGCTGGGAGCCCCGACGGGCCTTCTTCCGGCTCCCAGGCCGAGGGGGTCTCTGGCGGTCCCTCCAACTCCCAGGCCGTAGGGTACCTGGGGGAGGCCTCGGTCGATCCCCAGGCTGGGTTTAAGGCCGGCCGCTCCCTGTCGGCCCGGCCTTGGCTGGGAGCTCCGGAGGAGACGCATCCTTCCCCTTCGGCCGCCTCCCACCAACTGAGCTCGCCGGCCTGGCTCTTAAAGGCCTAGCTCCGCCCCCCTGCTTCCGGTCAGGTGGGGCCCCTGGGGCCTTTAAAGGCCTAGACCCGCCTCCTTGCTTTGGGTCAGGCGTTTCCCTGGGGCAGGCTTCTGTCAGCCAGGGTGGGTCTGGCTCCCTCTCTGGGTCCTCCTCAGAGGGGGACCACCCCTCCCGGCTACAAGGGTGCTACCAAAGTCATGGTCCATTTTGGTCAATTTCTCGGTCATAGGATTTTTAAAATCGTCAATTTCCTGGTTACTGATATTTACATCTGAAATTTCACAACTTTATAATCATGGGGGTCTTAACCCAAAAGAAGGTTGTGGGGGACGGGGGTCATGGTATTGCCATCCTTACTTCTGCGCTGCTGCTGATGGAGGGTAGGCAGGGATTGCTCTTTGCCAGAGGCTGGGAATGGCTTACAAGATGGATCACTTGATGATTACCTGTTCTATTCATTCCCTCCGAAGCACCTGGCATTGGCCCCTGTCAGAAGACAGGATACTGGGTTAGATGGACCCTGGGTCTTAGCCAGTATGGCCATTCTTATGTTCTTATGAGGTGCTTCCTTCACAGCTGGGCAGCCGTAGAGCAGCGGGCAGCACAGACGTGAGGATTGCATGGTATGGGGGGAGGAAGGGTCGGCCTTACAGATGGGAGACCACCCAAGGCCCTGTGGTCAGGGAGTCGTTGTAATCCCCCCTGCCCACACAGCCAGCCCAAGTCCCCTTTAGCCTCCAAATGCTGGGTTCGGAACCGGGGAGGAACAAGGCTGGGGGTATGGGCGCTGGAGCCTTCGTAGAAGTGGGGGGGGGGCCACCAGCACCATTGGCTGTGGGCGCCCCAGCCAGGGGATCTTACTGTGCGCCAGGCTCCAGCTTCTAGTCCCAGTTGGACTGAGAGGGACAGGACTCCCTCTTCTCCTGGAGGGGCCACTCCTGGGACTGGGTCAGACCCACCTCCAGGATTCTCTCCTGGCTGCAAGAATCACCATGGCTGTTCTCTGTGCAGTGACCCCTATCCAAGCAATAGGCAGGGGTGCAGAGCTTCTGGAAGCCAGGGGATGTTCCTAGAGGTGGGTCTGACCCAGTCCCAGGAGCAGCCTCTGCAGGAGAAGAAGTGCTATCTGTCCCCAACTCCACCAGGACTAGCAACTGGAATCATAGCATCATAGAAGATTAAGGTTGGATGGGACCTCAGGAGATCATCTAGTCCAACCCCACCCTCATCTCAAAGCAGGACCAACCCCAATTAAATCATCCCAGCCAGGGCTTTGTCAAACCTCCAAATATGGAGATTCCACCACCTCCCTAGGTAACCCATTCCAGTGCTTCACCACCCTCCTAGTGAAAAAGTTTTTCCTAATAACCAACCTAAACCTCCCACACTACAACTTGAGACCATTGTTCCTTGTTCTATCATTTGCCACTATTGAGAACAGCCTAGCTCCATCCTCTTTGGGACCCCTCATTCAGGTAGTTGAAGGTTGCTCTCAAATCCCCCCTCACTCTTCTCTTCTGCAGACTAAAGCCAAGTTCCCTCAGCCTCTCCTCATAAGTCAAGTGCTCCAGCCCCCTAATCATTTTTGTTGCCCTCTGCTAGACTCTCTCTAATTTGTCCACATCCTTTCTGTAGTGAAGATCCTCAAACTGGACACAATACTCCACATGTAGCCTCACCAATGCCGAATAGAGGGGAATAATCACTTCCCTTGATCTGCTGGCAATGCTCCTATTAATGCAGCCCAATATTCCTTTAGCCTTTTTGGCAACAAGGACACACTTGACTCATATCCTGCTTCTTGTCCCCTGTAATCCCCAGGTCCTTTTCCACAGAACTACTGCCTAGCCCAGTCAGTCCCCAGCCTGTAGCTGTGCATTGGATTCTTTCTTCCTAAGTGCAGGACTCTGCACTTGTCCTTGTTGAACCTCATGAGATTTCTTTTGGCCCAATCCTCCAATTTGTCTAGGTCTCTCTATATCCTATCCCTACCCTTCAGTGTATATACCACTCCCCACAGCTTAGTGTCATCCGTGAACTTGCTGATGGTGCAATCCACCCCATCCTCCAGATCATTAATGAAGATACTGAACAAAACCGGTCCCACTGCATGGCAGAAGCTCTGGTTGGGGCCCCCCAGCCCTGCTTCTCCCCAGCAGATTCCACAGGGAAGACCAGATTTCATGGTCTGTGACATGGTTTTCATGGCTGTGAATTTGGTGGACTCTACTCATATGGGAAGGACAATCAAGGGAAGATTTTCAAAGACAAAGTGAAGTTACATATCTAATTTTTATGAAAAGCCAGCTGGAGTTTGGCATCTAACTCCCCTCTATGCCTCTGAGAATCTCCCATCTGTTGGTGCACAAATCTAAAATGGATGATCCTTAAAGTATTGCCTAGTGTAGTAGAAAGTAAGAGCCTGAGACATGAGGCCTAGTATAATAGGCCAGGTATGAGGCCTGAGGCCTAGCATAACTGGCCAGATATGAGGCCTGAGCTAAAGTAATGGTCAAGTCTGTTAAAAAACTTATAACTTGTGAATGCTGGCAGACTCACTGTAACTGGCAAGAACAGAGCTGGTATAACAAACACATTCCAAAGAAGTGCTAGGTACGAGCACATTCCAAAAAGGTACTAGGACATCCTAATACCCCAAAGATAACAAGGGCTTACTGACCTCTCCAAATCATGCTCTAATGGATAAAAATGTTTTGTTAATATGATGAATAGAGATGTCTTGACCGAACCATCTAGTACATGGTAATGGGTGGTATTTTACCACATCAAAGGCTGGTACCTTGCCATGTCAGGGGGTGGCAACTACACATGTCAGAGGGGCAATATGCAACTTCTTTGTATCAATGTATAAAAGAGAGTCTCAGAGGCATCTGGCTGAGGGGGAATGGAAAGTCCCGCCGTTTATTGAGGTGGTTCATTGTAACAAGCATAAATGTGTTAGTGGTCCCATAGAGTCTGCGGGATACTAGTACCATGCTTGCCCACAATAAACCTGGCTGGGTACCTTAGCTGCTGAAAGGATCTGTGGTCTTATTGAATAATTCGATCGTGGCGTGGGTCTCGGTCACCTGTGTGGAGCTGGGACAGCATACACACTGGGAGAACACACATGCAGCCAACAACTGACAACACCTACAGGCAAACATATTTCCAGCCTAGAGAGGATTTTCATGGCAGAAAGGAAATTTTAAGTCTTTTAATTGCTTCTGTGCCTCAGTGTGGATAAGCATCAGAACTTCAGAAAAGCTATGAGGGCAAATGCACAAGTGTCCAAAGGGTCTGAGTGGCAAGAAAGTGCACTTTTTTGCACTCAGAGGACATGAAATTACCGCAGAAGTGTTTAGCTTTTTAGAACAACTTTTAATTAAAGCAAAACCACAGATTCAAGTGGTCTCACCTTTGTCTTCTGAACAGTAGCTGTAATTTCAGCTACTTTAGGACCACTTATAATAAACAAGAATCAGAAAGCAATCAAGCCTGAAGTACCAAAGAAATGATTAAATTAATACAATGAACTTGGCAGGAGGGAAATTTATTTTTTGTGCTGCTTCTTGATAGACAAAAATGAGGACATAAATGCCGACTAGGTCCCATATGTCATATTGCTTCTTGTTTCACACCACTAAGAAGAAATGTACAGTAGCTTCAGCTATTACAGACAAGCTATAGATGAATGTGCCTGTCAAAAATCTAAACAAAATCCTATATCACTTTACTTGCTTTTTTTCCCCATTCTGAATGAAATTACGGAGAATTAAATTTTTGAAGCATGACTATTGCACAAGGATTTATTCAGGGAAGCTCTGGCCACCTGCATGAGATGCTTTTCCCCTAGCTTGTTTGTTCATTTTCTCTGTTACTAATTAGGTTTCTGACTTAAACTTAGTTTACAGATGATGGATTTTAAAGATTATTGTAATGGACAGGACAGCAAGGTCAATATTTTGAGCTGGCAGTGGAGTAACCTTCAGAATGCTTATGCTTTATGATAGCCTGGGAAAAGGAGGGGCTGCCGTGTCCGCTAAACTGACATTCTTGTTAGGGGTTTAAAAAAAACCCAAAAACACATCACACAGCAAACATTGCTGGCAGTGACACCACAATTATGAATGTTAAAAGTACTATTATCCATTTGCAGCAGCGACCATTATGTGTGAGCCACTTCTAAACATTTAGAAAAGGATGGCAAAGGGTTTTAATGATATAACTAGTTCAGTGAAAAATCACACCCCTAACTGACATAGTAATACTGGTGGAAATTCTCCGTGTGTGTAGACTCAGCCTTTACTTTGTGAATTGTTACATTGAGACTTCTGGTAGAGTAAGGGGCTAATCAAGCCTGGTCGACACACAGCTTTTGGACCAGTATAACTATTATTTAGAGATTTTGGGGTTTTTTGGTTTTGATTTTTTTTTACCAAAATAGTTAAATCATACAAACCCTAGTGTGGAGACAGTTATATCCACATAAAGGTGCTTTATACTGGTAAAGCTTATTCCCTGCCCATTGTGATGGGGTACTCCGCTTTATCTCACCGATCAGATGAGTGTACTTTTGTGATAGCTCGTCCATTATACCAAGAATCACAGCAATATTCAGGTTACTTCCAGTCCCACAGGACCAGTAACTTACCCCAAGTCAACTGCACCTTGGGTCTTACATTGAAGACAGTGCTTGTTGATAATCCTATAACAAACTATATAAAGATTTATTAAATAAGAAAAAGAAAGGAGAGTTACTTACAAAGTTAAAGTGGTAAACATTGTGTGACAGGGTGTACCAAGCACAGAGGCCTCAGGGTCCCACCATGCCCTGTCCCAGAAAGGAGCAGAGAAGTTGAGTCCTCCAAGTGGCCTAGAAAGGATGCACAAGAAGCAACCAATTGGAGAGAGGCTGCAAGAAGCAGCCAATCAGGGCCCAGAAGGTCCATATAAAAGGAGCTGCAACATGTAGGACACTCAGTTTCTTGCTAGAGTTAAAAGAGGGCAGGTAGTGCTCCTACTTGGCTTAAGTGTGTTGTAATACCATGGAGTCGGTTTCTAGTAGTGATTAGGGGAGTAAGCAGGAGCACTTAGCTGGCTGCTAGAACTAAGTACAAGATTTCAGCCCTACTGTAAGGGTGAAGTATACGTGAAGATGCTTGGGCTGTGGGGAAATGGCCCAGGGAACTGTAGCACTATTGTGAAGGGTTAAAGGGATGCTGTAGAACATGGCTGCTTTTCAGAAGATTCATAAGCTGGGACCTGGGGTAGTAGGTGGGCCTGGGTCCCTGCACAGTCAGAGTGGCCTATTCCCTGTGGAGGGAGTTGACCCTAACTCCAGAGTGGGGACTGAAGATCCCAAAGAGTGTCAGCAATTTACTGAATATTGAAGTGGGATGCACATCTGGAAGATGAACTGAACTGCTTAGTGACCCAGGTGGGCCAAAGAGAGTAAAACCATGGCCTCCAGGGAGGAAACTGTGGGGGATACGGCTTGATACCAAGGCTGGGACTGTGTGAAAACTGAGACTGCTTGAAGACTGAGAGGTGTTGAGATAGTCCTCTGTTGGACTGTTTATCCTGGAAGGGGTCTGCTTTGTCCGTATTTCACATGGACTGTCACCCTCTGGCCGAGTCACTCAAACTGCTAAAAGGGGTCACCGTAAACTGAGAGAGGTGCAAATAACCACATGAACAAGGAGCGCTCATATGAGGTGAGTGCCACCCCGTTACACAGATACACAAATGAGTTAGTCTTAAATTTCAAAAGGTAAATAGAAGCTGCTATGATCCTCAGGGTCTATATGTCCTTTAGGGCTAGCCCAGGCTAAGCAGATGGGATCTCTTCCTTATGCTTAGGAACACTTTGTCCACCAATGGTAATCAGTTTCTTCTGGTTAAGGGTTTTATTCTCCTCACGTGCTTTTGACTGCAAAGCTTAGCGGATGGGAGGAGACCCTTGCATGACTCCTCTTCATGGGAGGAGGTAGAATAATAACAAAGTTCTTTCCCTCTCTTGTTGACAGAGGGAAATTCTGGTTTTGCAGTACCCCACAATAGTCTGTCTGGTATCAATGGTCCTTTCCTGTTGGGAAGAATGTAACACCCTCTGTTGAAGATCAGCCCCTGACACTAATTAATGTCTCTCTCCTGTCTGGTGACTTACACAGTCAGCAGCTCACAATACAGCCTCTCAAATATGATGTGACAACATGGGATACAGATGTTATAAGTGAGATTAATGCGTGCAGCAGCTCACAAGCATTTAATAAAGTCTAAACAGATTTGTATAATTCCAATACCTATTTTAACACTGCTAACACACAGGTGAGCTGGTGCTCGCTCTGGGGTGGGACCCTAAAAGGCCTTATAAAACTCATTTACATTGGTATAACTTCATCTGCTCCAGGTGGGTTGTACTGCATTAATTATGCTGTAATAACTAAAGTAATATGACTTTCTAGTATAGACAAACCCTAATGAGAGCAAGGGTGGCAGGATCTGGCCATCAATGAATGAACTGCACCCACTTTATAATCACCTTCAGGAATCCCACATAGCCTGGTTGTTGTTTTTAGGCACCAAAGAATATAGTTTTATACTTGGTGCCACTGTGTGGCTTTTTGCTGCTGTTGGCAAATGGGAATATTTTCCCTTTTCACAGCCCAGAGTCACACTCACAAACAGCCAAGATACTGCTTTCCTTAGTCTTTTGCTCCCTTAGGCGATGGCAGTGGTGTGTGATAGAGCTGAACAGGTTCAGCAGATGACTGAACAAGACCTCCGCAGTCTGTACTGTATGGTAGGACGGAGTTGTTTTCGAGAGGGTTACAACCAAGTGTAATTTCTGGAAGAGGCACTACTTCAGGGTTCTGAACTTTGTGATGTGGTATCTGGGACTCATCAAGGCTCTTTTGTACAGTAACAGCATATTGTAACGGAGAAATAAAGAACAGTGGGCCAAATGTGTGAAGACTGGTCACTGATCTGAATTTCCCCACTATTGAAACTGGAATTTGGGACCCATCGCTAATAAAGCGTGGATGTACTTGGTATGACTAACTTTAAGCCTTCATATGCAGAGGTGAAGGGTGAAAATCCAATACCAGCTTCACATCCTTTCCAATTGATTTACTAAGTGTTTTATTAATTCATCCAACACTGACAGTACAACCCAGTCATCTCAGACCATTATTCTTCTGTAGCTTGTTGAGGTTGCTTGGTGTTTAAATATGCAAAGCCTCATTTTCTCATACCAGGATCAAGTGTTAGGACTCACTCATTTCAATCACTCACATTTGTAATAATGCAGCTCACTGCAGCATGTTGATTAGATTCATTGGCTAAGACAGCTGCAGAATATGCTGTGGCAGGAAAGAATTACTCTTTGGAAAAACACTCATGTTGATGGAAGAGGTTACGGTGGAGAATGCCAACAGTGTGTAAGAATGGAATGATTTATCCCTAGAGGTTAAAACATGATTGTGGATAGGCTGGTGTGAAAGAGGGGAGAAGTTTTGGAGATAGTTTTTTGTTTGTTTGTTTTTTAAATGATTGGCCTTTATTGGATTTGTTGAGTTAAAATCCCTTGTAAAATTAATGCTCAGGACCAAAAAATTGAGAACAAAAGCAATGACATGATGTAGAATTAAATGGATTTGTTCTCAAATTCTTTGATCTCCTTTATCATGGACAGCTCCACTTTTTCAAATGTGTATACTTCAATAGGTTTTTCAAATCCTCCATATAGATGCTTAAATTGACCCATAGCCACTGAAG
This sequence comes from Emydura macquarii macquarii, assembly GCF_026122565.2. Taxonomy (NCBI): domain Eukaryota; kingdom Metazoa; phylum Chordata; order Testudines; family Chelidae; genus Emydura; species Emydura macquarii. Next base: position 551,571 of record NW_027131366.1, on the reverse strand, counting down.
TTACCATTTTACATGTTTGAATCACTCTGAATTCGAAGACTTAGATGCACCCTTTGAAAAATACGCCCTGTATGTGATACCCCAATTAAAAAGATTATTCATTTAAAGTTAAGTATTTATTGAGAAAGGTAAAATAGTTACCTGGACTTGAATTACTATTGGCAGCCTGGGTGAGACTGGTCTTGTAGCTAACTCACATGGCTAAATTAGAGGGGAAATCAGATCTTGTTTCTGCCTCTGCTCTAGAATCTTTGTGACCTGAGGCAAATTATCTGTGCCTCAATTTCCTTATCTGTAAAGTGAGGATAATAGAACTTCCTGTAGTGGGGGTTGCTCGCTGGTACTCAATGGGTTAACTAAGGCTGGTTAAGACCCCTGGTTGCACCTGGAGGGGTGTGTCATGCCCAACTGAAGATGAAGCCCAGCTGCGGGTGGTGAACATAAAGGAGGAAGTCCAGATATGAAGGTAGTTCCAGGGAAAGAGCTTTGTAGTCCCATTCTGGTTTCCAGAGAGTGAAGGAGGGGCCTAGAATGGCAGATGCACAGTTGGTTCAGGAAAGGGCCTGAAGGAAGGCCAATGTAGGAAGAAGTTTAGAGAGGTAGCAAGGAGTCTGTGGTAGCAGACCTTAGCTGTTTTTCACAAGATCCCTGTATTGGAAATTAGAGGAGAGGGAGGACCTGGATTTCCCCTACTGGCCACTGGAAAAGGTGGTGTAGAAACACCCTGCTATGAGGGGGAGGACTATTTAATTGGGGACCCTTGGACAATTGGGGACCCTATGAGGTGTCCTTGCACAAGAGAAGAGAGATGACCCTGCAGAGCCCAGGAAGGAGTGAAAGGTCAGGAGGAGTGTGCCTGGGAAGGGGTGAAGTTATAGGTGCTTGAATTAGTTTATTGGACACCATGTTTGTTCCTGAAGAGAGAAACTTTAAAGTGCCCTGGCCAGAAGGCTGAATCAGAAGAAGAATCTGGCACAGAGGCTATCATCAGGGAGGGCTAGATGAGGAATGTGATGTTATGCCATGCCCAGTCACGAGGGGGCAAGCCAGTGGTGCTTTGTTCTTTCCTGCTTACCTTCCTCACAGTGGTTTTGTGAGGCTCATGCTTAGTGTTTGTAAGGCACAATGAGATCTCCAAAAAGGAATGCCTACAGAAATATACAATACAGTATTATTCCAGCAGAATCACTGTTAGCCCTTGTCTAGTGCAGTAGCTGTTCAAATCATCTACAGCCATGAACCCTTCCTTCACTCTCTAGTAGTCAAGCAGGAAATCTTTAACTAATTCACTTAAACTAAAATGGTTTGGAGAGTGAACTTGTAACGGGCTTGCTGAAAGCCCTAGGGTTGGGTATAATGTTTTTTTCCCCTTTTTTACCTCTGTGCCATGGCACAGATCAGAGTTTAGTCTTTTCAGGACTTTGAGATAACTCTATATTAAAATATAGTTCTTTCTCTGATAAGAGATACAAAATCTCCAAAGGAAGATATTTACTACACACACACACACACACACACACACACACACACACACACACACACACACACACACACACACACACACACACACACACACACACACACACACACACACACACACACACACACACACACACACAGTTTAGTTATAATCCTTGAGACAAATGTGAATACTGTTGTTGCATGTGGTGCATGAACTGGATTGCAGAAAATTATAGGAATATCCATATTCCATCACACCCATCAGTAAAAATGGATGCATGTTCTTCGTCAGTTTCCATAGCTATTTGTATTATAATAAAAAACACATATGTCTGGCACTAACCTTCAGTTATCTCAGAACAGACTGAGGGAGAGCAAACTGTTATTGATGAGACTCTGTTCAGCTGATGTTTCTACCCATTGGGATATTGTGACACTCTATACCTCAAAGTAGCACCCTGGAACCCCCATATTCACCATGGTCATATTATATATTTTGTACAAAGTATGCCTTGTATCATTTTAAGTTTTGCTCTATTGAACATTAATATCCTGTTGAACTGTATGTGCTATCATTATATGTGAAGTTATGAAGTATTGCTGTATGTATTACTGAAATATGTTGAGAGATTGGGTACACGCACAACCAGCCTTTCAGTTACAAGAAAGGAGTAGCCATCAATAGCCAGACAAGCAATTAATGGCTCATCAACACACAATCCACTATCCCAGAGGCTCCTTAGAGAAGGCATGTATGCAATGGAAACTGCTTGACCAATAGGGACTGCCTGATCTCCCCTCCCCCATGTCCCAGCAAGGATCTAGAAAGAAGGTGTATAAAAAGAGACACTGACACCATCACTTGACCTCTCTCCTCCCTCCCCCTATCTTAACACCTGGAAGTGTGTCTGTAAGACAGACTTTGAACCGGGGAAGTTTGGTCCCAGGCTGGAAGGTAGTCCCAACCTGTGTATTGAGGAACTGTAACTTGCTCGTTCTGTTAGGGTGAGACACTATTTGATTCAACTCTTGCTTAGACTAAAAGTTTAGGATTTAGAATGAGTGTTTACTTTTTATTTTCTGACGGTAACGATCTCTGACCTTCATGCCTACCACTTACAATTGCTTAAAATCTATCTTTCTGTGGCTAATAAATCTGTTTTCTATCTTATCTAAAACAGTGTGTTTTGGTTCAAGTGCTTGGGAAATCTCAGCTCAGTTTACAAATGCTAGTGTGTGTCCAATCCACACTGAGGGAATAGTGAACTACTTCAGGAATTTGCATTGCCCAAGAGGAGCCTTGATCAGTGTAAGACGGCACAGTCCTGGGGGGTACGGCTGAAGCTGGGGGGAGTTGGTTAGAGCCTCTTTATTGTTGGTGCGTGAATGGTCTCCCAGCCAAAGCCATCCTTAGGGTATGGTGAATTGGGGCAACTGCCCCGGGGCCCGCGTTTTGTGCCAGGACTGTCTGGGAGGTGGGTGGCTGCTGCCAGGGTCCCGGCTTTGAGCCAGGACCAGCCAGGAAGAGGGCTCTGTGCCGGGGCCGGGCCGGCAGCTGCTGCCAGGGTCCCGGCTTTGCTCTGGGCCCCACACCCTCCTAGGGATGGCCCTGCTCCCAGCCATTCATGAAACTGAGTTGGGTGTGTTCCTGCCTGTGGATGTCTGTGTAAGTGCAATACCTGTCAGGGGTTTGTAGCTTGACATCAGCATCAGTGTGAGAGGCAGCCCAGGTTGGTGGGTTAGAAGGGCACAGTGGTCCCAAAGTCCAGGTTGAAGCCTGGGACCCCATCACAGATGTGATGCCAGAGAAGCCACTCACTGGATGAATGCAATTAGCACAAAAGCGTTTTCACATGCGGTAACATTTGTTAGGTGGTGATGAGCAATAGAGATGTAGCACTAGGGGTGTGTATTCTGCCATTTAGCAATAGTTTAAGCTGTAAGTCGATGTTCCTATGTTCTTTGGTCTCAATACGTCAGATTCTGATCTCAGTTACTTGGGATTTACACCAATTTAACTTCACTGATCCCAGTTAAACTGATGTGCATTCAGCGTGACTTTGTACTCTAGATATATACTTGTGTTATTGAGGTCAAAACCTGTCCTTGTGCATATTAAAGTGCCAGATTCTGATACACTCATATTGAGTTGTACCTTTTGAAATCGGTGGGGCTAATCATGGAAGGTTGGATCTGCATAGGCAACCTGACCTGCATAAGGGGCAGCATGTAGCTCCACTCCTCCAGGAGTAGGGTATGGACCGAACTGTGGCTTTGAGAGTCATAACTCAGTCCCTTCTGCACTTCCAGCTCTGGGGAGAAGTAAAATGCATCAGCTAGAGCTGGTCAAAAATGTTCTATATAAACTTTTAATACAAAATTGGGGTTTTGATTAATCAATCACTTTATGAAATGTCCGCTTTCTTTGGAAAACTTCTACTTTCAGGTTTTTGGCCTGAAACCTAAACATTTCTGCTGGAAAAAAACAAAAATGATTATTCAAAAATTCTACCACAATGTCTCCAGGGAATTATTGTTACAGTGCCTCATGCGCCTCTTCCCCTCTGTGTTGGGCTTCCCCACTGGAGTACATTTCCCATGTTGCACTGTGGCCATGGGCTTCCCATGTTGCTCTGGCCCTCCCAAAAAGGGAGGACGTGGTATAGCATGGGAGGTATAGGCCACTGAAAAGTAAAAAATTTTACACAGGGAACAAAGGTGCTTAGGTGCACTGCCTGGCTCTGCCTACATCTCCCACACCTCTGCAGGAGGGGAAATAGCAGCCCTTGCTCTGCTTTCCTTATCTCCACACAGGGTCTGGTGATGCAGGTGGCCCACATGGGTGAGGAAGGGGACATCTTCCATCCTTTTACACTTGCCTGTGTGAGTATGTCGCTGGGATCATGACCGAGTCTGGGGCTGCATTGCCAGATCTTGCAATTGAAGCAGGAGCACTGTGACTCTAGCCCCCGCTGGATCCTGTCTGATCCAGAAGTCTGACCCGTCACACTATTTTCAGCTGTGCCCAGGAGGAAACTCTTATCTGATTGACTTCCTTCTCCACTTCCCTGCCTCCTGGTGAAGAGCAGCCAACCAGAACTGCTGCAGGAGGCAGGCAGAAGTCTCTCTTCTTCCCCTCCCCCCCACCTTCAAGAGTCTAGAGGTGTTTTGGGTAGGGGTGGGGAAAGATGGAACAGCTGATACCATTTTCACATGGGGAGAGGGGAAGGAAGAGGGAGCAGAAAGAGACCAACAGCTCTCAGTGGCTCCTCTCTCTCCTGTGAAAAAGGAGCCTGTTCCTCCCCTCTCCATCCCTGGAACAACCAGGCCTGGGCAAAGGTGAGGGGTGAAGAGCTCCTGGATCTGGCCCCACTTGGGCCGGGAAGCTGCTGCAGTTGCTCCCCATCCCGAGAGCTCTGGGAGGTGGGACCCCTGGATGTACAGGAGGAGCAGAGATGGGGCTGTGTGTGTGTGTGTGGTGTGTGTGTGTGTGTGGTGGGGGGCATAGTTGATGTGGGAGTTGGGTGTGTGTGCATAATTTATTGCTAGGCTGGGGAATGATTGGAGGTGGAGGTGGGGGAAACAGAACTAACTTGAAATTTGTGGGCTGGAGGGGTGAAGCAGGAAGCTCTTCACCATCAGGCAGCTGTTTTATGGTATCACTTGATTTTTGGTGAGTCTTCCAGTGAATGCCAAAATCACCTTACTCTATACTTGGGAGAGATGGCAACATGTGCTGATCTGGGCAAGGGCAGTTTAAAGATCAAAAGACAGACCCAAAACACCATCTAATCTTAATTTAAAAAAGAATACAAGAGTTGTGGGGTCTGACTCATGTTCTTCTTGGCAAGGAGGAAGGGTTTGCAATCCTGCTGGAGTTAGATAGTACTGAAATTGAATAAGGATAACAGAATCTGGATCAAAGCTGTTACTATGATCCAGGCTCTGTCTTTCAGGCCATATGGAAATTAATGTTTTTGGGGCAAAAAAACCAACAACGAACTTTAGTCAAATGCTTTAAAAATGAATATAGCTGACAAGCTTAGTAAATCTTGTCTTTTTTTGTAACAAATTCCCCAAGCCTCTGGCATTACCAACTTCAGACCTGCTCAGCCAGCAAACTTTTCCAGCTCAATCCAGTTTCTACCTCCTCTGTTCCTCGGTCATGCACTTCACTAGGGAGAGAAGCTGAGGGCTGGATATTGGCTTTCCTACTCTGTATCTGAATTACCAGAGCTTAAAGGGACACTTTTCTGTGGCGATTCTGTGAGAGGAATCAGGAAACTTCACTAATCTGGCTTTGCTAAACTTCCTTGGGGTTCTGCTGAAGAGGCTGGGGTAGAGCCTTCCAAATCCTTGTATACTGGTTCTGTGAGAAAGGGAACACAGGGCCAGGCTTCCACATTGTTGTTCAGGCTCCAACTCACCTGGCTGCATGGTTTAATAGAGGTATGACACATAGTTGTGCTGGTAAGAGACTGCTCTTTATTTCCTGACCCCTTTCCTATAACATGAGTCAGGGTTACAAAAGATTATAACCTATCCACATGGCCAGGGCTGTCTCCACCAGCTATAGCTATATGGGAAGGGAGCAAGGGGAGAAGGAATCCTGTTGGAACTGTGGTGTCATTGCAAGGCAGAGAACTTCATAGTCTTAGTGGGCATGGGCCAGGAGACTTATGTTATGCTGCTTCAGTTGTCAAGATCTTCTGACACGATTTGTACCTGTTACAGAAAGCGTCTGATTTTAACATTTAGACTCATAGACTATAAGGTCAGAAGGGACCATTCTGATCATCTCGTCTGACCTCCTGCATGATGCAGGCCCCAGAACCTCACCCACTCACTCCTGTAATAAACCCCTCGCCTATGACTGAGTTACTGAAGTCCTCAAATCATGGTTTAAAGACTTCAAGGTACAGAGAATCCACCAGAAGTGACCTGTGCCCCATGCTGCAGAGGAAGGTGAAAACCCCCACCAGGGGCTCTGCCAATCTGCCCTACGGGAAAATTCCTTCACAACCCCAAATATGGTGATCAGCTAAACCCTGAGCATGTGGGCAAGACTCACCAGCCAGACACCCAGAAAGAATTCTCTGTAGTAACTCAAAACCCACCTCATCTAACACCCCATCACAGGCCATTGGGCATATTTACAGCTAGAAGTCAAAGATCAGTTAATTGCCAAATTAGGCTGTCCCATCATACTGTCCCCTCCATACATTTATCAAGCTCAGTCTTGAAGCCAGCTAGGTTTTTTGCCTCCACTGCTCCCCTTGGCCAGTTGTTCCAGAACTTCACTCCTCTGATGGTTAAAAACCTTTGTCTAATTTCCTGATGGCCAGTTTATATCCATTAGTTCTTGTGTCCACATTGGTGCTGAATTTAAATAACTCCTCTCCCTCCCTGGTATTTATCCCTGTGATGCATTTATAGAAAGCAGTCATATCTCCCTTCCACCTTCTTTTGGTTAGGCTAAACAAGCCAAGCTTGTACATATGCTGCGTTTAAAGCCGTACCCCCCTTTGCACTGTAATGAACAGAACTATGTGAAGAATGGGAAACATTTCGTGAATATTTTGGAGACCTTTTTAAAACAAAGTTTGCTTCTTCCACTTTCACACTGCTCTTTCATTTTCTTTTCGCAAACATGCCTGTGCGTGAAGTTTTTTGTTCTTAGGAATGTTTGTAGGGAGCACATTTTGGACCCAAAGCTGACACTTGTTTAATCAAGTACTGTGGTAGTTCTTGGGGGGCCCCTCCAATTGAGATGATCTTCTTGCGTTAATGAGAACTCAGTGCCTTTTACAGCATGTCAACAGACCTTAAGCAAGGCAGTTAGAGTGAAGCACATTTCACACCCCTCTAGAGCGCTTTGCCATGCTGTGGAGACCAGTCCTAATTGGGTAATGTAGTCCTGCTCTAAAAAGTACTAGAGCTACTCCAGGAGGGCATTCCAAATGCCATTTGCACATATGGCTACATTACAAAATATAATGTTAGAAAGGCTTTCCCACAACTTGTGAAAGTTAGGACTTCTGATATACACACTCCTCTCTTCCTTTGTTTCTCTTTAATAACTTTGGAATTTAAAAGAAATCAGCAAATGATTTTAAAAAGAAGCAAGGCCTTAACAAAGAATCTGTCACAGGACTTTTGTGTACTATAATATGGGTTTATTTCAAATCCAAGGGTAACATGGACATTTGTTCCCTTCCCTTCTACAATCACAAGCAAAGGGAACCATGGTGTCCAGAAGCTATGTTCAAGTTCTCTCTCAGCTACCATTGGTCCTGCATCCCTAGTTGCACAGAGCTCATTTCCTTTCTTGTGGTCCTGAGGTGGTAGCAGTGATGTATGTTAGTGGGGTGATGGTGCGGAGCATGTAACTGCATAGCCACTTCCCCTCAAGTTCTCCCCAGACTCTTCTCTGGCTGTAGAAAGGGGAGAGAGCACTTGGCTCCAGATGACTAGCTCTTGACCTAGTCTTTTGGTTAAACACCCAGTGACTTTTTTTTTTCTTTCTTTCTTTCTTTTCAGTTTTTCAATGGCTTGCACACTTCTTTTGGATGTTCTTTTGTAAAAACCTACTCACTGCCCTTCTAACATCCACCATAGTTATGAATACTGACAGACATCTCCCTAAACCAGCTTTGGTTGACTTAGACTTATAGTTAAGGTAACCATGGGCGCTTAATTTGGGGCAATAAATTCAGGACTTGACCAACACTTTTACCAGTATCAAATAAATTGTTTTGTTCAAGTGGAGATTTTTTGAGACACACAGACACGAGTGTTTCAATACCCATCCATCATCTCCCATTTGGTAAATGTAACTCTGAGGTTAGAGACTTCTGATCTGTCAAACATAGTGAACATCACTGATACCAAGACATTACAGTAATGGACATATTATAAATACATAAAACAGAGGGAGTCATTCATTTTATCCCATTTCCAAGTCACTCATTTCAAAGGACTGAAGATGTACTGGAGAATTTGGCATCCTACTATAAAACAGTTTCATTCGAAGTATTAAATATTTACTGATTGAATCTCTCTCCAGTGCCTGGTTTCTATTTGCATCTCTCTTCCTTTCTGCCACACCCTCCTCGCTGCTGCAGTTAGCGTACTGAAGATGGGGTTCTCAGCGTGTGGCCTAGGGGTAGATGGTGAAGTCATTAGACAGAGGGGTGAGCAACACTTTCTCTTACCCCAAGTTTCTCAGATGACTCATCACAAGCTGGGATCTGTCATTGCCATTGGGTTGCACTTCTTTAATAAAGATGAAGTAGCACTAACTACTTCTCTTTTCTACAAATTGAGTGTAAATTAACCTAGTGAGTTTAGCTCATTTACACCATCTGAGGCCTTGGTTCATCACGTTGCCAGGCTGGCTCCCAACTGAGACAAGTTTGGGCCCCTGCTACCAGGGCCAGATTTACACCTTACGCGCCCCCAGGCACAGCATCTTCAGCAGCCTGCCCCACCTACAGCTGACCTATGTGTTTTCCGTGCAGGCAGGTGGGTGATGGGGACAGAGGGGCTGGCCAGGCCAGGTCTATGCAGGGGAGGGGAGAGGGGCTAGGGTGACTAGCTTGACCAGCAGTGGCATACCGTGGGTCTCCAGTGCCCGAGGGCCAAGCCTGCATTTGCACCCCACCCACCCCTGCCTCAAACACCCCTGGTGCAGGGTGAGGGGGGTCCTGGCGCCACCCTCCAGCTGCCTCAGGGAGGGGGAGATATGTACCTGCAGGTGGGAGGGAGGTGGGAGGTGTAGGGGGGCAAATGCAGGCTTGGCTCCGCCGCTCCCACCACCTCCCCACACTTACCTGCCACGCAGCATCCATCTCTCCTGCTCCAGCCCCACAGACCAGCGCTGGCTTGGACGGGGGTGGCCTCACCCCCCTGGCCTGGGGGGAGGGACAGAGGGGCCCTTCATGATGCAGGAACAGCCACCCTTCAGCCTCCTATGCCCTTCACCTGATGGGAGGGGCCAGCCTGGCATGCTGCACTTACCTGCCATTCCAGTCCCACAGCTCTGGCACCAGCTGGCCCTCTCCGCCCGCCCTCAATACATTACTGTTGACCAGCTCCTGGCAGGGGGATATGGTCATGCCTGGGTTCCAGCTTTTGGCCTGGCTGGGGGGCGGGGCTTGGGGGAAGAGGCGGAGCAGACCCGTAGGGTGCTAGGAGAGGAGGAGGAACAGGGGGCAGGACCAGAGTTCCAGTGCTCTTGCAGGGCCCTCAAATTAGCCAGGGCCCTTGGGCACGAGCATGGTTGGCCTGTGCGGTAATCCCCCGCTGTTTAGGCGCCCCTGCTATGCTGGTGTCCCTAATCATGTGCCTACTGTGTCTAATTGGAGATCGGCCCTGCCTGCTACTCTTAGTGGTGGAAGCTTAGAAATTCATGCTGCTGCACAGCACTTTGCCTTCTGTGTATAGCTTGAGAATAAAAGCATTTTATTATCTTATCTCCATCATTTAAACAAATGCAGTGCACTTCTCCAGACAGGTTCCATGGCGCCAGTTTATCAACATTAATGTAATAATAACCCTTTATCCTCTGGATCTAACTTCTCCTTTAAAATCAATCACTGACTCATTCAAGTTCTGTATATAATGGAATTTACATGCTACCATACTAGATGTACTGTCCTGCTCATTTGATCCCATTCCGTTATGTTTCACTGCTTTGTTTTATTTTTCTCATGACGCCATCTTGCCATTTTAGTTTATTTTTAAATATCCAGTGTGAGGAGCCGGGGTGATTGGCTTAATGGATCCAGGCAGTTTTATACATTCAAATGAGTCTAACTCAGAAGCACTAACTCAAATGAAGGGGGCAGTTGCAGCAATCTAGCTTTAGTGAATAATGACCTGAATGATTTGGCACCAACAGATCTTTGCTTTCACAGATGTCTCAGGAAACCAGCAGCTCACATAGAGACAAGGGCCTGATTTTTATCTCTAAAGAGGCTGGATCCTCCAGAACACAGATGAGGGAGACTTTGAAAAAACTTACAAGGAAGGTGCCAGAAGATTGTTGGGGTTTGCAAGAAAAGGAAAGCAAAGTCCCCCTTTCAGAATAGATTTTTAACTTTGTATTTTCAAAGATCCAGTAACCTCTTGCATTTATCACATTTGTAAGATTGATTCTCTAAAAGTGATATTAAGAATGCACTGTCTGGCCTTGTGACTATCATTTGATTATAAATCCAGACATGAGGACATTATCTGTGCTGTGGGGCTCGTAGAAACATGACAGATCTTCCCTCCAGTGAATTTATGGAGCTCTGACTTTCTTGGAGGCTGGCAGCACGTTGCACATGCTGCTGTGAGACAGAGATGGAATGCTAACTGTGAGAATGGAAGACCTGTTATTCATCTCTGCTGAGTCAAAAATTCAAATCAAAAGGCTTTTGCTGAGAAAATCACATTTAATTAGTAGAGAATAAAATGAATGTGCTGAATAAAATAAGACCAGAGCTATTGCAGAAAGAAAATTGGATTAATCAGTCTGGGAACTGTATGAATGATTATTATTAATAAGAGTACTGAGCACTTACATAGCACTTTTTGGGCAAAGTTCATCCCCAGTGTAAGCTTACACTCACATTGGCTTCAGTGCAACATACACTGAAACCATCAAAATTGATGCAAAATGGTTATTCATAATAATAATGAGTCGCTTCTAATGTATATTATTTAAATTACAGCTTTCATAGATTCTAAGGCCAGAAGGGATGATTGTAATCATCTAGTATAAACTCTGGTATAGCACAGGCAATAAAACTTCCCAAACATAATTCCTAGAGCATATCTTTTAGAAAAACAACTAATCTTGATTTAAAAATGGTCAATGATGGAGAATCCATGATGACCCTTGGTAAATTGTTCGAATGATTAATTACTCTCACTATTAAAAATTATGCATTATTTCCAGTCTGAATTTGTCTAGCTTCAACATCCAGCCACTGGATCATGTTACATCTTTCTCTGCTAGACAAAGAGCCCATTATTAAATATTTGCTCCCTGTGTAGGTACTTATGGACTGTGGTCGTCACCTATAACCTTCTCTTTGTTAAGCTAAATTGATTTAACTCCTTGGGTCTATCATTATAACGCATGTTTTCTAATCCTTTAATCATTCTCGTGGCTTTTCTCTGAACCCTCTACAATTTATCAACATCAAGCACAAGGACGCTTCAGCCAGGATCAGGTTCCTGTCTCCTGCAGCTATTTCCCCTCCTTCTCTCCATCTTCTGGGACCACAAATCATGATTACCTGAGTGAGCATGGGAGACACACTACTCATTTAGGTAATCAGGATTTTCAGTTAATTGAAATTTGGATAAACAGACTCACCTGTACAGTACATGATGGTAAACAGAGGGAAAATAAACTGAAGTGCACCCCAAATGTGTTCCTGATTAGAATAGCATTCTGTTTGTCTGGTTTGGAATGGCAATGTACCATCTTTGGCACGTGTATCATAGGCTGCCAGTCTCTGCTGGCTGGGCAAAGTAGTGGTGCTCTCTTCATGCTGTTTGCTTCCTTGCCATGAGTCTGTTGAAAACAGCTGCATCATAAAAACGACACTCTGTGCTCTCACAGGAAAAAAACACAACATTGATACAGAAAACAGAGATCTCTGAAAAAAAGAATGGCTGCATAAATTCTTGTTCATTCTACAAATGTAGCTGAAGCAAAGAAAATGTGCCGGTTGTGCAATGAATGTGTTTCTGTCATAAAGGGTTAGAAGCTGAGATGCCACTTTCAGACGAACCACCCAACTTTCAGCAACAATTATCCTTTTAACTTTCACACAAGGTGATCAAAGGCTGACTCCCTGATTACATCTTACAGTTATAAGAAGATTCACATGAGTGCTGCATCACAACAGGAGAAGGCTATAGCATTTTCTTTACAAGTGGTGTGGACTTTGACCCGAAAGAAGTCCGTTGATTCTCAGACCATCAAGGAGCGTATGCTGGCTATTCTTCAGGAAATGGTAGCTGATGAGAAGACAAAAGCAGGCATCATGAACACTGTCAAGCAAGTTCCCCTGTCTGACATGACCACAATGTGCTGTGTCCAGCCCTGGTGCTGAGTTTGTGTAGCTGGTTGTTGATGAATCAACAGACAATAAGGACATAGCACAACTGTGTTTGTACATGAGATACTTTGATGGCCAAATCTTCCAAGAGGCACTCTTGAATATGATGCCTCTGGAAACGTACTTCACTGGAGACATCGTATTTGAGAAAGCCAGTGCAGTGTTAGAGAAACATAGACTCTCGCTAAGCAAGACTTGCTTTCCAGTAATGGATGGAACATCTTAAATACCGGGCAAGTGAGAAGGCCTTGTGGCATTCCAGGCAGAAGTAGCACCACTAGTGAAAATGCTGCACTACATTATACTCCAAAGTGTGCTGCATGCCAAGTTGAGCGGGGAGCTGAAAGATGTGATGGAGACTGGTGAAAATAATCTATTTCATCAGAGCCATTTCAAGTCTGCAGTACAGACTATTTTATGAGCTGAGTGCTGAGTCCTCTGCAAACATCGAAGATCATCTTCTCCTCAGTGATGTTTGCTGCCTTAGGAAGGATACACTGCTGGCACACGTCTGCTAGTCCAGGACTCAAGTTGTTGAGTTCCTTTAGCATAGCACTCACAAGAAGGCAGCTGAATTTCTGGCTCTTCTAAAAGATACTTAATTAATGGCCAAAGTAGCATTTTGTTGTGACTTATTTGGCCACCTGAATACCTTGAATGAGCAGCTGCAAGGCTGGAAGAAGAAAATCAGTGACCTTGTCAAGAAGCTAGAAGCTTTTCAGAGGAAGCTGTATGTATTTCTCTCTGATTTGGGCTCTGGGAAGCTTTTGCATGTAGCTTAACTCCTCAACCACTGATCAGCACTAGAGGGAAATGATTTGAGCAGTTACATCATGACAAACTTCCTTCAACAGCTAAGGGATAACTTCAGCATCTGATCTGGAGATTTTTTGCATGCCAAAGGATGTAATTGGTTTCATAGGTGATCCTTTCTCCATACTACATGAGGGTGGCTTTGTATTTCACGTGAGGTCCTCCCCATAAGAAAGAAGGGTGTTCTGCAGCTAGAACTAGTTGACTTACAGACCTCTGATGTGCTGAAGACTGAATTCAAGAACTCTGAAATCATGACATTACGTGGACATTGAAAAGTATCAGAACCTCAAGAAACTCTCCCTCTGGTGCTTGGAATGTTCAAATCAATGTATACATGCGAATCCCAATTTGTAGTTATGAAAGTTATGTAGAATGATGCCGACAAACAAGCCTCTGGAGAGCTGCCTTTGTATAGCTGTCACTTCAGTGAAGCTGGATTTTAACAAACTAGCACAGAGCAAAGAGTGCCACTTTGCACACTAATAATGAGGTAAATAATATTACAGAAAAGGACTTCCTTTAAATTAGCTGCTACTGCTCTAGTAAATTATGTGGGCAACTAAGCTTGTATTTCATATCTTAAATGTCAGAGAACTCTTTATTCAGGCACAAAATTCAGTAAAACAAAAAAAGTTCAATAAAAGGAAACAAAAATCATGTGGTGATGAGGGTTTACGTGTCAGAGAGATTGGAAAAGACACAGCAGTAAGGGAGAGTGCAGAAATGAAAGTATCGAACATTTCCACTTCATCTGGGGACAGAATTTCAACACCCCAAAGCAGTCTGTCAGCATGGTCAGTGACTGAAAGAAATTTCACTGTGAAACTGCAGCTAAAAATATCAATTCCCTTTATCCAAATGCCCAGTTATCTGAGGGTATCTTTTGTCCCACAGGCATTTAGATAAATGGACTTCACCTGTATTTTAATTCAGAAACTTTTCATGTACATTTAAACACATTGGAGCTAAACCATTGATACATTCCAACTCACAGTGGTACACTTTTAATTGGATGGTTATGCAACATAAAGTGATCAGTAATTGACATATTTTCACTAGAAAGCAAAGATGTGAAGAGCCCTTTGACTCTTGAGAATGCCCTTTGGCCAACTATGATTTTCCCTTATCCACCCCACCAGAAAATGTAGTTGAATACCACTATGCATTCAGAAGTCTAAAGTGTCATGTTTTCATCTGCTCAGTTTCCATAGATAAAGGCGTATCTCTCCCGCACATACTGAATTCAGAAGACACTGACAGATTATAGCTATCAGAATGGATGAGTTTGCTTTTTAGGTATCCCAGTTCATTCTTGTCTATGGCATGTGGCCAGTCAGCTTGAACAGAGGATACACTATGTTGCTTTTCAGGCAGATAGGTTCAAAGTATTCTGCATGATTTGACAAATTGCTCAAAAAATGGTTTGGAAAGAAGAGTCCTACAGCTATAGGAAACTTTGATCACTCAAAAATAAAATGGATTTTTCACTGTACTGATTTTTTTAAAACAAGTCTGTTTGTGAAATTTATATTTCCATGTTCATTTATAAGTACTCAGTTTAGCTTACAGAAAGGATGGTCTTGAGGTTAAAGAACTGGACTAGGATTCTGGATTCAACTCCCAGCTGTAGTGTAGACTGCTTGTGTGACCTTGAACAAATCATAAAGACCTTGCCTATCTGGGAAAGGTGTCCCTCCCACCCCCCATTTTAGTTTTTTCAAGATAGACTGCCTTTTGTCTATGCATACAAGTTCTATTTTTGAATTACCTGGCATTCTACCTTGCATTAATTAATCTGCTTTTGAAGTGAAATAATTCTGGAATGTGTTTTTTCGTTATAAGGTTTGTGTGGTTGCATCTGTATTTTGGATTAACTATTTTTCTTCTAGCAGTCATCCACTACTATCCCACACTGCATTTCTTCACACCTGGATCGGTCACGTTAACATTGGAGATCCTTCCAAGCCGATCTACCAGGCTTTGCAGCATCCTGGAGAAATACCCCTTTCTGTCCATGAACTGTGAGGCCTGGTATGGGGGGCAAAGAATAATCACATGGATCTCATTAATGGCCCCTATACAATCTGGGAACCCCAGCTATGCAAATCCATAAATTATCTACTGTGCATTACCAGCCTTTATGATTTGGCCCAGAAGCACCCTCTCAATAGAAGTTCAGATGTCCATGACAACAGCCTTGTCAGTTGGTCTAACAACATCAAAATGCCATTGGGGATGGTGAACTTCCAGATGTGATGGCCACTTGCTTTTTCATGCTGAGGGGAACTCTCATGTTGATGTTCCACCACAGCAGTTCCAGGGTGAGCTCTGCACAGATGTCTAGGAAAGATGCCTTATGCTTCCTGAAGTTCTGTTGCCACTGCTAATCACCACAGATCTGCCTCATTATCCTGCCCCACCAGTCGGTGCTAGTTGGCCAAGCCCAGAAGCGGCTTTTCACTCAGTGAAGCGACTCCAGGAAAATGTCCTGTGGCAGTGACTGCTTGATTTCCGCCTCCTCCTCTCCTCGTATCACTATGGAATTGATGTGGCTGTCTCCTAACCCATCCAAAGCCATAACCACCAACACATGTGGAGCATCCTGTTTATATTAATGGCTATCAGAATTGTGGCACCCAGCAATGTTTCCTCCATGTTGGCTGAGAGCAGTTTGAAAGTGGCATTGGGCTTGCTAAAACCAAATGAATTATGGGATGCCAGGATAGGAATTATGGGAGTTTGTTAGTTTGATTCCAAGTCCCAGAATTCTGGTAGGTTCCAGTAGGCATCCCATAATGCGCCTCAAGAAAAATCCCAGAATACATAGAGCCTAGCGGTGTAACACTTCGTCATGCGCTATATGCCCAGAATCCTGTATTATTTCAAAAAAATGCAATGCTGGCTGGATGCTGTGGTTCACAAGGGAAGCATGTTAAGCCGGCATAAACCAAAGTTGTGCGCATGCATTCTTTCAGCACAATTATTCTGCTTTAGTTATAGGGGAAAAATGTATTCTGAAAAATGTTCCTCTGTCTGTACTGTACCTAAGTACCCCAACTGTAAAAGAGGCATAATAGTGCTTCCAGTCTCTCACCCTTTGTCTCCTTAGATTTAGAACTCTGTGGGGCAGGAACTTTCTCTTCTTATGTGTATATACAATGGCTAGCACAGTGGGACCCTGTTCTTTGAGCATCCAGGTGTACTGTAATACAAATAAATGGGATTATGGCACAAGAAATCATTATAATAAATCGAATCTATTTTGCAAAGCAAATGGTGGAAGTCAAACATCACCCCACATGTATGATGGATTTGTTTATAATTTCTGAAGTAAATAGTTGAAGGATTTTGGTGAAGAATTAGAAATTTTTAAAAGCATGGCTTTACTTTGAAAGGTGACACTGTAAAATGGCTCCATCTTATTCCACAGATATGTGTGTGTGCATTCATAATCACTAAAGTCAATAAAATAAATCTCTACTGTTTCCTACCGCTTTTAGTTTAGCGGAGCCAACAGATATGAGATTTATATATGATGTATATATCCTCTCATGTATCAGCTATAGAATTGTTTACTAACTTCCAGTCAGTTTCACCTGGATAGACCCATTGACTGCATTGAGTTCACAAAGGTCATAATCTGAAGACAATGGGGTTGCAAAAGTGTAACTGAAAACCTACTTTGGCCCCCAGAATCTGTATTAAAGCTGATGTGTGAGAAGAAGAAAAGAACAGAGAGACCAATTCTGCAATTTGTTTCTCAAAGGTAAACTCCTGCACCAATGTAGAACCTCATTCATTTAAATTTTGCACAATCTGGGCAATTCTGTCAGAATTCAGATTGGATTTGCCAGGCTGGCAGCTAGAAAAAAAAATCTTGTGAATAAATTTGTATGGAATTAGTAGTAGACAAACATGGAGCCCTGAAAAGCGGTTTTTACACAATGACTTTTCAAAGTAGAACCAAATGATAGAAGATTCTATTATAGTAATTACGGACATGAGAAGTGACTTGCTTTGAAAGATGATTTGAGGCAATATAAATGATATATTATATTTTCTATATTGTGCTGGTCTGCTTTAGTGATTTGGGGCATGGGAAGTGGCTTGCTTTGAAAGATGATTTGAGGCAATATAAATTATATTTTATATATTGTGGAATTTTAGAAATACTTGCCTCCCACCCCTAAGAATCTGTGTAGAGCTACAAGGGGGTGTGGAATTTCTGCAGGATGAGGGTGTATATATAGCTAATATTATGCCTAATATTATGTTTAAATATCAGAGACAGGGATTGTAATTGTATATAGTTGCTGCACAGTGGGGCAAGGAGAGGGGAGGGGTCTTTTGAGTCCAGCCCACTCTTGCGCACATCTGGAGCCCATGGCACAAACTGGCCCTTGGTTCTGAGGATTCCTCAAGATGAAAGATGCTATATACATGTAAGATTAATATTATTGGTTAGGTTGTACACTGCTTAATTTTTAAATCTGTTTGCTTTATTTCAAGCCCACTGATGCACTGAGTTAAGGGGTCTGCTGCTCAGAGCAGTTGTCTATAAAACCCAGAACAGGGGGGCAGGTAATGAGTAGATGTGCACTGCTGTGCATACTGGACCACTGCTGGCATTTCCTTGTGTCAAGATTCAGGGACAGGGAAGAAAAATAGTTTTAAAATATACATTCACTGTCTTCTATCGTAGCCTATGCACCAAAAACTTTACAAGCAGGGAGAAGACAGCAGTAATAAATCTTTTAGCATCAGTGGCAATCGCTATGGATAAATACTTTCAAAAGGATTAGGTAAAAAACAGTTTATTACACTCCTTGCTTTAGTCATTCAGTGAAAAACACAAATGTTACTGTTGTTTTAGTAATAAGATAAATGGTGTTGCAGTTGGATTTCCTGGTTGTGTTCGCATTTCCACTTGCTGTTTGAATTTGGACAAGCCGCTAACCTTAGTGCCTTAATCTTATCCATTTAAAAAATGAGGTTACTTTTAGTTGTGTAAGATTTCATTTGTGTTGGCAGTCCACTTTGAGATAATTAGACACAAGTTGCTGTGGATATAATTTTATATTGCACATATATATTACATAAAAAAGCTCCTACATTTAATGAATGTTAAGGATGCCAAGCACTCAAAAATTAGGAAATACCAGAATTAAGGTTGCCTGTGCAAACTTAATTTGCCCCCTTGTGCATTCTGACACAGGTTTTAATTACATGATTGGGCATTGTTTTTTCAGTAGGATATTTCCTACATTTTAAATACAACCTTAACATTCTTTTAACTTCGTTTTTTAATGTAATTTCCAGATGCCTTAATTCTTTTAAACTTTAAAAATTGAAAAACAAAACCACGTTGACCCCTCCATAAGGGTCAATAGCAGAGTTTAGACCAGGGGTAGTCAGTCAATAGGTGGACTGCGGGCCAAATCCAGATCGCCAGATGCTTTTGAATGGACCATGAAATCTTTTTTTGTTTAGTTATTAATATCATTATTGTTACTGTGGTGTGAAAAATATTTCTCTGGAGTCTGGACCTCGACTATAATTTGACCAAGAAATTTGGACCTTGACAAAAAATAATTGACTACCCCTGGTTTAGACCTTAAGATCCACAGCACATTCTTTTACCATTTGAGCTAATCTTGCTTCATCTTTTGTCCCTCCCCCCTCACTTGTATTTCCGCTGCATTTATGTCAAACTGCTTCTTCCTTCTCCTTCATGCTGCCTCGGAGCACTGAGAGGAAAGGTGAAACTGTCTCCCTGCTTTCAGTTCCGTGCCCTGTACCTCAGCTGCCACCAGTAGCAAAAAAAATCCTGGGCAAGCCCTGGGGTTCTGGACTGGTGCATGATCCATCACTCTGTGATGATGGTGCATGGGCAGTCTGGTCTCAGGTAGGAGTTGTGCGGGGATGGACTATGCTCATTTCAGATGGAATCTTCAAAGAACTTTGCTGCCAAATTCCTACAAGTGTCTACTTAGCATGTGCAAACTGCAATGTTTCAGGGGTTTATAATGTGGCCAGATTTGCGCATTTTTTCCCAGAGCAGCAAAAAATATATCTCTGACACCAGGGTGCCCTGCCTGCCAAATTTCAAGTCCCTTCTCCAAAGCATGGAGATTTTACAGCTTTTCAATGAAATGGTTGTAAGAATTTTTTTAACATGGACAAAGCAATGTATTTTCCCCTAATCTCATTCTCAGAAATGACTGTATCATTTTAGCAAAAGCTTTACAAAAACAAACAGCGTGAGGCAGACACTTAGCATGGAAAATTTCAACATGAACAGTTTAAATTTGGCAAAGTAATAAGCAACTGACAGCAGAGTCTTATAATAGATCGTGTTGGGCAACATTAACTATAGGCGACGCTACCAACACCACCAATTATTTATATTTTAGTGTCTTGATCATTCTTCTTAACTTGGTCCAGGATAATAACTCTTAGAGCAAAATGGGTGTGAGTATTGTACAGCCTTGAAAGTTTTTGCATGTACATTTTCTGCTGGGGAAATTCCCAGTTAGCGAGATCTGCTGGGTTGACAGCCTGTTTTGCATCAGTGGAATGACTCAAAGGGAATATAACCAACTCAAGAATTGGGCCTTAAGAATCCAAGCTGCTGTCATCAGCCTTAGCTCCAAATTACTTTAACCTTAGCCAAAAGTTGAGTCCATCAAAAGAGGACTTGACCAGCCAACCAACCAACCAGTCAGTAGGTTAACGTGACCTTCTGCTCCCAGTACCATTGTGTTGCGGAAGAAACAAATAATTTTTCTTCAGCTAAATTCAGAGGTCCCAGTCAATACTATATTTTAAGAAAATAAGGAGTCAAACCCTCATGGCTTTAAATTCTCTGTCAAGTTATTGATTTTGTTATTGAACATGATGCTTTGCTAAAGCTTGAATAGGCAAAAACTTCCACACTCATTAAGGAAGTTTTACATGCAGAGTTTTTTCATTGACAGTGCCAGCTGATCAGTAATTGATGTGCTTATTTGAAATACTGACTCTCTTATCCACCTTGCCAGTAACATGGCGTGTTGTGTGTTGCTGGATTTCTTTTAGTGTTTTTGTGCAGACGTTATCGTGCAAGCCGCTGACATCTTTGTTGTTCTGAGGACAATTTAAGGCTTGAATTCAGCAGCTCGTATGTTGAATTACTCATGCAAGTAATCCCATTGAAGTGTTGCTCAATATGACTGAGGTTTGCAGAAAGGAATGGTGGTCTTTTGGCTAAAGCTCTGGACTAGGACTTTAGAGTTCTGGGTTTAATCCTGGCTGAATTACAGACTGCCTGTGTGACCTTAAGCAAGTCACTTAATCTCTGTGCCTCAATTTCCCATCTGTAAAATGAGAATGCTCATGTCTCCTCTCCTCCATGTTTTCTTTGTTTATGTCTATTTAGACTGTAAGCTCTTCAGGGCAGGGACTTTCTCCTGCTATGTGTATGAAGAGTGCAATGGAGCTTTGATCTCCTTTCTTAGGTGCTTTGGTAACATATATAATAACAGGAAGAAGAATCAGGCCTTTAAGGAGCTGCTGCAAGTCCTTTCCTTTTTGTTTCCTAAATGCTGGCCTTTCATCCATCATTAGAAGTGGTGTAACAGATGGGCTGTCCAGGTGCATTTGTATTTTAGCCTCCCTCTGAAGAGAAGATACTAGCCCTTGAAGTATTCTATTAAGCAGATGACTACAAATGAGGTGTGAATCCACTAATCAGAATATACACTTCACTCTGCCATTTGCATTTTTTTTCCCAGGAGGCATTGATTAAGTGAGGGCTTTTCTAGGATTTTAAACATTGGGATTTTTATTTGGCCTGCTAAGGCTGTCAGGTCTAGTTTGCTGCTGAAATAGTTCATGCTTTGATACCGGACAATGCATGAATGCTTAAATTGCTTGAAATGTCTAATTGAATTATCCTCAAATTACAAATCCAAATGGGAAAGGCTGTCTCTAGTTTACAGACTCATTCATTTGGACATGTGTGCCATGCTGCTGCTTTTCTTTTCACTCTCTTTTCCCTTCTGACAATGTTTGTGTTAAATGAAACCTTAAATACTGAAAGCATTTCTGAGTGGGAAGGAGGGGGGAAAGTGACGATGAACTTCTACCATTTAAAGGGAAATGCACTCACATTTCCACTTGAAGACTTATTACCAGGCACAAAACCTAGTTCATTATACTTATAGCAGGTAATGAAAAAGCAAACCAGTCAGCTCCTTTTTACAATTAACTTTCCTTACTCTAGACAGGTCACGGACAATATATTACATATGCAGACATTCATAGTATCCCTTATCCTGTCCCACTAAAAGCTTGTAGATTAAAGAAACTAGAGATCAGAAAGAAAGTGTGACATATGTCAGTCATAATAGAACTGGTATATTCTAGCATTACCATTCATACACAATAGTAGAAGCTAAGACTCTGTCAGAGTTTCCATTATAAATTGCTAATCGAGAGGGAAATGTCTCCATAAATCATAGATATGAGTAGAGCCCTGCAAATCTGCAGATATCCACAAACCTGGTCTGCGGATGTGGATATTCACGGACCATGTTTGCGGATCGGATGCAGATACAAATTTTGTATCTGCACAAGGCTCTAGATATGAGTATGGCCCAGTGCCTTCTGCAACCTGACAAGCTTATCAGGGCTGCACTATATGGAGTTCTCACTAGAAACTTTTGTGAGTATAATAATGTTGGTCGGGGTGATATTTGTTTATTGACAAAAGCCTTAGTATAAACCCAGTTATACCTACAAAATGCTTTTGCTGAGATAGCTTATTTCAGACAGGGAACTGATATAAGCTATACCATCAAAAGCACATTTTTGCTGTCAGAAGCTGCGTCTAAACTAGGAGGTTTGCCAGTATAGCTATATCACCAAACCTTTTCTAGTGTAGACTAGACCTATGATGCGTTTCCTCCAGTGCTATGTCTTTCACAAACACATTGCCTCCCTCCCATATCTTTGTGTGCTGCAGGCCCTCTCCGTTACACGCCCTTTGGCTCCCCAGAGCCATAGTTTAGCTCTTTGTGTAAGAAGCGCCTGCCAGAGTTAACAGTGGTATCGGAATCAGTCAACAGAAAAAGGCTGAGGGGTAGGTACCCTGGCATCTTCTCTCCTGAGGCTGAGGTCTTGTTTACACTAGAAAGGTAAATCGACCTGTGTTAGGAATTACTGTAGTGGTGCACGTCCATACTACCCTCCTTGGGTGGGTGGTATGCGTCCTCACCAGGAGCACTTCCACCGACCTAGTAGGGGCAGTGTGGGGATCTGAGAGACTGATCCTACACCTCACCGCTCTCTCAGCTCAACTGGCAGCTCCCTGCTGGGAGCCCAGCTGCTCCATGAGCTTCCAGGCTCCTGGCAGGCTGCCCTCCTCCCCCACTCACTGTTCAGTGGCATGAGCCAGTGTAGACCAGCTCTGATGTGGTACCAGCAGAGAATTCTCAGCCTCCACATAAAGATGTGTTCATTTTCACATGATGGCTGGGCAGCATCACAAAACCAGACTCATATTACATTAGCAAGAATGAGAGCATGAGTCCAACTTGTAACACTAAAAAGAATCATTAACCTGTATTTCAACCTGTGCTGAGGTCCAGGATGGGAACTTGACATGGTGCTTTCTAAAGAGATGGGAGAGGTTTTTAAATCTATGATAATGAATGTTACTGTTTAAATGTGACCCAGAATAAAAAGTTTGTAACACACTAGGATTTTTAATACTTAGTATTTGTCTTGAATACCGACAAAGTTAATTAGATTTGGGTCACTTTTAAGGGTAGCTGTTGTATTAGTTTGAAATTAGATAACCATTTTTGTGCCATAAAAATTGTTAAATGCATAATAGTCATAGAAAGATTATTAAGATGCCAGATAGGATGCTTGTTAAATAAAAGACCAAATTAGGGGAGAATATTTTTGGTATTCAGAACATATGAATTCTAGCAATTTATTAATACCATATCATTATTTTTTCTGAGAGAATGAGCCATGTCATTTCTAAGTGCAACCACTTTAAAGCATCTGTCAGACACAGAAGAAATTGTAGTTTAAAAAGTAATGGTACTGGACATCTTCCGTTAAAATGCTAGGGTCCTCAGCAGAACTTGTCTCCAAATGAACCCACTGAAATGCACTCGATCATTATTATGCAGAGAGAACCAAAATCACATCATACAATGCAACTCCATCCATTATAAATCTCTCTCTCTCTCTCTCTCAAAAAACATTAAAACCCAGTAACCTAGTTACTCCATTGGTATCACACAGAAGGCTTGGTTCCCAGTGATGGGCCTATAGAGACAAGTTCTTTAACACCCTCTTGGATGGGGCCACCACCCTTGTAGAAGAAACTTTTAAATGTATAGCTTATTTCTTTTAACAATTATATAGTAACATTTTATAAATTGATACACTTACTTTGACAGCATAATGGCTTTTAGCAGATTATTAGATTTCATTAGATATTTTATATGGCATGCTTAGTATGAACTATTACAACCAACGAGAAATGATGACTATGGGTTTTACACTGTGCTGCTTTGGGGAACAGTGTGTCACATTAGTCTACTAGTAATTTTATTAGAAGCCTTAAATTTTCACTCCTTTGGTCAAATGACCATTTCACTCGCACATTTGACCAAATCATTAAAATGTCTAGACAATTGATCAAATGAGTGAAAATTATGGATTGACTTTTTCAAATATGCTAATTAATAAATAATGTATTTCTGTGACTAAATGATAAGTTATAACTCTTATGTAGTTTTGCCATACCTTTTTAGTGACTGTTCTCTGGAACCACCACATATTCACAGCAAAGGCTCCTCTTCAATATTACAGCATCAATGTTTCTTCTTTACCAAGACTGGTGCTGACAACATACCAGATATCTTTTCTTTTCCTCTGGAAGCTGCAGTGGGGGCTCTCCTGTGGCCACATCTTCATTCCTTTTGACTGCAGAGGCTTCTGACACAGATGTGTATCTTCTTCACAATACAGGTCACTCCCTTTCTCCCCTGAGCAGAGAAGAAAGGGTAGGTGCCAGTCCTTCAATCTGCTTTCAGTGCAATGCTTCACATTTCACACTTCCCACATGCTTATCCCAGAAAAAGGATTATTTTTCATATTATTGACAAATTTAAATGTGCTAGCAGCATGTAAGATACTAAATCTGTTTGGGAGTACAACCTGCTGTCAAGGACAGTGTCTTAGTGAAAACTAGGAGTGACTGTACTCATTCACAAGGGGTTTCTATTTGATACTCTTATTGTCAGTTGCTCAATTTGTTTTCCTTCTTTTTCTTTTCTCCTGTTTTCAGTCAAGCTTAACTCTGCATTTCCTGACTTTAGTTTTTCTCAAACTAGCATGTAACTTCAGCCCCTTCATCCTTGAATTTTAATTTAAAAACCTGGGAAGGAGAAGTAATCAATTGGAGTGCAACAACAAGGTAAAGAAACCTAGAACAGCTGGGTAGAGTGGGGGAAGAGTTGCAGGGTGATAAGGTACAAGGCAAAATAACAGGGACAGAGACATGGAGAGAGGAGATTGATGGTCTAGGTAATGTGCAAGGAGAAACAAGAAAAGTGGGTGGCAGGGAAATTTGCATGATCAAAGAGGCATGCCATGATCAAACAGTTAATTCAGTTTTATGCCTGGAATATTCATTTTTAATAGATCTGGGGCAAAAACCCATCCACATTGAAGTCAATGGGAATTTTGCCTTTAATTTCACAAGGGATGGGATTTCACCTCATCTCTACAAGTGACTTGACACTCTCTGAATGATGTTTGGCCCTATTGAGGTAAATGGCGAAACTCCAATTGACTTCAAGAGGACCACTATTTTACCCTGTGGCGTTAACCTGAGGTAGCAGCTGGAGATATGCTATCCACAAAGAAAGGAAAGAAAATGTAATCAAGCAGGGACCAAGAACAAGATTTTCAGCAAAAATAACTAAAAGGCTAGAGAAAAATCACAAAATGGTTGCTGGTAGAGATAGAAAACTTTGTTGTGTCCATCCTTGTCATGTCCAAAAGTCAAGAGGCCCCACAACATCTTCTTGGAGTTATTTTAAATGGTAGCAATGTATTGGTTCCATCCAGAATACTGGAAAGGAACTTTTTCCAGCAACCAGTTGACTCAGAAGGTCTTGAATGAAAATTATGTTAATCCTGTGAAGACTCTATTTTTGAGAGAGAGAGTTGAAGGTGAATCTTCCTCCAGTGAGAGGTTTCAGTCACTGTAACTGCTCAGGAAGTCGTGAAAAATTCAACAACAACAAAAAATTACAGCCAGATCCACTTGTTCAATTTTATATAATCCCAAAACTTCAAATCTCTGTGATTTGGTATTACTTTATGCTTACTGTATTTACTGGAACAACTGCAACTCAAGAGATGTTCACTGTTACATGGCAACTTCTTTTTGAAATATTTACAGCAGGTTTTGCACTTCCTGGTCACTTCTTGAGCAGTTACATTGTCAAGACCTCAGTTTTTACTCCTGGACCACTCAGGCAAATTCCCATGTGTCATTTTTTATTGAACATGTTAGAAATATTGAAAAATATAAAACACGGTTTCACTACATAGCTGATAAAAAACCAAAAAGAATCAATGTTCAACAGTTTGTTACTTTAACTGGAGTTACCAAACAGTTCAGTTTACACATAGAACTGGATTGGTTAGATTAAAAATTAAACAAAACAAAAGAAGATAGGATTTAAAGTGAATTCAAATATAAGAGATAAAGTTAGAAATGGTTACAAGCAAATAAAAGTGAAAACATGCATCTAAATGTCTAAAACTTAATCTAGCAAGTTTTGATTCAAGGCTTTGTTTAAAATGGCCTTTCTCACCCATCAACTTCCAGCAAGATGGTGACTCACCCGTTCCTTGGTTAGGATCTCTCCTAGAGGCCCAAAGGTGCTGGAGTCTTTGTCGTCTTAGCAGAACAAGAGAACTTGGGGTTCTCTGCCACGTTCTTTTATAGTCTGGTGAACTTTTGAAGTGGATTCTTCTGAGGGTTACCCCTCAAAGCAAAGTTTATTCAAACAGTGAGGAAGGTGACATGGAGTCTGGTGGTAAAGGAGGCTCCATGTTCTTTCCCCCCAATTTGTTTGCTAAAATGCAAATTGTTCTATTCATCATCATCTCCTCCCCCAGCTGTTTTGAGGCCCTTGTTTACTACTTATATGTAAATTGAGGTAAACACACATGTCTTTAACAACTTTTGCCTAGGCAGGACTGTCTGCTTTAGACCATGTGCTAACAACATCATAGAATCATGTAAGTGTAAGACTGGAAGGGATGTCAAGAGATCATCTAGTCCAGTCCCTTGCACTCCAGGCAGGGCTATGTAATAACTAGACCATTCCTGACAGGTGTTTGTCTAACCTGTTTTTAAAAACCTCCAATGACAGAGGCAATTTGTTCCAGTGCTTAACTACCCTGACAGTTAGGAAGTTTTTTCTAATGTCCAACATGAACCTCCCTTGCTGCAATTTAAGACCACTGCTTTTTGTCCTATCTTCAGAGGTTAACAAGAACAATTTTTCTGTCTCCTCCTTGTAACAACTTGTTATGTACTTGAAAACTGTTATCATGTCCCCCCTCAGTCTTCTCTTCTCCAGACTAAACAAACCCATTTTTAAAAAATCTTTTCTCATCGGTCATGTTTTCTAGACCTTTAATCATTTTTGTTGCTCTTCTCTGGACTTTCTCCAATTTGTCCACATCTTTCATGAAATGTGGCTCCCAGAACTGGACACAGTACTCCAGCTGAGGCCTAATCATCGCAGAGTAGAGCGAAAGAATTACTTTTCATGTCTTGCTTACAACATTTCTCCTAATACATCCCAGAATGATGTTCACTTCTGACTCGTATTTAACTTGCGATCCACTATTACCTCCCAGATCCCTTTCTGCAGTACTCCTTCCTAGGCGGTTATTTCCCATTTTTTGTGTGCAGCTGATTGTTCCTTCCTAAGTGGAGTACTTTGCATTTGTCCTTATTGAATTTCATCCTATTTACCTCAGACCATTTCTCCAGATCATTTTGAATTTTGAATCAGGTCTGTACATGTATAATCTATACCTTAAGCCTAGTAGAACTGTCTGTCCTTTATAGTCTGTTTTTGCAGCTTGTAATCCTATTCCCCAAAGCACTTGCAAACCTTGCCAGCTTGGTATTGTCCACAAACCTTATAAGTGTACTCTCTGTGCCATTATCTAAATCATTGATGAAGATACTGAACAGAACCGGACCCAGAACTGATCGCCATGGGACCATTTGATATGTCCTTCCAGCTTGACTGTGAACCACTGATAACTACTCTCTAGAAAACAGTTTTCCACCCAGTTACGCCTCCACTTTATAGTAGCTCCATCTAGGTTGTATTTCTGTAGTTTGTTTATGAGCAGGTCATGCAAGACAGTATCAAAAACCTTACTAAAGTTAAGATATACCACAGCTACCGCTTCCTCTCTATCTGCTTGTTAACCTGTCAAAAAAAGCTATTAGGTTGGTCTGACATTATTTGTTCTTGACAAATTCATGCTGACTGTTACTTATCACCTTATTATCTTCTAGGCATTTGCAAATTGATTGCTTCATTAGTTGCTCCATTGTGTTTCCAGATACTGAAGTTAAACTGACTGGTCTGTAATTCCCCAGGTTGTCCTTATTCCCTTTTTTACAGATTGGCACTATATTTGCCCCCTTCCGGTCTTCTGGAATCTCTCCCATGAGTTTTTGAAGATAATTGCTGAGGGCTCAGATATCTTTTCAGTAAGCTCCTTGAGTACTCTAGGATGTATTTCATCAGGCCCTGGTGACTTGAAGACATATAACTTGTCTAAGTAATTTTTAACTTGTTCTTTCCCTATTCTTGCCCCGCACCCCATTATCCAGGGGGAATTCACAGCTTTACATATAATGTTACTACATTCATTTCACCATGATATTATTGAGCAGTGAGTTATTAGTTGTCAAATGATACCTCACAAGGCATATTTAATATGAAGATTGCTACAGTAGTGTGCGGGATGTGAATACAGTGATGCTTTACATCATAACTGTATAATATGATTTATTACTATAACTTCTTAAATTACAATCCAATAATTTTGTATCAATATTGGATTTGTTTTATCAGTTCAGGGAGTTCTTTAATGAAACTGGGGTATGAAGTCATCTTCAAAGAGCCATTGAAAGCTATTAAACTGTGTGAATTAAGCTGGCTATTACACATTTTTGTACTACACTGCTTTGCGCAACGATTTGTCTCTTCGGCATTAAAATCTACCAAGCCCCTTCTATATTTAAAGACAAGACCCAATGCTTCCACACAGAGCCAGGTCCTCAGCTGGGGTAAGTCAGTTTAGTTCCATTGAAGCATTGGCCCAAACTAGGCAGAACTTTTCCTTTCACGCTTCTGAATGCTAAAATGTAAAGTAATGTGATTTCCTGGATGCTAATACATAAAGAAATTGATAATTATGTGAAAGGTAAAGAAAATACTCTCAAGATAAGCATTAGTTTTATTAGGCAAGTTAGAGAAACTCAGTTGAATTTATTCGTACTTCTCCCATATACGATACCACTGAGCCTAATAGAAATGACTGGTATCCTCTATCTAACCTTTTTGGACAGCTGCAACATTTTACTAGTTTAATTTCTTGACTCTACCAAAAAGTTACTTTTTATCCCCTTTTCACTGCAATCCAAACTGCAACAACATTCTGGTTCCCATTCTTTATGTATCCTGCAGCCTGCTAGTCTAAGATTCGTTGGGATTAGGGCGTTTAGAGTTGAAAGGTAAGGTCCAGCACAGAAGTTAAACTGTTGGTTCATTATTAAGGCAAGGAAGGGAGGTTTCAGTGCTAAGCATCTGGGCTGGGGAGTACAAAAAGGCACTTCAAGATTTTGGCTGATACAGTGCATGTACCCATGGCTAGGAACCACTGATGAAGAGGATGCAACTGGAAACAGCTAAATACAGGATGTGGACAATAGCCACAATTTGTTTTGAAATCAGAAGGCATATATTTTAAAACAAATGTAGTCTATACAGGCAACATTAAAAAAGCCCTTCAAAAGGTACATATTTCATTCTGGTTTTCTGTTTCCTTTTGATGCATATAAATTCTCAGCTACTGAAATGACAAGACACAGGAAACTTCTTATAAGTACATTTTTATTTAAAATAAAAATTAATTATGGTGCCTTTTTTAAATAGGGTACTGCACAATTTGTATATGCAACACAGTTTTTTGGTACAGAACATACTTATTGAGCAATATCCTTAAATTCTAAATATACATTAATGGCTTGTTTGAGAAACATGACAACATTAATTCTGATTTTTTTTCTCTTTAGTTATTTACCACTGAGACAGATTTCCCATAAACAGTATATGTTTTCATCTGTACATGTGGTACACAGTCAAGAAGGCAGATCTCAGAATATTTACATTCATGCATTAGTTTAAACACATTTTCTTTGCAGTATAAAATCATATATTTTGTACAGATGCAGGAAGTATTGTAAATATGTATTTATAACAGGCCTGATTTTCCACTGCCTTACACTGTGTAGTCATTTATACCTCTGCAAAGTGAGTGTAAAATGCCACCAAAGCAGAACAATTGGTTTTTACCCATGTTGCATAGTGTAAATGACCACACAAAGTGCAAGGCTGTGGAAAATCAGGTCTGTACATGTATAATCTATACCTTAAACCTAGTAGAACTGTCTATCCTTTATAGTCTGTTTTTGCAGCTTCTAAGCAAGGTCTAGGCTCTATGCTTGTCATGTGTTTGTTGTGTCTGAGTTTGCAAGGGGCTAAGCACCTCCAACTCTTTCGATGTCAGTGAAGGTTGGGTGCTCAGCAGTTGGCATGATCAGGCCCTTTAGAGCTGTTCTCAGCTATGAGTCTTCTGATTGCAAATATTTATTTAAAATTAGATTTAAAAAGAAAAATCAAAGTTAATCCACTGCCTCAGACATAACATATTTGGGTGGTTTATGTGCAAGTCTGACCACGATTAGGGGTTAAAGCTATATTCACTAAGGAAAGGCTTATCTTGGTAACTGAGGAATGCAAATCTAGAAACTCATCATAACTCACTGAGCCAGGTCCTGAGCTAGTGTAAATCACTCTGACTTCAATGGAGCTGTGCCATTTTAAACATTATGGGCCAGATCCTCATATGGTGTATTTAGGTGTATAGGGCCTTTCAACATTTTATCATTTTAGAGGCTAAATATACACTTTAAATCCTGTACATTTCTATTTTGAATTGCCAATTCCTGCTCTAAAGGGTCACTGTTTTAGTGAAACACTTATCTGTCATGAAGCTATATTCCTTTTATATTTAATTAAATGTATAATAAGGGAGTGCATGAGCCCCTTTTATAGAAGCTTTGCAGTCTTAAACAAAACCCTGAACTCATTAGAAAGCTTCAGAAGTCATCCCTCAAGGCATCACCTCACTGGCCTCTTTTCTGAAGATTCTTCCAGTATATTTCTCCCAGTGCCTCTCTCAAGATCCCCTTAAGTTTTGCTGCAATGTATTCAATTGCATGAGGGGAAGTCAGGATTCTAAAATTAGAATTATCTCTATTCTAAAAAAAGCAAGACCCTTGAATGTTCAGAGTAAAGACTCTTTGGTAAAGCAGAGCAAAGAAGTTGCTTATTTTAACGGTTGCTGTCCTAACTTGGCCAGTTAACAATGAAAGAATTTTAGATTTGTTTCCTTTTTTAAATGCATTGAGCTGCATGTTCAGCAATAACAAATCAGTGTTATGGTGAACAACAATTTACAATTCATGTGCCTTTTTATTCTGGTTGAAATTGTTCACAAATCTGGCTACTACTTATTTCCTATATAGTGTTCGTCATTATCTATCTCAAGTCGCTGTCATAAGGAAGGTAAGTACCATTATCCTCTATGGGGAAACTGAGGCACAGAGAGGCACAGTGACTTGCCAAAAATCACCCAGCAGGTCAGTGGCAGAACTGACCACAAAACCCAGGTCTCCAGATTCCCTGTCCAGTGCTCTGTCCATTGAAACATGCTGCCTCCCTGTTGAGTGTTCACTGTTTAGGTCACACATTCCATTGTAAAGATTTGAGGGAGCACAGGTGAGGTTTTGATTATAGTTTGTCATGGGTCATATTCTCTTTCCATTGAAGTCAGTGAGATTAGGATTAAGCCCTTCTGGCCTGTTAGATTATTTTTCAAAAACATACATTTTAATAGATACAGTGATCTGCAAACCCCTTGGAAATCTTGGCCTCATAGAATATGCCTTTAAAGCTTTTCTAGGAAATAAAGAAAATCCACGAGCATAAGATAAAGTGCTAATCCTGAATCTGGACCATGGTAAACTCATTCGTTTTCATACTATATACTCTCAGCTATGCATGCAACCAGTCTCAAACTATGGCCCAGTTTTATAAAGGGGGGGAGGGGGAACAATACATAGGTAACTACCCCAAAATAATCTTATGGATTAAGAAACCCTGGAAAGATATTAAATGTTTTTATTATAGTATTTAAGGGGTAATTGTTTTAGGCAATGAATATTTGGGACAGTAGATTGAAATTGTAATTTGTGGTGTTGTTAATTTCACCTAAAAATGTATCAATGTATTTTATGCAAGCATACAATATAAATACAGCAGGGAAATATATGATCATGTTCTTGGGGTGAAGGGTTACTTATTCCTTTTCACTTTTGCATTTGCATTCACTCCACCTCAAGAAACTCTTGACATTTAAAAAATAGTATTCATTTACATAAATTGCTATATAGGGAGAACAAGCTGAAAAGTTAAATAAATAACTCCATAGATTCCTTAACAACAGTATATAGCAGCATTTTGTTTCATCAGTGAAAGGATACATATATTTACATATACCCTATCCATTCATTAGGTAACAGAAAACTAGAGATGGGCCTAAACCAAAACTGTTGATCTAAGCACCCAGGAACTCTAGCGGGGAAGGGCTTCAGAATCCAAATTTCACAGCTTCCCCTTATTTATATAACTGGCCAAACATTAAAACCCAGACAGGAAAAATGGAGAGGAAAAGCCTCAAACTCTGGGGTGTTCAAAATCCAGATCCAAATTTTGCAGCTCAGGCACATCCTTATTAAAACTGAAAATATCATTGTCTCAGTACTGACACTTTAATGCCAAGGGGCAGTTACTTTATGCAATAAGACTGCAATGGCTTGTTTGAGTTGCTCAAAGACACAGAGACCAAGTATTATTGAAGCTTGACAACAAGACAAGAAGCCAGAGTGTGGTATAATTTTTTCTTTTCACTGCATTGCTACTTTCACACAGTGATAAATGGAGACATAGAATGAATGACAAAACTAAAAAATTTAAACATCCTATGTCGGAAGGGTGAGGAGGGGAACACTGTTGACTAAACACTGGCCTTTACCCTAGGGGATTACTGGTTGAGGCTAACCTGAGATCCTAAGTGAAATGAGTCTGGTGGATTCAGCTTCGCTTTTTAGTAGTCTGCAATCCATGTCACAAAAAGGTACAGCACAAAGCTATCACACAGAATTTGGCACAATTGGCAGTCTCTGCTCAGGAAACGCAGAGGACTGAGCTAACACGGGCACGCCAATTTACTAGTCACTAGTAAATGGTCCTCTAAGTCAGGCCTACAATGTCCTTGGTGGGCCAGCTCAAAAAACTTGAAACCTTCAGGAAATTACACTTGTTTTCTTCCCCAGCAGCTGATCAATGGATAAGGAGGACTTCAGTTTCCAATGCTGCTAGTCCTTTCAACATGATCAAGCCCAGATATTCACTCCAAAATGTAAACAAAATCCTTTCTAGAGAGATTCTTTGATGAATCTGTGTGGTGCAAATACAGTAAATGTGCAGAATTTCACAGAGGAGGAGAAATCTAGAACTTGTTTAAAGCTAGGAAATAAAGGATATGCGGGGTGAGGGGAGAACAGTCTGATCAGGCAGTAACAGTGTTCAAAGCATTATATTATATTATATTATATTTTATCTTTAATTAGCAATGCTAATTGCCAGTGATCGTACTTTGACTTCTTTTGTTTGAAAAGTCTTCAGCCATGGAAATTGCATAGTCACCAGAATGCAGATGTATTTCCTGGGTTAACTCACAAGTTCATGCAGTTTTTGTTTGTTTGGTAGATTAACGGAAACCCTTTTCCTTTTAATAACAAAATAATAATTAATTGAGACTATGAAGCTGCTAGCTTGTAAATGAAAACACTGCACAAACTGGAGAACCATGCAAGTGAAGACTTCCACCCTCTGAATATCAGGCCCATTTATGATAAATTGCTGCCACTCTGGCATATCACCTTCACATCAAAGGACTCTGTTTAAGCAGCTCTTTGTGTACAATCAAAAATAAAGCGGGCGGGGGAGGGGGGGGGAAGGGAAGAAGAACCTGGAGGCATCATGATGTTGCTTTCAACAGATGTCTGTGGCATGCAGTGATTATGCCTTTGTAAGATCTTTTTTTCCGGGTAGCCCTGATTGGCAAGTTTATCTTTCCTTTGACAATCAGCAAGGCTGAAGAGTAGTCTGCTTCTCTTCTCTGAGTAACTGATGTGTGTACTAATCCCGAAATGAAGTCCTTGGTCACAGAGCTCCATTCATTTCCTTATTTCACCTACCTTGCATACTCTGTGTGTGTGCTTTTAAAGTTTAACACCTCCCATATCTTGCAGGGGTCTCGGGGATTATACAGCTGCATTGTTATCAACTGTTTTGTTGTTTTGGGAGGACGTCATTGCATATTCAGCTTGACTTGTTCCATTCTCTTCTTTTCTCAGTGGTTTCCTTGGGTAATCACAGGTTCAATGACAAATGGGGAAGGAGAGAGGAAAGGACAGAGAAACATCTTCATTACCAATATAGACTGAAAACTAGGAGATTTCTGAATATCCTAGGCTAATAATTAGAGCGTTTTTCTAGACAAAATGTTTAATTTTACCCCTTTCTGAACATTGGTCAAATCAGCAATTGTTTCCCCTCAGCTTTCCCCTCTCCCTAGAACATGTTGATTCAGTTACTTATGTCATATCATAGGGTCTCTGACTTTTCAGTCCCAATCAGTATTTAAATATGTGAGTGCATTTGGTTGCTGGGAATGACAGCCCTCGGAAAAATAATTGATCATTTAGCTAGCGAGCAAGTACATCCTGAGCAGGGGCATTGCAAGTTTCCTCACACTGCCTGCCACCGTAGTGCCTCAAATTTCAGCTGGAGAGAGCACACCTTGGGTTAAGAAAGTAGTTCTGTCTCCATGCTTGTTCAATCCATGGCCTCTCTCTTGAAAGGACCACGTAATGCAAACGGTGATGGAGAAACATATCCGTGACGAACTGAATTTCAACTCATTTCACATAACCTACTGAACAGTCAGAATGTGACAGTTTTCACTTGGTAACAAAATGGGGTAGATTTGAACTAGCAACTTAAAGGTGAAAAGTTGTGCATATTGTGAGCCATTCAGTCTGGTCAGGCTAACAGTTGAGCTTCCCACTCTTTATAACTGTCATCAGCTGGTAACTGAGTCTACACCTTCAGCTCTGGTAGTGACGCACTTCCAGAAATGTGCTGCAGGTGTAGAAAACTCTACCAATAAGTAACTGAAGCAACCATTGAGCAAACACACCTCTGTTCTGTATTTCAAAGGGTCCCTGAAGAGAGATACTTGAGCACAAGTTTCATAGTTGAATATTTTGCATAATGTAGGATAACCATTTTTCAGGCATCCAATCTCCCCCATGAATTCTCTCCTCCAAAGTGATACACCCTTCATGTAAACGTGAATGTTAAAGGTGTATCATATGGCAAGAGCAAAAGCACTACTTGTCTACATACAGATGTTTACCTTTAGTTTAAGGCACTTCTACTTGTTTTGTATGGCCAAGAGGACTAGAGGAGCAAACATAATATGCCCTTAAAGTCTCTGGTATTGTTTTGAGATGTTTTGCAAGATAAAGAACCAGAAATAAACACTTAATACCAATACAATTCAATACAGTACAGTTTCAGCAGGGAAAAGAAAAGGTAGTTGAAAGGTTTATGATGGCCAACTACAAGACAACAAATTTGTTCCAGTCATTATGTACACACAACACCTTTTTGCATTTCTTACCTGATAAGAGTTAAGACTTGTTAATATTAATTGTGGTTCCGGCTGTTAGAGAATCAATACTGTTGGAAGGAAAGGCTACAAAGCTTTTATCTTTTTTGGTGATTTATGTGATCGCCTGTCTATAATTGAAACACATGTACGTCTGGTTCTACACCTATATTTAGTTACATTAAAAAGCATCCAACCCATCTGCCATTCCTTTGAGAAGAGGAATGAAGAACCTAACGGTGCCAGGCATTTTCTCTCTTGCCCTCTCATTTCTATTAAAAACACAGAGGAACAATTTTGTGAATTTTTTTTTAATTCCAATTTTTTCAAAACTCCAATTTTTTTTATTTTAAAAATCTGAAATTCAGCTCTATCATTGTCAAAAAATAGGGGGAAGTTTTGACCACATCTACTTGCTATTTTATCTATTCCCCATCTTTTTCTTTCATTCATCTTTTTGTATCTAATACCTTTCTACTTTTCTCTGATTCCATTCTCTCTCTTTTTCTGCCTCCCCATCTTTCTTTCTTTCTCTCTTTCTTTCTTTCACTTCCATTTTTGAAGCTCTTTTTCTCACTCTTCTTTTTTTCTTTCCATTCTCTTTCCTCCTTCCGATACCCATCTCCCTATGTCGCTTTTCGTCCCTTTTTGCTTTTCTATTCTTTACTACCATCTCATGTTCACTATCCCCTCTCTCCCCTTTTTTTAAAGCATAAAGTCTATATAGAGCTGTTCCATTCTTCTTAGAATTGTCATTGGGAAGTTCAGAAAGACCTACCTTTCAATGGGTGAAACTGCTCCAAAGTCAGTTAAGCAGAGAGATGTATAGATGGGCTCTATGACTGGCCCTAATACATACTTAAACATAGTATTTCTAAGAGCTTTTAGAGTTAATATTAGTAAATTATTAATATTAATAATGTTTTAGGATTAATATTAGTAAAGCAGGACAGCTATATTATTGAATCTCAATGATACAGCAATTTGAGATGTATAAATTTCAGAATGATATTTTTGTTTGGTTATGGAGGAGTGTTATGGTTAACCAATTCAGGCAATTTATCCTCAAATATATTGTAGTTATATGAATTTTATGGATCAATTCTCCTCTTTGTTACACCAGTGTAACTCCACTGATTTAATGGAGTTATACCAATTTACCAGATTGATGATTTTGACTCTGTTTTAAATTCCATCATCCTTTTCCTACAATATTTAAACTGCCATTATATATGAGGCCTAAGATCACGGGCTCTTGTTTTTCTAGGCATTCATTATTAACTTCATTGACATCCATCCATCCATTGACTAATTCAATGGTATTCCATTTTTTTAATAGCATACTATAAGGGGAATACTTTTATCCCGTTTAGCGTCTGATAAGATTGTCTGTCTCTCCACCTCGCTCTGTATAAAACTTGCTGAATCACCTTTAAAATGATGTGCTATAGCACTATTATTTATATATGGCCGCCTCAGTATTATTTTTCATGATAATGGAGATGCTCCAGATTAGTGAGGTTATAAGTGGGGGACTCGTCACACCCATGATACTCACTCAGTGGCAGGAGAAACAGGTGGTTTTCTAACAAGTAGTTTGCATCTCTTTATTGTATTGTTTACTACACACAGAACTTGGTGTGCAGCAAATCGAGCAGTGTACTCTTCATACGGAACAGTTTTTTCAAATGAAATATGCATGCAGCTGTGCATAGCTTAAAGCAGGTGACTATGGCTCCCGGTACATGCGTGAAATGGTGCTTCAAAGTCAGAGTCCATAATAACCTCTCCACCATGCATGTTTTAATATGCATGTATCCTAAAATAAAGAGAGCATCAGAACAGCCATTTAATGATACATTTCACATGTTAAGCTTTTATTTAAGATTAGTTTCCAACAACATTGAATGGTAAATCATGGTTGTCAAATAAATATACATCCTCTTCTGTGCTAGCTCTCTGCAATGCCAAAATGCAAACACAACGCATTTTTATGCTCTTTCTTCAGCAAATTTCTTGCAGGAAAAGCATTTGAGGCACTTGATCTTAGCTAACCAGTGAAAGCAGCCTGCCTGTTTTACAAAACCCTTCAGGCCAAATCCTCAGCTGGTGTGCATTTAGCACAGCTCCACTCACTGACTTGTGTGGAGCTATGCTGATTTTATACAGTGCTGGGTCTGGCCCTATTTATCTCATTGCCGCATGATTTTGAACAGATGTGTATGTCCTGCTGGACAAAAACAATAAAAGCTCAGTGGATTAGTAATTTAAACAAGAGATTATCATGCTTTGCAATATTTGCTGCAAGCAGGTTTACTAACATTTCAAGATGGGAGCAGCTAGAAATGGGAATAAAAATGTGGTTCAGAACAGCAACATTTAATTCATTTACAAATGTAGGGCCCAAGCCTGTGAGATGTTCAGGGGCCTCAGTGGGAGTTGGAGTCTCTCTGTACAGTGAAGGATCACCCGGCCTGGTGCTGAAAAGGCTCCATGTATAGAACTCACAGCAGCTAAAAGGATCAGGCTCTGAAACTCAATATTCCCCTAACACTTCAAAAAAGTAATTTTTTTCTTTACTGTAAAAACACAAAAATGGTGTTTTCAGTGCCTCTGTGAAATGAAAGCAGGTTCTCTTTCCATTGAGCTCAGCACACAGGAGTAAAAGGATGCAGTAGTATTTTAATGTGGCACAATTCCAAGATATGGCTGCTTAAAAAACTATTTCATATGAATAGAATATGTTTTGAGGGGGGAGTGGATAAAAGAGCCAGCATATCTGGGAGGGTATAAGTGGCTTGTCACTATCTTTCTTCCACCCCCCATCCCTCCTCCACTCAATCCTCGAGGCAGCTGGGGGTCATTTCAGGCCATAGCACAAATTCAAGCAACCTCAATAATGACCCATGAGGATCTGTTCTGTTGGCCCAGGATTGCTGGAGGAAAACAAACTCCATCCTTGAACCCCCATCCCGGCTTTGGGCCGGGAACTGGGGGAGTAAACCTGGCTTCCCAAGCTGTCCACAGCCCTTTGTGCTACTGGAACTGTACAAAGGGAGTGGAGCAGACTCCAGGATCAGGCCCTAAATGAAATCAACCATCAGGAAAGAAGGCCAAGGGATTGAACTTTCCTCCGCTATGTTAGAAAACCAAGCATAGATGAGCATTGTGCTAGCACATAGCAACCGAACAGTGAAGTCTACAGATCAAAAAACGTCTGCTGTCAATGGCCAAAGTGCATAGAATGGAAAAAGTAAACGAATAGCCCAAATAGTGAAAAGTACATAAGATTTTTTGTTTTCTTTCAATACTAACAATCAAGGTGGTGTTACAAACATAGTAATGAATTTTCCTCTCTCAGCAATTTTACACTGGTGTAGCTGTTAACTTCAATGAAGTTACTAGTGACGTACATTGGTATAAATGAGATAACCAAGTCCATAATTGGTAATTTTTGCAGTGTCCCTTTAAGTAGAATTATATGTCATGGAGGAAGAAAATGGAGCAGATAAATACAAGCATCAAGAGAACAGTTCTACAAGTAACCCATGTAAACCAGAATTGGAAATTGTAATTCTGGGTTGTCCGGTTTCTCCTGTGCTCTCAGTTACATGTTTGTTTCTTTAAGGAATGTGTCCCACCTTCCCTTCAGAATCTCTGTGGTATCTGTCATTCATCAAATGGCAAAGTAAGGGAAGTGACAGTATTATTTATAAACAAGCACTTCAAAGAATATTTTAATTACAACTTCTAGCCTGGATTTAGAGAGAGAAAAAAATAAATGACTTTCATTGGAATTATACAAAATAACAAAACCATTCACTTCTTAGATTGCTATTCTGCAAATATAGATAAACTGACAGTTTCGTAATGGGCCTGTTTTAAAACATCCTGATTTAGCAGATGCAGGACAGGATTGGAGGAATAAGTTCTATACCATTATTTAATGACATTTCTTTTATTGGACAATCTCTCTCATTACATATCAGTGACCTGTATATTCATAAGTCTAAAGAAAACAAAGGGACGCCATCTAAATTTCAACAAAGACAAATAATTTGAGTGCTGGATGTTAAGAGCAATCATCCAACGTGCATGAACCACTGATAATGACTGATGGTGAGAAGTGAATTTGCTTTCTAAATGATCTGTGAACAGCACCAGCTGCAGAGAGACCTTTACTGCACCACAGACCATTATTTTCTGAGACAACAATGAAACCCAGAACCTTCAACTGCAAAAAACTCAGATCTCTATCATTACAGTTAAAGAGCTTGTGCCAGTTGTAATAGTATTAGGACTTACATGTAGGGCAACCATATTTCAATTTTTTTTAAAAAGAACACTTTTCTGGCAACATTTTTAAAGACTATGAAATACTCAAGTGATCTGCAGTGTGTCTTCTTTAGATCTGTTTTATGGGAGTCACAAAAGCTCCACCTGGAGCAAAGGAGCAGATCCATAAAAGACTGACCTCAGCTCCTTCACCCGTCCTGCACTTTCTCTGGTTCAGATGACAGAGGACTGCCAGGTATCCACTCTCTATCTCCCCTCCATCCCAAGGGGCTAGAGCAGGATTTTGCACTCACTAGGCTGGCTCCCTAACTCACCACACTCATATTGCAGTGTAGGAGCTTTGGCCTTGAATAATGGTTGGCGTGAAACACATACTCACTATGTGATGAAAGTGAATGAGGCTGCACAGAACGTTTTATATCAGTACTATCAGACATTTGTAGTTATACAAAATATGAACATTCTGACTGAAGGAATTTAAAAAAAACAGGATATTTTTAGAAGTTCTTGAGACATGATGTGTTCCTGTGACTGTGGAGTAAAACTGGAAGACATGGTCTTTTTACCTACATGATTTTTAGACTCCAGCCACTAGAAGGAAACAGCCACATATTATAGCAGGTCGGACATGCCTTCCAGTGGAGGGCAGTGCTGATACACAAAAGCCAATACATTACTTTTACTGTGAACTTCACAGATTCACATGCCCGAAGGGACCATTGTGATAATCTAGTCTGACCTCCTGTGTAACACAGGCCAGAGAACTCCCCCAACTAATGCCTTTTGTACTAAAACATCTCTTTTTACAAAAATCCAATCTTGATTTAAATATTGCCAGTGATGGAGAATCCACCATGACCCTCGGTAAATTGTCTCATTGACTTCAGGATTTGGCTCTCTCATTGGCATGTTTGGTACCTTAGAAAGCTTTGGGGAATCAGACTCGATCTGTGCTGCTGGAGTTTCTTTTCCAGTACGTCTTGATCTTGGAGCTTCAGGCACTTAGTGGCCTTACAGGGAGGTTTCTCTTTAGAACAGCTGATGCCAAGGAACGAGAAGGTCACATGTACTATAACTATACCACATTTGAGCAACTTTCTTCTTCTCTGCTGACTCCAATGCTGCAGTCTCTAGAGAACACTCCTGGAGGTGTTGCTCGTACCCAGGGACTCATCAGAGGCAAGAAAATGGAATACAAGGAGGAGATGGGAGTGGGGAGAAGATAATGAAGAATGATAATAGAAATAAGGAACCACTTGCTTGCCATTTCCACTGTCCCTCTGCTAGCAACTCACCAGTGGCATACTGCAGATGGCTTACAGTTTACATGAATACTCCATGCTTCTCTCTGTCTTAAGGGAAGCATTGCTGATCATTAGTTTTGCAGTGTAACAAACTACTAATGGGCAAGCCCAATTCTTCAGTTACTTTAGAAGTGTTTGTGTGTGGGGATTTTACATCAGTCTGGCAAATCTCTTCTAAACAGGTTAGTCAATGTGTCAGGGAATGGGAAAATAAAAAGCCTGACAGCCGTCCTTTTGGCTGACCCCTTCGGCAACCTCCAGCCATCCAGGTTTCTTTCTGCTATTTACAATTTATAAAAATATGTCCTCTCCTTTTAAGGGAGAAATTCATCTCTGAACAGAAGGACCATAAAAGGCCTATGTGCTGCTTAAGTCCAATTTAAGCCCCCCACATGAGGCTTAGGTAGGACTTAGTGGTGCATAGGCTTATGTGCTTTTTGCTTAGAGGCAAACCTGATGTGATTGTGAACAGTTATTAGGAAGAGTTCCAGAACTATCTTTGCTGAAATCTAGCTGGTCAGGACCCTTCTGTCTTATTTCTACTTTGTCCATCCCATCCCATGTTTATGGCTGCACTATGATTCAGCTACAGCTTCCAGCTACCTCATGCTCGTAGTTCTGCAGGTTCCTAGTAACAATGGTCCTTACCTGACTATTACACTGACAATCTTGATAGTTTGGAGGCAAGCCAGAGAAATCCTTGAAAGGAGTCTGAGTCTCAGGCCAGAAGCTTGCCATTAGGTAGCTGTGGCAAGGGGGAGGTTTTTATGCAGAGAATTATACGCTAGTTAGACAGATATGCACACACAAGTTTGCCACTAGTGCAGCATTTTTTAAATTCTGGAACAGGAACAACTTCACCATATAAAAATACTGCACTGTACATAGACAGGGTTGTGTTACATGAAACTGCAGACTTTGTGAAGATCTTTAGAGAGAAATCGAGCCAAGTGTGAAGGAGTTTATGAAACACTAACATTTCTTTATTAAATGTAATAGTTAATGGCCCCATAGCAGCCATCAATCTGCATCCAGAGCTCAACAAGTGAGGTCTTAAGGTGTAACTGTCATATTATTAATTACTCATAGGAAGTGATTACCGGCTTAATCACCTCCCATTTCTAAAGAAAATGCTCTACAATTA
This sequence comes from Emydura macquarii macquarii, assembly GCF_026122565.2. Taxonomy (NCBI): domain Eukaryota; kingdom Metazoa; phylum Chordata; order Testudines; family Chelidae; genus Emydura; species Emydura macquarii. The sequence goes on along the minus strand of NW_027131366.1, from coordinate 509,230 downwards.
CCATACAAGGCACCTTTAGCCGTGCAAGTTTCAGAAGCACGCGCAGTACTGTTCAATTTTCTGTCAGTGTCCAATCATCTGAATCTCCCAAGGCTTTTGTACATATTCCAAGCACTTCAGCTTCCCAATTTTGCTAGCCAGGATATTCCAGAGGTTTAGGATTCTGTACCTAAAAAAATAGTATTGTCCCAGTTTTTATTTATCATTGCAATATATGGTCCTGTTAGTTTATTCTCGAATTAGTATAAAAACAAAATAATGGACAGTCTATGAGGAAAGATTGAAAAAAACTGAGTTTGTTTAGTCTGGAGAAAAGAAGACGTTATATCAATTTTCAAGTACAAGTTGTTACAAGGACGAGGGAGAAAAAATGTTTTTTGTTAATCTCTGAGGATAGGCAAGAAGCAATGGGCTTAAATTGTATCCAGGAAAGTTTAGGTTGGACATTAGGAAAAACTTCCTAACTGTCAGGGTAGTTAAGGACTGGAACAAATTGCCTAGGGAGGTTGTGGAGTCTCCGTCACTGGAAGTTTTTAATAACAGATTAGATGCATACCTGTCATGAATGATCTTAGTTATTACATAGTTCTTCTTTGAGTAGTGGGAACTGGACGACTTACTGAAATTCCTTCCAGTCCTACGCTTCTGTGATTCTATGACATTACATGTACGATTTAGATAGGTGTACATTTCAACTACATCCTGTTTTGGACCATATGGGTCGAGTTCTGAGTTACTAATATAAGGCCCCTTTAGTCCACTCTGGCAGCATAAAAGGGGCTTTAAAATTGGCATAAATGTAATATAAATCCACTTTTAAAGCCCCTTTAAACTGCCAGAGTAGTGTAAAGGGATCTTAGTGTAGAAGAGTTTAAAATATAAGTTTAAAATTTTATAAAATCAATCTTGTTTAACTCTGATTTCACCACACTTGAATAATTAAAGATACATTTCTCTTCTGTCATACCAGTGGAAATCAGGAATGCATTTAGTAAAGTCAGTAGAGTTACAATGGTGTAAGTAAAAGGAGAATCAGCTCCATCAACTGGAATCTTAAGAAAGATGATCACATACTCATCCTCACTAATAAAGACCTACTACCAAAATTGGTATACACTGTATATTCCAGCAGACACTTTGTAGGTAATATTTACTGTGATTCTGATCTGAGTTTTACATCAGTGTATAGTAAAACCCCTATTTTACAAACTGATTGAGGAGTTTATAAAACTGAATATCTCAAAATGACAATAGATAGGATGCATAAATTTCCGTCGGTACGCTGCATCACCTTGTTCTTGTCATTCAAACTATGGCAAATCAGTTTCTAAAGCACCGAAGATATCAGAATATGAAAGGTTGTTGACTTGTTCTTCACCATCACTTTTGTTATGTGACACTTTTTGTTCCTCCAAAAATGGTTCATATAACTGAGTGTTCATAAGATTGGTGTTCATAAAACTGAGGTTCTGCTGTAATTCCATTGAATTATAACTTCACTCCTAATTTACTCCAGCATAACAGACCAGAATCAGATCCTCTGGAACACAATAATAGTCTCTGTTCAAGGTTAATTTATTCAGCCAACAGTGAATTTATTTGTAATGTGGAAAATTTTTTTAGACAATAGACATAAATAAGGAAGATTCTACCTATGCCAGTTATGTGTAATGTCAATTTGGCCCCCAAACTCCCCATTCAGAGAGGTCAGGTGCCTCTGGTAGGTAACTGGTATTCTGGTTCAAAACAATCTTCCAAATTGTTAAAGGGATATCTCATTTCAGCTGGTCTTTCATTGCCCTGACCTTGGCCAAGTCTTTGTGTGACAGATCAGATTTACAGAGGAAAGGCAGCAAACACTTTATATGTCTTCAGATCTTTTTTCTCTCCCATTTGACCCCGCCCCCCCCCCCAAAAAAAAACAAACAAAAAAACCCAGACTTTCAAAATTGTGTGCCCCCATTCTACTAGGAAAAGAAAAGAAGACAGTGAGGAAACATACTTTCATACCATTGTAAGTCACATTGGACTATTGGCTTCAATGGTCTTTGGATTAGGCCCCACCTGCCTTATTTCTTAGGTTAGGTTTCTACCCTGTTTGAACCCCAGAGCCTTGTTCATACATTTTCAAATTACCAGTATTGTACCCTGAACTTGGCTCTTTATGAAGGCTGTTCTTAGCTGACCAATTTGTAGGGTAAATTTTATCAGGTTCTGAAGGCTTGTGAGTTATTTACAATTTGGATACATCACACTCTTCCATAGTGTTCAAATCTCCCCTTCCTGTGCAAGGACTGAATATCCTGCCTTCACCCAGGGGCTTTCTCAGGGAAAAAAATACTTTTAGCTGAGCTGCTTTTCAGCTGTTCATCAGCATTTATGAGTTTCCTGACCTGGTGTTCAAAGGTGTCGGAGAGTATAAAATACGATTGTCTAAGCTCTTCCTTCACAGATCTACCGATTCCAGTCCACTGAAATCAATGGGGTACACCTGAAGGGAAGATCTGGCCAAATAACATTTCTGAGACCTAAAAGAAGTTGGGGGGGGAGGGCGGGGGAGGGACGTAGATTATTCTCACACCAGTGTAAATCCAGAGTAACTCCACAGACTACAATGGAGTTGATCTGATGTTAGTGTGCTATGACAGAACACAATCTGGACTAGACAGCCAGAGATAATTCAATCATATTTCATACTACAACTAAGTATTCTCCCTTAAAATGAAGGATTTCACTTCTGTTCCTTTCTTATTGTCCACAGGATACCAGCCTTTATAAAGAGAGGAAGCATCATCCTAATACTGGCTACTTAATAAAGCTGATTTTCATTAAAAAAAAACAAAAACAAAAGTACTTAGTAACCCAACCTCAGTCTACTCTCCCCCTTCACCTCCTTTTAAAAAAAACCCTCTAAAGAGAACTCAGAAAGGAATTTCTGACTAAAGAGATTTGATATACAGCATTATACCTCAACTGTTTTGAGCAGTGAATTATGCTATATTATGTGCCTAAGGAAGGGCAGCTTCTCTGGAACGGAAATGGAATAGAAGCATCACAAACAACACTGAAATCCAAAGGGATCCCACATTGCAATTGTATCTATGTTTTTGGAAAAAGATGGGCAAAATAACCATCCATCACTGGGAAGACACATGTTCTTCTGACTAGGGCCCAGTAGACCTGGATTCTATTCCCAGCTCTGCTACAGACTTCTGGTGTGACCTTGGGCAAGTCATTTTTAATCGACGTATGGTAGCATGTAGACAGCCTAACTGAAATCAGGACCCCATTGTGCTGGGTACTTGACATACCGTAGTAAAAGACAGATCCTGCCCTAAAAGACTTACAATTAAAATAGACAAGACAGACCAAGAATGGGGGAAAACTGTCCCGAATTTTACAAAGAAGGAAAAGAGAGATTAAGTACTTGCCCAAGGGTAGATAGGAAACGTGGTAAAGCAAGCAATTCAACCCAAGTCTCCTGAGTCTTAGCGCAGTGCCTTAACCACAATCACCCTTCCTTCTCAAATCCCTTACTCTGTCAGTTGCTTCAACTATTAATTAGTGATGATGGTTTGCATTCATGCTGGTGCAACATAGCTTGTGGTAAGTCTGAGTGGAGCAGGAATGTAGTAAAGAAAACTCCCTGTAGCATCTTAACCTCAGTCTTAATGAAGCGGAGTCTCAGCTACCCAGGCTTCAGCCAATCCCTAATCTCAGCCAGCCATTGGATGAATCACTCAACTGCACCATCTGGATTTTACAAAATAGAGATGTAAAGCTGGGTGACATCTGCCTGCTGAATGCACCACAACTCCCACTGTCTCTCCTAATGATCTTGCATCCATTAGGAACAGGAGCGGTAACAGAAAAGAGTTTTCTGTGTTCCCCATGTGTGATGTGCCATAGGACAGACAAGCATGAAGTGGGTATTTCATCTGCAATACTGGAGGCAGCTGCGCTAGCTAAAATCAGAGTCCTGGTGTGTACGTAATGGTGGAAGAGGCTTTAAGCCCAAACCCAGATTCTGAGTGTGTGCGTACTTATTGTTTTGCACTGTTTAGGATTAGTGGCCAATCTCCCCAGCTCAGGAAAGACCCATGGCCATGCCCAAGCCTGTTGCTGGACATGGTTTGATTCATCAAATATAAAATTTAGGCAAATCATCAAAACAAAAGCAGTTCCTCTACCTATCCCTGTGCTACAGCTCCCAGAGGCTTTTCCCCTTGTTTTTCTCGGTGCTGGAAGGAGAACATGCCAGGCCTGCTCCAGGGCACGCTGCTAGAGACAATCTCTCTCTTGCACCTACAGCTCTGCTCACTGGGTTCTTGTAGCCCTTTATAGGGATCACATGATCCCTGGGTCTAATAATTGAACAGGGTTGGCTGGCTCCAGACCCTCTAACCCTTCAAGGGGCAGACCACCCAGCTGTTATACCCACACAGCCATAGCAAGTTTAGTTAATTGGGCTCCTCTGCAGGCAAATGTAGGTTTTGTGGGTGTGATCAGTTGTATGCTTAACAGTGGGTGCACACACACACACACAAGCCAACTTGGAGGTACTGAAAATTTTGCCCTATGTGTCAGTAATATGGAAATTCCATTACATTATGCATTAGAATGCAAATGCAAAAATGTGACTAGAAGCCAAAAATGAGAACCTTCTCATTCTCTTCCTGTAACATTTTCTAGACCCTTCTTCCCCCAGTACAGATTGAATGATGGCTGCTCTTATTTTTTATTTAATAATTATATAGTGCTTTTCATCTTCAAAGTGTTTTACAAACATTCACTAATTAAATCTGAAAAATAAGCATTACACAGACCATTACGACTTCAGTATTAATTAGTACTTTGCTCATTTATTGGATTTATGTGGGTGAGACCCATGAAAATGTAGGTAGCTATGAGAACAGGCTATTTCTTCTCAGTGAAAGCGAAAACAGTAAAGGCTATTTATAAACAGGAGTAGCACTACTGATTACTTGATTAGATGCGTTCTCAGTTAGAGGGCTGTCTTTACAATGGGAAACATAGTCTGCCTTGCTTACCACATGCTGATCCTCACATTTTATGGGCTAAATTATGCTCATCAGTGGGTGGGTGCAGTAAAGCAGAGAAAGGATGTCAGGAACCCACACCATATCCGTGTAGTGGGTGGCCAATAATTTGGCTCCAGGTGTTTTTGTTTAGATAGTGTTGTCATCAGTCCTGAATGGCCCTGGGGATATAGCAAGATCCTGCTCCTGTGGACAGCACTGGGATGCTGAGATTGTGGAGGCATTATACCATAGGCAGGCATAGTGCCGTTCAGTCACTGTACTTCCTTCCCATTCCCAGCACAACTGTGATCCTTGAGGTATAATTTAGTTCTGTATTTGTTAGAGATCTAGGCCTCTGGATGCACATATGTAACTCCTGTGGCATCCCGTTGCCCACTGAGAAGGGACCAGACCCTGGTAAATGTAGGCAACAAGCTGATTGATGCTTTTGGTCTATAAAGAGGAGCAAAGCTCTAGATCTGAAATAATAATGACTATTTTCTGTACAGAGTGACCACAGGTCTTGGTAGTTTCCATCCTTGCAAAAATAAAAAAAATCACTTTTTTGGGGGGGAATTAACACAATAGCCCAAATTCTGAAGACCTTACTCAGTCTTTCCTTGAGCAAAAATTCCCACTGACATCAATAGTTTTCTTCAGGAAGGATTGAGTACGAACCAGTGCCAATGTTCAAGGAAACTAAAAACAAAAATGTGAAAGGAGAGAATTTAAGGTTGTTAAATAAGTTAGCCTTTCTGACCAAGAGGAATACTTTGCATTTTGGGACAACCTCACATTTATACCAGCGGAAATCCATTGACTTCCATGGAGCTGGAATCATAGGGTTAGAAGGGACAAGAAGGGTCATCTAGTCTAACCCCTGCCAAAATGCAAGATTTGTTGTGTCTAAACCATCCAAGACAGATGGCTATCCAGCCTCCTTTTGAAAACCTGCAGTGAAGGAGCTTCCACAACCTCCCTAGGCAGTCTGCTGTAAATGAGTTACTTCTCCTTTACATCAGTATGGGAGGAGAACTGGGCCCATGGATCTAGATTCTGCTTTCAGACACTATGGTGTACATCTGGAGTAACTCCTTTGAGGCCAGTGGTATAACTGTGCTCTGACTGTGCAGAAAATGGAGCCCATAGTGTAGAAAGGTTATGGGGAGTTTGAAGGATGAACAGCAGGACAAACTCTATACTTCTAGATTACTGGTCTGAATCCAACCCAGATGGGTATCAAGATTCTAGTAGTTGTTTGGGGGTCTGTATAAATGAGTTGCCTTTTCAGTGCTTGCATGTCTACCTCAAACCTCTTTTCTCTCCACTAAGACCTTCCTGACAGCATGAACAGAGGCAGAGGATTGAATAAACATGGAGATTTTGTTTCCATCTCACATACAGAGGTGGTTCTTTCAGATCAGGAATACAACACTTTGGCAGGGAGTAGTGTGGAGAACCCTGCAGTTCTAATGCCCATTATTATTATTAATTATTTGTATTGTATAGCACCTAGAAGCCCCAGTATGCTACGCACTGTACTGACATTTAACAAAAACCGTCTCAGCCCCAAAGAATTCATAATCTGCTGAACCATTTCTGTGGTTGGAGAGAGCTTCAGTCTTAAAGGCTTTCAGAGCAACATTTTTCATCAGCATTAAACCCATTTAAAATGTTTATAGAGAAGCATAGTAGACAAAGTGTGTGGGAGAATTTGGCTGCACTCAGTCATGATGCTGCTAGGTACAAGGGGGACGGGGCCCAGGATTCCTCATGTCACAGCTAATGAATGGCAAGCTCAGCTTAGCTTTTTGTTATTGTTTCCTAAGAAAATGGCCATTCTTCATACTGCTGCCTCAAAAAGCAGACATCAAAGACAGGAACTCCATTATTTCTCTATCTGAGCCACTTCACATGATTAGTTTAGTGCAAAGGCCCAGAATGGGAAATGACCTTTTTCCTATTCTTGGTTTTTTCTGGCTAACACAGACTTGGTTCCAGAGTCTTTACTCCTTTCTGTGAGTACTTTTCCCCATCACAGGGATTTAGCATAAAGTGTGGTGGTTGTGTGATATTATAAGGACAGTGGAGCTCTACAAATGTTTTTTGACATAGCTGTTTAATACCCTGTTCTTTGGAGCCAGACAAAACGAGGCTTATTCTCCACTCTGATATACCATCGTAAATCAGGAATAATTATATGTAAATCAGTGGAATGATAGTAGTGTAAAACTGAAATAAGTGTATGGAGAATCAGGGCAAATGTTAGCATACTCTCACTCCCTCCATCCATAACTCTGCCAATGCAGCATCTCTGCTGTTTTTGTCCAGGATCTCTCCTGAGAAGAGAACTATCACCTGTTAGCAGCACAGTAACGTTATAAAATATTTACCAGTATGTACTGTGGAGGAGAAGGGGACAGGGGTCCCAAAAATAAGATCATGTGGCTACACAGGTAGCTACTGTACAATTTGATGGTTGTTGATGGTTCCAAATCATCGTAATTCCACAATCAATATAATGACCAGGCAGAATTGCGGCCTTTGTGCTTCGGGGAACACAAGGACTGTCCCCTCCTTATTCTCTTGGGATGCATGGTGCCCCCAGAGTAGCGGTAGACATGAGTTGGCACTGTTGCTTCCTGTACCTTATGCACTGGCCAGTATAGCCTGCCAGCAGCGCAGGGAGGAACAAAATAAATTGTTCCTATAAAGGGGTGTAGCAGTAGGCCTGCAGAGACTGTGTTCCCCTGGGGGCAGTTTGGCTCCATACCACCCATTTCTAGGGACTGTGCCTAAGCAATGACATTGAGCTTTTTATCTTTATCAGCACATTTTGCTTTAAATTGGAATATGTGTAAATTAAGAGGATCCTATTGTCCTTGCAAACATGACTGTATTCCTGCACTTGTAAAAAGCACAGTACCTCACTGTAGACCTGCGTGGAGGCAAAAGCAATGTAAGGGAGGAAATTCAGGCCTGTGGTATTCTGCAGTGTTGTCCTGATTTTCAGAAGTTCTGAGCATCCACGTCTTCAGTTAAAACCAGTGGGAGCTGCAGTTGTTCAGGTCCTTGAGAAATCAGGCCCCACTGGCTCCCCTCCAGATGTTCTACACCTCTCCAGTGGCAAAAACAGCTATTAAACCAGCTTAACTTACTCCCTTAAAGTTCCCTTTGTATAAGAATTCCAGAGGGGTAGCCGTGTTAGTCTCTATACAGCAAAAACAACGAGAGTTCTGTAGCACCTTAAAGACTAACAAATTTCTGCAGGCATATGATTTCATGGGCTGCAACCCACGAAAGCTTATGCCTGCAGAAATTTGCTAGTCTTTAAAGTGCTACAGGACTCTCGTTTTTTGGGGGGTTTTTTTGTATAAGAGGAATCTCTTGGTGGTGGACAGTCAAAGTCATTATTCCGTGTCACCCTCTTCCCATCTCAAGGAGTATTCCTGGGAGAAAGCAAGTATGTCTGGGGTACCCCCGCACCGTAGTGATCATTGACTGCTGGTGCGGGATCCTGCCTGTAACAAAGAGTAGCTTTGAGCTGGCTGTAAATTATACTGGGACAGGATTGAACCCAGGATCAGAGAAAGATCAGGCTAAATGCCATCTTGGCTCTTCCTACAAACTGCGCTGAGTGTATCTCCAGGAACCAGTTCTCTCAGCCCCAAGCATTCAAAAATCACAAATCAGGCCCCCAAAACACTTGAGATTGGTTTAAAAAATGAGATTATTACAGAAATAACATATTAGGTTCTATTATTTGCCTTCTGGTTTTGGAGTCTTTAGGGTACATTCAGGTCACGATTTCAAGGTTTTCTCCACAATCACGAGGGCTACAAACTTACTTTAAAAAATAAATGAAAGCCAAGATTCTCACGTATTAACTTGACTCCAGGAGCTGGCGCTTTAAGAAAAACACCAATTATTGTAGTTCTCAAGTAAAATTATGAGAGTTGGCAACAGACCCTATTATCTGCAGATAACATCTATCTATCTATCTATCTATCTATCAATCTATCTGCAGATGACACTAAGCTAGCGGGAGTGGTAGATATCCTGGAGGGTAGGGATAGGATACAGAGTGACCTAGACAAATTGGAGGATTGGGCCAAAAGAAATCTGATGAGGTTCAACAAGGACAAGTGCAGAGTCCTCCACTTAGGACGGAAGAATCCCATGCACAGCTACAGACTGGGGACCAGCGAGCTAGGCAGCAGTTCTGCAGAAAAGGACCTGTGGGTTACAGTGGATAAGAAGCTGGATATGAGTCAGCAGTGTGACCTGGTTGCCAAGAAGGCTAATAGCATATTGGGCTGCATTAGTAGGAGCATTGCCAGCAGATCGAGGGAAGTGATCATTCCCCTCTATTCGGCATTGGTGAGGCCGCATTTGGAGTATTGTGTCCAGTTTTGGGCCCCCCACTACAAAAAGGATGTGGACAAGATGGAGAGAGTCCAGCAGAGGGCAAGAAAAATGATTAGGGGTCTGGAGCACAAGACTTATGAGGAGAGGCTGAGAGAACTAGGCTTGTTTAGTCTGCGGAAGAGAAGAATGAGGGGGGATTTGATAACAGCCTTTAACTACCTGAAAGGGGGTTCCAGGGAGGATGGAGCGAGGCTGTTCTCAGTGGTGATAGATGACAGAACAAGGGGCAATGGTCTCAAGTTGCAGTAGGGGAGATCTAGGTTAAATATTAGGAAAAAGTTTTTCACTAGGAGGGTGGTGAAGCACTGGAATGGGTTACCTAGGGAGGTGGTGGAATCTCCATCTTTAGAGGTTTTTAAGCTGAGGCTTGACAAAGCCCTGGCTGGGATGATTTAGCTGAGGTTAGTCCTGCTTTGAGCAGGGGGTTGGACTAGATGACCTCCTGAGGTCCTTTCCAACCCTAATATTCTATGATTCTATGATCTTCAAATCATTACAATGACCCTGCATCTCCACTTAACTACACTGGTACAAATTGGGAATACAGCAGATGCCACTTAATAGTAACCCTGATATTAACACCTTCTGGTCAATAGCAACATTTTGCCAGGAACAACCCCTCCCATTGACTTTAAGGTTCATGGGATATTGCTACTGGCAACGGCATGCCACTTGTTGAGAACTTTTGTTTTGAAAAATGGTCCCATTGGCAGACAGATTTGTGGGGCTTCAGCCGGGGAAGGAAAGGCTAGAACATGAGTGCTTGGCACATCCCCGCGCTTCCTTCCCTCTCTGCAGTTTCGCAAACTTTTCTGCGCCTGGGGACCACATAGGAAGTAAGGGGATGGGGTGCCCATATCATTGCTTAACGGGAGAGCCCCAACTGGAGTCCTAACTCTGCAGGCTAGGAAGGGAGGTTGTCAGGGCAGCAATGGGGAGCAGGGCTGCAGATCAGATGCCAATGCTTTCCATGGAAATCAGGGGTGCTGGAGGCCCACAGAGCTGCACAGTACCTCTTCTCACTGCTGCCCTGCCCCAGCCTCTCCTCCCAGCCCATAGGGAGAGGTACCATACAGCTCTGCAAGCCTGCAGAGTCCCCACTCCCCTGCTGCCACACTGCCCTCAGCCTCCCCTCCCTTTGGAAAGCCCTGGCACTGGGCTTGCGGCCCCTCTTCCCACTGCTGCTCTGACTGCAGGCAGGTTTGTGAGGCTGCAGCCAGAGAAGGCATGTCCCAGCACTTCCTTTCTAAGCTGTAGCTGCACAAACCTGCCCTTCTGTTTATCAGCAGCTGCCGGATAATGGTAACTTTTTGCTGGCAACCTCAGAATCTCAGTTAATAAGATAATAAGCAGAATCTACTGTAATCTCAGTGAAGCCAACGTAGTTACACCAGCATAGAACTGGCATGAATTGAAAATCACATCTTAAATCTTACAGTATTGGTTCTTCTGCAGTTGGGACAAGTACCGTAGAGACCTGCAGCATTTTTATAAGGCTGATGGGTGGATACAGAGTTCTACACATTCCCATGTCCTAATCTAATGTACAACTGCATGAAAAATGGCATATTCTTTATTGCTAATGGTGCAAAATTAATGAGTCACAGGACTGATCATAATGTTCTACAGGCTTTTATTGGCTTCTCAGTCAATGCACTGTAAATTAGAAGTCAACAACTGAACAACATTTTAATGGAAAATCAATTGTGTGATATGTGAGCATTCCTCTGATATTACAAAAATCTGGAAATGCTTTCTGCAGTTTTCTGTCATTCTTGGTTATGGGGTAACAAAGTGACATTTTCTTTTTTATGGCAGCACTTTTCCTCCTCAATAGCATGATGCTAAATTTGTATAATCTTAAAGGGGACAAACAGAAGATGGAATATACCCCTCCCACCTCACCCCACCCCACCCCACCCCATCCCACCCTGCCTTAATAGCTATGAGCAAGTGCAGTGTTTATAAAAATTCCAGATTGACAGCCCTGGAGAACAGAGCCCTGTGCTGATCCACAGAACAGATACTGTGTGGGAGCCAACTTCCCTCACACAGCACTGCTGATGTGCCTCAAATTCTACCATCTTTAGGGGCAAAAGGATTTTTCATTTGCTATGCCGATTCAGTCCTTAATCTGCTAACAAGTGGTAGCAGTGACTTTTGATGAGACAGTCACTTGTCTACTGGGAATCAAACTGGGACCACCAAATCCACATCACATAGACCATTAAATAGCAATCAGATGGCACCAACTTTCTGTAACTGCAGACTGAGACCCCGTTGCGCCATTAGAGTCAATGGAATGGGTCTCATTGACGCCTGTGGGATTTGGATTAGGCCTTTAATGCTCAGTTATGCAACACTTACTCTCTCAAGTTATCGCATGGAAGTCATTGCACAGTAGAGTCCACAGGCTGGACTACAATTTAGAGCTAAAAGGTATTTTATACCATTACCCAAACTCTTGAGACATCCAGTCCCCCTCACACATAGCTTCTATTTAAATTAAGGGGTGGATTCTGCCACTCTTATTCACAGTGGAACTAATGTGTCTACATGTGAAATAAGATAAATGTAGGTTAAGTAAGCGAAGATGTTGGTCCGATGTGTTTTAATAGCCAAATTTTATTGCTGGAAGTACAGTTAATTTTCTTTTTAGTCCCTACTCAAATTTAATTCAATTTGATTAAATTCAGGTTCAGTACATTTTTGGTCAAAATGAAATAACACAACAAGTGACCTGAGGAAGAGCTCTGAGTAGCTTGGGAGATTGTCCCTTCCACAAGCAGAAGTTGGTCCAATAAAAGATATTATCAAAATTACCCTGTCTTTCTCACAACAAACACATTGGTAAAATTGATTGCATGAGGTTTCATGCAGAGAGTAAGAACAGGAACTCAGAATATTTATTATGTGATCAGGGGTCAACCACAAACCTCACTCCCAAGTGCACGATGAGAGTAAATTCATTGTGATGTGCTTAGAAATACAAGCCAAGCAACACATGCATGAGCCTTTGCGCTATGGTTAAAGATGGCAGAGCACTCAGTCAATCCATTGATGAAGACCAAAAAATTATAGATGAACTTTGTGTGGAAAAAACTAAGGTATTCCGGCTACAATATGTTTCCGAGGACTTACTGGATTTTTGATGTTCTGGTTTCTGGCCATTCTCATCCTTCCAAATCCATCTTTGGGGTCTCCCATCAAAGGACTGCTCCCTGTGGAATTGCATTTCCTGTGGACTGACTCCCTTCCATGTTGGAGGGACCTGGGTTTGGGTCCTGGAAATGGGGTTCTGGGTGGCAATGTACATTGAAGCTGCTTTCATAAAGGATTTGTCTTCTGCTTACACAATCTCTATCATCACAGTCCCATATCCTAGTCTTCTAGCTAGATAAGTTAGCTGGAACTTTTTCCACAGCTTGGCTAATAAATAATCCTTCATCGGCCACATTGTTGCTTAATTTTAACCTTCCCATCCTCCCACTAAGAGCTATTCTAATGGATGGTACACATTTCCCTTGCATTTCAGGATACATTGTACCTTCCCCAGTGGTTCCACGCTTCCCCCAGGCTATGTAATTTACTCAGTCCAGCCCATAATAAAGGGTGTTTTTCCTGTGAGTACCACTGGATCATTTAGCTAAATGTGGAAAAGGCAGTCCAAGGTTCCCTTGATTATTTAGTACATCCTGAAGCCATCCTGTTAGGCCTGGGAACTGCAGCATGTAAAGGTAATGTCATATGCTGGATGGTTAGACCCTTTGGAATACCTAAACCAGTGTTTCCCAACCTGTGGCCTGGGGGCCAAATGTGGCTCACCAGGTCTTTCAAAGTGGCCCAGCACTTCCCTCCCGCTGGCTGCAGAAGGGAGCCACCGTCTAAGGACCCAGGCAGAGCACGTTGCCGTGGGGCTACAAGACCAATGCAGGCTCCTTACTGCACCCAAGGGGATGGGAGATCAGCACTCCTCTCCCCCTGGCTGTAGCAGGGAACATGGCAAAGCGCTCTGCCTGGGTTGCTAGGCACTGGGGTCCCTGCTGAAGTCACTGCCTAGGGACACAGGTGGAGCACACAGGGCTACAGGACGCATGTGGTTTCCCTGTTGCAGCCAGGGAGATGGGAGATCAGCAAGAAGGCTGCAGTGGGGGGGCAAGAGGGGCTGTGGGAGGACCCACCATGCTTGAAGAGGGGCAGGGCTCTAAAAATCAGTGCCTTTCGGATTGGCCTGCACTTAGCAGACCACCCACTGTTACTTAGCTGACAGGCCATGTGCTTCAGTGTGTAATGACTGTCCCTCATCTACACTAGTGCTTTGTCTGTGAGTTTGTGACATAGTGTGAGTAATTTGTAGGTGTAAAATAGTGAATGTAAAAATGAGCACAGTAGCATCCAAATGTTTACTTTAAAGGTAGTGATTTGCAGTCCTAGTTGGTGTATACGTCAATATTTTTTATGAGTTGACAGACTGGTGGCCCTTCAGGGTTGTAAAAATGATATTTGTGGCCCTTCATCAAAAAAGGTTGGGAACCACTGACCTAAACTATGAATGTTCTTCTTTGTCAGTTTAAATTTGACCAGTTACTTTATTTTGACATAGTGTTTTCCTGTATTAAAATATTATCTGCAGGTGAATCTGGCAGCTATTTAAGGAAATGCATATGTAGGTATTTATGGTATCATTCTCCTGTCCTATGGTGTGTATATGTAATTGTTGTAGCCTAGCAAAGTTAGAAGAATGAGCAAAACATCTGTTATGTGAAATTGTTAACCAGTATGGGTCTGCTTTTTCCTGCTGACTTAGCAAGAATATTTTTTGTCTGCAAACCCTTTGGTATACAATTGAAAACAGAGTGATTCATACTTCCACAAATTCAGCAGAACTGAGAAGTCACTTCCCTGGGCAAAATGGGCTGTTGAAAGGTCATCTCAGAGAGTGAGGATGTGCGGTAGATTTTTAATATAGTCTTTTCACATGTAGAAAAATAATCTGAAACATCTGGAAAGTCCAATACCTGGGGCATCAGATGGCACAAAGACTTGGGATGCTCAGGCTGGCTATTCCCTTCATGTCTCAGGAGATGGCTGCTGTCTCTTAGCTTTACATAAGAAGTCAGGAGTATTTTTTTCCTTTTTATATAAATATCTTAGTCCTTTTATAGTAAGACTAAGACAATGCTATGCCAGTGAGTTACAGAAATAGGATTATATAATGCTTCTCCCTCTCTCCCTCATTTAATCTGTTTACTTACCAATCAACGCTTAATCCTATTTACTTGTCTACTCCCTGCCTCCCCAATCTTACTGTCATGCTATGATCTAGGTCAGTGGTTCCCAACCTCGAGGGCCACAGATATCATTTTTACAACCCTGGAAGGCCACCAGTCTCCACCAGCAGACCTCCGCCCCACACCCCCACTGCAGCCAGACAGAAGGAGTTCAGCGAGGAGGCTGCCTCCCTTCTCCCTCATCTCCCATCTCCCTGGCTGCAGCAGGGAAACTGCAAGCATCCTGTAGCCCTCTGCGCTCCACCTGGGTCCCTAGGCAGTGGCTCCCTTCTGCAACCAGGGGGACAGGAGATCAGTGCTCTCCTCCCTCTGGCTCCAGCAGGGATACCTGTGCCTAGGGACCTAGACGGAACTCTTTGCCATGCTCCCTGCTACAGCCAGGGGGAGGAAAGTGCTGATCTTCTGTCCCCTTGGCTTCAGCAAGGAGCCTGAACCGGTCTTTTAGCCAAGCGGCAACGCTCACCATCTGGATCCTTAGGTAGCAGCTCCCTTCTGCAGCCAGTGGGAGGGGAGTGGCTGGCCACTTTGAAAGCCCCCATGGACCACTTTTGGCCCCCGGGCCACAGGTTAGGAATCACTGATCTAGGTGCTTACATTGTAAGGGAATGTAGAAAGGCGTTTAAGAGACAACAAGATACTCAGCTGATTTAAATGGGCATAGCTCCATTGAATTCACTGAAATTATATTGATTTACACCAACTGAGGATGTGGACCACCTAGACAACAAGCTCACACTGAATTATTTTGAGCACAATCTAAGTAATACCAAGATGGTCACATTTCTATGTTCTCCCACCCTCCATCCTAACCGATTTACTGATTTGTCTTGAATTATCTGCATTTACTAAACAGGATGCACCCATTCAAGGGAAAGGGAAGGAGTGACAGGACTTTACAGAGACGCACTAGAAAAATAACTAAAAATGTTTTTGTTTTTGAACTGTTCATTTTCTCAGATATGCTGGTACAGTTGTTATGTTACATCACTAATAATAACTGGCTGTGTATTAGTCATAGGCGTGCGCAGCACATTTCATTAGGGTGTGCACCCAGGGAGTAGGGTGTGCATCCAGGGAATTTTCATGATATTTTCAGGGGTGTCAATTTCAGCCACCAATGCAAAATCTGCCAGCTCCTTCAATTTCTGCGGCAGCTTGTCAGTTTCACATTTCAATTTCCCATTGCCTCTTTCTCTCTGCGGAAAAATCGCCCTGATCCTTCAATTGCCACGGCAGCTTGTCAATTTTGCTTCACTATTGTCCACCACCGAAAAATTGCACTGATACATGCATTTCGGTGATGCCTCCCTGTATCTTGCTATATGACACCCCTGGGCACACCTGGCACATCCCATGAGCACGCCTATGGTATTAGTGTTCTATACATTTCTTAGAAATTCTTGAACGAAAGATGTTACAGATAATGGCGGCTCTTGGTACGTAAGAGCCAGTCCTTAAATTTGGCCAGTCCTTGAATAATTTTAATGTGCCATTGCATAATTTCAGATGATAAAGATCTTTCATTAAAAAAAACTACCACTCCATCACCAAGAAAATAAAAAGAAACTAATAGCCACTGAAAACAACTTAACATTCTTTCTGTCCAAAATATGAGAGTACTGCTACAAAATATATAACCACATTACAAGCATGACACCCCACAATGTGTGAGCTCTCCTGATGCTCAGTGCATGCCAACAATATGTGCATATACAGACAGTATAGTGACAGCCATTGGGTGTCAAATGTCACAATTAGCATGCACAAATACTATTTGCATGCAAATATAAATTTCTCAGGTGCACAACTAGGCTGTGAAAAATTATATATGCAAGAAATCAAATCTGCACTCACAATTTTCCAGACTGTTTTGAGTTCCCTTTGGAAATTTGTCCCATGTAGGTCCTTTTAAGCCTATAATTTATCTGGCATGTCTTTTTAATCATACAATTTGTCTGGCACATCTTGCCAGTGTTCTAAGCATTAAAGCTGACTGATACACTTTGCTATTAAATCAAATATGGAAATGAAAACAGAAGGACTGATTACAATCTCTCTTACATCAGTTTTACACTGGTGTAATGCCACTGAATTTAACGAAGAGATGCCGTTTTGATCCAGATTCAGTAAAAATGATGCTGAGTTACTGTTGCATTGAGAATGGTCACTCCCTCATTTCTCCTCACAAAAACTTGCAGACACCAGACAGAGTTTGATTGAATCTGGCCCCTTTGAAACCATCAAATGAGATTTAAGCCTCAGTACAATAGGATTTTTCTTTTTTTTTTTTCCTGCTTTAAATGTGATTCTTATGAAAGTGAGGGACTAATACAGTAGATCCAAGCACTGTGCAAATCAACCTCTGTCCAAGCTTTCCTGAATATAACTTTTATCGCTTACTGCACCTTAGACTCCTGTTGTTTCATTGCTCAGCTTCCTCTTAGCAACAACATGGTCCAGACAAACATGACATAGCAACCACTGATGGTGAAGGCTAAACAACTCACTGCATTTGTGGGCCCAACATTCCAGAAGGTTATCGCAGTAAGATTATTTTCAGCAATATCCACTGGCAATGCAACACTTGTGGGCCTGCCACTGACTTTTCCCTTATTCACACTCTGAGGGAAATATAATCTGTATTTTTCATGTATACTAGGCTGCCGTGTGGTATCTGTTCTCATGCTAGATAGCCATTTCGTCTAAGAAATCATAGGTGAAATGGCTCTGGATGTTTTTTATTTAGATTTTTCTTTTTTTCTGTGACCGGGCTGGCTAGAATGTTTGAATTTTGTACTAATTACACAAAACAAGGAATGTATGTTGATGGCAAGAGTTATTACTGTTTAATGGTAATAGTATGCCATAAATATATTGCCGTAATGCGCAGATGCCCCAACCAGAACCAAGGTTCTACTCTTCTAGGTGCTGTACAAACATGAAGATCTGACCCCTCTCCCAGAGAGTTAACGGTCTAAGAATCTAGAGTGCCGGAAGCATGTGCAAGATTTTAAAGAATGTATGAAATTATAATAATATTTGACACTTGTACCTTTTGAATACTTCGATAAGCATCAGGTACTGAATCCCCATGACACGCCCAGGAGGTAGGTAAAATTTATTATGTCTGTTCTACAGACGAGGAAACTGAGAGCCAGATTGTTCCTGGTCCCAGCCCTAGTGAACAAGGGAAAACAGTACAAGGAACCTCTGCCCTCCCCATCTTGACTATACAGGGACCATCTACACTGTGACAGGGAACAAAAGCCATGCTCCCTCTTAGTGCTTGTGCAGGAATGAAATGGCATGAGGAGGGAGGGTCATAACCATGGTTTCCTCTACACCAGTCAGGCATGGAGTGGAGAGAATGCTGCACCCTCTGCAGGGGTCGTGTAGCTGTCACGATGACATGCAGTAGTTAGAAACTCATAGGAAAACTTTTCCTGGGGTGTCCGGCTGGGGTGCATCCACTCCACAACTACTCCAGTTCCACTCAGAGAGCCTAGGGAACCCCTAGCATCTTTTCACTCACCCAAACCTACAAAGAAAGTCAGTGTCAGAGCAAGGATGGGAATTCAAGAGTGGTTCTGATTTCTGTGCTTATACTAGACTATGCCTCTATCTGAAGAGAGGGGGTTCATGCCCCAAAGAGTTCACAATCTAATTTAGCCACAGAAATATAGGATATGCTGGATAATGATCAGATGAGAAAGGATGCAGGCTGCAAGAGTGATGGAAGGCTTCATGAAGACATGAGATTGCTTGGTGCACAAGAAGTGAGCTCCAGTTTCAGGTGTAGAGTGTGATGTTAAAAAAAGTGTCAAGTCAAGATGAAGGTGCCAAAGTCAAGTCAAGAAGGTGCCAAAGATGAATAATGATATAGAGGGAGGAGGAGGCTTGGAGGGACTAGCTGGTCTAGAAAGGCCAGTGGCATGCTTTTCATAACACACAGACCAAGACAAAGCACGTTTACGAAGTGTTACTATGAAAAGACACTGCTGGGAACAGAGAACATATTAGAATGGAACCTGCCTCATTCCCTTCATGTCCTTTGGCATACTCCAAAATATTGTGTTTCTTCTATCTTTCTCTGGACAGATGAGAGTAACAGAAACAAAAAATATGGTTGGTGATTTCTCAGACTTTCCAAAAAACAAGCTGTTCAATCATACCAGAAGATTCTTCATGTTCAAAGTAATAAAGTGTTTTGTTTGCAGTGTTGTTAGTAGCTACATTGGTCCCAGGATATGAGAGAGACAAGGTGGGTGAAGTAATATCTTTTACTGGACCAACTTCTGTTGGTGGAAGGGACAAACTTTTGAGCTCCACAGAGCTCTTCCTCCGGTCATATTTTGTCTCATTTCCTAGGGCTTATCAATAAATATTCCTTAAAAAGGATCAAGGAAACGGAACTATTTAGGAATATTGCCAACAGCTCTAGGGCATCCATTCAACATAACTTTTACTGAAAGGATTCTCTGCAGAGGAGAAATGCTCTAGTTACTCTGAAAAAAGCCAATTTCAGTTAATTAGATTCTTTTTTATAAACATTCATCCCTCATTTGAGCAGTTCTCAGCTTACTGTTCGTCAATAATGTAATCATCAACATATGACTCAGCTGCTAAACCAGCATTTGGCTCAGAAGTGAAAACTCCTTTAAGTTCTTCCCTATTTATGCTGTCTTTATCTGGTACCTATACTGTTCTTCCCTGCAACATGAAACACCATAGGCTTTCCACTGACCTTCTTGAGGCATGCATCAGCTGTGAACTCAGGCTTGATCTACATTACCAATTTACGTCAGCGTAACTACATCGCTCAGAGATGTGGAAAATCCACCCCTCTGAGTGAAGCAGTTTTACTGACCTAACCCCTGATGTAGATAGTGCTATGTCAATGGGAGGGCTTCTCCCGTCGACATAGCTACTGCCTCTCGGAGATGTGGAGTACCTACGCTGATGGAGAAGTTCTCCAGTTGACCTAGGTGGCATCTTCCCTAACTCTACAGCAGCACAACTGCACCAATGCAGAACTATAAGTGTAGACAAGCCCTCAGTTACCTGAGCATCTTTTCTATGCCCTCCCACTCACCAGGAAATAACTGCTCTGAAGAGGGAGCCCTTGCCTGGTGAATATAGAACTGGGTAGTTGCTTCTGCCTGAGTGTAAGCTCAGGAGTTTCTGCCAGAAATCATTAACAGATTATTTAGCATTATTTAGCCCAATGCAATGGTTGTTCGTGTGACATGGACACTTATCCATTAGAACTGGACCGAGACCACCAGTGTATTTCACATAGAGCCACTAAAGAGAGACTAATAACTTTCAGTCTGTCATGATTGCTTAAGGTTGGGTTAGAACTTAGACGATGCAAAACTTTTTACCAGTTATCAATTCCACTAGCCACCGGTTCTCAGCAAATTCTCATTTTAAAACAGTTCAGCTATTTTGTTGAAATTGATAAAAATACAGGTTTGGGCTAAACTATAAAAAGAAAAGTTAATTTCTGTAAAATCACTAATAAAGTAATTTAGTTACAGAATATTCTGTTCTGTCCTCTCAGAATCCTCCCTTTGGCTGCAGGTGGATACATTATTCTTTATTTCCTGTCCTGATCCACTGGATAGATCATGTGGACACTGTTAAAACATGTACAATATTCCAACACTGAAATGCCTGTGCTTGGGCTGATTTTCCATTTGGTTTTTGATGGAACATTGGATTTCAGACTCAATGAAATAACTCACAAAAAGTATCTTCCATCTGCAGAAAATGTCTACTTTTGTAAAAAAATTCAACACATGAAAACTGAAATTTTGTCTGTTTTCATCCAAAACCCGAAAAATTTCTATTCAGAAACGCTGCTGTAAGGCTTCATGCTCCTCCTTCTTCTCTGTGATGGCTCAGCAAGAGGGAAAACAGTGGTTTACTAAGTGAGACATAATACAGGCTGGGAGTCCTGCCCACAGAGGACAGCAGGAGCATGAGGCACCATTAAGGCATTTCTAAATCTAAATTTTTTATTTTAAACCAAAAGGTTTTGGCCAAAATTTTTTAACTTTTCACCAAAAAGTCCAATTTTTCCTTAGAAAATGAGACAAAAATGATTTTGGGGGGTTTGTTTTCTGACTAGATCTAGTCTGCACCAGTGGCAAGTGGCATGGTAGAGACAGGCTGTGCAAGTAGCAACTGAAGTGATCGCTACACACAGTGTGTACATGGGTTGCCCAGTTAAATTAAGACACCCAGTTCTGTATTTGGCTCTTAAGGTGACAATTTGGAACCTAGAATGAGGGCTAGTTTTAAGAGTCCCCAAATGTAGTATCTTAGGGTTTGGATTGAAGGGTACCATATCTGTCTGTGGGATTGGTAGTAGTAGTAGTGATGGGCCTTCACAATAACCTGAAATCGGAACACCTTTCAATTCTGGGGAAATCTGAACAGGACTTGGATCCAGATCTGAACATGATAGCTGGCTCCTACCTCTGTGCTGGGCCCAGACCAAAAGCTGGATACATATCCCAGCACCCAAATTTTGAGGAAGTTCCCATTCAAATCTGAACTTTGCTGGTTTTCCTTATCCTCAGGACTGAATATTTGTGCTTTGAACTTCATCCTTTACACAGGAAAAAATTAGGTTACAAAAACTGGCTTTATAATGAAAACACAGACAGGCTATTCACTGCAGTGATGCTACAGGATGCATTAGGGACAGAAAACGGGATTGCAGCCACATAGCTAAAAGCACTTTGAGGAATTGATCTGCTGTAGGCACAAGCGGGGTGTGCACAGTCTTACCTTTTTATGGCTTTGTAGCAAATGATGACAACTACAAAGAGGAGCACTAGTGTGGTACAGCATACCGCAATGATTATAACCAGACCTGGCCACCAGGTCTCTTCAGTGGGGCAAAAGGTAGACTTGGGAGCTGTAAAAGATAATGTGAAAAGCATCTATGAGTTTCCCCGGATAAGTAGTTTATAATCAGATAGTCTTCATTCACCTGGCACAAAGCACTACACCAGGGCTTTAGATATGTACAGAGGTTATTTCACATCTGGGTCCAGTTTTCTAAGCAATAAACTCTACTATCCTGTCCACTGCATGTTGCTTGAGAACCACATGGTGCAGCAAGCCATCAAGTGCTGGCCACTGTTCTTTGTGTTGCTCCATCATCCACCACATTGCATTCAGCTAGAAGGGGACAGGCACAGCTCTGCTGCCAGAAAGCGATCTCTTTTCTTTTGGTGATTGCCCATCTTCGGCAGGATCAGTTTTAGTTTTAGAGAGAAACGTCATGCAGATAAGTTCAGGTTGTTAAACAAAATTAGGGAATGTTTATCTGGGAAAAGTAGCGGTGCCTACAATCCAGGATGGAGCTGCTATCATATTAACCTTGGATAGAGGATGGGGAAATAGTTTAAAAGAACACAGGAATTTTATTACCTTTATTTAGTGCTTTTAGAGGACTTTACTCAATAAGCTTTTTCCTACTGTACTGTCACTTTTAAAATGCATTTAATCAATATCCATTAATTAATTAATTGCTTATGAAAATATAAATTAAAAGAAGAAAAATGTATTACTTTCTAGGGACTAGATTGTGCCTATAAGCACTGCCCACAGCAAGGAGTAAGCTGCACCAGGAGTAATCTTGGGAGATATTTAACTCAGAGATATACCTCTGAGGCACATTTGTTTCCCTCGTGGCTTGAAAGGACAGTAATATGTTGAAGATCTATAGGTAGGTTTGGCAGAATTTGATTTAAAAAAAATAATTTTGACAGATATCAATGTTTATTTTAAGCATTTTTTCAATTTTTATCAATTTAAATTTTCACAGTTGTGGGAAATTATGTGGGTGTTTGACAATAATTGTTTAATTATGGTAGATGTTGAGATTCAAAAAGTTAAAACATTATAGCCATTAATATACAAATTGTCAACATCATGTCAAAATATCCAAGTAAATATCCTTAAATCAAACTCTAAATTCCCAAGTAGAATTTTTCTTACTTTTCCTATCTGAAAATTTCAGCTATTATCGATGGAAATATTTTTTCGATGGTTGGTGAGTGTATGGTGAAATCTGTGTTTACCGATATTTACTGATAAAAGTGTAATCCTTCAAACCTATCTATAGGGTAGCAAATTATGAAATCAGGATTGGTTATTTTTCTAAAAGATATACTCTTGTAATTATTGTGGGGAAGTTCTATGGCCTGTATTATACAGGAGATCAGACAAGATGATTGAAGTGTGGCCCTCTCTGGCTTTGGAATCTATCAACCTATGGCATCCTGAGCCAACATAGCTGGGACTAGGAAAAGACCATTGAACTCATTGATTTTGGGACCTGACCAAGATTATAATTCCTGTCTCCATAAATAAATGCTAGTAGTGCATCAATTAATAGGAATACCTAGGTCTCTACTGTTCAGGTAAATAAACAACTGAACAAAACGTAGCACCCGACACTTCTTAACATCTTTTAAGCATGCTGACTTCATTTGGTGCATTTATCTGAGTCACTGACATTGTATAAATGAGAATCAAACCCTTCCCTCAAAAGTGTTGTGATCAGATTTTTTGCAGTGACATTATCTGTAGGAGAGCTGGGCACATTCATCTAAAGAGGGCTGCATGGAGATTTGTAAGAAATACACTAGGTCAGGGATACTCAGACTTCAATGGTTCAGGAGCCAAATTAGTGATCAACATTACCCAAAAGAGCCACAGTCATGTGAATTCATTGTTTCATTTACTATTTTATATATACATTATTCTCAAAGCAAAATGACTGACCCAGTATTCTACAATTAGTTATAATAACATAGTAAAAGCATCCTGATTGGTTAATAACTTAGATTGATTAATAATTAAATAACACTGTGTTTTAATATCATGTGCTGCAAAGAGCCGCAGGAGACATATTAAAGAGCCAGTTGCGGTTCCCCAGCCTCAGTCTGTGTATCACTGCACTAGCTGTTAACAAAGAAATCAAAATAACAAAGTCCACCAGCTGTAACTCTACTGGTCAGCTCATCAACTGGTGCCTCTGAGAAAGTGCTACCCTTATCACAAACAATAGTTCTCCATTAATGTTAATGCATAGCACTTCCAATCTTCAAAATACTTCGCAAACATTAACTATGCGGTAGGTATATGTCATCTCTCTTTAACAAAGGAGAAAACTCAAGCAGAGAAGTTACGTAACTGGAAGAGCCAAGGGTTCCCAGCTCCCAGGCTGCACTGAGTCTGCTACATTGTGCATCTCTTAACTCATGTCCTCAGCAATTGAATTTCTATTTTATTATTATAAATACTATGGAGTTAGGTCTCACTAAGCAGTGAACATAGGAATCTTCTTTGTTGTGTCATGAGATGGTGTGGGTGTCAGCTTCAATTATTTTAAAAACTATTTTTAATATTATTTATTATTTTATCGCTCCCAAAGTGGACTGGGCATTTCAAAGAGGACATAGCAAGGTCTCTGCCTGAAGGAGCTTACAATCTAAGGGCCCCATTCTGCCTCCACTATATAGTACTTACTGATGTAAGTAGTTCCATTGAACTCAATGGGACTGCATACCTCAGTAAATCTTACACAACCTGAGAAGGGGTGGCAGGATTTGGCTCTTAGTTATAGCTGTGATATGATGAGTGAGGGTAAAAAATAACAGGGAGAGGGGATACAGCAATAGGAAAATGTGGAACCAGGCTTAGCCAAGTGTCCAACCAGCACACACATCTTGGTGGTTCAACTCTTGTATTATTTTTTAATATGGAAAAATACAGAAGAGGAGATAAGATAGTGAATATTACTGCCACCATTGAGTGAATCTTCATCTTCATGTATTTATGGATTATAAGAACCATAGGAATTGCTATTATGGATCAGACCATTGGTTCATCTAATCTGATTCCCTTTCTGTGATAGCGGCCAGCCACAGATGACTCAGAGGAATGTGCAAGAAACTCTGCAGAATGTTCACAAAACAAAGTTTCTTCCTAGTCTCTAAATAGAGGTCAATTTATGCTGTGTGGCATGAGAGTTTATATCCCTTCCAAAACTCTTCGTATTATATTTTTTAAATCCTTTCTATTACAATTCTGGTTCTCCTTAGAAAAGTCCAATCCTTTTCTGTTAAGCTCTTGGCCTCAAGGATATTGCCTGTCTATCTACATTAGGTATTGAAATGACTTCCATTACGGTAGCATCTGAGCACCTCACAATCTTTAATGTATTGATCCTCACTATAATTCTGTAAGTAGAGCAGTATTCTTATCCCCAAGTTCATTGTCCAAAGTCACAAAAAGTCTCTAGCAGAGCAGGGAATCAAACCCAGGTTTCCAGAGTTCAAGACTAGTGCCCTAATCAATAAGTGGCATGGGCTAACAGTGTGTTGTTTTGTGAAAACAGTTTTGAATTTGCTACCTTTCAATTGAATGTCTCATCCCCTTCTCTTATTATGAGAAAGGCTGAATAGAAATTCCTGACCTACCTTTGGACTACCATCCATTATTTTGTATCTCTTTATCATGTTGTCCTCCTATTCGTCTCCTTCCTAAGGTAAGGAGTCCGAAACTTTACAGTGTCTCTAATCATGTCATTCTCCATTTCTGAACGCTCTGTGCTCTTTCTGTTCTGTTCTCTCCATCTCAAAAAAACATAACTGAATACAGCATTCCAGATGAGAGCATACTTATTGATTTATATAAGTACACGGTATTGTTTTCAATATTATTCTACATCTCATTCCTTATGTGTTCTAATATTTTGTTTGGTTTTTTTGCACACTGAACAAAGGCCTTCATTGAGCAAAGGTCTTTTTTCTGAGCTGTTACAGTTTAGAACCCAGAAAGGTATATGATTAATTACAATTATTGCTACCTAATTCCTACCAGTACTTTCAAATTTATCATAAAAACAAGCTGTATATATTATTTGAACTAACATACATGTTTTATTTTGTCATTAAAAGAATCGGTAAACGAAATGCTGTTCTCACACTGGTGAATATGTGAAAAAACTCCATGGGACTCAGGATTCTCTTCACATTTACACCAGTGTAACTGTGAGCTGAATCTGGCCAAATATTAGAGGTAGTCTGAACCAAAAACTTGGAGCCAAACACTCTCAGACAGTGAGAATGGTGCCTGAGTATGATCTCCTAGAGTACGTCTACACACCAAGTTGCAGCCCACAGCAGCGAGTCTCAGAATCCAGGTTGACAGGCTCAGGCTTGTGCTACCACGCTAAAAATAGCTGTGTAGATGTTGAGGCTCTGGATGCAGCTCAGGCACTGAAGCCAAGGGAGTGGGGGGTGAGCTTCAGAGCTAAAGCTCCAGCCCGAGCTGCAATGCCTACACAGCTATCTTTAGCACAGTAGTGCGAGCCCCCATGAGCCCAAATCTGTCAACCCGGACGCTGAGGCTCACTGCTGTGGCTTGACACTCGCTGTGTGGATGTACCCATATTGGTCTCACACTGATGGAACACATTAGCTCCAGGGAAATTCATGGGCCTGATTCTCCTCTCATACTATTTTACATTAAATCAGAATCAGGATCCTAACTTTGCTGGTCCCAAAAGCTCAGGTTCAAAGACCTGAAAGTTTGGATCTGGATCTGGACTCTGTGGCTCTGGCTCATCTCTAATTAACACTCAAAATTTCCACAATATCCTTGATTCTTGGGTGGACAGAAAATCACTTTCAGTTGTACAAACTGGCTCATAGCTGCACACGTTTGCAGGTTCTGCCATTCACCAATGCAAAATAAGTCAAGCGACTTGTGATTCTCTCCCAAGTTGTGTTCAATCATTCTGCACATTGGACATGATTCTCCTGCAGTGTAAATCAGTCATTGGAGTCACACTAGAGTGAACTGGCGTGAGAGAGGAACCAGACCCATCATCTGTGGGTCAGATTATCAGCTGTGAGTGATAACTGCCTTCATCACTCAAACCACAAATCATCAGTTGGAAAGTATTAGAGAAGTGCCAATATTTAAAAGGGTAAATGGGACGATCTGAGTAATTCATAGGATTGTCAGCCTGACATCGATCCTGTCAAAATAATGGAACAGTTGATATGGAACTCGATTAATAAGAATTAAATATAACTGATAATGAGAATTAAATATAACTGGTAATATAACTAATGTCAGTCAAGGTGGGTTCATGGAAGATAGATCTTGTCAAACTAACAGTATCATTTTTGATAAAATAGATGATAAAGGTAATAGTGTTACTCAGTCTTCTATAAGGCATTTGACTTGGTTCCACATGACATTTTGATTAAGAAACTAGTAAAATATAAAATCAATATAGCACACATTTAATGGCTTAAAAAGTGGCTAGATGATAGGTCTCAAAATATAATAGTCAGTGTAGAGTCACATCAAGCAGGTGTGTTTCTAATGGGGTCCTGCAAGAATTGGTTCTTGGCCCTATGCAATTTACTATTTTTATCAATGACCTAGAATATAATCATTACTGATAAAGATTGCAGATGACACAGAGATTGGGGGAGTGGTAAATAGTAATACAGAGTGATCTGAATCGTTTGATAAATTGGGTACAAGTAAACAAGAAACATTTTAATAAAGCCAAATGTAAGGTCCTACATACATTTAGGAACAAAGAATGTAAATCATACTTACAGGATGGAGGACTCAACTCTCGGAAT
The DNA here is from genome assembly GCF_026122565.2 of Emydura macquarii macquarii. NCBI lineage: Eukaryota > Metazoa > Chordata > Testudines > Chelidae > Emydura > Emydura macquarii. The sequence continues at coordinate 481,777 of NW_027131366.1, read as the reverse complement.
CAGTGACTTGAAAAAAGACTTGGGGGTCATGGTGGATACTCATCTGAAAATGAGCTCCCAGTGCAATGTTCTGGCTAAAAGGGCTAACATGATTCCTAAATGGATAAACAGGAATATTGAGTAGGAGTAGGGAAGTTATATTACCTCTGTATTTGTCACTGATGTGGTGGCTACTGGAATACTATGCCCAGTTGTGATGTCCACAATTCAAGAAAGATGCTGAAAACTTAGTGAGGGAGTTCAGAGAAGAGCCATGAGAATCATTAAATGATTGGAAAACATGTCTTATAGTGAGATATTCAAGGAATTCCATCTGTTTAAGTTAGCATGGAAAAGGTTAAGGAGTGTCTTGATCACAGTTTATAAGTACCTACATGGGAACAAAAATTTGTTAACGGAGGGTTTATCCAATCTTGCAGACGAGGGTACAATAAGATCCAATGGGTGGAAGCTGAAGCGAGATAAATTCAAGACTAGAAATAAGACACACATGTTTAACAATAAGGGTAATTAACAAATGAGACAGCTTGCCACTGCCTCATCACTACTGTCAAAATAATCAAGATTTGGTGTTTTTCTAAAATATATGGTTTAGTTCAACCATAGCTATTGGACTTGAAGCAGGAATGAATTCAATGAAGTCCTATGGCCCTGTGGTCACACTAATGATCACAATGGTCCCTTATGGCCTTAAAATCTAAGAATCTATGAAGTTCGAATTATTATTAGGTATATTTTTCATGAGCCAAATTCTGTTCTCAGTTACAGCAGCATAAGTCCCAAAGTAAATGCACCTACTCAGTGGAATGATCTCAGATTTACACTGATGTAACTGGATCTGGCCTTATGCTTATAAAAGATGATAAGAACAAGTACAATTAGATCAAAGGAATTGTGCAAAATAGTTTAGTGTCAGAAAAAGCACACACAAATTCTTTGCTTCACCAAATTATCGTTGCAACTTTCTTTGAAGAACACTGCAAGGAAACGTTCCAAACCTCAGCTCCAGTTCAAATTTTAAACTCCCAGTACTTGTATTCGTTTGGCTCCCACCAAAAATTAATACACCACGAAAAACTAACCCAGTGACAGAATGTTAGTGTGAATAATCAGTCTCAAATTCTTCTTTGACCATGAGAAGTTGAAGGTTGTCTTTGGAAAGGAAATTTCCACAGAATAACAATTAAGTTTCAATTTTCTTTTAACAATTCTCAGAGCTGATTTGTGATCTCCTCAGATTCTTAGTTTTGAAATCCTCCTAAATTGTCAGGAGCAGAAAGTCCTGCCACAGCATTGGAACAGTTTGTAGGCATGTCTTCTGGGTCAGAGTTAAAGTTGTGTGTAAGGTAAATTGTCACATGCCAATACTGTTTCTAATGGAATGTAGGTTATTGTGAGGATAATGGACTATTTATATAAATTGCCCTAATTGGTCATCATAATGCTTAGGTTTTGTAACTCTATTGCTCTTGTTACTCGTTTTGCATGAGGGTTATACTGTATCCACTGTTACAACACTGACTGTAAGCTATTTATGTTTGAATGCGGGAATGTGCACTCAAATGTGAATATAATGTAATCAGAACTTTAAGGAGGGAAGGAATACTATGTTCCATTTGAGTGTGAGGTAGAGGAGTACATGACTTTGAAGCTGTACTCTGTTCCAGGACTATACAACTGTCATCAATCTACTCATATGCAAGGCTAATGGAGGAGTGCACAGAATCAGAACACTGCTTATTCTCTGCCTGTCAGGGCTATCGCTCATGTTCTGAGGACACAGCGATCTCAAAGAAACAAAAGATGGTTCTGACTCTGAAAACAAATCCACATGCACTAACACTTACTCCCACACAGAGTCCCGTGGGATACCTCTCAGAACTACAGGTCTGTGCGTGTGGACCTTTTTACAAGATCAGACCCAAACAACTGGCAGCTGTGCACTGACATGATATATGTAGCATCTCTCACCTCTTTACAACAAAAATGACTTCATGGCTAAAAGAGAGAGAATGCTTTTAGTATAGATCAGAACTGATTGTTGGTTTTACGCTTGTTTTTATTTTGCTCTTACAGAAAGATCAAGGGTGCTAGAATAGTCATCACTATGGAAAGTTTGCCTGTTTTTAGAGATGACAGAGACAATGCATAACTGTTGATAGTGGAGCCGGGGGAGAGGTAGAGGGCACAATCTAAAGCAACGGTTTGCAAACTTTTTGAGCTTTAGCTCCCTTTGAGTTACAATTTTTGGTTGTACCCCCCCAACCCAGACAAAAAGAGGTCAGCCAGGGATGGAGGTGGCATTCCCCTAGCCCGGCCTTGCGGGGCTGAAGCCTGAGCTCCACTGCGCCAGGCTGAAGCATGAGCTGCCTGGCATTGCTGCTTCCCCCTTCCCCCCTGAATGTTTCTCCATGCACCTATAAGGGGGTGCACCCCACAGTTTGAAAGCCTCTGATTTAAAGGTTCTGGTGGTATGCAGCCAGGTTCAGGGCAGAGCATATAACCCTGGCAGAAATCTGGAGAGCATGTGACCCTGCGTGCCCCCCATACAACGTTTATGAGTGTACATTCACCATGGGTTGAATTATGCAGTCTTTATGCTTGCAGAAATTCTATTGCCTGAGTAAGGATGGCCAGGTTTGGCTATATATTTTTAATTAATTTGCTTCAAATTATGCTGTGTATATTTTGTTTAAAAGGCACTTTCATTTGCCTCTAAGGAACTGGAATGTTTTCTTAGGCAGGTTGGAACTGAAAGGGACAGAGCAACAGCATTTGGGGGCAGTTGAAGAGGTTAGGGAAGAAGGGTCCAGGCTTCTAGTTTAGATTTTAGGGTTATTTATATAAAACAACCTGGATTCTGACAAAACAAGCCATAGAAGTGCAAAATAATATGTATATGTACATAGACACCAACACAAATACCCATCCCTTGAAATACGATGATGAGTTTAGCTCCTACTGTACATGGTCAAAGCATTAAACTCCGTGTCATCTTGTCCTCGGATTTATTAATGGATATGCATCATGGTTCCATTACTAATGCAGCTCTCTACATAATTTACAAAATATTGCCAGGCTGAAACTGCAGCTCAGTAAGAATGATTCAGAATCCTTGGGAGTGTCCTTACTTTCTCAAGGCTGAATTACTGTCATTTTTTAGTTCGTGTATCTTCTGATCATATTATCTCAAGGATTCCATTTATCTAGAATTTCGCAATTCATGTCTTTACAGGCTGTCTCAGTGAATCAGTCTCCTTCTAAACTGATGTTTCCTTAAACTGGCTTTCTATAAAGTTTAGTCTTGAATAGGCTGGAAGAATTTCCACTGCCTTTCAGGTACTTGAATGGACATGGGCCAGTATATATAAATGATGCCGTCTCATCATACACTCTATACTCAATAGAACTATAGTCAATTGGTTATTTAATCTGACCAAATTATAATCTCATAGGAATGGATGCCATACTTTTCTGTTAAATTGCTCTTTGTTTATGGTCTGCACTTCCTATTACCTTTCAAATTGTTCAAGCCATGCTGACATTTAAAACTAGTTTAAAGGAACATACAGAATGTCTGTTGTTTATAACTGTTTCATTGCTGATCATTTTATAGGGCTGCACTCTCAAACAGCTGGATGACTATTGGGGGATCCCATTTGTATATGTGCAACAGACTGCACCAACCAAGTGGGTGCACACCATTTTTCATGCATTCAAATCCCACATATTTGCATGCAAATTGTTCATTTGTCTGCCCACCTGTCTGTTGGCACATGCATGAAAGTTGCACACACAAAACTGGTCTCATGAAATCAGACACCAGAGTGGAAAACACATTTTCCAGATGCTTCTCCCAGTTACACTGGTGTAAATCAGAAATAATTCTACTAAGTCATAAGAACAGCTATATTGGGTCAGACCAATGGTTCATTTAGCCCCGTATCCTGTCTTCCAACAGCGGCCAATGCCAGGTGCTTCTAAGGGAATGAATAGAACAGGTAATCATCAAGTGATCCATCCCATCGGCCATTCCCAACCTCTGACAAACAGCAATCCTTGCCTATCCCGGCTAATAGCCATTGATGGGCCTATCCTTCATGAACTTATTTAGCTCTTTTTTGAACTTCGTTATAGTCTTGGCGTTCACAATATCCTCTGGCAAGGATTTCCACAGGTTGACTGTGCTTTGTGTGAAGAAATACATCCTTTTGTTCACTTTAAATCTGCTGCCTATTCATTTCATTTTGTGACCCCTAGTTTTTGTGTTATGAGAAGGAATAAATAACACATTCTTATTTACTTTCTCTACACCAGACATGATTTTATAGACCTTGATCATATTCCCCCTTAGTCATCTCTTTTCAAAGATGAAAAGTCCCAGTCTTATTAATCTCTCCTCATATAGAAGCTTTTCCATACCCCTAATAATTTAGTTGCCCTTTTTTGTACATTTTCCAAATTCCAATATATCTTTTTTTGAGATGGGGCGACCAGATTTGCATGCCGTATTCAAGAAGTGGGCGTACCATGGATTTATAAAGAGGTAATATGATATTTTCTGTCTCATTATCTATCCCTTTCCTGATGATTCCTAACATTCTGTTTGCTTTTTCGACTGCTGCTGCTGCATATTGAGTGGATGTTTTCAGAGAACTATCCACAATCACTCCAAGATCTCTTTTCTTGAGTGGTAACAGCTAATTTAGACCCCATCATTTTATATGTATAGTTGGGATTATATTTTCCAATGTGCATTACTCTGCATATATCAACTGTCAGTGAGCTAAATTATTTTTTCAGCTACACTGCGCATCTGATTTACACTGGTGTGAATGAAAACCGATTAGTCTCGGTAGAATTATATCTAATAAAACTGGTGTGAGATCAGTAATAGATTGTAAGAGCCTGAACCATGGAGTGCAATGGAAAGACTCCCACTGACTTCAGTGGGCTTTGGGATCAGGTCCTATAAATATAATTTGTTGATGTAAGAAAGCACAAAAGAGAAGAACTCCCCTGAATAAATATTTACCATTCAAATTCTGCTGTTAATAAAGCTGAATTCAGGACCAAGACTGATTTTCATTTATACTTACAGTATGTCTATACTTAAAGCAATACCGGGATGCTGGTGCACTGCTTCAATGTAGCCACTACCTATGCCAAAGGGAAGGGTTCTCCCATCAGCATAGGTAATCCACCTCCCCAAGAGGTGGTAGCCAGTACTGTCTATACAGGGGGTTAGGTTGGTATAGCTATGTCTCTATACTATAGCTATATTGATGTCAATTCCTAGTATAGATCAGGTCTTAGACCACTGTATACCACTCTAGTAGTATAAAATGGCCTTAAGTGGGCCTAGGTATAAATGAGAATCAAGCCCTAAGTGTCTAAGAATAAAGAGCCTGATCCTCAGCTGATGTAAACTGGCATAGCTCCATTAAGTCCTGCTGATTTATATCAGCTGAAGATCTGGCCCAGAATATTTCATATTTCCATATGTGCTGTATAACCATCTGCAGAACTGGTTCCAAGCTGCAAAGTTCAGTTCTGGATCCAAACCTGAACTTTCCCAAAGTTCTGGGCTATTCAGATACAGGTTTTTGATTTGGGTTTATTCAACTTCTTTTAACAATGGCAATGTTACAATATCTTCTATGACTCAGTGTTCGCTCAACGGTCCTCAGGTTGTTTATTGTATTTCGTCACATGGAAGCATTTACAAATGTGGTTGGAAAGTTCAAGTAATAGGAACATGCAGTGTGTATCCAAATTTGCTCTTACAGAGGAAGCCAGCCAACATGGGGAAAAAACCTTTCAGAAAGTGTACTGCAATTAAATTTGTTGCAAATACAAATTTTCAGGTGTTACTTTTTAAAATAATTTGTGACAGCAGGACTATTACCCATGTTTTCCTTTGGAACCCATGTGCCTACAAGTTGAGTTCATAAGTTCTCACATTCCTTTCAATGAAGGATTATACTGGCCTAAATCAAAGCTCAAGTAAGTATTCACTTTCAAACCAAAGCAGGCCATGGAAAACAATAAAACTTTTCAAAATATATATACGTATGTTTTAAGGCTAACCCCTTTCAGACACACACCAACAGAGTGAACTCAATTGTTCCTTCAACAAACAAAGAAAAGGCCTAGCTATTAGTCTTAGAGTTGTGTGTGCTCATTGAGGGGAAGCCCCCCATTGTGTGGGTATATGTATCAAACCTCTGTCAATAGTTTTGTAGCTTCTGTGTCCATTCTGAATGACTTAAGAGGGATTAACTCGTAAGGTTTTGTCTTAGCTACAGTATATTTGAGAGGCACTTTTTTCTTTTTCTTTTTCTTTTCTTGCCCAAATGTGTCTTACGCAGGCTGAACAGTTGAAAAAAAATATTTCAGATTTAGGCATTATAAAGTATTTCAAATTTAGGTATTATAAAAATTAATCGATGTGCTTCCATTATAAAATATGAATGGATGTGCTTCAGTGTCTCTCTGGCAGGTCCAGGGTGTCACCTCACCAACTTCACTTCACAGTTCTTGCACCCTAAGAATACACCAGGTAACTCTTGATCTACCAAGAGAGATATGCAGAATCACATCAAATTGAATACTAAGGGTGTGACTGATAATGCCACAAGGTTCTCAGCCATGCGCTTTAGATTTCAATCCTCTTCACAGACTGGCAGGCTACTGACCTTGGATATAACTTGCACATGGCAATAATAAACCATAATATTTCTCTTCAGACCATTTACAAACACTAGCTAAATTAATTCTAATGATATCAGTCCGAGCAGATAGTATCAACCCCCATTTTTACAGATGGGGAATTGAGGCATGGGATATTTAAATGACAAGCCGAATTCAAAAAGGGAGTCAGTGGAAATCAGGATTATAGGGTATCAAGAGTCAGGATTAGTCCTCTTCTATTCCTACTGTTCAGACTACTCTTCTCTCTAAGAAACAGGATCTAAGAAACAGGATCATAGCAGAAGACAGATCTGAACACCATAATAATATCAACAGATGCCTCAAGGTCAATGGGCTCAATAAAATATGAAATTTCTGCTAGACTTTTGACTGCAAGAGAATCTGCTCCTCTGAATCAAATGATAAAACATCCCCAATACTGAGAAACAGGCAAGTTGTGCAGACAATAGACAGATTTTATACCAAAAGCCATTCCTGAGTGTCTGTCATTATTAACACAAAGGATTGATTTGATAAGCCTGGCACAGGAATATAAATAGGGTTGGATGAAAGGGTCAGTAAGAGACAAAGTCCACATCAGACAGGTTCACGTCCACTGGACTACGTCCAAACATCATGGGAATGATTTTGGCAGTTGTGAATCCTCAGCATCATAATGTCATAACCCTGCTCCCCCGGAGCCCACTCCCAAGATTCTATGATCAATAACTTGGCAATTGGGGAAGCAACCAGCCCAGAGGAATCCTGCAAACCAGAAATATTACTATGCCATCATCATCCTGCCAGCTGTGCTCATTTCTGGAGTATGGATGCTACTGGGTGAGCTTTGCAGTGAACAGATTCAGATAAAATAAGAGGCAACCTCTTATCCCAAAATTTGAACCCAACCAAAGCCAAAACTTTTGTGAGATTCAAAAAAGTTCATTTTTCTTTCTTTACCTTTCCACACATCTCTGCACTTCCTGTAGATATGAACTGAAAACAAATCAGAAATCCTATGAGAGGGGCTATTCATACTACATATCCAACCCAACCATAACCAGGAAATAGTGGCAAGTTCGCCAGAAAGTCTGTCTTGGTGAGATTTACAGCCTGATTTCTTGACCAGGAAATGTCCTGGCAAAGCTTGTTTAAATACTGCTGGTGGAAATTTGCATGAGATACTTCTATTTATTACATTGTGCTGTAGAGACCTCTGTACGTTGCAGAGCACCTGCAGAGTATGTTCCTAATGCTGTTTTAAAGGGCTACTGCAATCACTATGCAGTGGGATCTTCTGTTGTAATGAAGACATGTATGGGATGATGCTTGAGAAATTCCTATCCCCGTGACTTTAAACTGTAGACGTTTCTCTGCACTGTCAGTTTTCCCTTTTTTCTTTATTTTGAGTTTTTTTATTCCTTTCTAAAAATATTTTCAAGTAGAAACAAGCTTAGTTTCAGGAGGAAGGGTCTGAAATAAGTGGTTCTGCACGAGTATTGTAAACAGCATGGAAGGGAGTGAATGGTTCAGCATAAGATTGGCAGAAACGGAACTGTAAGTGGTGGGTGAAAAGAGTGTCAGATGTATGTAGTAGCTGGAATCGGGGGAGTGCAGAGATAATGGAAACTATTAAAAACAGTATTCTAGAGGTTGATGAACCCCAAAGATGTTTGGGTTCAGGTTTAACTGCAAGTTTCAGTAAAACCCCATATTGCTGTGATATATGGTTAGCTCTTGTATGGCACTTTTCAGCTGTAGTTCTGAAAGCCCTCTACAAAAAACGGTTAAGGATCATTAGCCCCATTTTCCAGATGAGATAACAGAGGCACAGAGAGGCGAAATGACTTTGCCCAAAGTCATACAGCAGGTTAGAGGCAAAACCAGGAAACAGATCCAGTGTCTTCTGACTCAGCCAGTGCCCTATACTCTGAACTTCACTGCCTCCCGTTGTCATTGAGATGCAAACATTGTATTTATCCATAATTACTTACAGGAGTGGAGGTATAAAACTTTTACTGATTTGGAGGCTAGATACCAGGTCTTTGATCCAAACAGGGACTCTGATACTATGTTCATACAACGATCATAGTATAAATGCCGAGACCAGGCTCAAAGAAGTAATGTGTTGTCTTGGATGGTGTACGGTGGGTCTGGCACTAGGCAATTATGGTGATTACAGTAGAACCTCAGAGATATGAACACCAGAGTTACAAACTGACCAGTCAACCACACACCTAATGTTTGGAACCAGAAGTACACAATCAGGCAGCCACAGAGACTGGGGGGGGAGGGGGGGGGAAGCAAATACTGTACAGTGCTGTCATAAATGTAAATTACTAAAAAAAATAAAGGGAAAGCAATATTTTTCTTCTGCTTCAAGTTTCAAAGTTTCAAAGCTGTATTAAGTCAATGTTCAGTTGCAAACTTTTGAAAGAACAACCATAATATTTTGTTCAGAGTTACAAACATTTCAGAGTTACGAATAATCTCCATTCTCAAGGTGTTCATAACTGTAATCTGTTTTAGAATTACTGGAGGGTAGGAGTTTTATTTCAGTTCAGATGATCTTTCGTCGTTATGAATGTATTATAATACAGACAGTATAATACCGAGGTGCTTACAGTCAGGGCTGTTTTAAGACCTTCGTAGGCCCTAGGCACACTTGCCTTCATAGGCCCCCCGACCAAAATAACTAATTTGATTTTAAGCTATTAATAAATAGTTTTTAAAATAAAAATAAAAAATTATATATAAAATTTTTTTCGTAGGCCCTGAAAGTTTCGTAGGCCCTAGGTACTGTGCCTATTGTGCCTAATGGATAATACGGCCCTGCTTACAATGTAAGGGTCAGATTCTGCTACCCTTACTCATGTTGTGTAATGATTGAAATGAGTGGGACTAGTTGAGGAGCAAGGTGCTACTCAGTGCACTTAAGAGTAGCTGAACATGGCCCCATGTGTCTTGTTAGTTTCAAATTCTGAGATTTGATGGGGAATTTTGTTGGTTTTGAGGTGGTTTGTGGGGAGAGCGGGGTGAGGTCCATTTTCCAGCAAATTGTTTGGGGTAAGTACTATGGAATATAGGCTTCGTGGAAGAAGTGACTTTTAGGGAGGGTCACATAATATTGTACTTCTGTGTTTATATTCCACTATGACATTTATCTTTGTCTGGCCACGTCACAATGGATATTCACGTTGAGCTCACTATCTGCTATCACCCCCACATTTTCCTCTGTCCGACACTTCCCTAAGCAGCAGGTTTCCTCTGAGAACAGTACAGTACATATCCATCTGATTCTCTCTCAGCAACTGGGCCACCTCTGCTTTTATCCTGATTAAATCACTCCCTACTGATTGCTGTCCCAAACAAATTAGAATGTACTTCAGCAACGTTTAGCGCCAGGATCCAGTTGCCTCATTACAGACATACAGACAATAGCTTTAGTAAGTCTCATGAAGACTATGGACCTGATTCGTCACTGCATTACTCAGTTTTCCCTCATGGTTGAATCAGTGTAAAACTGGAGTAACGTAGTGATGACGTTATGTTTGGCACAGATTGTAGCAGAGAGGAGATAGGTTGGTCCAGTGCATGTGCTGTGGATTTGAGAATCAGATCAGTGTTCTGTTATCTGCTCTGTAGCTGACCTGCTGTGCGATCAAGTTACTTAGACCAAAATTTCCAACTTGGTGGTCTGATTTTCAGAAATGCTGAAAACCCAGGAGCTCCCATAGAAGTCAATCAGACCAGCAGGTGCCTTTCAAAATCAGGCCCAAAATGCCTAATGCATTGCTCTTAAATTAGTATTGAGGTATCTAAATGAATGTGGCCTGATTTCCAGAAGTTTAGGGCATTCAACCTGAAAAATTAAGGACATTTTAATTTTGGTGCCTGAATATGGATATAGGAATGTAATTTTAGGCCCAAGTTTGAAAATGCAAACTTTAATCTTTCTTTACCTAGGCAGCATGGCCTAGTGGATAGCGCACTGGACTGGGACTCAAGTGACCTGGGTTTTATTCCCAGCTCTACCTCTCTGTCTCAGTTTCCCCATCTGTAAAATGGAGATAATGATACCCGTACCTCTGTTGTAGAGGGCTTTGAGAGCTACTGACAAAAGGCATAGAAGAGCTAGGTATTATTATTTTTTCCATCTGTAAAATGAGGATAAATGATGTTCACCCCATAGTGTAAGTGCTTTCTATTGATCTATGCACCTACATGGGTTAAGCATTATTACTCTTAATAAACTCTTTCCCTCCCTTATTTTTCTGACTTTCCTCTCACTTAACTATTAGGTATTATTGCAGAAGAACAGTAACACATTACTGACCCAGAGACAGTAATTCTCAGTACTTTAGAACAGTAAAGCAACTGAGATATAGCACATGAAGTAGCACATACAGTGCCATCCACTTCATTGCACGCATACACATTCTCACATTTAAATGGCAAGTCACACACTAGGAAAACACATATATCCCTTCTCACTACTGAGAATCAATTCATGGTATTATCCTGGGATCCCATCAAAGTATTGGCATTGTTCGTACCACTGAAGTGAGAAGAACATACTGAAAAAGAGACATTAAAATACAAGACCTTCTAACTAAATATGCTATTGTAATTTTGGCTCTTTGCTTACTAAAAATGTATCAATGTGTTACCACAAGTCAGTATTCAGCAAACAGTTGCATTTATATATTTTCCCAGTTCTATTTTTGTCAGCACAAGTCCCCTAGGCAGGATCTAAAAATAAACAGAATGATATACAGAGGTGCACTCACAATTTTTAAAGGCTAAATTTAATGCATGTGAAAGGTGCCAGACTGACAGCCTTAAAGGCTGATCCTTGCTGTTCACAGACTCAGTACTGCATGGTTAGCTGTAGTTCAAGTTTCCCCACACTGCCCTGCCAGTGCGCCTCAATTCTGCCTGGGGATTACCTCTGTGAGAGAACAGCTATTTCAGTCCTTGGCCTCTCAGGTGAGACTCTTAACAGTAAAAATGAGTGCCAGCTGTTTTGGTGGTTCCTCCATCATGCCACCTGTCCACTGTGAATTGGACTGAGACCCACAAAACTCATTACACATAGGAACAATTTTTAACATAAGGAGTGACTTTTTAGAAGTTGGCTCACTGAATCAAAGCAAATGTGTGAAAACATATTTTTAGATTGCCGGTAAACTCCTTCAGGAAGGGTCTCTTTATTTGTTTTCTGCTGGCAGGAGAGATGCTTCCCTAGGGATCTTTCCCACTTTATCATGTATCCATATTACCTCCTCCTCCCCTCCTTATCCATTTGCATAAGTTTTATACAAAGACTAGAGATTAGACCTCTGCAAGTCTCTAAAGACCTGCATTGCTTGCTGTAATTCACTGATGTCTTTGTTTTTTCTTGCCATTACCAGAAACCAGCATCCCACACTATGGACCCAATGCAGTGTCCAATTATGCAGCAAAGAAGATTGCATAACCAGGAAGCTGATGCTTTGTGCACAATTTACTGCAGCGAAACACTGGGAAGGTCTGAAGTGGAGCTCTGCACTCATTCTTCAAGAGCAATTGAGCTTTGCTGTGCAGGTAGCTGTGCATGCCTGGGTGGAGATAGTAGGTCTGTTGCTCCCAATATTATGCAGTTAGGTGTGCACAGTGGGTTCTCCAGTTCAGAACGCTTACTCCAGACTCTGAATCACAGTAATAGGCGTTGCTCAATAATGAACAAACATCCAAAACAGATTGCTGTGTTTCCGTGGTTTGTGCACTAGCCTGAGACTTTGAAAATCCCGGCTCAATTCCCTGTGTTGCCACAGACTTCCTGTATGACCTTGAACAAATCATTTAGAGACGGCTTTTAAAGATACTAAGTGCCTAAGGATTCAAATAGGCACCCAGTTTGATTTTTGAAAGCACCTTGGGGCCTAGCTCCCATTGGTTTGAAAATCCCACTAGGAGCCTATCTGCATTGTTAGGTGTCACACCTTTATAAAGTTGGCCTGAGGCTCTCTGTGCCTCAATGCCCCATCTGTAAAATGGGGATAATAGCACTTTTACCTCACAGGTGTGTGGTAAGGATAAATACACTGAAGACTGTGAGGTGCTCAGATACTGTGGGAATTGGGACAATATAAGTACTTTAGATAAATACAGTGACATCTCGTCCAGTCTGCTAATCCCCATGCCCTCTGATGCATGCTCCTCTCCCAGCCAGGTGCTCTGGGAAGATGTAATCTCCATGACAAAGGTTGCCTTGGCACTACACAGCATCATTCCTAAAGGCAGTTCCTGTGCAAGCTACCAGCAGGTGACTGGCTGTGTCTGCATCGGATGTAGAAGGAACTGACTGTTACCACAAGAAGAAGGTTTCCTCCTCCAGGCAGTCCAAATGCAACATTCTCTTTCTTGCCACATGTCTATGTGACCTGCATTTTGATACTAATACTGCACTGAATAGTTAGTGCATTGTGTGCCATCTTCTCCTTGTTTTTGGCAAAAGCACTGAATTGAGCCTTATAATAATAATCCTTAGTCCTTGTCATCCATACACCTCAGAACAAAAGTTTACAAAAGTGGATATTTATCCCTGTTTCACAGATGGGAAAACAGAGTCACAGACAGAGTAAGTGACTTGCCCAGGATCATATAGCAAGGCAGTGGCAGAACCAGATACAGGACCCAAGTCTCCTGGCTTCTAGTGCACTACAGTGCCTCTCTTTCATAGGACTCACAATAAATCACAATGAATTGTTCAGAAAGCCTATCAATCTTTGGGCTCTGGCTCAGAATTGTAGAGAAGTCAATAGCCTTTCAAAAGAGGGATGGCTTACGTTGAAATGGAAACAACTAAAAATGACATTGTGAGCCTATGCCCTGACTCTGCTGTTCAGAGCTTTTGGCACTGACTGATTAATAACCCCCCCCAAAGAGGGTTCATCCTTGTTGAATCAGGCATCTGTGGATTTTGTTGAGATAGTTTTCAATATAAAGAACACTGAGGGCCCAAATCTGCAAACCTTACTCAGGTTGAGTAACACTCACATGAGCAGTCCCATCAAAGTCATTGGGACTACTTAATGTGAGTAAGGATTTCAGTGATACTAACCTGATTAAGATGTTACCTCTGAGATACTAAAAAAGCTTTTTTCAGGAACACAGGATCCCCAGCTATTACCAAAGATGAGCCAAGCTTCAAAGTTTGAAATACAATTTCCCCCAAAAGTCAGGGGCTCAGAGATGTTCAGATCTGGGACTTGGTTCAGTCAATTGTAGACTAAGAACTATCCATGAAGTTCATAACTTCCTAGCATTTGGGAATATTTGGATCTGGGATTTTGGTTTGGGTGCATCTCTATCAAAGGAATTGTTTATATTATGCAGCATTCAGAAACTATAGTGATGGGCTTAATATAAAATAGCAGAGGGATTAGGTTGATAATCACAGGCAATTTGAAAGTGTTCATTTTAGAAAGAAAAACCTGGAAATATATTTCCTTAAAACTGCTCAGCAAGAATTGACATGGAAGGTACCAGAAAATGTGTCTCTAATTCACAGAATTGCCCGTTAACTGGTAGCATCTATCTTTGTTAGTTTACAGCAACTACATAAAATAATCCTTTTTTAGTAGCATTTATCCTTGCCCTCTAAAAATATAATAGCTCAATATTTGCTGAAAGTAAGAGCTATATTTGTCCTCTTAAAAGTATCTCTAAAAGTGACCAACTAACAATGCCAATGCATAGCACGTTCAAGGTATTTTTTCAAAGTGCATTCAGGTACCAACTAAAGTAATGTTTATATACTTTAGCAAAGAGAAATACAACTAAATGACAAACCAGATGAAGTGAAATGAAGGTGAAATCTGAAATGGTCAATGAACCAGAGATGTAATTAATCCTAATAATATTTCATTGTATTTCCATTGCATCTATCTACTCATGGTTTCGTAAACAAAGTCCATAAAATACAGTATAGTTAAAACAGCTATTGAATCAATAAAATATCAAGCCATTGCATCAGACCAAAAGCCCTGCTAAAAAGTCTTTATTCCCCACTTAAAAGTAGCTACCTTCATGAACGTTCTAAGATCAAGAGACTGGGTACTTCATAGCTCCAGGGTTATAGAAGAAAGAATACAGGCAGTGAGTGATCTACTTCTGCCAACCCCCAGGACTACCACCAACCCTTCTTATCTGAAAAACGGAACCTTCAAGCATCTGAGAGCTTTCTTAGAGGTGTTGATCTCCCTCACCTCCCACTGAAATCAACAGGAACTGAAGATAATCAGCACACTGCAGGATCAGGCTCTAAGAAACTGAGATATTGTTCAGTGTCCAAAGCCTGCCAAGATAAACCAAGAGTCTGAACTTTGCTTTGCTCCACTGATAAAATCATTTCCTTAAATATGAGCTATAAAATAAGATTAAATACTGCTTCCAGACTGAAAGGAAGACATCCAATATACCCTAGTGGCAGTACAATAGAATTTGCTTCAGCAACTCCCTGGTAATTGGGGTGTTTACCAGGGAACAGATTCAGTATAAACCATTTCTGACCCATGGATTGATGAAACACTAGTCCATTTTAAAGCTGAACTTCAGAGATGTAAAATACTGCACTGTTAAAGGGCTCATTATTATTTGCCAGGATATACATTTAATTATAATGTGATATCATTTACTAGTGTAAATATTAAGTCAATAGCGACAGCAATAAGCATAACTGTTATAAATTATTGTTACTGTAGCTATTATGTTGATATTATTATTAGAGCTTCCCTTCTCTACTATAGCTCCTTAAAATTACCCTTATGTAGTTATTTTTAATACATGCTTTTTACCATGTTTATTGTAAAAATAATGCACGAACAATAATGACTGTCTACCAGAACAATGCATTCCAGAGGGCCTCCTGTAAACAGAACAGTTGCTTCCTTTCTGTAGGAGAGTAAAGAGTTAAGAGCTGGACAAATGGTCAGACCTAAATTACAGGGAACAGGGTCAAGGCCAGGGCGAATCTTGTTTCTGTTAATTGGTGTGAATTTTAGTTAGAGTCTGTTATCTCTCTTTTTCTCCTCCCTTCCTGGCCATCTGCGCAGGGGATGAGTCTATTGCCATTCCTGTGCAAGGCCTTTTGGTGGGAAGAAAGCATTATCTACCTTCTCCCCCTGGCAGGCCTTTACTTCAAAGAATGTTAGTGTAAAAATTATAGGTTTTAAGGTGATGTTTCTGACCTCTGTATGGTAATCCTGTAAACAATAAACGGGCAGGTATAATTATATTTATTATGTAGTTGTTAATATTCATTTTATAGGTGTCAATGTAACCAAATAAGGGTCTATGGGGAGTTGCTGAAAATATATACATTTATATACTGTTATGGATAAAAGAATTGTAAAGTAACCCCCTCATTGCTCACTCGCGGCGTCAAGGTGGAACGAGCAGGCAATGAAGGGGCTATCTCCTCAATCCACCCCCAGGACAACCTGTTTGATTATTTCTAACATCTGGCATCACGAACAGGATCCCAGGATAGAGAAGTGCCTGATCACCACTCCTCACCATGGACATGGGTATGTTGGATGGGCCCATTACAGTAACCACGGTTAGGGAATATATTAATAAGTTGGTGGGAAAATGGGGGGGACCGTATGCAAGGGCCCCCAGGGGATGTCAGGACTGGCCAGCCATCCAGGGGTGGGTGGAAACCTCCCTCACATCCAGCTCTTCCCAGGATAAAAAAAAGGCTATTTTGCTGCAAGTCCTTTGTGAGGGTTTGTCTCGGTTATGGGAGGAAAATGCAAATCTTAGGAGCAAGGTTGAAACCTTGCAACAAATCATGGAGGATCAGCGCACAATTAATCATCATAGTGTGCTTGCGGTTAGAATGGCTGAGAGCCACATGGAAGAGTTTAACTGCCTTAAGTCAGAGAACCTGGTCCTGAAGGGTCAAGAGGACCCCTTAAAGCAAACTTCTTTTGCCCCGTCCCCTGTTTATCTTCCCCTTCTGTCTGGTCCCTCTGCCCCCCCCCCCTCCCCCGGGCCTATGAGGATAAACTCAGTCCCAATGACCCTAACCCTGTTTGTCCTATTGTGACTCGGACAGAGTCTGTGTTCCCAATGCCCCTCCTGACACGGATCTTATCCATCGGTCTGGTATCCAAATTCCCGCTGGTCCCCGCCAGGAAGGAGAAGAGGGCCCCTCCGTCCATCATGAAGTTACACTCACCTCCTTGATGGACAGTGACTGTGAAAGTTTGTGTAGAGAACTGGGTCCCCCACCATGGGAGTGGAATTTATTTTTGCAAATGGGTAGAGAGCCGGTTGATCCGTTATACTGGACAAGATTTAGAGCTAGCCTGGGAAACCCTTTTAGGCCCCCTGACAGCAGCTGTGGGCAAGAATTATCAAAATATCATCCTGGATATGGCTAGAATTTTATTTGGGGTGTACTCACAAGCGGCGGGTCTGGTGAAACTCGCCCCACTCCCCGGGGAGTATCCCCAAGCTGCTATACAGCGTATTCAAGCATGGATCCATGCCTTTGAGGATCCTCTCCCAAAGGGGTGGCGAATGCCTCCTGGTGTGGGTTTCGGTACATCTTTACTGGACTCTTGGCTTCAGTGCCTAAGCCCATCAGTTCGCGACTGGCTTGAGCTACAGGCAGGACCCTTTCGTGCTGACAGCCTAGTTTTGCTGGTGGAAAAGGCTTCCCCCTATATGCGCCAGCACAGTAATGCTCAGAACACCCCCGTTGAGCCCGATGGACCCTCTGACAAGGGCACTGCTGCTCAAATCTGTCGGCTGGAGGAGCACCTTGATGCCCTACTTAGGGATGGCGGGCCAAGGCCGAGGGGTCCTGGTCTGGCCCTTTGACCTCCCTGAACCCCAAGGCCAGTCCTGCAATAAACACAAGAGACTGGCCGTGCTCGGGATGCCAGGCTAATAATTTTGCTCACAGGACTGCTATTGACTAGAGAAGCCCTCAGACCGGTCCACAGAGCTGGCTCCTGTCCGTGGATCAGTTCGGCTGCCCGGTAATCCGGTGGACGGGGAATACCTTTTGGATTCCAGATCAAGTTTAAATTTGGCAAATGGCCCTGCCTCAAAACGGGGCAGCCGATCTCATTTGGGGGAGCTATGGGAGGTCAAAATTGGGGAGTCAAACAAACTGGAGTATTCCACCCTGCCCAGGGAGAACCCTTTGATTCCACCCCGTGGGTCATTGGACCCAATATCCAACTAAACATAATAGGGATGCTAAGTTTAAAACATGTGATTATTGATTTGTGTAATTGCCAGCTGTGGTCTATCTTAACGGACAGGACCAAGTAATCCCCATGGGACTGATAAGCAGTGTAGCAAAAGGACCTAAGCAAGGGGTTTTTCCCTCTGGCTGGGAGGATTTAACTGCATGGGCAGCTGACAGTTTGGATTCAAACATCAGTGAGCATAGAAGGGGGGTCACCTCCGGCAGCCAAGCAGTATCCCATTCCCCAAGCAGCAATCCCAGCCCTCTCTATTACTATAAAAACCCTGGAACAGCGAGGACTCATTGAGCCCACGGCCTCCTGTGCCAATGCCCCGGTATGGCCCGTACGTAAGCCGGATGGGTCCTGGAGATTAACCATTGACTATCAGGAATTAAATCGGGTTACCCCCCTCCTTACCCCACTGGTAGCCTGCCTCCCTGAAATGATTGCCCGGATCCAACCAGGAGACCAGTGGTTTTCTGTACTAGATGTCTCAAATGGATTTTTGTCCATTCCCCTTGCCCAGGGTAGTTGTTGGAAAACTGCTTTTAGCTGGCAGGGGTCTCAATTCCAGTGGTGCATCTTACCCCAGAGTTACTGTAATGCTCCCACCCTGTTTCACCGGGAGCTCAAGCGAGTTCTGGAGGCACTAGGACCTGTGAGCCAGCAGTGTATTCAGTATGTAGATGATATTCTCATTTGGGGGAGGGAGCGGGAAGAAGTTGCCTCAGCTACTCGGGAAATTGTTCAGGGTCTGGGGAAGGCAGGATTAAAACTAAATGGAAGGGAAGCTCAGCTGGTTCAGACTTCAGTAACTTTTCTAGGGGTAACTACTGAACCAGGCAGCTGGTCCATTGACACAATCCAGGCGGCAGTGATTGCCCAACTGCCCCGACCCACAGATGTAAAGGCTCTAGCCTCATTCATTGGGCTAACTGGGTTCTGCCGAGAACTCATCCCTCACTGCAGTACCCTGCTGTGACCCGTACAAGCTCTGCTCCGAGCCCCAGACTGGGAGAGGACGCCTGAGTGCGAAAAAGCCTTCACAGCATTAAAGCAGCACATTGCCTCTGTACCCAGAAGCTTTTGGGGAAGAAATTGGGGGGGTGGCATGTCAGCAGTCAGGATCTGATCTGCAACCGGTTGCGTTTGTCTCCCGCCGCTTGTCAGCTGTGGAAAGCAAGTATAGTCCCTGTGAAAGAATGGTGTTAGCCTGCTACTGGGCTCTTCAAAAACTAAAATATGTAATCGGGGAGGAAAAGTCATCCTGCGAACCTTCGAGCGGGGGGGGGGGGGGGGGAGGTGTAACTGACACTCAGATTAGTCGGTGGGCTATTGCTCTGGAAAACAGTCAAATTAAGCAGCAGCACTTAAAAAATCCAGAACATTGGGTCGCAGGATTATTGATCAAGGGAGTACCCCACATCTGTAAAATTCCAGAAACCCCAAAGGTTACCAGCTGGTTACCTGTTTGATTATTTCTAACACTTTCTTTTCCCAGAGGGGTTTGTGCCAATTAAGAAGTGTCTCCTGAATTGTCAAAATGAGACACTCCATTGTTGCCAGTGTTAGACAGTCTTGGGATTACTAGGAAATCAGCAGCCCCTGACTCATCAATAACTTCTCTGAAGAGTTTTAACTTCTTAATCAATAGAGTGAAAGGCATGCACAAATGGACTAGCATTCACACAGGGAAACAAATGGCTTCATCATAGGCAAGTCAATTTAATAAAAAGAGAGGCACTCGAACCAAACCATTGAAATATCTACCTCAAAGCAGAAAGAGGAGCATTCCAGTTTAGAATCAGTTTAATAATTAATACACCCTCTGTCAAAGTTATACAGTCTCTAATTACTGTAAAACAGCACCTTCTACCATTGATAATGGAACTCCCATTGATTTCACTGGTGCAAAATCAGGCCCTATGCTCCTCCCTCCAAAATAATGTAAACCATATAAAAAGCTGCATTCTCAAGTTAGAAGCAGTTTTAATAATATGGATTTAACTGTGTAGAAAAGATTTTAAAAAATCATCTGTAAAACCCTAACAGCTGTAAAAGAGGGGGCAATTTATCACTTGACTAATTATGAACTGGATTGGACAAAACACTTCAAAATCTGTGGCGAGCAATCCTGAACTGGGAAGATGATAGACAACATTTCCTATCATGTCTTTTAGACAGACAGATAGATGGATAGGATTACACACCTCCCATATATGAGGAGATGTTAACTACATGATCAGTTGCAGGACCACATGCTAAATGTATTGCCAAGCATCTTTCACGGCCTCATCTCCTGCCTGCCCACTAATCCATTTCCCTACGACCCAATGGAAAATCCCAAATGCCTGAAGTTTAAACTGCTCCCTTTTATTTTTAATCCATCTGCCTGAGAAATCTTTCTTCTTTCTCCACCAAATATAGAATTTCTTCCTGCTGCGGGTGAGGATTAGCAGCATTTGGTCCGGGGCCTGAAACAGTTGGTTCTATACATAAAATGTCATGATTTTAAAGTCTAATATCTTATAGCACTGCAAGGGCAGAAATGGAAGCCTTATGCTACTGAGGGAGAAACTTTCCATCTTCCAAATGAGACCCAGCTTCTACAGCTGGAAAATCCTAAAATAATGGACGTTGAATTCATGAAATTTTTATGTATGAAAAAGCCATTTTGGGGTCAACTTTTAGAGATTTTTATAACTTCCTCTGTGTCCTGTACAGTTGGACTCATAGTAACTAAGGCACCTGGCTTTACAGGTAGTGGGATACCAGAGAGCAATGCTAATAACACTTTTTAAAACTCTCTAAAACACTTGTAAAATGTTTTTTTTTCTGTAATATATGAGACCTGTATACATGGTGGTGCACAGGTTTTATTTAATATGCCATTTTTACTTGACATTCTCAGGCCTCTGCACCAGACTTTCCATAGGGTGATCTGTATCACTGCCTATTTGTAGTATCGAGCAGCCTTCAGCCTAGTGTTTCCAGTTTCAGGCTGACGCCAAAGAAAAGCCTAAAGACAAAACCTTTCCCTCTGTTTATACCAGTGTAAATCCAGACCAAATCTACTCTAACTTCAGGGATATGATTCTGAGTTTACTGCGGTACAAGATATTCTGCACTCACACACCCCTGTAAATGAGACAAATTTTAATCTGAACCTTTTGAGGTATTTTTGTATAGAAAAAGATTTCCCACTATCCTTTGCTGTTTTAAAGGCACACTCCGTATTTTTAACATTCTCCACCTGGAATATTTTCAAATTACATAGTTGTACATACTGCTTTTTCCATCATCCATCATGTTCCTAAAATCAATAATGATGTATTCACCCAAGGAAAAATTTGACAAGTTTTTGTCCTAGGGCTTGTCTATACAAACAGGTAGTATGTGGATAGCTAAGGTATAAACCTACCCCGCGCCAGCCTTCTGCACACTAACTGTCCCTGTTCCCCAGTACACTTTGATCTACCCTGCTTTGAACCAGAAGCAGATCAAAGCACATTAGGAAACTTTAGTGCATGGCAGCAGGGTCCACACAGGTAGTTAGTGCATGACAGGTATATTTACATCCCAGCTTGTTGCACAGTAATTATGCATGTAGACAAACTCACAACTGAATCTAAAGCTGAACCAAAGTTTATCAATCTTGAAACCAAACTTCAATCGCTAGCCTAAACCTGAACCAGATCTAACACCTTGGACCATCTCTAGCTATAAGTGTAGTCTGCAAAAAGAAAATATTCAGTGGTAAGTGAATTTTGTGCTGGTGGAAGTGGACAGGTTGAAAGCCCTGGAGACCAAAGCATTTCATACTCAGAACAGATATAGATGTTTCCTCACAAAGTGCCTTGTCAATATGTCCTGAAGAGATCAGCTTGTGAAAGTCAAAGACTAAGGGTCAGATTTTCAAAGCTATTTAGGCACCAAAAGATGCATCTAGATGCCCAGTGGAGTTTCCAAAAGTACCTAAGCAAGTCAGGCACCTAATTCCCATAGATTTTGTGGGAGTTAGGCACCTAACCTGCTTAGAGGCTTTTGGACATCTCACTGCATGCCTCTTTGCATCTTTCAGGATCTAAATACCTTTACTAATCTCGCCTTAGAACCTTACGTAGGCTTGGTCTACACTTACCCGGCTGTACTTCTGTTCTGTGCGGTGTCTTCACTGCACTGTGCCACTTGAGGAGGTGGTTTTAGTAAGTCAACTTCCTGATCAATTGAGCGGATCTACACTGACTGCTCAGTCGATCCAGATAAGTCGATACACTGACGGCGGCGACTTTGCCGCCATCAGTGTAGACATACCCCTAGACCTTAAGGCTCCTGTTGTCATCCTAATGTCTTGAACCCTTCATGATGGTGCAGGGTAATAACTGCTGAATTATACTAGTAGGTGGCTCTTGTTAGCTCCAACCAGGATATAGGCAGGCCTGGAGGCCTCCCCCTTCCTCTCTCTCTCTATAGGAAGAGAAACATGGGGTCTGGGACAGAGAGGTCTTATAGAGAAAACTACAGGGGAAAAAAAGTTTAGGAATAAGTTTTAGTATGAAGATTATGTTTGGTTGTAATCTGAATTGCCAATAAAACCAAACCTCAGGAAGGGGATCAGTCGGGACTGGGTGTATAGATTCTGTTAAGAATAGGGCAAGAACCACATGTGCTTACAAGGTGTTTAGCTTCTTTGCCTATTCAATCTTGTTTTCTTTGCTGGATCGGCCAGCAAAGGCAGAACTTAGTGCCAATGGAGATGGTGATTTCTGTCATGCAGAAACCTGATTCATGGCTCCTGGTTTATGACCACCAGGCTAATTGGAACATTCTCCGTGAATACTGTTTACTGGGCTGGATTTTAATTCTATATGTTAAAGCCTCTGAATCCCATTACCATTTCTTGGAGCTGTCAATCCCCAGGGTAAAGGGTAAATATATTCTGGAGAAAACAGGATGTTAATTTTGTTTTGTAAAATACAAACAACAGTAATCAACACAAGTCTATAATTCACAGCTGTGTTACCAAAACAAATGGCTTTTCTAGTTCAGCACTCTTAAAAAAAACAATGTTTACGTCTTCTTGTTAGACCAGCCTTTGGCAAAATATATTCTCTCAATTTAATTGTCGCTACCATGATTTTCTTTTGGCACAAGTTTATGTTGACCCACCCATCCTTCCTGCAGGGCTACAGTTCTGCACCATTAACTCACAATTCAGAAGTCTTATCAGATGGAAGATGTGTTCATCCCTGCAATGTCCGGTGCAATGTGAAAGAATAACATCTTCCGTCTATTAAAGTAACAATGTACTTGCTTGGAATTCTTTTGGAGGCCAGTCCCTGCTAAAATGTAAATGTGAGGCTTCTCTGATATGTGCTCTTATATCAAATTACACCTGCAGCTCAAAACCACTTGAACCTGTTGATTAAAATCAGGATTTTGCTAGGCAAGATTTAATATTTTAATGACACTATTCCAAATATAGTTTTGGTCAGAATAGCTACTGAGTCAGATTCACCCACGCTGTGTAGACAGGTATAATTCCCCTACACCCCAGAGGGATTCTTCCTATGGGATGATGGACAGGAGGGATGATGGACTTGGTGTTTCATTGGGGAAAGGAAGCTTTAGTTGAAGTCAAGGCTCTGTAGGAGGCTGCTCAGGGTATATGCTGGAGCATCATTTACTTGACTGCCATAAGCAGGCCTTTTCCCTCTCCAGCATCTCCTGCTTTTGTGGATGCAGTAGTCCCCACTGGGTCCTCCGGTAGGAAGGAGATTGAACTTCTTTCTGCAACCGCAATACCCGTCCCACGCCAAGAGGACTATCTATCATCAGAAGCCTCTGTGAGGCCTTAGACATGTGGCAAAATATAAACCCAAACTATTCCCTAGTCTTTTGCCCACCGGAACCCCGGGGTAATTTAGATTTCATCTTGCCGTTTTTTTCTACAGGAAATCACTAGTGAGAAGGATTATGCTATAAATAACTGAGCAGCCCAAACTACACAATTCAGCTGTAGATCTGAATTGAAACTTCCCTGTCCTTCCCCCCAGCTTTATGAGGTTTAGTCCAGAGTTGCTTCAGACCCATCTTGGCTACGAAAGCAGATTGTGACAATCTATACTAATGTGGTCACATCTATTTAGCCTCCTAAAGGTCCACTGAATGAACCTTGCAAGCTTTCTATATGTTTGGGCTGACTCAGTTGTGAAAAAGCGGCTCCATGACTATGTGTAGAGAGATGGTGTGGCCTCCCTCCAAGACAGAGGGGAAGGAGGAGCCTCCCTCCCCATCCAAGTGGGTGGAGCCAGACCAATCTCAGCCCTCCACTGGAAGTGGGTAGGCGGGACAGGAAGTATAAAGAACAGGGTCTCTCTAGCTCAGTAGGGTCAGACAGTAAGGGAGGTGGATGCACCCTGCTCACTCCAGCCATCTGACCTTGCTGCTGCACCCAAAAACAACTTGCCCACTGGGAGCCTGTGCCTGAAGGAGAGCCATCGGGACTGCCACTGGCCACCTATCTCAATGAGATCAAGGATGCCCCAGGGGAGGGCAGGAAGTAGGCCAGGGGAAGTTGTCTCCAGTCAGTTTGTAGTGCTGCTGGAGGCATGGTCAGTGCGTTGTGGCTGGATTCCCAGCAGAATGAGTGGTGGGACACCCTACTCCCCCACTGCTAGGGCCCTGGGCTGGGATGTGGTGGAGTTGGGTGGGCCTGAGTCCCGCTACCTCCCCCTGCCTTGGGGTGGCTGCAACCCTCTACCTGAGCCCTAGACTGCTTTGGTGCACAAATTCCTACCTCAGCCCTAGACTACAGAGGTGCTCACACCCCTGCTGGGGGCTATAGACTGCATGTCTGCCCCACCTGGCCGGAAGGCCAGAGCTTCCAAGACTGCATGCCTGCCCTACCCAGCTGGAGGGCCAGGAGCTCTAGACTGGGCACCCTGCCCTGCCTGAGGGGCAGGGACGATAGGCTGCTTAACGGCTCAGCCCTGCCTGAGGGCCAGGGCCCACCTCCTTTAACTGCCTATTGGCTCTCCCTGTCAGTAGGCAGTGATTAAGTGAAGCGGTGTGGCCTCCCTTCAGCCCAGAGGGGGAGGAGCAACTGGCACCCTCTATACTATGGGTTTTTCTTTTTGTTTTTTGGCATTTTTGCCAGCTCAAATTATTAGTAAATTAGGCCCATTATTGTGGCTGAAACTCAAGTCCATGGGTTCCAGAGAAAAAGGAAAAGGTTTCCTGTTGAAAAACGAAATAGTACAGTTATAGCCTGGAGATGTGGAGTCCTCTGCAATGATGTAATTCATTTTGGCTTTGCTCTGAATTGATTGTATTGTTATCTTAACTGAGAGCTTTGGGCAGACTTTTGCTGAATTCATGAGCTGTAAAGAACAAACCATTTATGCACATGCGAGTGTCCAACACTCAATCACTGGTATACATGGCTGCAGTTCACACACTGGCAATTATTTCAGCTAATTGTTAACTTTAACTGAACGTCAGCCAAACCAATACACTCCCATATTGGGCCAGCTGGCTCTACTGCCTGGTGTGGTGATATCATGCACCCCCCCCCTTTGGGGCGGGGGTAGCTAGAGGAGGGGCAGCATATGTTGCTGATGCTGCATAAGGGGGTGTAAATAGAACAAAGGCTTTTGTCCCCATTCTCTTCCTTGCATATGCTTGCAGGAGTCAATAACACTCTGAACCTTGTTTTTGAGCGAGACAAGGTGAGGCAGGTAATGTCTTTTAGTGGACCAACTTGTGTTGGTGAGAGAGACAAGCTTACCCAGAGCTCTTCTTCAGTATTATCTCCCGCACCTTGTCTCACTCAAAAACAAGGTTCAGAGTGTCTCATTAATATCCTGGACTATCATGACTACATGTTTTTAGTCAGTTTTACTCTAGAAAAACTCCAACTGACTTCACTGAACATTTTGTAGCAGCTGGGACTCTCAGCCTTGATCCCTGATTTCTTCCCACTAGTATCTCAAAGGCAGTGTTATCTTTGCAGCAATGCGTTACTGAGAATCTGCCCTGCTCCCAAAATATTCAAGGATTGCCAAAAGGTGAGCGTTAGTTCAGATAATGTTCACTGAGCCAAAGTTATCTTAACCCTCGGGGTCTGTAAAACGGTGCTGGGAACCTTGCCCTTGCCTATTTCATCCCTTCAGTCTTGGCCAGAATCCAGAGCTGAAGAAGCAGGCAGAAGTGAAGAATAGTGGGCAAAATGTTAATTAAGGACAAAATTCTGGCCATCTCTAGTGCTTTCTGCCCCAGGGGGCCCGAATCTCTCTAAGGACCTCATTCCTTACTCTCTGCTACCATCTAAGTATAGAAGGCACTAACTGTAGGCAGCGGGGGGTGGGAGGTCATGGTCTTCCCTCTCCTGTGCACCAGCTAGCAGTTTGCTGGGCATGGAGTGGGAAGCAGACGGCACCTTGTCCAAGAGTAATGGAGTTACTGCTGCAGCATTAACATGCTCATAGCTCCCAAGAAGGAGTTCTAGCTCAATCAGCCAGAATGCCTCCTGAGGGCCTGTATCTGCGATGAAAGGTAGCAGCAACGCAGACTCTGGTTTTTGCAGAACATAGCAGCCCACAAATCCCTAAGCCTGCATCACCCTAGTTCTCTGCAGTTTCACGGACACCCTCATTACTTCTGACACCAAGGCCCTCATCTTGATCTTAAAGGCCTGTAATGGTGTGGCACCTACCTCTCACCAGTGCCCCCTTACCAAGCGCATGTCTGCACCTTTCAATCTGTGGTGACCTTTGTCAGTGGCTTCTCTGGCAATTTCCTCTGGCCAAGTCTCACACACAGAGTCTACGGGCTTTCAACAAAACCAAATCCCTTCTGGGATAAAGGGTTCAACAGTAAAGTCTCAGTCTGCAGTCTTTAAACAGTCCTGGCCCTGATATCAAGCTGTACCCACAGGGCTTCCTCCCTGGAGGCAGTGGTTTTGCCCTTTTAGCCCCAGCTGGGCCACTAAGTAGTTCAGTTCTCCTTCCAGGGCTGCACTGAAGTCCAATACAGTCCAATATTCAGGCCACTTCCCCAGTGACTAATGGCGGGGGGGGGGGGGAGGACTCAGGCCCACCCACTACTCTGGGTCCCAGCCCAGTTACCCTATGACTAGCAGCCATGTGCTGCTGTGTCCCTTAACTGCTCACTACTCTGCTACAAATCCCTGGGCCACTTCCCCGCAGGCCCTTCACATTCACAAATGTTTCACCCTTACTGTAGGGCTGAAGTCTTGTACTCAATCCCAGCAGCCAGTCAGGAGATCCTTGTCTATTCCCTGCCAGCAACTGCTCTGTCCATGGTACTGTAGCTCCCTCAGCCAGCCAGGAATACCATCCACACTCCTCCAGTTCCAGGAAGCAACTGCCTGACTCTGGCTCTGCAGCTCCTTTTATAGAGCCCTTCTGGGCCCTGACGGCTGCTTCCTGCCACCTCTCTCCAACTGACTGCTTCCCGTGCAGCCACTCTAGGATGCTTGGAGCAGTGGTTCTCAACCTTTCCATACTACTGTATCTCTTTCAGGAGTATGATTTGTCTTGTGTACCCCAAGTTTCACCTCACTTAAAAACTACTTGCTTACACAATCAGACATAAAGATACAAAAGTGTCACAGCACACTATTACTGAAAGATTGCTTACTTTCTCATTTTGTCTGTATGAACTTTTAGTTTGTACTGTCTTCGCTAGTGCTTTTTATGTAGCCTGTTGTAAAACTATGCAAATATCTAGATGAGTTGATGCACCCCCCTGGAAGACCTCTGCATACCCCTGGTTGAGAATTACTGGCTTGGAGGACCTCTCTACTGCTCCTTTCCTGGATGGGGTGTGGTAGGACCTTGAGGCCTCCAGCGGGTGGCCTCTGGGTCTAGTACACCCTATCACAAAGCCCTTAGTGGATTAGGAGCAGGGGATGTTCTTCCATCAATGATCCAATGAGACAACCTCACCCCTCTAGAACTATATGATTAACAGCATGCAGGAAGAAGCTCACAAGAACCAGAAATGAAACATTCTTGCTGAAGCCCCTTGACTGTGCATGCAATAAGTTATCGGCAGAGATAAGATTGGACCCACGCTTGACAATCTTCAGAGAACCAGAATTCATCATGGACCATGCTATGAAAATCCTAAACGCCACTTAGCATTTACTATTACTATGGTAATAGACTCCCTAGAAATACTTAAGATAGATGTGATGTGGAGAAAGGAAAACAATAGTGAAAAAACATGGATTGGGAAGGGGCATGGGAAACGGAAAGTTGCAGCTGGAAGAAGATATGAAAATGAGAGAAGTGGAAAAAGGCCAAAATTATGGTTGAAGAAACAGAACAGCAAAGAGTTCACATTTTTTTTTCTTGGAAGCTGGAAGTAGAACATGAAGATGAGGCCTCAGAATTCATTGCTCTATAATTTTGTTACACATCTTGGATCTTTATGGGCCAAATAATCTCTCCAGTTTAATTTCTAAGAACTAACATTGTATTGTTTTTCAGTGTACCATGAGGATATGTATAGATTCAGATGACAATCTAGTTTTGTAATAATTTTAGTACAGTGTTTAGGTGTCTAAGGAAGATGAAGGCCAAAGGGTTTTTTTCCCCTTTCTTTCTTAATTCACTGCTAAATTGTGTGTGATCCTATTGATTTTCGGTAGAAGGAATTAATCAATCATTACGCCATCAATCAGGGAAAATACAACATTTACCTGTAATTAAGGTCTGACATTTGGTCACTCCATTTAACTGTAGGTTTTGTGGAATCAGTTTGTAATATAATTATTCAATAAGAAAATGGCAGGCAGAGCTCACCATTTGCCACGTTGATCTGAAAGCAAAATGTCTAAATAGACTCTAAATGCAATCTAATGCTCACATCATCCCCTCCAATACCCATACTATTAAACATCGTCAGGACATTAAAGGTCCACAATAACTGGATGTACAAAGAACTTAGTACTTACTGAACTTTTGCGATTAGTCTCAAGCCACAATAGCAATTTTGAAATGACTTAGGAATTACTTAACCCTCTAGCAACTAATAGTTCTACTGCAAAGTGCTTTTAAGAATTGTACCTAGCCGTTTGTGGCCTTTGTGTGGGAAGCTTGACAAAGAGCTTTGAGAATCAGGACCTAAATCTTTTCAAAGTGCCTCAGGGTTCAGGCTAGTTATCTTGTAAAGATAAAGATCTTGTAACCTCCCTGGGTTGATGCTTCTTGCTGAGGCCTCTCTAGTCTTTCAACATTAATGATTTCACGGTGATTGCACAGTGTACAATTCTAGCATCAACCATTTAATAATAGCCTGTCCTGTCCCTATAATGTCCTCTCCCACGAATGTTGTTTAGAGAAAACATCTGTAACACTGATATTTAACAAGGAGACTTATACATTATTGCAACAGATTGATTGCTGGGCATGTGTGTTAATTCATAACATTTACAGTTTTGGTTTCTTTTTTTCTTTTAAATAAAGAAGGTAATAAATGCTAGCATGCTTCCATATAAGGCCCTGGTTTGCTAGTCTAAAATTTACTAGGGAGTTAAGTCATTCAGTTGGGTAGGGCTGGAGTAGGACCTTGCAATCCAGGCTGAGTGAGTTCATCCCAGCAGCAGGCCTGAGA
The DNA here is from genome assembly GCF_026122565.2 of Emydura macquarii macquarii. NCBI lineage: Eukaryota > Metazoa > Chordata > Testudines > Chelidae > Emydura > Emydura macquarii. Next base: position 452,189 of record NW_027131366.1, on the reverse strand, counting down.
GTCAGAATTTGGTTTCTGCTCCCCCCTTGTAATCTGTAACAACCTCTTTCCTGGTGCAGTTTCATTCCCACTTTGCACCAGCTCAGCTGTATTGGTCAGTACGTTTACAGGTGGAACTTAAGATACCACCTACTCTTCACCCACCTGTGTGGGAAGGGGAGTAGCAGCAAAACAGCTGTTTGCCTGCCTGTGCAGTATGGCAATGCATGAGAGTAAGAGAACTCCTTTTGTCCCTTTCTGCCTTGTGCAGGTATGCAGTCAGGCTCATGATGGAGGCCTTGGTCTACAAACCTATCAGGTCAGGGTTCAAATCTCAATTAAGATCACATGATCACAAATTAGTTTGATCATATGATTCTCCTTTATAGAGATTACCACCACCTACCTCCGATGATTCAATAATCCATCTCCATTGAAGAGAGGCCCAAAAGTAGAAATCAGGGTTGATACAAGTCAGAAATGAGGTACAGTTTATAGCTGTATGGGGAAGCTCCCTTCTCCATATTACACTTGGCTCTACCATGTGTTTGTCTTTTTTTCATGAGCACAAAGTTAATCAACACAATTAAATATAAAGAAATGTAAACATGTTACACCAGCAATGCTCTGGACTAGTAGTGCTGTGGCGTAATATATTAAGGTGCTGATTCCTATACCTTTGATGCACAATAATCTTATTGACTTCAATGAGATTATTCATGTGAGTGAAGACTATGATGCAATTAGGTGCAAAGTTAGTAGTTCGGTTATAAGAAAAGAGGAGGCTGATTGAAGTAATGTACTTTGTCTTCTGGGTGGAGATGAAGAGCAGGGAATAGAGGGTCAATACAAATGTACGCAATGTCTTCTCAAATGCTAACACAGATTCTTCTTGATATTTAAAATCTTGATCTCCATTTTTCTAGTTGTTAATATACAGTATATTTTCCAAAGGTTTCAAAATGCCTTACTCCTGTGGTGTGGCACAGATACAAGACACTCGCGCAGGTGAAGAGAAGGCACAGAATTTTGTAGTATTTCAGTGACTGCCTCCCCACCCTCAAGTGCCAGACTTAGTCTGATTTGCATTAGAAAGGGGATTTGGGAAGTAATGCATCATTTCAGATTGCATTTTTGGGATTGATAAAATTGAGTGATAAATAGTAAAGAGACGCTAACTTGAAGGGTAATAGATGTACACTGCAACACTGACCTCCCAGGGAGTTTTTTAAAGGTAATGATAGGAATTAATAGTTTAGGTTGCCTTTTTTTTGAGAGACTAATTTGTAAAAATATAGGCAAGTTAGATAGGAATTCCATATTCCAGAGTATCTTTCTGAAGGAATTAGAAGCATCTAGGAGGAGAACCTAAACATTGATACAAAGGCCCTAAAACAGCACTTATGTGGGAAAAATCCACGGGCCTGGGGATGCCACAAGGGATTTTCCTCCACATTGTTCACTTGGGCCAGCCCACCTAATGCCTGTTTTGTAGGGCAAACCCTGCCCCCACCTTCCAAGGGAACTACACTACAAGGGGACTTTACGTCTGCTTGCTGCCTTGGAACTCCTAGGTATCAGAAACTGAGAAGTGGATGGTCAGGCCTAGTGATTGGGCCAGTGACCAGAGTCAGGGGTCAGAGCTGGAATCAGGAACCAAGAGTAGGGTTGGAACAAGGCTAGAGCAGGAACCAGCTGGGGCTGGAACAGGAGTAGTCTGTCAGAACCACCAAGCCGCAGGGGATACTCCCTGTGAGGTGGCAATGTTGAGCAGATTAGAGTGGCTGCTGCTCTTATGGGGAGCCTCTATCCCTGGCCTTGGGGTCACCTGCTTAGACCTTCACCTGTGGACTGGCTGAGCCCTAGCTGATTGATTGTGGACCCCTCAGGTAATCAGACTCAGGTATGGCTCATCAGGCTAAAGCTCAGACAGCACTTCAAAAGATGCCTACCAGGTGTCTTCGAACCAAGTGTGGTGGGGTGTGACCAATGGCATTCTCAAAGCAGGTCAGGTGCATGTGTTTTTGGCAGTGCTTACATGAGCTTTCCTTGGAGAATTCTGGAGTCCAAGTTCTGCTTCACCAGATATTCCTCATGCCCCTGGACTGTGAGGGGTGGAAACGGTAGTTGTATTCATCCAGGGAAGGAATTGTCAGTGTAATTTTTCTGCAAGTCAGTGTAGAATACTGGGTGCATTTTCATTGCCCTTGGCAGTTAGAGTTTGAAGGCCACAGGGTTGATCTGCTGGATCACCCAGAATTTGCCAAAATAACAGTAATCTAACTTCCTTGAAGGCTGGGTAGAGTCAATGTATTGCATTGGAGCCATACTTTATCTCCAACTGTGATTTGAAGGGTAGCCTACTGATGAAGGTCAATGTAATGCGTATAATCTCTTATGGCTGACTCTTAGTGGGTTTTCAGTTCTTCCTGAATGCAGTGAAGGTGTTTGACTAGGTCAGAAGCTTCAAGTACATAGGAAGCTTGTGGTATGGATGGGTGAAACCAAGGGTGGAAACTGTTGTTGACATAAAAAGGACTCTGGTAGGTTGATCAATGGTCAGGATTATTGTATGCGAATTTGGTGAAGGGAAGAAGGGAAACCCAGTAATTCTGATGATAAATTAATAAAGCAATGGAAGTACAGCTCTAGAATTTGGTTCACTTGTTCAGTGTGTCCATTAGTCTGGAGATAAGTTGCGGAAGCATGTAATTCAACATCCAGGAGCTTGAACAACTCCTTCAGAAGCACAAAATGAATTGTGATCCTCAAGTCAGATGTAATATTAGATGCCAACCAGTATAGTTTGAAGATAGTTGAAAAACAATTGGACTGTTACCTCAGTGGTAGGAATTTTAAGGCATGGCACAGAATGAGATAAATTTTGTAAGTTGATCTACATAAACTAGTATGTCTGTTTGGCCCTGAGAATTGGAGACATCAACAATAAAGTCTGTGGAGCTGGATGATCAGGACTGAGATGGAGTCAGCAGCGGAATCAGAGCACTGAGAGTTTTGGTGGGGGAGACGGGAGGATTTTCATTCAAGCACAAACATCCTAGGAGTTGATGTAGGACTTAATGGACGAATGTAGTTTTCACCACCAGAAATATTAAAAGAACAGCTTCAACATTTTTCAGTGGTTGAAATGGCTGGCTGGGGCAAATCGTGGCATAGCTGGAGTGTTGCTAAATGTGGTTCACAGTCAGGGACATAGATCCAGTCCTTAAATATGAGAAACCCATTCTTGACAGAGAATTTTGAGTGAGAAGGTTCACATAAGATTTACTGCAAATGGATCATGGGGTAGGAGGGGCTTTACAGGAGAAAGCAAGTAATTGTTCACCATCACATGGGTGAAATGGAAGGTTTCAATACTGTGGCAGGTTTAAGAGCTGTATTTTTCTTGTTCAAGTGCTTACCCTTGTAAGATAGTGTATCCCGTTTACCATTCTGGCTACCTGGTGATAGGTCAGGGTGAAACAGAACCTGAATTTAAAAAACCACCACCAGATGCTGGTTGAAAGCCATTGAAGTTTGCAGGTACTCCAGGTTCCTGTGGCCTGTACCTGGACCAGGAAATGTGAACCTTCCAGGTGGTGACATCATTCCTCAAAAGCAGCCTTCATGGCCACTAGTTCTTTGACACAGATTTCATAGTTTTCTTTCATAGCCATCAGTTTCTGTGACTAAAATGCATAAGAAAGAGGCCTGTGCTATTGTGACAGGACTGCTCTGATCATGTAATCGGAGGTGTCTGCTTCAACAATGAAGGGTTTTGCCAGATGTACCAAGATGGGTGGCTGATGTATATGCTTCCTTCAATAGATTAAAGGCAAATTGGGCTTCTTGAATCCAAGTAAATGTGGTATTCTTCTGGAGCAGCTGGGTAATTGGGGTCACAGCCTTCTAGAGGTGAATGAATTTGATAAAATGATGAATTTTTGATAAAAATTGGCAAGCCTCAGGAATTCAGGACATTGCAGACATTTCTTGGGGCTGCCTAGTCCACAACTGAGGACTCTCCAGGAGTCCATACTTATTCCATCAGAGGAAATAACACAGCTGAAGTAGACGGAAGGGCTGCCAAACTCACACTTCTTGGGTTTTCCATATAGGCTGTTCTCTTGGAGGCATTAATATACCAGATGGAAGTGTTGGTCATGAAGGGTTTGACTTTCTGAGAAGATGTGGAGGTCATCTAGGTAGAGCATCATGAACTGATCTAAAACATCCCGGAAAATCTCACTGACAAAGAGAGACTGAAAGGCATAATCAGATATTCAAACTGGCCATAATAGGTGTGAAATGCTGTTTTCCATTTGTTGCTCTCCCAAATATGGACTTGGTTGTAAGCACCAAGAAGATTGAGCTTGGTAAAGAACTTGGCAGAACGTATCCTTTCCGACAAGGCAAAGCATATGTGTTCAAGTCATGATAGTCCGCACAAAAGTGCAAGGAGCCATCCTTCTTTTTCACAAACAAAATTGTGGCCCCAGCAGGAGATGTGATTGGACCGATGAAGTTTTTCGCAATATTCTTGTCAAGGTATTCTTGTAGGGCCTTGAGTTCTGGTTCTGATAAGGAGTAAATCCAGCCAAATTAAATTTTAGCCCCTGACTAGAGACTGATGGGACAATCGAAGGTCTGTACAGGGCTAAAATATCAGCATTCCTATTATTCAAAATGTTAGCAAACTCTTGATATTTCACTGGGATTAATAAGCTATTGGCTCCTTGAATCAGCTGGACACAGAAGGCAGTGGGCTTAGCACCGGTTCTTGTTTCCATGGCCTCTGACTCACCTAGACATGATTGTCAGCACTAGCTCAACTCAGATCATATCTCTAGCTTCTTGCATGAGATGTACAGATCATGCACTAAGAACTAAGAAATACCAAGCATGATCAGAAAGCATGGTAACATAATTAATTGAACTGCAGAATGTCTAGATGATCTCAGATTTCAACCTGAAGGGGCAGTTTCATGGGTAACTGGACCAGAGGACAGCATGCTACCATTGATTGTTTCCACCAGGTCCAGGATGGGCTTCCTTTGCACTAGAAGTTGAGTAGCCTTAGTGAATCCAGGATCCATGAAATTGCTAGAGGCACCAGAATCCACTACTGCAAACTGGGTGCAATTAACCCTAGGTGTAGTTGGGACCCAGAGACAGAGCAAGACTGATAGGTTTGGAGGATGACAGTTCATGGCTGCCAAGAGGGGACTTGCTTGGAGGACTTGACTCCAAGGTTCCTTCAAGCCACAAACCCTCTGATGGAGCTAGACATGATCATTTCCACAAGTTCACAAAAAGTCTAGATTTAAGAAGGCACTCAGTTGGAAAGTGGCCCTGCCCACTGCAGGACAGGAAAAGACCGTTCTGCCGCCAATGATACTCCTCCTGATTCGTGAGGCATCTTTGAGTCACATCAATCTACATAGGCTCCAGCTCTGAGACAGCTCAATGGAAAGGCTGCAACAAAACAGGATGAGGCTGGAGTTGTGGGTATTACCTCTTTTTTTTGGCATCGTTGGAACAAATGACTGTCCATCTGGGGGCACAGTTCAATATATAAGTCCAAATGTGTGGGAGATTTGACCTGTGCCAATTCATCTCTCACATCATAGTTCAGACCTTGGCGGCAATTATAAATCAGTGCCACCTCATTCCCTTCTTTATGGGGGAACAAGATGCTGAAAATGGACAGCATAGGCTGAGACAGGCTGATGGCCTTGCTGGAGAAACTGCAGGTGGGTTTGGTCATACAGCATGATTTGGATCATCAAATATTATAGAGAAAGCCTGGATGAACTTCTCAAAGTTATTGAGAACTTTAATGGTAGGGGTCCAGCGGTCCACAAACCTGTATGTGATGAGAGAAGTGGCCTCCAACTACTACTCCAGGTAGTAGGTGTGCATGAGCAACATTTCGCTGGGCCCAGGGCAAACGCATAACACAGGCTCCAATCCCATCCCAATTCACAGAGACGAGAAAAGGTACAAACATACTCACTGAGATTATATCAAGAACATTTAGTTGAACTCAAACGTCCACAATTTAGCCTGATTTTTTTTTTTCTTTCCTCAGGGTGATGGTCTTGTGAGCGGGGCCTGGGAAAATGTACTCATTTTCCCCCATTTACTGGGGTCTGTGGACACCAGCTGGGAGGGGCTGGGGATTTTGTGCAGAGCCTTGCAAATCCACGGGTATCTGCGGACCATTTCTTGCAGATCACAGTCAGATGGTCATGAAGGTCGGGACCTCTGAGACTTCTGGGGCAGGGCTGGAGCAGCTGCCAGCCAGGGGTGCAGTGAACAGCTGATCAGCTGTTAGGAGGCTGGCAGGGCTCAATAGCTGTTTAGCTGTTGGGGGGCGGGGGGGAAAGGGAAGCTCATCAGCTGTTTGGGGTGGCAGGGGCTCAACAGATGGAGGGCTGCTGGATCCAAAACACCTCATGAGCCAATGTGATAAATCTAAAAGAGGGAGGGCAGATTGCAGGTTGGGTAAAAAAGTTTATTCCTGTGGTTGCAGGTCGGATGCGCATCCACGCAGGGCTCTAACTTTGAGCCTCTGTGCTTTATGTATATGGCTGAGAGCACACAGTCTGCTTACTTGAGCTATTCACTCTTGACATGTCTCTCACCTTTACTGTACTTTAATAATCAAGTTACAAACAGGCCAGGTTTAAACAGGCATAGCTCTATTGACTTCAATGGAGCAAAAAACTAACTAGTCATATTGCTTGGCTTTTAGCTTATTCAGGGAGACTGATTTGTTTGTGGTGTACATAAGGGAAGCTACACAAAGATCTCTAAGCTGAGGACCCAGTAACTAGTGAATCATAAAATATTTTTAAATGATCATGCAAACCATGGAAAAATATAGAAGACAAGGTGGGAAACACATTCCCTGGGGCTAGGGCATTAGTGAGTCATTTAGAGAAAGAGAACACAAAGGTTAACAATTTAGATTTTCTCTGATTCCTCTACAAAAACAGAACATTATTAATTGATCAGAAAATACATTTCCACCTTTATTGAAAACATTTTTTCCCATTCACTAAGTCAAAATTGCAGCCAAGTTTAATTGTGCCCTCTCTTGCACTTTCATTTTTCATCTGTCCAACTGCCCCCTCTCCCCCATTGTCCACCCCTCCCTCTGGCATATGGCAGTAATATCAATCTTTACTTACTTGGGACCACAAGCAACCTTGGGGGTGGTGGAGGCGGTGGAGGCGGTGGTAACGGAGGAGGTGGTCTACACTGGCAAGTTTGCTGGCAACTCTCCGTAACTTTTTCTGCTACAGACTTGGAACATGACTTTTGGGGTTCACCTTGAATGATCTGTAAAAAAACATATGAATTATTCATTGGGAACTTATCTCAAGCTAAAGAAAGAGTTAATAAACATTACAAGATGGTTAGGGCCAAGTTGTATCTTCAGGCACGTGTATTCAACCCCACTAACTTCTGCGGGCAGAATTAGATTCCTTATGTCAGAAGTAAGTTTAAAAAGTGCAAGCAAATTTGTGAGATCTGATGAGGTGACTTGGCATCTGGGGGAAGAGAATGCCATTGATAGAAGAGCTCTATAATGGAAAGCTGCATTCAAGTCAATGGCACATACGTGACATTGTTTCCTATCTCCTCAGGAGTTTGGCAAGGCTACGGTCTGTCACCATGGCAGTTCAATGTGAATACTGAGTGACTGATGGAAAGGCTTGAGGTGGCAGCTGTGTGGCACTGAGCTCAATGCCATTCTGCTTCATTATTTCAAAAATGATGACAACATTGTCTTGTTGGCTTAGTTTGGTGAATTCACTGCAGCTGATGACTGATCTAGTTGGTTATTAATCCAGATCAAACTAAGTCCCTGGCCATTACCATCAAGAACCCTCCAGCTCCAGATTACAGCCAGCTCATTATTAACCTGTCCAAGTGGAACATAGCAGAGATGACAATTGTCAAATATTTGGGTAGTGTCACAAACAGTGCTGGAAGATGCTTGAAATATTTGGACATCAGCAGCTGCTGCCATGTTTCAGGCCCTTCTGTGTTCTCTGTGGGCACGTCATAATATCAAGCTTGCTACAACCACAGTTATACCAACTCTATTGTAGAGAAGTGAAATATGGGCACTGATGTTTTCTATTCTCATTGTCTTTGTCAGCTGCACCATATCAAGTCATAGGACAAGATAAAAAATGAGGCGATTCCAAGCCAAATCCAGCAACTGCCTCCATCAGCACTGTTTCACTTTTGGCAGCTTTCTTGGTATGATTATAACAATGGAAAACCAATGAATTCCTAAGTGTGTATACCAAGGAATGCTGCTACACAGCCAGCAATCAGGTGGGCATCAACAGCTTTGGTAGCAACACAAGATATTGCCAGTGATGGACATAAACTGAATATACAACCACATCACTTTAGACACCTTGCCAGAGATTGATACAGATGGTTTGCAAGGAGGCCAAGTCCCACTGGGATTTGCTGTGGTGGTGATGATGATTTATGGCAGAGCTGAGGGCTGAATCAGATCTACCTTTTCTTTATTTCCAGAATCTATTGTGTTAGCCCTTTCACCTCTGGTTACTGTAACCTGAAGACAAGAGGGCCAAAGCTTTGTCCATCTGGGGACCACATGAATCACAGACTCATTTCAATCAAGATGTAGCCTGTGTGACACGCACTCAGTGTTAATTATAAAGGTGGCTGTGGGCCCTTGTAGAGCCTGTAGAGGCATCATTTGCCCCATGTTTTTACTTTAGTGACCTCTTGTATAAAATATGCTCAGCATCTTGATACAGTCATGACAACTAGTTACGAACATATTTTTAGCATTGCAGTAGTAATATTTACTTGGTTATCAACTTTAAAAATATAGAAGAACCCTAAAATGACTGTTCTGAGACCATAGAAAATGTAGAAAGATTAAGCGAAAGAGGTGAGCCCCTGGGAAAAGTGAAATTATGCAAGTGTCCCAATAGCTTCCAATGAGTGTTTTGTTCTACAGGTCTCGATGCCAACTTTTTTTTAAATTAATTTGAACTCACATTTAAAGTAAAAATCTATAAAAGATCCTATTTTGAGGAGATAAAACTCAGAAATTAAGAAAAAATATCTAACATACATTTTTAGAGCTTGGTTTAAAGAGAGCACTTAAGTACATACTTAAATCCCAGTGAAGTAAATAGGACTTAAGCATATGCATAAGTGCAGTCATGAATAGGAGTGCTTTACTGAACCGGGGCTTGAGAGAGGATACTGTGGAAGTAATATTAGTAATGGTCTATCTAGTAATTTTTGATTAATTGTCATTTGATTATAATAAAATGCATTGATCCTTGCAAAGGGGAAGTGTGGTTTATGCCATCTACTTGCCATATTAAAGTTACATACATTATATTGACTTTTCTGACCAAATAAACTTTAATTTTAACACAGCACAGTTCACGTGCATTGTATACCTAAATACACATTGTGGCTTTGATTAGTTGAAGATAGTATTTTGTAGCTCAAACAGCAGAGAGTGAAAAAGGGCAAAGAAAAAGCTGAGTTGGAAAGAAGCTCCGAACATAAACCTCAGAAGATCAGTACCTTATTACCAAATATAGGAAAAACCAAATGGAATCACAAATCCTTTCCAACTGTCTCCCTTACAATCAGGTAATAATAAAGAGACAGTTACAGAACCATCCCAGAATGTTTCCAGGAACTTACAGGGACTCTTTGAACACTCCAATGAATCAAAGTGACTCAACCTTATAATCCTCCAGAGCTGATGATAAATCTGACAGCTAAGCAGGCTTCTTTTTCTCTTTAAATTGAGCTCCCAGAGTTCATAAGTCTAAGAACTACCTATATGTCACTGCTTATACATAGTATTGTGTTAACAATTGCTTCAGTGATAGTCCAAGAGTTAAAAAAAACCAGCTTGCTACAATGCTGCACACCAGTGACCTGTGCTGGGCTGTGACATGGGGTCTTCCATAGCTTTGGCTGCTAGTGATAACATTTATAATCATCAGGGAGGATTCCAATGCCCTCTGGCCACTAACTAAGAAGACTATCATCCCTTGACCTGGTATGCAATTTGGTACTTTCTTTAGGTCACTAAAATTACTAGGGAGCCAGGGAAAATGGAGGTGACTAGTCATGGGATGGAATAACATTGGAGGGATTCGGAGCGAACTCTTCATTTTCAGACTGGAAGATGCTTTGCTTATAAACATATGATAGTGATGGTATAGGAAGGCTAGATTGACTTATTACTCTAACTTAATATCAGCCAAGGCCACAAGGCTCTGTCTATTTTTAGAACTATTGACTGCCTTTTAAATCCCCAAAGGCTGTCTTACTGTGGGCTGATAATAGCATGTCCTCAGAATCCATTGGACATTTTTCTCAATTATTTTGCAGACAAGATTAACCCTATGCATGTCCAGCCATACTCCAGTGGTGCATCCTATTTCTGATTTGGTTTTGGGGTTTGTTTGTTTTTGTTGCCTTACTCCATCCACTGGCTACATTTCCTCCTACGGATTTATTCTCGGCAAATGGCGGAGATTCAAAGAGGTAGGATTAATCACCTATTTTTTTTCAGTCCCTTGTCTGCTTTGTCCCACAGCAGAGCATCTGAAAATGTTAAGTGATTATGATGAACATTGTAGATTTCACCCTTACTCAAAGGGTTGTCTTAAAGGGAAAGATTTTTAAAAACTAATGATGTATAGGTTAGCTGAAAGAGGACTAAGGTAGGACAGGAATGAAGGCCTCAGAAGGAGAGGATTAGTTAAACATTGTTACAAGGGGATTAACTAGGAGTAATGAGATAGAATTAAGAAAAGGAATATGAAAAATGTTGGCTCAGTCTCAGGAAAATCTTTACTACTGATGATGTCTATTAGTCTTCTGACGAAAGGAATGGAAGGCCATTACTTGAGTCTTTTTTAAACCTAAATGGAATAAATCTCTAGAAATGCACTGTAGGAAACAATCCTGCACTGGCAGAGACTGCTGAGACACATGACTTAATAGATCTTTTTTGTATCTAATGTGTATAATTCAAGATCAGCTGCCTTTACAGAAGATGACAGGAGTGAAAGATATGTTGAAAAAGCATAGACCTTCTATGGAAGATTCTGCTAATTACAGACCTTTATCAAACTTTACTGTTTGTTCATTTTGTCAAATGTTAACTTAGCCACAGAAAAACTTCAGAAGCACTTCATAAATAACGATTAATCAGACAAATATCAGTCTTTGCAAGGGGTCGCTAGTGATCTGTAGATATCTTTTGACCAGGATTTGTTTCCTCATCCTTTGACCATTCAGTGACACTTTCTCTTGTTGGACATGACTGTGAACTTTTGTCTCATTGGCCTCTCTAAAAAGCTTAATTCTTAGGTTTGAATCTGGTTTTCTCAATACATATAGTAATTTGCCAGCTCCGCCTCTCAGGTTGCCTGGACTTACAGCTAGGTGAACTATCAGTAGCAAGGAATTTACCCTTTTCTCTGTTCTCAAATTACCTATGGACAGAGCTAATTTTTATTAATGTTTCATTATGCATAATTGTTTGAACAATTTATGTGACTGTATTTTGCATAAAGGGCAGACATTTCCTAATAATCATGCAAATAAAAATCTGTTTGCACAAGCGTTCATGGAAAAGCAAACAAAGTGGTATGAACATGTCCAATTTGGAAAGCAATTGCTTGCTTGCATAGTCAGTTATATAACCTCACAGACATGAACTTTATCTTTTTAAACAAGGATTTTCTGCAGAAACTATGATTTCAGTCCTGCATTGCGTAGCAGGTGGGTGCAAAGGTGCACCTGTGCAGAACCCCACTGAAGTCCATTTGCATGCTACACAACACAGGATGAATTCCAAGTTTGAGAATAGAGGATTACAGAGCAGTCCCCTGTTGAGTCTCTATGGGACATTCTAAATCAAGTGCAAGGATGATAGTCTGCCCCTCCACCCGTCCAAAAGGTGCTATTGACTGATAGAGAATCAAGAATTCTTACTGCCTGCCTGATATGACAATAATTTCCATTGGTGTAAAGCCCAAATAATTCCACTGAAGTTACAACAGAGTCACTCCAGATTTACATCAGTGGAACTGAGATAAGATTCTGTCTCCATTAACTTACTATGCCGTTCATTATTATTATTATTTGTATTAGGGTGGTCCTCAAAAGCCTCAAAGCCCCATTGTGCTAGGTTCCACACAAATACATAGGACAACATGGTCCCTGCCCTGACATGCTTATAATCTTAAATTTAAAACAAATCCCAACAATTAAGCAAAGCAACAACAGGAAGCTAAGGGGGGGGGGGGGAGGAGAGGGAGGACGATGATAGCAGTAATAATTCATGTAAATAGATAGGACAACAAAGTGCACAACTTGATGGTTCCAAATCATTTAATAGTATTATGAGGTTTGGTGGCCTTTTTTTTTTTTTTTTTTTAAATATAATAAGCTAACATCAACTGCTCCTCACCTAGCCATCCTTATCTGGCTGATTTCTTGTGGAAGTCTTGAATAGGTCTTGAGGAGGGAATGAGAAGATAGAATAGCCTTACAGATTAGTTCAGGGAAAGTGTTCCATGTGTAAGGAGCAGCATGCAAGGAAGAGCAAAAAGAGCTGTGGGAAAAGAAGATAAATCAGAAAGCCAGATGGTTATCATTGACAGTGTGGAGAGAGTAAGGAGGCAACACAGGGAGATAACAGTGGATAAATAGGAAGAGGTATAGCTCAGAAGGGCCTTGAGGATGAGGACAAGGAGTTTGAACCTGATGTGATAGAAAAGAGGGAGCCAATGGAGAGATTCAAATTCAAGGGTGTTACAGTAAGAGAGACAGGCAAGGAAGTTAATCTTAGCAGGTGTTATTTATAGGTGTCAGGAAGGCCAAAGAGAGGGAGGATATAGTGATCAATATAGCACATGGTGAGGGCCTGGAAAAGTCTTTTAGATGTGTGGACTAAATTAAAAAAGGTTAAGTTTGGAAAGTGCTATAGAGGAAAAAGAAGCAGGATTTTGATGTGGCCTGGATGTGCCAACCCTGCACCGCTGCAATTCACTATTTCTGGCAACCCCTGCCACTTTCCTCAGGTATAGGTAACCTAAATGGAACAATATTGACAACATACTCATGGGAACTCAGGATATCTGGGCCTGTCATACTTTTTTCCCTGACAGTGCTTCATCAACTTCCGGAAAAACAGAAAAGTTGCCTACAGAATTATTCTGCTTAGTCTGGACAAAGTTATGGTGCTTGGCTTTGAAGTTAACTAAAGATTATGAGTCAAATTCATCTCTTCTGAGCAAATTAAGTTACACCATGGCTGAATATGACCCAAAATCTTGGCTCATTTATTTTTAAGAAGCTGCACCTGGGATGATTTTCCTTTGAGTCTAATCTGTGATGGAAGGGAGTTCATATTGGTAAAAGAGCTAGGATCGTATATGGGTAATGCAAGGATCAGTTTAAGATTTAATACAAAGAACATGCAAACCTCATGCTTCATTAAGAACACTCTTCAGTGCATGACCTTTGCATTATTATATGCATATAAGAGCCTTATACCTCTATCATTGGGTGGGAGGTGGGGAGGGCAACTAAAAATTCTAATATGAGTAGATTGATTGACTGGATTTGTACAAAACATTAAAAAATGGAGTTATAAATCAAGAATCAGGCAGCAGAACTTCTAAACTATGGCAGAGGAAGTCTGGCCGACTCCAGATTGCCTTTTCACACCATATTTAAATAATTGATTTATTTTTAATTAAGTCACCTGAGTAATGTGTATGAAGGGTGCTTATGCAAGTCTTGGTGACTGCCTGATTGTTCGAAGGAAATGGTTTTCAAAATGACGCTTCTTTTACATCCTTAAATGTACACACTTTCAATTACAGAAATTAGTTTAGCCACCTAAATTCTAGAGCAGGAAAGTCAGCAGAATTTTATTTTATTTTTTTTTGCAGTTGGACTGCTCACAAATCTTATAAGAGACAAATGTTAAAACAAACAAAAAAAATCTCAGTGCATTCTTCTGGAATCCACTAAATTTAGAACAGAGAGTAAGGGACATTAAGTCTCTACTACGTTTTCTCCAAGAAAGAGACTGCAGTTGCTCTGTGCTGAAACAGTACTCGGCTAGCTCATCAATTACTGCTTGAAGACATATATTATAAATAAAGTGTAAAATATCAAAGGGATGTATTTTAGTTAGCTTTGCTGGTTTCCTGGTTGCCTGAATTGGAAAATCACTGTACATTTTAGTTTGTTGTTTTCTCCCAGTTCATCTGCAGAAAGGTCACTGGTCACCCCACATTACAATCAAGGTCACAACACATAACAGTCAGAGGCTGAGAGTGGACAATGCTGATTCAGCTTTTACCCAGTGAATTCTCAGTTCAGAAACACTTCAAACACCATGCCAAAGTATTACCAGAATGAGGCTTTCAGAACGCCTAATGTGTTCCTTGTTTTGTACATATTGCCACCCACAGTAATTACACTCTAAACCCTCTCACTGTCAACATGTTTAAAAAGGTCAACCACATCTTGCTCAGATGAGTTGAGTGAGTTCCTGAGGCACAAGGCTCACTAGGGTGTTGATCTCTTAAAGTCTCTAGAAAAGCCTCTGTCTCTCTATAATCAGCAGTAATCAAAAGTAATTGGAATTGTATCTAGGCAAGCAACAGCTACATATGTTGAACTATTCCTTGTTGCTACTTGGAAGACTTAGTTTTGAAAGTCAACAATCTGTAAAAATTAAAATCTGAACAATTCTCTGTGTGTATGCATATACAGTAGTCTATTTTATACACACAGAAATCTGGCCCCATGGAAATGAGTTGTTCCCATTGACTTCACTGGGGCCAGAATTTCTCCCATCATATAGAATGCACATGTGCATTTCAGAGCTCTCTCTCTCTGGTGCGCGCTCTCTCACATATATATTTATTATTAAGATAGCACCAAAAGTGTGATAGTTTCTTTGCAGACAGAGATGAACACAAGGTCTGTCTCCAGATGAGTTTACAATCACAGTAAGTAATTAATTACAATATTGTTATTTGCGGTGTTGTATTTGTGTTGATTCGAGCAAATTAGAGGATATTAGAGAGACAAGGTGGTTGAGGTAATTTCTTTTATTGGACCATCTTCTGTTGGTGAGGTGACCTGAAGAAGCCCTCTGTGTAAGCTCAAAACCGTGTCTCTCCCACCAACAGAAGTTGGTCCAATAAAAGACATTCTGGCTAGTATTATTATTTAATATTTGTATATATCACCACAGGCGTGCATATGCATGCTGTGCTTGAGAGAGGCGACTGAAGTTCTCCATAGCACATTAAATATTCAAAAGTATATGAAAATAAGGAAACAGTGTCAACAGATGCCAAAAATGTGAAAAAGCCATTTAAAACCACACACTTTTTAGTTAAACCCCCGCAATTAGAAGTTGTTCTAAATGCACCATTTTAATCTGTAAACAAACCATCTTCAGCAGCGATGACAGACCAACTTTAAAGGTGTCAAGAGTGCAGAGATGTAAATGACACACTGGATTTTACAGAAAGTCTTAGCGTCTTTCTGTTTGTGAGAGGGCTCTCCAATTTCATCCTTTTTAACTGTATGGGAATAGATGTCTGTCTCTACACACTCCCCTCAGCCAGAAGGCCAAAGAAGCCAAACATCATTTATTCCCAACTCCCCCACCAGGAGAGGAGGGGCAGGAAGCCCCAGGAGCCCCAACCAGCGAAGATTATTCCCAGCTCAGGAGAGTCCTCTACCTTCACCCACTCCTGGCCACCGTGCCGTAGTAAATAAGGCCAGGTGTTCATCTGTGCTACCTGCACCCTCCCACCCAACTTCTGAGTGACGGGCTGGGGCCAGGTGGGAGTTACCTGAATGCAGCCCCAGAGGGGGTGGAGTGCACAATGCAGCAGCAGGGACGGCCAGCAGCAGTGCAGGAGCAGCAGCAGCTCTCTGATCGGCATCGCTCCTCCGGGCGCTGGGGCTCCTCGGCTCACGCCCTGGGTAACTGAACGGGGACAGCACACAGCAGAGCCAAGGCGTTGGATCGCACCCATCCCTAGCGCGCGGCGCCTCCCTCCCCGAGATCTTCCCAACTTTATGTCGAAAGGGAGGGGCCTGTGGAAAGCTTCCCAGCTACAAGCAAGTCCTGGCTTCCCTGCCCCATGCACCCAGCCCCCCGGCTCGCCCTTCCTTTCCCCTCCCCTCTGGCAATGACCGGGGCGACCCCCCACTCCCCCCAAGACAATGCGTGTCGGCGATGCTCTTGGCTACGGCAGCTCCTGCCATGCAGGGCAAGCGCCCAGCTGGCTGCTGTTTTCCTCCTTACCCTGGGGGCGGGGGAGGGAGGGTCTGTGTCCCAGGTCGTTGCAATGCTGCTGCTGCTGCTGCCGCCGGCACTTCCTTTACATGCGGTGCGGCGGTGCACTGGGTGCAGGTAGAAAAGTTTGCAGCAGGATCAGTAGGAGCAGCCGCTGCACCACCTGGCTGCCCCCCGGCTCTGCCTCCGCTCGCTGCTGAGTCGGATCCCTGGAGCCCAGCAGCCTCTCATGGGGGGAGGGGAAGGCTCCTTTCTTAAAAGAGGGGCTTGCCCACCAAAAAAAAAAGGGGGTGGGGGAAGCACCACCCAGTCCAGGGTGCGTCTCCCTGGGTCAGAAGAGGGAGGGGCCGTGAAGAAATAAAGCAGACCCCCCTGGAAATGAACCCGAGGTCCAGCCTGCAAAATGCCACTGGGTCTCAATGGCTGTAGGTCGGATGCTCCAAGTCTCTAGCCGATCTCCCCCTCTTCCTCGCCCTGCGATTGCAACAAAACCGCAGGCTCCCCCAAGAGAAAGTGCCCAGAGAAGGTGCCCAGAAGCCGCTGTGAAATCAGCTCCCCCGATCCCTTCTCCCCTCGCAAAGCGAAAAGAGATCAGCTGCTCCAGTCCGTACAGAGCTCCCTTCCTGTAAGTAGTAGGGTTGTTCTCTAGTCCCTCGCCAGTTCCTCTGGTACCGGATCCTCAGCTGTCCATCATCAGAGCCCCAAGAAACTGCGGACGAGAGAGAGAAAGAGAGGCCGGCGGTGCAGAGCCCGTGGGGAGTGAGCGGGGAGGACAACAGGGCTGGGCTGGAGAGAAGCTGCACATGCAAAAGGGAAGGGGGGGTTGGGGGAGAATATGTGAGCAAAGCCAGAGGCTCCTGGCTCGCCTGTGAATTTAATCTCTCCCCTGCCTGCTGCTGCTGCTGCAGTGATTTTTCATACCCATCTAGCGAGTCCGTTGTGTATTTGACACTTGGCTCCGTGTTTTTTCTTCCCCCCTGGGCTCATATGATGACACTCGACCGGGGATTTCTTCTTGGGAGGCTCAGGGTTTTCTCTGACACTCATTAAAAGATCATTGCAGGTTGGAAACTGACAAGCTTCCCCTCTCCTTCCTCCTAACCCCCATTACTGCTGGAGGCAAGTCCGGCTTTGCAAACAACGCCCCTCCCATGGGGCCCCTGAGTTGCACAGGTAACTCTCAGTCATTCGTGCAGTTTTAATCATTTTACTAATGTCTTTACAAGTGGCTACTATGGAATGTACAATTATAGAAAATACAGTAAATTAGCCTTAATGTTTCCACTTCTAGGGCACTTACCATCTGAGGATCTCAAAGCACTTGACAGTGTTTTATTTAGTCCCAGAGCACCCCAGGAGTGTGAGGAAAGTATCATCATCCCCATTTTAAAGAGAGGGAAACAGGGCTACAGAGGTCAATGGCCTGATTTTCCAAGGGGCTAAGCATCTACAGCTTCTATTGCAATCAAAGAGAGCTGCGGGGTGCTCCACACTTCTGAAAATCAGGCCCTAAGTGACTTGTTGAATGTCACTCAGCAAGTGTGGCAACAGTGTCCCAGGTTTCCTGACTGCCAGGGCTGAGTCTTCCATATCAGACATTAAAGCATGTTAATAAAACCAATATTACAACAAAGACAACTAAGAGGGATAAAAAAGTCACTCAAGCCTTAAACATAATCAGTGGGCCTCAGTTGGTGTCCTGAAGGTTACACGACTTGATGCCCTGAAGGTTTGATGCTTACAAAGGGTAGCAAACGTCAGTCAGATGCCTTCTGCTGGGAAGTGAAATTTATCTCAACCTGGTGTGTGGGATTATTCTATCGTGTGAGTGAATTATTTGCTCTATGGCTTTTTTTTTTTTTTGGGTGTTTCGTGAGATGTAATAATGAAAGACGCTTTGAGACATTGACTTCTATTGTGTTTCTATGTGATAATGAAGCACATTGGAACATTTAAGAGCGCTTGCAGGGAAATGAATAAAGAATCCTTTATTATGAGGGTGGCACAGTCTTGCCTCTTTACAAAGAAGAAATAGAGTGGCAGGATCGAAAAGGAAAATGGGTTTAGTTTTTTCCTGAGCCTGTTAATGAGCAAAGCTGCAGGAGGGGTCTCTGTGAATGGTGGCTGTTTCCATAAGTTAGATTTATCATATGTCAACATGCTTATAAATATTTTTGCTGCATCGATAGCCTGAGTCAATTTTTAGTGTGTCATTCTGTTTATAATTATGTAGAGAGATGTGCCCAAATCAAAATCGCTCAGCTGAACACATCCCAGAGTGTGGGCTGTTTGAAATCCAAACCTGGATTCAGATCCAAATTTTGCAAATGGCCCGTCTTTATAATGGGCCAAAGCAAAATCGTGGATCTGAACATCCCAAATATTGCAGTATTTGGGCTCCAGATGTGAAGTCTTGGGCCCCTCTCTAGTTACATGGTTTACCCAAAGGTTTGAATGAGGAAGTGCGGGAATGCTGGATTCATTTTTTCCTCTCTCTTTCTGGCACAAACTCAGCCTAGTTAAGCAAAATGACTGTTTCATGAATCCACATTGTGAAGCAAGAATAAAAATATGTCAATGCCACGGTAAATAATGAGCTAGAATTGTTCTCTCACACTACTATTACACCGATGTAACGCCACTGACTTAGTGAAGTTACTCCTGATTTACACTGGTGGAAGTGTGAAGGGAATCAAGCCCAGCAATGTCTTATAAATGTACACAGTGCAGGTGAACTTAATGGACTTATGTCCAGGATGAATTTGTCCCAGTAGAAGTACGTATTTATTTGTAAATTCGTGTGTGTGTGTGTGAGTGTGAGAGAGAGAGAGAGAGAGGGCAGACCATAGAGATACACATAGCTGATGACCTTGGATTCAGTAAGTAATTTTACAATAAATATATTTTTTGTAATGATGTTGAAAAAGCTACACTCCTTTTCCATGGGGCTACTGTGTAACATACAGTGCTTAATATATTGTCCTTGTTCAATTATAGTTTTACCAGGCTGGAGTCACAAGAGACTGCAAGCTTTTCAGGCTTTCTGGTGATTTCCTGAAGGTATTTCAGCACTTGATCACAGTACAGAACATAATACATTGCACCATCTGTATACATAGTTCTTGGTTCCTGACAGAATGAGAGATAAGGCTTAAGGCATTGTAAGCCAAAAAATACAATACAGATTTCTTTTCTTTCAGTGTTTACAGTGACTTAATGTCAAAAGAACTGTGGATTTTCCTGCCATTAGCAATTGTCAGAGAACCAGCTCTACGTGTTGTTCCTTTGGCCCAAAGACACTCCAATGAACTGAGGGCACAGTGGACCAAACTCTACTCCCAGTTCTACCGGAGCAATAGTCGGTGATGCTGCATTGGTGTAAATAAAAGCTGACTTTGGCCTATGTGATCTGCAACTTTTCTGCTTTGGTTTGGTAATTGACATCTGCATCAATGAAACTACTAGACTGCAAATTTTTAAAATCAAATGTTGATATATGGACCAAATCCTGCAATCCATACTCAGGCAAATCTCCCGTTCAAGTGAATGGGGTTTTAGCAAGTGTAAGTGCTGAATATAGATCCTGTTCTCTATATGTGATACCACTTCCCTCCTTTAACTTCAGAGGGATTTACTGGTTTTCTACAGAGGGAGACTAGGGCTCTGGAATTTTACCCCTGTAAGAAAGATAAATTATATGATTGGGTAGCTAAAGAATTATAGGCCCTGATTTAGCAGAGTTTAGGAAAATCCTTAACTTTAAGTGCATAAAGTGCACTTAAGTGCTTTTCTGAATTGTGACCTCAGCAAAGGACAAAAGCACATGCTTAAAGTTAAGTTCAATTAATTTTAAGCACATACTTTTATTTTTTGCTTAAAGTTAAGCACATATTCAAGTGTTTTGCTGAATCAGGGCCAAAATCTAGAAGGACAGTGTGATTTTCTGTGGTAGAGATATTATATGTATACGGAGAGACAGGCATGGCCTAATGGTTTGATCCCAGGCCCAGTAACTAAGAGTTTTTGAATTGTAATCTCTGTTCTAACAATGACTCTGTGGCTTTGGACAAATAACTTAAACTCCCTGCCTCCGTTTCCTCATCTCCATCTTCATTCCATCATGGCAATGTAAAAACCCAGCTTCATGAGAGTGCTGTTTTGAGGGCAAAATAGTTTGTAAGTCCTGTCCTGCAAGGTGTGCTTAGCACTGTGCAGTATTGAGCATTATGAGTCTGTAAATTTACATAGCTCCAGATTCTGGCTCAGTGTTGGTAAAGTCAGGCTGAAAAGTGCCATGTAAATGCAGTTTGAATTCTAAACAAGACTTGTTTAAAAAAGTTTAATCTGTTTCAGGAAAATGCTGTTTGTACTATATTATTCAAGCAACCTATCAAAAGTAACACATAAACCAACACCAATATTTTACTCTTGTGTTACACCTGAGTAAATTGGCAACAAATTCAGGTAAACTGATAGTTATTCCAGATTTACACCAGAGTAAGAGAAGAATGTGACCCCGAATGACCATTTTGTGGGATATTTACTTTGGTCTTTGGTTTGATTAGCATTGATCAGACTAGTTTATTTTGTTTTTTGTTTTTTAACCATTTAGTTATAAACAATACAGTCATGGTAACATTCTGCTTTTCTGAATATTCAGGGAACATTACAATAACTGGAACACTGATTAGCAATAAGAATAAATATTATCTCTGTCCTTATAGTCCAGGTAGCGATATTGGTTATGATTATCCATAAGAATACATTTATTTTTTCAGTATAGACTGATTTTATTATATTTATTAAAATGTTTTGGAGATCTGGGTCAAGATTCTGTTTACAGTTGTAATGCTGCAAATCTGGAGTAATATCACTGAAATCATGAAAGTTGCTGTGGATTTACCCCCCATGTGACTTAGAGCAGAATTTGTCCCCACATCTTCCGACATAGTTGAGCAGGCTTTTAGCTGGAGTGGAATCTGAATCAAAGAAAATGAAGGTTACCACTTCTCAATGAAGGTCTTTGTGGTCAGTGGGTTAGAAGCTTCCATTTAACATTCTACTGACTGCTAATGATACTTCTGGAATACACGTCAATGAACTCGAGACGAATTTAGTTAGCTTCTTTCTCAATCACTGAAATACCTAATATTCTACCTGGGGAAAAAATTAAAACACAAGCAAACAACAAATATTTATGATTGAGATTGTCATGGCCAATAGTATATTCCCTCCATCAATCTCACAGCTATTTCCTTTTTCAAAAATATTGTTGCTCCATTTCGAGTCAAGCAGCTAGTCACAGTTTGGGGCCTTGGGGATGTTCCAGTTGAAAACAGAAATTGGTGACAGTCAGGTATTTCTTGGATACAGTTTATTTTATTTACAAAGAATGTACAAAGTCCCATGTCTCTGAACTCAGACTGAATCAAATCACAGGAACAGCTTCCTTTGCTCACAGCACCAACAACACTCTTTTTTGCAGCCTGAACTCCTCACTCAGAACCCTCTCTTCAAGTTTCATCCAGGGTCAGACATTATAGTATACTTTCAGCTGCTCCTCCCAGTTGCCTGTTTCTTTGTGTGTTCTGCCTCCCCCTACACACACACATGCCTATACTCAGCAAAAGCTGAGTCCACTCCACTCTGTCCAAACTCCTGGGTGAGTACACAACCTCTTTTTTCTGAGATGGAGGGCTTCTGATTAACTCTTTGTGACCATTACATTAATTGAAGGGTGTGTTCACACCCAATCTCAATGAGGTTTTATCTGAACTCATAACAAGGTTTCACCCAGCTCATAATAATGCTATCAGCAGAGCTGCACCTATAACACTATCCTTGTTATCTCCAACTTTCCAGTTATATGGAACACATTAGGCTACACCTACATTAGAAGTGCTACAGTGGCCTAGCTGCCCTGATGCTGCTTCTGGGGAAGATGTTCTAAACTGATGGGAGGGAGCTCTCTCATCGGCTTAATTACTCCATCTCCCATGAGAGGCGGTAGCGTTGTCAGCAGAAGAAGCTCTCCCGCTGACATAGCGCTGTCTACACTGGAGCTTAGGTCAGTATAATTTATGTCACTCAGTGGTGTGGATTGTTCAAACATGGTCTTACTGTTTCTATTTTAAAAATATTTCTTTTGATCTATCTAAAGTACTTATAGGTCTCCAAACTGCACAATATCTCGGTTCTTTTGGGCTTTCCCCTAAGGGTCCCAAAGTATTTTACTGACTGTGTCCAAGAAAAAGGGTGCCTAAAGTTAGACTCCTGGGTCATATTTAGGCAGCTAAATAAATGGCCTTTTCATAAGTTCTGAGCATTCAGTAGATTCTCCTTGGCTCCAATATATAAGGATAAGATCCCTAAAGTTGTAAGGATCTCGATCAAAATTTTAAAACAGCTGCTTGTTGTATTTTTCATTGATTTAAATTAATAGTTTATCAAATATTTGAATAGGAGTTTTGATTTTTAACACGAGGGGTTTCAATTAAACCTCTCATGGGTTTTCCCCTAGATTAGTCCTGGGACATCATGCTGTTAATGTAAATCAAAGTCAATGAAGCTACACTGGTTTAAATTTGAAAAAAAACAGGACCAATGCATGAGGCTACATGACATAATCTATAGCCCATGTTCATATATGGGCTGTTTATGTATCTATATGTTAAATCACAAGACACTGCAAGTGTATGTTCATGGTGAAAAATTTACTGTGCTACAACTACACTGCATGTAAGTGTGTTCTTTCCTTTTCAGACTTCTAGTTATGAAATGCTGTTTGGTTAAGTGCAAAACCACTCCTCCTGCTTGCCCACTTCAGGAGTTTGTCACGAATTGTTGTCTTCAGCAAATGGATCCCTTTAGAGCATCACTGGTTTTTATTTATTAAAGGGAAAATATTGTGTCATTAATTATTAAAAGCACCCAAAGAAGTCCCGATATCTTGAATCACTTCCAGAGCAGAGGATACTGTATAGTGTGATACTGCCTTTCTTTTCTGTGTGTTAGTTACTGCTCAACTTTTGCCTGTTTTTACTTTCTAGGATTTAATACCCACTATTTGTACATGTAAATGATTGTACATGTACATTTCTTATACACACCTCCACACTCTCTATCTGCAGTTCCCTGTGTAAGATCTGACATTAGATAAAGGTAACGTGGGGCTATACCATGTCATTAATTTTCAGGCAGAACTCCTAATCAGTTACATTGCAGACTTCTGCTTTAAAAATTGATAGTATATAATGGCCCGTACTTACTCCTTTGGGCTACGAACATTCTGTAGTTAGCTGATAAATTACCAAACATCAGTTAGTTAAATCTTTCCCAACCCTAACTAAAAATACTTAATTGTTCATTTTGCATCACTCTGTTAAAGCCTGCGTTTTGATATTATACTTAAGGTTGTTATAGGTGAAAAATGAAAAAGTAAAAGGATTGTCATTGGCCATATTGTTATTGAAACTGATAGGGTCTAAGACTGAGTAAGCTTAATCATTTGAGAGTGCAAATAGAACTGTCCAGACATTGGGCCTGAACAGGGAATTACCTTTCCCTGAGGAATAGATAATTATCTATGTGGCTCCTTTTTGAGAGACAAGGTAGGTGAGGTAATATCTTTTATTGGACCAACTTCTGTTGGTTGGAGAGAGAAGCTTTTGAGATACAATGAGCTCTTCTTCTGGTCTGGGAAAGGTTCAACCTTGTATTTAGCTGTGATGCTTTGAGTACTTTTTCCAGATCTGAGGAAGAGCTCTGAGGAAGACATACACAAGTCCATGGGGCCAGATGCAATGCATCTGAGGATGCTGAGGGAGTTGGCTTATGTGATTTCAGAGCCATTGGCTACTATCTTTGAAAACTCGTGGCAATTGGGGGAGGTCCCTGATGATTGGAAAAAGGCAAATATAGTGCCCATCTTCAAGAAAGGGAAGAAAGAGGATCCAGGGAACTACAGACTGGTCAGCCTCACCTCAATCCCTGGAAAAATCATGGATCAGGTCCTCAAGGAATCCATTTTAAGGCACTTGGAAGAGAGGAAGGTGATAAGGAACAGTCAACATGGATTCACCAAGGACAAGTCATGCCTGACCAACCTGATTGCCTTCTATCAAGCGGTGACTGACTCTATGAATATGGGGAAAGCAGTGGATGTGATATACCTTGACTTTAGCAAAGCTTTTGATACAGTCTCCCACAGTATTCTTATCAGCAAGTTAAAGAAGTATGGGTTGGATGAATGGACTATAAAATGGATAGAGAGCTGGCTAGATCACTGGGCTCAATGGGTAGTGATCAAGGGCTCGATGTCTAGCTGGCAGCTGGTCACAAGTGGAGTATCCCAGGGGTCAGTGCTGGGGCCAGTTTTGTTCAACTTCTTCATTAATGATCTGGAGGATGGGGTAGACTGCACCCTCAGCAAATTTGCAGATGACACTAAGCTAGTGAGAGTGGTAGATATCCTGGAAGGTAGGGATAGGATACAGAGTGACCTAGATAAATTGGAGGAGTGGGCCGAAAGAAATCTGATGAGGTTCAACAAGGACAAGTGCCTAGGCAGCAGTTCTGCAGAAAAGGACCTGCGGGCTACAATGGATAGGAAGCTGGATATGAGTCAGCAGTGTGACCTGGTTGCCAAGAAGACTAATAGCATATTGGGCTGCAATAGTAGGAGCATTGCCAGCAGATCAAGGGAAGTGGTTATTCTCTTCTATTCGGCATCGGTGAGGCCGCATTTGGAGTATTGTGTCCAGTTTTGGGCCCCCCACTACAAAAAGGATGTGGAGAAGTTGGAGAGAGTCCAGCGGAGGGCAACAAAAATGATTAGGAGGCTGGAGCACAAGATTTATGAGGAAAGGCTGAGGGAACTAGGCTTGTTTAGTCTGCAAAAGAGAAGAATGAGGGGGGATTTGATAGCAGCCTTCAACTACCCGAAGGGGGTTCCAAAGAAAATGGAGCTAGGCTGTTCTCAGTAATGGCAGATGACAGAACAAGGAGCAATGGTCTCAAGTTGCAGTGGGGGAAGTTTAGGTGGAGATATTGGGAAAAAGTTTTTCAGTAGGAGGGTGGTGAAGCACTGGAATGGGTTACCTAGGGAAGTGGTGGAATCTCCATCTGGCTGAGATGATTTAGCTGAGATTAGTCCTGCTTTGAGCAGGGAGTTGGACTAGATGACCTCCTGAGGTCCCTTCCAACTCTAATCTTCTATAATTCTATGATTCTATAACACTGGCTCCTTTTGGTTCAGTTTCAGCTGCATACATAAACATCTGCACATTTGATTGAGGAGGCTACAGGTGTAGAACTCATTAAAAGGAAATGCAGGTATCTGGGGTCTGGTCTACACTGACAGTGGAGGTCAACATAATATCACTTATGTTGATCTCTGAAAACCTGCGTCTACACTGGCACGACAGTCCCGTCGACTTAACATGCGGCAAAAGTCGATGTAATAAAACCATCTCTGCGAGTGGCGTAGCACCTAATTCGATTTTATTGGTTTGATTTTGCATCAGTGTAGACGGAGCATAACGTAATTCAACATTCATGGTCTCCGGGAGGTATCCCACAATGCTCCATTGTGACTGCTCTGGACATTCGCGCTCTGCTGTTACGTGGTCACGCTCACCAGAAATGCTCCCTCCCCATATGCCCCAGGAAAAGTTCATTTTTCATTTCCTGTCCAACCAGCATGGAGGGAGCTTGTAGCTGTACACCTCATGGCTACTGCAAAGCCCAAACACGCTCCAGCATGGAGTTGACCAGAGGTCTTAGATCTCATCCATCTTTGGGGTGAGAAGTCTGTTATGGCTCAGCTCAGAGCCAGCAAAAGAAATTTTGGATATTTATGGGAAGATATCCCAGGGCATGTTGGAGAAGGGGCACAACCAGCACTGCCGCGTGAAGATCTGACAGGCACATCAAAAGGCCAAGGAAGCTAATAGCCATTCTGGCTTCTCGCCCAAAAAATGCCACTTCTACGAGGAGCTGAATGCCATTCTTGGTGGGGACCCCACCATGGTGTCGCCATGCATCGATACCTCCACTCCATCCCACTCCAGGGACAACGATGAGGATTCCGTGGATGAGGAGGAGGATGAGGATGAGGAGAGCAGGGTGCAGGAGAGCGGGGTGTCCCTTCTCCCATTCCTGACCCCAGAAGCAGTCCAGCAGTACACAGAACAGCACTAATGATCCCGGGGAAGGCACATCTGTAGGATACTTTGCCGCGCCATGCTGCAATCAAGGGAGCTGGAATCATGGCAGAACACAACATAGCGGCATAAGGTCCAGGCCGGTACCTCGCTGCGTGCAGCAAATCTTCCCTTTCCTCGTGTGTTACCCTCAGGAGACTGATATCGCTCATGGTCACCTAGGGAAGATGGTGCATGTTTATTCCCCAATGTATTGTCCCAATAAGGTCACTTTAATTATTTGGCTATGGTTTCAGAGGACACTATTAACCCCCCTGCGCTGTCCCCAGATCCCCTGTGGCCACCTCGTGACAAAATGGTCATCTTAATTAAACCGTGGCGCCTAGGCACCCTTCTCATACAGGGCATTTGAAATGAGCTTTTTAAATCCTCTCTAAAGCAGAGTAAAGTGCCCCTAGCTTACCATCTCTGCAACAGCACAGCGAGCCAACCTTTCTGGGATGTGTGGAATGGAATGAGGGTCTGTCTTACCCTTGTGCACAGCAAGGGGAGTTTTTTATATATTGTTGCATTTCTTTCATTTCCCTGGGAATGCTAACAATGGCAACGTTGTGCATTTCTTTCCATTCTGCAGACACCTCGGCCTTGGCCCAGCCTGCTTGAATTGTTGCAGAAAGACTATCGCAGATTAGGAAGAGGGAAAAAAACTCCCAAGAAATGACATGTTTGGCGAGGTCATGAACGCCTCTGCGGCTGCAGCGACAGAGCTCCGTGCATGGTGGATGACCTTGTCCCAGAACATGGACAGGGAGAGTCAAAGAGCAATGCAGGAACATGATCGCAGTACCACGCATGAGATGCTGCGTATCATGCATGACCAAGCAGACATGCTCTGGCGGCTTGTGGAACTTCAGGAGGAGCGGCGGCTGGACAGTGTCCCGCTGTAGCCCCTCCATAACGGTCCTCAGCCTATGGCTTCAGTGCTCCTCCCCGCTCCCCAACCCCAAGCGGTCTTGGAGGAGAATGGCCAGGCTGCAGTATGTGGTGCACTAAACCCCGGTGGAGGCGAGCAGAAAGCAGCGGCGGCCCTGTTAAGCTGGCCTGCAAGCAACCACACTACCATTTGAAATTGTGAATAAATACTAGTCCCCTGCCCCCACCGACTTGAATGTTCATAAATAAAAGTTTGCATTATTTCAACACGTTTCTTTATTAAATCATATCTTGCTTGGGAGGGATTTGGAGTGTACTGACATCCATGGTAGGGGGGATTTTAAGCAAAGGCACATAACATACAGGAACAGAAATCATTACTGCATCTCATTCCAGAACCTGGTTTTCAATGCTTCCCTAATGCAAAGCGCTCTGCGGTTAGCTCTGAGCGTATTGTTGGCACCTTGCTGCTCATAATCGGAGGCCAGTCTTTCTGCCTCCACAGCCCAACCCTTGGGGAACCTTTTCCCCTTCGCTTCACACACATTATGAATAACACAGCACACAGATATCACTAAGGGGATGTTCTTTTCACTCATGGCCAGCCTAGTGAGGA
Source organism: Emydura macquarii macquarii (assembly GCF_026122565.2). Lineage (NCBI taxonomy): Eukaryota > Metazoa > Chordata > Testudines > Chelidae > Emydura > Emydura macquarii. The sequence continues at coordinate 424,114 of NW_027131366.1, read as the reverse complement.
GACTTCTCCATCTGGCCTTTAAACACCCAAATGCACATTCAACAACCATTCTGCAACTGCTTAGCCTGTTATTAAAATGTTCCTTGTCACTGTCAAGGTACCTGATGTACGGCTTCATTCACCAAGGGAGCAAGGGGTAAGCAGAATCCCCCAGGATCACTATTGGCATTTCAACACCCCCAATGTGAATTTTTTGGTCTGGGAAGAAAGTTCCTGCCTGCATCTTAGAGAACAGTCCTGAGTTCCGAAATACGCATGCGTCATGCGCCTTTCAAGACCACCCCACATAGATATCTGTAAAACGACCCCTGTGATCCACAAGTGCCTGCAGGATCATGGAAAAGTACCCTTGCAGTTTATGTACTCAGTCGAGAGGTGGCAGGTGCTAAGATAGGGATGTGCATGCCATCAATGGCCCCCCCACAGTTTGGGAACCCAATCGCGGCAAACCCGTCCACTAACTCCTGCACGTTTCCCAAAGTCACTAGCCTTCGTAGCAGAAGTCTATTAATGGCCTTGCACACTTGAATCATGGCAGCTCCCACTGTAGATTTACCGACTCCGAAGTGACTCCCAACTGAGCAGTAACAGTTGGGTGTTGCTAGCTTCCACAGAGTGATGCCACTCGCTTCTCCACCATCAGAGCTTGTCTCAAGCGAGTATTCACGTGCTTCCGGGACAGAGCCAGCTCTGAGCGAAGTTCAAGGAAAGTTGCCTTTCGCATACAAAAGTTTTGCAGCCACTGGTCATCATCCCACAGCTGCATAACGATGCGGTCCCACCAGTCGTTGCTTGTTTCCCGGAACCAGAACCAGTGCGCCACGGACTGCAGATGATGAGTAACGGCCTGCAGCAATCGGGAATTGTTCTGATTGATGGCTTGTAGCGGGGCAGCCTTGATGGCATAGTGGTTGCCTTTGCTTCGGGTTCTTGCTCTTCTTTGAAAATACTCCATGATAAGCCGAGATGTATTTGTGATGTTCACAATAAAAGTGCAGAGTTGAGCTTGTTCCATGTCTCCGCAGCAATGGCGAGCGCGCAGCATAAACAAATGGCGTGAAAAGGGGGGAAGAGCGTTGCATCATGGGATGATGAATCTCGTCCCAACAGCCACCATGGCTAGTTGCACTGTGGGATAGCTATCCACAGTGCACTGCTTTGACTGCCGAAACAATCGTGGCGAGTGTGGACGTGCGAGTCCGGTGCAAGGAGCGTGGTGCGGACACAATTCAGCGACTTCTAAAAATCGGCAGGTGAAAGTTGACTTTAAGTAAGTCAACTTCACTCTGCAGTGTAGACATACTCTAGTTTTACTATTCAATAAAATCCTTTTATTGGTTGTTGCTTCACTGAACCCCAAGGAGTCAGAATTCTCTCCAAAACAAGCCAAGGAGATTTCTATCACCATCATGTATATGGTTGAGCTACTCGAGGTGGTTCTTTCATATTGCTATGAATGATTGTTCTTGAATCCAGTGGAGAATCGGGCCTAAAGGCTGTTAATGTGACATGACAGCAGCACTATGGGACTGATGCAATACTTATTGCAGGAATGTTTCTCGGGCCCTAAATTCTTAGGACCTGATTCTCTCATCTGGAACTCAACAGGCATTTGATGAAAAATGTGTAAGTGATGCCCTGTCCTCTCAAAAGACAGCAAATTACCTGGTATTCCATGTTCCTGCCATTAGCTAGATGAGCGGTCATGTAGGATACTTGGCTTGATCACTGTTCAGATGTGTTGCAGAAATAATGGCCATGGCCTTTGAAAAAGTTGGAGTAGCTAGGCCAAAGCCCTCCTCCCAGGGTAAGCTGTCCTCTAATGGCAATGGAGGAAGCAAAAGGGGAACAAATTTTGCATATCTGTCCCTTGCACAGTCATATACTTCTAGGAAACAAAACAGCATTTCCTAAATACAATGTATTAAAAACAATCCATTTAATAATTCATTTCTTTCCCTTTCTGCCCATGCCTTCTTTACATAGTACTTCTATTTCTATTAGAGATGGGGCCCAACCTGTAAAGTTTGGACCCAGATTTTAAATACCCTCCCCTCTGCAAAGCTCAGGGATGAATGGTTCAGTCCATCATTGTGACTGGGGACACTCAAAACATCCGAATTCATAGCCAGATTAAAAATGTGGATGGTGTTTGGATCTGGGAGCTCAGATAAAGTGATGAGGGTCATGGAATAAAATCCTGTAAAGACAGAGAAAGAATGAAGAGTAGGTTTGGTTTGTATCTATATATGTCTGATTTATATTGTATTTTATTATATACCACACTCCTGCTAAGCAAAGTTAGGAGAACTACTGGAAATAACCCAGGGAGGGTAGTTCAGAAAAGACTGCTCCAGACACAAGTAAACAAGAAAAATAATAGCCAGTGGAGTGGAGGTCCAACACACAAAAAGACTATCTTCCTGCCTACATACAACCACACCATTTATATAGGAGGCACAACACATTGTGGTGGCTGATTGATTCCACTACTTAAGGGTTTTTGATGATACTATAAACTGCAGGAAAAGCTTGAATAATGTATGAAATTATTCAATAATTAATAAAAGTCATCAGAAACACTCAATTGAAAAACAGCTTTGTAAATTACATCTCACTGTTCTTTTTTTCTTTAGTTTCACAGCATATGCTTGAAATCAGGGGACAGCAATCCTTCCATTTTGATACAGGACCTATTTCTGTGAGTTTCTGTGTGTTAGGAATGAGGTGGGATTTATTGCTGGGGAATGTACAGAAAGCATTTGAAATCTATTTCCCAAAACCAAACAGACTATTGCTTGGAGAGGAAGTAATTTGCTAAGGGATGGAAGAAGGAGAGGAATATTGTGTTCATTAAGATTTGCTCAGCAATAATTTTTCACTATACTAACTACCATTAATGAAAAGCTCAAGAGAAAAGGTAACAAAATTGATTTGCACCCATCTTGCCATTGTCTGCAGTTCTTCCACAGCTTGCACACATGGGACATTTATCTCTGGGCAAGATTCACCCCATTGTGAAGGGTCTGCACAAAGATCACCATTCTGCAAAACCCCCACAGTCACCCAGTGTATGGTGGGGCTGCAAGAGAAATGGCCACATGCAGGGAGGAAGGGGAGAGCTGCATTCCTGTGCCAGAGAGCTAGGCTGTTCTCTATGTCTGATTAAGCCAATCTCGAGATGACCACTAGAGAATAGGCTGAGCTGTTTGATTTGCATAGGGGCAGAGGCTGCTATTCCAGGTTATAGGTGGAGACATTGGCTGGGACAGTTGCAGAGGGGTTGTGGGCTTCTGCCAGATTGTGTTGTTTGCAGATTCTGTCTCATCCAAAACCCTATCCTAACCCCATCTCTGTTACCTTGGGCTTCCCTGCCAGTGAATTGTACCCAGATGCTGCCTCTCATCTGATACTTTGAGTGTAAGCTCTTTGGGGCAGGGCCTGCCTTTTCATTATGTGTTTGTACGGTGCCTAGCCCAGTGGGACCCCAGTGCTTGAATGGGGCCCCTATGCACTGATACAATACAAATAATAAATAATGATACATTGTGGATATGGCAAGAGGTGGAGGGCATACATCACTCTCAGAGAATTGCCAAGTTAGTCACAAGAGAACTAAGAACAACACCAAAGCTTTGTTTTCATAAATCCTAGAAGTTAGAGATGAAAAAGACCTACTGGATCATCTAGTCCGCCCCTGCCAATGCAATGTTGTTTCCTAGAATGCATTCTTGTGTACTGTGTCCCTTTTCATTCTAAATGTGCCAAGAGAAGGGGCTTCCCCAGGATTTGGACTATTAGAGTTCACATCCAAGATGTTTTTCCTGCCCTTAACTCTAGTGTTTACTTTTCTGACTCTCATCCCATTATTGCACTCCTTGTTACTACCCAAAATAATGACTCTTCTTAAGATTCAGTTTTACCATCCTTTCTCATGTTGAGTAGTATTTTATGAACAATTATTCCCATTGACTTCATTAGAACCAGATGTGAAGGAAGGTGCTATGTAAGAAGACGGGGCCTGTAGCCTTGTCTATACAGGAAATTTTATCAAACAGTTCTGTCTGGTGTTAACACCGGCTTACTATAGACACAGCCTTCATATTCATACCCCTTCAGGCAGCTGTCACATCCCCATCACTTCCCCATTTGTCACTAAGTCAAGATGTACACATCAAAGGCCAAAGTCTGCCATTCTTACCCACACTGAGTAGTGACTACTACTGATTTCAGTGGGACTACTCATGGAGTAAGGTACTATTCAGTGTGAGTAAGGATGGGAGAATCAAGTCCTGAGTTAGTCTCTCTTCATATAGCCATAGAATCCACGGCGTGTTTTTGTTTAGACATTGGCATCAGCTCCCTTTATGTTGCTTCCATAACAACATGACCAACCAAAATTTCATCTGCTGTAGTCAGCAGTGACATTATATACAGTGTTGTAGCTCGATGTTAGTTAATGGCAGAAAAATAAATACAAGTTTGATCCAGTATCTGAGCCAGAACTATGGTTAATACTTTATATTGATCCAGGGTGAGAGTTAAAAGCCACATATCCAAACAGCTGGGACCAAATGTCATTACAAGCTTATAAAAGGCTATTGATCTGTTATTACTGCGTATCTAACAGGAAGATATTACAAAGCTAATGTCAGGACACTGCTAGCCATGCTGCAAGGGGGTAGAGGTGGGAGTAATGTGGAGGGGACCTTCACAACATTTGGAATTCTCAAGATCCTAAGGTTAGGAGTGGGGTTTTCCTGTGAAGTTTTGGTCTCTACATGAATAGCAGGCTAAAGTCATGATCCTACTGCTCTGCTTCCTGCATCCACATGACTGCTAGTCCCTTTCTCAAGGAGATAAATGCATCTGGAACCATGCTGAGTTTACTGAGTCACTTTTTCCCCTTCCACAAGTTTTTGCGTGGAAGGGGATGACATTGCCCTAGAATCTAACATCATCAAACTCTTAGAAACAAATTCAATCCTGGTGTAAACAGGCACAGCTCCCACTGACTTCAGTGGCAATTGTGCCAACTTGCTCCAGCCAGGCTGAATTTGGTCCTTAGAGCTGGCATTCCCTTTGTGTTTTGTCTCAGGAATATCAAGCCCTTCTGTTCCACTCAGAAAATATATTACAGTTCTGTCTGAAGTCTGGAAGGGAGACCCATCTGTTTTCCAGCTGTTAGTAATGGAAGCTGTCACAAGGTGTTACCTTTGTATAAGTCACTTCATGATATATGTTTGAAGGTGCTGATGTCAATACAACAGACTGTGTTTCAATCCATTTAGCCATTATCATCATTTCAAGGGTATTTTCTCAGAGTTTCTGTGTTTATCTCAAGAGAAAGGAGAAAGATACCAAAGATTTTCCAGTATACATAAGGCTATATTTGGCCATATCTCAGTGTTTCCCTTTTGTCCTTCCCCTTCTCTCAATATATAAGCTATCTTTTGTGGCTGTCTAAAATCTGTTACATTTCTCTTATTAGTGAGAACCCAATCACTATTACTTCACTCAGGTAAAGTCATGCCAGTAGCATTTCAGAATAAGATTATTTATGGACTAATCTGACTTTTATAAGATGATGCATGTACGCATGCACGCACATACACACACAATCATCTAACCTCTTTCTCCATGTTTCCCTGTCTGTGACATGGATCTAAATACCTACCTCAGGTGTGACTTCCTTCAGCAGTGTTTGTAAAGCACTTTGAGGTCCTTGGATGAAAGCTGCTATAGAAGTTCAAATTATTGTTAAGTTATAAAATATTTAACTAGTGGTGGAGAAGTGAAATGCCAAATGCCCGAGCAATCTGGGTCCCCAGACTGGTCTTGTAAATCAGCACATAGTGGGCCTGATCCAAAGCCCATTGAATTCAATGAAAAGACTCATGTTGCTTTGGATTCGGCCCATAGTGCATAGGTAGTGCATTTTATGTGAGTTCTATGCTAACTCTAACAGATGGACAAAGAGGCTGAAAGTTAAGACAAACTGCCAGCTTTATGTAAGGATTCCATTGCTTTTGTTATTGTTGTTCAAGTCAGGTGTTTCATATAGTTTTAAGGTACAGGTAGTTTGCAGTGAATCTAGGCTCACCTCTCACCCTTCAGATAAAGAGCACTCCCCAGTGTGCCCATCACAAATTATGTTCTCAACTAGGCCTGATGATGTTTGGAATGTGTTTGGAAATGTAGAAGTGTAAGAAAAAAGCAAAGGCACTGAAATGCTTTATACTGGGTCCCTGCTATGGATGTTCTCAGGCACCAGGACGTAAATTACACAGACTGTAATATCATTCATATCACACATTGTCACAGTAGCTCAAAATTACTTTCAGGGCTATACCTAATGCAAGTATAGATGTAAATACCAGCACCTCTCCACTTTAAGTCTCTCTATATCAATGAGAAATCACCACCCTACAGTTTTGACATATCAGTGGCTTTCATCCCTGCACCAGCCATTGGAGTCCTTTGCATGTTAAAACATATCTTTTGCTAGAAGAATCTAAGCTTCCAATTTTCAGCCTTTTAAAGTGGTTTCAGTTAAATCTGCTCCATGTTGTGTTATTAATTTTTAAAAAGTTCAGATCCCTGCTCTGTTCTTTTTCCTGTGTCATTTTAACAAATTAGAATGTTTGGTAGAAGAGAGTGACAACTTGATATGGGGATAGACTGAGCTTTTTGGATCAGCCCAGAGTAAGGCTTTGTGTGTTGCTGCTGTGGCCTAGGACCAGACACCTCAGAGAATCATAGTTCCTCCTTATGCCCTGTGGGAAAGAGGGGAAGGAAATTACTGCAGTTCTTGAAAGGATGCAGCTTCCTTCCCTCTCGCGCCTGGGCATAGTCACTCACTCTACCCCACTCCTGCCCATTTGCTCAGAGTTGTGAGTATCCACAGATCAAGGGCTATACTTTGCTCAGACTCAGACCAAAGCTCTGGGTAGGCTGAGCAATGGGATTACTTGTGAAGTAAGATACTCACTCCTCAGTTTGAGTGAAGGTGTCAGAATCTAGCCCTTAGACTGTACTCTTTGGGTAGGGATTGTCTTTTACAGGGGACTGGACTGTGAACTCCTTATTCACAGGGGTGAGCATCACAGAAGTGGTCACATGGAGGTCAGTAGGACTACCTATGGGAATAACTGCTCAGCAATGTCAGGGGTTCACAATCTAGCCCAATGTGTTTGTACAATGCCGAGCTCTAGGTGTTACTGTGATATAAATATATAAAAGAAGAAAAAGAAGAAGAAAAAGGGTAAAGGTGGCAGATTCTGGTCCTAAAATTACTCAGGGACTAATGTGCTACTAAAGGAAAGTAAAAGCAAGAGAATCTGGTCCCTACCAAGGACAATCCATTATATTTTACATGTGCCACCCAAAACCACACAACCTTTGAAGTGTAGTTTTGAAATGTTCACTAGCACAGAGATAATCTACCGCAGCTCTAGCAGAGTGCTCATCTTTATATTGTTTACTTTCCCTCGCAGAAAGTTTAATCTGTTCCCATCTTTCAAAGTCCAATCTTATTTTATTGATCGCCAGACCTCGATTTACTTTTATTATGCCCTTTATGTTATTTCTTATTTTAATTCCCAGATGTATCTCCTAACCCTCAGCTGCCAATTTGAAGTTTGCTGCTGTACGATACACCTTGAAGCACCCTTTTGAGACTGGCTGTGACAGGGTGCTGGGTGAAAGCAGGCTGAGCCAGCCCTCTGCCTTTGAAGCCCTAACTGAGGGAGAACTAGAGCCGGCTGAGTAAGCCTGCACAGAGTGGGCAAATGGGGAGCAGCTGCTGGGCTCATTAGCAAAGCGCTGTAAAGGCTCACAGGAACAACCTGCAGGTGTGTGAGGGTGGACCTAAACAGCCTGAAAGGGAGAGGTAACAGGAGGTGGGTGAGTGCCCTTTGGTCAGTAGCTGAAACTGAGGTCCCCAGGCTGGACTGTGTGTGTCAATAGATGATGATGGGTAACAACCTGTAAGTAAAGTACACTGGTGGAAGCATGAAGCTGAGATCTGTGGGAGCAGAGGACCTGAGCAGCAGGAGGGCCCTGCACAAACCCGTTACACTGGCATTATTCTGAATTCATCCCAGTGTATCCTGAGCACTTGGAGAGCCTCTGATGAAAAGGTGTTAAATAAATGTGCAAAGCATTATATTGTCAGAACTTTAAATCATGACAGCTTTTTTAGGTGTGGAATGTGAATACCTGTTTTTGTGACTCAGTCATGAATAATCTACATTTGCATATAATATTTCTCTAGAGTCAACACACCCTCCCTCTGGTTTAATCTTTATGATTTTTGCTGCTGCCATTGAATCTAAAGCTAAATTATAGATCTGACTAGGGACCACTTTGCTGAGTATGTGGTGAGGAATACACGTGGGGTTACACATGGCTGCAGCTATATACATGGATGGCACCTTGTGATTTTTAGTAAGTAGGCACAAAAATGTTCATCAAAGCTAATTTTTCCCCATTTGCAAAAAGATGCTTCCAATTTGCTTACTCGGGATTCAGAGTTAACATGGCAACTTTATGTGCCCTTCTAATATTGTTAATTGAGTTTATTACAGTAGCACTGAGGGACCAGCCAAGATTGGAGCCACCTTCTGTTGGCACTGTACAAAATAGCATAAGAGGCAGTCTTAGCCCCTAGAACCTGCAGTCTAAACAGACAAATAGGAGTGGAAAGGGATAGTACATACCACCAGTAATAATTAGTATTAATAAGTTCTATAAGTAATCTTATGTCAGAATAGCTTTCCTTGGAAAAGGCAGGGTAACTTGACTCAGACATTATACTCCTTGTCTAGCCATCACCTTAGCAATTATTTTACAGTTCACCTTAAGTAAACAGGATTATAATGATAGCAACACAGCATCTAGGCTTTGAAATGATCGACCTAAATGTATTTCTTTATGCCTTTAGAAACTTTTTTGAGTATATTGGAAATCCCGGGCTTGATTCTCCACTATTGCACCAGTTTTTCAACAGTGTGAAACCATTGTTGTAAATCTGGCATAGTGGAGTGGAGACTCAGGCACCCAATTCAGAACTGTTTCCCTGAATGCCTTTTAAAATTAGATCTGCAAACCTGACCCTAGCTGGGACCTGATCTTGCAATGAGCTCTCCCAAGGCAGACCTCTGCACTCATGCGGAGTCCCATTGGCTTCAGTGGGACTCCATGGAAGCACTTGGGTCTGCCCACATGGAGCTGTCTGCAGGGTGTCTTCCCACTGGGAGGGCATCTTAGACTAAGAGCCATTCTAGTGTACAGAATTCCCTGTGCTTCATTTTCATTGTGGGAGATCTTAATCAGACAGAGTGGTTAATTTCCTGCTCTGTGGGTGATTACTTTCAGAGCAGATAACTGAATAAAACAATCACAGTGACTCAGAGATGTCCTTACCAGAACACTAAAGTCCTTACCGTACCCTTACCCTGCACTTGAATACCGTATTTCCTATTTTTGTGTGAGATGACACAACTTTGCACCAGTGCTGCGGTAAGGGCAGGAGGTTGGACTAGATGACCTCCTGAGGTCCCTTCCAACTCTAATCTTCTATGATTCTAAGGGAGGGCCAAGCCACTAGCCCGCGGGGTGCCGGGCTGGCTCTCCACAACATGCAGGGGATGCCAGCGCCCCCACGCCTCCTGTGCTTCATGAAGGACTGATCCAGCATCCCCAGGCCAGGGGTTGAGGCCACCCAGTTAGAGCTGGTTGTGGGGCTGGAGTGGCGGGTCAGTGCGGCGCACCAGGCCGGCCCTTCATGATAGGTGGGGGGTGCAGGAGACTGAAGGGCGGCTGCTCCCACTCCTGTGCCCTCGCACGCGTTGTGAAGGGCCAGCCTGTGGTGGTAAGGCAGCCCCCATCCGAGCCGGCGCTGGGCTATGGGGCTGGAGTGGGAGAAGCGGGCACCGTGCAGTGGGTAAGTCCGGGGGAGGGGAAGGAGGGGTGGAAGAGCCAAGCCTTTCATTTGCATCCCCACCTCAGCCCCCTATACCCTCTGCAGGTACAGATCTCCCTCTTCCCAGGGAAGCTGGGGGTGCCAGGATCCCTCCTGCCCGGCCAGGGGGGGATGTGTGAGCGGGGGGGAGGGGGCGCGGAGGTGCAAACGCAGGCGTGGTTCTAAATCTGCTAAGAAACTTAGAGGACACTAATGTTGAGAATGCATGTTACTCCTTACGAACCAACCACATCATGTTAACACTACACTTTTCTCTATGTCCTTGAGGAAAGGTGGTGGGAGAGAGTTGCATTGTTTTCGATATATAAAGATCTTGTTCTTTCTTTTTATGCTTTTGGATCATTTCAGATCAGATCAATTTAGCCACTAGTGTTCTCAACCTTCTCCTCTCTTCAAAAGTATTTTCATTCTCATGATTCGCTGGTTTCAGAAGGGCAATTCATGCGTGATAAGTTATATATGTATAGGTGTTTTCAGGACCGGGTGTTTACGCTTTCCCTTAATGATCAATTTAAGTAATCCATCACATTTTGGACTCATTTCTATAACCACCTAAAAAACTGACTCAGCCTACTCATCTAACTTACACCAGTTTTACATTCCTGTGACTTCACTGACTTCAATAAAATTACTACAGATTTACACCAATATCAGAGGAAATCTCTATCAACATGACTCCAGACCCTATACTCTATCATTTGTATAGCACAAATCTTTTCTGTGAGTAATTTGAATTTCATACAGTCTCCCAGACAGGTTGTACACACAAAAGCCCCCCTATCTCCCATTCCTTTGTAATAATATGCTTTAACACATGCTTCTTATATCAACCTTGTATTTCTTTGTGTTTTTGAGCATGTTTTTAACCTCTTTTTTATCCTTCCTTTTAATTATTCTGAATGTATTTCTTCCATGTTTTAAGTCAGTGCAATGATGTGTAGCTCACTGGAGAACTATTAAGGCCCTGATCCTGAAAACACTTAAGTATGTGAATAGCTTCCATCATGAGTATCCCCATGAATTTCTATAGGACTATTCACTATAGCAAAATTACACCTATGCTTACATGTTTGCAAGATTACATCTAAGATAGCATGAGGAATCTCAGGCCCCAAGGTTCCCTAGGCAGTACTCAGGTCAGGGCCACCATCCAGCACCTCACCAGACCTGGCAGAGAAAGGGGCTAGTGGAGTTCCAGCTCACCAAAGGCTCCAAACATAAAGCCCCTGATGGAGGGAAATGTCCAGACCCACCAGTTGGCTCAGTCACATTATTTAAGCCAGAAGGAGGCACAGGAAGTTGACTGAGCAACTAGGTGGTGGCTCCTTGGCTGATTGCCACTTTGGACCCTGTCTTGCCTGACTCCTGAGCTCTGCCTTCCAGCCTGCTCTTGGTTCCTGCCCTCCTTATCTCAGATCCTCCTCTGCTGCTAGTTCTTGTTCCTCTGTCCTGTCTCCTACTTGGGCTTCGATCTTTTGCCTGACTCCATCTCCAGCTCTGATTCCCAGTGCATGGTGCATGGCTCCTGACTGACCACTAGGCCTGACTGCCTGCATCCCAGTCATTACAGATAGGTGCATTAGCTGTGGTAGAAAAATGATTGAGTTGCAGGAATGGAATTTACTCAGTACCAGTTGCAGATATTAAAGAATTGATGGGTGTCACTATTTTGTGTCCTAATCTCTCTTCTTTGTATCTGTGCATTCAGGCCTTAATTCAACAAGGTTTGTAGCCACATGCCTAGCTTTATGCATGTGAGGAGAAGTCTTGTTGAGGTCAATTGGACTACTCACAGCTTATAGTTAGGCACATGTGTGACTAGCTGCTGGGGATACCCACAGTGGAGACAATGTGCTACCCCTCAGAGCCTCAGCAAGTGAGATCTTTGCTGCAGCTAATCTGGGTAATGACTCCCTGGCACACCAGCTTGTCTGCCTTGCCAGCAAACTCCTCGGGGATCTCCCAGCCCAAACCTTGCCTAGCAGGTAACATTAGTGAACTCCAGCCTCTGAGTGTCTCAGAGATCTCTCTGCAATGCACAGCCCCTATTACTGTACATTCACAGATGATATTAACTTTGATCAGGGTCATGCAGAAGGGGGGGGCAAGCAGGGGCATGCCCCCCAATACTCATCGAGGGCACAGAACTCCTCTGGCCCCAGGATGGGGGAGGAGAGAAGAGTGAGCTCCAGCTTGGGTGAGGGGAGGGAAGAGCAAGCTCCTGCCACTCCAAGGTGGGGGGGGGGGGGAGGAGCTCTTCCTGGGGCTGAGGAGGGGTGGAAAAAGTGAGATCTGGGGAGGGCACAGAATGTGCTCCTCCAAAAAGAGTCATGTTTAAATTTCTGTACATGCCCCCCGAACTGCTCCTTTAAAGAGACAGAAGCAATAGCTTGTTAGCTTGACTGGACTTAACCATCACTTTGATTCAATCAAAGCACTATATCGGTTTAGATAAATAGTAAAACATGTTTGTTTAATTAAGAAGAGAATGGTTTTAAGTAAGTTCAAGTATAAAGAGGAACAATAGAAAAGGTTACAAGCAAACAAAAATAAAAATACACTTCAAAGATGAAAACCTGCTTTAGCAAATTAGAATAGCTTATTCCAAGAATTGTTTCTCACCAAGTCTCTTCTCCAGCATAGCTAACTTGCATTAGTCAGGATCCCCACAGAGTTCAAGGCACTGGTTTTCCTTGTCTCCTGAGGTGAAGGATAACTTAGAAGTTCACTCTCTCAGAAATGTATGTATCCTCAGATAAAGTTCCTGTTCCCTGCTGGCTGTGGATGTCGTGCTGTCTGGTGTAGACTTCATGCTGTTTTCTCCCCTTCTGGTGATTTTTACAATGCAAAGGACCTCTTCCCACAACCTCCAAAAAAATGAATAGCCCATGGAGTTTGGCCACAGCTGGTTTGAGGTGTTGGCCTCTTTCCTTTGTCTGGAGAAATCCTGTTTATCAACTCCCCCTGACATGACTGGTGTAAACGCATTTTAGTTATAATTTCAGCACATCTTCATGCTCCTTTGTGAGTTGATTGTACATAAGTCACACAATCATATTAATGATCAGTGACTTTTTAGTTTTCCCATGACACATATATGACACCTTTTTGATCCAGATTATCATAACAGTGAGTTGGGGTACACTGAGCTGGTCAGGCCAGCTCAAACTCATTGCTACATACTGGGGAGCCCCTTCTGGCAGAAGGATGCTCTTAGGGTCACAACATGCTTATGTACTTTGCTGATATGGGGACTCAGTCAATAAACACTTTTGAGCAGCAGAGTGATGTCACCATGTTTTTTAATCTTATATAAAAATAAGCATTATAGAGTTCTAAAATATCAGTGTATTCTCCAGTCCTTCTCCTTCTTATCTTCACCCCACCTCCCCAATCTTAGAGCTAAACTGGGTTTTTGCTTATACTAGTGCAAAGCCATTGACTACACTGAGGGTTGCACTGGTTTAAAAGAAAGTGAAATTTATCCCTACCTATCTAGTTATGCTGGAGTTTTATATGCTGGAGAACAGTATTGACCTTTTACCCAACAAAGGAGACTTAGTTCCAGTTATTTATAGAAGACTTAAATAATGTAATTTTCCCAAAAGACTGGCTACATAGAGCTGGAGCTAGCATAACTCACACATATCATAAACATATCCATGACTCATACAGCAGACAGTGGATGAACTTACTGGATTTTACTGAACTGTAAGGGCTTACAGTAAATCAGCTACTCCTTCCTCCATGTTCCACTTCCCTCCCTGCAGTGACTTACTTTTCTGCCCCAGGGTCACAAAAGGGATTGAGTTTTACGATGAATCTCCTCAGAGTGGAAGATGTTCATAATTATTCGCCACAGTTGTTTCCAGGCAGGCACTGCTCCAGTGGAACCCTGAAGTTTTATGTGGCACCAGTTAAATGTGACCTAATTGAGAACATTCTCCAGCATTTTTAATTCTGAACGTGAACAATATTGTTGTGACAGTTGGCCAGGCACATGCCCTTTGTGATGGAGTGGTTGTTTTCAAAGTCTCTCAGCTCTATTTCATTTTTGTTCAATTTATTGTTGTCTCTGGTAGTTGAGATTAATGTGGATTTGATTTTTATAAGTGAATATGAAGTTCATTTGCAGGATATTTATTGCTCTAGCAACAAAGCAGAGATCAATCTTTTTTTAAACAAAATGTCCTACTGCTTGCTCTGGGTTCATTATGTTTGTCTAAACACTTAAAAAGTTCACTTTTAGTCTCTGCCTGGCAGCAGTTCCTGTGGAGCTAGGATTTAAAAGTAAAGTGTATTGTGCAATGTACATGGAGATGTGATGGCTCCGAAGCCTGTTCAGGCAGCCTCCTCACCTCCTGCTTTTCATTTCAGAATCTAGGGCTATTATTAACAAATGAAGCTTGTAGCTGTGAAAGGCCTTGTGTACATTTTCGTTCAACATCACCAACATTTTAGATGGAAGGGTAAGTATATGTGAGCAGGCCCTGTAGCTGGGAGGGTGGTCCCCCTCGGAGAAGGACCCCGAGGGGGAGCCAGACCCATCCCGGCTGGTAGAGCCCCGAAGGAAAACCCCTGACCGGAAGCAGCTGGGCAGGTCCAGGCCTTTAGAAGCCCCAGGGACACCACCTGACCGGAAGCAGGGGGGGGGCGCAGCCAGGCTTTTAAAACCCCGACCTGCGAGCCCACTCAGGAGAAGATGGCCGAGGGAGAAGGCTGCCTCTCCCCCAAGGCTCCCAGCTAAGACCAGGCCAGAGACCCATGCCGACAGGGAGCGGCCGGTCTTACCCCCAGCCTGGGAGCCGGAGGAGGGCCCACCGGAGTCACCCGCTGCCTGGGAGCCGGGGGAGGGCTGACCTGAGCAGTACAGAGCCTGGGACCTGGAGAACCTACCCGCAGCCTGGGGGCCGGAGGACCTGGAAGAGCTGCCCTCCATGGAGGAACCCATGGAGTTGCTAGAGCTGCCACCCGTTGATGAGGAGGGCCTCGTGGGACTACCACACCCCAGTGACCCGAGGGAGCCAGGTACTGGGGGTTTCAGGGAGGAAGAAGCCCAGGGACAGCCATAAAACCATGGCTGAGTCGGGGGCAACCTGGGTGGCGTGTTGCAGCAGTAGTCCCGCCGACCCTGTGGCAAACACCCTTTGCCACTGCGAGGGCCCTGGGCTGGGATGCAGTGGAGACGGGTGGGCCTGCGTCCCCCTCCCCACTTCCCTAGCAGCCCTAAAAGAGCCTCACCCTCCATACCGCTCCAGAGAGCAGGCCTGCTCCTTTGCCAGCCCTGCCTGAGGGCCCGGCCCTAGACTGCCTATTGGCCAGCCCTGCCTGAGGGCCGGGCAAAAGATTGCTTG
This sequence comes from Emydura macquarii macquarii, assembly GCF_026122565.2. Taxonomy (NCBI): domain Eukaryota; kingdom Metazoa; phylum Chordata; order Testudines; family Chelidae; genus Emydura; species Emydura macquarii. The sequence continues at coordinate 408,775 of NW_027131366.1, read as the reverse complement.
CCTGGGGAAAGGGCTTGAGACTGCTCCAGGCAGGAAACAGCCGGGAGGGGTGGTCCCTCTCTGAGAAGGACCCAGAGGGAGAACCCCAGACGCTGCCCCCTCTCCCAGGGGCCCATCCACAGGCCCCTTTCCCAATATGTTCTGCAATCACTGTCACAATACGTCAAGTTCAAAATCACTCTGCTCCTGAGGTTTGGCTTTAATGCAAAAGAGAACAATAAGATAATAGAAGAAACAGCTTAAACCTTCTCCCTATGCTTGGTTGCTCCTACAGGTCCTCCCTTAAGACTCCTCACCCCCACACCTAATATCTTCTCTCACAGAAAACCACTCCACCTTCTCTCTATCAAGGTATCAAGATGTGTCACTTATACCACTGAGTCAGCAGAAATAACTTAACCCCTTCCCAGGAGGATCAATAGGGTAAACACTGAATGACTATAGTTCTCCAGTGTAAGAAGTCTGGAATGCTGGTCACTGCTCTAAGACTGATTCTCCACATGTCTGTGTCTGATATGTAAGGGTCAAGTTTTTCAAAAGTGACTAGTGATTTGGGGTTCCTCAATTTCTGAGTGCCCAACCTGAGACAACTTAAGTGTCTGATTTTCAGAAAGTGCTGAAAACCTGCCTTCTGAAAATTAGGCCCAGGCTGAGAACCAAAAAATGGAGGCATCCAAAATCATTAGTCACTTGGGAAAATTTTAGCCTATCTGTATAGAATTTTACTTGACATTTTATTCCCTGCATGTAATCTTCATAGTTGAAGCTAGAAAAGATACCAGATTTTGAATACATTACTAGACCTATAACAAAGGTCATTTCAAAATGCCATGTGACAGGGCTATCTGTAGTATGCCGCTCACTGAGGTTGCTGCAGTACTGGGAAGATTGCAGGTTTAACTGAAGTCAATTAATCAGCTTTTGTTGGGGATCACTGATACCTGGGTGGCAATTGCTGGGCTAATGAGGCAATTGGCTCACTAATTGGGAGGAACTGTGAAGTAAAGAGGGGCTCTGGCAAGTGGGATGGGGAAAGAGACTTGTGTGGAGGTCTCTGCCTGCTGTATAGCTATGGTTTCTTCTTTGCAGTGTTTTAGCTGTGTTGGTCCCAGGATGTTAGAGAGATATGGTGGGTGTGGTTCTGGTTCCTTCTTTTGTGTTTAGAAACTGAAGATTACACTACACATAGTGAAAGGGAAATGGCTCATGTGTGTTGGTGGTTAAGAGATCCCAAGAACAATCTAGGCAGTGGTACTTATACAGTAGGCTCTATGCCATGCTAGTATTTAGGACTACTATTTTTCATTAGTAATATTTGTTCCTAGGCTTCTGCAATTTTACCTTGTGCTATTGTGTTCTCACAAAACACAAGTTCTTGGGGTATGTAATTTTATAAAAGACTGCAATACAAATAATTATTTTTAAGTTAATGAATGATTCACCTTAACAGTGCGGTATGAAAGATGCTCAGGCATTCAGGTTCTATGTGGATGGCTGTGATAAAGCAACACCACCACTACTGGATGTATGTATTGATCTATAGATAATGTTTAAGGCCCTAGTCCTGAAAAGACTTATACTTATGCTTAGTTTGATGCATTATGTGTAGTCTCATTGAAGTTACAGTGATCTACATCAGCGTGAGATATTATCCTTAATGCATCTTGGTCGATAAAACCCCTGCACAAAATTCTTTAAGGATATCCTTTATGTCCTATTTGGTAGATGAGTTCTACACCTGTTTGATCATGTGCATTTGTGGACTTTTCTTTAACCCAAGCACATACAGGGTTTCCTATTCCACTATTTCACTGTCTGCTGTATGGTATCTGTCCTTAAACACACATGCCAGTCTGGCTTTGCTACATAAAACAAACTTAATTTTGTACTTTACCATTAGATAGTCGCTAAATAGTATTGCATATGTTTGCTGTGATTGTTACACTCCTCTCTAGTATCTGTTTTGAAATTCACTCTGTTAATTTATTTCTATTGTCACAAACTGATCTGTTGTAGAAACTGCATTCTCATCAGAGCTTTGTCCTCTAGCTGCATGTTTGAATGTATCTTGCTTTTGCATTTCTTTCTGGTTTGAGCAGTGAGGAATATGCTTTTGCAAAATGGCTGCTTTTAGTGTACGCATGACATCCACCAACTCCAGGAGCTGCTCTTATATCTAATGTGCAAGTCTTTATGCAAAATCTGAAGAGATTAAAGGGATTTGCTACTTTTAAGTATACTGCGTTGCTTCCTATTAGACTGCTACATATAAACAAATTTACAATACCTCTTAATCAATCACTTCTACTTGGAGGCAGGATATGATAGATACCTGATGGCTTGTAACTTCCTAAACTTGTCATGTTTCCTTTCTTGAATATTGAAATACTGAAGATATATTGGTTTTATCCTCAGACATCCATTCCATTCAATTGCTTTTGATGAATACTCTAAAATGGCATGTTTCATTTTGTTTTCAGACTCCTGCATAAAAAGCTTTCTAGACCAGGAGGCCTGTTAGGATTAAGTTAATTAGCCATTAGATGAAATATTTGTTTCACTGCAAATTAGCAAACTAGAGCAGTCTTCTCTTGCATCTTATCAGGAAAGAAGTTGTCTATTTCTCAGGGTTGTGTGTACATACATATGAACCTATCACACACACAAAATAGAAGCCTGTAGCCTTATTTGTTCATTACCCAAATATTTGTGATTTCAGCACATTTGTGTTCAGCAGAATGGTTGGAAATGTCTCTTGGATTATCAGATGGTAAAAAGACACTGATAAACATGGGGTTCAGGTTGGTTCCAGCTCCAAGATGTGCTTAGAGTAAAAGCAAGGAGAGAGAGGTCTCCTTCCAAAATAAAAGCACATGGAAAACAGAATAAGCATGAGCTGACGTGATAAATTATAGAGGATGTCATGTGGAGAAATCAAATAAATCTCTCCAAATATTTTTAACTTGCTCAGTTTCCATTCAGTAGCTCAACAGGAGGTTTCACTGTCTCACCTGGTAGCTTATTAATTCTCTACTGATTGGTAAAAAAGCAAGAAGTGAACTACATGGGCATTTTGGTTAATCAAATCCTTTAGAAAGTTATGAAAAGTGACACAGGAGACACTATTTAAAAATGGGGTGTATCTATTGCTACAAAATAGAAACTCTCTCTCCTCTCTTTCCCCCCCCCCCCCCACCCCTTCCAGGCTCAGTAGTCTGAAAGTACTAGAACACCATAAATCCAACATTGTTACAAGAGAAGAAAGTCTGTGCACAAAGGGTTCCAACGATACCTATCACATACCTACCTCTAGATTCACATTACAAGTAATCCATGCTGCAAAAGGAAAGATGGACTCTTTCCTCTATTTGTGTGGGTTTGTTTTTTTTAATTGTCCTGCTTTCATTTCATTAATGGCTCTAACCTGAGCTTTTGTTTGGATCCAGCTATTTTAGAAGAATATTTTTGATCAGTATTATCTTTTTCGACTTTTAGCATTTTCTTTACATTTGAACCAAAAATCTGTTTCATATGTAACTCCTATGGCAAACTTCCCTTCAGTGCACAATTTGGATTTTTCTTTGCTGATGACACTTAATTTTTCCTTTCTAATTCTCCTTAAACCGCTGACACTAATGCTCTGTAAAACTTGTTGAGGGCTCTGCTCTGTGTCTAGTATATATTCAGGATTAGGGAGACTTTATGGCATGAAAGCAGCTTTCTTACAAATTCTGAGTGTACAATCTCATCAAGTGAGTTCTGACTATATAGTATAGGCAAAAGAAAAAGTTAAAATAGAACGAAGGATGAAAAAACGTCGTCACTTTATATATGTGGCATTATATATTTTAGAGAGTCTTAAAAGAGTTCTGTTTCTCTTTTCAAAAGCACAAATGTTGGCCTGCACATAAGGTTCCATTTTGAATGTAAACTTAAAGGGCCCAATTGTCTGTTACTTCATGGCAGTGGAAAGGGGCTGAATTCTGGCAAATTTGGCCACCAGAGAATGCTTCTGTCATAGATGGTAGCTGACAGGGTTGCTATGATGCTCTATGCCATCATCCCTTTCACAGCATCATGTGTGTGAGGTGTGACTAGGGTAAAAGGTATGTGTCCAGATTGGTCCTTGGAACCAGTCAATCGAGTTTTTAAGATAAATCAGACCTGAAGCTGCTGAATTTATGCTAGAGGCCAGATCCAGAATAGGAAAAGTGCAAAGGTGATAGAAAGCCAGCTCTGATGTCCCTCTGCCCCTCCCCCCCTTTCCTGTGCTGCATTTAGCTTGAATGAAACTGAGAGTTGAGCCCAAATTCATTAACAGCCTTATCTCTGTCTCCATATCACCTCCCAGATAGCCCCCAAGAACGTAGGGACATTGGAATCTTCTAAGAACATGCAAGTTTGTTAATGATTCAAATAATGCAAAGATCTCTTAATTATACAACGAACATATACACAGTTTGCAGCAGTGTCATCCTCTGCTGTGATGTGATCCTGGTCTACCTCACAGATTAAGCAGCGAAAGTGAAAATCTTGGCCATAGAATTTGTGTTGCTTCCAGAAGAAGGGTTACAGAAGAGAACTCCCTTGGTGCGGAGGGGTCTTTCATGCTGTATAGTTAAAGTGACTGCAAAATCACTCAAGGGAAAAAAAATACACTTGTTACACAATTTCTTAATGAGCTATACATATGAGATCTTGCGTGTCATAAAGGATGAATCTCCCTGATTAAAGCAGCAGGATCCTAGGAACAGAAATTTATTTCCAGTTTAAAAAAACAAAAAAGATCATCCTAAGTATTGACATTTTGAAATTGGTATGAATGTGCTGTAGGTCTAGCAATTTTTTTCAGAATTTATAACCTGTTAACTTCAACAGGAAAATGTATACAAGTGGATCAATTTTTTAATATGTGTAACAGCAAATCTGACAGAGAGAAGCCCTTAGATAAATCACAGGCTTAACCTCCTGTTGATGCTGACAGTCATTTAATTAGATTTGACTTAAAAAAAAAAAATCTTGCAATGATGTAACATTATAAATTATGAACTTATTTAAATTTCTCACTGAAAACATGTATTTATCTACTTCAAGAGCAGCCAGATGCACATAGGCAATATACTTCACAAATTACATTGGATTACCAAGAGTCGCTTTCATACTGGGGAATATTGCAATTACATGTTCTTGTGGTCTAGTAATTAAAACAGGAGATTGGAATGAGTGGTTGGTTACTTCTGGGTTTGAAGTCTGGATTGTTGGACACTGAGCAACTCACTTTACCTCTGCTTTTGTTTCTTCCCTTGTAAAATGGGGTTAATAATACTTAGTCACCGTATCTCTCAGGGGTTAAATTTATTAATGTTTGCAAAAGCACTTTGACAACCTGAGCTGAAAAGATGCCAGAGAAGTGTGAAATGTTATTACTTTACAGATTTTGTTTGCAAATCTTTTTAAAATAAGGGGCCAGATTCCTCTGCCCAGATGTGGTTGCTTTGTGCTGCTTCTGGGGTGCTAAGGGACTATAAATCTGCTCTACTAGGCCATCTTGGGGGGATTCTTGTGTGGTGTAAAGCTGTCAGTTTCTTCTGTTTGTTCCTGCTTCAGTCAGGTCCATATAGACATACTCAGCTCACTTTTTCCCCCTTAAATTTCAAAAGAAGAGACCATATAGCAGGGAGTTAAGAATGAAACCACTGTAGGAAAACTACATCTCACCTTCCTTGTATAAATTAACCTCCATGTGTATCATCACACTCTTTTAACCAGTAGTTTTGGCTCATTCCTATTACATTATGAGAGCACCAACTTGTTAATTTTCTCAGTACTTTCTGAGGCTTTGAACCAGTGACCTGGCATTAATGACTCTGCCACTGGCTGGCTTGTTAGTAGACTTTGATGTCATGCTTATGCTGACAACCTTGAAGCATTTAAACATGAGCCCCCTCCCAGCCTTTCAGACATCAGCTGTAATTTCCTTTCCTGACTTTGTGCTCAGCAGAATTTCCACCTTAAATGTTGTTTTTCTGAAGCCAAATCGCTGTCCATGTCATCTTCTGCCAGTGGAAAGCCTAGTGTAATATGTAGCTTCATTTAACCCAAATGCTAATTTTTATTTTTTTTTTAAATTTCTGCACATCTCTAAACATGAGGTTCTGAGTACCAGCCTACTTGATACCAGACATTGTGTTTATTATCGGGAGTAGTCTCATTGACTATATAGGGTTTATTCACAGTAGTAAATTCTATGTCTGGCAGTAAATCTTTGCACAATTTATAGGACTGGATTCACTGCTTCATTAGTCCATTTTTGTGCCGTTGTAACACCACTGACTTCAATATAGTTATATTGGCATAAAATGGGAGTAAAACGGTGGGTCAGGCCTATTGATTTTCAATGGATTCTTCAAGGTGGGGAAAAGTTTTGGAATTAGGCACTTAATTTGTAAATCTGAGTTCACTAGAGAGAAACTTTTTTTTAAAGAGGTGTGGGTTTGGTCCTACAGGCAAGTGTATGTAATTTTTAATAATAGGTGCTTGATTCTGCTCTCACCTACATACACTGGAGAAAATCCAGAGTAGCTCCACTGTTGTAATTGGAGTGTAAAACTGGTATAAGTGAGAGAGAAGGCAGTCAGGACTCAGGTGTGCCTCTCTCATGCAACCCAGACAAAAGCCCGCATTCCTCTGATAAATAGTCACAAATATTAGCACAGCCTGCTAATAAAGGTTTCTCTGTGGGTTTGTTTTTAGATCCCTGGATAGGTCTTTGCAGCTGCTTCAGGATAACTGACTATTGCAATTATAGTGACATTTCCACGTATATTTATGACACTGCCTCTCCTTTTCACACCCAGACCCATTTCTATATCCAATTATGCTCTCAGGAAGGTTTGTCTCTGGAAGCAGTCTTTTTCTTTCGTAGGCCTCTGAGAACTTGAACTTCTGTAATGGGAACTTAGACTCCTACTTTCATGTTGACAAGGCAGAAGGCAAATCAGTCTCAGAAACCTGGTTCTTCTGGACATTCTGTGGTAGATTGTCGCTGAGCAAGGGATGGTTCAATTGCCTCAGGAGCATTGTGGCTGAGTCTTCATCCTTTGCCTGCTTCCTCCTTGCTTCAGGTAAGAGGCTGGGGCAGGGAAGGGAAGAATTAGCAATTTTCTGCTGGGCTACACCAGCAAAAAATTACAACCCTCCCCCCACCAGCTTATTTGTGGGGGGGCAGTGAATAGGGAGATGAAGCCAAGACTCCATCCATTCCCTTTCCCTCCCTGCCCACCTGCTCCAGAGGTGAGGGCAGGGAGCGTTAGCATACATTCAGTGATTACTTACCCCATGGCAACCAGACCTAAGGTCTGGCTGGCCTGTGTGAAAGGGGTATTCTCAGTCCTTATTCCCTTGCGCAACTGTGTGGTCCAAGTTACACTCTACTCCTTTGAATTTTGGTAGTTTTCAGGAAACTTTGTGCACTGTCTATAGCTTGTGCGTTATCATTTATTTATTCAAAGAATTAGCAGCACGTTATAAATAAGAAATCCCATTGTGCTGACCTTAATGAAAGTCTGCTAGGTCATATGTTTTTATTCTGTCACCTCTTTTCTTTTTCCAATCACAAAAGACCTTTCAGCACGGCAAAATTAATGGCAAGCCATCGTAGAAATGTAGGCTAGCTCTCATTACATAATTGTAACCTCTATCTCAGGGAGTTATTAGCTGCCATGACATGCTTTGCATTTATTTATCTTTCCAGTGGCAGCCAGAACTTCAAAGAGCACATATCCTTATGGGACCAGCCTATCTAATTCCTAACTCGTGTATTTATTAGTTGTTACCACAGGCCTCTTATGACTGCATGTAGAAATGTGCCTAAATTAGTATGATTCTGGGATTCAGCAAAGTGACTAGCAAATACTTTTCTTTAATTCATTGGCCCAAGGGTTTAGGATGACGAGACGTCCTGATAAAATGGGGACTGTCCTGATATTTAATTCTTTGTCCTGCATCCTAATCGATATACGATCGGGATGCCATTTCTCCTGATTTTCAGGACTCTGGTAAAAATTCAGTTCTTAGCTTCTATGGGAGGACCTGGAGCTCCCAGCTGCCGTGGGAGGACCCGCAGCTCCGAGCCACTGCAGTGGCTGGGAGTTTAGGTCTCCTACTGGGTCCTGCCTGCAGAAGCTGGAAGCTCCAGTTCCCCCCACCCCGGCCGCCCATGGCAGCTGGGAATTTGGGGTCCCACCTGTAGCAGCGGGGCACTCAGGGTGTGATGTGCTGTGTGCTGGCTGATATCTGCAACCCAGTGTTGCCTGCATTATTTCAACAGCCTTGTATTATTGTAACTAAAGTGCTCTGGGAAAGACAGTGTGTAAGTATAAGGAGCTAGTATTGAAAATATCGGGGACGATTATTTAAATATATTAGCTCTGTGGTGGTGGTCTGTTTCCCTTTTCAGTGATGCTTATCTCTGCATCTTCGTCTCTTCTCCTTTCCTGATTTCCACAAGAGCCACAATCAAGGTGTTAGGTACTGGTTGCTTTCATCTCAAGTTGCTCTGTAATCTCCTATGGGCCATGCCAGGTTTTACTGGAATGTAACTGATTCTGACATGGGCTCAGATTTGAAACTAATGGAACGATGAGGTCAGGTGGAAAGGCCAGGGTATTAATTTTAAAAGAAAAATATGTGCAGCATTAACAGTCTAATGAGCCTCACTCTCTCCATGCTATAGATTGTCTGAGGGAAAGAGCGCAAATGAAGGGCTACATCCTGACTGTGACAGGCAAGAAATCCCTGCATGGCTGTGTAAATTAGCTACACACTGACCCAAGGATGGCTAGGCTGAAGCCACGATTCAAAGTACATTGAAGTCAGTGAGAGTTCTTCAACTGGCTTTGGATTGGGTCCTAAATATGAAAGGTGGAGCTGAAGAGACACAGGCCTCCTTAGAACTGCTCAGATTGTAGGAAATTCATATAAATGAGCTGCTCTAAGCATCCTTGAATGCACCCTTTCTTTTCCGCTCTGCTGAGCTCACAGAAGAGTTACTGCATGCCTATAAAGCAGCTGCAAAAGACAGTGAAATAATCTGAATACAATTGCTCTTAGCAAATGATCTTAAAGCCTATGCTTAAATCAAAAGGCTGTTTTCTCTATTTATCACCTTTTCTATTGTGACGTTACCCAGGATACAATCTAGACTGATGAACAGCTGTGTCCCCTTAGTTCTCCACTCGGGGGTGCCTTTTACACTGCTTTTCTGTGAGAGTTACCACTCCTGGGCTCCTCACATATAGTCTCCCCTCAAGCATGTAAATTATTCTTGGTTATATTGTATGAGTGCTATAGCCAGCCACTCATGTATTACATTGCAGAGCAACACCAGCAAATTCCCAGTCCCATACTTCCCCCAGCTCTCTCCAGGACTATACATGCTCATACGAAGTCCATCATTTTATTAATAGAAAACAATATGCACAAATCCTATTATCCCAAATGGAGTTTCCCAAACACTTCAATTGAAACTCACTGGTTTAGATAAAACAAAAAAACAAGTTTTATTAACTACAGAAGGATAGGCTTTTAGGACTACAGGTAATGAGGCATAAGAATCAGAACTGGTTACATGAAAATAAAAGTAAAATGGAACTAATGCCTAACTTTAACAAGCTAAATGAGAGAGAGCTTTGCTTTGAGTTCCTCACATATTCTAGCAGTCTTACTGGCTGAATTTCTTTCAGTCAGGATCCCTCCCCCAGTCCAAAGCTGCTTCCTTTGTTCTTCAAGTGTTGTCTATGCTATAAGTAGAGAGAAAGGGAGAGATAGTATGGGATGTCTGCTCTCCCTTATAGTTGTTTTTTTTTTGTTTTTTTTTTGAGAATCGTCGCCAACTGAGGTTCAGAAGACAGTCTGTGTGAATGGGAACCCTAAGCTGTTTCTATGTCAAGATGTAGACTTTTTTTATTCACACCTCCGCCAAAGGATGGCCATTTAACCAGGTGATGATTTAACCACTTGATTTAGTTGACACCTGGCTGAGGCGTCGGCAGGCCTTTTGTCTCTGGGGAACTGGTTTGTGACTGATCCCCAGATTTGGAACATGTCTTATAAGTTTACACACAATGTTGGCACACATTTTACCAGGACAATAATGGTCAGCAAATTATGAGTTTTCAAATGATACCTCACATGGCATATTTTGTACAAAATTTATCTTAGGGGCAAACAGGGGCACAGACTGTCATATCTGTAACCATCCTTTCTTGAGCAGGATTATGCAGAAGAATAAGATGAAGCAGACTCAGTGCTAATTAGTATTCTCTGTGTCACACAGTCCCTTCAGCCTGACTTTAGATCTGGATGTAGCCAGATCAAGTATCTATACTGATTTGTCCAGATGTATCAGCTACCTTTGTTGCTTTACCCTTTGAGGTGGGAAATAAAGCTTTGGACTCTTGTAGAGATCGACAGATATTTGAAATGACTTCATTGACTCTTTTCTGTAAATACTCAGTTTGCCAGAAAAAGGATGATTACTCATCTGCCCAGAATGTTCTGTCACTTGTTGTTGTTAAGATTTCAGTAACACCTTCTTTGAGGTAGTGCAGAGTTCTTCTATGACTCCTCAATTTGTCTGTAACAAGGCTAAAGGAGATAATGAGAAGCTTTGGGGTACAAAGCATCCAGTATGCTAATAACACTCAACTCTACATCAATCCCTGGCCATGTGTCTGGCATGCTTTCTCAGAAGTTAGGCTGAGATCAGGATATGCATAGGAATGGCCATATTAATCAATCTAGGCCAGTCTTCAGACAGTAGCCAGTGTCCGATACTTCAGAGGGAATGAACAGAAAAAGGCAATTATTGAGTGATCCATCCCCTGTTCTCCAGTCCCAGCTCCTAGTAGTTGGCAGTTCAGGGACACTCAGAACAAGGGGTTGCATCCCTGATCATCTTGGCTAATAACTATTAATGGACTTATCCTCAATGGACTTATCTAATTCTTCTTTTAACTCAGTTATGCTTTTGGCCTTTACAAGATCCCATGGCAATGAGTGTCACATATTGACTGTGCATTGTGTGAAGAAATACTTCCTTATGTATATTTTAAACCTGCTGTCTAATTTTTATTGGATGACCCTTCATTCTTGTCTAATGTAGAGAATAAATAACACTTCCCTATTCACTTTCTCCACACCATTCATGATTTTATAGACCTCTGTCATATCCCCACCCCCTTAGTCATCTCTCTTTTTGAGATGAACAGTCCATGTTGTTTTCATCCCTCCTTGTACGAAAGCTGTTCCACACCCTAACAATTTTTGTTTCCTTTCTCTGCACCTTTTCCAATTCTAATGTATCTTTTTTGAGATGGGGCAACCAGAAATGCACACATTATTCAAAGTGTGGGCCTACCAGGGATTTTATATAGGGACATTATATTTTTCTGTCTTGTTACCTATCCCTTTCCTAATGGTTCCTAACATTTGTTAGCTTTTCTGATTGCCGCTGCCATTGAGTGGATATTTTCAGGGGACTATCCTTCATGACTCCAAGATCTTTCATGAGTGGTAGCAACTAATTTAACCCCCATCATTTTGTATGTATAACTGGGATTGTTTTCCAATGTGCATTACTTTGCACTTATCAACATTGAATTTCACCTGCCACTGTTGTCGCCCAGTCACCCAGTTTAGTAACATCCTTTTGCAACTCTTCACAGTCAGCTTTGGTAATTTTGTATTGTTGGCAAATTTTGCCACCTCACTGTTTACCCCCTTTTCCAGATAATTTACAAATATGTTGGACAGCAGAAGTCTTAGTACAGACCCTTGTGGGGGGACTACTGCTATTTACCTTTCTTTTGTGAAAACTGACCATATATTCCTACCCTCTTATTTCCTAACTTTTAACCAGTTACTGGACCATGAGAGGACCTTCCTTTTATCTCATAACTGCTTAGTTTGCTTAAGATCCTTTTGAGGGACCTTGTCAAATGCTTTCTGAAAGTCAAAGTACACTATTGACTGGATTATCCTTGTCCACATACATGTTGATACCTTCAAAGAATTCTAATAGATTGGTGAGGCATGATTTCCCTTTACAAAAGCTGTGATGACTCTTCCCTAAAATATTGTGTTCATCTGTTTCTGGTAACTATTTTATTTACTCTAAACCAATTTTCCTGTTACTGAAATTAGTCTTACTGCCTGTAATTGCCAGGATCACATTTAGAGCCTTTTTAAAAAAAAATTGGCATTACATTAGCTATCCTCCAGTCATTTTGGTACAGGGGCTGATTTAAGTGATAGGTTACATACCACAGTTAATTCTGCAGTTTCATATTTGAGTTCCTTCAGAACGCTTGAGTGAATACTGTCTGGTCCCAGTGACTTATTACTGTTTAATTTATCAATTTATTCCAAAACCTCCTTTGACACCTCAATCTGAGACAGTTCCTCAGATTTGTCACTTAATAAGAAAGGATCAGGTGTGGGGCATCTTCCTCAATCCTCTGGGGGGGGGGAGGGGGGGGAAGGGAGGGTGGTAGATCAGTGCAAAGAATTCATCTAGCTTCTTTGCAATGCCATTGTCTTCCTTTAGCACCTTGTTAGTCCAATGGCACCACTGATTGTTTGTTTGGCAGGATTCCTGCTTCTGATGTAATTTAAAAAAAAATCTTTTGCTAGTTGCTTTTCAAATTCTTTCTTGTATAAGATCTAACTGACTGAGGTGAAACCCAGATAGATTAGAGATCATTTGGGGAAAAGCAAGTAGTGTTGCTGGTGTGTCCACCTTTTGATTTATAAAGTTGGCAATCTAGGGATCATGTTAGATCCATGGCATCTTCTTGCTCCCCAAACAGCAGTATTAGCCAAGAGTGCGTCCCCCTCCCCCCACCCCCATAGCGCTCTTCCCCCTCCCCTCCCATCTTCACATGGCTAAGAAGTTGCAGCTGTTTCTCTCTCTGGCAGACCCAGCCTTTGTCACCTCTAGATTACAGCAGTATGCTCTGTTTGGGACTACGTTTGTAGACCTTCTGGAAACCTCATAGAGGGTAAAATGTCCACTACTTACTTAGCAGGGTCCCAAACCTCAGGTAAGCTTTGTTTGTCAGATGACTCCTACATATTACCATCCCTATCCATTTTTTTTTTAAAGTGATGCCACATTTTCCTGTGTGTTTTGATTTTTGTTTTTTACTGAAATGTATTCTGAATTGCTGTGCAGCACCACAAGTGCCTAGCCAGTGGTAATGGGGAGTTACTTTTTAATGATTATAAAATGTCATATTGTAAAACAATAACCCCTTAATTTGACTTCATTAAGCATCTGTATTATAAATCTTTAATTCATTAATCTCAGCATTGTCGGCATGTTGCCACAATCATATTCAACCAACTCAGTGATCTGAAATGATAAATAAGGGCACACTTCATACTGGGTTGTCTTCTAGTGCACCTTTTTAATTTCTTAATGCAATGACCTGCTATTCCGAATCTTATTTAGCAAGGAGAGGACACATCACTTGCTGAAAAAAGAAACATTTACATGAGTAAATACAAAATATATTGGATACTGCACCTGACACTGCATGCGTGCTTAAGAAGATGAGGAGCAGTGTTAAGCCTGGACTGTTAGACAATTAATTATTGATATCGATGGACTACAGGCCAAATCTAATGCCCTTTGAAGTCAGTGGAAAGCCTCTCACTGACTTCTTTGGGCTTTTGGTCGAGCCAACACCCTTAGAGGAAGGTGGATTTGATTTTCTTAAAGATCTATTTCATCTCTAGCTACTATGATCCTATTTTGTGAGAAAGAGGAGATAATTTGTTTGTCACAAGATCTACTGTACTCTTCAAACCCAAACTTTTTTCAAATTACTGGACAACGAAAGGAGGTTTAAATGGCATGAGAAAGGCAATCCATAAAGCATCTTACATTTCTTAGGTAACTTCTTAGCTCTTTGATATCTAAAGATTCCGACCACTTCAAGGCAACAAAAGAACATGAAGGAATGAATTCGGCATTGTGGACAAGTTTTGGTAAAGTTTTTTTCAATAACATCGCTCTGATACCTGGTCCTCTGAAGAGGCCCTGTTAGACAACCCAAAGAGATCCTAGTGAAGTGGCATGATTTAAAACCTAGCTGCTGGGGAAACAGGTACCCAAGAAATGAGGTGGGAGTCAAAATAATTACAGCAACCAAATATCCTTCCTAGCACCACAAAGAGGAAAGTGGGGGATTAAGAATGTCTCTTTGGTGAATTTTCAAACAGGTAATAGTAGAAACGGAATAGATTATCCAGACCTCCTCTTATCAAATTGCCTTTGTTTATAATGGATGGATGTATTTCTTACAACCAGCAGGCCAGATGCTAATAGGTGATGAGGATGAGCAATTCTGATTGCACTCACTAGGAGCTGTGATTCCTTGGTGCCTCCATTGATGAGGCTCAATTAAATGTCCCTGTGACAATTTAACAGCGATCATGTTTTAAGTGTTACTTTGTGTGATCCGTTAGGTACTTATTGGGGACCTCCTGGTCCCACTTCTCCATTGTGGTCATGTCCATTTGAACCTGACGAGTATTCCCAACAACTTTTATGAAGATGTAGGCTGGCGTCATTCCTGATTTTTCCACCAGCTTTGGGCTAAGTGAACACAAGGTGCCACAGTATTCAGTATTAATAAATATCTCTTGACAGCCAATACTCCAGTGCAAGTGGAAACACTCAATGATTGCAGCATGTCTGCGTGGGGTGGAGCTACTCTACATGGAAACATCATTGTCTTGGCTATAGGTTGGGATTTACTGATGAGAGAGAGCCAGTTGCATTCCATGGATTTGAAGGCAATAAACAGTTGTGATTAATATTCAGCACTTCCATCCCCACAAACTTTGCTGTAGCCAAAGTAGGTTTGGTTTCAGCCTCTAGGTCCTTTCCACAGCCTATCCATACTCTGAGAAGCCAATAAAGGTACACTGAGCAGGTCTACATTTAAAAAGCTGCAGTGGTGAAGCTGTGCTGCTGTAGCGCTTCAGTGAAGATACTACTAAGCAGATAGGAGAGCTTCTACTATTGGCATAGTTAATCCACCTCTATGAGAGCCCTCCTTCAACATAGTACTGTCTACACTGGGTATTAGGTCAGTATAACTGCACACCACTGAGCAACTGATTTTTCAAGGTTTTAAATGATGGTCCAATGATTTATCATAAATAATTTACATAATATGAACTATAAAATTGTAACATCAGTGATAAATAGCTAAAGGATTTACAGCTAAAAATAATGGGCCCAATTCTGATCTTTCTTACCCTAGTGTACCTCCACTGACTTAAGCAGAGTTATTCTTGAGTTACTCTAGAATATATAAGAACAGAATCACACACAGACCCACCCCCTCCCCCGCATCACTTACATACAGCTAGGGTAACCAGAGGTCCCAGTTTTATGGGGACAGTCCTGATATTTGGGGCTTTCTTATATAGACGCCTATTACCCTCTCACCCTGTCCCGGTTTTTCACATTTGCTATCTGGTCTCGCTACTTACAGCCCCATTGATTGACTCCAGTTTAAACCAGCTGAAGATCTGGCCCAAGTAAATATCTTAGGGGAATAAAAGGTTGATCCTGCTCCCCTGAAATCACTAGCAAAACACACACTAAATCAATGGGAACAGGATCAGGTCAGTTGGAATCTAGTTACACAAGGCCTGATTCTTTTCTCACTTACATTGGTGTAAAACTGGGGTAACACATTGACTTCAAAAGAGTCACTTCAGATTTACAACCATGTAAACAAGAGGAAAATCAGACTCTATAGAGTAGGAATTAGTGGCTTTCTTTAAGGAAGGATGTGGAAGGGAGAGAGCTTTTAAGGTGACAAGTTTTTATTTATTTATTTATATATATATATATAAGATTTTCTTAAACCCTTGTCTGGCAGCTTCGCATCTCAGCTTCTCATCAACTTGTTCCCTTGTGTTTTTTAAATATACCTGTTTCTAATATTCCTAATACCAGTAAAAACAAACAAACAAAAACCCTCAAGCTAAAGCCCAAGATAAATAGCAAATACACAATGGAAACTTGGGAAGAATGAATGATGTAACCAGAAAGATCATCAATGTAACTATGGGAGACGATAGAGTGACATGTGCAACGCAACCAGTATGGAAGGTGGGGCTCTAATATTCTTGCCAACAACTAGACCAAGCCATCCCAGCGAGAATATTGAAACTTTTCCTTATTTTTCCCACAAGCCACTGACATCTGTCATGATAAATCTGTTTTCCTCTAAAATGTATTCCAAGTTGCAACTTGGCATCCTCAGTAGCTCCTTTTTAAAACCGGCTAGTCTTACCTATATCCTCAAAATCCATTTCCCACAACAATTGTAGAACATTTCTATATAGATATAGAAAAGCTTTATTAGCGAGTGTTTATGAACAAGTGATTAGGATTGTATAACCTAAGCCAGCAAATCTTTATAAACTGGATACAAAGAGCCTTGTATAGAGAGAGAAAGCATAAACTAGTGGTTGGGGCAAGACTAGGAACAATGTGACTTGATGTCCTTCTGTCTTTCCTCCATCCACTAGTTGTGGTGCCTTGTACTAATTACTTCTCTCTCTGCCCCAGTCTTCCTATCTGTGCAATATGGATATTGTTACGTGCAACAGAAGCCATTAAAAAGTCAGCACTTCACAGCAGATCTCCTGTTATTAGCACAGCAGTAACACTGCATGGTAACTGTTCAACAATGTTGACTCCCTAATAGGGGCAACAGAACCTAGCTTAGAGGGGGATTGAGTCTGAATCTGTTTAATGTCAAAGCACTAGGCAGACATTTCATCTGGAAAGAGCATCTGAAAGGCAGAATACTGGTATTTTAGCACTTCAGCTCATGTGCCTTGATGCCTTTTTGCTGGCTTAGGTCTCATGAAGCATTACAATCCGATTGCAATCTAGGGATCTGCATACTGTATGTTGAATTATCTTGATGAAGCTCTAAGGCATATGCTTTTGGTTCTTCTAACAAAAGCTGTTTTTGTTTTTGTTCTTGCATTAGCTCTATTGATGATGATGATTGATCAGACTCCCAGCTAATGTAAATCAGTAAGGTGCCATTGGCTTCAATGGAGCTATGCCAATTTACACCAGTGACCTACTTACCATAATCAAATTTGTAACATTCTCCGCAAAATGTTTAGAAACCCTGTAAGTTAAACCACTGTGAGAGGAGAATGAGAGCTTCTACTGCTCAACAATGCTTGGTATCAACTCCCCTATTCCCCAGCCACATCTGCAGCTGTGAGCTTGTTCTGAGAATTGACTATTGCAGATGTTCTCAGAAAATCTCATACATGAGACTTCTGCCCTGGCTTTGAAAAAAAGAGCTTGTATTACGGTCTGCAACTGTTTTTGCTGCATGACTGATAGGCTCTGTGGACTCAAAGGGACTGATTCTCCACAGTGGTGCACTTTGGGTTGCCATTTACATCTGTCGAAAGGCAGAGCCAAGTGGCTGGAAATCACTAATCAGCATGGTTGCATTTTATACCCAGTTTGCACGGGTGTGATGCCAGAAAACGCAAAGCAGTGGAGGAACAGGCCCAGGATACTCCTCCAGTGTCTTATTATTGTTATGGTGATACCATAAGTAATCGTGTTTTGCTGATTACTAATTCCCACCCAATGCTGTTGCACACAGTTACACCTGTACAACCCAATAAGCAGAAATTGGCCCTATGTGTTTAGCCATTTAGTGGTGGCTGTACATTGTATTCTGTTTACAAACACAGGCCTATTAATTATGTGAAATGGCTGTACAAAGTTAAACAATAAGCACACTTCATCTAAGGTAGTGCAGTTCTTAAGAATTCTCTAAACAGCTATGCTAAAAGTAGCTTGAACAAGCTTCCTTTGCCCTAAGCAATTGTATTAATTTATTATTCTAATAGTATCAAATGTATGCTAGGCACTTCACAGATAAGGTCTGTTCTGAGTAGCTTATAGTGTAAGACCCCCTCATCCTGCAACTGGTCCTCTCAGTTTCCGCACAATGTCCTTATCTTCTGGTAGCCATTTATGGCTTACTTCCTTAGATGTCCCAGGACTAGGGGGCTGCCAGATTGGCATTCCTGGCTGTTTGGAGGGGCCCTCACCAGGGTCTTCTACCTTGTCTTGACCCATAAGCCACCTTGTTTTTGGGCCTGAGATGGTTTCCATTGTGGGGGCAAGGGAGGTTCTGCTTCTTTTGGGCTAAAGTGACCCAAAGGGGAGGGTGGCAGATTCAACCACCTCAGCCTCCCCTCCTTGCATGACTCTCGCAAGGGGTCAGCATGTCTTGTCTTAGTGTCAGTGATGCTGGACTATCACCTGCTATGTAGTTCTCCTTCAAGGTCACAGCTTCTGCCAGGGTTGAAGTTGCTTCACCCACACCTTCCTGCCACCCAGGAAAACCTGGATGAACAGTTCTAACATGATCGCTTCTGTCACCTGTACCCAGTTTGCTTCTGTGTCTCCAATGAATGCGAACGCTGTTCCTTCAGGTGTTGGGCCACCACCCTGGGCTGTGCACCTGGCAGGTATCTCTTTTTTCAGAACCATTGGTGGAACATTTTGGGGTTGATGTCCAGGGAGTGGGGGATGGCTGCCTTTACCTTGGCATAGCCCAGTACTTCTGTGGGATCCAACCCCCAATAGGCGACTTGTGCAAAACCTGTCAAATATGGGGCTATCAGAGTGGCCCAGTGTTCCTGTGGCCAATGTGCCACATTGGCCATCTGTCTAAAGGTGACCAGGAAGGCATTTGGGTTGTCTCTGGGGCCCATTTTTGTGAGTCTGAACAACCTGGTGGGGAGGATATCCCCGGAGGGTCTGGGCACTGTGGTGTTAGATATCCCCTGAGGCTGTAAGAATGCCACCACCTGCTGAATCAGCTGCTCTTGTTGCACCTGATGCTGTGTTGCCAGTTCCCAGAATAGCTGTTGCTGCTGGACCGTGATCTGTTGTAGCAGCTGGCCTTGCTGCTGGGATAAGAGGGAAGGTCCTGTCATGGACCAGAAACTGGTTAAAAGATAGGAAACAAAGGGTAGGAATAAATGGTCAGTTTTCAGAATGGAGAGAGGTAAATAGTGCTGTCCCCCAGAAGTTTGTATGAGGACCAGTAGTGTTTGACATATTCATAAATGATCTGGGAAAAGGGGTAAACAGTGAGGTGGCAAAATTTGCAGATGATACAAAACTACTCAAGATAGTTAAGTCCAAAGCAGACTGCAAAGAGTTACAAAGGGATCTTACAAAACTGGGTGACTGGGCAAAAAAAAGGCAGGTGAAATGCAGTGTTGATAATTACAAAGTAATGCACATTGGAAAACATGATCCCAACTATACATCTGAAATGATGGGGTCTAAATTAGCTGTTACCATTCAAGAAAGAGATGTTAGAGGGGTTGTGGATAGTTCTTTGAAAACATCCACTCAGTGTGCAGCGGCAGTCAAAAAAGCTAACAATATTGGGAACCCTTGGGAAAGGGATAGATAATAAAATTGAAAATATCATATTGCCACTTTATAAATCCATGGTACGCCCACATCTTGATTACTGTGTCTGGTCGCCCCATCTCAAAAAAGATATAATGAAATTGGAAAAGGTACACAAAAAGGCAGCTAAAATGATTAGGGATATGGAAAAGCTTCTGTATGAAGAGAGATTAAGAAGACTGACTTTTCATCTTGGAAAGGTGTGGGATATGATCAAGGTCTATAAAATCATGACTGGTGTGGATAAAGTAAATAAGGAAGTGTTATTTACTCATAACTTCTCATAACACAAGAACTAGGGATTACTAAATGAAATTAATAGACAGCAGGTTTAAAATGAACAAAAGGAAGTATTTCTTCACATAATACACAGTCAATCTGTGGAACTCTTTTTGCTAGAGGATGTTGTGAAGGCCAAGACTATAACAGAGTTCAAAAAAGAACTAGATAAGTTCATGGAGGATGGGTCCATCAATGGCTATTAGCCAGGATGGGCCAGGGTGCAAAACCATGCTCTGAAGTGTCCCTAGCTTCTGTTTGCCAGAAACTGGGAGTGGATGACAGGCAATGGATCACTTGATGATTACCTGTTCTATTCATTCCCTCTGAAGCACCTGGCATTAGTCATTGTCAGACAGGATACTGGGCTAGACGGAACATTGGTTTGGCCCATTATGGCAGTTCTTATGTACTTATGTTGTTGCTGGGCTGCCTGCTGTAGCTGGCTTTCCACTATCCACTTCAGTAGCTTTTCTGTGTCCATGGCTTCTCTTGAGTTGGGTTAACCGTTACACCTGCTGTCCTTTTAACAGTCGCTGCCAACATTCTCCACCATATATCAGGGGGTTGAAGTCTGAACCTGTCTACACCGCCTAGTGGCAAGAGTCAGCAGCCAGGGATAGGAGAACCAGGGCCATCCCTGCTCCACTCGGTTGCGACCCAAGGTCCTGTGAGTAATAGTTCAACTGTGCAGCCAGGGACTGGTGACCCTACACCTGCTCCCTGGACCACTTCCTATGCTGGCTTCAGTTCCTCCACTGCCACCACTGGTCTGCCTCTGGATTCCCCTGGAATCCTCTTTGATTGTGCTCCACAGGGTTTTCTTCTCTGTCATGGCCCATCATTCCTGGCCCCCATGGTTGAAGGGCCTGTGGTGGCATGGAGGTGGGGCCTGGTCCTGGCTGTGTGGCGCCCTAGCAGCTTCTCCTCAGGAGCTTGCAATACATGACTGCTTCTCTGCTTTGTCCGCCTAGACTGAGCTGTGCTGCTCCCTTTTGAGCTCAGCCTCCAGGGTGAGCATTCCCAGCATGTGTGTCTGTGTGGGGCCTTCTGGGCCTAGAGCTGCTCATTAACCCTTAGTTCACCAGTGCGGGGCTCATGTACCCCATCACAAGCCTAAATAGACTACATACAAATAAAGGATGGGGATAGGGTACAGCAAAAAGCAAAGGCCTAATACATGATGCTTAGTAGAGCCGGGAAGAGAAAAGGTAGTTCCTTTCTGTGGAGGATTTAGTTATTTTGAAATTTGGTTTCATTTTGATTTGGAGTGAAACCCCAAAATGTCAAAATTCTCCATGAAAGGGAGTACAGATCTTGTTCTGGGGCAATGTGCATGATGGGCTGCCTCAGAGCTGCAGACCCTGGCACCCTGGGGTCCCCATCTCTGAGGCAGTCTGCCTAGTAAGATGTCCGGGAGCTGCTCTATGGAAGCCCTGGGGCCGTCTGCCAGGCGGGCTGCTGAGGATCTGGCAGGAAACAAAGTTTCAAAACTGGCCTACCTGTGTGGTTCCATCATGATTTCATCAAAATGGAACCCTCTCCATTGCATGTCTCCATTCCAGTGAATCTGCAAATTCCGACTGACACAAAACATTTTCCCAGAAATTCTGACTAGCTAGAATACCTAGCAAGTGGCTGATCAGTGAAGTTTAACAAACGGATAGTCTGGTGATATTTCTCATGACTGATTGATTCTACAAATTTCCCCTCTTATATGCTATTTAGTTAATACCTGAAAGGGAGGACTTGGGTTTCTAGAGATACTGGAAGAAGTGTGATTTAAGGAGAGATTTGAAGGTGAGGATGGAGGTCTGGTAGTTAGAATGGATTAGGAAGGCAGGTTCAGGCATAGGGGGATTGCCTGGAAAAGACAAGTAGATAGCAGCTTGGACATAGAGAAGGGGTGGTCTGAAGAAGACTAGACCAGAGCAGAGCTGTGTTGTATAATGGTCATATATGCTCAGATTGAAATTTACTCCATTTCATGATAATGGTTAGACATATGGGGGCGTAATCTCTGACTAGAAGTCAATGAAGCTATGCTAGTTTACAACAGCTAAGAATTTGTCCCCCTATTTTGAATAATAAGCAGCATGTGAATTATGCAGCTCTGCTGAGCAAGATCTAACTTAAAAAGTAAAGGCGTAAAATAAAAAGCAAGCAGAAAGACTATGAAATGAGATGCTAACATACTCCTTGATGAGTTTAATAGCATCTGAAGCACTTCCATTACACACTCTTAGACTCTTAAGCAGTGTTCCTTTTCTTTTATCCCCAGAGCTATAAAATTATACTACCTGTGGCAACTGGACAGTCTGGTCCCCCATCTTCCAATTTGCTAATAAAGCACTATGGACATCACTAGTGCTATAGTAAACAACCTTTTTTGTTGGGTTTTTTTTTTTTTTTTTTTTTTGGTCTCTTAAATTTTAGGCTTGTGCTCCATAATGAATCTACCAACCTGGTAGTTTGAGGGGTTTTTTTTGTTTGTTTGTTTTTTGTTAAATACCTTGCCCCTCACTGTGGTATATGAGCATGTTAGCCTGTCTAGGCATTTTCAGCATAATTCAGACCAAAATTACTATTGCTATTATTATTATTGGCATAGCATTTATAAGGTGCCCATCACCATAGGAATTGGGCACACTTTTAGTTCAGATTTTAAAGCAATTGCATTTCTCAAGCACAGAGCAAATTTATTGTTATCACAGCTTATAAATTCCTACAGGGGGAACAAACATTTGATTAATGGACTCTTCAATCAAGCAGACAAAGAGATAACAGCAGGGAGCTGAAGCTAGACAAATTAAGACTGGAAATAAGGTGTACATTTGTATCTGAGGGTAATTTAACCCTTGGAACAACTTATCTAAGTTTGTGGTGGATTTTTCATCACTGGAAATTTTAAAATCAAAATTGGATGTTTTTCTGAAAGGGACGCTCTAGTTCAAAAACTAATTATTCTGGAGAAGTTCTCTGGCCTTAGAATCTATGAATTTCTCAGAACCTAGGCCCCAGTGCCTGCAGCCAGCAAAATAACTGGACCAAAATGCATTCTCCGAAGCTTTTGAAATGTGACCAACCATGGAATTGCATATATTTCTGATGAGTACATATTCTAGGGGTCAGGTCCCACTGCCATTAAGGAAAATGATTTAACTCAAGCTCCTGCTGACTGGATGGCTGCCTCTGGAACTAAAAATAATCTAGTAGGACCATTTCTGAAAGTGGTTATTGTGATTGATTGCTGGGTTTTTTTTGTTGAAATATCTCAGTGATTGAGAAGTGGATTTGAAAAAAGTGGAGATACTGCCCATTTCCCACCTGATTATAGCAATGCTTTGGTAGGTCAAATTTTGACATGAAACTTCTTGGCAGTCCCATTAAAAATTCTAGAAAAATGGAAAGCAGGGACAGACTTTCCCAAGCTGCTTTCTCAGTTCACTCCAACCTTGACCTGGAAGAACTCACTGTAATGGAGTGAGAAGAAATGTTGTCAGGCTGCTGTTTTACCCTAGAATATTTTGTGTTCAAGTTCTTTATAGTGCTTAACAGAGCACCCAGGCCAGATTAAAAGTCACCGAGGGTCTTGCAGTCTCTGGGAAAAGAGACCTTTTATTCAATCCATACAGTGCCTAGAAAATCTTTGTACATTCCCACTGCCTTGCCATTTCTCTTACGTTGCAGTTGCAAAGTGGCACTGAGTGCTGCCCCTCCTGTACTTGCTGTAGCTCTGATGCTCCGGCAACAGGAAAGGCATGGCAATGATTGTCAGGATAAAGAGGCAAAGAAATAAAAATTGCTTCCAACAGGACAGGGGAAATGGTTCATAATTTCACTCCCACCACCACAAGAAAGTTGCAGCCACTTGCATGAGATCTTAATTTGTTCCTCAGTCTTTTTAAAAATAAGAATTAAAAATTACATAAGTATCTAGAAGTCTCAGTAGAAACACTCTGGCCTTGTTTATATAAATCAGATTCTATTCTGATTGTAATGAAGTATCAAACATGTGGAGGGGGGGAGGGGAGTATCTGATTGTGCGTGGGACACTGGACTTGGAGTTCTGTTCTTAACTCTGCTAAGACTTCCTGTGTGTCTTTTGGCAAGACACCTAGTCATGGCCCCCACATGTGGGGGGAGGGAAAGGTACACTTTACCAGGTCCTGGAGGCCCGGCCCAGGCTGCAACTCCCATTATGGGAGGGGGCCCATGTTAAAAGTTTGTATTGGGCCTGAAAAAATTATGCTTGGGCCCTGTTCAATGGGCCCTGTTTGGATTCAATGTTCCAGCTAGACCCAAGTCATGAAGATTGCATCCAGACATGCCTCTGGAGCCGAACTCCTCCCAATAAAGGGGTTATCAAGAATGGCAAACCAAAATGGTAGTACGCTTGCAGCATTTCCTAAGGCCGATTTCAATAAAGGAAATGTTGAAATTTCTCACTTAGGATCTAATCAATTGCATAATTGAGCTGCACTTGGTTCTGAGCCAGCCTTTAATTCACCATGGTCTTGTTTAAAACTGATATTTTACTGAGAATGGATAAGCCAGACATTTTTATAGGTATTTGAAACCCTTTGAATTGTTATGCTTGTTGCAAAATGATTCTTCACTACATTATAGAGCAAGATATAAATTTGTAAATGATCCATGCTTGCTGCTTCTGTTTCTGAAAGCTTTAATGGTTCAGCAAGACTAATGCCTGATAAACAGATTGTCCCTAAATGTTGGCCAGACCCCAAAGATCTCTGTACTTGAAAGCTTTTAATGAAGTTTTCTCTAGTTCTTGATCACTTTACTTTCCACTGTCTAGTATTCTTGAAGTGAGTTGTTCCCCCTGTAGTTCATTCTTGCACTGAAATTTTCCCATGCGGGTTTGTTTGTTTGTTTTTTTTCTTCAAGCTGAAATGCTTAAAAATCATGGCAAGGAATGTGATCAAGCGATGATCACCTCCGCTATGGAGATATGAAGTACAAGGTGCAGATGAATATCTGAGTCTTGAGGTGGTGTTATCCAGCAATAGCCACTCTTTAGGAGACATCTGAGTTACTGTGAAATGTCTTATTTAGATTTATGTAGAAAAATAAATAACCATGATGGTTGGAAATCGCCAGTTGATTCTCTGTACCACTTTAAATGAAGGGTACAGAGATTCAACATTTCCTATCAAGCCATGTGCTATTAGAATGGGCTGATGAAAAATTTTATTTAATTATATGATGGGGTTTTTTGGTGGGGAGGGACATGGGTTGAGAAAAGGACTTTGAAATCCTTAGAACAGGGGTAGCCAGAGTGAGGCCTCGGGATTCTTCAATGCTGCCTGCAGCCATGTCCTTCACTGTAGATACTTCGTCTTGATCGGACTGTTCTCTGAGATGGGCTGTCACATGTTGTGTTCCATGCTTCCTGCATTAATGATCACGGTGATGACAATCTGATCTATTTTAAGCAAAGTGCATGTAGCCCTCCAACTTTGGGTAAGTTGCTAATGCAGAACGCACACACCGTCCTCCCCACTCCCTCCCGTCATGTAGGGTTGCCAGCACTGTATTTTAAAAATACAGGACAGAACTCAAATGTCCCCAGTCTTGACTTGAGTTGCTGGGGGTGAGTCCCTTCTCCTTCCATCCTTCCTATGGGATCTCTCTCTCTCTCTCTTCCTTATTCTTAGATTCCACATTTAGCTTTGAATAAGCAGCACTGGAGATAGATTTATGGTTGATATCTTTTCCTTTCTGTAAGCTTTGTGCTACCAGTCTGTGTATTCCTGTTAGGCATTTGTAATGTACAAAAAGAATGTAAAGAGTTGACAAGAAGACAGAGAATCATTTTTGATATTATTGGTTCAAAGCACACACAGATTTAGGACTCATCAGTTGAGGCTTGAGAGAGATTCACTGTGTTTGAGCTCCACTTTTTTCTCCAGGTTATTTAGAGAGAGGCACAAGTCACAAAAGTTGGATATGGTACTGGATTCTGAATGCATGAGAGTTTGGGAGCTTCAAGATCTAGTTTGGGCTAGTCTCTAATGCTAGTAGCTAAATATTTAATACTCACAAACATGACCTGACTTATGGCTGCTATGAATCCTATTTTATGCCACTTTCTTTAACTATCACTAGAGGGTCTCTGCAAATCTGTGCTTCATTCTTATGAAATAGAGGAGGGATTTACATAATCAGAAATGCCTCTGGAAAGACAGTTTTGTTAATTAAAAAAAAAAGTATCGTAGTGAATCTGCTGGCTCATTCCGGGCACTCTGTTACCACTCACTATGACATCCATCCAGAACGGAGCGTCAAAAATCACTTCAGCATAGGGAAGGGAAGTACTGCTGCTAGAGGTCAGGAGGAATCCTGGCTCAGGGGGAAGTCAGAGGCTGTGTGTGAGCTGGAGCAACAGGCTGGAGGCAGCTGGGTACTCAAGAGCTGGGGCTGCAGGGCCTGAGTGCTTGGTGTGGGGACAGAAGTAGCCGCAGCAGGAGGACACAAGACGGCAGCCTACAGCAGGAGGACAGCACAGAGGGATTACACTGGGGCTCTGTTACTTTCATACCTCAGGACTGTACGGCCCCCTAGGGGTTGGGTTGGGAACTGAAGCAAGCGGGGTGGCGTGTGGTGTTTGCACCTTCAATCTCTGGCAGCCCTGCTAATGGAATCCTCCTCTGTCACTCGCCTCAGAGCATGTGGTATGCCCAGCGTGCTACCAGTCAGCTGGGGGATGGTGAGCCACAGCCCATGGAACTGGGGGTTGGGTACAGTGTTATTGAACCAGTCGTGGCTACCTGGGACTTCAGTTCTCATTCCGCTGCGCACCAAGGGCACTTGGAACTTTATGGAGGCAGTCGAGGTAGGAGCCAGATCCTCTTGCTCCCGACCACAGGCCCTTCCCGCTCGAGGGAGGATCTCTGTCTGTCTGTCTGTTTAGGGCCTAATATGCAGTCAGACAGATTTTATTCTATCCAGCAGGGTGCAGTGCTATATAATTGGCCCATTCATTGCTGTATATTAATCTGACATAATGATTTAACGCAAGATCTCAAAACTACTTATATTTATAAATTTCAGTAAGTATCATGACGCCCTGTGAGCAATCAGCATGTAAAGGATCACGTTACCTACCACCGACATGCAGACGCCACTGGGGAGGAACAAAGAGGATATTTAACAACGCATAGCAACAGCACCCAAGATTTTGGGGGACAAGAAATAAGGAGTATTGTATCCAGTTAAGAAATAACAATACTATTCCAGAGTTGGCCAAGCCACCAAAGCTAACACATCCACCCTTGCCAAAAGTGCCCGGGGACCACAAATGAATGGGATGTTTTATTGTACACCTCATCTGCTATCTAGGCTCAATTTTAACCAGCTCACTTAGCCTTGATACAGAACTTGATGTGAGTCGGCAAAGTCTGTGTCACCTTTGGCAAACTTACTGCACACACCTGGAACAAGAAGCTACTAACCCTGAATACAAAGGTGTCTGTTTATCAGGCTTGTGTCCTCAGTACCCTCCTTTACAGCTGTGAAAGCTGGGGTATGTACTCCAAGCAGGAGCGGAGATTGAACAGCTTGCACCTTCACTGTCTCAGAAAAACCCTTGGAGTCATTTGGGACCAATGGATCACTAACAATGAGATCCTTGAGTGGAACCAGCTTAGTCAATGCAGACTATGCTGGACGCTCACAGGTTTCGCTGTCTGGAACACGCATCCTCAAGATTGTCTTCTGAAGGTTGTGCTCTATGGCCAACTGAAAAACTACCTGTGATGCAGAGGAAGGCCAAAGCAAAGGATCAAGCAGGGTCTCAAGAAATTCACTGACAACTGGGAGATCCCTGCCCACAACCGCTCAGTCTGGAAAAGCCGGGTTAAGGTTGGCGCAATCATTGCAGAGAGTCCTCAGAGAGCCCAGGCTGAGGCCCGTAGGTGAGCCAAGAAGCCAAGGGTGCACCAACCTCCATCTGATGATTGGACTGTAGCTGCCGTGGGAAGGTCTGCTGCTCTCACACTGGGCCCTTCTCCCACACTGCTGCCAAGCATCATTGACTGACTGACCTTCTTTGTGTTTCCTTTCACCTCTCAGGATGTTGGATGGCCAGACATCTGAAAGAAAGCCCCGTCCAGCAGCACATTGTCTTCTCACGCCATCCTGAGACACTGGTCCGTTACTGACGCTGAGGGAAGAGCGTTACATACGGAACTACCAACATTATTTCCTGCAACACAGACTTGTTCACTGGCCGTCTCCCACTAAAATACTAATACGGCAAAGGACAAAATTCAAACCAGAAACTTCCAGCATAAACTAATAGCTGCATTTCATAGAATGGCCCTTTTCCAAGACATTAGGAACATAACAGTTGCCATGATGGAAGAGCCCAATGGTCCCTCTTATAATGTATCCTGCCTGTGTGCTGTGGGGGAGTAACTACTGTTGGATTTGCTATATTGTGATCTAATGTCTCCCTAAGGAGAGCTCTTCTAGTTAAATGGGAATTTAGTTATAAAAACTCTTGGCCTGAGTTCCTGTTATTTATCCTGCTGTAAATAATCAAGAGTAACTCCAGGGAGGTCTGTGAAGTTCAGAATCAGGCCCATTATGTGCACACACTGGCTTGGGCTCTGACCAGCCAGTTTTGATGATCCTGTAGGGTCCCTGTGCTATAAACTGGCTTTTGTGAATATACATTTTAGATTGCCCATGCCTGAGTAACACTGTGTTTGTGCAATCAACAGGATGCTAATTTTTTTAATGATTAGGGTGGTGTTTATGCCGGGAACTATACCCACCTGCCTGAGCTTTCATAGAATGCAAACATCTTTTTTCACATGAGTTTTTGTAACAGGAGGGTTTGAGCTTTTACGTTCTGATTCACTGCCGTTAGGTTGTCACCAACTGTCAGGCTGGCTGTGGTCTCATCAGTAAATCAACCTTTATATATGTGGTTTCAGTTTTTCGAGAGAAGAAGCAGAGCTTGATTTCCCCTCTCACCCCAGTTTTCAGTCCGTTAGCTCAACTGGCAGAGGCTCATGCTTTTTGTAGCTGAAGGTTCAAGGTAGTATTTCTCCAGTGGCATGTTTAAGTCTTTGTGCCATTTAAATAATGATGTTTGTGCTCTGCAGATCACAATTCTTTACAGAAAGGTGAATCCACTGAGACTTCAGCCTAAGCGCTGGGCCCTGTCCTTAGCTAAAAGTAAACCCTTTTGTGTCACAGATTCTGTTTACGTTTTGTTTCTTTAATAAACTATCCTTATTTGAGACAGAACAACTGTGATCTCAGGACTCTATTAATGACTAGGGCAGCCTACCTTATGTTATCCTAGAACAATTCTTTGGTTAGCTAGCTGCCTACTTAGTACTTTGTGTCAGAGCCACAGATATTTTTCTTGATTTTGATTATGCACTTAACTGAGATCTCAGCAAACACCTTTGTGCCTCTTGGTCCTGTTACCTTTTCATTAGCAATTAGAACACAGAAGGTCATTAGAGCATAGATCTCCTTATGTAGTCTATAGTGCTCTGAAAAGCTTTAAACTGACCCATCAAGCTATAGAAGTAGCAGAGGTAACCAGTCTGTTGCCAAGGACTGTGTACAACAGGGAGCACAGATCATACCATACTAACAAATATGTTCCTATTTTAAATAAGATTTGATTAAGATCTTAAGTTGAAACATATTCAGAAAATTAAGGGTAAGATTAAGTGGGGATACTCTGGTTGTTTACTGACTGGCTGGTTTTTTTTCCTGTGCAGTGGGATTTGAGTTTGATCTGTTTTTGGATGTACTGTGTTTTTTGCTAATTGTCATGCTGCCTGGAGCCTGGGATAGATTTAAAAATCAAAAGGAAATAGAAACAATAAATAATAATGAAGGTAAACAGTCTGCACAGACAGCCTGATTCTCCAGAGGTTCCTGCAGTAGTAGTGTGCATGCATACTTTTAATACATACCAGTGATAGAATGTGTACACACACGTGCGTGAGCATCTCAAGAACATACCAGTAAAATTATTTTGCCCATGCATAAAGGTGATGTACACACATTTCTTTGTGGGCCAACAAGGAGAGGCCAAATTGCAGCCCTACTGAAAATCCGGTCCGTTATCTACAGTACTCTTTGGTGGTAGATGGATCTATGAGAAATGTAAACATCAACCAAAGAGACCTCAGTCTGGTGAGAGCACAATTTAGAAGTCCATATCCTCCTATCCAGCCTGAGATGTGTGAGAACATCTTCCGTTCTGTGCTGCACCTCTGTCTGCACACTGTGTTTTTAGATTGTAAGCTCTTCAGAGAAGGAAGAACCTGCCTTGTTTGAATTCTTTAAAATATATTTTTGGGGCCAGATTGTCCATTGTTCAATGATCCCACAGGGAAGTAAGAGAGCTTAAGCCATCTCCTTTCTCTTCAGCATTGGCTACGTATCTGGGGTGACCACAGCACTGGGGGGCCCTTCTTGCCTTGCTCCACAGATAGGTGGGGAGTGGGCTGGAGGGGGCAAGGAATAGGCAGAGTCTTAGCTCCTCCCCCACAATGCACCAGCCTACAAAGCTGAGCCAGCCTGGCAAGGGATGTAATGTTACTGGTATAAAATCGTAGAAATATAGGGCTGCAAGGGACTTAGAAAAGAAGTCAAGTCCAGCCCCCCTGTGCTCAGGGAAGACCAAGTACGCCTAGACCAACCCTGACCGGTCCAACCTGTTCTTAAAAACCACTTTCTTTAACAGGGTAACAAACCTTGAATAGAATGAAAGCAGTAGATGTGATATATCTCAACTTTAGTAAGACACTTGATACCGTCTCACATGAATTTCTCATAAGCAAATCTGGGAAATATAGCCAAGACAAACCTAGTATAAGGTGGGTGTTTGAAAAAGTATACTCAGTAATTATCAATGGCTCACAGTCAAGCTGGAAGGGCACATCTCCTGCAGAGATCTGTCCTGGGTCTGGTTCTGGTTCTATTCAGTATCTTCATAGTGATTTGGATAATGGCAAAGAGAGTGTGCCTATGAAGTTTGCAGACAATACCAACTGCTTTGGAGGGCAAGATTAGAAGTCAAAATTATCTTGACAAATTGGAAAAATGGTCTGAAATAAATATGATGAAATTCAACGAGGACAAATGCAAAGTACTAAGGAAGAAATAATCAATTGAACTTACAAAATGGGAAATGGCTGCCTAAGAATGAGTACTGCAGAAAAGGATCTGGGGGTTATAGTCAATCACTGATTAAATATGAGTTGATGTAAAACTCTTGGTGGGGGGGAGGAAGCAAACATTATTTTGGGATGTATTAGAAGGAGTCTTCTAAGCAAGACATGAGGTGATTCTGGGCACCATACTTCAGAAAAGATATGGACAATTTGGAGACAGTCCAGAGGAAAGCAACAAAAATGATTTAAAAAAAAAAAAAAAAAAAAAAAAAAGAGTCCTGTAGCACTTTAAAGACTAACAAATTTAATTTTTGTAGGCATAAGCTTTCGTGGGCTGCACCCACTTCGTCAGATGCGAGAAATAGAAATCAAAGGGCAGGTATATATATACATCCAAGTTTAAGGAACAACAATGGGGAAGTAGTTGAGGCCTATTCACAACTATTGATTAGGAGGTGAGAATTACTTCTTGTAATGAGAGAGCCATTCCAAGTCTCTGTTTAAACCCAGTTTGACAGTGTCAAGTTTGCAGATCAGTTCAAGCTCAGCAGTTTAAGTTCTAGAATACATGACCTATGAGGACAGGGTTTAAGAAAAACTGGGCACATTTAGCCAGGAGAAGAGGGGGAGGGACATAATTGAAGACTTATGTAAAAGTTTGTCATAAAGAGGAGGATGATAAATTGTTCTCCTTATCCTCTGAGCACAGCACAAGAAATAATGGGCTTAAACTACAGCAAAGAAGATTTAGGTCAGACCTTGGAACAGTTAGAAACTTTTTCCTAGTAGTTAAGTGCTGGAACAAATGATCTAGGAAGATTGTGGAATTTCCATCATTGGGTTGGTTATACAAATACTTGTTAGGCATGGTCTAGGGTCAGTGGTTCTCAGTCAGGGGCAGGGGTATCCCTGGGAGTACAGAGGTTTTCCAGGGGGTAAATCAACTCATCTAGATATTTGCCTAGTTTTTACAGTAAGCTACATAAAAAGCACTAGCAAAGTCAGTACAAACTAAAATTTCATATAGACAATTACTTGTTTATACTGCACTATACTAAAACGTAAGTACAATATTTATATTCAAATTGATTTATTTTATAATTATATGATAAAATTGAGAGAGTCAGCAATTTTTCAGTAATAGTTTGCTGTGACACTTTTGTATTTTCATGCCTGATTTCGTGAGTGTAGTAGAAAGTGAGTAGAGGTAGAGTAGAAAGTAGAGGCCTGAAACCTAGCAGAACAGGCTAATGCATAAGGTCTAAGTGGAAAAAGCCAAGTTAGCAGGAGTCAGACTGTGAACTTACAACCTCACAGAAACTGGCACGAAGAACTGATACTGCAAACACGTATATTTCCAAAACATTACTAATATCAAAACATTACTAAAAATATATAGAAGGTACCAAGACATCCTAACACCAAAAAGATGACAAGAGTGAAATGGCACTTTGATGGATAGAAATGTCTTATAATATGACAACTAGAGTTGTTTTCCTGAACCATCCAGTGCAAGGGATAGCATTAGACTATGTCAAGAAGGTGGCAACTATCTACGATGAAGGGGCAGAATGAAATTGTCTGTAACAGTGTATAAAAGAGAGTGTCAAAGGAAACAATGTTGTCCAGCCTAGGGGATAATGGAAAGTCCCACCATTAAGTTGGGCCGAGTCCATTGTAATGGAGCACTCGTATTTGAAGTGTACTGGTAGATACTCTATAGGTCGCTTCTCATTGTGCTTCAACTACAATAAAGCTGGCTCAGGTGCCTTCGTTGCTCAGCGAATCCGTGGTCGTGTTGATTCATTCGATCATGAGTGCCATCTTGGTACCTGTGCAGAGCTGGGACAGCACCTACACGGGACACACAAATGCAGCCTACACTGACACTAACAACTGATAACAGTGAGCAAGTTGTTTTAAAGTGAGGTGAAACTTGGGAGTACGCAAAATAAATCAGACTCCTGAAAGGGGTACAGTAGTCTGGAAAGACTGATAGTTACTGGTCTAGGTGATACTTTGTCCTGCCTCAGTGCAGGGAACTGGCCTAAATGACATTTCAAGGTCTCCTCCAGTCCTTTATTTCTAGGAGTCTATTCAGTGAACATGGAGAACAATGACAAAGTAAAATGCCCATTTTGTGTGAACAACTCCTCCCCTCCCCCAATTTTGAGCAATTACAAAAATAAAATTGAAGGAAATTTTGAGAGTCACTTTGAACTGAAATGTTTCATTTTAAAAAAGTGAATACGAAACCAACCATTTCTTGCTTTTTTTTTTTTTTTTTCTTTCTTTCCCCCCACCTCCCTCCTCAACACGCACAATTTGGCAAAACCAACACGGGTTCACAAACTGTTTAGGTGTTGCCAAATCTGCATTTTTTTCACTGAAAAACTTTGTCCAAAATTTTTTACCCAGCTCCACTCCCGAGTGACAACCCAATACCCCAGCTACTAGATTAACCTTCCCACCCTTTCCGACCTAGACTTTGAGCTGGGTTTTTCTGCACAGGGATGAATTTCACCCATAGCTTGTGGGTCCACCTCTAGTTTTAATAGCTTTATAATTTAAACAAGCCTATGATAAATATTAATATTTCATGGAGGGCTCACTTATTTTTACCTTAAATAAGTCCTCAAACTTCCAGTTTTTCCAAGGCAAGTTCTTGGTCACAGATCAAGTTAGCTGAAAGTTTAAACCCTTTCAAGTCCTATTTGTGAGAACTGTTCAGCCTTCTGGATATTCCCAGATGTAACTAGTGCATTTTAAAGACAGACTTCTGGTTCTAAGAGGGAAAGATTATGAATATCAGTAGTTTTCAAATTCAGAAGGCTTTGTCTTTCTGATCAGGGAGGTTAAATCTCACTGACCCCAGCAGCATTTTACCTTTGGAGTGACAGCTGTGTGAAGCTGTCACTTTTTTTCCCCACTAATGGACTGAAAAATTAGTTTGCTGATCTCCATGCCATGCCCACTTTGAGCAGATTTGCTGCCAGAAGAAATCCCATAGAGCTGCTTGCCAGCCAAAGGGTCACTCTTCCCCATGATAATATTCAAGTAAAATCTATCCAGATGGAAAAAATCAGGAAATACAGGCACATGTTCAAGGATCAATCTCCCAGCATGACAAGGGCACTAAATCATATACTCCTGTGCTGGGAGTCCTTGAGAGAGAGAGAGAATCTCAGCACTGCATTGGCTTGATTACTGTGTACAAAGAATGACCACCTGCCACTTTGACTGCCTGGTATGTGCAAATTGGTCAGCTTCAAGAGGTAAAGTTGGGGGTTTTCCAACAGTGCCTCCATGTTGTGTATTAAATGGAATGAGGTATGGTGAAGCCAGAGTAATTACCTATTTATAAGGGGCAGAGAGACCCATAGATGAAAGGTACTAGGGAAGTGCAGAGTACAGGCCAAGCCTACCTTCCAAATCAGCTTGTGGGGAAAGGTTGGTTTAACAGCTGAGGCCATGGTTCAGGATTTTTTTTCTTGCTCTACTACGGACTCCCTCTGTGTCCTTGGGCAAACCACTTATTCTGCCCTGTGTGTCTACCCTGTCTTGCTTACTCTTAAGTACACCTTTTGCTTAACCCTTTACTAAGCCATAGTTAAGCCATATTGATCCATATGGGGTGATTCCTATCTGCCATGTGAGCACTGAGGTATTCAGAGGCAGCAGAATGGGGGTAATTAGACCGCCAAAGTGGGAGTGAAATTTGGGAGGTGGGTGCATACCCCAATTGTGCCGTGGAGCCTCACTCCCTGGGATCGTAGCTAGCTACCTGCTATGCAAGAGGATTGGAGAGCAGAGCTGGGGAGGAGCAGAAAATAGAAGTGGTGGATCCACCAGTGACTGACTCTGCAGTCCCAGAGCATCTGAGCCAGCCACAAAGCAACTCCACTGTTGCTCCACAACCAGAGGAGTCATGTAGATTTTTTTTCCCCTACCACCAGTTGGTCACCTCCACCTCACTCCTAACTGACCTCCCAGCACCTCAAGCTGGGTGCTGGGAGGAGGATTTACCCCAGTGTGAACAAGAAGCTAGCCCTTTGTGATTTTGCATCATTGGAATGACTGAGTCAATACTCTGCCTCCTAGGCCTGGTCTACACTGCCAGTAGCTGCCAACAGGAGATACGCAAGCTACATACTGTAGCTTGTGCATCTCCTGTCCATTTACTTACATTCTCTTACTGCAGCATCTCCCCTGCGCTGCATCGACTGGAAACGCCCTCCAGTCGATGCAGACTTAGGCTATGTCTACACTGCCGAGGGAAGCTGACTTACTTTAAGTCGACTTTCAGCAGCCGATTTTTAAAAAGCGCAGCAGCATGTCTACACTACGCTGTTTGCGCAGGTCTCCTGCATTTACACTGACCAGCCTTAATTCGAATAGCAAAGCAGTGCAATGCGGGTAGCTATCCCACAGTGCAACTAGCCACGGTGGCTGTTGGGACGAGTGTCATCATTTCATGATGCAACGCTGCTTCCCCCTCCTTTCTTCCGCCGCGCCCCCCCACCCAACCAACAGGAAAAGTATTTTTGCATTGTTTTTTTACTCCCCGTGATCACCATTGCTGCAGAGAGCTGGAGCCAGCTCAACTCTGCACTATTATTGTGAGTGTGACAAATATATCGCGGCCAACACCGATGCCACTGAGGCTGCCCTGCTCCAAGCCAGCGAGCAAAACAATTCCCGATTGCTGCAGGCTGTAATGAGTCATTTGCAATCTGTGGAGCACCGGTTCTGATGCAGGGAAACAAGCACAGACTGGTGGGACTGCATCGTTATTCAGCTGTGGGATGATGACAGTGGCTGCAAAACTTTTGTATGCGAAAGGCAACTTTCCTCCAACTGTGCTTGGAGCTGGCTCCGTCCCTGAAGTGCGTGAATACTCGCTTGAAACAAACTCTGATGGTGGAGAAGCGAGTGGCCATCACTCTCTGGAAGCTGGTAACCCCCAACTGTTACTGCTTGGTTGGGAATCACTTAGGAGTCGGTAAATCTACAGGGTGCACTACCGTGAATCAAGTGTGCAGTGCCATAAATAGACTTCTGCTATGAAGGCTAGTGACTTTGGGAAATGAGCAGGACATAGTGGAGGGGTTTGCCACTATGGGGTTCCCAAACTGCGGGGGAGCCATTGATGGGACACACATCCCTATCTTAGCACCTGCCACCTCTCGACTGAGTACATAAACGGCAAGGGGTACTTTTCCATGGTCCTGCAGGCACTTGTGGATCACAGGGGTCGTTTCATTGACATCTATGTGGGGTGGTCTTGAAAGGTGCATGATGCAAGCATATTTCAGAACTCGGGGATGTTCTCTAAGATGCAGGCAGGCACTTTCTTCCCTGACCAAAAAATTCACATCGGGGGTGTGGAAATGCCCATGGTGATCCTGGGGGATCCTGCTTACCCCTTGCTCCCTTGGCTAATGAAGCCGTACACCAGTCACCTTGACAGTGACAAGGAGTGTTTTAATAAGACGTTAAGCAGTTGCAGAATGGTTGTAGAATGTGCCTTTGGGCATTTAAAGGGTAGATGGAGGAGTCTCCTCACTAGGCTGGATGTGAGTGAGAAGAACCTCCCTTCTGTGATATCTTCTTGCTGTGTTCTTCATAATGTGTGTGAAGCGAAGGGGGAAAGGTTCCCCAGGGTTGGGCTGTGGAGGTAGAAAGACTGGCCACCAGTTATGAACAGCCTGATGCCAGCACTATGCTGAGAGCTAACCATGGAGCGCTTTGCATTAGGGAAGCTTTGAAAACCAGGTTCTGCAATGAGATGCAGGAGTGATTTCATTTCCTGTCCATTGTTTGCCTTTGGTGATCCCCCTTTCACCCCCCTTTGATATCTGTGCCCTACAAATCCCTCCTGAACAAGATCTGATTTAATAAAGAAACGTGTTGAAATGATGCAAAACTTTATTTCTTAACATTCAAGTCATGGGGGAAGGGGGGGTGGGAGAGGGAGGGTTAAATCGCCGTCTCAAGGGGTAGGATGGTAGCTTGCTGGCCAGCAGTCAGCGTGGCCGCCGCTGCTTTTTGCTCGCCTCCACCGGTGTTCATGAGCTCGCCAAACGTGTCATCTCTTGGTTGTTTTTTTTTTCCCCCCTCTTTCTAATCTGAGATAGTCTTTTCGCATCATTTCTTGAGGGTGGGTCCAATGCCGAGGCGTCTGCTGGTGTTTTAAAGCCTTACAGAGAGGAACTGCGAAAAGTGTGGGCGGGGGGGGGGGGAGTCTCTGCTTAAAACAAAGATTTGCTGGACACAGCGGGGTACCAGTAGTATTCTGCCATGATGCAGGCAAGCTCCATTGATTGCAGCAAAGTATCCTACCGTGGAGGGAGGAACAAGGCAGCCCTCCCCTGAAAAGTTTTGCGAAGAATAACGATTACATACCTGAAAGTTTCCATGAGATATCAACTGATGATAAACGTAGCATTTCTCATCACATAAATCAACTGTTCCTTGGGTAACCACCCAGTACAGTCACTGAAACACCTGAAATCCCCTTCGTGCCCCCCTGCCCCGAATGTACAAGGACAGAAATGCTAAGAAGAAAAAAACCTCACCAGATGTGCCTTCCCCAGGATCATTTGTGCTGTCCTGTGTGCTGCTGGACTGCTCGGGGGTCAGGAATATGTCCTGACTTTCTGGGAGACTGGACACCCCGCTTTCCTGCACCCTGCTCTCCTCAGCCTCCTCCTCATCCACAGAGTCCTCATCATTGACCTAGCAGAGGTATTGATGCTGCGGGGTGGCACCGTGGTGGGATCGCCACTGAGAATTGCATGCACCTCATCATAGAAGCGGCATGTTTTCAGCTAGGAGCCAGAACGGCTGTGAACTTCCCTGGCTTTCTGATACAACTGATGCAGCTCCTTGATCTTCATGCAACACTGCTGAGCGTCCCTCTGGTGTCCCTTCTCCAGCATGCCCTGGGATATCTTCCCATAAATGTCCAGATTCCTTTTGCTGGCTCTGAGCTGAGCCAGAACGGACTTCTCGCCCCACAACCCGATGAAATCTAAGACTTCTGGTCGACTCCATGCTGGAGCGCGTTTGGGCTTTGCAGTAGCCAAGCAGAGAACAGTGACAATGCACTCTCCACGCTGGCAGCAAGCATAGGAAATGGAAATTTAAATCTTCCCGGGGCTTGAGGGGAGGGGACTTTTCCTGGTAGCGTGACCACTGAGCAGCACAGCGCAACTGTCCAGAGCGGTCAAAACGGGGCATTGTGGGATACATTCCAGAGGTCAATAAATTCAATTTAAGTCATGTTGTGTCTACACTGACATTGAATCGATTTAACAAAATCTATTTAGGCACTATGCCACTTGCAGAGGTGGTCTTAAGTCGACTTTCCAGGCACCTTAATTCGAGTTAACGGTGGTGCCAGTGTAGACGCAGGTGTAAGTAGGTCAACTTAAGTGACTTTAAGTTGCCAGTGTAGACCAGGCCTTACTCTTTTTGGATGTGGATTTACTGTTTTGACTAGAGAGCATTTCTGGGATCAATTGTGTGGGTCTCCACTGCCCACTCAATCGATCCCGCTGCATCGATTGGTGCAGCCCCAGCAGTGTAGACACACCCCTGGAGTTTGGGACATGCCATGGAGGTGGGGGGTGATTTGTGTTTTCAGGGGAGAAGGGAGATACGAGCAGAAAAATGGAAGGGACTAGCCTAAAAAGAACAAGCTATACAATTTTCTCCATTTCCATTTTAATTGGTGGTGGTGTTTTAAGTCTTGCACAACATGGGTGTTTAGTCTCCTGAGGGTGTAATATTTTGCTCTGACTTGGGTTGCTGGGTTTAATGTGTGGAGGCTGGGTGCTGTTGGTGGCCTGTGATGTACAGGATATCAGATTAGATGATCTGGTGGTGCCTTCTGGCCTTAAACTCTATGGGTGCAGAAGGCAGACATGTCCCGAGGCAGCTTTCACTTGCCCAATCATCACTTGCTCAGCACAACAGAGCAATATCTGTCTCTTTGACCTTGGTAGCATTCCAGGGATCTGAGGTTCATGTGGATGAACTGTTCCCGCACAGTTTCTCCCCACATACTAGGCACTAGCAGACTCTTTCCTTCTAGGACACAGATTCTTTTTGACCCATTTCCCTTTAGTTAGTGGGAGTTTGGGGAGTGTAAGGAAAAGTCCATTATCTGAACATGCTTAAGTTATAGCCACATGGCCACTGCTACCCAGGGCTGGCCCTAGACCAAATGGTGCCCCAGGCAAGGAGCATCTTTGGCATGCTCCCCATTTGTTAAACTTTTAATACCTTATTTTTATTGTAGCCCATTTCACAACTTCGATGCATGATTTGCTTGCATGACTTATATCTGTCCTATAAGATGATAAATTTGCACTCTAGGATCTGTAAATGCTAGAATCTGTAAATGCTAGGAAAATGTAAGTTCTCAGAAAGTCTAGAAGATTCTATGAGATTCCACAAAAGTCCAGAACATTCTAGCAGGTTAGTGAAAAATAAATCCACATACAGAATACCTGAAACATTTTATTTCAAACATTCCATTTTCCTTTTTGTCTCTAGCAACATTCTACTGAGAGCCTGCCTGATGCTCAACTTGAATTTTATTTTTTGGGGTTTTTTGGGGGGGGAGGCTGCAAGAATGGATAGGTTACATGCAACAAATTGATGTCTTGTCTCTTGTGACTGAAATTGAATTGTAATACTAGTATAACAAAGAGGGCAACCTTAAAGAGGGTCTACACTGCCCTATGCTAGTACAACTCACACCTCTTCAGTTTCCAGTTTCTTAGGGCTTGTCTACACAGAGATATGCAGAAAAATTAATCCAAATTAACTAAAGGTATAAATTTGAAGGGGATTAGTTTAATTCTGAATAACTTCATCCATTCACTTTAAAGTAGCCTCAATTTGGTTTACCTTAATTCACTCTGGAAGTGAATTAAACTAAACCAAATAGAGGTCACTTTAATTCTGATTAAGTCCCTGCATGAACATCCTCAATGTGGTTTAATTTATCCACTTCAAATTCGTTAATTCGGATTAGTTCTCCCAGAGGACCCTGTGTAGACAAGCCCTTATACTAACCTGCTTTCCTCTGTCTCCTCTACATCTATATGCTTGCCTTCAAATTTAAGCTACTCAGCTGAGGCAGCTTTATCTAATCTAATTCTATGGGCCCATAACTTGGAGTGACATCCATATAGAACTCCACACCATGATTCTCCTCTTTCTGTCCTCCAATAATTCCTGGGTGTTTTTCTTTTCCTTAAGGAAGGAAGCTGTTTCCAGAAGAAGGCTTTCTGGAAAAGGTAAATAAGAGCACAGCTGTGCTTAGTTAGATTCAACCTGGTCTTCTCTGGTAAGGAGTTGAGTGAATAGTGTCCCACTGCTAAAAGCACTTTGCCTCCAGTGCTTGAAACTTGTACCATCAGTCTTTCCAGATGCATCATCCTGTGGAGTGCAACCATCTTCATGGATAAGTTAGTCCCTGAAAGAGCCAAATTGTGAAGGCCCTTATACATTAGGCCTAAGGCCTTGAATTCAGTCTGGAAACAAAGGGAGAGACAGTGGAGTTTGTGGAGCTGCTGTCTGTTGATGCATTGAGATACTCGCTATTTGTATGCTACAGCAGCTTGTTTCTGTGTGATGGTTACATTCAGTTCCAGGCAGAGTGAGTGACAGCAGTCTAAGTTGAAGGTGTCCCGTGTTTAGGTCACTGTGGCTTTTTCCTTGTCTGAGAGGAAAGGGCAGAGGCCCCAGGCCAGCCAGAAATAGAGGAAAACATTCCTTGACTCTCTAGTAATATTATGTCCAAGAGTAGCGAGGAATCCAGCATCCCACCAAGGCTTTGTGTGTGGTCTGGTCACCCCAATTAATGGTGAGGTTAGGTTGATGGCAAGTTAAGTGCTTTCCCTCTGACAACCACCATTACATTTTTCTTCCCAGGGTTAAGTCTGAGCCAGCTTTTCTCTCTGCTTTCCATCCTCTGTGCTCGACAACCATTAACAGTCTCGACTATACTAGGTTTCCAAATGTGACAGAGCATTAATTAGCTCCTCATGCCTCTTCTCACCTAACCATTAACATAACAACGTGGGCGCAGGAAAACAAAGACACTGAACACTAAGGACAAATGGGTCCTCAGAAAACTCATTGGCTTTATTCAATCCTTGATTCCCCAAGGAATGCATGAACATTGCAGCTTATATAAAACTCTACAAAGATGTAGAGCTGCAGGTTCCCATTTCGATGGCATTACGGTACAGGCCCTGATTTGCTTTTTGCCATAGCCCTGCACAGGGGGCAGCGTGGAACCCACTCATCCAAGAGGTCCATGTGCCTCAGAGTTCCCAGACCCGTAAGGGGAGTGAGACTGCTTCTCCACTGCCCTGCAGGGCCAGGCAGCTCCACTGGGTCTTTGTGGGATCTTATGCCTAGAGGCTTGAGTATAACACTTTGCAGGGACTGAAATTTCAACTCCAAAGTAAGAGCTGGTTACAGGTACAAGAGAAAAACGGAGGTTTCTCCCCTTATCCTCCTCAACACCCGCTCTCTGGCCAATCATAACCTGGGTCTAGATTGTTAAGCACTTCTTAACTCATTAGCTAGTGTTAATGTTCTGAGGTCTCTGATACAAGACCATTCCATCCATAAGTCTGAACGTCCTGGATTTGTGGGTGGTTTTCAGCCAGATCCTCTGTGTGACCTTGACTTAGTTTTACTTTTATTCGTTGTTATAAGTGTTGGTCCCTGAGCAATTTGGATCCAATGATTTTCTTTCAGAAAAGGGAGATGAGCCCCTACACTGGTCCCTGCATGTAAAGAAGTTCCAAACATGAGCCTTGGGTCTTTCATCTCATTGAGATTTTTGTCTGGATGAAGCTCAGCAGCATCCTCAATAATAGGTTCTTGAACTTCTCATATTCTCCAGGCATTTAAAGACACTGCAAATTAAGATATAATTGAAAAATGAGTCTAGTTCTAAGAAATGAAATGTAACCAATAGCCCAGGCCTGCTGACTTAATAGAGAAGCTTAATATCATTATATCTGTATTAATAACAAGACCAGTCAGCCATTAGCAGGAGAAGTTCATTCATTGCATCTCCCTGACACTTTCCAGCCTGCTTTTTTTATGGTAAATGAAGGCTGTTTGTGCTCATTTTCCATTCAGCTAATTCCCATTAGTGAGATAAACATATGGGTGAAAGATCTTAGTTTTCTCTCCCTCTATCTAAGAGCTGTTAGCAGGATAATGATGAAAATAACATTAGCATTTGCAGTGGAGGCAAATACAGAAACGGGAAGGACCGAAAGAGAACATAGCCGATTGAGCTTTGAAAGCTACATAATCTGACTAATGCGACTCTGTAATAAAACAACTATTGAAAGGCCTGCTACACACTGTCATGTAGAACTTGTTCAGAATGAACAGTTTTTGCTGTCAGGTTCATGGAGTAGCAGGCGCAAGGTG
This sequence comes from Emydura macquarii macquarii, assembly GCF_026122565.2. NCBI lineage: Eukaryota > Metazoa > Chordata > Testudines > Chelidae > Emydura > Emydura macquarii. The sequence continues at coordinate 366,286 of NW_027131366.1, read as the reverse complement.
GAAATTAAGTCTGCCAAGGCTCAAGGCATAAATACCTTCTTAGAATGAAACTGAGCCACAGACATTGTTGCTTATCTGAAAAGGGACATAATAGCATCTGCCTACCTGTGGGAGTAGGAGTCCTAATTCACTAAGTTCCGCAAATTGCTTTTAGCTCCTTTGATAAAAGATGCTATTCTGAGAAATCCATGGTCCTCTAGCACTTCATGGTTGTTGCTATGACCATTCAGAATTTCACAGAAACAGCAGAATGTCTTCCTGTGCCAAAAGCATATGCCCTTACCACTGAGCTAAAGGAGAATCTCCATTAGCTCTCAACTGTATGGGAACTATGATACAGACAAGCAGTTCTGAGTCTCACCACCAGAGGGCAGTGGCATATATAGCCTAGCCAGGTCCTTACAGTATCAGTATTTTCACATTTTTCTTCTCATCCCCTGTTCGTATTGTTTGTTACCATAGCACCTAAGGGCCCTGTGACACACTACTTCAGAGTAGCACCCTGTAATCCCCATATTCAACATTTGTGTATGGTTGTGATATTTCATACAAAGCATGCCATGTAAGATACCATAAGAAAGGTCATGATCTACTGAAACTCATTGTTCTGTCAAAATATGTATATTGTTAGAGAGTATAAAGTTATAAGATTTTGCTATATGATGGTGGTTGAAATATGTTGAGAGTCTGGGAGTCGTCAACTGTTAGTTCTCCAGTAGCAACAAAGGAGATGATCCAAACCCTAGTGGGCATTAAGCGACCATCCCAAGCCATTGACCAGCAGAGGAATTGTAAACAAGAAATTTACAATTCTGTAAGAGCCAGTTACGCAAGCACCACACAATGGGGATTGCTCAACTCTGACTCAGCAAGGCCCACCAGGACATGTCTGGATCAGTATTTTTCCAGGCACATGGACTGAGGGCATAAAATAAGGGACAGTAGCATCATGCGACCATCTCTTTCCTCCCCCACCTACGCTGAAGGCAACAAGAACTCTAGGAAGACACAGACTTGAACTGAGGAGACTGGTCCCAGACTAAGGAGGAAATTCAGCCTGTGTATTAAGAACTGGAACCTACCTGCAATATCCAGTGGAGTGAGAAAAGCTGTTTGATTCACCTCTTGCATAGTCTAAAAGTTTAGGATTTAGAATGTGTTTACTTTTTATTTTCTTAAGGTAACTATCTCTGACCTTTATGCCTACCACATATAAAATCTCTTTCTGTAGTTAATAAGCTTATTTTAATGTTTTATCCTTACCAGTGAGTTTGTCTAAAGTGCTCAGGTTACAAAGGCTGATGCATGTCCACTATCCTTTGGCATAATGGTGAATTGATTAATAAGTTTGCACTGTTCACAAGAAGGTTTTATTTCTGGGATGCAAGGCTGGGGGCTTGGGAGATTTGCTGGTGTTTTCCTGTATGTAGTTCATGAGTGGTTTGGAGGATACTCCTGTGGCTTAGCTGGGTGTGCCTCTGAATGCTGGTGGCTGAGGAATGACCACTCCTGGAGGGAGTTTGCTGTTTGTCACTGGCAAAGCATTGTGAGAGACAGCTCAGGCTCAGTTCCACAGTTCCAGCTTGAACCCCAGGGATCCTGTCAGAGGCCCTAGTTAAGGACCAGGATCCCATTGTGTTAGGCACTGTACAAACACAGAACAAGAAGACAGTCCCTGCTCCAAGGAGCTTACAATCTAAGTACACAATGAGATGATATACGGATGCACACATATGGAGCGGTACAAGAAAACAATCAGCCAGTATTGGTGATAGGCTGCTGGTGTCTGTATCCACTGTTTCACCATCGTTAACAGCATCGTGGCAAACAAGTGTTTAACGAAGGAATTTGAAGATGGATAATGAGGTAGCTTTGCAGATTTTGTGTGAGGCATTTCCCATAAACCTTTAAGATACAAGAATGAGATTCTTTTCTTTGAATAAACTAAAATCATAAACACCTTCTATACCTGACTTCAGCAGAGCTATGCTGTTCCACACCAGCTAAGGGTGTGGCCCATCTTTCAGAGCAGACCGTATACAAACAATGCATCTACCTAGGGCATATAAATGTGATTTGTAGCAAAGGGGAGTAATCGACAAAGCTATTCACTTTTTGACATGTAAAATACATATGCAATGAAGAAAGCACAACGTTCCTTTATGTAAAATATACAGTAATCATAAGGTATTTTCTTGACAAACATCCTAGGAAATATTGTCTAAATCTTATGCATACAAATCAATATTCGAGCTGCAAAGTCATGGTTCCTAAACCAACAAGCATTCAGATTCTTAATGCTTACTATGGTTTCCAAATACCAGACTGATAGTTTTTATATTGGCGATTAGTTCTGACGGAACTGGAAATTGCCAGTCATTGCTCAACTCAGCCCCGATCATGACCATTTGTTGGTCACTACTTCAAATATGAGTATGAACCATTTTCCCCCTGATGACTGTTTGAGAAATGACTTTTTGTGCATGAAATTCATCCCTTTGCAGAGGGCCAGCAAAAGGCCTATGATGAAAATTGGTTAAAAACAAAATTTCATGAATTTCAAAATTATTGGAAAAACCTGTTTTTAGCACCAAAAAAAAAAACCAAAACAAAATTGAAAACAAAATTTGATTCGTTTTTTCAAACCAGGATTTATAAACATAGCAATAGGCATTTTTCAGCTATAGGCATTTTTCATTTATTGAACTCCATTTTTCATCATTAACCACTACAATAGTGTGTTTGATTTAGAAAGTGATTAAAAGGTTGATTTTAAAAATGTCTGCTTTTTACAAAAAAAGAATCAAGAACGTCAAGAATTTTTCATGAACTTTGTTTTTGCAGAAACAAAATCTTTGCATGAGTTCTCCTATGCAGCATGCAGGTTCCACTTAAGCCCTATTCTGACTGAATGTACAATTCTCAATCAGAAAACAAAAAAGGCTAAATTCACGACTGTTCTCAACAAATATTTGACCAACTGTATTGTGGATATGTGATAGGACAGTCCGCCCCCTTGGAGGCCTGGGGGGCCAGCAAGCAGTTGCCCCTATTCTGAAGGGAAACCAGGCAAGCAGGTGCTAGGTAATCAGATGACCCAGCTGGACAGTATCTAATGACTGGGTCTGAGTCTTACCTAGAGGATATAAATGAGGCTGCCAACTCTGTGAGGGAGCCTGTGGCCAGGAGAGAGCTGAGAATATACTCTCTTGTGGCTGCAGCAGCAGACTGTAAGAGGGCAAGCAGGCTCTGCAGACCCCCCAGGCTGGGGGAACTGCAAACCCTTTAGCTATTGGAGGCCAGAGGGTCCTGCAGTCCTAGTCCAGAACAGGATTATTGCTTATTGCAACATTTCCTTTTGTTTGTGTGTTTGAAGAATAAACAAAGCTCTGAGGAAAGGGCTACAAACGGAACTGGGCATGACTGATGAATCTGACTGGTCTGGGACAGACAACCAGCCTACAAGATGTATTTCTATACTTGTAAATGAAAGGTATGGAAAAGAGAGGAAGGAGATAGGAGGAGGATTATTTTATACATCTGCAAACCAATAAGGCTACCATTTTTGGAGTCCTTGGTTACTTTTAGTCACTGTCTGAGATTTGAAGGAGGCAGGGCATAAGGATACCCATTCTGCTTCTCCCATCTTGGTTGTAATAGGACCCTAGATTGCACAAATCAACTGGCCTGAACACATACTGGAAGAACAGACTCTTGAATCCTTCCCTCCCAAACTCACCCCAAACATTTTGGCCTCAATTCTGAAACAGGGTCTACCCTTACTAAGCTCATTGCAGGGCCAAGGCCTTTAACACCCCTCTAAAATTTGAGCATGACAAGGTGCTTCTAGAAAAAAGAAAAGTCATTTTAAAAAGTCCCTCCAAGCCATGAGAATTCCCTACCAGTAAATTAACCCCCTGAGAGTTGCAGGAATTTCCATGGAAAATGAAGAGGCTGCTTGAAAATATTTTCTTCTTGTATTATCTAAGGTCTGGTTCTATGAGAGTCATGGACACTCTTGCTACTAACTAATGCCAGGATTGCCATACCATTCACCTTGGTAAATGCTTGATACAGAGCTTCTGCCATACATAGTACAGATATATACATATTGGCTCTTTAGTATTACTCAGTTACTCCCCTTTTCTTTCACTTAGCTGTATCATTGCATAATCATTCTCACCAACATTGTTTCTAGGCCCGGTCAAGGTCCAACTGCAGAAGCAGACAAGCTTCTGAGTGCCGTGGTGAGTGTGTTTGGAAGGACATCTGACAGCTCATGAATCACTGGGGCATGAAAAGCTGATAATTGGTTTTTAATATTTGAAATGAATAAGGCTGCATTTCCCTCACCAGATAAATCATAGGAAATGTTCCTGGGAAGTGAAGGGAAACTTCCTTTTGTGGACAATATTCCTCCTACTTTCCTAGCTTTGCATTATTTATACCGGTCTCATACTGTACCTCTTCTGTTGCTGGAATGCATTTATTAGAAAACAGAGAGGCTACTTTCTGTAATTGCTTTTTCATGTTGTGAGAGCCATTTATATTATGCACAGTCAGGAATGACAGCTCTTTGGCTAGAAACAAGAAACATTTCTCTTCTGTCACAAATCACCTTCTGTATTTTATAGCATTATATAGCCTCAAAGCTGAGGTATAGTATATGTATTGTCCTTTTTCAACTATGTGAACAGAGCTAGGCAATGATTAAAAAGCCATTGATTCACAAATTCAGAGCCTAAGGGGGAACATTATCTCTCTTTCAACAAACAAAACACCGACTTTGATCTAAAATTAGCTTTATTTTAGATTGAGGAAAACAAGCAAGAACAAATTTAATGTCTGTAGGGGAGAACATGGGGTGTTTGTGTGTTGTAGTCCTGGCATCTCCTTTGTAACCGACTGCAGCAACCCTGAGAACAAAATGGCTGATGTTTGTGCATATTGGAGACTATCATGGGGTTTGCTACTCAGCACTGGGGTGCTTCTATATGGCTCATCTGGGAATTAGTCCCCTCCTTTGGTTGCTTACACCATGGGGTGGGTGTCTCTTTCAATTCTCTTGCTCCCTCTTTGTAGCTTGCCCCTCTGGCCACGTCACTATAATCCTACATTTCTGGGATATTGAAGTCTAGGGTTACCATATTTCAGGTTCCCAAAAAATGGATATTGCTGGAGGGGGTGCTGAAGTGGGGTGCTTACAATTAGGAGGTGCTTGAACATTGTGTGTGTACTGGGAGGGGTATTTTTGGGGTATGGGAAAGGTGTGCATGTACTGGGAGGGGACAATGGAGGGGGGGTTACTGTCACTCCCTGTCAGGGTGGCAGGTGCAAACCCAGGATCCAGTGCCAACCTGTCAATCAGCACCTCTCTCTGGGTTTGGTTCCCCTCCCCCCAGTCTGGAAGTCCTGGTCTGTCCCACTGCAGTCACACCCACCCAGACCAATCAGCTGCAGATGCAGGAGAGAGACCAATCAGGAAGCAGATCAATCAGGGCTCTTTCTGAGCTGCAATGTCTGCTTTGCAAAAATCCCAGCTATTGCCTCTTATTTGAAAAATCCACCCAGACAGAGGGTGATAAGAGGTAATGTCCAGGAAAACCCAACGTATCAAAGTCCTACTGGACAAACTGCCTCAAGCAGTCTTCTGATCCACTGCTTAGTCTCTGCCACTTCCCCAGTAGCTGAGAGGGAAACCCGGGACCGCTCACTACTCTGGGTTCCAGTCCAGCAACCACAGTCTGCTCAACCTCCGACCTTGCTGCTGTTCCCCTAGGCTCCTTCCTATCTTCTGGCCTTCCTCTGGATTACCTCTGTTCCCGGTGGCTATTTTATCCCATCTCAGGTTCTTCCCACAGTCTGTATTCTAAGGCAGGATCTCAGGGCTTACTCCTCCTGGTCTGTTGCCAATTCCCACCTCTCTAGGGAATGACTGTAGAGTTCCTCCCTTACCACCAACTTCCTCTCTTTATGGCTATCCTAGCTCTTCCCCAACTTGGCTTCATCAGCTATTAGGCCTTATCAGCCTTGTCTCTCCTTCAGGTGCAGCTTGCCAGGGCTAAAGGGACCATTTTACCTAGTCAGGCCTTGTGTGGGGTAGATACCTCATCACAGAGACCAAATTAGAATCATAGAATATTAGGGTTTGAAGGGACCGCAGGAGGTCATCTAGTCCAACCCCCTGCTCAAAGCAGGACCAACCCCAACTAATTCATCCCAGCCAGGGCTTTGTCAAGCTGGGCCTTAAAAACCTTTAAGGATGAAGATTTCACCACCTCCCTAGGTAACAAATTCCAGTGCTTCATCACCCTTCTACTGAAAAAGATTTTCCCAATATATCCACCTAAACCTCCCCTACTGCAACTTGAGACCATTGCTCCTTGTTCTGTCATCTGCCACCACTGAGAACAGCCTAGATCCATTTTCTTTGGAACCCTCTTCGGGTAGTTGAAGGCTGCTATCAAATCCCCCTTTCATTCTTCTCTTTTGCAGGCTAAACAAACCCAGTTCCCTCAGTCTCTCCCCATAAGTCATGTGCCCCAGACCCCTAATCAATTTTTGCCCTCTGCTGAACTATCTCCAATTTGTCCACATCCTTTCTATAATGGGGGGTCCAAAACTGGACACAATAGTCCAGAGGTGGCCTCACCAATGCCAAATAGAGGGGAATAATCACTTCCCTCGATCTGCTGGCAATGCTCCTACTAGTGCAGCCCAATATGCTATTAGCCTGCTTGGCAACCAGGGCACACTGCTGACTCATATCCAGCTTCTTATCCACTATAGCCCACAGGTCCTTCTCTGCAGAAATGCTGCCTAGCCCGTTGGTCCCCAGTCTGTAACTGTGCATGGGATTCTTCATCCTAAGTGCAAGACTCTGCACTTGTCCCTGTTGAACCTCATCAGATTTCTTTTGGCCCCATCCTCTAATTTGTTTACGTCACTCTGTATCCTATCTTTACCCTCCAGCATATCTACCACTCCCCGCAGCTTAGTATCATCCACAAACTTGCTGAGGGTACAATCCACTCCATCCTCCGGATCATTAATGAAGAGGTTGAACAAAACTGACCCCTGGGGCACTCTGCTTGTTACCAAGTGCCAACTGGACATTGAGTCATTGATCACTACTTGTTGAGCCTGATGATCTAGCTGGCTTTCTATCCACCTTATAATCCATTCATCCAACCCATACGTCTTTAACTTGATGGTAAGAATACTGTGGGAGACAGTTTCAAAAGCTTTGCTAAAGTCAAGGTATATCACGTCCACGGCTTTCCCCACATCCACAGAGCCAGTCATTTCTTCATAGAAGGCAATCAGGTTGGTCAGGAATGACTTGCCCTTGGTGAATCCATGCTGACTGTTCCTGATCACCTTCCTCTCCACCAAGTGCCTTAAAATGGATTCCTTGAGGACCTGCTCCATAATTTTTCTGGGGACTGAGGTGAGGTTGACGGGTCTGTAGTTTCCTGCTGGATTTTCACAGTTCATAGACTTTCAGTTTTAGCTGCAAATAGGTATCTATCTTGATCCTGGGGCTACAGCAGGAACGGTCTTAGAAACATAAAGATGTAGTACTCTTAAAAGAGAGGTGTAACAATCACACAGCTGCTATATAGACCCCTCTCTAATTCTAATAATTTTGAGTTGGCAAGGAACATGGTTAGTATGAGCAAACATTCTGAGCGATCAAGCAGAACATTTTCAACAACAGAATGTGTTCTGATGTATTTGTAGTAGAGATGGGCTCATAACAGAATCTAGATCTAAACAACTCTCTGAACGGGTGAATCAAAACACTCTGAAATAAGGGAATGTACCAAGTCGGAGCCAGAGCTCAATCTCTCCAATTTAGGGGTGTTTAGGTCCAAGGAGCCAAATCTGGCTGACCATATCTAGGTGAATAATTCCACTGATTACAGTGGGACTCCCTGCACAAGTAGGACGAGCATGATTTGACCTTGGGAGGTGTAGAGAGATGCTTGTAGAAGATTGTGATTTAGAGATACTCCCTAGCATGGGACAATGTTGTGTGAATTGGGAGATGTACCCTATATCAGATCTATCATGGCTGATCTCAGCGGAACACCTGGGAATCACTCCTGGCTGTGTTGTTAAAGTTTTATTCGTTACTCATTCAATAGTGTGGTCTTTAATGAACCCTGAAAATTGTTACATGATGTCAGAAGTGGTGAATGAGTTTGGAAACTACAAGGATTTGGAGGAAGACTCCTGCATTTGCAACTGAAAATACAGACAAACGCAGGGAATCTCTGAAAACAAAGACAAAAGAAGCCTTCAGCAAGTAAGTGAAAGCTCTAAGAATGGATGTTTTACAGCCTCCTTCCACTCTGCAAATGTCCCTATTTAGTTTGAGGTTTGCAGCTCTAGTTGCATCCAGGAATTGCTGAAGTTGACGATCACGCTCTTCTTTTGTTGAGCCTCAGATGATGATGTCATCCATGGAGGTGTCCACACTGCTAATATATTCATAGATCAATTTTATGGTATACCTCTGGTGCTGAAGCTATACCAAAGGATAAGTGTAAAAATTTATATCTTCTGAATGGAGTATTAAATGTGCATAGTTTTGAGCTTTCCTCCATTAATTGTAGCTGCCAAAACCCTGAGGATGCATCCAATTTACTGAAATATTGAGTATTTGCAAACTGAGCCATCATCTCTCCTCTGGTTGGTGTCTTAGGAGTTAGAGAACTGACTTTTGTAGGGGACATTATTTCCCATGAAGGTAAAACCTGATAAGAGGAAGATTTCAGCCATTGAAATGATACCATGTCCCCAATCAAAGAAAGTTCCTGGGAATGGGTTATTTATCTTGGAAAATTCATACTCGTCTCAATGCCATTGCTTTGGCAGAAAGATTAACTCCTAGAGGGCAAAAATGAATGGTTTTGGGGTGATGCACAGGAGGAATCATGGGAAGGTATAAAACACCTGATAGAAGAATCAGTATTGAAGTTCTATTCACCAGGAAGGCCTATTTAGATTTCAGCGGATGCATCACAGTCTGGGTTGGGTGTGGGATCTACGAGTTATCCCAGAGAGTCCCAACACCATGAAAGCTGAGGTAGATCCCATCATATCTCCTCTGACTGATCTGGTATCATCAACATATGGTGAAGAAACTGTTGGGGAACGAGAGCTCAGACTCGAATGACTGAGAGAGCCTAGCAAGTCTCTATGAGTCTATGTGAGGAAAGAGGGTGGTAAAGACTCACTTGAGTGGTGTGCTAGTACCCTCTCCTCTCTAGGCAGTTGACATGTTGAGTTTATGGAATTGTATAATGCATACGTTGTTAGATAGTTATGTGTTGTTAGATGTTAGTGTATGCGTCATTAGATAGGTGGGGTTTTTTGTATATGGGTTAACTTGTTTTCCTTTTGTGGGAAGATATAGAGATATGCTTGTGATTTAGATATGCTTGTGATATGCTTTGTGATGCTTGAAGATTGTGATTTAGAGACGCGCTCTAGCATTGGACAGTGTTGTGTGAATTGGGAGATGTGCCCTATATCAGATCTAACATAGCTGCACACCTGAGAATCACTCCTGGCTGTGTGTGTTGTTAAAGTTCTATTCCTTACTCATTCATTAGTATGGTCTTTAATGAACCCTCAAGATTGTTACGGGGGATCTTGATTTGGCCAGTTACAGAGATAAAGGGTTCAGTCTTCAGCTGTGCCAAATTTACCCTTGTAAAGGCTGAGGGGAATAGGGGGAAGGAGGGGAAAGATGGCTTTAAGCTACTTTTCTGCTCCCCAGAACCTGGGCTGGCCAGCAGCCAAAACAATCTAAGGCTGCTCTGTTGCACTGGCAGCAGCAATTTCATAGGGGCCACTGTACCAGCCATAGAGCACACAGAACATACCACTTTATCTTCTCCCATCCTGTTCTACCCCCGTAAGTCCCCTCTGCTGCCAGCCCCTTTAGTGGAGACTGGGATTTGGACAGCACAGAGACATCTATGCTAGTTCTATGCCACTCAAGTGTTCTGTTCTGTTCTGTTCTGTTCTGTTCTGTTAGGAGGAATCTTCAAATGGCCCTTTAGAGCATCTTTCTAGCTGCTTTGCATTGATGAGGCAGCACTAAACTGCAAGATCCAGGACCAAAGACTGAACTCCAGAAGTTTGAGTCTGGAGAAAGGGCTCACTCTGGGATTCTGGTTTGGGCCCATTTCTTATTTACGATGTCTGGCTTACCTTGTGTGAGAAACTCTAAATAAATAACATGCCTCACCTCTCTTGGAGGAGACCTATTCCTGATGCCCTAACCACTTGTCCATTCTGCCCACCAAAATTCCCTCTGCAGCTTCACTGAGAAATGGTATTTGCCCTTTTCTGTCTTCACCTGGCCTACTGGGGTCTTGAATTTCAGAAGTGGATGAAGTGATCGTCCTAATCAAACTGTGCAGTTTGCTGAGGACCGTTGTGCCAGCTGCAGTGACCACGGTTGATGGCGTCATACTAGGCATGGTAGAATGAAGTTCCCAGAACTGACTCGGTCCTAAAAACGTACAAATCTCTGGAGCGGCCCAATTGGCGGCAGCAACACCAGATAGTCAAAGCATGCACTCCTTTCAGCATTGATGGAGACTTGAGATGCTGGAGTGTTTTTGTCCATGCTGTTATCTTTGCCAACCAGCGCACAATGCTGCTTTTGAATCTAGCGACCAATTGGAGGAAGGCCAGACCTCTGTTAGATTATGAAGTAGTACCAGGGTCTGAATCTCCAACTCCTTATCTGAGCAACTTTTACTGATTCCTATGGGAGTTGCTCATATGCAACAACTACTGCAGTGCTGGGTCAAGGCTGAGTATAGCTTGTATATCCGCTTGTCATGTGCTTTGGGATTTCTCTGGATCAGAGGCTCTATGAAGATGTAAATTTTTATGCTATTAACCTACTAATCTCAAAACAAAGTTCCCACCCATGTGGACTCTTCTGCAAATGCATCTAGCCTGATTTATGGGATTACTTTCATAAGAGCTGCAGAAAGTGACTGTGGCATCAGTAACTCTAGTTGAAATGGAATCCTTTCTTCAGTTAAGCTGTTGAGCTCCTCCACTTATCCACAGGCATCAAACTGCCCTAAGAACCTGAAGGGGTGGAGGGGATTCCCATAAGTGTAAAGGAGACAAGTTGAAGGAGCATATTTTATTCATGACCACAATCGGCTAAAGAGGAGTAGAGAAATCTGTATGTGGATTTACATGAACAAACTCTCCATGAAATGCTTTTCCATTTCAAAAATCCTTATTAAAAAGTTGGACTTCACTTTAGCTCCAAGCAGGCAGGGACTGCAAATAGGCATTGCCTCTCTCTTCTCGCTTTTCTATTGGGAGAATTTTACATAAATTAAAATTAATGCATTTTTTCAACTAGGTCAGTTGAATGTAAATGTTCTGTTCCACGGAGGATTATGCATGATAACTCAGCTAAAGGACACACAGCACAGATCAATCATGCTACACTTATCAAAGCAGATCCATTTGGATCAGTGAGCAAACAAAATTTTTCTACAAAACACTTTGCTGCAGTATCTGAAAACTAGGGAACAAGGAAATTGATTGATAGAGGAAATGTACACAAGTGACTTGGTGAGTCTCCTACCATTTTCCCCTAGTGTTATAAAAGCTTAAAATCCTCTTGTATTTGGGGTGGCACGGTCTTGCCCTTCTGTGAAATATGGCCTCAGATTTGGGATCCTAGTAAGTTTGAATAAAATGTGGGGCCAATAGAAATGTTTGTCATTGTTTTTTAAATTCCAATGGAAACAGTGTCTTCTGTTTGCAACCCAGACAATGCAACACTGTGCTAGTGCATGTGAAACTTTTGACTTGGCCTAGAAACTAACACAAGAAATATTCTTGTTATATGGCTTTATCCCTCTTCTAGCCCTTCGCTGCCTGTACTCTTCTTCTTATGCCCTGATCCTGGGCACAAGCACACTGATTTTTGTTGGGACTGCTCGCTTGCTTAAAAGCTAAAAGTGCAGGTGTTCACAGAATTGACCCCCCAGCCCCGATTGTTAATTCTTTTGGGGCCAGGACTCTCTTCCTATGTCTGACAGTAGTGTTGAAGAGGTTGTAGGTGGTACCAGAAACTACTAATGCTGAAGCAGAACTACTACATTCCCATTTTGAGCCAGCCATAAAAAATGAAATTTTGTTAAAAAATGGATGACACTTTGAGGGATGTGAAGTCCCATCTTTGCTCAAAAAAAGCACGCAAAGAGTCCGTTTTGAACTGAAACCCCCATTTCAGGACAGTTCACATAAAAGCAGAATTCCATGCATGCAAGGTTGCTCAAAACAGAGTTGTGAATGTTTTTGTGCAAAGAATCATGGAACATTCCCCTCCCCCTCTCCCCCCCAACTCTGGGCAGCACACAGCTTCCAGGCCTCACACACAATGGTAATCACATTCCTTTTCCCTAGGGGGCACAGGATAGGATGCCTTCCAGTGCTCATCACATCCTCTTCACTGGCCAAAGGAGTCACTGAGGTGAAGCGCTTCCTGCTTTTAAGGCATTGAGCACCCTGCCTCTGAGATTCCAGCCCTAAATAGACTGTGATTTCACTACCTGCTTTGTTATGCAGAATACCTAAATATATATATTGGGTGACACGGCCCCAGGAAATCCTTGGCCATTGGCCAAGCCCTGTGCACTGGGGTGAATTTCCAACAGCTCATATATAAAACGACTAGGTCCTTTTCACACAAGGTTTAAGTAATAATTGTTGTTGCAAGATTCGGAGTGGATTATGCCAAAATCTACAGTATCCCAGTACAGGGTAGCTGAGATTAGCATTGTGTTTAGTATGTGTCACAGTGCCACTGTGGCATGACAATGCTTTATCTGAATCAAAGTATTGTCCAAACTGGTAAACTAATGTGGGGATCAGTTTGCACAACATGGCCCCGATTGAAGACCATATTAAAGCACGTGCTTAACTTTAGCATTGACTTCAATGGGGATTTACACATGTGCCTAAAGGGGCCTATTGACATAATAACACCAATTTTAGTAGATCTCAAAGACCTTCAAGATCTTTTAGTGTATTTATCTTCACAGCATTCATGTGAGGTAGGAATTATCCCCATTTTAAAGGTGGGGACCAGAAGCCCAGAGAGGTTGTGACTTGCCCATGCTCACATAAAATCCACAGTAGAGCAAGGAATTGAACCTGGGTCTGTAAGGGCCTAGACTAGCGCCCTAACTACTGGATCATCCTTCCTCTCCAATAGGCCTTAAAATTCAGCACATGCTTCAGTGCTGACCTAAATAGTACTACACATAATCAAGTGCTTTCCTGAATGGGTGCTATATCGGTACATATGTTAAAATGTGTACATGCATAATTAAACCTCTTCCTGTATTTCTCCTCCATGGGAAGGGAAACCATTTTCTGACTCTTCAGTTCTCCCTTGAGGTACAGCACAGCCCAAGTGGCTGAGGCCTGGTCTATACGTGAAACTTAGTTAAGTTGACCCATGTCACTCAAAACAAAACAAAAACATCACCCTAGCAGCTGGCATTAAGCCAACCTAAGCCCTGGTATAGACACCACTAGAAGAATTGTTCTGTCAGCCTAGCTATTGCCTCTTGAGGGGGTGGATTTACTACAGTGGTGGAAAACCCTCTTCTGTAACTGGAGTGTCTATTCTACAGCATGTAGCTGCAGTGCTGCAGCCGGGCCTCTTGTAGTGTAGACCCCCTCTGTGAATTACAGGCTTTCCGCTGAATCATCGGGTGCAGGCATGGGCATAAGGCCGGTACATAAGGCCACGGAAGGCTTAGCCTTTCCTGACGGCCTGGCTGGCCCTGCCCACACTCTGCCCCCTCCTGCCATGTTGCATGGACTTGGTGGCGGTGGCGGCGGCAGGAGGTCTTAGCTGACCTGGCCCTGGCCTCTCCGCTGAAGCAGCATGGGCCGGCAGCCACTCCAGCTGCGGCAGGTTGGACTGGCGCTGTGATGCATCTTGGGCTTGTGGCGTTTCAGGTGCTGTGGGGGTTCCCGGGGGCTGGGGCAATGCTTTGGCGTGGGCCGGCGGTGCTCCGGGGGCTGGGGTGAGTTGGGGCAGGGCAGCACTGGGCGCAGGCTCTGGAGGCACTTGGGCTGCCCACCACTGATGCTGGGGTGCTACAGCACTGGGGGGGAAAGCACTCAGCTGGTCTAGCTGGTGCTCAAGCAGCTGCCTGCGCACTGGCTGTGGGTGGAGCTGTGATGGGAGGGGGGAGGATTGGGGGGCTAGCTTTCCTGAATAAGCGGTTCACGAGCTGCCCATGGGTGTAGGCCACATCTTGAGCCGGGATGGCAGGCTAGTGGGACCACTGGTCTTATTCCGTTTGGCAGCTTTTTGTTCTTATTTGTTTCAGCAAAGAGTAATGAGCATCAATTGTTTTAAAACCTTTCAGCGGGGTGGGTAAATTGCAAACATGAACTGTTACCATTTTCTCGCCATAGATTTCAGAGTGTCCTCCAGATGTGATTTAGATTTCAAGAATAACAAAAGCGACTTTCTTTTTATAGCCCGTCTGTTAAACTGTATTGATAAGTAAAGGCAGAAAACGCCCTCTTCTGGTTATTAATATGAACCATAATGTATTTCATAACAGTGGTTGCTGAAAATATCCTGTTTTAAATGTATTTATTAAGAAAAGATATTTAAGTGCAGCATCAAGATACACGGTACAGATCTCATCACAGTGACCCCAGCACATCAAGGGTGTTCATAACCTTACTTGTTATAATCCATAGCATGAAATGTGGCTAAAATGTTTAAATGCGGATAACCTAAAGGTATTTGATGTTACAGTAGCAGTTGGAGGCCTCAGCTGAGGTCATTGTGGTAGGTACTGTACAAATACATAGTATAGTAAAAGGGAGCCCCTGCCCTGAAGATCTTACAACATAGACAAAGGAAGTTCTATTCCCCCCATTTTACAGAGGGGGAGTTGAGGCACAGGTAGATTAGGCTGAACAGGAGGCATGTTACAAAGCCAGGACCTGAACTCAGTGCTCTCAGCCCCTAGGTTTGCATCTAACCCACAAAGCCATGTTTAGGAAGCTAAATAAAAGAAGCCTGGTATTCAGAGCTGCTCAGCTCCTACTAATGAGGTGGAACGCAAGCATTGTTAGTGTAAGCATCTTGGAGTGCAGACTGACACTGCAATATACTTACTGTATCTCACAGTTTACAGCCCTGATAAGACAACATTCTTCCTAAAGAAAAGAAAGCAAATGCTGAATAAATGTTGCAGCCATAAAATTAGTAGATTAAAATGGGTTTCCTTTTCAAGGATTCAAATCAACAGACATTTTAAGTTACAATGAGGAATGGCTGGAAGCACTGCCTTCTCCAGATTAACAACTGAAGGTAGTGTTTTGTGTGGGCCTTTATATGACTTTTTTTAAAACATTTTAAATAAGGCCCCAGTCCTACAATCACATCCACCTGTCTTCACCCATCTCCACTGACTTCAGTGGGGCACAGTGTGTGCTCAGTAAATTTGATTGCAAGATCAGGACCTCTATAACTATTGCAACAACAACAGCCTCCAATCTGTATCAGATACATGGAAGGTCAAATGAAACCAAAAAACCCAGCACTCCGCTTCAGATTAGCAAAATCCTATTTGGCCTCTCACTGTGGGCAAGTCACATTTTTTGATGGACAAATACAATATTCATTTTTTTTCCTTCATCATCTTCATCACTAGAAAGGATGGATGTGCAGTCTCTGTCCTTGGGCAGGTAAATATTCCTGACAATTTTATTTATTTCAACTTATTGAGTTCCCCCTCTAAACACTTCACATTCCACAGAAATACTTTCGATGAATGCTGTTTGTGCTCATCTACACCACCTATGTGCAGATGCTTGATGGGAGTAATCACGTCTGGACCTGGTGCATCACAGTATCTTGAACTATGGAGCACTAACTCCAGACACAAGGAGGGCTGTGCTTGCAAGAGAAGGACCCAATCCTGCTCCTGTTGAAGTCAATGGCAAAACTCAAATTTGACTTCCATGGAGGCAGGTGTGAGCTCAGAACAAGCTCACAAGCACTGAACTCTAGCGTATACTCTAATCATAATAACGCACTGTATATTCTCAAAAGCCCCTAATGTTGGTGCTGTGTTCTGCTAACTTTACCATAGAAGACCATGGGCCTGATCCCACCTTCCATGCATAAACCAAAGCCCTTGATTGCACTAGGAATGCAGAATTGTGCCCAATCCTGGAAAGGGTTGAGTATCTTCTGCAAGGCACTGCGCACCCTCAGCTCCCATTAAAATTAGTGGGACTTGAGAACACTCAGAATTCTGTAGCATTGGTCCCTAACTCATTATATCCATTGTTTTGTTTTACCTGCAGTGGCTTCTAGGATTGAAAAGGCAGAAGTGCAGTAGGAGAGTACCCCACCTAACATGAATGTATCAGGCCTGGAACAAGGAGATTTTTCACTGGATTCATTTTAAATAAGGCTGAAAAAATAAACGTCTGCTTTCCTAGAGGGAGCAGTGGTGTTCCTTTGAATTGCTGGTTGCAAGCTCTGAAAGCAGCCCTGGGACTATTGTAACAGATGAAAATAGATAGTGCAAACTTTAGCAACATCAATACAGATGAGTTCTAACTCCCAAGCTGGTCCCTACAGTGCACTCTAGTGGCAACATCTTATCAAGGTCAGTGACAGATAAGCAACTAGAAGCTTAGATCCGGACCAATTTAAACTGTACCCAGACAGTCCAACTTCCAGAGGTGGGGCGCACCCACAGCTTCCAGGAAGGTCAGTGAGAGTTGTGAGCATTCAGCAGGCCAAAAGTGCCTGACTCTAATCTCAGTTAAAGTGGAGTTAAGTCAGGAGTGAGTCCACTGAAGTCAATTGAATTACAGTTTAGGGTGGGGTGAAATCAGAATCAGGCCCCACGGTGATGGGTGGTGGTCAGTTTCTGCAGGTGAACGGTGGCCAAGATTTTATTGTAAAGTACTGTAGAACCTCAGAGTTACGTACAGCTCGGGAACAGAGGTTGTTTGTGACTCTGAAATGTTTGTAACTCTGAACAAAACGTTATGGTGGTTCTTTCAAAAGTTTACAACTGAACACTAACTTAATACAGCTTTGAAATACTACCATGCAGAAGAGAAAATTCTGCTTTCCATTTATTTTTTAGTAGTTTGTTTAATCCAGTACTGTACTGTATTTGCTTCCCCCTCCCCCCCCCCCCCAGCGCAGCTGCCTGATTGTGTACTTCTGGTTCCAAATGAGGTGTGTGGTTGACTGGTCAGTTTGTAACTTTGGTGCTCATAACTCTGAGGTTCTACTATATGTTCTTCCCTCCACCCCAAACAATAAACTATTTCTATCTAGACTTTGCATGATAGTACTGTTTCTGATTTGGCTGATTGTTCTTGGATCCCCCTGCTCACTCAGTCCTCAAAAGAAAAGAATCTAGCCACACTTACTCTATTCCACTTTGGGCCTGTTTTATTAGAGGTAATGTTATCCTTTACCAAAAATGCATTCTAGAATGGCACACTCATGTCGTCTGTAATGTTCAGAAGGCAGCATCTCAGGCTATGTGGCAAAGGCATTGAGAGTATAAGATTTTGTCTGTCAATATAAATTTAAATAAAATACATTTAAAATTGTCATACATGAAAGAATAGTTTTAAATGGTTTTTAACCTTTTCGAGCACTGATAGAAAGTTATAAAGCCCCTGTAGCATCTAGGCTTCTATCATGCTATGCTCCATTTCCCCACCATGGGAGTTTTGTCTCAGATAACAAGCTTATAAAGAGTTCAGGGGTATCAGAAATGGAAGGTTGTTAGATGAAATAGGGAGTTAAACTAACATGGAAATGCTTTGCTGGGCTGTGGATCAAAATATTTGACACTTCCTAATAATTGAGATGGAGGGAAAAACTCAGAACATGGGCAGCTGGCTGGTTCAGGAGAATGAGAACAGGGTCTGCCTTTCAGCTAGTCTCCAGTTTGCATCATACCCAGTTACTGAAAGCTGCCATCAGTGTGGTAGCTGATCTGGTATGAGTTCCGTTCTCAGGTGGCAGCTGTCCCTATCAGCAAACCACTCCCACTGTTGGCATTAATTGATAACCTTGTTGGCAATCTCAGCAATGATGCTAAGATCTGACTGGGCCATGGAGATTGAGCTCTCATATCCTTCCATAGAGCTGTCCCCTCTCTCCACAACAGAGTTGAAAAATGCTGAGGGCAGTGTGTGGGGAACATGCACTGCCATGGCTACTCTGTGGATACACACAAGGCCTCTACCTCTGACTAGGTCACAGCAACACCCTTCACCAGCACTGAATTCCCCTATCCGAAAAAGGAGCAGTTCAGAATCACATGCGAATCAAAAGGGAGCTTTAGGCATAAGGCACATGTCCTCAAGGAGGGAAAATGAGCTGGATGTTAAGAATGAGGGAGTGATGGAGGTCAAAGTTTCTGCCCTTCCCGTGGAGGTTGGTGACAGGGGTACTGATGACAGAGGGTTAAAAAAATGTTGTTTAAAAAGTAAAGTGGGGGGGGGGGAATGAATGCATTGCTGGGATAGGAGACTTCCCTCACCCTTCAAGCCCTAAAGCAGTAATAGCTGATCTACCTACTCAATGGACAGCACTGTCATATGGAAGCACCTGGCATGAATCACCGTGATTTATATAAGTAGCAAGAGCAGAGTATTCCTCCAGCATATCAGTCTCTGGGCATCCATTAGTGCTGCTGGGCACAAGAGCATTGAAATTCAAAGGGTAGGTGTGACAGGTTTTTTTGGTTTGTATTATTATAGCACTGATGTTTGTGCTGCTCTGGTTAAGATTGTGTCAGCAGTTTTTTTATCCCCTTCCCATACCCCTGCCTTCATAATTTGAGCGTGACCGTTGATTTAGGGCTGAATGTAACGTGTATCCTCAGCAAAAGCCATTTTTATTTTACGAAGTGGTATTTATAAATAGCTGTTTACAAAGGACCAGCAAAAACCTTTTCCCTCTCCAGCAGGAGTGACGTGAGGGATTCTTTGCAGGTGGGAAGGCATCTCCTCTCCTGCCTTTAACTAAGCAGGAGGGGACCCAAACCTCAGCTAGCAACAACTGTCCATTCAGTGGAAGAGGAATGGATAGGACTGGACTTCCTTTGGAGCCTCTCCTTAATTTTAGCATGGAGGCACAGTAGGTCTTTCTTCCTGCTTCAGCGAGATGAGTTTGCTGGTTCTGCAATTCTTTTAGCCCTTGCCTGCCCTAGAAGGCGAGAGACCTGGGCTGCCAGCTGAACCCAGATATCTCGTGCAGCATGCAGTGCACTACCATTAAGCCTCTGGCCAACTTTTTGTATAGTACATGAAGCACCGTACTAAGTTACTGAGCCTATATACCCCTCAGCATTCATTTCTTTCTTAAACACTATACCCAAGCAGACAATAAAAACAACTACTCTAACCATATCCCAGCTTCCTTCCGCTAAAATGGATGTTCCACTTAAAGTCACAGGGGCCTTTTCTTTCTTAAGACTCAATTAAATTTAAAAAATAGAAACTAGAAATTGTCAGTGTTTTTTGGAGTACTGGCATCCTTCCCAAGGTGCCCTCCACATGTAATGGTGCTGGGGTTATTTCTCTGCATGCAGGGTTGTGTTGGGAATGAACTCGTCATCACAGTAACCCAGCATGAACCCTAGCTGGGAGGCTGGTGCCCTCTCCTTGGCAGCTGGCACCTGCGTGCTGATGCCTTCCTGCCCACGTGCTGGTTCCCTGTCCCTCACTCCACGCTGGGCATGAGTGCACATACTTCTGCCTTTGCGCTGTGCTGGGTGTCTCCACAGGGATCCATGGTGGCTGGAAGATGGGACCAACCTGGGCTGGCTGCCAGGATGTCATATAAATAGCCACCTCTCCTGGACAGCTAAGAACATACACTGTGTGTCACTGCTGCACAGTCCCTGCACACCAGCCCTGCCCGGGGCATCCACTGTGTCACGGCTGTGTGGATTGTACACACCAGCCCCGGGTGGCTGGACACACACACTGTGTCACTGCTGTGTGGGTTGTATACATCAGCCTCGGCTGGCTGGGGGTATACACTGTGTCACTGCTGTGTGGGTTGTACACACCAGCCCCGGCTGGCTGGGGGTATACACCGTGTCATCCCTACATGCCAGCCTCAGCCATCACAGCCACATCTACCTGAGTGAAAGAAGCCAGGGAGAGGAGAGCTGTTCCTACTTGCTCCCCTGTAGCTGACCCAATTCCAGGTGCTGTGGCAGCTGCTCCAGCCCCTCCTCCACTTCCCAGTCTCACCGCCATGAGACATTGTGGGGATGGAAGCATACATCAGCCCCCCAAATATTTCCATTGCGGGGATGCTAACCACCACCGCCACCCCGGTTCTGCTGCCTCTGCTAGATCCTGCTGTCCTTACTTATTCTGCGTAGTACTTAATTCCCCTCTCATGGGCTGTACAGACCCCAGGCTGTCCTAGCCACTAAAGAGTTAACAGGGAGACCAGCTGCCTTCTCAGCTGGGGCTGATTGGGGGAGGGGGTCAGCTGCAAGAGCTGAGGAGATAAAAAGGCTCCAGATATCAAAGGAGGACTGGCTGCCAAAAAAGGCTGAGGATGGTGCCCTTCAGCAACAGACTGGTAGCAAGATGCCCAGGTACTTAAACCACCAGAAGAACAGGATGACAGAGTGTAAATCTGGGGCACACCCTACTAGATGGGTCTGGGAGGAAGCAGTCCAGGAGAGCAGTAAGCTATTGGGAGATGCTGATTACAACAGCTTAATACAGGATCTCTGGATTGGAGCTTAGAGGAATGGATTGGCCTGGGTTTCCCTCTCAACCCTAGCAGCTGGGTTATTTTTTTGCCTGTAGAGCAAAGGGATCTGAACCTCAAAAAGGCTGAAGACTGTCAACCCTTTGTTAGGGTTTCTGGCCTCTCAAATCGCTAGACACTTCACTGACCGGAGAGGGGGGAGACTACTGACAATCTGGCTCACTCCTTAGTGAGGAGCTACCAGCCAGAGGGCTACATGGTGATTGGCTGAACAAAAGGGAAACTGAGGCAGGCTTGCCACAACAATGGTTGTGTGGAGGTGCTTGCCAGCAGCTGAAAGCAGCCCTGGACATCCCCACCTAGACTCAGTGAAGTCTTATGCGTGGAGTCGTCTCATTGACACAGCTCAACATGAGCAAAGGTGTCCTAACATGACCCAAAGGTGTCACACATGGGCACGAGTCACTTTCATCTGCCACACGTTCATGACACATGTAGCATTAGAACTGTTTCTATGGCACAAACATAGAGAACCCCCTGGGAACAGAGCTGTAGCTGAGTGTCATGGGAGTCATGTGAAAACAGAACAATTCCTATGGTGCCTCATGTTGATAACCACAGGAATGAAAGCATTCTCAGCTGCTGATGTAATGACCTACACCACACATGCACAGACCCCAGGTCATCAGCCAAGCGCAAACCAAAAGCACCTGCCTATGCAATTTGGGGTAAAATAGGAGTCCTTTAGTGGGGTGAACATAGCAAGTGTTACGGTTGCTGGGGTCGGCTCCTAGAGGGCGTCATGGCCATGCACACAGGAGGCCAGTGTGTTATATGCTTCCCCTGTTGGACAAGCTTGGCCGAAGCACCTGTTGCCTACAGGTGTTCGAGTCCCAGCTGCGGTTCCATCTTGTGACAAACCATCTGCTCAGTGATAATGTGATAGCTCTGTGACTGTGAGGCAGTCTCAGGACCAATGCAGATGAGCAGATGTAATGCTTGTGCTATTGGCATGGTTTGAGGACAAACCTGAACTTGAAAACCCCAGGGGTAAAGCCAACAAGAAGCAGTGGTACAGAGGAAACGTTTTTAGCTTGTGCCCGTGTTGGAGTTTAGAGGGTGCATTTCAATGATTTGACACATTCTACTTTAAACATTCTTATCAGGGAGACTAAGACAAGTCTAAGTGGATATAAAGGGGAGGCCATTGTTGTCATTTGTATGACAGTAGTGCATAGAGGCCCCAGCCAAGATCAGGGCACAAACAGCCAGTCAGAGACACGCTTTAAGGCAGGAGCTATCCTCTGAACACACCCGGCAGACGAAGTGCAGTTACCTCCATTTTCCAGCTAGTGAACGGAGAGATTGAGTGATTTGCCCAGTGTCACACAGGAAATGGGTAGCAGAGCTGGGGATTGAAGCCAGCTCTCCTCAGTCCTAGTCCATTGGCTTAAAGACAAGATGATGCATAATAAGGAATGCCTATGTATCAGTGTGCTAAGTATGCTAGAAATACAGTAGCTAGCTAGTATTCATGTTTTCTATGTCTAATTCTGATACTGCTCATTCTCCCTCCCCTCCCCTCCCCCACCAGCCTGTTAAACCATTTCTTTGGTGGCACCTTTAGAATGCGAGATGAATCAGGGTCACCCTGAATGATCTACTGGCTTTCAGGAAAATAGCAATCAGCTACGTGAAAACTGGCTCACATTGAGCCAAAACATTTGTCAAGTCTTTTGTTGTTCCTGTTAGACTGGAAAAAAAAAGCATTTTACACCAGCTGAGAATCTGGCCCTGATACATAATAAGATTTTTAAGTTGCTACATGGTGGATTCACAAGGGGAAGCAGTTGAAGTCCTTTCCTAAGTGAAATCTGGTGCACAGCTTGACAAAACCAATCACAGCAGCTTTAAGTCTTGTTTCTCATTAGGTCTGTGATAAGTGCTAATGGGCAGGTAGAAAAACATGCAGCAATGAACATCTGTAGAACTGTAATTCCAGCCTTGTACTAGACGGCTGGGCTGGAGTATGCTTACCAGACTTTCTATAGAGAAGATGGCAATTGCTCAGTCAAATGAGGAATCTGTGCACAGTTTATCACAGTTTATTTGCAGCAGCAGATCCTGTTTTGTGTGTCCTGCTGCTTCAGCCTCCTTTATGCTTTTAAATGTTACTGACCACGTATGTGACCCCGATGTCTGGCTCTGCCAGTCTTTCAGCATATCACATCACCCCTCTCAAATGTCAGTGCATCTGTCACAAGCCAGGGGAGTACTTTTCTGGGGACAGATCATTTTACTGATGGTGAAGCATTGCAACTCTTCTGGTAGCTACCTCGGGCAAAGCTTGCTGCCTTCCTCACAGGAGCATTCTGACCGAGGTCAATGGGACACCTGGGGGGGTAAGGCCAGCTGGGTTTGACTCTGACATTGAGCCAAAACATTTGTCACGTCTTTTGTTGTTCCTTTTAGACTGAAAAAAATCATTTTACACCAGCTGAGAATCGGGCCCTGTAAAACAAAATGAAACCTAAACATCCATAGATTCTAGAACAAGCAAAGGGGTCAAGTGTTTCACCCAGAGCTGAAGTGCTGGGATAGGAGCTTTCTTTACCTGCTGCTACATAAGGGAGACAATAACCCATGGCACCCAGGTTGCACGAATGACACTGGTGGTTATGTTTCTGGCTGCTTGAGTTGCAGCCTTGCTGTCCCAGCTCTGGGTCAGAACTAGATGAAGAGCAGAGCAAAGGAGAGAAGCCCTCATCTCTACTGTCACACTCCCTATGTGACATTTACCACTGTTTAAACTAATGGGAATGGAGGGGTTTAGAACAATTTCTCTGTATAGGAGTCACTTTTTAAAAACGGTGTTTGAAGGACTATCATTTTTAATACATATTGCCCAGATCCTGCAAAGGTGTTCTTTTTTTAAAAAGAGGAGATGGATATCTTCACCTTCCACACATTGAAAATGGAACAAGAGGTGGCCTGTTTTATGCTGTTGGCCAGAATAGATAATCGCACAGGTCCTGTCTGGCTTTGGAATCTATAAGAATCTTTAATTCTAATCCTGTTCACTCCTGGCTGCTTCTGGCAGCATTTCTTTAGTTAATTCTCCAAGCAGGAGTAATTTTTTCTTCAACAAAAGGACTGCTTTGCATCTGAGGTTATAGTCCACGGTTTGGCATAAGGTGGCCCCACGCAGAGCCAGCCACACATAATTACCATCCATGCCACGCCTCCTCCTCCCCATTAAAACGCACAGAGAAAACAGGTAGCATGGGAGGATCTTTATTCTATGATCTGTAAGGGGAAAAAAGAGGTGGTGTATGGATGGCAAGTGGGTAGAGCCAAATCCTGGATCCCAACCTCAGGTACTCAGCGGCTGTTTGATTAAAGTTACTCTGGCCCACTAGGGGAAGCGAAGGGGAAAACACTGTCGGATGAACAGGACACGGAGCAGGGCTGTGTGCACTGCAGAAATTCATGCAAGATTCAGACTGACAATTCAACACTATCTCTTTGCTCACCCCTAAACCCCTTCCTCTTTCACACTCCATGGGGTCTGCCTCATTGCTGGTCTAGTGCTCATTGTGCATTGCTTTTTCTGACTGTTGAACTGGGGCCCTTAACTACAAAAATGCAAAATCTCCAATTCATGTCAGATTTTTAGCCTTGGCTATAGCTTTTCTTTGCAAAGCATCCCTGCTGCAGTATTGTCTCAACAGAAGCCACCTGCAGCATCTGTCACTTAATTGACTCACTGATCCTGAAATATTTAAATAAACTGGAATTATGCAAAGCAAGGCAAATTTGTGGCTGCTGCCACCCCTGCCATACCTGGTTGTGTGGAGAAACTGAGGATTTAAG
Source organism: Emydura macquarii macquarii (assembly GCF_026122565.2). NCBI lineage: Eukaryota > Metazoa > Chordata > Testudines > Chelidae > Emydura > Emydura macquarii. Next base: position 341,589 of record NW_027131366.1, on the reverse strand, counting down.
CTCTCACAGCCCTCAAAAGCAGAATGAAACTAAAATCAGCCTTGTCTTTAAACATGCATTTGATTTTAGCAGAGGCAGAGGTGGTGAAAGCCTGGAAGGGATTTGATCTTGTGTAACTATAGAGTGGAATGCTGAATGTTGCTTATTTCCTAACAGCTTCTTGCTATAGATTTTTCTGTCCATAAAAACAAAATTGTCCTTAAAGAAACAGCTGTGTCCTGCCTGTAGCCAGCAGAAGAATGGCATTAGTCACGTGCAGTCCAACACGTAGCACAATTGTAAATTTCGCTCTGAGACTGACAGCAGCTATTCATATCAAATCATTCCACCATCTGCCTGAATGGCAGGCTTCTCAGTAGCCACCCCCCTTCTCTTGCTCCCCCTCACCCTTCCCTAACAGCTTCAACGTTTTGCAAATACTCAATCTGCCCCTAAGTGCAGCAAACCAGGCCGCCACTGAAAGCAAAGAGGGGATGCTGGTTTGCGCAATGCTGACTGTGAAATTAAAGAAGAAACATGTAAAAGCTGCTGCCTGGGTTACAGCCCAGTTGCTGCTGTCCTGTGTGGAGAGATGACAACTCTGAAAGCCTGAGACTGTCAGGTACTGCAAATAGATCAAATTCTCCCCCCCCCCCCCCCCCCCCCCCCCAATGTTGGGGATTCAGAGAAATGGGATTCCGAGCTGAGCCACGCCTCATTCTGGCTCTTCTTGGCTCAGTGCTTTAGCCCTTCTCCTCCAATCATTCAGGCCCAATATTTGGGCCTCATTTGTGTGTTCTTTGCACATCTCTAGCTCTTGTTGACTTAACTGGGAATTTGGGGTGTGCAAGGAACACACAATCGGGCCCTTAATGTTCTGGAGGGAAATCCTTGCTGCAGCCCAAGGAAAAGGCCTGAAGACAGGAGAAACAACAGAGTTCTACTACATGGTGGATGGCAGGGGTAGGGCACTTGTGCAGGGGGTCAGCATTGTGAGTCTCCCACCAGTGAGCCAATGGATCTAAAACTGGATTCCCATTGTCTGCAGAGGCTAGCTCAGCCCATAGGCTGCCATCAGAGCCAGGGAGAGGCTCTGTGGCCTGGGAATTCTTTCCCAGCACCTCAGAATCTCTGCAGATTGCTCAGGCTGTGAGCTGGCCCCTGTTGGCTTTGGCCCGTGTGAGTGTTCAGACAAACCTACTCGGCTATGAAGGTCACCAAGGAAATATTTATGAACTCTGCAATTTCCAGTTTATGAGAGCAGAAGCAAGCTGAGGCCATCTGTGATAAAATTGGGGCGGTTTAAAATGCCAGGCCTTTTAATGCTGTCCTTTTAATGGGAGTAGGAGGTGGGGGAAGAAGGAAAGCTAAGTCACATCTCAGTGCCTTGGGAGTTGCAGGTCTGGTTCTGAAAACCTCAGCTGGGCCTGCAGAATCTGTTCCTGCTTCTGGCACATTGGCCTATCAGGAAGGAAGGAGGAAACACCTTCTCCTTTAATGTGCCCCAGGATGACTCTGGTGAAGCTCATGCTTTTCGCATCCAGGAGGAACTTCAGTCAGTAAAACAAATACACTCAGAAACCTTTAAAGAAGGGACAGGCTATTAGTGCTTTTGACAGGAGTCAGAAGGCAGTTGTCCAGAATGGACTAATCCTATAGATCAAGATCCATGATCAATAGGATATTACTCTCCCACCTGGGGCAATTTTTTTCTATATCTCACCATATATCTGAAACTGGTAAAATGAGATTCTCCCAAGTAACTTACATGAGTTCAGTATCCCTCACCATCACTCCCTGCTCTAGAGGGAGGTAGAGGTGTCCATTGAAGCTCCAAAAGAGAGAGAGAGAGAGATCCCGCAGGAAAGAGTCAGTGCCACTGATTCGTATATAAAAATCCAGATGCAGGTGTGACCCAAAGCACACCCTTGCCCCGCAAAGCCAACTGGAAAAGTGATCACTGATCTGCCAGCAACTCCTCTCAGGCCTGACAAACTCATGGCACCCAACATGTTGCTGTCATAGTATTTATCTATAAAGAATAGCATGTGAGGTATCAAATGAGAGCCTGTGACACAGTGGTGATTAATGTAATTGTGAGATGTACGTATTAATACTATGTGAGGCATTATGCATACTTACTGATATTCTGGTTTAAAGTCTGTAACCAAACAAAGAGAGAAGCCTGTTTCTTCCAGACCAGAGGGAAGGTAGCTATCTCTCTGCCATATGTAAATTAAGCATTGTGAGCCAAAAACAATGGGAGCTACATTTCTGTGTATTAAGTCAACAGGAAAAACAGGTTGACATAGGAATGTGAACTCAATATGACACCAGCCCACCGGAGAACAAACAGGAATGCATTTCAAAGTTCTAATGGACTATAACTGGGTACAAGGACAACACTCTGTTATCTATTTCACTGAGCAATACTGGTGGTGGAGGAGGGTAATTGGTGAACAAATGGATCCTGTATTGACTGAAATACACGCTCTGCAGGAAGACTTTGAGGGTGAGAAACTGCAGCATATGAAGTTTTAGTCTCTAGACAACGTTATACTTTTGTTTTATTTGCACCCATTTCTGTTTCTATTATTCTTATTCAATACTCACTAGAATCTGTGAATAAGTGTTATTTTTTTAACAACCTTATCTTTGTTTACACTATAAATAGGTGACAGTGCTGTGTTGTTATAATGGACCTGTTCCTGAGCTGTAACTTTCCAGTTGTGCACACGCTGTCTCTTCGGGGACAAGAAAGCTTACCTGGTAATTACTGGGAGTACCTAGTGACAGGGAGGGATGCTATCGGGGGATGTTTCTGGGGAGTGGGATACACCATGTTAATCTGCAAGGCAGAGACCTGAGGCATTTGTTCAGGTGGCTCGCTGACTGAGTGTCAGGGAACTGAAACACATTTTAACACCAAGTGTCTCTCACTGAGGCAAGGGGGGGTAACACAGTGATGTGTGGTTCTGGACACCCTGAGAAAGTGTCACAAGAGTTTAAAGCAGCAGAGACTGTATTTTGCTGCAGATACTGACTTTGGCAACTCTTGTAGGATAGTAGTTTACTTTGCGATTGTATAATGAATTACATCCAAGGACCTGAGTCCTTTACCCACAGCAGCTAACAACCATGTAAGGTAGGTAAGGATTCATTATACGCATTGTATAGGTAGATGAATTAAGTGATTTACCTCAGGCCACAAAGCAAACCTAGGACCAGAACGGGCACCCATCCCTTGCTTGAATCACCAGGTCACGATTCCTCTCTTTCCACAAGGGCACTTTGTTCTTTTACAAATACACTAATGCACAGTACGCTGTTAGGCTTTCTACACAACAGGTTGGGCATACTGTTACATGCTTATATTAGCTTTAATGCTGAGCCCAGGCCAACCTTTCACTCCTCAGAGCCTGACCTCCACCTCCCCTTATGGAAGGATCACTGTTGGGCTGAGGGGAGGAGGCACTTCTGTGCTCCACGCTCCTTCCACCAGATTTTCATGCTCCCCATTTGTGGAGGGAGAGAGAACAATCTGGACCTGAGAATATTTAGCAAAGGTAACGAACCTAGTAATTCTGTAACATTTAAGTTTGAAGGCACCTTCCTCAAGAGACGCATTGTGGTGTGTGTGTATCAAAACATTTTTTTATTTTCCTCATGCATTTAATAGAGAAGCAAAGGTGATAACAAGCAGGCAGTTCATATGGGACCTTTCCTATTTGTAATACTCTTAATATCCCGATTTGTAAATAAACTGACCTTCAGTGTGGTTAAATTAACACTGTCAATGAGACGTGATGTAGAATGGAGTTTTGACCCAAAAATAAAATAAGGTTGAAATTTCCTATGAAAATGGCCACCTGTCTTTCAGTCAATTATAGGACAGTTTAAAAAAAAAAAAAAGCTGAAAATTTGAATGTCACCTTTTTGTTTGAAAAACTGGAACAATTTCCAGGAATTTTTTTTGCAGAAAAACATCTGTTTTGCTTCTTGGTGTGTAACGAACTCTAGTCATGGCTAATGTCTGAAGGAAACATTTTGATTTTCTCATGCCACAACTACTAAGATGTTGCATTACCTTTCAGGTACAAATCTGTAAGTTCTTCATAACCACCAACTAGTTAAACTTATAATACCCACATGACAGGAAAGGACAACAATATTCATGTTACAGATCTTAATACCACTCATGCAAGTGTGTAGTGCTACAGTCCAAAGCAGGGTCTTGTTTTACAGGATGAAAATGAATGGTGGGTAAGACAGCTCTGGTTTTCATATGGTGGCTTCCATACAGTCAATAGGTTATGGGAAGGGAAATAGCAGCTTTAGCTCCTCTTCCTACCCCCCAAGCTACACCTCACCCTTCAAGCCATAAGGAGTGGGGAGAAAACATCTGAATGAAGTGATTTGGACATCAAGGAAAACTGCTTTTATTGGTACTGAGTCATAAATGCCTCCTAGCATCCCCACCACTAAGCAATGTGCTACATTGATTTCAATGGCACTACTCACATGGTTAAATTTAGGCTGGTGTTGGAGTACCATGCTGAATCGAGGCCTCAGTATGTATGAGTAGTGGGAGGAGTTGCTGTGGAGACAGCTAAAGCCTGACAGCATTTAAAATAAGTGACACTTTAAAAACACTTCCCCTGTATTCCCACATAGGAAAACCCGCCTTCCCTTCTCTCATTTGTTCAGTTTTGAAGCAAAGCCTACATGGGTGAGAGCCTGGCTGTAATTTTAAATTACATGTATTTATTCTCATGAATTACTTAACTTTGCATACCAAAAATTTCCAGGAAGAGAGCTGTCGAGGATGACATGTCAGATATGAAGTGGCTCTCCAGCTGGTCCCTGTCTGCATGCTGGGAAGGCATGTGGCGACATTTTTTCAGTTGCTGTACTAGCGTGACACTTTCACAGTGGAAAATGATGTATCATTCTTAAGCCTTTTCTGGGTGGACACTTCAAAGTGCATTGGGAGCTCAGAGAGGAGTGCCCTATTGTTAATTGTTCCTTTCACATTTACATTGGGATGAACATGGCTAGAGCAGAGAGGAACAAAAGGATTCCGGTGGCTTCTTGGAGAAAACCCTGTGCAGCTCAACCTGAGGCTGACCTTGAAAGGGTTTAAAAAAGAAAAAAAAATCCTGCTCTCCAGTCTACTCCCCTTTGGATCCCTATTGTTATCCAGCTGTAAGGGAACAGGGCTACCAGAGCAGCAAACAAAGCCTAGTCATCACTGACTACCTTCTGCAGCAGCACCGGAGCTGGCACAAGGGAAAGTGTTAGCGAGCAGAGCTCTTTGATTCTAAAACCAGCTGTATTAGGAAGGGCCATACACAATGGAGCAAATAAAGACCTAGAGCGGGCCTTGGACTCCACACCTGCACAAGGGAATAGCAAGGGGTAAACAGCCCATGAAGGAGTTTGCAGTGGGTAACTGGCCCTGGGGTCCAGACCTGTGGGGAAAAAGCAGAGCTCAGCGCCTCACTGGGAGCTGGTAGGCAAAGAGTAGGCAGGGAATGCATAGCATTACTCTACCCACGCGCTGGCCAGAGTAGCTAAGGTTGAGGGAAGCTGTAAATTAGGTGGAAGTGGGGGAAGAACTAATATCAGAGGGGTGTCTCTGAGCCATAGCACTTCCCAGGGTTGTGCCTTCCAGCGTGTGCACCTCTCCTTGCGCGGAGCTCCTACCACCTAGCTCATATAACGAACAAGCCAACTCCATCTTGTTGTCACTCCATCCACATCTACAGAGTGGGGCCAGGGTGAATATGGTGCACTTAGCCCCAGCAAGCATTTCACTGAGGAGGCTTGTACTTTTGCCCAGGTAGAGGCAGCATGATTCTGTTACAAGTGCTGGTGAAGGCTCTGTATGGTATATTTTGGCATGTTCCATGAGTTGCTCACGTCTTGGAGGAAACAGCTCATTAACATTCTGTGAAAACCCAGAACAGCCCAAATCCTTCTCCCATCTGTTTGTTACATTCTCTTCCAGAAATCGGGGGCAACTATTAAGCTCTTTATGAGGGGATTACATTACTCAAGTATTTACACGGTTTATCCACCCTGGTTCATATGTTAAGTGTACACAAGATGTAATTTTGTTACCTGGAAATATGCAAAGATATGAGCCCTTGGAAGGACATCTGTTTACAGTGATTGACAAAAACACCAGTCAACTATTGTCTGCAACATAAAACATTAATCCTGGACATTACAAGCAAGATCATCATTGTGTGAACTGAGACTGGAAGACTAGTCTCTGATTAATATATCAGAAGATGGCTACTTGTCATTCTCAAGCAGAGGCATGTAAAGTGTGTATTTGGGGGTGGGGGGAGGGAATTGAAACTGTAAGAGTGCAGAGAGATTTCTAGCATGGAAAAACAAAAGACTAGGGTTGCAGGAGACTTTCTTATAAAAGCTCACAAGGCAGAGTTGTCTACCCTAGTGCTCCCGCTGTAATTGGAATGGTGGGAAAGGTTACACAAGAAACCCTATTGTAATTACAGCCCCACCTGGATGATGATACTGCGCTTATATAGCACTCTGCATCAGTAGATCTCAATGTCTTATTTGCTGAAATTTTATATTGTCTCTTCAAGAATGTTAACCCCCTTCTGCCACAGTTAGATGGAAACAGAGGGCCAGATGCTTGGGTGGTGCCTCTTTCTACTGGCCTCCCCTCCTACACCAGGAGCTGGGTGGCCTAGGGATCCTGCCTCCCTGGGGGAATTCTTGGTTGGCTGGAACTACCAGGTTCACAGACCCTTTGTGCTGACTGGACCAGTACAAAGGGGCTGTGGCACATCGGGAATTTGGCTCGGCTTGTAAATCTGGTCCTTAGGCCTGATTTTGATCTCACACTGCATTAAACAGGAGTAAAACAATGCTTTTAGTGCAGTCAGTGGAGCTATATTGACTTACACCGATGATGATCTGGCCCTGAGTTTTTACATAGTCCTTACCCATGCAGCACTCCTGATGATGTCACAAGTGGCTGGGGAAGGAATGAGCAAAAAGGGAATAAGGTCTTCAAGATCTGGTGCCAATTAAGACACTTAATTTAAAGTGTGTCATCAACCCCACATGTCACAAGAAATCACGTTTCTTTCCTGTAATGAAAGCAAAAATAATAGAAATGGACTCAAGCTGCAAAATAGGGATGTTGGCTGGATTTTAAAGTTCACGCCTTTGTGACTGGCCTGTGAAAGAGCGATTTTTATTTGCAAAAGTTGGATCTGGGTTTGGATTTCAGACACCCCCAAAGTATGGATGTGTTTGGATCCAGAGATTTTATTTGGGCCTATCTCTTAATAATTAATAATAATAATAAAACACTAATAATGTTTAGCCTTTATCCTGCATTTCCATCTCAACGGCACTGCAATCTTTATTAGTCTTCCAACTGAACATTGCAGTTCAACTGATGTCTGCCCAAGCCTGAGGCAATGGGTGTTTGGACTGGCGAGCAAGCTGCCTTGAGTTCTGAATGGCTGGCATTTCTGAAATTCACCAGGGGCAGGTTTTTCTGCTCTCCTATTCTCACAGATCTCCAAGGGGATAACATGCATCATGAGACTCCTGGTTTTACTGTGCTATTAAGTTATTGCCACCCCTTGGGAGGACGCTGCGAGGAGGAGGAGGACTCGCATAACTCTGGATCAGTTAAGGAAGCAGCTCAATTAGCATTTCACACGCTTTTCTTCACTCTCTTCTTCCCTTCCCTGCAGTGGGCATGCTTTCCCCTTAAAGGATTGTCCTGTTTCTGCTCCTTGCCAGCGTTGGCAGGGTGACAGTAGTCGAGTGTGCAAACTTGTGCTATTGTCCCCAGGCCAGGGGGAGTCATGGAGACCCACTAATATGACACAGGAAAATGTTTGCTGATGGCAATTCTATGGGCTTTGTCTAACTCTTTCTCCATCATGACGACTCGATTTAAGTCTCTAACTGTTTGACTACAGATGCAAGAGTACTATCCAACTCCATCCTTTTGTCCAGGAAGTTTGAATGGGTAATTCAGCTTTTGTGTGGCTCAATTGAGGGGGCAAACATAAAGACAAGATTCTTGAGCGCTCAAGCTCCCTTTCCATGGATATCTGCACATCTCTTTAGAGATTTGTTCCTTTCCTACCTTTTTTTCCCTGACATCATCCTCCCTTTAAAAAAAAAAAAAAAAAAAAGGCGAGCCCTGATCAAGAACAGTTAAAAGTAGGCTAGCCTGGTCTCCCCAACTAGCATTGTCCTGTGTCATTGAAGCATGGTTACTGCCAGCCTCCAGACAGCTTTGGGGCATTTTAGAGAAAAGGGTGTCTAAATTTTCTTTACTCATCATCAGCATATCATGTTGGATTGTGTTGTGGGGGAGCAAAGGGAAGGCCCTACCAGGGTGGAGGAGGAAAGAGCGGGATAAGGCCCTAGCAGGGGTGGAGGAAGGAGTGGAGAATGGTAGAAATCACAGGGAAATGATCGTATTTATTAGCTGTCTTTCTGTGGCTGTCCCCATGGCGACAATTTGTGATGGCAAAGAATGTGAGAACGGGGAGCCTAATGCCTGATTGGGATGCTTTGTATTTGGCAAAGTGGCTTCTGATTGGTCTGAGAAAGCCCCCTAACTAGAAGGAGTTGATATTCATTCAGCTTACTCAAGTGCTGCTAAACTGCTTCTAAACACTCAGAGGCTCCGGTTGCTTCTCTAAAGGTTGGTAGTGTATAACCTATATAACAAGATTAGTGGGGAACTGGGTTCTTCTCAGCAGTGATACAGTAACAATCAATATTAGGGAGACAATCGTGTGTGTGTTTGTTGGTTACAGTGACATGAAAGTGCTGCTGAAGTTTCTGCTTACACTTTAAACATTACCTGTCTAACAAGATTAACCATTTGGTTCCCAGAAGTAACAAACTGTCGTGTGTGTGTGTGTGTGTGTGTGTGTGTGTGTGTGCATGCACAGTGGTTCTGTGATCGCAGGGATGTAGAGGTGCTGCAGATGTTTCTAACGTCACTGGCATGACAACCTGACAACTTGCTTGTTCAGCTGAGAAGTTTGATTTTGTTGGTCCTTGTTTTTCCCATCTACTTGATGCTTTCAATTTTCCTGCTGCAGGGGAGCACTTGGGTTTAAAGTCATGCATATGTCCCTCTGCTTTCACAGGTTTGCCCAGGTTTGAGGAGTGGGATTATAAACTTTTAATGGAAATCTCCAGAAGGGTCATTCTTTGAAATGGCATCAGACAGTGAGGTGAAAACATTACTGAATTTTGTGAACCTGGCCTCTAGTGACATCAAAGCCGCTCTGGACAAGTCTGCTCCCTGCCGCCGCTCAGTTGACCACAGAAAATACTTGCAGAAGCAGCTCAAGCGTTTTTCTCAAAAATATTCCAGGATCCCAAGATGCCACCCCAGCAAATCCATAGAATCCAGCTCCAAAAGGGGGGCAGAGGATAGAAATCGCAGCTCATACCCAGACGGCACAGATCCAAATCACTGCAGAGCTTCCAGTGAAAAGGCCCTGAGGCTATCAGAGGTGGAGGAAAATTACAGTGGGGAACAGGTTTTGCAGGAGCAAAGCCAAGAGTCTGTAAGGCCAGATCAGGTGCCTATGAGGAAAAGACAGCTGCCTGCTTCCTTCTGGGAAGAGCCCAGACCAACTCGGAGTCTGCTGGTCGGGAGCTTTCCTGCCAGATTGGATGGGCTCCCAAACTCCAGGGACCTTCCTCCTTTTGAGGGCAAGAAAAGCAAAAAGGATCCAGATACCCCAGAGCCAGGGAGCCCCCCTCTGCCTGCGCAACCCAGTGCGGAGAAGGAGCCTATCAAAGTGCCTGGGACATCCTTAGCAGGCCGGATGAATGCCTGGAGCTGCTGTCCATTTCAGTACCATGGACAACCAATTTACCAAACCCATGGAGCCCTACCTCAATCACCCTTCCCAGGCCTGGGGCTGTGGAGGAAAAGCACAGCACCCGCAGGGGAGATGCAACACTTCTGCAAGGAGGCAGGCAGTATGGGGCAGAAACTATACAGACCAGTGGTTTTGAAACCCATCCCTACCAAGCCATCAGTGACATCTCCCATTTTCAACGTCTTTGGATATATTTAGCCTAAGGGAGGGGAGGGGATTTTGTGCCGTGTACTGTAGCGCTTTAAAATGAAATTGAAATGTAACTTCAGACACTGGCCCATCAGCTAGTTACACTGTGGAGCGAGTCGTAGGGAAAGAATGTACTATCATTTCGATTTGTCTATAAATGGGCAGCTACAACATGCTGCTCCTTTTATCAGAAAGGCACAAGCTTGCTCACTTAAATACCGGTTGTGAATACATTTGGGTGCCAATCTCCTCTCACTGCACTGGCATAAATCAGGAATAACCCTTACTGAAACCAGTGCAGTTGAGTGACAAGAGAAATGGGCCTCTTGGATTTGAGATAATTGTTTGAACAATGGCGTGTCAAGCTGAGAACCATTTGGAATCTGCACTTGTAACACCTAGGAGACCTCTTCCCTATGGGAATGTCTTTGTGGGGATGCTCTGCACCAGCTGCAGCAATGACGTGGTTAAATCAGTAACATCTATTGTACTTTAAAGTTATTTGAAGGAAATCAGTTAAGATATTCAGGTTGCTTCCTTTTGCATGCAAGATACTAATAGGACAGTATTTAATGCAAAAGATACATTTGTAAATTGATTTCAGCTCTTCTCTCATGTAAATATCAAGAGAGTTATTGCAAATAATAAAATAAAGCAGGTAATTTTATGTCTCCACATCTCCAATATGTTCAGATTGCATGTTTCTGTTCATCCCACGGAGTAGACTCAGGTTCAATTTGTGAGGGGTTGTCATTCAGAAATGAGGGCCTGATTCTTCTCTCATTCACAGTGGTGTAAATCAAGAGTAGCTCCACTGAAGGCTATGAAATTAGCCAGTTTAAAACTGGTGTGAATGAGAGCAGAACTGCTCTGTGGCGACTAAAAGAAGAGACTGGAAATAGTTTAGTGTTTGAACATGTAAATGCAAAACTGGTGATATAAGAGGGAATGGGGGAGAGGAATGCATTGGCACTAAAGCCTCAGGCAATGTCTGTTCCAGAAATGCCACAGGGACACAGCTGTGCTGCTGCAGAACTATAGTGCAGACACTTATGACTGTGATGGAAGGGCTTCTCCCATGGCTGCAGTAAAGCCCCCTCTCCGAGAGGCAGCAGCCAGGCTGATAGAAGAATTCTTCCATTCATGTAGAGATGCACCGGTGCTTAGGTCAGCTTAACGGTCTCTGAGGGGTTAATTTTTCACACCCCTTAGCAACATAGCTAGCTCAATCTGTGTTTTAGGTGTAGACCAAGCCTCAGTTGATCAAGGCAATGAGCATTCCAAGGACAATTCTGTACTCTGCCTGAGGGCTGATCTACACTGGGACCTCACATCTGCATGGCTACATTGTTCAGTTCACGGCCCCGAGTGACGTAGCTATGCCGACCTAACCCCCCTTCCCACTCACCCTCTCCCCGTGTAGACAGCATGAGGTCAATAGAAGAATTCCACAACAACTGTGCCGCTGTAGCAGTTTAAGTGTAGATGTGCCCTGATTCTAAAATGAAAAGTTGCAGGTAAACAAGTGCTCTGGTAGTTTGCAAGTTATTCAGTGGCAAAGCTGGTCATGTGTAAGGAAATCGCTTCTGAAACGTTTAAAGGATTGTTTTGTTAAACTTCTCTAAAGCCTGCAAAGAAGTGATGCTAAACAAACAGGACAGGAGACCTATGGTTAAATATTATGGACCTGATTTTCCAGTCATTGAGTGGTGTAAGTCACCAAAATCAATAGAACTACATTAGTATGAAAGGGACAGGAGAATTGGCCTGGATGCACCTGGTCCAGCTCCCACAGAGACAACAGGAATCCCTCCATGATTTCAGTGGTAGATAGGTCAGGCCCCTTTACTGCGCTACTGCTTTACACTGGTATAGTGCCATTTAATTTAGTGGAGTTATTCCTGATTCTCACCTGTGTGGGAAGAGACTCGGGCTCAACCCCCTTTGAGGGCCTAACTATTGTAAAGAAAACTATGTGCTAAACAAACACTGTGGGATGGATCGTCAGCTTTTCAGCTGGTATCAATGGGCATGGAGCTTCATGCATTCACATCAGTTGAGAATCTGGCCCTGTATATAGCCTGCAACTTTTCATAAGGAGATGCAAAATTTCTCTGGCCAGTGGACCAATTTTTCCTAGTCATCTCAATGATAACACTGATAGTAGCATATGTAGAAGTGATGCTACAGTGAGTTATTCTTGCAGTCCAAACATAACAGCATGAAAGATTCACCAGGTCTGAATCTTCACTGCCTTCTCTCTTGTGCAGTCACTTACACCTGTGGAAAGCAGGTACTTTACACCATGATTCTTCGATTTTCATAGCTTTTTAACAGCTTTGCATAGATGTAAATGATAGCCCAAAGTCCAGAAGAATCAGGTCCATAGGGCCTTGGGGGCCAGCATGCCCCTGATCTGGGGAGGAAATGTGGACCTGGCTCCTCTATCATACTTGAGTATCTCCTCATTGTCCTTCTGAAAAGACTCCATGAAGAGGCGATGTCCCCGATCATGCATCCATTGAAATGAAATGCAGAACTCCCATTTAGGAGGAGAAATGGGTCCAAGTGAGGTAAGCTGCAGAGCTTCAGGCAAGGGGTTCCTGCAGCTCTTTCTCTCATGAGTAACCCTTACTGGCGCTTGTCATCAAATGAAAACCAATGGGCCAGATGCTGACCTCAGTCACAACTGTGTGAATCCAGAGTAGCTTCATTGGAGTTCTGCCAGGCAGGGAGACTGGGATCAGCACCTGACTCTCTGCAACCTTCAAAATGTATGGATCCATCAAAATGGAAACACTCTGTGAAACTGGGTCAATGTCATTTCAGAAGAAGGTTAGGAGGGGGAGGGAGTTCTGACAATGTCAAACCACTTCCAATTTTTATTTTTAAGTGACTTTTAATTTCGGATTTTTAATTGTGTAGGATCATGTATAACACTAACAGGATGATCTTCTAAAGTCATAATCAGAACAATGTCAACATGAAACATTTCAACCTAAAACTAATTTTTCCTTGGCGGGTTTGGAACAAAGCCAAATTTCAAAATGCTCCACAAAACAGAACGCCCGTCCTCTGGACAGCTCTAGTTCTGGGGTGGGACCCTTCATGGAGTTCTGGTGTATTCTAAGAAGTGCAGCAGCAGTGCTCCGGAACTCAAATGACATCATTACGTGTAGCTGAAGTAACATTGAAGAGGTTTGTGTGAGACATTCTTCTCAAGCCTTCTGGGAAACTAGCAACCATCCAACCTCTCCTCCGGCAATACAAGTCTCCTCATCCTGGGATTATTCTTTAGATTATTACTTATTACTGCTTGGATTGGCTCAAACTTCCCCAGATACCTCTCTGCCTAGGTCCTCAGAACAGCTGGTAACATTTTAGAATCTGTTAGTTTATTTGTATTTTGTTTTGGAGCTGAAAAATGTAATGTCTGAAAGCCATCATTTACTGAAACATAATGCAAATTAAAAAATGTTAAAACCACACTAGCGTTTATAAATAACGGCAAAAATAATAAAACCGTTAAAAATGCTTTTGTACAAAAAGGTGCACAAGAACATAAAGTGAATTGCACATGTTGCAATAAAAACGTACAGTAATCTGGCCATTTAATATTCCTAGACCAGCTGACAAAAATCCTCATCACTGAAGATATTTGTCTTGATACATAAAAATATGCCCTTTTACTGCAGATTGGATCCAGAGCTTTGGAACCAGTTCAGTAGTTCCAAAGTATGTTTTCAGTTTCACAGTGACGTCTATACAGCTGTATTAAGTTTTATAAATGAAAGGAGAATTTGTACCGATTCAGTACATTGATGAAATAACTGTCGAAGCTCAGTGTGTAAGAGAGGTAGCCTACCCTTTTTTAGTGCAAATAACTGTAAATCAACTGTGAGAAGGCTGGCAGTCAGAGTCAAGCAGAAAGAATAAAGTGATATTGCAATTGCTGGTCAAATCTTCAATGGAGTAATTTCTCCTCAGTTTATGTGCATAGTATAGGCCTGATTCTGCTCTCACTTGCACTAATTTTACACCACGGTAGCTCTATTGATTTTAGTGGCATTGCTGTTACGCAGTTGTATAAATCAGGAGTAATCAGATCTGTAGGTAACCAATCAAGGACTAATACTTCTTGGCTGAGAAAGTTTTTTGCTCAACCCATAGCCAGTTTCAGCTTTTCCAGGTATAATTTATATATATATGATTTATAATAGTGGAAGTGAGCAAGAACCAGGCCCTCCACACTCAACCCACATAGGTGTGAGCTTACACCAGCTAAATAGGTGATTTTTTTTTCTATATATCAAAAGCTGCTTCATTCACACAATACTGTTAGGACTATCTCAGCTGGACTATGCCATCCTTTCACATGTGGGTGTGCTCTTACTCACAGGCATACGTCTGTTCAGTGATTTAAGCGCTCACCGACATGAGTCAGGGTTGTATGAACAGCCCATACAGCTGTTCATCTAGGATGTTCATATTAAATATTCAAAAGCAAGGCTGTGCCTGAGAAGTTCTATGGCTTCCTTTCAGGACAGCACTAATGTGCCTGGGATCACAAGGAGGGCTCCCACTTTGGGTCTCTTTTTCTGATTCTTTTTGGTATGTTTGTCTCTTGGCAAATTATGGCTCATTATTGACAGAGACAATTTGGGGAATTTTAAGTGGTGTCAAAAATTGTTTTCTTAGAATTATGTAGAAATTTTCTGAAGTGCTGTGCTGTTGGGATTAATTACCGGAGAACAGAGGTCACTTTCAGGGCTTCCTCCAGCAAGCTGTTCCGCAAACTTCAGAGGCTGGGTCCTAGCTGGTATAAATGGGTGTTACTCCGGTGGAGTAACTGTTGCTGTGCCCATTTACACTAGGTGAGGAGATGGCCAAGCACTAAGCACTTTCTCCATCGCTCTGCTAGAGGATAACTGCTCAATCTGCATTGGTTTCTCAACTGCCATTGCATTTTGGAAGGGGACGGTCAACACACACAGTTGCGGTTAGCTAAAGTTGTTGCTACTGTTGCTTACATCCCATTCTGCAAGCACTGGAAAGTGTTTCACCCCAAACTTTGTGCAAAAACAGACATGCATGTGTGCAATACACTCATAGTCTTGTGTTAAAGTGTACATGGCTACTCAAGGAAACCTTTGTGCAATACAGCCTTGTTTGTCAGGAATAATAATAATATTTCCCTTGGTTAGATTTCTGTCTGAATCAGTATCTGATGGGCAAGTCAACAAACAAAATCATACCTAATATATATATGTATGGTTGTACATGGAGATAATCTCTGGTATGAATCAAAATCAGACTAACTCAAGGCTCCATTTGTGTTTACAATAAGAGGGCAAAAAGCCAGTGTATTTCTAGACCAAGATTTGCAAAGATAGGGCTCTAAAGTAAGATTCTAAAATCCTTATACAGGCACCCAAACAAGTGACTTGATTTTCAAAGGGGCTGAAATCTAACAGCTTCCATTGTTGTCAATGAGGGTTGCTGGGTACTCAGCACTTTTTAAATTCAGGCCACTTAAGGCCAAATTATGCCACTCAGATTTTCCGTGAGTAATATCTTACTTCACAAGTGCCCTCATTGACTTCAGTGGAATTACTTGTGGCATAAGTAAATGTTCAATGTAAGTGTGTCATAATCTGGCATTATTTAAGTGCATAAATAAGGATGAAGGAGCACCCTAATTTTGATTGAGCATCCATTTTTGAAAATCTTAGTGCCAGTGTTTATCATTTTGAAATAATCTCGCTCTTCTCCAAGTAACAGTAGTTCAGTGCCTTGACTGCACTAGAATCTACCACCTGAAATTCAGGGCCTGCTCTCTCAACAACTTTATGCTGGAGTAAATCCATTGACTTCTATGACACTATTTCCGATTTACACCAATTAAAGGCAGTTCAGAATTTCCTTTGAATCTTCAGTGCAGAAATTCACTAACACCGGAGCCCTGTCTATTTCTTATGCACATTTAATATACCACAAACAGTATTTACTGTGAGCTAAATCCTTCAGTCCTTAGATTTTACTCAAATAAAATGTCCATTGATGTTGATTGGAATTTAGGGTGAGTCAAGTCTTCTGGATTTGCACCAATATTTACAAAATGTCTTTGAGGGGAAAAAATCTTCTCAAAAGTTCTGATCTTTGAACGCTTGGAAATCAAGTGAACTATTCATAAAGCGAGTCCAAACGAAATGAAAAATAAATATGAGAGAAACAGTGTCAAGGTACCAGAGAATTATCAGCCAGCAAACTGCTCTGTCTAACAAGACAGAAAACAAAATAACATGCAGGTAATCAAATGTGATTGTTTCCCCAGATATGCAAATTCTTGACAATTACTGACTCTTGATCACTGAAGAACTCTAACTTTTGTAAGACCCTCAGGTTCTTTTTGAATCCCACAATGTCACTTGGCTTTGATTCTGCTAGTTTTTCAGTGTTGACTTTCCTGTCCCCTTCGTTACAGATGGAGCTCTGAGGTGTGTAACATCACAAAGCACGTGTTTTCTTTTGGAAAAAAATCTAAGGATAGTCTGTCCTGTTTGTGTCACTGTCTTTCCCTTTCCAGAATTGTAATGCACATAGATTAGCTCTGGGGTGATACTGTCTGACAGATGACACAGGTTCATTCCCATCATGCAGACTGTTCGCCATGATCATGTGAATACCATCCTCTAATGAATTGGGTTGTGGTGCCAGGAAGCAGCCATCACCTGATTTGCACAAGGTCACTGTGAATAATCATACTGTAGGTATCGAATCAGTCTGCCTGGCAGAGGCAAAGTGTCAATCAGTTTAATGCGGTTTCTCCCAATTACGTTTCGAACCTTGATCCGGCAGAGGTGAGCGAGAGGCCTTGGAGGCTCTGGAAAAGAGACAGGACCTAAATGTTAGCTGAGCACTTTCAGATCAGTTGAGTTATGATTAGGGGCTGCGGAGGAAGGATCCCCAGCAGCGGAGTCAGTACAACCAAGGGGATGAGCCATGTGAGGTGAACCATATAGGGTGTGTACATCCTCTGCACAGCACGCAGCTCAGCTCCATGACTGGTCCATGTGTGCTGCGAGTGGGAGTGGGGCAGAGCAGTGGAGTGGCTCTGCTACTGGGAATGGGGGTGGGATTCCTTCCTTCTCTTCTCTCTCACACTCACTAGTAGTGGCCGAGAGTTTGCACTTTAATACGTATCCCCCACTAACCGCAGACTGCTTCTCATCTGTCAGACATTGCAGCCCTGCTGAGTTCTAGATTCAGACCTGTCCGGGGAGGACGGCTTGCTCCATGTACTAATGTGTCATGCCGCCAGCTGGTGCTCAGAGCTTAAAACCCAGCTATGTCCCTTGTTCTCAGGCTGGCATGAGCTGAGACACAGTGTGAGGAGACCGAGAGGAAATACTTCAGATAGCTCTGGGGCAACTCCTCTGGCTCATCCAGGAACCCTGGCCAACCCTCCTTGGCCAGAACAATGGTAGGCACAATATGAGGCCTTGAAAATGGGTGGGGAAATGGAGCATCCCACCCCTAGTGTGTCTCCATTGATATCAGGGATGAATCAGACCCATTGCATCAGATTGTCAGTTGGTGTAAATCAGTTTAGCTCCATTAAAGTCAATGGTGCTATGTAAATTTATACAAGCTACCGCTATGGCCCAAAATGGCATTCAATCCTTCTGGAAAAACCTGATAGAATTTAACAAGGATGAAACCAATACGGTTCAGTAGGAATTGCACTAAAAACCTACCAGACCTTTCCACAAAGAATCCAAACTGTGAAAGGAGATGGTTTCTGACTGGCTGAAGCTTTGTATGACAATCAGTCAGTCCCCCAGCAATGTGATTCCCTGGTACCGATTCTGCCCTGTGTAATGTAATTCACCCCAGCGTCCTACCTGCTTTCTCTTTAATAACTGCCCAGTCCTCGTAGCTGTCTATGTGCTCCTTTAACCGAGCACAGAGCTGCACGTTGCCCACGTAATCCAGGAGAACATCAATAATAGGCCCAGCCCAGCGATTCATCTCCGGAGCAGACACCATATCACAAAACTGAAACAAAAATCATAGCCACTGCAGTCAGTGTGAGATTGATGAGTTCAAGGGAGAGAAAGTGTCAGGACATCATGTTGGTTACGACTTCATACCATGGATAAGGACAGTTCTTAATTTTCCCAATTAAACCACCCCCTTATTGCTGTTGAGGGCAAAATCACCACCTCTACCACTGCGGGTGGAAGAAACAGAAGCCCAGTGGGTTCCTGACTCTGCAGCATGGAAGGGGTATTGACCACCTCTAGGGTGTAGTATTCTCTGTCACCCAAGAGTCTTCAATGTAGCCAAGGATCCATGAGGGGTGAGTGCTTGGATGAGAGCCCATAGCTTTCCCTGCATACCAGCAGAGAATCTGCTTTAAAATCAGGACACCATGAGGTTCTATGACTCTTAGCATATTCCCTTTCTCTTCTTTGGGATCCTAGTTTTGGGGAAATTTGGGGTAGTGGTTGGCAGGGCAGGCCCCGTCAGCAGACGGAGGCTGGGAGGTAGTGCAGGGACACAGGACTTTGGCATGGAAGGCTGAGTCCTCCTGTAGAGTCCCTGAGATCTGCAGATTTGTGGGGGAATGAACTCTTGACCTTGGAACAGTCTGGTGGAGACTTTACAAGATGAACCGCAGGAAGCGTCTGCTTCACTAAGTAGGTTATTCTGTATCGGAAAACAATCTGTGCCTAATAGGGGGCCAAAGCCTGCAGTCCCCCATACTTTCTCCTGAAGCAGGAAAAACTCATTGTTGTCAATGGAAGATGGGAGGCACTCAGCACCTTTGAACATCAGGCCACTCATTTAGGTGCCAAAATACAATCTTAGGAGCCTAACTTTCAGCACCCATTTAAAAAATGTAGTCTATCTTTCTACCTAATTGAAACCCCATCCATCTATTTCTTTTAGGGTGCCATGTTGTGATCATCATCAAAGTATCTGTCGGTTTCCCAGGTAAATTAGATCTAGAGTTGCAATATCCCCAGTGGACTTCAGTGGCTCTCCTGCTCTCCTGGTTATATGCAGTTCTGTTTGGGATACATGGGCCTGATTCCCCACTCTTTGCACTTGGTGTTGGCATTCACACCTGCTTCAAGGGAGCGCAAGGTGAGTGTAAAGTGCTACCACATCCAAATGGCAGCACTTTACACCCATTTTGTCCAGGTTTCAATGACGACACAAGGTGACAGACAGTGCAGAAGCAGATCCTGTGTCTAATGTTTTTATTCTTCTTTCCTCCCACATCCACCCACTCTGCACATAGAGACATCATTCAAACACTCATCAAACAAACCAACAGAAAATGTTCTGAGGGGAAAAACACAAAAAAGTGCAACTCCAGGGGCAAGTCTACACTACAAAATTAAATTGACCTAAGTTATGTTGACTTAAAGCCACTGCAGTAATTAAACTGCTTTTGCATGTCCACACTACCCTCCGTGTTTTGTCAGTGCGCATCCTCACCAGGAACGCTTGCACCGATTTAACTGTCAGTTTGGGGCATTGTAGGATGGCTTCTGAAAGGCAGCAACAGTCGATGTAAGCAACACAGTGTCTACACTGACACTGCATTGACCTAAATACATAGACTTAAGCACTGCACCTTTCATGGAGATGGAGTTATTAAATTGGTGTAATGGGTGAGTTACATCAGTGGGAGCTGCATTTTAGTGTAGACACTGTGATATAGCAAGGGCAGAGGATAATAGGAGAATTTTGGGTTTGTTTGGTTTTTTTTTGCTACATCACAGAATCAGGCTTATTCAGACTTGAGGTGATGCACTGGGCTGCACTCACTTGTCAGGGGACACAGTCTGCATCTGCGATAGGCCATATGCTACTATTTGTAAGCCAGGGAGCGGGTGGGTCTAAGGGGAGGAGCCACTGAGCCCAGGATACAACTAATTATGGGGGACAACTAATGAAAAAACAGGATCGGGCGTGGGGGTCACAGGGTCAAACGAAGAACGGGACACCGAGCAAAGAACGCTGAACAGCACCCACTGCCTCCAGAAGGCGTCAAGGGAGCCAGCGGACGCTGCCCAGAGGAACTCTGCCCGGATGCATGAGTGCACGAGGGAACGGACGTAGGGAGGTATGTAAGCCCCAGAATGATCTGGGCTGTATTCCCTGTAGACTAGCCAGAGTCATTAGAGGGCAATTAGGAGCAGCTGAGGCCAATTAAGGCCCAGCCAGGTGCCTGATAAAAACCCTCTGCTCCAGAGAAACAGTGCAGGAGCTGCTGTGCTGTGTAGTACAAGGAGCAGAAAGGAGTACAGTGTTGTGTGGAAGAGCGGAGGAGTCCTGAGAGAGATACTGGGTCCAGGAGGGGGAAACCTGCCCCTGGCAGGACTGAGATACTCCCCCAGGCACAGGGGCCTGGGTAAGGAAGCCCAGTCCAGGCAGCAAGGAAGCAGGGCCTGAGAGGCCAGAAGGACCGAGGGGGGAAATTAGCCCAGGGGAAAAGACTGCAGCTGCGAATACGGGGCCAGCAGCACATCGCTGCTACTCACAGGGCCCCAGGGTTGGGACCCAGAGGAGCGGGCTGGCCCAGGTCCCTACCCCATTCCCTGGGGAGACTGGGTAACTGGTGATGCCTTGGCCCACTACAAGAGGCAGAAGCGCGAGACCCATTCGGGCGAAGCCAGCCATCTGCCACAACACTTATAGAATTAGGGTGATGTAAGCTGCCTTTTGTCGACCTAACTCTGTAGTGTAGACCAGGGCTAGAAAATGTGAGTGGTACAGAAACATAACTACATTGGGACTGGTATGTCTCTGGCCTTAACTCTCTGCACAAAGGTGTTGGGGTTCCCCCAAGACCTCTTCCACTTGGTTCCTCAACAACTCGGTGTGACGCCAGTCTGAACATTCAGGTTCCTTTATTTGGCAGACAGCAAAGCTACTCTGAGTTGATTAGACTCAAGTGTAGGAGGTGAGTTTGGGCATACCACACATCCAGAGTTACACAACAAATCTTTTCCTTTATATACATTTACACATTACGTTGCATTGACTGTACATTGCATCACATGTTTTGGGATTGGCTTGGTTACTCTGTAGAAATCAATCTTTATACAGCATGCTCTGTCCATGTACAAATGACTCTTTACCTCATCTTTACTTTCTGGTTTTTCTTATCCATTGTTATCTTGGCCATTTAAAATCGTTCCCTGGGTGTCTCCCCTGCTCTTATTTTATCTAGTACAGACATTCATTTCCAACCTGCTGACCCATTTACCTCCCTAATCCAGTCTCCCAAAAGAGGAGGCCTTGCTCATGTCCAATCATTCACATCAAGCCAGGCCTACAAAAGGTAAATGCCCTCTAGTGGCATTACAATAAATTAATTTCATCTTCATATTTCCAACATTCCAATTCTCAAAGCATGAATTGAGAAGTAACCAATTGTTTCCCTTTTACATGGGTAAGGAGAACATTTTATGGAATCATAAACCATATATCTGTAGACTGATCTCTGTTTAGCCTAATTTTTGTAGAAGTCTTAAGTATTGTAGATTGGAACAAACTTTAGCATCAATAGTAATAATCTGTAGTGATATACTTTTCAGTTCATCTTACAATACCTAGTTATCTTTTCTGTTTAAAGGTTAATTCATATCTATTATCTGCTGTTGGTCTGGAAACACTAGTTGATGAAAATTTTGGGACATCTGTAATTGCAGGTAATCTCATATGATAGAAATAATGAGTGCATGTATTTTATGGGGAGAAGTTTAATGACTAAAGTCCCAAATGATCTCCTGGGTTTTATTTAAAAGTATAAAGGTATACAAATATATTATCAAGCTAAACCATGTACCTGGTGCCAAGAGGCAAATTTCATAACCGTTTGTCTTAGGAGGAGAAAAATGCCTTCTGTGCTCAGTATGAATTAGTTCTGCAATTATTTCTCTTTTACTTTAGGCACAGATGGGATTTTACATGATTTTAACTAGTTGTGTCATGTCAAGCTTAAACTGAAAAATCTTCAGGGCAGAGACTTAGTTTTGTGAGGCACCTAGCACATTTTTAGGCCTAGAATAATGTTAGTTGAGATCCTGAATGGGATATAACCTATGTACATGAGTAAAATGTGAGCTGATTCTGAGTGGCTTGGAAATCATAGATGGGTATAAAAAAACGCTTCTTCTGTCCTTAGAATTGTAATCGCTACACTTTATGTTGAGTTTCATCTGTGTCTTGAGTACTTGATGGGCCCTGTTTAATTTTCTCAGAGGAAAAAATAGTGGCACACAAATGATGCTTGCTTCATTACATCCACTTGTGACAGGCACACCCTTAGTTTGGGACCAGTGTATTGTTTTTATGGGTTTACCTTTCCTACATTCTTTAGCAAGGTTTTTCTCTGTAGATTTGTCTAGAAGAAAAGATCTTTTGTAGGAGGAGCTGGGAAGGTACTGCAACTGCCTTTAAACTCCTGAGAACTTCTTCCACTCTTTCCTTTACTATTTTCATCCTCAAAAGGTCCATACTTCTGAGCACAGGGGGCTGGATGGACTCTCTTCTGACCCCCCATAAATTGATACTAAACCAGACAGAGTGTGCCCTACAGATCAATGGGAGCCATTCCTTCCTTGTAACTAGTGGGGAAGAGAAGGATTGCTTCAGGATACCTTATAGGGTTGCATGTTGCACTGCAAATTTGAATGGGGATACTTTTGTGTTCTTGATATGTTGGAGAGGTTCTGCAGAGATACTCAGATGGCTGAGTGCAAGATAAGAGGATCCCATTTCCTTGCTGCACACATTGTGACACCTAAAATTACCTGAAGAGAGGGTGTCCCCCAATTGTTCCTACAACAATAGCAAGATCTCTCACATTCTCAGCAAGTTCACTACCACTAAAGCCCCATTCTTTCCTCAAATGCAATTTTCCATTAAAAATAGATTTTTAAAAAATGAATCTGTGCAGGGGGGAAGAAAAAGGAAAGGGATAAAAATCCCTGATTTCAGAATTTAAGGCATTTCTTCCCCAAAGAAGTAAGCAAACAAACTCCCAAAATACATAATTGACACTACTTGTTCCATATATGGCCAAATAAGGTTTTCGATTCAGCACATATCATTTTGATAATTTCACTTCTTAAAATATATTAAAATGTATAATCAGACTTTTTAAAGCAGTCAGGGGTTATCTTTCATTAATGATAGTGGAAGATCTGACTGAGATTTTCAAAACTGCTTCTGGCATTTAGATGTACAATATCCATTATAATTTACAGGAACTGGGCACCTATATCCCTTCAGTGGCTTTGCAGATATCAGCCTATGTGTCTAACTCCCCTAGACACCATTGAAAACCTCACCTATAACATATATTTCTGTTGCTAATATTGTGACTCGCACCTTCTGTAATGCGAGATTTAAATCAGATTCCTGCAGTTATGAACATTCACTGGGTTACCCTTCAACTAGCAGGACCAGAAACAAAATTTTTATTTTAATCAAAAAAGTAGACTCTGTACAAAACATCACCCCATTCCTAGAAAACAGCTGTGTGGCCCCTCTTGACATAAGGTGGGCTGTGAACCACTGGCACAGACCAGTAAAAGAGCACACGCTTCTGGCACACAATGAGACATCACAACAACAGACCACTGGTCATACAATGGCCCATTGGACGATGAGTTCAATAGAGCACCCAATGGATGTTCAAAGTTTACCAGTCAATTTTTAATTGAAAAACTAAAATAGAAAATGATTCAATGCAGATCCCTGCTGCCCAACCCCCAAGAAGAAATACTGGGTGCTACCTTGAGAGGTAATGTATTTAATTCATGATCGCTCAGATACCAAGGCAAAGAGCATGGTATAAATGTCTACGTAGGAAGGAGCATCCAGTGGTCAGAGCACTAGTTGGGCCTCTGGTTTCATTTCCGAACTCCACCACACACTTCCTGTGTGATCTTCGGCAAGTCACTTCTCTGTGACTCAATTCCCCATCTGTCAAATGGGGATAATACTGCCCTACCTCACAGGGGTAGTGGGAGAATAATTACATTAAAGATTGTGAGAGTTTAGATACTATGTTAATGGTGGCCATATAAATGCAATAGCTCAATTGGATTCAATAGCACTTACCTGTACTATGTTTGGCTGTTTGTTCACTCGGGGATCATCAAATCTGTCCCTTCTGTGATCCAGCACAGGATGTGGGCCATTTCCATACTGACACTTAAAACAGGAGTCAGCATCACAGCCCAGATCCATTATAAATTTTAGCAGAGCAAGATACTTCATTGAAAACATGATGGTAGCAGGGAAAGTGGTGGGATGGCTAGAAATGTACGCATCAATATTCGCCCCGTGGTCTAGAAGCAGCTTCATGGTTTTCAGGCAGCCATGGCGAATGGAAATCAGCAGGGGGTTGATAAGATCAACATTGGGGTTGGCTCCAGCTTGCAGCAGGAGCTCTGTGGCATAGATGTTGTTGTTAATGACGGCGAAGTAGAGGACAGTGCTGCGCCTGTCTTCGTAGAGCCGGGCTCTCTCAAAGGAGAGGGTGGCGTTCACATCATAGCCGGCCTCAATTAGCTCTTCCAGGATGTCATTATTGTTGCGCTCGGCTGCAAGATGGAGCGGGCTGATGCCGCTGCGCTTGACCCGCGTGCGGCTGCTTACGGGGAGCAGCATTTTGACTATCCTGCAAGAAGGGGATTCAGTGGATAGCTGTTAGCCTTAGACAATCTACAGCAAATAACAGCAATGAAGTTATAAGTACTGGAGTGCAACAACTGAAGGACCGATAACGTGAGCATGAGCAGTACAGGCTCCCCCACAACTCGGCAGTGCATCTTCATCCTGACAGTGTGAGGTTAGTAACAGAGGAACTGCCAGACTGGATCAGACACAATGTTCATCTGGTCCAAGAGGTCTCTGAGAATGGCCAGCATCAGATGCTTCAGAAGAAGAAGTAAGAACCCTACAGCAGCAGATGTGGGATAATCTGCCCTCACATTAGGTCTCGCCCTAGTCCCTAATAATTAGAACTGGCTTTGGCCCTGAAGCATATATATGCATTGATTTTTTTCCACAATGCTTCAAATGAGAGGACAAAACCAGAAGCTGATCTGATCTCATTGGGTGAGGGTTATATTCAAGTCTCAGGATCCAAGCCAGCGTTACAATTCTAGTACCAAATCCAACTCTGTACACTGGATATCTCTCTGGAGCCCCTCACTGTGTGGGGGTTGGGAGTGGCAAATCCATGGGTCCATCGGGGTGAATCCCAAGATGGCCAGGTTCTGATGAGCCAAAAGGACAATTAGGAATTAAAATCAAATAAAGAAACAAAGCTATTTTCCAGGCAGATTGCCAACCATTAGCCCAGAGAGAAAACATTTACAGCTAAGTTATAAAGCTCAGTAAACAGGGATTTCTTTTGGAAACTGCTTCCTTAATAACCCAAACAAAGCTGCCATCATTCCACAGTCTTAACAATAAATGTGTGATGGGTATTAAACATAGAGTAACAAATCCATGGTTGCTTTTTGGGCTTCGTGATTGCCACTAGATATGGGCAAGCAATTTGCAATTAACATTTTATTCAGTAATCTTAGCCCTTCTTCCTGTTTATAAATCACCTGCAAGCAGACAGGATCGTAGGATTTTTGGTCAAAACAGTAGGCTGCGGCTTACCAAATCTGGACAAGTCATTTCATCTCAGTGCCTCAGTATTGCCTTCTGTAAAATGAGGATAATTAAATATTTTCCTCCCTCATAGGGTTTCTATGGGTACGTCTACACAGCAACTAGACCCCCGTGGCTGGCCTATGCCAGCCAACTTGGGCTCATGAGGCTCAAACTGTGGGGCTGTTTTCATTGCTGTGTAGACTTCTTGGCTTGGGCAGGAGGCCGAGCTCTGGGACCCTCCCATCTTTGAGGACTTGTGAGCGCCAGCCCAAGCCCACAAGTCTACACAGCAATGAAACAGCCCCGCAGGCTGAGCCCTGAGAACCTGCATCAGCTGGCATGGGCCAGCCATGGGGGTCTAGCTGCTGTGGAGAGACACCCTCTGAGGCTAAATACATTGTTGTCTGTGAGGCATTGGGCACTATGGTGATGAGCACCACAGAAAAGCAAATCAATAGCAGACTGAGGTTTTTATGAATGTATTCACTAGTCAAAGTTGACAAATGTGTTCCATGAACATTTGTTCAGCCTCTAAGTTATTGGCCACTGCAAGTGTTCCGTTGCACATTCACTATTCCTAATTCCTCAGCTGAGCTGTGTGATTAGTCATGTCAATAACATGACACAGTTTCTGGCTTCTGAACTAGACCTCCTAACTTTTACAAATGACTGTTGTCCAACAAATATTTTGTTCACTTGTGAAACAAATTTGGGGATTAAACTAATCTCCCTGATGGACCTTAAACTTACCTTCCACAAATATTTGTATGGATACAGGAATATTGCAAAGAGTGAATGAAAAGACATTGAACAAAATGTAAAATTCCCCTTAGAATGGGTCTATATTTGCAAATAATTTTTTTCACCCAGCTGTAGCAGTCCCCCTGCTGCATTTTAGCTATTTAGAACTTCGCAGCAGTGGGGCAGAATTCAGCTTATCCTGTTCCAAAAGCAAACGCATAGGCCTGTACTACTGGAGCTAAAGAAAAATCTGTTAAGTGATAGCAGTACATGGTCTTTGACACACAGGCAAGCAGTACTGATTTCATCTCATAGTGGGGCCCTGCTACATGTACCATATATGCTAGCTAGTTCATCATGATGTTTCTGTAAAGTGTGTGAGCTTGTTCAGAGATATGGAAGACAAACACAGATTCTATCAGGTGGCATTACACTTTAGTTCATCTAATAATTTCTCTCTTATTCCAACTAAGAGAGTTAGGGATATAAACACTGATCTGGATAAAAACAAATAATAATAAATAGTTGTAATATGGGTAGGATAATTAATAATACTTAGTGCTAGAGATGGTCCTGAGCTAACATCCTACATCAGAACACCTCAGATTCTGTGTGGTTTGGAATCTGAACCTGATTCAAATTTTCCCCCCTTCTCTAAAAAAAGCCAAAATTCCTGATCTAAGCACATGCAGCTCTAAATAGATCTAAAGCACAGGTCAAAATGTATTGTTTGGGTGGGGAAAAAAAAACAAACAAACATTTTTTTGATGGAAAAAACTGCTAGTGAGGGTTTGAAAACTTCCGAAATGAAAAATTTTAGCAACCAAAACTAGAAAAAATGTAGGTGATCAGGTGAAAGTTTTCAGTAAAACTATTTTTTTCTTTTTGCCTGACTGCAAAATTTTTCAGGTCTCAATAATCAAATGCCAACATTTAAAAAAAAAAAAAAAAAAGACAAACAAACCCAAAAACACCTTTTTTGCAGGAAAATAAAAACTTCCTGACTTGGTCTGCTAACATCCCCACAATTCGTGTGTGAGAATCTAGATCTGAATCTTGTTGCTTGATTCCATCCCTGGTAGGCAATTATACAGCAGGGAATGAATAAGTGATGAATAGGCTGTTCTCAGTGGTGGCAGATGACAGAACAAGGAGCAATGGTCTCAAGTTGCAGTGGGAAAGGTCTAGGTTGGATATTAGGAAAAACTTTTTCACTAGGAGGGTGGTGAAGCACTGGATTACCTAGGGAGGTGGTGGAATCTTCATCCTTAGAGGTTTTTAAGGCCAGGCTTGACAAAGCCCTGGCTGGGATGATTTAGTTGGGGTTGGACTAGACCTTCTGAGGTCCCTCCCAACCCTAATCTTCTATGATTCTAAGTACCAATTAAGAACTAATCCAATCCTTTACTCAGCTCTTGTGCCTCCTAAATCATCACAACTAACAAATAAATAATACACATTTAAACCCATTTACAGCCCAATCCTGCAAGATGTTGGGTGCCTTCTACAAGGTACTGGGCATCTTTAGCTTGACTGCAATGGCAGCTGCTCCGCACCTCCACACAGGCCCTTAAATAAATATTTATAGGATAAACCCAACTAAATAGTAATTATGACTTTTAAAACATCTAATGATGCCATGTTCTGAGCTGCTCCTGTGTGGTGCTAAGTCCCCTTGACTCTGATAGACTAAAAAGAGAGTTCAAGACATGTAGAATCTTATGTGGTTATTTACATGTTGGGCTATGATGTCTCCAATGGCAAATGTATAGCCCTACCATTATTCATATACCTCAAGAAGTTTTGTCTTTATTTAAGGAAAAGATCCAAAGCCTACCAAGGACATTTCCACCCAGAGCCTTTCTCAAAGCAGAGAGGCTGACCTCATGTAACAAAGATGCTCCCCAGAATGCAGGCGGTTTGGATGCTGCTTAGCTGGCTACCATCCATTACCAACAAATGCTTCATAATAGCCATAAAAGCAAAAAAGGCACACACCGCGCTGTGCTGACACCAGGCCAAGTGCCAGCATTCGTCATCCCGTGACTTACTGGGCCTTATTCAGATTTAAGGGTTGGTTTGGTTTTGTTCCCTTGCTCCAGAAGTGGATGGGCTCAACCGAGCTCTCTGTATCTGATTTGAAGGGGTGCGGCGACGTTTATTCCTACTTAGAGAGGGGCCCGAATAACCTTGACCTCTGAGGGCATTTGACATCCAAGCTTGGCTTGGGATCTGAATTTTGTCCCCTCTTTCTAAAGTGTCAAGCCCAAAGCCCAGCCCCGAAGACCCCTGCATTTATTTTAGGGTTGGAGATGGGGGAAACTGACATTCGTTTCAGGAGTCTAGTTTTGCAGTTTGAGCCCATCTCTCTTTCTGACCCCCCCAGGGGCTCTGTTTGGCATGCCTGTGCTGCCATAGCTGCAGACTCTACTTCCTATTCAAAGGCGGGGATTCTTCCCAGAGGGCGGCATCCAAGCAAAGCCAATTCCTGCTTTACATGGCCACCCAAGGCCACCTACATCACAGGGCCACCCAAGTGGCATCCCCACATGAATTCCCCATGGTCCCTACCACCTGACCCTTTCTGCCACCTGCTACCAAGGATGCTGGAAGTAGGGGATCTAGGAGTGCCGCAGCACCCCCCCGGTTTCAAGTGGTTTCCATCATATACAGGGTTTACAGTTTTGTTCAATGGCTTTCAGGACCCCCACTGTAAAAACGGTTCCAATGCCTCTGCCTGCTACACTGCCTCCCAGCTGCTGTAGATAATAGGAGGGACGCTTTTATTACATGATGCTAATGCAAATGTACCTAGCAACTGACTGCCATATTTAATAAATCAAAATAAATAACAAACAAACTCTGCCCTTCTCCACCACCGCTAGTACTAGGAAGAAAGGGCTTAAGTGACCTCCTGCTATGATCATGATGCCAATGGTTTACAATTATGAATTCCATGCCAACAAAATTCATTTCACATTAATATTGACAGAGCATCATTTAAAACAAACAAACACCGAGCTATAAGCCCTGGAACCACATTCTTGACTTTTTGATTTTCTGAAGCCTCTGAGTTCTGGCAGCAATTCTGAATGTGGAATTCCTGCAGAATTACGTATTAAATCTGCAGGAATATAAAGAGAGGTCACCATGAAGGGTGTTGTTATAACGAATACCAAAGGAATTAGGAACGATTGGCCACTTGGGGTACAGCTTTGTCATCTGGATAAATATTTGATTTTGGCTGCTAAAGAAAGAATTCTTTTTTTCCCTTTAGTTCACAGCTGTTATAAACCAAAATATGTACTCAACCTTTTAAGTGTGAAGGAACTAAGACTTCTGACTTAATTCGGAACTCATTGGCACTGCTGGGAATCAGCCATGACTGGTGGGAGATTTGGATCAGGCCCCTTATTTTGAAAGTGGGGATGGACTCAGATCAAAAAGCTTTGGAGCTAAAGCTAAACTTCTCCAGGTTTTGGGGGGAAGGGAGCGTGCAGATTGAGAGATCTGGTTCAGGCTTAGTATAGGTGTTCATATTCCACTTTTCCAGAGTTCAGGGGAAGAGGACTGGAACTGGGTTTCTGCCTCTGACCCTTTGCTAATTTAAAATACCTTTGTTTTTAAGAAAATCTCTTTTTAACTTAAATCCTGGAGAGAATTCTGAGTCATGCCAGCATAAGGCTATGATAGCTACACCTCCCCATATTATAGCGATACATAAATCAGTTACATAAATTCACTCTGGGATGCTTCCTAGCATATACAGCCTCCACACAGGTGATGGATTTTTTTCAGTTACAGAAAATAATAATTTTTACAAACATCACAGTAATATTGGGAAGTGCAGTTAATGTCTGCAAAGTGCATGGAAATCCTTGGATGAAAGATATGGTCTTGTCAAAAAGTTTGATTCTTTGTGTATTATGTAATGTGAAAATCTATTTACAGATTTTGCAGCTGTATTTAGTTTATGATTTGACTATTTATTTGGGGATTTTGATGGAAAAATTAATAGATCCATAGAATTGAAATCCAGAAGGGACCATTAAGATCACCTAGTCTGATGTCCTGCATAACTGGCCATAGATTTCAGCAAGTGATTCCTACAACAAGAGCATAGTTTTTAGAACAATATCTAACTTTGATTTAAAGACTTCAAGTGATGGAGAATCCATCACATCCTTGGTAAACTGTTCCAATAGTTAATTACTCTCATTATTAAAAATTTGTTTTGTCTAACTTCAGCTTCCAACCATTGGATCTTGTTATGACTTTGTCAGCTAGATTAAAGAGCCATCTATCAGAAATCTTTTCCCCATTTACAGAAAGTGATGAAGCCAATTCTTGAGCTCCTCTTGTGTAAACTAGAGCTTGTGTGAAATAGATTGAGCTTCTTTACACTATTACTATCATTTAAAGCATGTTTTGCAGACCTCGGATCATTCTTGTGCCTCTTTTCTGAACTCTTTCCAATTTCTAAACATCCTTTTCAACGTGTGGACACCGGACCTGGACACAGTATTCCAGCAATAGTCTCACTAATGCCATTAAGATTCATTTATCCACTCCCCACCTGTCAGCCTTTGAATTCTTGTTCTCTGGAAATGCTGATAAAATCAGAATGCACTGAACACTTGGGCAGCATATTTTGTTTCTGGAGGCCCACCACAAATAAGTGAGATCTTAGCAAAGGTGACAGAATCTGTCCCTTGTGTGGCTCATCCCATCTCAGCAGACACACCCTTGAGTTTAATATTTGAAATCCAAATTCTATTAATATAGAGCCAGATTACCAGATGGTGTAAATAAGTGACTTTAATGGAGATATACTGATGTACACTAGCTGAGGATCTGGCCATTAATTTAAAAAAAGGAAGGATTTTGAATTCCTTTCTATAGTGTGAAACTATATAATAAAGTGATTTTAAAAAAACACACCAAAAACTTACTCATAATTGCCTTTTTTGGATGCTATATGAAGCGGTAACAATCCATCCTTATTGGTTTTGTTAGCATCTGCACCTTGGGACAAGAGAAACTCCACCACCTTTTCATGTCCATTTTTACAGGCTTCATAAAGAGCAGAGGCGCTATCACTGGCCTGGGTGTTGATATCAGCACCTAGGAGCAAAGAAAACCATTGAAGAGCTAAATGGCTAGAATCAGCTGTTACATATTTTGGATCAACAGCACGTCTCCGTGACTTTCCTAAGGTTTCAACTATAAAACTGTCAATAAGGCGATGTGACTGCTCATATTTCCTTAGCACCATTTGCTGTGATGAGTGAGAGTGAGGAGGGAAAGGAGATAAAAGAACAGCTTATGTCTTCTTCACTGTGTTTTTGCTATGAGGAAAATGTTTTCCCCAGTGATGAGGGATTGAATGTAACAGGGTATTCCCTTGGGCCAGTCAATCCATCAAGGAAAACCAGTGTATAAAAGTGATAATGAACTACACAAGGAGAGAGATTAAACAGAAGTACTCATAAGATAATACCCACAAAGGGTGTCTATAGTTAGATTCTGGTCATGAGCCCAGCCCCACCCACCCCATCTTCATTACCATGTTTAAATGAAGTTGAGGACAAATCATGTTATAACATAGGCTTTTCTTGCCTGTGTGGACAGAAAAAAATCCCAGGTTACATAACCATGTTGGAATACTATGTTTTAATCCTTGTACATACCCAGGCTAAAAGATGATTCTGTAACATGCTAGGGGCTTTGCGTTATTTTTTGGCATTATTTGACTAGCTCTAGTCAATACATGGTTTAATGTTCACATCAGAAAGAATAAAGCATGCTACAATATTGTTGGGCCACAACCATATTGAAAAGTAGCTATTTTTGTGGCATAATTTTAGGACCTGAAAACCTCTATCAGTTGCCAAACCTGGGCTGCCACTGTAATACACAGTGCTATTCCGCCTTGAGGCTGGCTGATCTATCTGTATCCTAAACGAGAATTACAACCCATTGGTTTTCTGCTTCTGAACTCTGATAAGAAAAAATTGTACAGCCAATCAGTCTTTTGTTTGACCATGAAAACTCCCTGCCAAAGAGAACATTTCCCATAGCTAAAACATCTGTGTTTTGTTTGGCAATTTAAAGATAGTGTAGCTAGAAACACCAGGAGAATTTCAACGACAAAACACAATACAGGGCTACTTTCTTAATGAGAAAGAAATGAAAACTTTCTTTTTTATTTATGGCAAACATTGCTTATTGTAAAAAATACAATTATTACTCAGATTCTCTTTCATGGCTTGGAAAAAATTGGGTAGTTTTATTGGACTTTCCTCAAAATTGAACTTTCAGGGAATACTAACGTAATTGAGTTGAACCACAAATCATATTAAAATCAGCGTTTAAAATCATGATGGAGTAACTGGCTGGTTTTTAATGTTTTTATAAAGCTGACTTGTGAATAACATGAACTGGAAAGCCAACAATATTTTTGTTCTCTATCAGCTATAACTGTAATCTATATTTTTTTATAATTACATATATGCCATTAGAGATTTTTCTTCACTGCTGTTTAGTTCTTATTTCATCAATATATTTCTATAAGCTGGGCCTGGTTCTCATTTACACTAAGGAGGCTGCACCATTTTAGCAGTGTAAAGACTTAGAGTGGGAACAAATTATATTTTCATCCACTTTTAAGGTCCTTTTATATGACTACAGTGGTGTAAGTGGCCTTACTGTAAATAAAAATCAGGCCCACTATATCTCCCTGTATAAA
The DNA here is from genome assembly GCF_026122565.2 of Emydura macquarii macquarii. Taxonomy (NCBI): domain Eukaryota; kingdom Metazoa; phylum Chordata; order Testudines; family Chelidae; genus Emydura; species Emydura macquarii. The sequence goes on along the minus strand of NW_027131366.1, from coordinate 308,313 downwards.
CACACCAACATACCACATCATGTCTGATTCCCAGCTGGTGTCAAGCAGTGTAGCTCCATTAATTTACAAGCTGCTTTACCAATTTATACCAGCTAAGAATCTGGCTCATTAATCTTTGATAAACTACATACAATTCATTGTTTGCAGTGGAAATTAACAACAGGCCTAAGTGTGGTCTCACTTTATTTTCTGGTCTGTTCACAGTTGGAAGGGGTGGAGCTATCATGTCTTTGGCTTCACCACCCCCTTACAAAGGGTTGGTTTTTCATGCATCATGAAGTGCAGTGAATCTGCTCTGGTGCATGTGTCAGAGATTTTAAGATTATGAACCCACCTGAGAAGAAGTGAGCACAAATGCTTATGGGACTGCAAGAGAGAGCTGGATTCTAAAAGACCTTTCTAGGAGGGGAGGAAGTAATATGAGATGTGACTTCTTCACTCATGATGAGAATCAAAAAATTCTTATTCTTCCTCCGACTGACTAAGAAATATATTCTTCCTGGGCCAGATCCTGCTTGCCTTACTCAGAAGAATAGACGTGGTAACTTCAAAGGGACTAACTCCTCACGTGAAAAATGAGAGCAGGATTTGGCCTTTCCTAAAGACTTTCAAATCCTCCCTAACACTAATACCTATTTAGTACTTTTCAACTGCAAAGTGATTTACAAACATCTCGCCATTTAACCCTCCTGATGTCCCTATGCCGAGTGCTGGTGTCCCCTTCTATAAAATGGGAATAATGGAAATGAGATGACCAGCCTCTATGCAGGTGCACAAGTGTGGAAGGTACAAGAAGTCTTCTCCCCTTTGTGCTCCTTGCTAAATGGTTAGAAAAATCACATAGATTTCAAGGACTGATCCATACCCTCTGGGGCACAAGCCACTGGAAAAGGGGTTGGGAAGGAAGGAACCAGGCTAAGGTCTCTTCTACCATGTCATCAGTCAACAGAGCAAGAGAGTGTAGGCTTCACCCTCTTACAGATGGGCAGTGTTGCACTTTCTCTGCATGATGCAGAGCTCTAGGAGGCTTTGTTCCTTGCAGAAGCACAATGCCGCCCCATTGCTCCCCCTAGACATCTGTGGCTCCACACACACCTACACAGGGCTATGGCTAAAAGCTACAATAGAGCCTCCAACAGCTACCCTATGCCACAAGAGGGAGTCCTTCGACCATGGGAAAAAATAGTTTCTGGAATATCTTTCCTGTGAACTACTGAGAGACAAGGTGAGTGAGGGAATATCTGTTATTGGGCCAACTTCTGAAGTTGACCCACCTTGTCTCCGTAATATCCTGTAATATACAACAGAACTGAATACTGTGAACCTTCAACATTCATCCTTTGGTACACATCAAGTTCTGAAGGGTAGGAAGCAGGAGAGTGATACAATATTTGAGAACTAGCTTTGCCCATGTCATATCCTACTGAATGTTCATGAGCAGACCATGCTTGGCTAGCATTTAACTCTGACCTTACTCTTATCTTTCCCTGTCTGTGGTTTAGTCTTCTGTCACTGGATTTTTTGGATACACATGTACAGTGATAGTCATGAAAACCTTTGTATTAACATTGCCACACAAAGTACGGTCACCAAATTACTTTTAAATCGAGTGTCTGTTGATGCTGAAGAAGCACAGTCATTGGGCACCTGTATTCTAACCAGCAGCACCCTCTGGTGCTGTCCCCTTTCACCCATGCGGACTGTTCTTGCCAGAAGCTTCCATGGGAGTAACAGGTGTTCAGCGCCTCTGAAATCTAGGCTGTGTTTCCAGTTCGTTACTGAAAAACTGAGCCATCCAAAATGAGTGGATACATTTGAATATTTAGGACATAATATATGAAGCAAATGAACAGCCTCCCTGTACTCACCACACTTGGCAAGGTATCGCAAAGCATCTAACTGGCCGCTCTCGGCAGCCACAAACAAAGAGGTGATCCCATAGGTGTTCTTGCTTTCAATCTTGGCTCCCCCTTTCACCAGGATATCAATGACTTCCATGTCATTCCGAGAGACGGCCTCGTGGAGAGCTGTCCAGCCCCGATTGCACCGGTGGTTTGCATCGGCATTGTATTGCACCAGCATCCTTACAGCGTCAACGTTTTTGCGTTCACAGGCTGTTTCAACAAAAGGCAAGTCATTTAGGCCAAACTTTTCAAGAGGCCACTAACGCTGAGTGCCCCATTGCAACGCTCTAGAACAGTGTTTCTCAAATGTGGCCACCGTGGCTGCATGCGGCCACAAGGGGGTTTTCAGCCAGAGGCTCCAGGGGTGGGCTTCAACCCCTCCCCGCCCCCTGGTTCAGCCGGAGGTTCCAGCAATGGACTTCACCCTCCCCACACCCAGCCTCAGCTGCAGGGCTCCAGGCTTCAGCCCCATGGAGTGGTGGGGCAATGAGGAGTGTGGGGGAAGATGCACATATTTTTGCTCTGATATCTAATTGGTGCTTAGAACCTTTTATTTAAAAAGACACATACATACACAAAGAGATACAACATGGACTTGATCTTCAGAGGTGCTGAGCACCTGCCACTTCAGTTGAAATCTGGGGGCTCAGCACCTCTAAAACTCAGGCCATTTACCTTTATAGAGTGGAGTCTCTCTGGACTTGTTTGCAATATCAGGTTCAGCTCCAGCTTGCAGCAGTAAAAGTAGACAGTCAAGGTTTCCCCTGCTTGTTGCTATGTACAGCGCTGTCTCTTCTTGAAGTGTACGCTGATTAAGGGATCCAGGGTATGCTATTGAGATGTTATAATTCCATAGTTAGCAAGGCATATAGCCATGTTCTCTAACTCTGAGATTGTGAACTCTGTTGCTAATCATTTTGGGGCAGGGATGATACTTGGTCATGCCTCAGGTGGGGGGATGGACTAGATGACTGGAGGTCCCTTCCAGCCCTACAGTCCTATGATTATTTCAAATATCGAACACCAAATGCTAGGAAATTACCCAATGGATGATTTTGCCATTCAGATCAGATTCCATGGTTCTCCATGAAACCACCAAAAATTCTCTGATAAGAAACATTTTTTAAAAAGAGAAAAATAAAATCACTTGACGTTACATATTGCATTAGATATCGATGCTGCAGTAAAGACCGGCTAACACTAAGCCTTAGAGGTGTTGCATTTTCTGATTATAATAAGAAACACTGTCTCACTGGTGGAGAAATTAACCAACATGTTAGTGATGGGTCTGAAGCAGAACACAACAACAGAGCCCTTTGAAGTGCAGATCAGGTACAGATTAGGATTCAAAATTCAGGACTCGGGTTTGGTCCTGCCTCTATCATGGGATAAAGTGAAACACCAAATCTGAACATCCCTGAACTTTGGAGGAAGTTTGGCTATGGACCCAAATCTGGATATAAACGTCAAGACGCAGGCCCAGCTCTGCAATTAAAGAGGTGTTAGACGATGGTCTGGCCTCAGCGCTGGATTATGGTGGGGTAATCTAGGACGCAAAGGGATGGAAAATGTAGCACGAGGAGGTTGCTACTGCATAGAGTGTCTGAAATCCAGTTCCTCTCACTGAGGGGCTCATAACCAATCGGCACAGCCACAAAGGTGGCTGGCACTGGCCAGGAGCAAGATGTGGCCAATGTGTCCCTGAGAACAGGCTGCCTCAGTGCAGCCCTTGGGCACATTCTACTGATGAGGCTCATATGAAGTCCCAGCCACAATGTAAAGCTGCTTTTCCCCATTGGAAAACCTGGGGAAGGGTGTTGATACTGCCTTTAGCAGCAGGGGAGGCAGAGGACGGGAGTCTGCATGAGGATCAAAAAGGTGCAACTTGTATCTGGCAGTGCCTTTTATTGGATAAATAGAAATAAACTAGAGGGGTTAGAGCATAAACCTATGCTCCTACTGACAATGGGTATGTAGTATGCCATTTGCTTTGAGATCTTGGAGCACAGTTTTTGGATGCCCCAAATCTGTGCACTCATTTTCTTTTTGGAGCCACTTTAACCCTTCAAAATTCTTTAGTGTCCCCCCCACTCCCAAATAAATAAAGTCAAAGTAGGTTGAGAACTTCCTGTAGGTTGACTATAAAATAGGTTACAGCAAAAGAGGTTGGCCACTAAATTAGGTTAAAATGTTAGAAATGTAGGTTGACTTATAGCTACCGGGGATTCAAAAAGCTATTGCGCAACTGCTCTCCGATGGGAACTCAACATTAAAAGTAAGCCAGGAGCCCCATTATTAACGATTAGCAAACAGAGGCCAGGCCAGATCTTCAGCTGGAATAAATTAGTGTAACTCGTCTGCCTTCTATGGAGTTACAGTGAGCTGAGGATCTAGACCACTATTTTATACCCTAAGAAACGTGGTAATATGGGACAAGCCAACATCAACCCAGAATAGCACAATCACTCAGCATTTAAGATCTTAACTGTTATTTGTTGTGTACAGACTGCAAGCTGCTTATTCAAATAGGGTGAAATTCATACACATGCACAAAGCCTGAGTAAAGGGTCTTTGTGCAAGGAACTGAACAAAGGATGGCATGGTGTATTGAAAATTCTGTTAAAATTGTAGCCTATCACTTTAAATTTCAGGATTTTTTCCTGGTTCTGCTTGCAGGTTAGGGGATTCTGTAGGGAAGTGTGTGATCTGGGCCTTGCAGAAGTCAGTCTGCCACCAGCTAGCCTATAGTAAGGTGGAGTGAGCTGTGCCTCTCTGCTTCAGGGAGCAGCCTGCTTTGTCCCCTTCTGGTTTTAGGTTCTTGTATGTTATCTAAGAAATAAAGTAGTGTTATGGGGCAACCTTTCAGCAAGAGTATTTATGTTCTTATCTAATGTCTCTGTGTGTATGCCATGAACATAACATGGGAGTGGTTATATTTCCTTTTTTTGGCTGATCCTTTTATGGTTTTTCTTCCATTTGTAATCAGTTGTTTTTATTTTACGAACCTCTTTGCAGCACTTTCAGGCAGCCTGCTTGGCCATAGTAGGCAGCTTCATGCAGTGGTAGCCATCCATCCTTGTTAGGTTCGGAAAGGTTCTTTCCTGACTTCATCATGTTGAGCAGGGCACTTTCATCTCCTTCCTTGATTGCTGCCACTACAGGATCCAGCTCTCTTTAAAACAAGGTTGAACATCAATTACATTTAGCAGCTTTACTGTAAAGCTTTTTACAGCATCATCCAACAGGAATGTGAAAGCCTAAGGCCCACTCATGCTAACTAAAATGGGCAAGATTTTGGTGGCTCTGGGGTGCACTGGCTGCAGTGGACGCTAGCTCTATAGCACTATGTGATTCTACTGCTTTCCTCTAAAACATAACTCAGGATGGTCAAACCTGTCCAGAAACCTCTTTCCAATGCTTTACTCCAAACTCGTACCTAACCTGCACCAAACTTTTCTGAGATTTGAACAAGTTTGGTTAACTTTGTAAAACAAACGAGACCAGAAGTCGAAATGTTGAAATACCATGAGGGATTGTTCTTGTGGTATTTCTGGAAAGCGGAAGTGCTGGGAACCTCACAAGAGAGCCTATTGTGGGAAAATAGCTGGTCCAGTTTCTAAGAAGTCAGCGATGTAGTTCAGATCAACATTTGAACCTGTGTGTGATGAACTCACCTCCCATGGAATAAAGGACTGGAAGAGGAAAAACTGTCCAGCCCAATGAAATGCCAAACACTTCACAGTAAGGATCAGGTATTCACAAGTGCTCAGCTTCCACTTAGGCACCAAAATAAATGGGCAGATTTTCAGATGAGCTCAACATGTTGAGTTCCTTTGAAAATCTGTCTGTAGGTGTCACAATGGGAGCTGCTGGGGGCTGATCAGCAGTGAAAAGCTGGTCCTCTTTTAGGTATCTGTATGGAATCTGAGCTTGAAAAGTTCCCTCTTAGCTCTTCAGAAAATCCCTCCAGGCACCTTCCTGTAAACCCCTCACTCAAGTGAGTAGCCTTTACTCCCATGAGTAGTTTTTGAGTAAAATCTACACATGTGAGTAAGGCTTTGCTGGACCAGACCCTAGATGCTCTAACCAAGCAGACTCCGCTGCAGTACCAAAAGTTTAATGAGTCTCTCGTCGGAGCCCTGGTGTGATTGGTCTGTAGCACAGCTGGCCAGCATAAAAAATAAACACTCTGCCACTTGGATTCGGTCAGAAACACAACAACTTCTGCAGCTGGAGCAGGAAGGAAGCTGGCAGCTTTTTACAAAAACAAATCTGACTCTTGTAAACTGCTCAGAATTGTGATTGCATCTCAAAGGCAGGTAGCAGGTGGCTGAATTCACACTGCAAGAGCGATTCGGTATGGGGGTCTATGCTGCGTAGTTCGGAGCAGGAGTATCTTCTCTTCCCAGCACCCCAGGCAGAATAATGCTACTGACTCTCCTTGAGCATATGGTGTCTCCCAAGGGCTTGGCTAGATTAACTGGGGAGTGTAGCCAAGGCTCCCATACGTACACCTGCCCCATTGCATTCCTGCTAACAGCCAGAAGTGGGTGGGCAGAGCACCTGAGGTTGCTCTTTTTTGCAGTGGGTGCTCAGGGCCCTCTCCCTGACAAAGCCTCACAGGCACTCTGCCTGGGTATTATTGCCACAGGCAGACAGCCTGCAGGTGTCCCACCCTCCGCTCTTTCACAGGAGTATGGGCACAGCTTGGCCCAGTCCCCCGCTTTCATCTTACCTGTCTGATCTCTCTAGCTAACCTATCCAGCAGTTTCCCTCAACAGTAGCTGCCCTTAGCCAAGCAGGTTTCAAAAGGATGAAATCTGGTCTGCAATGGCAGCTTCCCCCTTTGGGTAAGAGCTGCAGGAACCAGCCTGTGAAGAGGACCATAAAGGCCTCTCTTGAGAGCATCGAGAGGAGGTGTACCCCTCCACAGAAGAGCCTGGCCAGATGAGGCTCACGGTGTCCTGAAGACATGGCCCAACAGCCCTGACAAGGATCAGGCTTCGTCCCTTAGATTTGATGCCCCTGGCCATGTTCATATTCCTGTTTTCCAGGCTCAAACTCTGAACTTCACACGGAGGCAGTTAAAAATAACCCCAGCCTGATTCATTTACTATTGCGACATGGAAGCTGATGTGCATAAAGAAACCACAACGCAAACATCCCTTTTCCTCTCTCCCCTGCCCTCTCAGTGCTCTCCTGGGACCCACAGTAGCCTAGGCATGTGCATTAGCAGGTGGGGGGGCTGTAGGGCTGTGTTGCCGGGCTATATTGCACTGAGTGGGGGGCGGGGCAGGGGCAGGTTGGGGAAGGCAGGAAATCAATAAGATTCCCTCAGGCAGTTCTGTGAATTCCTCCTGACAATGCCACAACCCCCGCCACCCGAAAGCCTCCAGCTGGCTAGTGGGGCAGGCAAACAACAAACAAGTTTAGAGCACGACAGAGAGACGGAGACACTTACACTGACTGTGGGGTGATGAACAGGCTGCCGTCGTACCTTCGTCGGACCCCCCATGATGGCCCCGGAGCTTGGCCTCCAGACGGGGCTGCCAACCTGGAGTAGCGATGGCACGAATGAAATAAAGAGAAATACTCTGAATAGGAGAAGCAGGTCATATCCGGGCCTCTTAATAAAGGCAGGAGAGGAAAGAGACACACACAGAAGGAGCCCTGCCTCCGGGGCTTTGAATGAAAGCAGATGGCCACAGCTTGCTCTGTGCAGAACTCAGCTGCTCTCACAGCTCTGGATTATTTTTGGCCCACTGAGGAAGTGTCGGGGGATTTGAATGACCATATAAGAGAAGAGTGAGGTTAACCGCCCCTCACTACACAGGAGGAAGATACTGAGTTAAATGACCTTCTTCACCTCAAGGGAAGCGCACAGTCATACAAGCAAGTCTGGTGAAGGATTGAAATAGGGTCTGGAGCACTGTGCATTCAGGAGCAGGCCTCAGACTGGATCTTACCCCACCAAGGGCTGCCATAAACCTTCCGGCAGGTTTCCACACCTTGCCTAGTAATAGGGCAGGCAGGCACTCATCAGTGTGCAAGGCAGCAGATGCTGTCCTGTGCTAAAATCAGCAGGTGGCAAGGGACCCTTCGGCCAAAGCTGACAGATCTGACCTTTATCAGCCCCATCTCAGATCCCCATGTCAGACCCTATGCTCAGCAACATGCCCAGGCCTCACAACAGATCTTATATCAGGCTCCATGCAAAAGTACCTCCACCAGATCTTGTAAAACTGTAATAATCACAGTGGGTAAAATTCTGGCTCCATTGCCATTGACTTTAATAGTGCCAGGATTTCACTCCATGTACATAAAACACCCATAACGCCCATTACATTGTTTGGGGGCCTGTAATAAACGTGTCATCATAAGATACAATTAGAGCTGTCAAAAATACACAAAAAATGTAAAAATCGTTGTTCTTTTTCGGGATTTGAAATGGGCCTCTTTTTTTTCCCCCCTAATTATTTGAATTTTTTCTGGAATTTTTAATGAACTTTCCCACCTTTTCTTGAGCATTTTTCATTTGTAGAAAGGAAAATAAAAAAGTGCTTGTGTTTGAAAATGGCAGGGTCCTATAGCCTAGTGAACTTGCTGGGGTGTCGCACCAACCACACCATTGTGGGGTAAAGGGGGGTATGCCTGCGTGTGTCATTACACTGATGAACCCACAAGTACAGGCAATCAGAACTTGAGCCTAAGGAAACAAAAACAATAAGTTTGTGAAACCGCAGTGTTGTTTATACCAGTGTGTTTTACACACATATTTTGGTTGGGTTATGATTTCTTTTGTGTGGGGGAAAAAGAAGAACTATTCTCCATTCTGCATTTTTTTCATAAAAATCCCGCAAGCCTCACCTGCATAATCCTAACTCAGGAAAGTACACTGTTCCCTGCAGAGCAAGGGGATTACTCACCTGAGTAAGGACTCTTTAGGTAAGTAAAGGTTGAAGGACTGGCCCAGTTTTTTACACAGATATCCAACTTTTAGCAGACATTTTGGCCCAAATTCAAATCCAATTGACAAGGGTGTAATGCCAGAGTAATGCCACTGACTCCAGTGGAGCTTCCCCCAGCTTCACACCAGTAGAATGAGATCAGCAGCTGCCCATTTTAAATTAGTTACAAGCTGGTCTGTTAAATAAGTTTCAATGCTGTTTTGTAAAACTGTTTAGAGAGCATTTTTTTCAGTGTGCGCTTTGTGAAGGCCCCAGATCACTTACCTGTGCCAAGGATTAATCTGGTATGGTGGATTATGAGTGCAAGGGTGATTCACAGGGGGTGGCTCTCCAGGGGATGTCATGACCGATTTCTGAGCAGCTGGCTGACCCGAGGGATCCTCTGTCAGGCTCTGTTCTATGGCCAGTTGAATAAGCTCATCTTCACTCATGCTACTGTACAGACTGTACTCCTCATGACCTATAGTTTTTCTTTGGGTAATCTTTGTAGCCATCCTCTGCTTGCCTAGTACCATGGGATAAGAAGAGATTGTAAAATCCAGATCTTGAAAATGTGCATGTGACAGTCCAGCATCTTGTGTCCAGGGTCAGATCTGTACCTTGACTGACCATATTTAGCCAAGGAGAAAACACATTTTAGCTAATCCACTGGAATTGACACTTAAACTTAATGGGCTGGATTACTTTTTTCTTTTTGCCCTGCTATAATAATTGCACCTCGCAGACACAGCTAATTTCTCTCTTGCTAAATAAGAGAAGTTACAAGAGAGTAAGGCAGGCTTTCCTCTGCTTCCTTCAGGTTACGGCACTTCAGGGAAATAGAATGTAGTGAAAATCCCCCAAGGGATTAAGAGGACACTGTCAGTTTAAAAATGAATCAGACATTAACATGTCCCCATCTGTGTTACTCATACTTGTCTTTGATTATTGAATATGAAAGTTGCTGGGCCAGATCCCTAGATGGTGTAAAGCAAGATAACTGTTGATTTCAATGGTGTTAGTCCCCTTTACACTAGCTGAATATCTGGCCTGCCATGCCCTTTTCACCCTTTATGCTATTAAGTTACTTTCTGTAGTGCAGTCAGCTTGAACAGCGAAAAGAGACTAGTCAGTTTCACTTCTGTGCATCTGCTCCCTCTCCTGACAGCAGCACTTCTGCAGGCACCAGTTCCTGTTGGCCACCCACCCCTGATCTGTGCTGAATCTCTTGCTTTTCAGGACAGCGTGCAGACATCAAGGCTGATTCTCTGCTACCCTGCACCTTGTGCACTCATTTATACATGGGCAAAGAGGGTGTAAAATGCTACCAAGTTGGAATGGCAGTGTTTTATGCCTACTTTGCATTCACTCTCTGCAGATATGGTATATGAGACTATGGTATATGAACTCAAAGAGCCCAGGTTCATTACACACATCCACTTGGATGGGAGCTTGCTGTGCATTGTGTCTACGGCCCTGTCTCCTTCCTTCCCCAAAAGTCCACTAAGCCCCCACATTAAAACCAGCGGTGTGTCTCCCATAGGATTGGAGGATGGGGGGGAATGGAGCATGCAGTGGGGACAGCATTTCTCCTTCTGGCATTAGCAGAGGAGTGAATATGACTCCTAGATAATAAAGGAGGGACTGCATTTAAAGAAAGAAGGACACATCCTTAAAAAAAATCACCTGAGATGTTTGCCACAGCTGCCCTGTTGGTTACTCCTTAAAGGCAGGTTGCTACCCTCCCAAGATGCTTAAAAGCAGCTTACAGGGAGTGGAAGGAACCCAAGGAGGCAGCAGTTTAGGGGAAGTAATGCACAAGGCTGAAAGAGCAAACACCAGGGGAAATCATTTTGCTAGCAATGGAATTTCTAATGGGGAAACAAGAGCCAGGTACAACTGTGCCAAAAGAGAGCTTTTTATGGCCGAAAGCAGGTGAGTCCCTATTCCTTGCACTGAGGCTCGATGGTACAGATCTCCATCCGCTCTGCAGGATCCACAAGAGCCTCTCCTTAGAGCTGTCAGCTGTTCAACCCAACATTTGCATTCCTTTTTAGGTGTTCTCTTGTTGTCTGACTGAAACCGACATTTGCTGAGTACTTTGTGTGCCACAGTAAGCAAAATAATGGGACCTCTCGAGATTGCTGTGAGGAGTCACATTGGTAATGCGGTGTGCAAGGTCTAGCAGAAGAGCACAACCTGGGTTCTTGGGAGAGATGACACACAGGCACTGACAGACCTGTAGTATTTGTATGGCACTAAGCATACTAGAAAATACCCACCCCTCTTACCCCAGAGCCACTCTCTCTCTCACACACACATACACTGTAAGGAGCCATAGCACCTTTTGTTGCCCTAGACCACCATTCATTCCCAATCATTCCAGGTGACTTTACAAGTTTACAAGACTAAGAACTCTGCTCTGCTAGAATTGTGCCCTTGCCATTGCCATCTCTGGATCACTAGACTGCAGCTAGTGGAGAACACAAGAGTCTGAGTAACATCTACAAAAACAAGGACGTGTGGGTTTATGGAATCACCTTTATCCTCACTTTATCCTGCTGTGCAAAATTCCACGGGGTAATAATCCATCTGATCGCTGCATGGTCTGATCTCAGACTCCAAGCACCACAGGAACAAAAGGGGGAGAGTTAAGGGTAGAGAGTGACCCTAGATGTTCTATGCCAGGGGTAGCCAAACCATGGCTCATGAGCTGCACCTGGCTCTTTTACAGTTAAAGTGCAGCTTGTGGAGCCCCCTATGCCCCCCCATTCTCCGCCTACCAGACTGAGGTGAGGAGTTTGGAGTTTCTGCCCTGCAGCAGGGTGGTGGGGCTAAAGGATTCTGCCCAGTGGGGTGGGAAGTCTTGAGGGGGTCATTAAATTTGGCCACTCCTGTATATGCATTCGATGATGCTGGGAATGGTAGTCTTACTATTAAGGGGTACACTATGTAGGCTGTATCGCACAACAGTTGCCTAAGTAAAAGGTTTAGAGGCTTGATGTTCTTCAATCCTATTTTATGCCAGATCTCACAAGGCGGGTATTTGATTGTAGTCTTCAGTGATAGCTGGCACGCAGGCAGAGACAGCCTTAGCCCAGTGCTATGACCCCGGTGCATCCAAAGAATCTGTACCAACCCACCAAACCGCTAATAGTTCCAGGAACAGAGCCATGCTGGGCCTTCCTCCCTTCTCAGCCGTTCTGTTACCTATCCATGCTCTGACACCTGTGCCACAGACAAGCCACGCACATGACATAGACCTTCCCCCAATGGCTCTCTTTGCTGCTTGGCTGACTGAACTCCTGGCATGTTGCTTGACTGTTCTACACCCCATCATCCATTGTACTCGCTTGGCGGCTGGTGTCTGTGTGCTTTGGATGTATGGAGAACACAGTGCCTGACTGCACCTGGGAAAGTAGCTGGATGGAGTTTTGTATGATAGAAAGCCTCATACAATCTAGACGTAAAGGTAATTTCTTAGTGCTCTCCGCCCCTTTTTTCTTTTTTTTCATCACCTGTAATGGGGGAAATATGGGATTATGAATTTTGGGACAGCTCTTATTTTCTCTCTTGCATCTTCTGTATGTGATAAGCAATCCCACCCACTCGCAAAAAAAACCCCAATCCATGTTGGTGCGCTCCGCTTATCTAAATATTATGACAGGAGTCCCATCGAGTGCAGAAACAACAATGTTGGCAGCAGCTCCAACCACTGACTCACCCTGCAAAAAGAAACGAGAGGGGGCCCAAAATAAAGAGGTTGTTTTCTTATAGTAAGTCATGTTTTTCTCATTTAACTTGCAGGACTAAGGATGAGGAAGCCAAAGCCAAATTCCTGACTTCTAGGGATTTTTAGACGGCTTAAAGTAACTGAAAGCTGTGGACATTCTGATTCCTTATTAACGAGAGTCCAGATTTGATTTAACTCATTCTCTGCTTAAAGGCCTCTATGTTCATGCACATCCAGGGCTCTCACCGTGGGCTCACATTTTCACCGACAATGCACTCTAAGCAGAGGTGTCACCATAGCCAAACAAGTCGGTGCTTTCATCCTGCATCACTAGACACAAGTTATATTGCCCTTGTTAAACAAATCAATAATAATGAACAACCCCAAAGTCATAATGGTCCAGCTCTAAGTAACTTGACTAGATGCTGGGGCCCTTCAGAGACAGAGGTGGGGAGGAAACCTTTTCCCCATTCAACTCCAGCATAAGGGTTGGAATGGGCTCCACATCACCCTAAGAATGCTTCTTTTGCGAGAACCTACATTGCATTGGCTCTTCCAGCCCAGCCCTGCTCCAAATACTGCCTGTCGCCATCCGCCCCCAGAGAGTTAGCTCTGAACAAAGAAGAGTGCACGATCTCCTGCATGGACATGCTGGAATCATGCCAGTTCAGCTGTGTCGAGGCCTTCTGCGCCCACAGCGTATGGGCAGGGTTTGGCCCAGAAGGCCATGCATAAGGCCCCTCTGCATAACTCCCTTTTGCTCTCTTTTCTTCTTCCTCCTCCTCCTCTAGCTCCTACTGCTCAGCTAGGCCCATCTCTTCCATATGCTGCCCCCTCTGCATCCTTCTCATGCTTTTGTCTGTGGCCGAGGTTTTCAGAAAAGGGTGCCTCAAGTTAGGCTACTCTTGTCCTTATGTAGGCACCTCAGCGAGCGTCTGGAATTGCAAATCTGCCTAACTTTGAGGCATCCCCAGCTTTGAAAAGCTTGACCCTTGTGCCTTCTTCCCTGCAGTGCCTTATGCTTAGAACAGTCTCCCAGTTTTGTGCACCAGCGAATGATCACCTTCATCCAAATCCTGCCTGGAAACACACTTCTCCTGAGAGCTCGGTAAGCAAGAATCCAACAAAGATAGAAAAGAAAACGGCTCCAGTTTGAGACTGCTCAACAGGTGTATTGTGTGTCTGAACTAAGCCTGGTAGGGCAAAGAACATCCCTTCCTCTCTCTTTGTACAGACCAGAGCACCCGGCCAAACTCCAGTCTACTGCCGCACAACAAGAGCTGGTAAGTTACCATTCCCTTTCACAATGCTTTTCTGATATGTACCTGAGCTGCCTTCATTTAGTGGTGAGCTACCAAAAATGACCTTATGAATGCCCACTGGACTAATATGCTATAAACTGAATATTCCCCAGCCACTGCAAGAGAAATGAGTGCCATGAAAACTCTTTGTGACTAGGAATGGTTGAACTAGTTTAGTTAAAGTGAAAACCAACTCAAACCATCTCCACACACTGAAAATGAATCTTGTTTGTTTGCTTAAAAATACTGGATTAACGTTAAAAATCACTCCATTTTATTTGGATCTGAACTTCTGAATGTCCCCTGAATTCAAGACAATACTTGGAATCTCATAAGAGCCTCAACTCACACGCAGTTAGGTTAAACCTGCTGTGCCCGATAGGAACAGAACCTGAACACTGATGAATTTTGCCCATCACGATTCATTACCAAAACCCTTTTGTCTTAGGTTCTGAATCGCTTCATTACTGATCACTCCTTACATTGCACCATTTTGCTGACTGCGCTATAATTTAACATTTCAGTCTAACAAGAACAGTTGGGTTCAAATTCACAGCCATCTCCACATAGGGCCTGTGCCTGCAATTTTGGCACAGGAAAAGATCTCACTTGCTAAGAAGTCTTATTCTTTTCATTGGATTGATTTCAATGACAGTTTGCCTAAGTAAAGCATAAAAGATCAGACCCATAATGTACATGGGTATGTTAGGCCTATACCATGACAAAAGTACATGGTAAAGAATGAAGTGCTAACATTGTAGGCCAGGTCATGACTTCCTTTCTCGCATTAATGAGTTACATATGAATAGTTGCATTGAAATCAATGTTTCTACTCACATGGGTAACTGCTTACCATGTGCGTAAAAACTCACCACCTGCCCCTGTGGTAAAAGACATGGACATTTGTAGTTGCATTGTTATTATAGGATTGTGTGCTCTTTGGAGCCAAGACACTCTTTTCATTGAGTGTGTTTGTGTACTGTGGCTGGCAAAATGGGCCCCTGATCCCTGAATGGGTCCTTTAGCCACTACCCAATATGAATAAATAATATTAGTATAGGGAATAAAAAGTTCATCAACTTCTAGAACCCTAGTTCAATACAATTAGTGACTAAATATGACAATTCATATGAAACAACAGGTTCCACTGAAAGCACCTTCCATAAAACATAATGTATCAAGACTGCCAGTCCCTGTTCAAAAGACTCATAGAAGCAGCATCACTGCTTTCTGGTAGAGAAGGTGATACTAGATCAAGGACAATGAAGAGCTCATTAAAGGAGCAGTGCAGGGGATCTTGCCTTAGCATTGATGTCACGCTGCTCAATTTGTATGTAGATACAGAACTTCAGTTTCTATGTTCATGCTTCATTAAACGGCATTGATCACAATAACAATAACAACAACAACAAAATTAAGAGACTCCAAATGAAAGAGTTAAAGAGTATTTGCTTGGTTTTTAAGGCCCTGATTCAACAAACACTTCCATACATACTTAACTTTACATATAAAGTCAAAGGACTTATACGTGCAAAGTTATGTATGTGCTTCAGTCTTTGCATGGTCAAGGCCATAACTTGTACCTTTAGGTCTCCACCTTTTGGGCTAGGTCCTCTGATGGGGTTGAAGTCTATGGAGCTACGTTGATTTACGCCAGTTGAGGATCTGGCCTTATTTTGTTTTTTATCTTGCCAGTCAAACCTCTGCAATTTTCCAAGCAAACTATGGCAGTTTATGGCTCAGACTATCATAGGTTTTTTAAACAACAAGAAGATTTTCTATTTGAAAACCTTCAGAACCACCATATTTAGAGGAGCAATGAATAATGTCAGCAGCAGCAGCAGCCAAATATATTTTTTGCAATAACGGTTGATGCAAGCCGGTCAAGTTATAACACGATGCTGAATAAAGCAACTATAGGCTTCCAGATGGAACTTTCCAAGTAAACAAATCCATTCCAGTCCCAGCTGTCAGAACGTGTCTAACTGTTTATGAAGTAAGTTTGGCATACCTCACAATGCCATCAAATCATGAATCTGCACAAACTCTTTGATGCAAAGGGTTTATTTCCTACCAAATTGTATCCATCAGTCTAGAGTTAACTGCAGTAACAACTTCAGAGATATAAATGAAGGGAACCATTTGCTAATATTGTTTTGCTAGTATATACCTGGTATATTACATGCACTTTACTGTATCTTAAATATGTCATAACAACATCAGCAACTATTTTCCCATGTGTTGCTTTAGAAACAAGACACGCAAACGTTCCAAGTGCACATTCTCCGTGTAAAGGAAAAGTAAATAAACCATGCAGCTATGGTTCTTTCCAAGCGTTTCCAAATTAAATTTAACTGATGAGCGTTTTTAAAAAAAGATTTCGTTAGTTTTACAACGTATTATAGGAGTAAGTATTTACACAAACCATAACAAGTTAATAGATTCTGCATAAGATAAGTAAATTTAAAGCATGCACATTTGCATTACCTGATGGTTTCTGAAACAAAACAATAATGCTGCAAAGAGTTCTCTCCTTCAATAAGTCTCAGTTAAGAAAATCCTCTTTGGTATTCATCGCTCTTCTTTCCCTGGGTGTGCTGATCTACTGCAGGGCAGCTTTGAAATGCTCTCTCTTTGAAGCCTGTAGTTTATTTCTGGATCACCCCATGATCAACTATTACCAGCCAAAATATAAGTTGTTCTGAATCTCAGATTTCCTGTTTGAAGATGCACTGGAGAACTTTTACCCATCCTAAAGTTCCTCTGTGTTGCTTTAATTTGTAGAACTTCACTTCATCAAACATCCTGTAGCTAAATGACACAAGGTTGACCTTTCTGTTACATCATTATTTATTGTCCTTGAAAAATAGACCATATATGGATATGTTTCTGGAACTTAAAAGAAAAAAAGAAATTGAAATATAATTTTGATATAAAGGATCTGGTCCTGGAGGGTTTCATTTATTTTTGTGGAAAGCCAAAGGCAGATTTTCTACTGTACCTGTTTTTTCTGCAGCTGCTGCTGCTGCATAAACAGCATAGGGCAAACAGGACAGTGGGTGCTGGCTGATGTTTTAATGTTTAGCGTATTTTAAGGCTACCAGAATTAATTGAGCCCACATTTTTAGAACTTCCAGGATATGACAAAAGCACATGTGAAACAATCCCACACAATATTCCTTAAATGTTTATTCCAGAGAAAGAACTGCTCTAAATAGGATGTGAACATGAAGGAAAGACCATTCCCCAGACAGCTTAAGGCCAGTGTATGTGATATGGTGGCTATGCACCTCACACCTGGCCTTCAGAGCAAGTTGTACAAGGAATAGATAATATTGATCTAGGTAAAGTCTAAAAGACGAGCAGGTGGACTGAAAATAACTAGGCCTGGGTGATGGGGTGACCTGCCCCTTTAAGGCCTGGGAAACCTTAGGCCAGTCAGCCCCATTCAGTTAGCCCCACTCTGCCACACCTGGGCAGGATGTGGGACTTAAAAAGAAGAAAGCCCAGCAGTAGGAGGCTGACTGGGGAGGAGTGTAGACTGAATGCTCCTACCTGAGGGCTGACTGAGGAAGAGAACCGGGGTGGGGGGAGTCTCTTTATTGGAAGACCTGATGGAAAACAGGTGTGGCCCTTAGGTTGCTTATGGTAAGGGCCAGGGGAAGGAGCCTAAGTGAGCCTAGGGCCAGAGGCCAATGAGAGGGCTAGGGTTTGCCTGGGATTATTGCAGACCCCTGGAGCTAGGGGAGTGAAAAGGCCTGTTCACAAGTCCTAGAAGACCGCTGCAGCCAAGAGGAAGAAGGAATGTGGTGTGCCCCAATACAGTGGAGGAAGAAATATTTACAGGCCTGAGGGTAAGGCCTGGGGACATGGGTACACCAGAAGCGGTGGGAGTAAATGTGACTTATCAGAAGGCAAAGTCACTGAAGTAGCCTGGAAGGCATTGGTAGTTGAGAGGAGTTGTGACAGACCAAGGGGAAACTAAGGTAAAAGTGCCACAATGCCCCACTATGTTGCAAAGGGCTGTACTAGGGCAGCAGGTTGTGTATACATGAATTAACATGGATATGTTTGCTGGAAGAAGAAAAATACCATTTGTCTGAGGCCAAGGAGGGTTACTAGTCATTTGCCCAGAAGATGCCTGGTTGCAACAACTGTGGAGAAAAGGCATGATATGAAATCAGCAGATACCAGTACTCCTTCTCCCAGCACTTACCAGGCTGGTTCTATTGGTGAAATGGAGGGCAAGCTCATAGTGGGTGGCCCTTTCCTCCATTTGAGAACACCTTGTTGAGCCTGAGCCTGGTGGGTTTTTATACCCATCGCGCTGATGCTCAACCAGGTGACCTCCAATGGAGCCAACCTAGTAATACTGCTTCATCAGGTTACTTTCAGTCCACCTGCTCTTCTTTTAGACCCCTCCTGCATTAGTTACCCCTTCTTCGTTCCTTCTCCTTCACCGATTTGCTCTGGTGTGATGTGCATTGGCCATCATGTCATGCATCTTCCCTTTGAGCTGTCTGGTGAATGTGCTTTCCTTCATGACTGCATGATGTTAGAGCAATTCTTTTTTTCAGTCCACATTTAAGGTATTCCACCAGTGATTAATTGGTGCCGGGGCTCAGGCTTGGCAGTTCAGAGCCCCGTCACCACTGGGCTTGCTGCATCAGCTATGAATATAAAAAAAATTGCTTGAGCCCCAGCACCTAATTGCTTGAGACCTGGCCTCTCTTTCATTACAAATTAAGCACTGTAACCCACCACTTAGGTTGGCAGTCAAAGGAGCAATTGCTGCGGTGCTGTGAACCTTGTGCACTTTTGACAATCAGCTCAGCATCCCCTTCTCCACTTTTAAACAGAACCTAAAACCTTTTCTGGGTTTTTTTTAAATGATAACCACTGTTCATTTCACTTGTGGAGCCTTTTCCCTTCCCTTTCTTTACCCCTGCAAGAATGCCCTGCTGCTTGTTTCTTAGGCTCTAACCCTGCCATCAGAGCCACTGGATTATGTGGAGTCCCACTGAGTTCAATGAAACTATTCATGCACTCAGTCAAGCTCGCGCTGTGCTAGGTTGGGGCCAGAGTGCTCAGTACCTTGCCGCATTGAGCATTTAATTAGAAAATGGTATTGGGAGGGGGGGCGAAATCTGGCCCCAAGATTCACCTGAGGAAAGGACCTTCCATGTGCCAGTGTCTTCTTCCTGCATGAAATGGGGCAGCACTTCTTCCATGGCACTGTCCTACCTTACCCCAGGCACCTTGTGGAGGATGCACTGTGGGTCCTGGATCTGCAAGGGGTGAGGCAGTGGGCAGTGGGAAGGCTGGCAGGAGGGGAAAGGGATAGAGATAGGGGTGGGGCAAGGCAGGGTAAGACACATATCATCCCCCATCAGAGCTGTGCTGCCAGGAAATGCAGGAAGGAAGACCCACAACCCACAAGAGATACAGAGCTGGTACAGAGTCCTCCCAACAGGTGCTTGTGGACTCCCACTGATTCCCTTTGATCCATACAGCTCCCAGGGGACCTGTGGAGCATGTAGGCCAATGACACAACTGAAGAGAACAGTTTGCTTCCTCTCAACAGGGTTCATGAGGGACAGGGCAGTGAGACTCATAGTTCCATTGCCCAGGAGAGGGGCCAAAGCTGACAGCTGTTAGAACTTACTCAGAGATCCCCCCCACCCCCCTGCAGAACATGGGTAAGAACAATGGCTTTGAAAATGTGTTTTAATAATATGTAAATATTTATTCACCTTTACTTTCACCTTTACATTTTTTTTTTAAATGTAGCATTTAGGTTTTCCTGTTAGGCTCCTTTTACCTGCAAACATTGAGCAGTGTAATTTTCAGCAATGACCTTTCCTGCTACCAATTAGAATCACCCTGGGAACAAAACAGGAGTCCTCATTCATAAATGAAAGACCCTGCAGCCTGTGCAGATAGCCACAACTGTATAAAGCATATTTGCTTTACTTAGAAGCATCTGATACAACTGATTGCTCAGGGCAGGATACTGGAATATGTGGACTATTTGTTTGACCTCGTATGGTAGTTTCTCAGATTTTTCCTGCAATGAAACATGATTTTATAATTAAAGCTCAGGACTGGGCATCAGGAGATCTGGATTCTATTCCCAGATACCACTGACTCTCTCTGAGGCCTTGTGCATGCCACTCAACGTCTCTGTGCCTCAATTTCCCCACTTGCAAAATGGAAATAATGACACTTAACTTACCTCACAGGGGTGTCTGGGGCTCAATCCTGAGATCTCACTGGTGTGAAGCCACTATTTGCCTGAGGAAAAACTGTTTAAGTGAGTAAGGATGGCAGGAACAGGTCCTAATTAAGTAATTTTATATCTTTGGATGAAACTGCTCTGGAAGTTCGAAGTATTAGTTGCTGAAGTACGACTGTACAGAAATACACTGCATTTATTTTTCAATAAAACAAAGCTATAGGTCTATTACAACACATTCAAAGCATAGTAATAATCATGATTGTAGAAGATTCGTTAATATTCTTCCCAACGACACACGCAGTTGTGCGTCTTAATTTAATACTTAATACTTAATACCAAGACACTTCCAAAAGATTACAAAATGTCACCAGCAAAAACAAATACATAAAGCCATGTCATTTTCTGGGATTGCTTTCAGACTCAGATGCTGCACATTAATATCTGTCTGTTTTCTCTCTACACAGACAAACAATGTAATTAGCCAGCTCATGCTGGCTGAGGGACGTGGATTAGGGTCTCATGAATGGGGTGCACAAAGGGATATCTGAGTTTGAGGAAAAAGGAAGAGACCATGTGAAAACCTGCTAAATAAAAAAGCAGGTTCCTTTTCTTACTTCCTTAAAAGTAACCAACAGTAGTTTCTAAATGCAGCTTTAACCTTTGCTTGAACTTTAGATTTGCTTGCAAGCTCGCCTTCCCCTTGTTTTAACTAATCAGCTCTTCAGTTCCCTTAAGCTCTGCTTCTCATCAGGATGCAGCTAAGACTGGTGCAGAAACCAAATTTGTGCATGCAACCCAAGGAGACTAGAAAGCATTTTTCCCCCAACTGATTGGAGGTATAAAGTCAGCAAATAGAAATATTTTTACTGTCTCATGATTAAAAAGCCTTCATGGGCAAATTAGTATGAACATAGAATCATAGAATCATAGAATATTAGAGTTGGAAGGGACCTCAGGAGGTCATCTAGTCCAACCCCTGCTCAAAGCAGGACTAACCTCTGCTATATCATCCCAACCAGGGCTTTGTCAAGCCGCAGCTTAAAACCTCTAAGGATGGAGATTCCACCACCTCCCTAGGTAACCCATTCCAGTGCTTCACCACCCTCCTAGTAAAAAACTTTTTCCTAATGTCCAACCTAGACCTCCCTCCCTGCAACTTGAGACCGTTGCTCCTTGTTCTGTCATCTGCCACCACCGAGAACAGCCTAGCCCCATCCTCCCTAGAACCCCCTTTCAGGTAGTTAAAGGCCGCTATCAAATCCCCCTCACTCTTCTCTTTTGCAGACTAAACAAGCCCAGTTCCCTCAGCCTCTCCTCATAAGTCCTGTGCTCCAGCCCCCTAATCATTTTTGTTGCCCTCCGCTGGACTCTCTCCAACTTGTCCACATCCTTTTTGTATTGGGGGGCCCAAAACTGGACACAATATTCTAAATGCGGCCTCACCAATGCCGAATAGAGGGGAATAATCACTTCCCGTGACCTGCTAGCAATGCCCCTCCTAATGCAGCCCAATATGCCATTAGCCTTCTTGCCAACCAGGGCACACTGCTGACTCATATCCAGCTTTTTATCCACCGTTACCCCCAGGTCCTTTTCTGCAGAGCTGCTGCCCAGCTCGTCGGTCCCCAGTCTATAGCTGTGCATGGGATTCTTTCTTCCTAAGTGGAGGACTCTGCACTTTTCTTTGTTGAACCTCATTAGATTTCTTTTGGCCCAATCCTCCAGTTTGTTTAGGTCACTCTGTATCCTATCCCTACCTTGCAGGGTATCTACCACTCCCCCCAGCTTAGTGTCGTCCGCAAACTTGCTGAGGGTGCAATCTACCCCATCCTCCAGATCATTAATAAAGATGTTGAACAAAACCGGCCCCAGGACCGACCCCTGGGGAACTCCGCTTGTGACTGGTTGCCAGCTAGACATGGAGCCATTGATCACTACTCGTTGAGCCCTATGCTCTAACCAGTTCACTATCCATTTTATAGTCCTTTCATCCAACCCATACTTCTTTAACTTGCTGATAAGAATACTGTGAGAAACCGTATCAAAAGCTTTGCTAAAGTCAAGGTATATCACATCCACCGCCTTCCCTACATCCACAGAGCCAGTCACCTCATCATAGAAAGCAATCATGTCCTCTTCCCTTTCAGTAGTGCACTGGTATTAATGATGCCTAAACTCTGCTACACTCAAGAGTTTGGATCAGATGAGTTCCGGCATCACTGAGAAAGCAAGAAGGTACTAAATAGATACAACAGACTGTCTGTCCCTGAGGGATACTATGATTCCAAAAGGTAATCGAACCGCTTCATTTCAGCCCACCATTCAGACATGGTAGTTCTCAAACATATGCAGAAAGTTGGTGCTGAAAAGAGACAGGGAATATGAGATGCAAGAAGATCTAGCTAAAGGGACTTCTTACATTATGCATTTGCAGAACAGCTGTTTAACTAGGTTTTCTGTTTGACCTGAATTTCTTATGGCAGATTAAATCACAGCATCTACCTTCTTTGCCATAGTCCACGGTGATACTCTAGTCACTGGTTACCTGGAGCGTGACACTGGTCATGGGCAACATAGAGCTCTTCTAAGCTTTTGCTTATTCTTTAGGTGCAATGCATTATGGGTGTTGTAGTTCATCGGGAAAATATGCAAAGTACATGCACTCATATTTTACAGTCGTTGTTCTCAAAATCTGGTGCCAGTTCTTGCTCCAGTTGATGTTAATGTCACAACTCCCATTGATTTCAATGTGGAATGGGATTCCACTACTGATTTATATTTGGCGTGCCTGCTGTATTTCACTACCATTACACACTCTCAAAGATAATTATGTGTAAGCAGCAAAACCAAATGCATCTCTCCCACTTTACACTCAGCCAGCAACCCTGGTGCCTTTCAATGAAAAAGCAAATGATTTTCAGTAGACCTACATTTTGTTGTAGATGGTTTTTTTATTTTATACCATCTGGCAAATATCTGCCTTCTATTTAAGATTCCTCAGCACTTACACACCTTGTAACCAAATTCTTAATTTTAAAACATTGTTTATACCGTGCATTTCAATTTTCACATTTAGAGTTATGTTAGCAAAAAATGCCAACCAATAAAATATATTGAAATACAATTCTAAAAGAGGAGAAACAAGTATACTTAGCATTTATGCAGTGCTTTGCACTTATGGATCCTAACAACAGGGGACGGAGACTATTATTACCTAAGTATTGTAGCTGGGGAAATGAAGGCAGAAGGCTGAAGAGCAGAGCCACAGAAGGAGTCCGTGTTAGAGCTAAGAATAGAACTCAGGAGTTCCTGCCTTCCATTGCTGTACAACAAACATTTGCTCTCTCTCTCACAGTATTACCCCCACATTGCTACTAAAACTCCATCTCAGGGGGATAACAAAGGGACAGTAATTTCAATAGATGAAGGTATCAATTTCCTTTGCATAGCAGGGATGGGCTGAGAACTGATTGATTTGGTCATGCTTATATGATGATGGCAATAAGCCAGCAGCACTTTAGTGTGTGGGTGCTAAGTGGAATTGGTAGCTGGGATATACAGGAGGTCAGACTAAATGATCTGGTGGTCCATTCTGGCCTTAAATTCTATGACACTTCTCATGAAAAAGTTGTGTGATATCAACTATGCCAAGACGTGGGTAATCCCTAAAGTGCGACATCTACAGCATACATTATTTCTTGGTGGCTCTACTATCCAAAGCCCCAAGACTGCAAAGTCATTCAATTCTTCCAATCAACACAGAATTAGAGCTGGTGATTTTTTAGTTCACTGGCAATTCCAAAAAAAATTGAAGAAAATATTCATTTCAGGTTGAAATGTTTTGTATTGGCAAAATGGAAACATTTCATTTTGATATAAAACGTTTTTATTGTTATTTTTTTAAATTTAGAAACAAGAGTCATTTTGAATGAAAAAATAAAAATGTTTTATTTCCTAAATGTCAAAATGAAATGTTTTTATTCAGATTTTTTTTCCAACAGAAGCAGTGTGGTAAAATTGACGTGAATTTGCTAAATGTTTCGGTGTTGCCACATCTGTGCTTTTTTTTTTTTCATCTGACAGAGTGGGTTGCAGCCCACGAAAGCTTAAGCCTGCAGAAATTAAATTTGTCAGTCTTTAAAGTGCTACAGGACTCTCATTGTTTTTGCTGTATACAGACTAACACGGCTACCCCTCTGGAACTTTTTTGTTTGTTTGTTTGTTTGTTTGCCAAAAATAGTTTGGGGCAAAACATTTCTCCCTGCTATCCTCAAGTTATCAGTCTAAAGACTTGAGTCTCCTCTCACATTAAGGTGAATGATTTCTGATTTATACTAGTGTGACTGAGAGCTCACTGGCTCAGTGGTTCAGCATTGTAGTTGAATGTGCTATATCCACTTCTGCATAGGGACCGTTTTCTGCACCTCAGTTACAGCCCAGAGGGAGTCCTCACTCTTTTGGAGATAGATAGTACATTAGCATCAAGGGGAACAACAAATATCTGAGCTCTTCGGCACCATTTTAGCTGCTTGCTGACTCAGGCTGGTCCTGATAACTAATAAACCTTGGAAAAACCTGCAGTTATTACAGTCTCAGCCTCTCTCTGCAAATATCATCATAAGGACAAGTACACAGACTCAAAATGAAAAGGGAATAAAGTACAGGTGAAATGTAATTATAATGCGCAATGAATAAAACCTCTTTGACTATGTAAACAAAGACGTGTTCCTTTTGGGGGGTAAACACCGCCTTTCCGCTCTTCTTTGTTGGGCAAATATCATCTCTATTTTATAATGAGATTTAGCAACATTATAGTTAAAGGTTTGTTCTTTTTCTTGACCTTTCAGAAATAGAAGAAGATAGATCTGGTTAGCTAGAGACCCGTTATTTTGAGGGTATTAGAGGGAAGGATGCAGGCAAGAATGACCATAATATGCTCTATAAGAGTCTATATCATTCTTCTTCATACAGTGAATGTAATGGCCAAAGCCACTGTTTCTGAATCACTGCCTTACTATCCTACAGGATGTGAGAGAGAATGATTGTTCTATAGAAATTTTAAACTAATCTATGGAAAGCTATGGTAGGGACATGCTTCTCTATTAAACTCCATAGGCTGGTTTAAAATCTGACAGAAAGGGTATCCATCCATATTAAATTTTATAGTTTTTAAAAGATATTTCTATGGTACCCTGTAGAATTTCTATAAGAACTCTGTTGGTTTACTCTCTCAAATTTTATAGGACTTTTCTATAAAGGGATAAGGCAACTGACCCTACAGAGTCAGTTTTCAGAGGTCCTGAGAGCCAAAATGTAGGGGTATCTTTGATCTTCTAAGGAGATATTTATCCCCAATTGCATATACTGAATGGTGGGAAAAGGAGCTAACCCTGGTCCTTAGTGGCCCCCTATCACTGCTTGTGATTAGCTTGGGGCTACTTTGGGGCAGGTCAACAAATGATCCTTTCAGTAGTCTTTTTAACACAACCTGTAGAATTTAATAGATAATCATACCTGTGTTGTATTGAAAACGGTTGGAATTACAAGCTATCACTTTAAGAGTGGGGGAGAATTCTCTGTTGTGAAAGTGAGGCATGTGATCTGGGTCTCAGTCAGTTGGAAAAGAGTTGGCTCTGAAAAAGGTGGGTAGAGCTATGCCTTTCTGCCTTACGGTGCAGCTTGTTTTGTCTCTCCCTTTTTTGGTTACTGTGTGGTGGTGTTCTGGATCCTAAGAAATAAAGGAGTGTTACATTGCAACCTTCCAGCAAGAGTAGTTGATGTTGTGTATAGGCCTGAGTATTATAATACTCCTTCTCTAGAGTTCTAGAGACTAGTTCTAAAATCCTACAGAAAGGTTATTCTTTAGCAAATTCTATAGGACATTTCCATTAGAGCTGTGATTTGGAAGCACTCTTTTCAACTCTTCCATTCACTGTGTACAGTAGGACTGTGTGTGACTTTTTACTGTCAATCGTGCCCTCACCTTCCTTCAATGAAGATAGGTCTGCTGCATTCCGTATTGACTTTCCTTAAAACTCTTAAGGGTCAGAAAAAAATCTTGCTGAAGTCAATAGGGGATGCATCCCCCTAAAATCCCAATCTAGCAAAGCTGATAAACAAGTGCTTAACCTTAAGCATGTGACTAGCTTCATGAAATTCAATTGCAACTACTCACTTACTTAGATAAAGTATATGCTTAAGGGCTTTGCTGGACTGGGGCCTAATTGAGGGCAGAATTGGGCCCTCTGAATGTATACTAATATGGGGAGAAGAAGAGAGAAAGAAAGAGAGAACCACAAAGGACAGAAGTGTAGTCATGTCACTTAATGCACTTCTGGAAGGCGCACTCATACTATGGTGATGAGAGCTATAAAAGGACTAGAACCGAATATGCTAAAGCCACAATGCACTGTCATCTCTATTTACTCATTGCTGTACAATCGAATTGAAACGTGTCTAATTTCATCATCTAAAGCTCGGTCCAAATGAACTCTACTATTACAACCTCTGAGAAAGCTTAGACATACTGCACCAACTGCTTTGTTTATGAATAAGAAGGCAAGAAGGATTTTATTTCTCTTCTAAATGGAAATCGTAATGCAACAAGTTTGTTTTGCAGGGCTGACATTTAATTGTTTGCCCCATATCTGTCAAGAGAAGTTAAATTTAGCGTAAGTGTCTGGACAGAATGTCACCTGACACCAGTGTATGTCAGTTGCACAAGGGGCCATGGGAATGTGTAAAGTTTAACTTAGTTAAAAATAACCACATGCTTAGCTCATAATTTGGCAGGCTCCTGAGTTCTAGCCACTGCAATGATCAACAGACTGGACAATAATGAGACATAAATATGCAAGGGGACAAGATTGGTCAATAAAATGGAGAAAACATAACCTCTTCCCCCCCCTTCTTTCCTATATTAATTCATTCTCTCTCTCTCTTTGGAATAAATGCTAAATATCATCCCATAATCATTTATTTAGGAACTGGACCCTTTTAAACTTATACATATTGTCGCAGGGGGCCTGGCCCCTTTAAGAGGAGAGGGGCTTGCTCAAGGAGAATCGGCCTATCTCAGCCACTGTAAGTAACTACCGAGGTGATTGACTAATGAACACCCAGACTTGACAAAAGGCTACCAGAGTTCATTTGAAAGGAGGTGCTCCTAGGGGGAGGAGGCTCTGATGGAGGGGAGCTCCTAGAAAAACCCACCTCCCCGCTGACCTCTCCAAACCTACCAGCAGAATGACTGTGTAGTGAGAAAGGGCCAGCAGGGAGACTGTCTGAGTGCTTGTCTAGCCAGGGACATCAAGAAAAATTAATCCAAATTAACTAAAGGTATGAATTTAAGTGGGTTAGTTACACTGCATTAAATCCATGTGTGAACAGCCTGACAGAATTAAAGTGGCCTTAACTTGATTTAGTTTAATTCCTATCCCTATTCTATAAATAGCCAGATTCTTCTGCCCTGGCTCACACTGAATAGCACCTTACTACACATGTAGTTCCCTTAATTTCAGTGTGACTAGCTGAGGAGTAAGGTATTGTTCAGTTTGACTGAAGGTAGTAGAATCTGCTTCCCAAATATATTTACAACTAGCTCCCAGTTTTGTTTTAGTTGTATTTAGAAACTTCTTAACCCTCCTGGAAAACTCAAATACAGAAAAGATTGTTGCACAAATGGCAAAATAACCCAAACCAAATAGGAAAATCTGTTCAACCATGTTATGGACAACAGCAAAACAGTCACAAGAACATACAGCAAGGCTGAAGTATCAATCTGTGTCTGAAAATTCTTGACTTGTGTCATACCATTAATACATTATAAGCTCGGAGTCTTTTTTCCATTTGAGCCGCCAACAGACTACTGTGTCTGTCCACAGGCATCAGGCAAGCAAGGTCAGGACTTCTTTAACTGGGCTCGGATAGGTGGCCATCGATGCCACAGGTATTGATGACACTCTTCTATTATCCACCATCCATCTGTGGTATTTTTAAGGCACCTACTCCTATCATCTTGGTACTTAATAATTGTTCCTTCTGACTCAGTATTGAGCCAATGGCCTTGCTTTGTGCTGAGGGTCCCTTTGCTCCTAGAAATACTAGGGTACATCTATAGCTGGTGTAAATTGTCCTGGTTTCATTGAAATCAATGGAACTGTGATAATTTGTACAGGCTGAGGATCTGCCCCAGGAGCTTTAGAAGAAAGCTGAAACCTCTGACTATTTGTGGCCATTAAGCAACCCATGGCACTTTTGCAGGACGGGTATGTCTACACTGCCAGCTCCTTGGGGATCGATGCAGCAGATCAATTGAGCGGGTCATGGAGACCTGCTCAATTGATCCTGTAAGTGTTTTCTGGTCAACGCCATTAAGCCACCTCCCAGAAAGGAGTAAGGCTGCATTGACTGGAGGGCATATCCGGTCGTCGCAGCATAGTGAAGACACCGCGGTATGGCAATGTAAGTACGTCAATGGGAGATACGCAAACTACTTTATGTACTTGAAAGCTTATGTACTTTATTGACCGCTGGCAGCAGTGTAGACCGAAGCCTGATGTAGATCTGATAAACATCAAGCAAGGGATAAACAATGTGGAGAAGTAAATGCTGTCTGCCAACATTCCCCCCTGCAGTGTGTGCTACATGCATTTTTCTTCACTAACTAAAAACCAGTTGTGTCATACAGCGCGGTTGGTAAAGAATGGCTGCTATGCTCTGTCCCAAAGAGGGCTAGGTTTCAATAGTGTATGAAGCAGTCCCAGTACACCTGTTTACTCTCGGTATTTCCAAGGCACCCATCACAGAGGTATCTATATATGAATCTAAGCTCAGCATCAAATAGTTCTACTGGACAGTGGATGATTGTGACATATTGTGTGTATAAGCAACAGAGCATGAGGTGTTATAAGAACATCAGAGCATGTGGTGACAGAGTCTATGGAATTTGGTGAGCTCCATGTGGCTGCTGAGAATGGAAAGGTTTTTGTTTCAAGGGATTAAAAACTGGATATAGGGACTCTCTAGGTCACCAGGCCATATCCAGCCAGCACTGATCAGAAGTACAGTGTCCTGCGAGAGATATGTTTGGAGGTCTCAATGCAGGTAGCAGTGGGTAGATGCGCCCATCACAAAACCCACCACAACAGCACAAATTGGACCTCTTTGGGCATCTCAGCAGAAAAGCTCAAATGTAGAGTGGATCCTTCAAGGTCAGAGCTGAAGCATATTACCATGTCAGTGCAGGGACTTTTATATGGTCTATGCTGTGCCTATTTTATAGATACTAGTCTAATTATGCATTATAACAGTATACAAAAAATAACTCTAAATAATAGTAAACTTCTGGGATTTTCATTCTTGTATATATACCAACCCATTGCAGTATACAAGTATACAAGTATGCAAGTATACCATGATCACTAGCAGGGATTGCACCTTGGATCTTTATCACCAAAAAGCACAAGCTGCCTGCTCCTGAATTACTGAATCCTGAAGCTGTGAACAAGCAGCAGAATGTTGTAGTTGCTGAGGCGAGCCAGTAGAGGGAGACATGATCACATGCATTAGGACAGTTTACCACACATTGCACACACATTGCATCCGTGGTTCTCAACCTTTCCAGTCTGATTTGGCTTGTGGACCCTCAAGTTTCACCTCACTTAAAAACTACTTGCTTACACAATCAGACATAAAAATACAACAGTGTCACAGCACACTATTACTGAAAGATTGCTTACTGGAATATAAACATTGTACTTACATTTCAGTGAACAGTAGATAGAGCAGTATAAACAAGTCATTGTCTGTATGGAATTTTAGTCTGTACTGACTGCGCTAGTGCTTTCGTTAGTGCCTGTTGTAAAACTAGGCAAATAGCTAGATGAGTTGATGTACCCCTTGGAAGACCTCTGCGTACCCCAGGGGTATGCGTATTCCTGGTTGAGAACCACTGCATTGCATAATATATAAAATGATCTAGAAGTCAAACATCGAATGCTTTGTTTCAATCTGTAGAGGAAATTTGTGGCTGTGTTTCATAACAAAAACCTTCCTAAAACCTCCACTTTCTGCAAACAAGAGCTAGATGAATATGCAAACAGTGCCTCAGCGAGACAGCCTAAACAGGACACGCTGATATTACAGCAGCACCTCCTTAGACACGTTTTTTATTTTGCAGTGTATAATCAGAACCAAAACTCTTATGTTATAAAAAGAAATAATCTGTGTATTTTTAAAATAGGGATAAAAACATGTCTGTGGTTATTGGTTCAGTGTTTAGGTGGGCAGGAGTGTTTCATAATCATGTTTGTTTGCTTTTGATTTAAAAGAAAAAACAAGCAACCAAAAAATTGTATGTGAAGGGATGGAGCAGGCCCTGAGAACCCCAGCTGGAGGCCACCTGGCCCAGCCACATCCTGCCCTAGAAAAGTGTACTGGAGGTATCCTCCAAGCTACCTAGATTGACTATGTGGGATACAGCCAATCAGAAAGGGGCTGCAGGGAGCAGCCAATCAGGGCCCAGCAGGCTAGTATAAGAAGAGCTGCAGGGCCAGCCAGACTGAGATCAGTTTCTTGCTGAAGCTGGAGGTATGTGGATGGTGTGGCTGGCTGGGAAAATTACAAGAGCTGGGACAAAGTAGTGCTGGCAAAAATGGTGGGAGTGAGAAGGCACTCAGGGCTGGTGGCTGGGACTCAACCAGGACAAGGCCCTGACATAAGGGTGAAGAATGTGCAGAGACCGCAGGGAAGTTGCCCAAGGAATCTTGAAGTAATGCAGCATGTTAGGGCTTTCCCCTGCCCCTTCCCAGTCTCGGTTCGCAGACACAGTTTGCTGGAAAGCCACAGTCCAGAGTCCAGTCTGCAGGCAATGTGATGGGTTTATTGAGGTCAAAACAGGCATGCATAAAATCATAGTCCTTCACACCAGTTGGGCTTCCCTTCCCATAACTGTAGTTCTATGAGCCCATAGAACTCCCTCCTCCCCCAACCATCGTTTCGCACGCCGACAGAACTTCTTTCCTGCTCTGACAATGGCTCCTTACGCCGACAAAGCCCCCTTTCTCCCTCCTTTTTCTTGTTAGGATTAATTATACCTCAAGGTCCCCTCCCGGTACCACCCCCTCCAATAGATGGTCATGTTCCATTTTGGGGGGTCTGGGGTCTTTGACGTTGCCTCCTTTGTACCTCATGGGAGGGGTAGGGAGGCAGAAGTGGGGTTTGTAGTGTCAGCCTTTCTCCTTTTCCCCCTCCCAGCTACTTGATTAGCAACTCCTGCTTGAATATGTTCCCTTATCTCTTCTCATGACTGACAGACAAAACTTTTACAAGTTGGGGGCGAGTTTAACTTTATGCTCTCACTCATATTTGCATCTTTTAATTTGCATCCTAGTCTATCTGGGTTCTAAAGCAAGATTATTATTTAGTCTTTCACCTTATTTGTTTCACATTCTTCCAACACAGTGTAGTTAAAGGGACATGGTGGATGGCTTCTATCTTTCGGGTCTCTGGGCAGGGTCCCAGAGTAGAGGATGGGCCTGGGTACCCTGCACCAGACACTGGGAAAGTGGCTTGGACTTCTGGCCTCCCCAGAAGGGGAACTGAACTGCAGTGGCTAGCTGGGCCAGAAAGGCCCTGAGTGGATGAAGACATTGTCTCCAGGGAGGGAGCCCTGAAACCAAAATAGGGACAATTTGAGAGAGCCCAGAAGTGGCTGAGAGACAGTTTGAACCAGGGTGCTGCCATAGGCCCTGATTGAGGATTGAGTCCAGAGATAGAGCTGCAGATAAAGAGATTTACAGAGAGCACTGAGAGAGGCCTTGTTGGACTTGTTCCCGGAAGGGATTTTTATTTCACATGCAGCCTGTTTGCTTTTGATTTAAAAGAGAAAACAAGCAACCAGAAAGAAGTATGTAAAGGGTGGACCTGGCCCTGAGGCCCTCCGGCCAAGTTCCCGAAGACCTACCACAAACAGAGTGCAGGCACACACTCGGCCAGGGGGTGCTGGGGAGAGGTGAGTGTGACCCCGTTACAATGTAACAGAAACCCCTGGAGCCTTTGGAGGACACTGAACCCTGTCATGTGACATGAGTATTGCCTTTTGTAACCTTAACCCATCCCACATGCTTGGAGTCAGTTACTAAAGACCAGTCCAGCACTGCCGGGTTTCACATCTATATTACAGACCATTAGGGGCAGATTTTGCTTTCAGTTACATTAGTGCAGCTCCTGTGAAGTTAGTGGAAGTGCACTGAAGTAACAGAGCAAAATTTGATCTACATAGCGTGCATAGAGGATCAATGGAAACACAACTTGGTTTTTTTGTTTTTTTTTTGATACACTAGAAACTACACGCATAAATACTCAAAGTAAGAATAGATCCCTAACCATTAACAGATGTTTTTTCCTAGTGAAGTGACAAACTTGATGAAGAAAACGGGTATTTTCTACTATCCTCCCTTTTAGATCCTACACACAGATTTTTGGAACAGATTCTTCACCCCACCTGAGTTCTGCTTGGGTGCAGTGGAAGATGTTGGTTCCATGATCCTGACCTGCCCAGCACAAGTTAAAGTGGCAGAGGAGTAGTCACAGTGGGGTGGTAACTGGCCCAGGAGCCACCTCTGCCAGCTTTCTGGCAATTGCCCTGCCCAGGTAGAATTCATCAGTATCTATTTCCAGATGCTTTTAGTCAATTTCTTACTATGTACACTTGCATGGAGTGGACTGGATAATGCCTCCCTTTATCATTAGATGTGTTTGTCAGAATTATTGGACCAGTTCCTATGTTGATTTAGAAGATCTTATCTCCATTCATTTCAAATCAACTATTCTGATTTACCCCAGCTAAAGATCTAGCCCTGTGTCTTTGGATCCAGAAAGTATTTGAGAGAATCTCACAGGTTCTGTCAAAGCATTTTGAAAACTATGTCCAAATCTTAAATAATGTAATGTACAAATGACATACACTAACTAGTCATGATGTTCTATTGACATTTTCTGTATTTTTTGTTTTGTAATTTCCAGATTACAAACCTGTATCTAGTAAGAGGAAAAACAAAAGAAGATATCAGGCACCTCAGAGGATTTAAGAAAGAAACTTGCAGGGATCAAGGGAATAGGAGATGGAGCCTTTAACCACAGAGGTTGGTGGTTTGAATCCAACATAGGTTGATATTGTGCAAAAGGTATGATCTGATAGTTATGTGTGGCCTTAATGTCATGATTTGATGGGTCACAATCTAAGTATGAATTGTACAGATGTCCTTGTGACACAAATCACCACCCAGATTAGAACCATTGTAAACATCTCAGAAACCTCCCCCCCCCACCTCACCCCAAATCCATAAAGACTGGTCCTGCATTCCCCTATATAGGGTCCTGGGGGTGGGGAGAGTGGGGTTGTTCCAAGCTTGCACAGCCACAGCCTACTCCGTGGAAAGAGGACTTCAGTGCCCAAGTCTCCTAGTCCAGTATCAACTCATTAGAAGTTTGGGAGGTTTTAAAAGGGGATATGCTGCAAAGAGACTGGGAACTGTACCAAGCAGCTTCCAACAGCTCAAACAATCTCACCCCAAACTAATGTTTGTATCTTTAAAGAATCTCAGGATTTGTTGGGGGGAGGGGCATTTTAATCCTTTATTTCAGTGCATCTGGACTGGGCTCTTTTATGGTAGATGTCAGGGAGGGGAAGTGATTTCCTTTTCCAATTGCTGTAACATACTGTTATAAACAGGGTGTTCTAATGAGTTTCCTGTCCTTGTGCATAGCTATGCAGCACTTATTCCCTTGGGAAGCAAACCCCAGCCGGCCACCCTTAGAGAACACACTCTCCCTGCATTGAGGCCCTGATCCACACCAGTCTGTGTCCCCTGTTCTCTTTTAGAATGCAGCCTGGGGTTGCTAGGGGAACGCAGAAAGAGGCTGGCTACAGAAAGGTAACTGTAGCAACAGCAAACTCACCTCCTCCCCTTCCCCTCTCATCCCTCCCGCCCCCTGTGCGTGAAGTTTTGCAACACATTCTGAAGTTGCGAATATAGACTGCTCTGAATATCTCAGTGCATTTAAAATAATGTGATTCTAATTGCTTTGTTGTAGTCAGAAGTCTGTTGCAAACTCTCTTCCCTCTGCAGAAGGAGAAGGGCACTGTAACACACATGGCTTGTGCATGAGGTATTGCAGACAGAGAAAGTCGCCTGCTAGATTCCCAAGCTCATCATGAGTGACCTGGAGTCACTGGCTGTGGGAAGGGACGAGGATCCTAGGTATTCACTGCAGTTGGAAAACAGGAGGAGGAATGTTTTCGTGACCCAGTTAGGGGAACACAGGTAGGTGATCTCACTTGCACTCATGTTTTATTTTCTTGAATCTAAAGTCGAAAGGGAGTGTGAAAGTGAATGTGCCTGTGAGACTTGAGTGCCAGAAACTGAACTTCCCTTTCCCTGTGTGTTTCGGGGCATTGAGAATAAGATGAACACATTGATTAATAATGTAGTGGCCTTTATGGCAGGCACATAAAAATAGCTCCCACCCCTAAACCTGCGCAGCAAGCTGTGTTGACTGTGGAGTTACATCCCAGAGGCTGATGCTCTTAGGCTGGACAGTTTGGTCAGGCAGAAGCCGTCTCCATTTTGACTATAAAATCACTGTTTGCACCATCTGAATATGTTCACTTATTGTATCTGGATCCATTGTGCAAACCCGGAGTAGAGTATGCAGAAGGCAGCAAAGTGGTTAGTCATTTAAACTTGCAAACTATAGCAGATAGTATGGAGCCTATCAAAAAATCACCATGCATAATGTGACACATATGCACAACTGGCCAGCTCAGTCCTGGAAAAGTCCAGGACAAATCTGGGAAACTGAATATGTGCAGCTGCTGCATATGTGTTCCCAGTTAATCTGTCCAGCTTGCTGTTTGTAATATGCCCATCACTGTGATTTCTGCTTGCCAACGTGTATGAATCTACCATATCTGGCTGACGTTCTGGCTGCCTAAAAAAGCATGAGATGAGAGGTCAAGGATGCATCGTCCTCATGTATTTTGGCAGCTGTTTCTTTTTTATCAAACATCTTTTCAAAAGAATAACTAACGTACCAGACATGTCCATTAGTTCTAATTGTGCACATTTCAGGGCATAGCTAGAGTTTTATAGCACCCTGGCCTCAAAGATTTCAATCCCCAGTAATGCAAGGCTCCATTTCTAATTCTCATGACCACAAACAAACAAAAATGGAAAATAATAACTTGAGACACTTTGCAATGGGATTTATCTTGTAATAGAAACCTAAATTCTTCTTCCAGTTCTGCCTGACTCTGTGCCCTTGGACAGGTCACCTCATGTTTCACTTCTCCTATTTGTAAAACAAGTAATATTCATTTATCCAGGTACTTATCTGAGCACTGGATAATACTTCGGTATGTCTTAGGGTATTGTGAGAGTACTGAGTTAATCTTTTGTATGGTGTTTGACTAAGGACATCAGGGCAAACTTCTAGTTTTAAGAGTAAGTACCAGGAAACGTTTTGTGTGCATGCAAGAGGTCTCTTTCAAGAGTCTTTCACATAGTAAAGAGCATTGAACTCAATGTATTGGCTATAGAAAGATGAAATGAGTCTACCCTATTGGGATTTGAACATGTGGATTTAGAAAAAACCAAGAGACCTAATTTCTAGGTTTAAAATACCTAATCATCTCCCTCCAGTGTTAGTCCAATATGGCTGCACAGTGAGCCATGTCTGTATACTTAAGACACTTATACATATATTTATGTATAAACTGTGTACAGTCATGTACATAAAGTGGGGATTGAACCTAAACCCTTGAACACTAAAAGCACAATCCCATACCACTTGTGTGATAAAAGTGAGTCTGTTAGCTGTCATGCTACATCGCAATCTCTCATTTCTGCTGTTACCATGCCCTAGAAGGAGCTGTGATACATAATAAGTCAAAGTAGTACAATTGCATCCTTGGCATCAGAGTTGTGTTCGCTCTTCCTTTACAAATTCCTATTTTCAAGGATAATTTAAAAAACAAAACAAAAACAACAAAAGCACACCTCTTCACTGAAGGCTTAAATTTCCCATGCAAAGTCTGAATCCAGGAGCAAATTATTGCTCCTTACTTTTTATTTGTTTCTGCTCATTTAATTGATCAGTTTTGCACACTCTCCTGCTTCATCTTTATTTTTTCTTTTAAATTTGTGATTAAAAACCCATATAAATGGGTATAACTCTGTTGAGTACAGTGGATTCACTCCAGATTTACATCAGTGTAACTGAGATTATAATTTGGCCAAATTCTTACATGATTAGCACTACATGATTAATGTCTCAGTAGAAAGTCCATATGTACCTGAAAGACTGGAAAAAGTATCAGAACATACCTGATCAGGAACACTGTCTGCAGTGTCAGTCTGTTCTAGTAGGTAAGTAATGTGCATGTATCAGTTCAATAATTTCCTTGGTAACCTTACCATTGGTCAGTACTGATGCTGTCTGAATATTTGTTAGCAGTGCAGACAAGAGCTAGCAATGTGTAGAAGAACTAAAAGCCTGCAATACCTGAGCTGGTCAGCAGGAAACACCAATGGCCAGCCACTCTGCCTTCTCCTGGCCTCTACGGGAGGGGAAAAAAAATGTAGTAATCAGTAACTTGTTCCCAAATGGCTTTACAAACAGAAGCCGATTCCTGATGTCCTTATCCAGGCAAAACACCCACTGAAGCCAAAGGAGTCACATAAAGACTAAGTGAAAACTGGTTAAGGAGCATAGGATTTGTCCAATATGTCCGTGTATGTATCATACTCTCGTTTCATTGGGCTATGAGTAATGCTGTGCTGAAAGGTGAATTATCAGACTGGAGGGAGATCATTAGCCAAGTTCCTCATGAATTGGGTCCTGGGACCAATCTTATTTAATAGTTAAAAGTAGGAGTGTGCTAATGACATTCACTGATGATACAAAATTGGGAGGCTTCATCAATACAGAGAAGAATTGGAATATTTAACAGGAAAATCTGGATTTTCTTGAAGACTGGAGTAACAGAAATGGGATGAAAGCCAATAGTACAAAGTACAAGGTCATACACTTAGCGTCTAACAATAAGAATTTCTGCTGAAAGCTAAGGGCTCATCAGTTGGAAACAAAAGAGG
Source organism: Emydura macquarii macquarii (assembly GCF_026122565.2). Lineage (NCBI taxonomy): Eukaryota > Metazoa > Chordata > Testudines > Chelidae > Emydura > Emydura macquarii. Next base: position 271,034 of record NW_027131366.1, on the reverse strand, counting down.
AAGAGAGAGACCTGGGTGCGGGGGTCAATCATTGATGTCATTCTATGTGAAGCGGCTGTGAAAAAGGCAAAAAGGCGATCCTAGGATGTATTAGGGAAGGCATCTCCAGCAGAGAGAGAGAGAGAGAGGTGTTAATGTGATTGTACAAGGCATTGATAAGACCTCATCTGGAATATTGTGAGCCACTCTTGTCACCCATATTCAAGAAAGATGAATTTAAAGTGTAACAGGAGCAGAGAAGAGCTACTAGGATGATCAGGGCACTGGAGGGCCTATCTTATGAAAGGAGGCTGGAAGAGCTTGGCTTGTTTAGTCTAGCAAAAAGAAGGCTGAGAGGGGCTATGAGTGCTCTCTATAAATACATCGGGGTGGGCGGGGTAAATCCAGCGAGGGTGAAGTGCTATTTAGGCTAACAGATAATATTGTCACAAGAAGAAATGGATATAAACTGACCGTGAACAAATTCAGGCTGGAATTAGAAGAAAGTTTCTAACCATCTGAGCGGTGAGGTTCTGGAACAGCCTCCCAACAGGAGTTGTGCTGGCAAACAACTTAATTAGTCTTAAGAGAGAGCTGGACAAATTTGAGTGCGATTGTATGATGGGGCTCCTTGGGCTGGGGGGCAGGGCTCAGCAGCCCAAGGGCTCCTTTCCAGTTTGTTCCTAAAAGAACATGCTTCTGCCAGTCACCAGCAGACATCAGGAAGGGATATTTTCTCCCCAATGTATTCTAGGAGGGTATTTTTATCTCCTTCCTCTGAAGCATGAGGGCTATGAGCAGGTACTGAGCATTCTCGCTCTCTCAGGTGTTCTGCTGGCTGGCTCTTGCTCATGTGCTCAGAGTCTAACTGACCACCATATGTGGGGTCGGGAAGGAATTTCCCCCAGGTCAGATTGGCAGTGACCTTGGGAGGTTTTCACCTTCTGCAGCATATGGGAGTGGGTCGCTTGCCAGGTTCATCTGGGTCCATCTCACTAATCAGTTCCCTGCCATTGCATTGGGCATTGGTGCATCACTTGCTCCTATTCTCTGCATGTGGCATACAATCTAGTCCCCTGTGTCGAGTTTAGTGTGCGAGTGCTGGGTGGATGTTGGGTGGCCTGTGATATACAGGAGATCAGACTAGATGATCTAGCAGTCCTTTCTGGCGTTAGGCCAGATCACAGTCAGAGTTTGTCGAAAAGGGGTCCTTAATTCTCTCCATGTAAAGGTCAATCTCTTTCTTTTTCCCAGGGAAGAAGAGGATAAAGATGTTACTCATATCCCCATCATCAGCGAGGTTAGACGTGTGGATTTTTTGTGCCTCTCTTCCTTTTGTGTGTCATAGTGTCACAGGGAACATAGTTCAAGAGCTTCCCGTTCAACAGGGTGCTGTGTGTGAGTGTTGTCAAGACTCCCATCACCTGTGTCCAGCTATGTGGGCATTGTATGGCCCTCATTGCTGTAGGATCTGCGTTTGATGGCTGGATGAGGTGAAACCGTGGAACCCTTTTCCTCAGGAAAACTACCTCAGCTCCATGTATCAGTTGCCCAGGTAATGTGATGGACAGAGTTGCAGGAAGCTCCTTGAAAGGATGCTGCAGCTAGCTCAGATGAAAGGTCTGTTCAGATGTGGGCCTCTCAACGCTGGACAAGCCAAGCTGTGTCGTTCTTTATATGGGAGATTTTTTTTGCAAAAACACCTCCGTGCTCTTTTTCATGCACACACAAATACCAGAGGCCAATTATCAATGAGCAACCCTATGATAACAAACTAGTGTGGGCATCAAGCAGGAAAAATATATTCTGGTAAGGAAATTTCAACTTCTAGCGTCCAGCAACCACGGGCCCAATCCTGACCTCTTTAGTTAGGAAGGACTCCCATTGACCTGAATGGGAACCTTGCTGTTGACCTCAGTAGAAAATAGAGCAGGCTTTTAGTAAGGGCTTCAGGACTAGCCTAAGAAGTGTTTTTAAGAACAATGACAGACCTCTTGAGGCTGTAGTGACCCCTGACATTCTAGCTCCCCTAATCACTTCTTTGTAGTTGAGATGTCCTGTCACATCTTAACACCTGCAAAGAACTGTACTTTCATCTTGTCCCCCACGTTTTAGATCCATATCTAACCCTGTCTGCCCCCCACAAACCTGGGGTTCTCCTCTCACTGTTAATTGTAAATTTACCTCAGAAATGCTGTGAATACCTCTCGTATGCAGCATTAAAAAGTTGGCTGGGTGAATTTTGGGATTTTTCCCATCCTCTGAGGCATCTTATCCAACATGGTAAATTCTGATCCTCTCATTTACCCAAGTTTAATTCCATTAACCAAAATGGAGTTATTCTTGAGTTACACCAATCAGATCCTGTGTGCGTTGCGTCAAGACTGGATTGTAGAAAAATGTCTGCAGAAATAAATACAGCCTAGCTGATATTAAGCCCCTGCACTGAGACTGCTTATGTCCCTCCATATAAATTATTTCCCCATATTGTGGTCACATTTGGCAGGTGGGGAGCTCTGGCCTCCATGCAGTCAAAGGGAGCTTTATCATTTGCTGTAATACGATCAAGATTTGTCCTTAAAACTGCTGCATTCATGTTGTTGTTTGAATCCTCATTTTCTTATTTTAATCTGTACCTTGAGGGCAGGGGGATAAAAATTATTATTTTAGTTAAGACTTTTAGACAAAAAGTAATGATGCACTGAATTTGCTTTTATGCAAGACGCATAGGAAATTCACAGGGATTTGTTGTGTGCCTCTATTGACTTGACAACCCAATTACACTTGTAGGCCCCCAGCAAGATTCTTGAGACTGATGCAAACTCCTTGCAAAAAACCTTGGTTCTGAAGAAAGAAGTTGAAGTTGATCGTGTCACGACAGAGCTTATTGCTAAGAGGCAGGAATTTAAAGAACGAATGGAAGCTGTGGCTAAGCGCAGAGCACAACTTGCCAAAAAGCAGCAGGATGTAAGCATTATTTCCCATCTATGTTATGAAAAGAGAGCACTCAGGGTTCCTGAGTTGTTAGTCCTGGTCTTTTCACAAACCCAGGACTCTATTCTGGTGATTTTCACATCTGCACTCTTGCTTCTGGGCCAGGTGCAAGTCAATGGTGTATTTGAGTAGTTGGCGGAGTCATGTTGGAGCAGGCAAAAGCTGCAACCTGGTACTGTTTTCCAAGTGACAGCAATGTACTCTCTCTTGCTCTGTCTGATTATACCCAGTGATAAGAATGGCTTTCATATTGCTCCATCAGCACTGGGTTGATCTCGAAGGCCTCTACAGACTGACACTGTTCCCCTCTTTGTAAAACAAGTAGGGCTAAATTCAGCAGTGATGTAAATGTTGGTGTCAGATATCGATTGGAGACCTGATTCTTCATCCTACAGGAATATAAATAGAAACAAATCTGGGATTTTTGTAGATTTGTAAAACTTTAGTTTAACAGGGATAAGCAAGCAAAACATGCACACATTTAATTGATTTACAGAGTACCTTCCCTGAACGGGGTGTTGCATTGGTTTATTAAATATGTCCTCTATTTTTTTCCTTTTTTTTTTTTTTTTGCCAGAGCAGGAATCAAGCTCTTAAATTTGACAAGTTTCTTAAGGAGAGTGAGGTGAAAAGAAGGCGTGCAGTCCAGAAATACCAAGCAGAAGTAAAAATGAATGAAATAAAACAGAGGGAGATAGATAAATTGGTAGCAGAACTTGAAAAACTCAAAGTCAGGTATGCAACAGACCCATCACGGGTTATCTAAAAATTTTGCTTTCTACCACACACTTAGAGTTCTACTATATCATTCTGCATGTGTCTCTGACCTGTGTTTGTGGCTTAGAAACCTAAACTTCAGGTTTGCACTGCAATAATCTAGGCCCCCCTGCAGGTTCAAATACTAGCTGGATCAGCTCATTTTCTCAAACTTAAGTTCCATTAAATGAATGCAGCAGTAAAACTTTTAAAACAGAGCTAACCCCCCAGATTTGAACACTTACAAATTTTGTGAAAGTTTCAGTCGAAAAGTCCAGAACTTTAAGAATATAAGAATGGCCATACTGCATCAGATCTGTGGTCCATCTAGCCCAGTATCCTGTCTTCAGACAGTGGCCAGTGCCAGATGCTTCAGAGGGAATGAACAAAACAGGCTAATGAGTGAGTGATCCTTCCCCTGTTGTAGTCTCAGCTTTTGGCAATCAGAGGTTTTGAGACACCCAGAGCACTGGGTTGAATTCCAGACCATCTTGGCTAATAGCTGTTGGTGGACCTAACCTTCATGAACTTTTTGAACTTTTTTGAACCCAGTTATATTTTGGCCTCCACAACATCCCCTGGCAATGAGTTCCACAGGTTGAGTCTATGTTGCGTGAAGTACTTCCTTTTGTTTTTTTTAAACCTGCTGCCTATTAATTTCATTTAGTGACCCCTAGTTCTCATGTTATGTGAAAGTGCAAGAATAAATAACATTTCCTTATTCTCCTCACCATTTGTGATTTTGTAGACTCTCTATCAAATCCCACCTTAGTCTCTTTCTAAAATAAACAGTCCCAGTCTTTTTAATCTCTCCTCATATGGAAGCTGATCCATACCCCTAATAATTTTTGTTCCCCTTCCCCATATTTTTTCCAATTCTAATATATCTATTTTGAGATGGGGTGACCAGAACTGCACACAGTATTCAACGTGTGGATGTATAATAGATTTATATAGTGGCATTATATTTTCTGTTTTATTTTCTATCCCTTTATTAATGGTTCCTAACTTTTTTGACTGCCACTGTACATTGATCAGATGTTTACAGAGAACTATCCACGATGCTCCAAGATATTTCTTGAGTGGTAATAGTTAATTTAGACCCCATCATTTCGTATGTATAGTTGGGATTATGTTTTCCAATGTGGATTATTTTGCATTTATCAACCCTGAATTTCATCTGCCACTTTGTTCAGTCACCCAGTTTTGTGATATCCCTTAGTTAAATCCAAAACTGACTATGAAGAGTTACAATCTTGAGTAGCTTTATATCACCTACAATCTTGAATCCTCAGTAGGATTCCTAGTTTTTCATGATAAAGAAACCAAAATTCTCTGATACAAAAACATAAAAATCCACATTTTTCCAAGATTAAAATGAAAGACTGAATTTTTGTTTCCCTAGCCACAATCGATCGATCCATCTATCATCTATCCATCTATCCATTATCTGAGCCGGTCCCAGTCCCAAATAGATCGGATAATTGGGGTTCCACTGTGTTTTTATATTTTCACAAAATGTAAAAAGTAAAGATTCTCTGTAAAAATACAAATTCTGTGTTTTTCCATGGCAAACAGATTTCTAGGATCTCTGCTTCTCACTGTATACCCCTTTTTTCCAGATAATTTATGAATATGTTGAACAGCAGTGGTCCTAGTACAGGTTCTTTGAGTCCCCATTATTTACCTTTTTCCTGGGAAAGTTAACCATTTATTCCTACCCTCTGTTTCCTATCTTTTAACTAGTTACTGATCCATGAGAGGACCTTTCTTCTTATCCCATGACTCCTTACTTTGCTTAAGAGCCTTTGGTGAGGGGATTTTGTCGAAGGATTTTTGAAAGTTCAGGTACACTAAATCTGCTTGATCACGTTGTCCACATGCTTGTTGACACCCTCAAAGAAATCTAATAGATTGGTGGGGCATGATTTTCTTTTACAAAAGCTGTATTGACTCTTCCCCAACATATCGTGTTCATTTATGTGTCTGATAATTCTGTTCTTTACTATAGTTTCAACCAATTTACCAGGTACTTGCCAGCCTGTAATTGCCAGGATTGTCTCTGGAGCCTCTTTAAAAAATCAGCATTACATTAGCTATCTTCCAGGCATCCAGTACAGAGCCTGATTTAAGCGATAAGTTACATACTACAGTTAGTTCTCCAATTTCATATTTGAGTTCCTTCAGAACTCTTGGGTGAATACCATCTGATTCTGATGATGTATTACTATTCTTTTCAGTTTGTTCCAAAAACTCCTTTAACACCTCAATTTGGGACAGTTCCTCAGATTTGTCCTCTAGACTTACGCTTTTTAGCTAGATGTCTTGAGGTCTGCAACCTTCACACCTAGCAGGCATTTCACCATGTGGTGAAAACAGACCTAACAATCTATATTTCTAATAATAAAATCCCACATAACTATTAGCTGTCTCTTCCTAATAACTCTGTAAGTTGGTCCCATCTCTGCTTGCCAAAAACAGTGAAAGACATTCAACAATCAAAATCAGACAGCATGTTTCATAATACCTGGATTTTCTATGGAGCCTTTGGTCAAACTTTCCTCTCCTATGTACTCTTACCACTTATTTTTACTGCATTCTACTCCATAGGCAGTTTCACGTTAATTAAATTATTGTCTTGACTAGTCATCTCTTTTTGTGAACATTTTGCAAATTCACAACTTTTGGATTTGCTTTTGGGTGATATCAGAAGTTGAGGTAGTTGATGATGATCATCCAGTCCTGGAACAGAAGCAATTCCATGTGATTTGGGAGACTAGTCACACAGCTTGAGTCTTGAATGGTGAATATAGAATGTTTGCAACAGCCACTTAGCTACACACTGTCAGGCTGGAATTTGTTTGCAAAAATTATTAGTCAGCCAACTGTGAACAGCAAACGTGTAAAAGTCATGCTTTGTTTGGACAGTATGCAAACATTACTATTTATTATTGCTACTGTGGTGGCACCTAGGAGCCCCAGTCATGGATCAAGGCCCCTGTGTACTTAGTCACAGTACAAACACAGGGGAAAAAAAACCTCAGAAACAATCCCTGCCCCAGCAAGTTTAAGAACAAAGGGCTATATTTACTGAGTGACTTGTAAGAGGTTCTGAAGCTCTTAGGGCTTCCAGCAGAAACTGAGAATCAGGAGATAGTATTAAAAATATAATTTAATATAAAAATGAAATAGAACCTATGTTGTTCATCAAAACCCTCCACTTTTAAACATAAATGGAGCTGGCACAGAATTACCACATTAAATCTCTGAACAACCTTGCTGGCAAATTTAGGCCCACCTGTCCACAGACAGCACACAGCCTTGATGGATATGCTTCATTTTACAGATGGGTAAACAGTAGATCAGAGGGACAAAGGAATTTGCACAGGAAGCCTGTGTCAGAGGCTGGAATAGAATCCAAATCTCCTGACTTCTAGTCCTGGGACTTAACCACAAGACTGGTTTTTTTTGCTTTTTACCATCAGAAGATAAAAGCTCCTGTGGCTATAGGCAGGTGATTGGGGAAAAAAGTTTGTCATAGTTAGATTCATAAGAGCATAATAGCCATTAGGGTCAGACCAATGGTCCATCTACCCTAGTATCCTGTCTTCTGAGAGTGGCCAATGCCCAGATGCTTCAGAGGGAATGAACAGAACTGGGCAATTATTGAGTGATCCATCCTCTGTCATCCTGTCCCAGCATCATAGATTCCGAGGCCAGAAGAGACCATTGTGATCCTCTATATGACGTCCTGTATAGCACAGGTCAGAGAATTTCCCAAAAATTCTAGAGCGTATTAAAAACATCCAATTTTGAGTTAAAAATTGTCAGCAATGGAGAATCCACGACTCTTACTAAATTGTTCCAATGGTTAATTATTCTCTTTGTTATAAATTCATGCCTTACTTCCAGTCTGAATTTGTCTAGCTTCAACTTTCAGCCGTTAGATTATGTTATAATGTTCTCTGCTAGACTGAAGAGCCCATTGTTAAATATTTGTTCCTCATGTAGGTACTTGTAGACAGTAATCAAGTCATCCCGTAACTTTCTATTTGTTAAGCTAAGTTGATAAACACAAAGGGTACATCTACACAGCAAAGAAAAACCTGTGGCTGGCCCATGTCAGCTGACTTAGGCTCAGGATGCAGGGTTGCTTCATTGCTGTGTAGACTTCTGGTCTCAGGCTAGAGCCCAGGCTCTGGGACCCTCCCACCCACCTTTCCACAAGGCTGACTGGCCCGCCTACACTTCGGAAACAGAACATCAGATCCCATGGCTCAAACCAATACCTAGAAACTTTGGCCGTTTTGTGAACATTCTAAAATCGATGGCTAAGAAGTATATTCTGCATGGTCACTGCAAGGCCTTAACCCCCAGCTGGACAAAAGAATCCGAGTCCCTCTCCTGAGGGAATATGAAAGTACCGGCAACCTAGGTATAGCCATTGAACTGCTTGAGTTCTTGAGTTCTGTGCACCTGGAAAGGTGGAAAGACTGAAAGCCTTGATTCACCCATTCAAGCCACAAGGCATGGGTTCTTTTCCAGCAATGTGGAGGACCCTAGCCAGTAATGCAACACTTGGAAAAGGTGACAGCAAATGCTGTCGCGCCTCATCTTCTTTTTAAAAGCAAGACGCCAACAGACAAGACGGACAAGGAGGTCCAGTGGGAATTTCACAGAAACTTTCACCAATGCCCAGAGGAATCTCCACTCTCCTCTCCATATTTTGTTGAGGAGAATAATGTTGTGCTGTCAGAAACTAAAAGCCAGAAAGCTTCTGGGGTTGCTGGCATTCCACCAGAGTTTCTTAAGAATCTGGGGAGACAGGCCCACCGATGGATCCAAGGGCCCAGTCCTCTTCTGCCCATGGCCCCACTGCTCATCACATCCTTCCCCCACTCCAGCTGTCACTCACCACCCCGGAAGGGGGAGTATGGAAGAGAGGAGTGGGACTGAGTGGAGGGGGAGGGATGTAGTGGTGAGTGGGGAAGGGAATGGGACCTAGGACGGAGCAGGGGTGGGCTGGGGTGAAGAGGGATGGACTGTGGGCAGGGCCGCAGGTGGAAGAGACGGGAAGGGACTATTCGTCCCTGGGGCCCGGAATTGTTGTCAGTGGGCCTATGGGAAGATGGGAATGGCTGGTGGCGCTTTTTACCGCCATGCATAGAACTGGAGAAGTGGCAAAAGTGGTTGCCCTACTAAAGCCTAGGAAACTCCCAGAGGATGCAGCCAGATACCACTCCCATCTTTCTCCTCTCAACCAAAAGCAAGCACATGGAACAGGTGCTATTCCACTGTCTGTCTGGCATTATCGAAGCAGGCAGGATTTCGCCTGAAGAGGAATTGCTGTGATCGTGTCGCTTCACTCACCAGCCACACCGAGGCAGGATTCCAATGTACGTTGAAGAATGGGATTGCCCTTGTTGATTTGTCCTCTGCATAAGACACCATCTGGAGGCAGGGCCTCCTCCGCAAGATCTCCTGCTTCATTCCCTGCCGGTGAACAATCCATCTCTTGGCAGCAATGATCGGGGACTGCCACTTAAGGTTCACCTTAAAAGCCAGATCAGCAAACCAAGAACTCTTCACTCAGGCATCCCTCAGGGCTGTGTCCTGGCCCTGGTGCTTTTTAATTTACATACTGTGGATATACCAATGATAGTCAAGGAAATTCATGTATGCAGATGACATTGCCCTAGCTGCTCAGCACACAAGCCTCTATACCATCAGTTGCACCCTAACCCAAGATCTTAATATGATGGCTGATTATTTCCAATGCTGGAAACTTAGGCCTAGCTTGAAAAAAACATGGTGACCGCTTTCCATCTGAGCAATAAAATGTCTAATACCAAACTCTATGTGCAGTTCTGCCAGGAAAGGATCATCCATGGGGCTAACCCAAAAAATCTTGGCATTACGCTGGACCTTCCGACAACACTTCAAACACACGCGATAAGGTCAGGTCTCATGTCACACTTATTAGGAAACTGCCCAAAACATCGTGGTTCCAGTTCATGGACCCTATGAATCACAACAGTTGCCTTGGTACACACTGTGATTGAATATTAAACTCCATGGTACTCAACTCAATAATGCCACGAATAGTGTCAGGGATGCTTAAATCGACCCCAGTTGATTTGACTCCTGGTCCTACTGTACATCCAGCCTCCACAGATTAGAAGAGCTGCCCAGACAGCTCGTTTTCTTAACCATGTCAATGCAAACACAAGGATCCTATTGCACAATCTGCAGAACCTGCCAAAGACAAGATTAAAATCCCACAACCCTGTATGGAACCGCATCAAGACCATGACACTCACCTTCGACACTCAGGTTCAATGGAGAGCCACATGCAGCATTTCGACCTCTCAGAACAAACAGCTCATTGTTGACCCTGACAAGGAACCACCGGCTTTTGATTTATGTTGGAAAGACTGGTTCAGATTGACTCACATCAAGACATCTCATGGGAGATGTGGGAAAACCCTCTGTAAATGAAAAATGAGGCAAACACCTGTATGTGACTGTGGTCACCAGTCACAAACAATGGAGCACATCATACCTGACTGTCCCCTTTGTTCTTTTGTCGTGAGCCTGAAGGATATTCACCAGTTCACAGCTGTGGCAATGTGCTGGCTATCAAATCTAGATATAAATTTGTAATTGTTGCTATTTATCCAAGCCATATGAAAGAAGACTGACTTATGAAAATATAATATAATTGTAATAGTACAGGAATACTATTCTAACAACACTAACTTCCACGCAGTGTTGGGAGGCTGAATTGATTGGGCACTTTTGGGATTTGATGAAGGATGCCATGTCATTTACATGCAACATACTTACATCATTATTCACATTACTATAAAGGAAATCCTTTTCCTCTGGTAGTGCAAGTGTGACAAAAAGCTATAATTGACATAGGAGATTCATGTAATTAGCTCATTGGGTTCTCATTTGTTTTTTATTAAATCTTAAATATCTTTTGCTGCATTTTTACAGACAACAGAAGCTGCAGAAGAAGGTAGCCACGCACACAATATATGGGGACTTCCTACTGAAAATCATTGACCAGTTGCCTGACAGTAAGTGTAGTTACATTGGATTTGCAGTCTCTTTAGGTGTAATAATAGTAACTTTCACTGACATCTTTTGCTCCTGTGCCCTTGCCAAGTAGCCTAGTCATCACCAATAGCGAGTGTCTTTAAAGTGAAAGACAATCGACATGTTTAAGTGTCTGCCAGCTTCTGTTCCTCAGTCACACACAGGCCTGCTAAGCAGCACGCTGACCATCATAGGGATGCACGGTTGAGACAGTTCAGTGAGTCAAATCCATTTTTTGCAAGGCCCACATTGTTTTGTCTGATGGGCAGGATAAGGTGCCCAGGCCTACCTGGATTACGCTGGCTGAGCCAGACCACTTTTATTAGGTATGCAGGATAAAAATAGATGGGAACGTTGTCTCCATATTCTCAGCACTTGAAGGCAGATATAATCCCACTGCCCTTTCCTAGAAGAATTTACTCATTAAGACTTGTCTCTTCAGAGGCTGTCCTGGGATCTGGGGCTTTTTATTATTTTTTATATGTAGGTATTTGATGTTTTATTTAGGCATGTTTGCTACTGAAGGCAAAGTCCAATGTACAGCTTGTCCTTGGAGCAGACAGTGATGAGATTTCAGGCAGTGCTTAGCTTCTGTGGGAGTTTGTTCTGCAGCCACCAAGACAGCTAAGCTTTAACCTTGCAGTGGGCAGATCCATTGTGTCAAGCAACAGCGTGATGAGCCGCAAGATGACTCCAGTCAGAGCTTCAGGGGATCTCTTAGGCATCCTGGGCCCAGACCATTTAATATAGAATTGGAGTCATTGTAGAAGATGTTCCAGACTAACTTCTCACTCAGTGTCTCTCAGCCTGTGAGTTGCAACTCACAAGTTGTAAGGTCATGAAAGGCAGTTGGGGGAGGGTGGGAGGAATAAATATTTTATTACAATCTAAAGCAAAGGAACTCTTTCTTCCCACTCCCCATGCCTTTACCCTTCAAAGTTAAGTATTCTCTGGCAACATCTCAAAACACAAATAATAAGCATATAACATTTATCATTGGTATCTTTTTACTCTTTCTTTTATACTAACTGTAATGGGGTCATGAACATTTTTGCCTTTGACTGGGGGTCATCTACATGAAAAGGTTGAGAAACACTGTTTTAGCTTGCAGAAGTGGTATTTTGGCTGATATAAACTCTTCTAGTTTTAAATTTTATCTTTCAGTTTATTGCTATCATAAGTAAACACAGTGCAGCTTGTTATTTGCATATCAGATAAAGCATAGTTTCTCAACCTGTGGTACGTGTACCCCTGTGGGTACGCGAGACACAGGCAGGGGGTACGCGATGAAAAATCTAGTGAAGGGAGGTGAGCGGCAACTGCCGACTTCTGGGGAAGCCAGGTTGCAGCTGCCTGTTTCCCGCTCAGTTGGGAGGCAGGCAGCAGCCGCTGGCTTCCTGCCCGGTCCCATCTCTTAGCTGGGAGATAGACGGCAGCCCCCCCAGTCCTGGGAAGCTGAGCAGTAGCCGCCGGCTTTTTGGGATGCCGGACGGCAGCCACCTGCATCCTGCCCGGTTCCAACTCCCAGGTGGGAGCCAGTGGCAGCCTCCTGTACCTTGCGAGCTGGATTCACAGCTGAGTGGCTGCTACCCACACCCCAGCTCTGAGCCAAGAGACAGCCTCCCGTGCCCCAGTTTGAAGACGGGCAGCAGTCGCCTGCTGCCTGCCCACATCCCTGGGTCCCAGCCTGCGTGGAAGCCTCCTCCACCCCAGTTCAGAGCAGGTGGCAGTCACCCACCTCCCGGGCTGGCAGCCAGACGGCAGCCGACTGCAACTTGCCCAGGTGGCAGCTCCCCTCCTCGGCTCAAAGCCCGGTGCCCAGAAAGCCAGGCAGAGAGCCCAGTAGCTTGCCCAGTCCTGGAGCTGGGCTCTACCCGCAGACTTACTTGTCAATTTCACTGCTCTAGTGAACTATGACAGCCCCAGATTTTACCAGTATAAAAATGTTAAGAGGGGCCCACACAGTGTGATTTGCCCCAGGCCCGCACCCCCCCAGGGATGGCCATGGGGAGCGCTGCTATCCACTCTGATCAGCTCCTAGTGCCTGCTCATACCTCACAAGTTCCCGCCTGTGTAAGGAGAACACCACCTGACCCCGCCATCAGGCCTTAGTGAGTGGCTGGCATTGATCTTTGCTCCTATATGGAGGAAGGAGGGAGAAACACCAGGGGGTTTTGTGATCTGCCACAGCCACACAGCACTGCAGAACTCAGAACTCTCCTGCTTTACAAGAAATACAGTCATCCAGCGGTAAAAGGGAAAAAGATTGTATTTCTCAGAGTGGAAAATTGAGTGTTGGGGTACTTATTAAAATTTTCAGAAGTTAGGGGGTACTTGTTACTTAAAAGGTTGAGAAACACTGAGATAAAGGGTCAGCTACTTAACTGATTTTTCCAAATCTCAAATTCTGCTTTTACCTGCACATTCCTTGTAGAATAAAAATGTGCTTAAGTGCATGAAAACTTCCATCTGAGTTCTTTTAAGTGTTTCAAGTCTTGGTTCTCTAGCCCAGACTCCAAACTGAAGTGATAATTGTGCACTAAAAGGTAATCAGATTATCATAGATACCTCTCCTGACAGCCATTTAACATCTAGTCAAGTGTTAAATCTGTAGATTATTCATCTCTTAGCAACATTCAGGACCTGAGCCATGAAAAATTACTGGCTTCCTTTCACAATGAGGTCAAGTTTGCTTGATGGGATTGTCCTGTGGAAAAATTGTTATTACTTCTGATCAAGTGTCTCACAAGTCAAATGTCCCTGCAATAGAACCAGTGCCATCCAGTGGTGGAGAGGTGCATCTACATTCCAGTACATCTCTTAAAATGGACTGAATTATATTTCACAGACAGTCCTAGAATTTAAGGCCAGAAGGGACCACCAGATCATCTAGTCTGACCTCCTGTATATGATAGGTCACCAAGACCACCTGGCACTGACATACTAAACCCAACAACTGAAATTAGGCCAAAGTATTACAGCCCACAGGAGACCAGACTGTTGTATGCCACAGGCAGAGACTAAGGGGGGCTGATGAACCAAGGCCCCTGCAATGGCAGGGAATTGATTAAGTGAAATGGAGGTCCCCCAAGGTCACTGCCAATTTGACTTGAGGGAAAATTCTTTCCTGACCTCACATATGGTGATCAGTTAGACCTTGAGTATGTGAGCAAGAGCCAGCCAGCCAAGCACCTGAGAGAGAATGCTCGAGGTCCCCTCAGAGCCCTGGCCCACCCGGCCCAGTGTCCATCTCCAGTCATGGCCATCCCTGATCCTTCAGAGGGAGGAGATAACCCCACCCCCCAGAATCGATTGGGGGAAGGAGGGGAATCCCTTCCTGACCCCTGCAGTTGGCCACCTGAAACATGAGGTTTTAGGAACATAAGACACACACTGGAATTGATCACTGGGACTGCTGAACCCTGCCCCTCACCATCACAGCAACCATGTCATCCAATCACACTCATAAATTTATCCAGCTCTCTTTTAATTCATTTTAAGTTATTTGTCTCCGCAACTCCTATTGGAAGGCTATTCTAGAACCTCACCCCCCTGATGGTTAGAAACTTTCTTCTAATTTCCAGCCTGAATTTGTTCATGGCCATTTTATACCCATTTCTTCTCCTGCCAACATTGTCCTTTAGCTCTTCATCCTCCCTGGTATTTACCCCTCCATCCCCTGATTTATTTATGGAGAGCCATCACAACCCCTCTCAGCCTTCTCTTTATGAGAATAAATAAGCCAACCTTATCCAATCTTCTGTCATAAGATACAAGCCCTCCAGTCTCCTAGTCATCCTAGTAGCTCTTCTCAGCACCTGTTTCAGTTGGATTTCATATTTCCTGAACATGTGTGACAAGACCAGTTCCTGGAGTCTGCAGAGTATGTATATGTAAGAATCTCAGCTTTCATTTTAAAAAAAGTCAGCTTCTGGCCCTCATGGCTGTGGAGAAAAGATTGAAAACATGAACCTTAAAGGCTCAAACTGGAAGGCAAATCAACTTGAAATTTAGTATTTTTTAAAAAGCTCATGATTTTAAAATAATCTCATTATTTGGAGGGAATGGGAGTCAGACTAATCAGTTTTGAATGCTTGTGGTCGGCAATATTGAGTCAGCTTTCATGGTTAAGGCTGTTTCTGCAATGAAAAGATTCATTTAGTATGGATAGGGCCCAATTGTGCAAGGTGCTGGCACCTCCTGGAAGGTGTGGGTGTTGCAAATACACATGAGCTGCTCAGGAGATGTCTGCATTGCAATGAAACACCCACGGCTGGCCCGTGCCAGCTGACTTGAGTTTGGGCTGTGGGGCTATAAGATTGCAGTGCAGGTGTTAGGGCTGAGGCTGGAGCCCAGGCTTTGGGACACAGTGAAGGGAGAGGGTCCCAAAGCCCCACAAGCTCAAGTCAGCTGACAGGGCCAGCTGTGGGTCTTTTATTGCCGTGTAGACATCCCTCAATTCCATAAAGGATCAGGTCCCGAACTTGAAAAGGAAGGAAAATAAAGTGTCTCTGACATATGGTGCGCTAAGGCTTTTTCCCTCTGTGCTGTGTTTTCCCTGTGTCCTGCTGCAGACTATTTGGAGTACGGTGCAGACTCTGACATAGGTGCTATCATCAGGCGACATGAGACTTTGACAGCCACAAGCCAGACCTTGAGAAAGAACTTAATCAGCCTGTCAGATGACTATGAGAAAAGCCAGCATGACCTTGAGGCCTTGCAACGGGAACACGATACCACAAAACTTGTAATGTTATCAAGCATGTTATTTATGGTATATTAGATAGTGGTTAGTCCAAGAGAGTTAAGCCATGTGAGGGTCTGATTCTGTGAGATGCTCAGCGCCTGCGACTTCCACTGAACCCTTGGATGGGGCCCATATGTAACTGCTGAAAAAGACAAAGATTTCTGGAATATTGCTGATCACAAACACTCAGTGTGTTCTCATCACTTGATCACCCTTGGCCAATTTCTACTCTCAGATGAGTAGCGTCAATCTCTGGTGCATTCTGCACCACATCCCCCAACAGAAATGTCCCATGGTTATTGGGTCGGGCCCAAAGGCAGACACTGCAGTAGTGATCCACAGCGTGGAGCTCGGGGCATACTTTTGACCCACGTTTATAAACTGCAGCCACTGAAGCAGATTCCTGATAGAGAGAAGTTTTCTCCGGGTGTTTTATTTTTAATTCAATGGATAATCCTTAACCTTTTCTGTTAATAAAAACAGAGGCCAGCTCCAGGCTGCTACAGGGGAGGAGATGTAACAAGAGCCTGGCTTTTCAACCCAAGTTGTAGAGACTTTTATGTTTCCAGCTCTTGGGGGGGAGGGGGAAATTTGTTCAACCCCCAGTGTATTGGCCAATATGGTGCCCATCACAGTAGCATTTGAATTGCACCCAGAGGCATTATTCCTTTAAAGGCCAGGAGCCTGGCATTAGGGGTCAAATTCTGTGCTCAGTTATGTCAGTGTAAATCCAGTGAGGGCTTGCCTATATATGAGGGAAATTGACCAGAATAGCTGTTCTGGAGTTGCTCCCTATTTCCACATGGGGAATTACTTCAAAATCACTATTGCTCTTTAAATTCAGATCCTATGTTACTCCAGAATAACATCCTATGTAGACAAGCCCTAACTCTACTGGAGTTACTCTGGACTTGTATCACTGTAATTGAGAGCAGAATGGCCCAGTTTGTCCAGAGTTGTGGCTACAGAGCTTGCTGGTAGCCTATACAACATTAGTTGAACAGGTGCAGCCTGTGTTTGCCCCCGTGCAGCCTTGTGGCCAAGGTAAGACTTGCCTCTGGTTGTAACTCACTGTTAGTAGAACAGTTTGTTAATTCGTAAAGTGCTTTGGGACCCTTCACGTTGAAAGCCACTAGAAGAATGACACTCGGGCTAGCCTCCTTCTACAGTGCAAAATATATCCCCAGTAGGCATTCTTATTTACCTCACCTAGATGCTGATTAGTGAACTTTCTGAGCTTCAAATGAAGTGCAACAGAATACAGGAGAAAAACAAACAGCTGGCAGTCAGTATTAACCACAAGAAGGGTCACTTCAGGTATCAGGTAAGTTCAAAAGTGCCTTCTGTTCCTTCCAGTAGAGCACGAGCTATGGATAAAACAGAGGAGACACAGATCCTAATTGAAAAGACTGGTGCACAAGTGAGATCACAAACATTCAGGGCCTGATCCTCCTTCCCTGGAAGCAAGTGGGGGAGTTGGCAGCAGGTCAGGTCCAGAATTGGCTAACTTGCCCATTGGTCTAAGACACACACATCGTCACTTTTCTTGGTTTGTTTCTCCAACTTAACACTCACTTTCATCTAGTTTATTTGTTGTTTGTTTGCTGTGGGCTAACCTTCCCAGTCAGGTCTAGTCATCACTGAAGTCAGTGGGAGCATTGTGTGAGTAAGGAGCTCAGGGTTTGGGCCTATGTTCTGAAACTTCAGTGTTAAAGTCAAAAACTACCTAAAAGTCTGAGGATTTGTCCCTGTTGCAACCATCAATGACTAGCCACTGGTGTAGCTGCACCACTGCAAACTCCTGCTGTTGACAGGCAAACCAGCTGTCGGCCATGACTTGTGGCCGTGCAGCTTAGCCCAATTTCAAGCAGTGAATTTGAACTTCAAGTGGCTTTTCTTGTCTACTCGAGGAGTTTGTACTGGTGAAAATAGCTAGTCACTGATTGTCTAAACGGGGGATGTCAGGCACAAACAATCCTTTCTCCACACACACAGACAAGTTCTTTCTCCCAACCTGTTCCCTGCTGACATTGAGAGAGACTCTTCCAGTCCTACTCCTGCCCTATGGACACACTGTCTTCCGCCCACTCCATTTCTGAGTTGCTACCCAGTTTTCCCTCTTAAACTCTTTCTCCCTCTTGACCTATTTTCCCATCTCCCTCACGAACCACTCCCAGCATCCTTTCTCCAGCCTAATTTTGTCCAGTTTCACCCCTTTGTTTCAGTTTCCCCACTCCCAGACCTCCCTCTAATTTCCCCTTTTCCCCCTCATCCCTTCATCTTCCTAGGTGTGCAATGTCCTAGGTCTGTGCCTCTCCCTACCCCCACCTGACACTTGCTCTCTCACTGGTGCTGCTGCCTGTCACCAGCAAGTGAGGCAGCCATGACAATGAGTGGGAGCCATGCTCAATAGAGGCCATGGGTGGGGCATCAGAGAGCCAGGCAGGAGGCAGCAGGGGCTTATGTATAGATTGCTAAACCCTGCAAGTCTGGAGATCTGGAGGGACCCCAATCCTACTAGCGCCACTGGTGAGGAAGATGTCTGGCAGGGGGCAATAGCGGTTGGGAGGGGGATTCCCAGATGTAGGATGGAAGGGCCAGTGTCAATATTAATTGCTGAGGCTGAGGGTTTATATCTTGTTCAAACATGGGCACAAAGTGAGGAGGGAAGAGAGAAGCTTGGATAGAATAGAGGGGCCATGAGAGAGGTTGTAGAAGAAAACGGGGGCAGAGATATAGGCAGAAGCATGATTGGGTCACACTTTGAGGAGATGCTAGATCTCACGGCAAAATTATTACCCAGCCAAACTCCTGTGCTATAACCTTGAGGTGTTTCCTCTTCGTGGAGGTTGGCAATCTAGGCCCATTTATGTGCAAAATGTTCTATGGGACAAAATTCCTCCATGTTTTTTATACCTTTGCAGAGTCAAGAACTAGGCAGCTTGTTGTTAGCTATCTCCAACCTGGCTGAGCTGTGCCACATGCAGCATTATGGCCCCTTGCAGGAAATGGAATGGTTGTCAAAACTGGACATGATCCAAGTAAGTAACAAACACTGCTGTAGCATTAATAGAAAAGCTGCTAAGGACAGCATGGTGCCTGCTGCTAAGGGAGTACAGATCTTACAGGCAGCTAAAATTAAAGCGACTCTGATGTCTGGCTCATTTAAGGATGTGTGTTTTGGAGCCTTCTAGCAAACACAGTAGTGTGTGTACTAGCAACATATGTAGATGTTAATTATATAGGCAGTGCGAGAAGGCACACTGTGTAATAGTTAAAACCTGGAACTGGGAATCAGGAGATCTGAGTTCAGGTCCCTACTCTGCTACTGACTCACTGTGTGACTTTGGGCAAGTCACTTAATGGCTCTATGCCTCAATTTCCTGATCTGTAAAACTGGAATAATATTTCCCTACCTCTCAGATGTGCTCTGAAGCTTGATTAAGTAACCCATGTGAAACAATGAGATCCTGGGATATAAGGTGCTATAGAGGAACAAAATATTAGTACTATTATTTTATTACAGCCATGCAACCTAATTTTAAAAAGGAGTTCTAGTCTTTCTTGCTATCAGGTTGTAATTAACATCAATAAGTTAACCCCACTCAGTATAGCTCGGTGAAGACTCGTGTATGAAGCCAGTATAGGCAGACTTTTTAGTTCTTGGCTGAGATGTCAGAACATGTTCATCAAAGCAGATCTTTCCAGGACTCCACCCTCTGGGAGTGTAAGCCTGTGGAGCAGGAAATCCTAGAAGAAAGCCTCAGAGCATGCGGGGTGCTGGAATAAACAAATCCCTGTAGAACCCATTTGTTTAGCTAAATATGGACATTGCTAGAAAGTAAGAACTGGGCTGATTTTTTCAATTGTACTTAGCATTTATAAAGTGATATTTTTTCATGTCTCTCAGTCCTTTCCCAAAGTGAGTTAACAGTATGTCCCCCTGTTCACAAAGGAGCAAACGGAAGCACAGAGAGACAACTTGTCACAGTGGGAATCAGTGACAGAGGCAAGAATATAGGGGTGAACCTTACTTGAGGATGTAGCCTTTGGTCTCTAAAGCCCAGATCCTCAAAAGTATTTAGGAGTTCTGTGATATCCAGTGGGAGGCACTTAAATACCATTGAGGATCTGGGCCTAGATTCTTAGGGTGAAATCCTGGCCCCACTGAACTCAGTGAGTATCTTACCATTGACTTGAGTGGGGCTCGAGTTTCACCCATAGATGCAATGCTGTATTCATTGGATCACTCTTCCTCCACGTACATTTTCTAGGGGACGGCAAAATCACTGCAAGGAAATGGGGATGTGAGGAAACAAATATTTCTAATTACAGCCTCCAAAAAGTCATAGGGTGAAAATTCTGCCCCATCAAAGTCAATGGCAGGTAGGCCCAGAGAAAGCAGTGTTTCCCAGCTGTTTATAGTAACTATAGTAAATGGTCATAGGGTTAAGCCATGTTAAAGGTCGATCCTACATGCCCCCAACATATGGAACGGC
Source organism: Emydura macquarii macquarii (assembly GCF_026122565.2). Classification (NCBI taxonomy): domain Eukaryota; kingdom Metazoa; phylum Chordata; order Testudines; family Chelidae; genus Emydura; species Emydura macquarii. The sequence goes on along the minus strand of NW_027131366.1, from coordinate 250,955 downwards.
CATTGACTTCAATGGGATTGCCATGCATGCAGGGCTTGTGGGATAAGGCATTGGGGGGTGCACAGGGAACAGGTTGTCAGCCCTTTCCTTGGGAAGGGAAGTAGGCTGTATGTCCTGCACAGCCTTGTTCCTTGGGCCCTCAAAGTGCAAGGCCAGGCCTCCAGACTTTGGCTGCCCTCACCCCCAGCCATGCCACTACACACCCTTTCATTCACCATGGCGTTTCGCCTGCTACGGGAAGTGAGACCGCGGCTTGGAGCCGTTGTGCCCATTGGTGGCTAGTATACATCACCCAATGGTGGCGGGGTGGCTGGAGTGTTCCAGGGACCAGCACAGCATCTCCTCATTAAGGTAAAGCGGGGGAACTACACAAGCCTGCAGTACTAGGAGTGCCATGCAGATCTAGTCGTGGGAACCATTACTGAACTCCCAATACTGTCCGCATTGCAATGCGGAGTGTTGGACCACATGGTACTTGCAGGTTTTCAGCAGAAACACTGTGTTAGATATAGGTAGACTGTCCGTATTGCTTTCACTGTATGACCGTTTTCACTGTGTGCACTTGTAGTTCAGATGAGATTGTACTTTACTTGTGTGTGGAATACCCTGAGTGGCAGAGTCATTAGAAATAATTGACACCATTGATTTTTATTTTTCTGTAAAAATTGTGCAACTAATTCTACATGTGCTTAACGGAAATTACAGAGCAAGCCCCAATTTAGCAAGGTCCTGAAGCACGTGGCTAACTTGAAGCACATGAATAGGCCCATTGACTTCTGTGAGAATACTCCTATGCTTAAAGTTAGGCATGTGCTTAAGCACTTGGCTAAACTGGGACCAATGAGCCTAATCCTGTATCCCTTACTCAGTATCTCTCACTGCAAAGAGTATATAAAGCAGTTGCTTAGTTTCATCAAAGGGGCTATGCAGGTGAGTAAGGGCTGTAGGATGGAGCCTGCCCGTGAGTCTGTCTGGAAGAAAACTCTTTTTATCCTAGGAGTTCATTCTGGAAAAAAAGCATATCCAGCAGTTAGCGACTCAGCCTGATGGATGTGGGACACTGCTATCTAGTCTTGGGGACCAAACGCAGAGCAGAAAAATGGGACTTACCAAGGAGAAGTTCCGAAGCCAAGTTCCAGCAGTCAGTGGTGGTGTAATAAAAAATCCTAAAAACAAGGGGAAAGTATCAGTGTGATGCTGTTTTTTATTAATGTATTGCAGTTTCCAAACTAATGGAACAGATGAAATATACAAGCTTCATCAGACTTATTGACTTTTCTTATTGTAAATTGCTTCTTTCTAGTGCCTTCACTTTTAATATTTGGGTCTTCCATACACAGAGAACTTTGGCATCAGTTCACACTCTTACACTTCAAAAGCCAAAAAAACCGCACCAATAACACAAATGAACATTACATGGGTCTTGCTACCTGGGTATAGGACTGGTCCATCACTAACCATGGCACCTGCAGCGAAATTAGGAAGGAATCATTTATGATATTCCATTCTTTGACCAAAAAGTAAGACTAAAATGGATACAATAATACATATTAGACCGCAGTGTGAGAATAGTTAATTTGTTGTTTGTAAAACACACTGAGATCCTTATCGGAAAATTGCTATGTAATGCCAAGTATCATTATGTTGCAATGTGTTTGTATGTGTGTCTGTTTGAAAGGACATCTGGGGACAAGTTCTCAGCTATACTGATTTACAGTAGCTGACCTATGACTTCTTCCAATGTTTTAACTTGGGTTTCAATTCATTGTTGCCAAGGGGAGAGATGGAAACAGAAGCTACGAAGTGACTTAGCTTGAAAAGCTAGAGGAGCTCACTGCAGATAACTAGAAGGAGTACTAGCTTAATTACTAGCTTAAACGGCCTTTGACTCAGTTTATGTATAATATCAGTTTAATAGCTCAAACATTCAGATCCTTCCACATGGTCAATTCTCCCTGACACCTAAGGAATTCGCCAACTAATAATGGCTTACATGGAGTCAGCCATTAATATTTATTACATTTTTATTGTTTTTTTCCTCCTACCCTTCATCTACTGCTTGCCTTCTTTGATTGTGAGCATTATTACTTATTTGATTACCATTTGAAGTGGGAGTCTCATGTTTATTGTTATCGGATACTGTGACATTCCATGAACATTCCCTCCCTTCTCACTCTTGAGCTCAGAATTAGGGTAAATTTGTAGGCCCAGTTATTATTATAAAGCCCCAATCATGGACCAGCATCTAATTTTGCTAGGTGCTGTACAAACTCAGAAAAAAATTGCAACCTCTTGGAAACTAAAGCAAGGAGCCACATAGGTTAATTTATCTTCATCTTGGTCTCACTCCTTGCCCAAAAACATATCATTATTATGTGGGGTTTTTTTTTAAGAATAAAAAAAATCATTGCTTATTGCTGAGATAGGAAATTGATTTTTATGGTAAAGGTGTGGGAACAGGACTCAGAAGATCTGGGATTTTTTCCCCTGGTTCACCACAGCCTTCTATGGGCCAAAAGCAAGTCAGTTCACCTATCTGTGCCTCAGTTTCCCCATCTCTAAAATAAGGACAATTCTTCCCTGTTAGGCATAACTCAATATTTGTAAAAATGCTTTGAGATTCTCAATGGAAGGTGATATTTTTACATTAAGACAAAACTGGGATTATTTATCCCGGGTCAAAGTTTAGGAACTTTGAAAAGAAGCTCTCAAAAGAAGAATCTACTGCATGACTGACCCAGGACACAGTAAGAGGGACATGGGGAAGTCAAAAAGAGTTGTACAGTAAGAGTCTCTCAAAGACTAAAAACCAGGTGGAAAGAGCTGGAGAAGGAAAGCATTTTTGTTACCTGATGCATTAGAGGAATGATTCAAGAGCAGTTTATCCATGTGAAAATATGACCCCGAGCATATTACCAAAATCACTGAGCTGTGGGGCAACATCAAAAGAGGAGTCAGGCAAATTAAAGTTATGTGAGGCTTAATTTACTATGGGTAACTTATGCAATCAGCTTCACCAAGACTAAAAAAAATCCAGAGCAGAGACTCGGTATATCTTACTCATTCAAGCCTCTTTCTCCACTCTTTTCTCTTCACCACCATGTCCAGCTCTTATGCATTTCCTTTGTGCATTAGGCCTACCACGTCTCCCAGGATACCCTCGCACTGTTTTTCAAAGGCAAAAACTGATGGGCATCATTTTAATTGAAAAAGCTGCAATGCATCACCCTTTCTTTGCATTATACAAACTAGAGCTGGTCAAAAAAATTCCCATCAAAACTGTTTTTTGATGGAAAAGTGGGTTCTTGACCAACTGAAATTTTTCACAAAAATATTTTGGCTGAAAATGGGACTTGTAGTGCCTCAGGGGAATTGCGGTTAGCTCCTCACGTCCCCTTTCTCATCAATGGGTTGCAATCCCGAGCTGGACTTTCTCTCTCATAGTGTACCCTTGCCAGGAAGTCCATGATGCACAGCTTCTCCTCACCAGAAGGAGAGATCAGGGACTATTATGAGTACACTTGGCAGAATTCGATTTTTATTTTTTTTATCATTTTGACGGCTAACATTGATGTTTATTTTAAAGCATTTTTTAAAAATTATTTTCATCAACTTAAACTTTCACAGTTGGAGGAAATTATGGGGTGGTCACACAATAACCACTTACTAACAGGAGACGTTGAGATTCAAAATGTCGAAGCTCTAGACGGGTTAAAACACAAATTGTCAACAGCCCATGTCAAAGTCAATATGCTAAAATCAAACTCTTAGCAGCATTTTTCTTACTTTGCCTATGTGTAAATTTCTGTTATTACCAGTGGAAATATTTTTGTTGGTTTGTATGTATATGGTGAGATTGATGTTTAGTGATATTTACTGATCAAGATCTAATCCTTCCACGGCTAATTCAGAGAGCTGTAGTCCAGCTGATGAGCTCGGCATATAGAAGAGCAAACTACAGTTCCCAAGTGGTGCCACTTTCAGCCAAAATCTTTGAGTTTTCAGGGGAAAAGAAGAAATTTTTAAAGAAAACAAAAGTTTTTTTGTTTCTGTCAGAATTTTCCGGGGAGCGGGGAAACCGTGCAGACCAGCTCTAATGCTAAATTCTGGGACACATGGGCTTAAGATCTCATGCTGTGCTCAGTTACACCCACATAAAGCTGAAGTGATGCGGTTACCTCAGATATACACCAGTGAAACTCAGAATGGAATTTAATCCTTCAAACTGCAACAATGTACATTCTGATTCTCCTCACATTTCATGCGTTTAGTCATTTTAGTCAATCTCAACACTGTCTTCATTTTGGGATGTATTAGCAGGAGCATTGCAAGCAAGATACAAGAAGTAATACTTCTGCTCTACTCTCCTCTTTTAGGCTTCAATGGGAGTATTGTGTCCAATTCTGGGCACCACATTTCAGGAAAGATGTGGACAAATTGGAGAGAGTCCAGAGGAGAGCAACAAAAGTGATTAAAGGTCTAGAAAACATGACCAATGAGAAAAGATTGAAAGAAAATGGGTTTATTTAGTTTGGAGATGAGAAGACTGAGTGGAGACATGATAACCATTTTCAAGTACATAAAAGGTTGTTACAAGGAGGAGAGAGAAAAAATGTTCTCCTTAATTTCTCAGGATAGTACAAGAAGCAATGTGCTTAAATTGCAGCAAGAACATTAGGAAAAACTTCCTACTGTCAGGGTAGTTAAGCACTGGAATAAATTGCCTAGAGAGGTTGGGGAATCGCTGTCAATGGAGATTTTTAAGAGCAGGTTAGACAAACACCTGTCAGGGATGGTCTAGATAATACTTAGTCCTGCCATGAGTGCAGGGGACTGGACTAGAAGACCTTTCAAGGTCCCCTCCAGTCCTATGATTCTATGATTTACACGTGTACAAAGTGGTATAAATGCTACCAAATCAGAGCGCAAAGTGGGTGTAAAATGATACCATTCTGGTCTGGATGTGTTTTACAGCAACTCTGCATGTGCAAGTGAGTGGAGCATCAGATGCACAGTGGTACATACATCCCTGTCATAATAATGAGTTTTGCATGCTTCAGGGCCTCATCCAGGATGGTGAGGAGCAGTTCACAAATGGTGCAGGCACAAGGTGTGGTCTAGAAAGGTATAACTGGTGTCTTTCCTTGCTCCCACAATTCCCTTGGATGTCAACAGGCATCCTATGATATGCTGTGAAGGTTGCCCAGAATGCAATGTGCCCCAAGGAATTGCAAAGGACTCTGGGATACCTACACTAACTGTACCACACTTACATTGATGCAGTGCAGCCACGTATAGACACAAACATGTATTGGTGCACAAGGAGCAGTGTAAACACAGTCAGCCCAGATAGATGCATCAATTTAACTGAACCGATATAACTTTCATTGGGACAACTTCTGTGTGTGGACAAGGCCTTGGAAGAAGTCAAGTTAATTATACGAGCTGAAGGTGCTGGTCCCGAGCATTGATCAGTTGTGTCAAACTCTGCTCTCAGTTTATATCTGCATAAAGCACAGTTATTCCAAATTTACACCTCTGGAAGAGATCCCAGAATTTGACCTTAAATGTCTGACATTTGCTGATGTGTTTACTTGTTTTGAAACTGTGACAGTAAAGTGAAATTAAGTGGATTTCTTTTCCAAGCAATGTTTTTGCAGTTATAAAATACATGGAGAAAGCCCAAATTGTCTTGCTTTTTCAGAATTAATTAAAACAACAGGGCCTAGAACCTATAGCTGAGTCATTCCCTTCCCTTCCGACACCCTCTACCCCCCCTGCTTCAGTAATTTGTATGTGCCTGCCAGTTGGGATGATCTTAGTAGTATTACTACTTTATTCTACTATTTTGATTGATTTATTGAATCTACTATCTTGGAAATGTAACAGCAAATAGTCCCCCTCTGCTCAATTTCAGTAAAAAGACAAATGAAGATAAATGCTTTTTGAAAAATAGTAAGGCCCTGTTTCTCTGCTGTTTTATGCCACCTTTCCACTTCCGGTATTCTTGAAGATGTCAGAAGGGCCTGTCTTAAGGCTGCTTTAACTTATCTTCTGGCTGCCAAAGCCCCTTAGGGGTCATCTGCCAGGGGAGGATAGCTGGAGTGCAATGTGCTTTGCCCACATTTCTTCCCCAACCTCCCATTTTTATGTTGGGAGGAAGAAGAGGAAGCCAACTGTGATTCCAAGAGTTCTCCATCAGTTGGGAAACCCCCTTATGGAGGGGATATTCATCAGGTGGTATTCATGGCTCCTTTTTGCCAATGGATCAACTTAAAGGGACTTCAGTACAGCTGAGAACTTGTTTTTTGTCAAGAAATAGTGAACTCAAACTCCTGAGAGACACTTGGGAGAAAAGTTCTCTTTGTTAAAGATTCAACACCCTTTCCCTTCAGTAAAGCTCTGTGAAATCCCTGTTTTTGCTGGAGATTTCTCTAGGGGGAAGACAAGACTTGACACTCCTGCTACTTTGAAGGTAAAAAGCAAAAGCAATTTTTCTGTACCAGTGTGGGCTACCCCTTTAAGGGCCAGGGACCCTGAAGCCAGGCAGCCCTATTCTGAAGCAGAGCCCCTTTAAGAACAGGTGTTTGGGTCAGGTAGAGATTATCAGACCCAGCTGGGAAGGGATCAGGTGACTGCCTGAGGAGCACCTGATTCCTGTCTAAAGGCAGAAAGAGGGCATTTGCTCAGTTGTAGCTGAGCTGATGGAAGTAGGGGAGGACTTGGGTAAGAGGATTGCTATGTGTAATAGCCAGTCTATTGGATGAGGGGGGCTCTAGGAAGGAAGCTGCTGGATCAGGTGAAAGGCAGCTCTTGGGTTTATGTCAAGCTGTTTTATTTTGGGGTTTGCTAACTACTGTGAATGTCATCACTAAATAGAGTCTCTTCAGTCCCTTTCTTTAGGGCACCAAGTGTAGTGTTTAATCCTTTGTGGGCTAGGAAGACAGGCCAGCAGCCTATGTCTTCTTACATATAGCTTTCCTACTCCCTGCCCTCCTCCCCCACTCCCAAAGTATGATAGTCACAAATGGGTTTTTTTTAGTCTCTGCAGCTGACTTGAGTCAGTATTAAACAATCACAGAGCAATTTAGGATGCAGTTAATGTGGTAGGTGCTAGATAGAGTAAATCTGTCTTGTATCATAATGAGAGAGCTGACCAACTGTTAACCAAAGTGCACATGGCTTGTTGTGTCTGACTTATTACTCTGAGAGCGACAAGGTAGGAGAGGTAATATCTCTTACTGGAACAATTTCTGATGGTGGAAGGTCCAAACTTTTGAGCAACATGGCAAAGGTACTTGGAGTGTCACAGCTAAATACAAGGTGGGACAGATTGTTAAGCATAAGGAGTTAATGCATGTTGCAAGAGATGAGTCAAGATGAAGTGGGAAATTAACACTGCTGAACTCATAGGACAAAGAAGACAGTTGTATGCTATTTAGTGTAGTAGTCAGGGCCCAAACATCCCAGAGGTTGGGGAGGACTCAGAATCCAGATCAGAATCTGAACTTTGATAACTGTCTCTATAATGGACTGAACCAAACCCCTAGATTAGAACACCCTCCCTACATTTTGTAGGGGACTCAAGCTCGAACAGCATCTGAATGTTGTAGCTCTAGCCTATTTCTTCTGGTAAGTGAAATGCAGCTGAAGATCATCATCTTCCTGATGAGACTATCTGCCCTATTGCCATTGGTTTTTAGCTTATTCCCCAGCATAGGATCACTCAAACCTCTCATATTTGGCTTTTTATCTACAGTTAATAGGATTGTTGCTCCTTTAATAGATTATTGGCAGAAGCTGGTAAATGTCAAATTTTGAGGCTGCTCCATCATGTGAAAGGACACAAGTGGAGGAATGGGGGGAAATCTCTTCTTTCTTTTAAAAGTCAAGAAAAACTTGTTTTTAACATCTCAAAAGTTCTTTATAGAAAGCTTGTTTAACGCTGTTTGTTCCCCTCTCCATTCTCCATTGCTGAATATATTTCCACAGTTTATACAGAACTATCTTCAGCGAAGGGTCTAAACTCCACCTTGATGTATAGGCATCAATAGATCCTTTGAGAAGGAGTGAAGTAACTAATAATCATCTATAACTGTATTTGTTGGACTTTTATATAGGTCATTGATGGCACAGTGAAGTGGAGACTCAAGAAGACTTTGATGCCATTAGAGAAGTTCAGTTTGGATCAATACTATGAACTGTATTTCCTGGGATGTTTAGATCCAGGATTTGTTTCATGCCAATCTTTCCTACTAGTGACAGATTGATCAAACTTTGTGTGCAATGTCCTGTGTTGTTAACTAGGAAATACTGGGATAAAAGTGCATAATGTAGAAACATAGGAAGAGTGCAGGTAACATGTTCTTCCTATGTCAGACAATTTCTTCTCTTTGCTAGGTAATTAGCAGGATAAGAAATCAAGCTGAGGTTATCCATAGAACAGTAGAAGACTATTTGGCCCATCCTGGTGGAAATAGAAATGTCAGGTAAGTTATCATCCTAATTATTGGTGGCTTAAAGAAGTTGGTTGACTCTGGGCATGTTTAAACTTATGTCACAAACTGACTTTAAAATAACGCTAGTGAAAAGTAACACTGACTCCTTTGCTAACTATGAAATGGTATGAGTGAAGCAAAGGGATAACAGAATATTAATGGTAACAAATAACTTCTCAGGCTTACAGAGAAACTTGCAGACCACACCAGGTGAGCCATGTATAGCAAACACCACTACTAAATAGGCGGGAACATTGTCTAGTAGATAAAGCACAGGACTAGAAGCCAAACCATCTGTTCTAGCCTTGACTCCGTCATAGGCTTTTGTGAGTTCACTTTTTCCTGAATTCAGGAAAGCACATGCTCAGGTCCATCCCTATTCAGGATATCACTACTTTAAGAATGCACTTAAATCCTATTGACTCCAGTTGGACCTATGCAATTGCTTAAGTGCTGTCTTGAATGGATGCTTTGTTGAATTTGGTTCTTACCTTGTCTAATACCCACATCACAGGGGTGCCATGAGGCTAAATGTGGGAGTGTTGCAACATGTCTTGAGAGTGAGGAAGGTGCCATACAGTTCCTGCTGTTGTTCAGGTTTGTCACTTGTCCCCTCTGTGTCTCTGGTTAAGCAGAGTGTGGTGCCATTTATCTGGGCCCAGCTTAACTTACTGTGACTACAGTATCTTTATAGTATTCACATCACTAATTGTGAACAAATGTGGAAGGCTTAGTCCACTTACCCTGAAAGGCTTTATTGACATACATACGAGAGGTCTGCTGAATGAAGTTTCATATTGATTAAAACACATGTCCCAGAATCTAAGACTAGAAAAGATCTGATTAGTCCCAGTAGTGATGAACCATAACTTCTGAACAATACTTATCCCTGAAGAGGATATTTTCACTATGAAGATAGGTGGCTTTTATATTTCTCTTTGGTCACCCTTTCCTAGAATCACTTACTTCAAGACATTTTATCTGTTATACCTATGTAAATGTTGGTTCCACTGTAGAAAGTGCCTTATTCTACCTCTAGGATGCTGTGCATTAGAAATACCTAAGCTGGACAGACAGATAAAAGAGGTGGAAAAAACTGGGGCACTGACCAGCTAAGTGCTTTACAGCCAACAATTAAGCAACCTACCTTGGCCAGCTACACAGTTATGGGGGCAAAGGTTTTTTCTAATCCCTATACAGATAGGGGATGTAGTTGCTGGTCATGTTGTCACCTGAAATCTGCATCATGTCAATGCTACTAAGGATCTTGCTAGGGCAATCTAGTAGCACTGGAGGTGCTCAGATACTACTATAATGGCTAGGAGTACAGAACCCCTATGACAATAGTGATACCACTGTTAAAACACTAACTAGTGAAGCCAATGGATTTCCATCCACTTGCATTATTCTCTTTTGTTTGGCTCTATCCTTTCCAGGAACCACTAACTGTTCACAGTGGTGCCATACTGAGTGGTAACTTGATCCACATTAGTGTTCACAGGAAACTAAACCGAGGCTGCTATTTTGTGCTACAGTAATCGTCAGAGAACCCCTCCCCCCCACCAGAAAATAGTTGGGTCCCACTGTGCTCCATCTAGACACATCCCAACAGCAAGTCCCTTTCCCACAGAGTTTACAGCTAAATAGACAAGATGGGAGGAGGGGAGAAGGGAGAGGAAATGGGCCCAGAAAGGTGATGACTTGCCTACGGTCAGACCAGGTCAGTGGTAGAGCCAGGAATAGAACCCAGGTTTCATGAGTCAGACTCACATGCTCTATCCGCAATACCATCTGCCTCGCAAACTAACTCTGCTTGTGACTTGACTTCGATTTGGAACAGAGGGTTCCGAAAGTGCAGTGCATTGGAATTTCGAGAACAAACACTTAACAGAGTTTTCCTCTTGTATAACAACTTCACACCTGAAGGTTAAGAGCTTAATGTGGTAAATCTCTCCAAGCATTCATTGTCATCACCAGTAGTTTGACCTACTGAACAGTGATGGTCTCGTGCGTACTGCAGGCTGAATGGTCCAGACATAACAGGAAATCCTTTTTTCATGCAGCAGTGATTGGAAGGTGGAATGCATTGCCATAGGATGTAGTTGAGGCTAAGAATTTAGTAAGATTCAAAGAGGGATTGGAAGTTTGTGGATAACCAGACTACCCACAATTATAATAGTTAATGCTAACTGAACTGGAAGGGAGATAAAACTGCTGGTTTCAGGGTTTAAACCAATCTCTAGCTATTGGAGATTAGGATGATACTTTCATAGGGGACAGGTTATCTGACAGCTGCCCGCCATGGGATTTCTTTCACATTTTTCTGATGTAGCTGAGACTAGCGTCTGTCAGACAGTATGCTGGACAAGATGGGCCACTGGGCTGATTCAACTGAAGTTAGAATTTTACCATGGGATCCTGCAAAACACTGAATGCTTACAACCCTCATTGAAGAGGTTTGTTCAAGGCATGTTGGCAAGAGTGCAACGCTATTAAGCCAAGACAACTTTCACACAATATTACATGGTTGAATAGGCTAAAAATGCCTTCCTCATCAAGGTCTCTAAGTATGTTTGTCTGCATTTGTCTAATGACTGTCACATGGTAGGTACACTTCTATCTCTTAGTCAGGTCTCAGTATTACAGATGATTAAACCTAGAGCCTGTCTGTTTTGGCTTGAATTAAATCCATCCTATCTGTAGTTCTAATTTTCAACTCCCTTTTTAGGTACTTAAATCTTGGGTTCCTCCTTAAGACTCTTGACTGAGGAAATTACTGGAAACAAATTAAGGATAAATGGGAGACCCCTTTGAAGTTTTATGTAAGGATTTAATTAGGTCTAGTCAGCAGAGATTCATGAAATGGGCACAGGCTATATAGAAAAGCTTTCTTTTCTTTACCATACAGTTGGTAAGGTGTACATTCTATCACCTGGTAGACTCCTCATCCATATAATATTCTGGACTGCTTCTCTTTGGTTGGGGATGTTACCTGATATATTTGTAACCACACATATCTAATAGCTGCCTGATGACTCCACAGCTAATCAGCCCTACTGCACTTCAGTTATTCCACCTACAGGCCCTAGAAATGTTTCCTGAACTGGCCTCCCTTTAAGGTACTATCAGGATGGTAGTGTGACTTACTGATGAACTGTACCACTACACGAAGCTGGGTGAGAAAAATGGTCCATGAAGTTGCAATACAAATAGATGATGGGCTGTACTAAAGCCTCCTGCGATAGGCAGGTATCCAGTCTCTCATTTGCGGAGCTGCACCGAGTCTTCAGGATCAGACCAATCATGGATCAAGTTAATCTTGTGGAGAGGAGTTGGTGGAGGATGCGGAAGACAAGACTGATGGTACAGTCCAGCCACAGAAACCAGGAGGAGGTGGGGGGGGGCTGCCCTTAGTTCATGGCATGGGCAGCAGCTGCTCTGGGGTAACTGTCCAGAATGTCCCATAATACACACTTAAAAACATGATTACTCAGAGTGCCGTGGAAGATGCAGAAAAGCTGATGTATGGAAATAAGTGGAACTATGTAACCAGCCCCATTAACAGGCTACTAAATTACTGCTCCATCTGTAATAGGGATGGATCCTACAGTAACTGCATTTATCTGCTTCACTGCAGCACTCTTGTCTCTCTGCCTTCCTCAGCCCTGCTGCTGCCTGGCTTCCTGATACAGATGTTAAGGAACTGTACACAATCCTTACACCCAAGCCCAAAGATGGGACACAGGGTGAGGGGGAGATCCAAAGTAAGAGTCCTAAGAGCATTTTGTTCAGAAGTTTCCTGCACTATGTGGGACTTATTTCTTTAACCTAAATTCATGCCGTCTCCTCTGTTACATAATTCTGCATCTGAAGCAAATTTATTGCAAATAAAAGTGAGGCAGCAGCAAACTTGTGTGGGGTCTGTGAATTTTGGGTGACCTTTATTTCAGTAATGAGCAACAAAGAAGAACAAATCTAAGTGTAAGCTTATGTACCTCTAGTGTGAAGGAGAAGGGCTAGGGGGAGTTTTTACACTATGAATGAGGAGTAACCATTGTTCTTCATGGTGGTAGGTAGGGCAGTTTGACAGTCTGGGAGAGACCATCCTGTGTCTTAAGCACACTAGTGGGTATTCTCGCTGCTGAGTGCACGTCTCCTTCCCTAGACGACCCCACAGATGCTGGCAGGGGGTGCTGCTGCACTCCTGGCTTGAAGTAGTTTCCATTATATACCAGGTTTACGGTTTGGTTCAATGGCTGTAAGCACCCCAACATACAACTTGTTCCAGCACCCTGGCCAACCCCACTCCCTGTAGTCCCTGAGAGCTGTGTTTCTTGGGTTAGGATCAGATTTACTGATGCAGTTGTGCCATCTAGTGTCTGCTCTTGGTGACTGTCAAAATGTCTCTTCCTAAAGAGCAGCCCTTGGTCATAACTGAATAGAGGAGACTGGAGGGAGCACGTAGCTGGCTAACACACAAACCAGGGAGTCAAGGGATGTGAATTCTGTGCTTGGCCATGGACTCAGTTTTTTAAAGGGACAGTTGACTTGAAACCTAGGTGACTTAAAAGAGAAGTTAAAAATCATTGCAGGGAGCACGTGCCCTTGATTCCTCCCGTCAACGTTCTTTGCAAACCAAACAGGAAGATGTGACTAATATTTTCCCTCCTCTGTTGCAGTGTGGGAAACCTCAAAAGAATAGGATTGAGTCTCACATTAGTCTCTGGCCTCCCTACTGAGATAATAAACAAGTTTGACTGGTGGCTTTTGTGTCGTGGGAACCTGTCTGGGGGTAACTGGATTGAGTCCATTAGCTCCTTTCACACAGGCTGTTCAGAAGCCATATTAGAGGGTAACAATTTTTGCTTACTAGACTAAGTACTTGGGTGCAGGAGCCAAGCATTTGCGTTTGTACAACTCCTAGCACAATGGCCTCTGGGCACCACTGCACTACAAACCTTCGTAATTAGTCATTACTATAATTGAACTAGTGACCTAGAAAATGTAGGCTCAGTGAGGAGCTCCTGAGCTCTTCAGCCCCTTCTCATAAGCTTTAGGATCCTACAGAAGCCAAAAGCCTGTGAGGAAATACCTTAAAGCTTACTTAGAACCTAAGCCTGAAGACCATGGATGTCAGCAGGAGTCTGTTCATTGACTTCAGCAGGCTTTGTATCAGGCCCATATTGTACACAGTGAGGGCCACACTTACCAGTGTTACTCCAGTTTTACACCCATAGAATGGAGTTACTGTAAATGTGGAATAGATCGCCCCAGCATCTATAAGGGACAATCACTAATCTCCCTCACTGAGATATTGTAAGCCATCTTTAGGGTGTCCAAAGCACATTGAGGCATTCTAGAAACAAAGGATTCTTACGAGTATTATGAAGAAGGAATCTGTTCTTCTCCTGTGGAACGCAGCTACTTGCATGTGGGCAGTGCTCTTCTTGTGTGGGGATGCCTATCCTTTGTCCTCCGGTATAACATACATAAAATAAATGTTCATCTACTAGTTCAAACAATGTACAATTTAATTTGGATTTAAAGCCCTTTTGATGGAGACCAGAAAAAATCCCAAGGTGGCTGGGCATGAGAACGCAGCTTGAAACATCTTTATTCGTGTAACTTGTAGTGGGGCTATTAAAGATCAACCATCCTGCATGGACTCACTAAGGCTGAAGTTGCAGTGGGTATGTGCGGGAAATGCAGTTCTATTTTAGGTGCTGTCAGATGAATCTTAATTCTCAACCAAAAATACTGGCATCCTTCAGATTTGCATGTAGGAGAAAACAACCACATGTGCAGTTAATTGTGAAAAGAGGCAGGGAATGTGAGTAGTTAAGGTAATATTGCATGGAAACTAGCAGTAACCCACGAAGACAACATGCTTGTGTAAGTGTTATAGTTTATATCCTATGTAGACTGCAGCCTCTGTAGGATGACATTCTAACCAGAGCTTGTCAAACAATGGAAAAATTCCTAAGGAAAAAACTTGCCCTGTCTTCCCCCAATCTATTTTAGGTCAAAAATGTGAACCAGTTCTAATCCTAACACACCCTTGAGCAGAGCTGACATTCCAGCCAGCAGAGGGCTATCACTACAAAATACTAAAGGAGGACAGAATCATACACACATCATACATTATATAGCTGTGTGGGGATAAAAGGACCATAAAGCAATTCATCCTACTGAGCGTAAAGGTGTTGTAATTCTTGCCACAGGTGTTCTAGAGTTTGTTTTTGTTTTAGGATGGAGCTGTGGAGCATGAGATGTAGCAACACAATTGATGCAGAGAACTGCTTGGGTGCAGTCCTGAAAGCTTCCTTATTAGGAAGCAGGACCTATTCACTCTCCTTAACATGCTCCCAATTCCTCTAGAAATAGATAATAAAGATGATTTCTTTGCATAGGGGGGGGGGGGGGGGGGGGGGGGGGCTGACTCAAAGCCAGTCTCAAAGGATAGTCTACCTTAACCAAAAGGGAACCTCTTTAGGGAAAGAATTAAACACATACAAAATCATTTAAGGTAGACTATCCTTTGAGTCAGCTTTCCTTCCTCTTTGCCTGCGGTATAGAGCGTGGGCAGAGCTATAGCAGTCTACTGAGAATATGGTATTTGATAAGAGAATATAGTCAGCTTTGTCAGGGGCTGGGATAACATTTAGTGTAACCAGAAGACCTGTTTTTTTCATAGCAAATAGCATTCTTTAAAATATGGAGGCTTACCTGCATGCCTGGGAAAGTCTTTTGGACTATCAAGGGAGCCTATGGGCAAGGCAAATATTCACAAAGCCCTGCTAAACAGGTCAGGCACAATATCAATGTGGGATCTATTTATTTTTAATCAAGGAAGGATTTACTTCCCATCTCATGATGTATCATTTGAATACTTCTAATTAAATCTGCATAGTTTTTCCTGGTAGATTTTGGCCTAAATTTTTTTAAATAAGTTATTTGAGCACCCAACCTGAGAGACCTTTTTAAGAGGCCTCATTTTCACAGCCCTGTGGGATGGGACGCTGCTTGTTTTTGTGTTGAGCGTGCTTAACACAGTGAGGTCCTGTTTTATGACTGGGGTTCCCAGGCACTATCACAAGACACCTACTATTTTCAGAAGTAGGTGAGCACCAGCTCCCTGAAAACAACCAAAAATGGAGGCGACAGAAATCACTGATCACCCCTGAAAATTGAGGCCTTAGTTTCATGACAACTTTATGAGAAGTTTTGCTGCTAACTGAAAACAAAAGCAATAATGAAGAGCACCCTTTGGTCTCTGATACTGGTACAATCACAATGCAATAAAGTTTCTTTTACGAGTTGTTGCCGCCTCCTCTTGGGAGGTCATTTGGCACAGCAACCTGCATATGCAATGCCTGTATGGCCTTGGGCACTGGACCTCCAAGGGGAGAGAATGTGACAAATTAAAGTGCCCAATTTGCTTTTCAAAGCTTATAAAATGGTTGTAAATATCAGTGAAAGGAGAGCAGAAACCTGTATTTATGGCATTGTTTGTCTCAGCAGGGGACGAGTGCTTCAAAGCTGTTTTGTTCTTGCACCTCTTAACCTAGCCACGGGAGGCTTTATGTTCATGCAAGCTGAGTTTTGATTTGATCACACCAATATAAGAAACTGCTTCATTAAAGTGTAGGAGTAACAAATAAAGAGCACCACCACAGACGGGCAGTACACGCACCATTCTCAGTCAGACCTCAGTATTTTTAGGGCTTGCAAATACTAGCTTTTTGTGAGTGCATATGCCCTTACAAGACGTAGATTAATAAAAAAATGTAAACGTTTCCTTGATTGTGAGTGGAGAGCTGCATCTGGCTAATGGTAACACCCATACTTCTGAATATAGACAGGCCTGCTGGGATAATTGAAAGTCCCTTTTTCTAACAAAACCACTATCATTAAACATTATTAAATGTTTGGTTTTTATACTGCACAAACCACATTTTAGGAACAGGATGAAAGCTGCTTTTAAAAAAAAATTTTTTTTTTCACTTTACAAATATCAGGTCTTTAGTTCCCTTTCTTCTTTTTTTGCTGGGGAACTGATGGGGATTGTGATTTGCGCTGGGCCAATAACTTTTGGTTTTTGTTTTGTTTTTTGGTATAACAGTTCCAAAAAGTAGCAATAAAAATTGATTTGGGTCACACCAAAATGAAAAGCTTTCAAAATTTCTGAGGAACCAAAAAGTTTAAAACAAAACAAAACAAAAAAATCCTATTTTGGGTTAAAATTCTGTTTGACCTAACCTGAAATGTTTTGAGTTTGAACACTTTAATGTATATTTTAAAAAAAAAAAAATTTAAAAAACAATATTTCATGTTCTATTTAAATGTCCACTACAAATTTAGACTTTTGGAAAAAGTCACTACACTACACTACCAATTCAGCAAAACCAACTTGAATTCATGGAATGTTTCAGCGGCCTAAACCTGTCAAAAACTTGCTCTGCTCTAATTATGACAGCCCAAGAGACTGAAGGCTGAATAACTTAGTGGGGAAGGGATCTGTTATTCATACCCATTTAACTCAAACTCTCCACAAACAGGAGAAAAATGGTCTGTGTGAACGATTCAGCACCCTTACCTGTTTCAACAAAAGGCTCAAAGCTCTCAGTCTGGCAAACATTGGGACAAGTCTTTTATATTCCTACTATTTTGATATTGAATAAGCAAGTTTTTGGTTTAAATGCAGAGATCTTCATTTGCCTTTAAAAGCATGAAAGTAGAACTTATCAATATTAATTTTTTCTAATGCAGCAGAAGCAAACAGCTCTGTGTGGTTCACTTACTGCTTTTAGTAGGGTCAAGAATTTTGTGGCAGGAACATATGCAGCATTGTGAATAGCTTTTGATTAACTGCTCTGGCAGTTCAGATTGCTAGGGGGTGCTCATGCTTTTTAAAAACATACCCAATTGAGACTGTTTTCTAGTGGATATGGAACTGGACTGGGCCTTAGAACTGGGGGCTGATCCTGGCTCTGCCACTAGTATGCTGGGTAAAATTTGGCAAGTCAGTGTGTCTCAATGTCCTCATCTGTAAAAGGGGTACAATGAACTTTCCTCTGAGAGGTAGGTGGTATTACAATATGAGATCTGATTTTTTTTTAAAATGGAATTTCAAAATGTATTGATGCGGGGGGAGGACTGTTTCCAATCTGATCTGTATGGTCTTTCAAACTAGGAGTAATAGGATGACATAAAAACACATGGAAACATAGAAAGGAAAAAACTGCTAATAGGAGAGCTCATAATTAGGGACAGTCTCCCCCTGGCCTCGGATGGAAGTCTCATCAATTGAGCTAGTCTGGAAACGATGTTGTATGGATCAACCTTGCACTTGCTGGAGGATGGCCTGAATGGCGCTGTGTTATCTTCCATTCTAATTTCTGTGACTAGACTTCAAAGGATACTCCCTACTATAGTCTGATTGTCTTTACGTATAGCCAAGGACTCAAAATAGCTCATGTGGCTTTTGCCTGCAGGCTGTCATGTTGTCTCTTCATTGACAGTTGCAAGAACAACCCCCCCATGTGCATGTTCCATATGATGCGTGAACAGGTGTCTGAAAAAAGCTGTTCAAATCTTAGAGATCCAAATTGTCTCTGTAAAGGCACTTCTTTATGGTCAGGCTTAAGTCCATCCAGCTGGAACGTGCTCTTCCTCCACAGATAGCTCCTTACATGTGTTAGCATCTCCATTTCTTTCCCTTATTAGTTAATCACACTGCCACGATTAACATGGATAACCAAACTGAATACTTTTCCAACAGACTTCAATATTCAGCCAAAAGGTTTAAGACTGGTTTATGCTTTAAAGCTATAACCGTCACATGGGAAAACCAAGATTCTCGCCTTGCCTTCACTAGAAAGTTGTACTACTTTATCTTTAGCAGTATAGTTATACCGGTCTAAAGATGTTTACAGCTGTATAGCTTTATTCCCATAAAGGAAGTGGGGTAAACTATACTGGTATAACTACATGCCCAGTAGGGTTTGTTCTGGTATAACACAGTGTTAGACTCACCGCTAACCATCGTAGTTATACTGGTACCAAAATAGAGCATAAGCCACACCGAAAAATCAAACTGGCTATACTGTGCTTTCTATGGGTTTTCCCCTTCATTCTTTATTGAAATCAGGATCTGCATCTGCTGCTTTATTCCTCACTCGGTGGCATTAGCCTGTTTGTAGCATCTCAGTTGCCCTGGAAACTACAACTTCAGATATGGCATGAGCTGTGGGAGCCGATGAAGGTAACCAAGGACTAAGTCTCTGTTCACATTTCTGTGGCATAGTCAGTGGCTCCAGGAGTCATGGATTCTGAGACTTCCTCTTTCTCCCACCCCCAATGATTCACTTCCTGAACAGGGACTGGCTTTTGGACTTATTTTGAGACAGTGATGTTCATAAACAGGAATCCTAGAAATTTATTTGCCATGGAAAAACTTGGAATTTGCATTTTTACAGAGAATCTTTAGTTTTTACATTTTGTGAAAACACATAATGGAACTGCAATAATCTGATCCTGACCCAGGTTGGGTAATAACAAATGTGAATAAGGAGAACAGGTGGGGTCTGAGTGGTCAGTTTAAATATTGTAACTATATCACTAAAACATGTTCAGTTGATAGCTATATATATTGCAGCTAGGGAAACTAAAGTTCAGCATTTTATTTTAATCATGGAAAAATGTGGATTTTTCTGTTTTGTTGAATTGTTTTTTAATCACTGAAAATTAGGATCCCTGCTCAAAGCACCTCCAGTGACAAAGGGCTGGAATGTGAGGTCACACACCATACAAAAACTGATGTTAAAGAGCATATGCCTTGGGAATAAGGGGGGTCTACAGACAGTGAAACAAATAGAATTATTCCCTAACCAAACCCCTGGTGGGGGGGGGGGGGGGGTGTCCCCCATCCTGCCGTCAGGGATAGCTGCTGCTCTGCAAAGAGCTAAGGTTAGAAGTGGTGTTGGCTCACCCAGTGTCTGACACACACCATGTTTCTCTCTCTCTCTCTCTCTCTCTCTCTCTCATTCACTCTTCAAAATTGGCAGAGGAGGCAACGTTTCCTTCTTCCCTTCCCCCCCCCCCATAAACTAACTAGGGCTTCCCCACAGTGCTGAGTTATAATTTGTTGCCAGAATTGTTTACCTCAGGTTTTCTGAGAGGAACAATGTGTGTACATCTAGCACGAGGATCTGCCCTCGATTCTTACTGCTGGAATTCCTTTAAGTACAGCCTGTCTGCTGTAAAGTCCCTGGAGGGAGGCACAGAAGCTGCAGCTCTCTTCCTTTTAGCGCGATGAGGATGTGATCAGAATGATGCTGATAAGACAAGGGTGCAAACAGCAATCTGGTTTTCTCTTCAGCATTTCAATTGCTCTCTCCCCCTTGTACCTCCTTCTCATTTGTAGATGCTAGAAATAGTGAGTTTTTGACGATGCATCTCTTCAACTAACTTGGACCCTCCAGGGTTCTCACCCATTCTCCTTTTACTCCAAAGGACATGAGACAATATGACCATCCCACGGCTGAAGCAATCTATATTGCTCATGCAGGATTAAACTGTCTTTTTGGTTTTGTCCTGGGTAGTATTAGATGAAATCCTGCAGGTGAGTGAATGGGTTGTAAAAGGAGAAGAGCTTGTACATTTCAGCAAGCATGGCGTTGGCGGAATAAACGTGTTAATAGGGGCATACTGGGACACTGCTGAAAGGGCAGAGCCAAAATTGCCTGGGCAACCTTAATTGTGCATTTCCTGGTTGTCAGAAGCTTGAGTTTTGCTCAACTCGGTATTCTGCAAGGGGGAGAACTACCACCAAGCAATCTTAACTCAGCATTAATGTTAGCTGCCCTTGAATTTTGTAATTTAATTGAAGTTCACTTTCTGATGTGGGATCTTAAAACATTAACAATTTCCACTAGTGTGCTTAATGTTTTTAAAAAGCAGTTTGTTTTACTGATACATGCACCGGATTACAGTCTGTATTAAAATTCTCACAAGGCTGGTTCTAGTGCACACTCCATTCCACATTCCAAATCTGTTACACATTATACAGAACACATCAATAGGGACTAGTGAAATTACACCCAGGGCAGAGAATGGAGAAATTAAATCTCCACAGAGAAGAGGGGAATCTGGGATTTATTCTGTTAACTGGAATTGCTGGCTTACTGGCAACATGACTATATTTTCCTCCAATCTCCCTGCACTGGCATTTGTAAAGGCCGAATTTCACAGTAGGTCTCTTTTAGCAAAGGTAGAGATCTGCAACCAGAATCCTCCTTGCGGTCTCACCCTGCTCTTTTAAAATGTAAAGGTCCAAATACACTCAAGTCAGTGGAGTTACACCTGGGATGAATTTAGCCCAATAACTTTGTTTATAAGGCAGGTAAACACTGGTTCAAGCTTCTTACAAAACTGATCTTTCATTGGAACACTAAAAGGAAAATGTTAGTAAGAATCCATCAAAAAGAATGGACATTCAAGCCAAATTAACTAGCTACAGTTCTCACGTTACCAATGTCATTTAGCTCAATTTTCAGCAGTGTGCTAGTACAACCAACAATAGGTAAGAGCTGTTTAGCTAGAATTTCCATTCACTTGATACTAGGTATTTTGTTCTCCTGTGTCACTGTATAAGCAGTCACAGATGAATGTAATCCACTTCTAAGGAAAAACTAGCCCCTTTCTTCTCCCACATCCATGGTCCTACCCATAAGTTATCTAATTCATCTGTAATTAATTTTTTTCTTCTTCCTGTTCTTTGCTTGTTGTTTTGATACAGTGCTCAGAGCAGATTCTGAGTTGCTCACCAGTGAATGAGGGAGTAGTAGCTTTCCAGACTGTGTTGGATATTTGGTCTTCATAAGGACTTTAAATACTGGCTGTGATAGCAAATGTTTCAGCTGTTTTTTCATTCCCTTCAGCATCTTTTGCTTCTGACTCTCTTCTTGCTCATTAGATCGTCCTCCTTGGGAGACAAACCAAAGATTTACATCACAGAATAAGGGCTTTTATCATGACAGTTAAAACTATCTCTTGTACTTCTAAATATAGCAGTCAAAGATCCAAATCATCTTTCTCCCTTAGGGCTCTTAACATAGCTACTCCACTCTCATGCTGCTGTCCAGGGATTTCTGTTTGGGGACTATCTCACCACCTCGCCATTTTGGGTGCCAGTGAGCAAATGAAATTTGAGGAGAGAAGACTGACTTCTGGATTTTCTACTCCCAATCAGTATTCTGGTTAAGTTTCAATGGACTGCCCAACCCTGAACAGAATAAGGAATGGGAGGCAGGATGGTCCCACTGGTTAAGGTGCTAGCCTAGGACTTGAGGTCCTTCTCTGCCACAAACTTCCTGTTTGACCTTAGGCAAGTCACTTGATTTCCATGTACAAAATGAGGACGATAGCGCTTCCCAACCTCAGAGGGATTGGGCGGGAGGGGGGCAAAAATTCTGAGGCACTCAAATTCTATAGTAATGGGGGCCCATGCACCTAAGGACCTTAGATAGAGGATACAGTGAGCAGCCTAAACTTGAAAGAATCAGTGAAGTAAAATTTAGCGGACAGGACTTTCCATTTAAACTGCAGGGAAGTCATCAAGTCTACAGAGAACAAATGGCAATTCATTTTAGTAGAGGTATCAAGGTTTTAATTTATCTAGTGCAAGCTCTGGATGAAAAATCAGTGAATGTTCACACTGAAAATGCTTGGTTTTCAAGATTCACGCTGATTTCAAAATACTTAACTGGAAAGTCATGAGCTACTTAAAGTAGATGTGGCATTTTGAAACTTATTTCAAGCTTCAATGTTTTCAGATTGTCAAAAGAGTAGGGCACTAATGATTGAAGACATCCAGAATGGGCTGGATACAGGGCTGCTTAATGATCACTCTCACAATGGTATGGAATAGTCAAGTCTATCCACCCTTTAGAGGAGGGGGAAAACCCTCAATTTAAATGAATCTGAACATGCTACAAAGTTAAGGAATCTAGCTATGTAGTTCAGCCCGAGATATTCTGTCAGGAGTCCTCTGACAGTGCCTCATAGTGATGGGGGAGAAGTCAATCAACACCACATGAGGATTTTTAAATTAAATCCAACAATAGACACATCCATTTAAGGTTTCAATTTTAAGGTGTTTTTGTTTTTAATGATAAAAGCAGCACTGACTTGTGTGGATATAGCTAGACCAGGTAGGAAAATGAATTTTTTCCTGCAGAGATTTCGACTAAAACCATGAAGCTGTCTGTGTTGGGGTTTTCTGATAAAGTGGAAGCTTTCCACAGAAAACAGACACTTTCCATGACATCTTTTTCAGTGGAAACCCTATTTTCTATTAAAAACCTAACCAAACACAAAACAGTTGACAAATCTGTCAACTAAGCTTAGTTATAGCAAAATAACTACACTTCTTAGTAGTTTGACTAAGCATTCTGCCTTTGGCCCAGCTCACTTCATCCACAAGACATGCAGATGCTTGTGTGTGCTCGTTTACAACACACAGGGAGAGTTGTCTGCTGCATGATTACAGAAGGGAGCAGGAAATAGATTCTATAGTTAGAGGGGGGTGGAGGGTCACAGAAGCCATCAGACTGTCATAGAACAGATGAAACTCTTGCATAACCTGCTTGGACAGCATGTTGATTAGGCTAGGAGGAGCCCCTGAGTTCTTATTCCACACCATGTCAGTAATGTGTCAGAAGTGTCACATTTCTACCTCAGCTTCTCCATCTATGAAATAGTCATTAGCCCAATCAAGGCACTTTACAGAGGGGCTGTGAGGATTAGTGTTAATACAGTGCTAAGTGGTGTCAACCCACACTCTCCCTGCCACCTCCCTCAAGGTTGAGATCTTTCTTCTTGTATAGTTGGACCTGTGCTAAACACAAAGTTGCACCAGGGGCAGGAGAGGTGAGCCAAGCATAGCTGCAAACAGTTCTACTTGCCTATAAGGACATCATCATCAAGATCAATTTCAAGAGCCTCCGCAGCTTGTTGGAACCAAGCGTTGTGCTGTTTTGCCTGACTGTTGTAATATTCAACCTTCTCAATCCGCCTTGCTAAATTCACCCGTTCCTGCAACAAAAGCACAAGAGCACGTCAAGCAGCAAGCAATGTGGGATGGCTGTAGAATCTGCACTCCATAGTATGCCCTGGAACACAGTTAGGGTGCTCGTCTGCCAAAGGCAAGGACAAAAACAAGCAGAGAAATACATGAAATAGGCTTTATCTCTAACAAGTGATTTACTGTCACACAGACAAGGTTTGTACAACGTTTAGCTGAGACTCCTAGGCACTATGGTAACAAATAATAATCAACTCTCAAGTAACACAAATGAACGCTAACTCTTACTCTATCTTAAGAAGTTCTGGGGCCATGAACATATGGACACTCTAGAGAAGTTAAGAACAAATCAAAAGTCCATTTGCCATTAATTCCTATAGCTGGTATTACATAGTACAATTAACTTAAACTCAAAATAGATGGAAATTCAGCATAGTTATTGAATAAAATTTTACAGAACAAGACACCCCACCTTGCAGACAACAGTGATTGCACAAAAGACTGTATTCAAGACACCCTGACTGAACTACTTCAACTGAAATGCATAGCAAGATGCTACAGTATCACAGCATCAAATAGCACAGCTGCACGATCAGTGGCCAGGACACTTATGAAATCAGAGAGGCAAAATTAAGCTTGAAGTCATTAACTGCAATCACCCATTTGTCCTCAGCTCATTAAAGGAACCTTTAAATAGGTTTATCATTTCCATATAACTTCTTGAGTCCTCTACTTGTCCCTCCACCATTAGTGGTTTGTCAGGATCCTATTATATATTCCTTTCAGGTCACTGCTGTGCTGAGAGGTTTAGGATTGTTTACAAAGTTCAGAGAGTACCTAGCTTTTTTTTTTTTTAAATCTTTAGATCCCAATGCTTTTTCAAAGGAGGTCAGTTTCATTATCCCCATTTTACTGATGGGGAAACTGAGGCATAGGGCAGTAAGGGACATGCCCAAGGTCATCCAGCAGGCCAGTAACCAATCTGAGAATTGAACCTGGTCTCCAGTTCAGTGTCCTATCCACTAGGCTATTATGACACCCCTGTAGATAAGATAAATTCAAGGGAAGCCATCCCAAGTCAGAGGTGGATGATACCACTGGGACAGCTAATGAGAACCAACACTAGCAGTCTCAGCTTGAATAGCTTTATCTGTCACCAGGGTCATAGGCACTATAGGTCCTTGTCTAGGACCCTGGCTTGTGGAATCAAGTGGCTGTGGAAAAATCTCAGTTTCATCAGAAAAATAAGTAAATTTATATCCATTGTGGTTGCAAAGAAAAACTTGAAAGCATGAACCAAGCACAACAAATAAAGGGGCATCTGCCTGAGTCTGCTGACAGCCTGAAAAATAACGGTGAGAGGTCTGAACAGTTCCATGCACCTCTGTTTGGTGTTAACGCTGAGACTCACTTCTCTGAGGGGCCCTGGCCAACACCATTCCACCAGAGGAACGTGTGTGTGTGGCAGGAGGGAAAGAGTGCAAAGGGTCCAGCCCACTCCACCATGCAGATAAACCCTGGCCAATCCTGCTTCCACCCCTACCCCTCCAGGGAAGGAAGGACCCTTGCTGATGTTCTTAAGTGAAAGAGGTCCCCACAGCCCCCTCATTTTGTGGTTGGTTTTAGGCATGTGTATTGTCTTTATCTGGCTCTTTGTAACTCAGTAGGTTAGTGCCAAATCATCTCCATCACAGGGCAAAAAAACTGACAACCACCTAGCTGTGCTAATTTCTTGTTAGAGGTGCCCTAGCCTTAAAGGGTTTTAGTTCTCCAATAATCCAGTTCAGATGCTAACATTTAATATGGGGTGAGCAAATCTCCCAAACACAGCCATCCTGCAGGCCTCCACTTCCAGGATTTTAAACAAGCATTTAAACACCCATTTTGCTAACCAGCATCAAAGGCTTTCACCTCATAACATAAAACCCCACATTTACCAACCGCTTTAATTAATATTAAGCAGCAAGCTACAGAGGAGATCAATTTTTCTTTCAAGAAAAGGGCACAATAGATGAGGCCATGATTGCTTGAAATATAGCACACGCTATACTGGGACTTGTGAATAAAAATATTCTACATAAGGAAAGAGGAGGAAAAGTGGAGGAGATAGATGGTGGATCTACCTACCTACCCACCCAGCAGTCTGTAGGTTACAGTTTATGAAGTACTATATAAGCACTAAGTGTTATGCTGGAAAGAAAAGCAGAAGCAAACTCATTTCAGAAGCCACACTAAGAAAAACTCAAGACAAGAGTGGCTTTGCTTCACTAGTAACCTGAGTCAGCTTTTGAGAGAAGGACATTTCCTGGACATTTTTTTAAGGAGAAAATAAAGCCTGTAGAAACAATTCTGCTTTCTCCTTCCTCTCTTAAAAAGACTGCATCTGTTCTGATGTCAATGCCAGGTAGCCTGGCAATGTATGGTAGTTTCTCGATCTCCCATGAGAGCAGTACTAAAGTAGCCGTTGGACTGCCCGTATGTCTGTCTATAGCCCATTCAGTGCATATGCCAGTCCAGATACCAGGATAAGAGGGGCATTAACTGAAAACTTGCTGCTTTTTCTTCCCTTCCCCCCCATTCTTTTGGGCTGTACCATGTCCAGCCCATCCATTGCCAGCCAGCTGTCACTCCAGTGTGAAATACAAGGATTATTCTTGTGCTATCACAGCTACTGGAGAATTCTGCTGGAGTATGAAGCCA
Organism: Emydura macquarii macquarii; assembly: GCF_026122565.2. Classification (NCBI taxonomy): domain Eukaryota; kingdom Metazoa; phylum Chordata; order Testudines; family Chelidae; genus Emydura; species Emydura macquarii. The sequence continues at coordinate 224,672 of NW_027131366.1, read as the reverse complement.
TCCATCCTTAGGGATAGGTGGTGTGGAAAAAGACTTTTTTTTTTTTAAATTGTTTTGCAAAACTTTGCCATTATGTAGGCTTGGTCTACACTTACCCAGCAATTTGACGGGAGTTACGCAAGCTATGCAGAGTAGCTTGTGTAACTCCCGTCGACTGCTGTGCTTCTCTTCTGCATGCCACCTTCACTGCACTGCGTTGATGGGAACCATGTTCCCATCGACGCAACACTACGCCACTTGAGAGGGTGGATTAACAGCGTCAACTTCTGGATCGAGTGAGTGGGTCTTCACTGACCGCTCAATCGATCCAGATAAGTCGATCTGACGGCGGCAACTTTGCTGTCGTCAGTGTAGATGTACCCGTATTATTTCACTCCTCAAGATACTGAATAATGAGAAGTTCTGTGTAACAAACAATTGCTCAAAAATGGCTTTAGCAGGATTCAGTAGTTGAGACATTTGCCAGCCTGGTCTATACTGGGATATCACAGCAGAGGATGACCTCAGCTATGGAAAGGCTGGATGTTGTGGGACCTTAAAGGGATAGATGTGGTCTACCAGATTGACCACAGTCCTGGGATACAGGAAACCCAAATTCCATTCCATATTCTGCTACTAACTCACTGTGGGATTTTGAATAAATCACTTGGTGTCTGTTTCCCCATCCATAAAAGAGGGATAATGCTACTTGCTAACCTTTGTAAAGCATTTTAGGATCTATATATGAGAAATTATACAAAGAATTATTAAACAAGGGACATTTAAAAAAACAGACTGTGTTGAATGCCTTCCTTAGTAGAACTAATCGGGGCATTCAGCACATTGCTATTGAAGATGCAAGTTGACTTTGTTTTCAACTCACCTTTTGAAGCTCAGACATTCGGAAATCTTAATGAAATGTGAAGGGTGTTTCATTAAACATGATACTCAAGCAATCACTTGTGTTGCAAAAGTATTTTTACCTTAATAACAAACATGCATTTTGTTTCAACTGGGAAAATGGAAGCTCTTCATTCTTCTCCAATGTCTTATAAATCTTCCTAAAATTTATCATATCATCCGGGCCAATCAACAGCAAGCTAAGGCCTTCGTTGGCAGCTCGGGCTGTTCTGCCGCTTCTGTGCACATAAATCTCAGAAGTGCGTGGAACCTGCAAAAATTCTATAGTTAAAGAGCTCCCATAAATCAAAGCAGTGTATATGAAAGATAAGGAAATGCTGGCAATGCTTGGACCAAGAGGTGACAAGCAGATGTCTGCTAAATTGCTTTCATAACATGAACTTCTTTGCTGATAACAGAGAGGAAGTGATTAAGGCACGGGGTGGAATTCTGGGGACACATTCTAGTCCCAGCTCTGCCACTGACTGCTTGCACGATTACTGCTGAGTCACTCCCACTCCCTGAGCCTCCATTTCTCTATGCATAAAGCAAGGAAAATAGATACCCAACTTCAGGCAGGTTATGAGGTGAGTCCTCGAGAGTGGGACCCTGAGGCCTAAATTCAGAGTGTAGATGGCAAGCCATAGCCATACAGGTAACACACAACTGTCTGTAAAGTGCACCCAGCCACTAGTGATAGTCACTCTAGAAATGGGTATAATTTATCTTTGTAAAGCACTTTGAGATCCTTAGATGCAAAGGGCTATAGAAGCATTAAATGCTTGAGGCTTAATTTCTATACTTCTTAACTAGGGACTGAGAACCTAGTTTATATTGTAGTCAGGTTTTGGATCAATGATACCTTGATTCAAAAGTAAACAATAGAAGCATCAAAAGATTTTTATAACCTGGTAATGGATGACATGCTGCACGTTAGGAATATCCAGACCACGAGCTGCAACATCTGTTGTCAAAAGTACACAGCTGAAATAGAGAAAGTGGGGATACAGGCTATTCATTAAACATAAAGCTGCAATGTAAACCAGATGCCAATGAATATGCAGTGTGTGACCGACCCAGAATTTTGCCAAAATAATTTAAAGAACACACTCGTTTTATAACATCTGCTCGGAATATGAAATCTATTTGGAAGTCAAGAATTGACACCTAAACATTTGATTTAGGGCAATCCTGAAATGTGAAATATTGAAAGGAAAAGAAATAATGTAATTGTTACTGACTGTGGGCTAGATCCTGCTCCCAATGAGGTCAATGGTAAAGCTGTCATTAACTTCAATCCTAGCAAGATCATGCCTTATTGTTTTTTTTTCTCTCCCCATTTCACAGAAGTCAGTGTGAAAAGACCTGTTTTATCATATAATCCAACTTTCTGGCAGTGCAAGTTTGCTCCCTCTAAAAATCGTTTGGCAGCACTTTGTTCAGTCTAGGTTTAAATGTCTCAATCTGATTTTTCTACTAATACCTATTTTGAAAAAGTACATGATATGGCCATGACACCTTTTTTGCTGGTTGTGAACATTGCAATGCAAGTTGCAAAGCTGTTCCCATTCTAGACATCTGTGTTCAAACACGCAGACTTTTCTGAACATAATTTTTTCTGGACTGAAACTTTTTATTCTGAATTACATTAGAGGAAATTGCATGTAGCCAGTCCTGAACTATGGGGGGGAATACAATATTTTGTACTCTGATCCCTATATGTTTTCATGCAAATAGATGCATGAAATAGATCAAACAGATGCATTTTTAAGCAAGCTATTTTGTATGTAAATAATCCATAAGGGCTAGGGCCTCGGTAAGGTTAGGTGAGATTTTTTTTTTAAAACACTGCAAGCAGTTGAAAAATCACTTACATGCATTCTCAGTAGGAACCTGCTAAGATTTTAACAGCTCTGTTTTATGACCATGCATTGCATAGCTTATAGTTATAGGGCTCAATACAAGGTTAGCTGAGTGAAATTCCTTGGCCAGTGTTATACAGATCAAACCAGATGATCTAACGGTCCCTTCTGTCTTTAACTATCTATGAAACTTCTCTGCTTGGCCTATCACAGACAAAGGCTGCCAACAGGATGTTCTGCAGAAGGGATGTTCTATCAAAAGTATCAGTGAAAATGCACGCACAAGAATGTGACTTTTGTGCTAGTAGAAGGTGCTCAGTTTCAAACCCTGGAGACACAAGCCATCAACTTGTGCACAGAACAAGTCAGCTTGGGTAAGCAATGGGAGTTTCCCCACACAACTCTTGCCTCAACACTTACTCAATGTCTTCATGTGTGCTAGTCTTTAGCTTCTCTGCCACAGTCTCTCAACCACAGTGCCAATGAATTCCAGCTATGCAGGCTTTTTGTTATGGACCCTTATTCACTATGAGATGAACTGAGACCAACAACTCCTATCACAAAGGCAACTGAACAGCCAGCAGCCGGTAACAATTTTCAGTCATTACCAGCCTGAATTAGATTTGAACCAGTGACCTAGAAGTCCTCAAGAACTGTGTCTTATAGCCAATTCCTTGAACTATTAGTCATCTCCCCACACGCTCCTCCCGTAGTCAATCATTTTTCCTTTTCAGACAGTTTTCCCACAACAGAACAAACAACTTACTTCTCTCGCTCAGCAAACCTTTCCAGATTTTTTAACCTTTGCTTCTGGTGCATGTTTGCATGCAGAGGCAGGGGGTTACAATCTAGGATTGTGAGGAGCGCACTAAGGCGTTTTATGCAGTCTATACTGTTTGCAAAGACCATGGTTCTTCCCGGGTACTGAAGCAGAAAATAATAGAGGTAATAGTCTTTCTCATCTGTATCACAGTGGATCCTGGTTTCAGTCAGAGTCTCTACTGTGGCCTCTTTTCTTGTTAAGTCTATCACTTTTGGTTTTCCCCTTATCCCCACTTTTTCCATTAGCATTTCCAGTTTGGTCTTTTGGTCTATTTTTTTAGCATATTTCTTTTGTAAAACTCTTGTGGGAGCCTGATGGACTAAAGTCAGCGTGGCAGAGAACACAAAAGTCTGACGGTGAGGATTGTACTGTGACTCATTTAACATTTCCAACAAGAGAGAGAGTTCTAAGAAATGTCCTCTTTCAACCATTCGGTCCGCTTCATCGATCACAAGGCACCTATGGGACAAAAGATGGATACAGTATAGAAGCACAGTGGTGACTTTAGATAAATAGGTTCTTTTGAAATGTATCAGATTTCTTTATTGCTAAACACAGGAGTCTGGAATATAAGTGATCATTTACAATATTGATATATTGCAAAATTACAATGAATCACACAAGATATGCTATGTCAGGTACCTTTCGAAAGGTTATAATTCACTAAGATTGGGGGTGGGAGTGACTTTTATGAGTTCTAAATATGTACGATATACTGGTATTTCAAACTTGTGCGGTGTTTCTGGGTGACACCCCCAGACTGGATTGCAACAGCATTAAGCGTGGTTAATGGCCCATCAAGGGAACACAAATGTACAAATGAATCCAGTGAAAGAACCCAAGGGCTACATCTTATGAGTCACCAGGATGTGTAGGAACATGCCTACGGACAGGGGACACTGAGGCTTTTCCATGGCATGTGTGGTGTGGCTGTGTTTGGGACAAAAAAAGTACAAGCCTCATAGCAGAAACTATAAAAAATACAGCTACACCATTTCTATCTTGTCTTCATTCCTGCTTCCTACCTCTGGATCAACACATCTACAACTGAAGCAGTGAAACAAAGGACAAAGACCCGTCTGGGTACTGGATATACACCAGAGGAACTGTATAAGCCTGCAGACTCCACAATTCTGCTGAGAATCTGATATATATGGACTTTAAAGTCATTTGTCTGTATCTGATTGCTCTGATCATTTAACATCTCTCATTTTTTCTTTAATAATAAACCTTTAGTTTCAGTTGAAGGATTGGCTGGCAGCATGGTATTTGCCTGATAAGTTTGGATCTTACCCAAATGTGGCTGACCCTTGGGGGATCAGAACATTTTGGTAAAGGGAAGAGAGTTCAAATAACTTCTCTTTACTGGACCCAGTTGCTGATAGGGAGCCAGAGACTGAAATGCAGTAAATGAGGCTGTGTATTTCTTATTGTAGCTTCTTGATAACCACTGTGGGAGATCAGAAGCATTGTTTGTGACTGGTCGGGGAATCTAACTTCAGTATTACCCACCAGTTCTGGGAGAATCTACTCTCCTTTTGCAGCCTGCCCTGACCTTGGAATTTTCAGGAGCTACCCTAGGTACAGACAGGTCACAGAAGGTTCCCCATGTAAAACACACAAGAGGTTAGGCATGCATGGGTATTACATCAGCCATCTCTGTTCCTCTCTGAAAGATCAAGGTTCAAAGACAACAATTAGCTTTTTGGTAATGCAGTTGACATCCCCTATTCTCAATGTAATGAATATGAACTTTAATGAGATCTTCTAGCGAAGACATAAGTGCTTCTGCTCAGTCAAAATTAATCAGTAAGTAAATAAGCATGTTCAGTGATACTGGATAGGTGTTCCCAAAAATATTAATTCTGAGTAAGTTAGACTAAAAGCCACCTTTACCTGAGCTGCCGAAGACTTGAGAGATGTGGGTGTTTCTCTTTAATTAGCTCCCATAGACGACCTGGGGTTGCGATTACAATTTCCGGCTTCTGATTCAATACTCGTTCCTGTTTCTGAGCAGCCATTCCACCGACTAGAATTGCAGTTGTAATGCCTAGAACACACAAGGTCACATGGTGTAAAGACCATGAAGGTTAGTTTACTTTAGTTACTTCCCAGTGAAAAATATTCTCCACGCTTTAGGAAGAAAAATGGACATATTCCATACTATTCTGCAGCTTTGAGAAATCATTTAAAAAGTCTTTATCTAAACTAAGTTCATTTGGCCAGGTACTGTCTCCTCCTTTTTTCTGTACAGCGTTAAGCATATGGTCAGCATTATAGTGAAATGCTAGTTATAGAAAGAGGCCAAAAGTAAAATGATACGCTTGCATTGCACTTGCCTTCAAACAGCAGGAATAATTATTTACATATTAGATAGTTAATGCATGTTTTCTTCAGGTTTTGAATGCCCACATGGGAAGGCAACCCACCACACTTCTTCAGGGTCTAAGCTTTGATGTTCTTCCACTCAGAATTAGATATGTTAATGTGCCTAATGGGGAAGTAGTACCTTACACTGTCGGGAGGTCTACACAAAAAATGAATGAGATTGAGGAAGGTGTGTCTTGCACCTGGATTATGAACTGCCCATTTTAGAGGCACAGCCAACCAGTGGAAGCTGTTGTCAGCTAAGTGGCCAGACTAAGTTTGCATGTAAAGATTTGCTCAAAATCAGTTTAGGGCAACAGAGAAGAACACTGGGAGGGATTTTTCTTCCTGCCTCTAAATGCTGCTGCAGCAGCACATGGTGGCTGGTAAAAAGCCCCACAGTCTGCTCTGAATATATCACAACAGTCCCTCACTTTGGCACAAAGCTGCATTAGCTCTTAACAGAACTTTACTTCTACAAATCGATGTTTTAAGGTGTTTTAAGATGTTAAAATTAGCCTTCCTTTCAGCTACACAGCAAGAGGCATAGAGGCCAAAGGAATATGTTTTAAAGAAACACTCCATGCTGCATGTATTTCTGAAGAATAGCAGCATTACTATAATGAATACATAATTATTGTCTGGAAGGAGAGGTAATTTTTACTACTTGATTCTTCCTGTCTTACCTCAAATGCATTCGCATAACAGGTGTATGGGCACCCAATATGTAAAGGAGATGAGGTTTATAATGTGCGTTAGGCAATTAAATTATTAGGCTCAAAACAAGGGTAACTGGGTGAAAATCTACAGCATCTGTAATACAGGAGTCAAACTAGAAGCTCTAATGGTTCCTCCAGGTCTCAAAAATCAATGTAATTTCCATGTTGATATATTTAACCCATATCATCAAAGTGGCACTTGGGTATCTGCGACCTTGTGACTACTATTTTCTATTTCTAAGCCAACAATGATAGTAAACGTTTGTAGGTGGAAGTTATAGTGCACAGCTTTAGACAACACATTAATGGTAACTTTGCACTTCTACAGTGCTTCCCATCCAAGGATCTCAAAGCACATTTCAAACATTCATGCATTAAGCTTCCTAATACCCCTTCCAAGATAAATGGAAGTATCTCCATTTTATGAAGAGGAAACTAAGGCACACAGTCAGTAGCAAACGCACAAACAGACCCCAGCTCTCTCGACGCCGTCTTTCTTACCTGTAAATTTGGCCACAGCATCAATATGATGTTTTACTTGTACAGCTAGTTCCCTTGTGGGAGTCAGGACCAGCCCTAAAAGAGGCCGGTTTTTATCCAGGTCAGCAGCATGTTTGTTGGCATCAAAATCAAATTCTACATTTTCCAGCACTTTCACGCAACCTAATGTACAAGATTCATCTACATCTTCATCACCCCCACTATCTTCATTCTGTTTAGGGTTTGTTCCATTATCATTTTCCCATCCTGTCTTGTTTTCATCATCACATAGAGGCTCTTCAGAGGCATTGTCACTTCTGCTTTTTGATTCTTGCCACTGTAGCACAGAGTGGATCATTGGAATTGCAAATGCGAGTGTTTTCCCACTTCCTAAAAACACCAAACAATAACAAAGAAACACAAGCATTACAACTGTTTGTTTGCAGCCAACTGCAGTTACTAAAGCAAATAAAAAATTACTCTTATTTATTTCTATGGTATCACATTCTTGATTCTCTGAAACTAGAAACCAAAGCCCAGCACCTTGCTTTAAAGTCCTATAATAATGACCTCAAGTACATACTTTGAGTGGAACAGGTATTTTTCCAAGCCCCAGATGGGCAGGCAGAATGTACATTTGCTAGGAAAGTAATTTTACAAAGTTGCAATAGCAGCCAAGGTCTTTTTAAAGAACCATATATCCTAAAGGAGAATACCATGCCCTAATTGACAGCTCTGATCAATGTTCTCCAAATAAAGGAATACCAAAAGAGGCCAAGGACATACTGAAAGCTATTTGAAGGATTCACTTCTATTTTTTCCATTACATGATTCTGCTTATTATCTGAGGAGCTCAGTGTAACAATTATTTCACAATTTGTAATAAAAAGACCAATCAGTTGACTTAACACAGAGCATGAACTAAGGGGGAAAAGATGGAAAAATGCTCCAATAAATATAATTTCAGGAGTCCACTGTAGATTTATGTAGGGCCTAGGGCAGTAAACTTAATGCAGGGGTCCCCAAACTTTCAGTTGCCAGGGCAACATCACTAAGTCTTGCTCTTATGGTGGGCCAGGGTGGCTCGTTCTGGCCAGGGGGCTAGGCCCGTGTCACATGGGAGAGGGGCGGGGGGAAGAGGTGGAGCTGAGAGGGGGGAGTGGCTGCTGTGCGGGGCTGCTTGGGACCGGGAACAGCTCCTGGCAAGGGCGTTGGGCCCGTGTCACGTGGGAGAGGGGCAGGGCTGGGAAGGGGGAATGAAGACTTGTTGGCACACCACTTGTGAAAGGTTGCCGACCCCTGCCTTATGTTATGAAGGGCCGCACATAATTGTAATACCATGGGACTCAGCGGGCCGTTCAAAATGTGTTGGTGGGCCAGATGCGGCTCACAGGCTTTAGTTTGGGGGTCCCTGCCTTAATGATATGTAATGGTCATCTAGGGGTTGCTTTGGCCAATAAACAAACTCTTTGGGGAACAAGAGGTTAAACAAACCTGTTCACCTAGACTCAATTAATATAAATTATCTAGTCAATGCCTTGTTTACCCCTTTCCCTTCCCTGCTGTGTGTGACCAGTCTCTCTCTCACACACCTTTTTGTGATTCATCTCCCCTTCTTCATTGTTCTCTCTGCACTGTCTGCTAGTAGAAAAGTAAAATTTAGTTAGCTCTGTCAATTTCGCTTTTCTCCTAAGGAAATATCCTAGGGACTAGTGAGTTACTATCGTATTCCTGTTGTTGGTTACTAATGGTGAGTGGTACTCTAGAGTTCTCATCCTAATTTCTAGGGCAACATTAACCCATATCACAGAATACTCCAGTTTGGCACAATTCAACACAATTGTCAGTCTCTTTTTTTCAGAGAAACCCAGAATTGGAAAAGCAGGGACATTTCTGGCATTGACTTAAGTGGACAGGCAGAGCTATCTGCAGAAGACAGCTTTACATTATCACTAGTTCAAATCAGCACTATTTTATTTCATAAACACTAGATTCTTTCACAAATTAAAGCACCCTGTGACCTTTAGAATAGTGGGCCAACAGGCAGACAAATGAACCTCAGGATTCAACAGATCCTAGGCCTCAATTTAATGGGAGTTCTTTTAAATAATTTAAAAATGACCAAATATAATTTGATTCCTTCGACAAAAAATAAATAAATAAATAATATTTCCTCTACAAAACTACTTTACTCTTCAAGAATTTTACTTTTTAGCAATAAGCGATGCTAAGAAATGCTGTTCTGGTTTCACTGTAAAAATGTCTACAACCAGGAAAAACGGGTCACTTGAGTTCCCCAGAACTCCTCCTTGTGGATACACTTGGCTATCCAATCCCTACTAGTTCCCTTTATGATGCTGCTAGTAAGGTAAACAGATCAGTGTCTCATTAGTCCCTTTCTTCCCTCAGGCCCAACCTTAGCATATTGGATGCTTCAGAGCAAATTCCTATGCCATGCACAATATGCCAGACCCATTAGAATATGCACCAATATACACAGGTCAACACTGGAATGGGATACCAGACTGGAAGTACTATTGGCTGGTCTGCTGTGGCAAAGACACTGTTTCAGGGACACATTCTGCCCACATTTACACTTGTGCAACCCCAATGGTTTCAATGGGATTGTATGGGTGTGTAATGAGAGCTTACTCTTTAAAAGTAATTCAAAATAAGACTTGTTGATAAGTGTGGATGGGGAAGAAGTAAGTGGAGCATTTAAAGCTTTACACATTGTACGTGTGAACATTATAGGACGTGTAAAGATACGATTTTGTCACGGAGGTCACGGATTCTGTGACTTTAACTGACCTCCATCACATCTTTGGCTTCAGCCCATGCCTGTCCCCACTGCAGGAGCATGGGCTGGCAGTCAGTCCCCAGTTCAGATAGTTAGTCCACCCTCACTTCCCTCAGGTATTTTTAATAAAAGTCACAGATAGGATCTATCTGTCTTATTTGCGGCATCTTATTGCCTGTGACTTGTATGTGACATTTACTAAAAATACCCATGATAAAATCTTAACCTTAAGTATGTGACACACATGCACTACGTTTCTTCTTTACTATGAATAGTTATGATGAGGAAAACACATCCAAACTGGTTCATTGGATGTGCTGAAGCTTATCTGCTCTTCTCACTATTACTGCAATTATGACAATACACTATTTTTGAAAGGGAGAATTTAGTGTGCTAACGGCATGGATTTTTACCTGTTTCTGCAGCACCAAGAACATCCATGTTATCTCTGATGGCAGAAGGCAGAGTTAACGCTTGAATGGGAGTTGGAGCACTAAATCCTAGATAGCTCAAGGCCTGCAGAACTGGCATAGGAACAAAGAGGTCTTTCCACGCGCACACATCAGCTTTTTGGTGAGATGAGGCAGAGAGAGCGTCTGTCGTCCAATTTTTAACCTTTTTAGAAGACTTTTCTGGTAGGGGAGCTTTCTGAAGTTGAGATGTTTTCTTTTTCACTTTCTTTTTTTTCTTTTTCTTTAAATTCTTTTCTGTGATTATGGTGTCTCCTGATTCACATTCATCTTTGTCATAACCAATCAACTTGATGGTGTCTTTAGGCTTGTCCTCTTGATCAATTACCATTTCATCTTGCTCCACTTTAAGATGATTATTTTTACTTGCTCTGGTTCCCAGCTCTTTGTCTTTCTTTCTCTTTTTTTTCTGGACAGTAGAATCTTCCTCCTCTTCAGAAACACTATCAGATTTTCTCTTCTTTCCTATTTCTTTTCCAACTTTGGAGGAATTCACCAATTTATAATCTGTAAGCTCCTCAAAACACACTAAATCTCCAAGCTGCTCATCAGCAAACAGATTTGGGTCGATTTCTATGGGTTTCCATTTTCCTACTACTTTGATACCCTTTTGTTTCAATTTAAAGGAAGTCTTAATCTTATTTCCTTTTTTTGTCTTCATTATTACCTAAAAAAATTGGGAAATAAACCATTGTAAACCAGCAGAACAAAACAGTGACATTCAAGTTAAACATACCCATAAACACTGGAGTGCATTTGTGTAAATCTGATAGCCTACAACTGTTACATCTAAACACAGTTTGTCTCTGGATTCTAGCCTATTCGCCTTATCCACTGACTTTCATGGTGCTGGACAGGGCCCTCTATCTTGTTTCTGTACTCTTAAAAACACTTGTAATGCTAACCTCATGCATGCCATTTGACAAATGAATTTTAATTACCCTAAACTGCATTTGAAATAACATGTTTAAAAGAGAGACAGAAGCTGTATCGAAGCCCTTATGCCAGACTGTCAAACCAGCTTCTGTTGTGCTTTTATTCATCTGACTTTTTAGAATTTAATGTTGAAAACTCTACTGAAGGTCACACAAGATGGAAAGTAGGCTGCAGCCTGATATTGGGGGTTCCTCTACTGCTGTCTTCTTTTTTTTTAAACCAGAATGCTGTTCATTTGTGACAGGTTCATGTATGACCAAGTTAACTATTTGAATTTATGTCCCCTTGAGATAAAGTGATTTATCTCACTAAAACAACATAATGGGCATGACACTGTGCTCAACATTAGAGAATCCTGTACCCCTCACTTTGGCAGCTGCAGAAGATAATGAATGAAGCAAAATCTGTGCATGGAGGGTGAGGGGCAGGATTCAGGAAGATTGGGGAGGAGGGGCGCGGGGAGGGGAAGAGAAGAGGCACATAATACAAGGAACTCATGCAAGGTGGGAAGTGAGCACCACCTACATACCATGGAGTGGGTTCCTCTGAGGCACTCCCTTTCTGCTAGCAAGATGGGATGGAGGTATTTGGAGTGCAAGGCTTGTGGATCTACACTTATGGAAATGGGAGCTGCATAATTCTCCAAACCTCACAAATTACCCTGTCCACATTCCATTTACTCATACGGTAAGCTGGGTCCAGGATTTTGCCTCTAAATGCCAGAACTCGGCTCTTACATTCTGCCTGTTAAGTTTGTGCGCGCATGCACACCCCCTTCCAACTCCCCAATAAGCACTTACGTAAGCAGTTTCCCCTTGTGAATGTGCTTAAGTTTTATTGCTAGTTTTGGAAGTTTGACCCTAAACATCTTGTCCTGGAGGGCAACTACTGTACCATTAATTCTATTTTTACAAAGTGTGTACAAGTTAAATGCTAAGTGCAACTATACTGTACGTGGGTTAGATCACTGAGGTAATGAAGAAGGACTTTGGAATGTGAGAAGTCACTGGGTAATGCTTTTGTTTAGGGGATAGAACTGGCATAAAGATTTGTGAAGCTGGCAGATGGAAGGAAGCACCGGGAAGTATTGGAGACAGCAGCCCTACGATTCCCCTGTATAAAGGTGTTCACACGATGGGGCTGTACCCTTTTAACCGTATCAACTCCTAAACCGATATACAGCCCTTCTAAAACCAAGCCAGGACTGCTCGCTGCTAACACGTGCCCGCCCCAGGCACCGCTTCCACTCGCTGATCTGCAGCCGGGGAGGAGAAGTCGCTTCTCAGGGGCGCTGGAGGCCGATCACAAGCAGCTCCGCGCCCAGTGACCCGGCGAAGCGAGCGATGGGTCCGACTCCTCCCCGCTCTGCCATGGGGGCTGAGCCCACGGGACCGGACCGGACCGGACCCAGACCAGACTGAGCTGGCCGAGAAGGGGAAGGCCGGCAGCTCCCCCAGAGCCGCGCGAGCGGCGGCGCCAGCTGTAGTGCGAACAGACTTCTCGCGCCGCAGGCAGTCAGGGAGGCGGGGGCCCGGCCTGGGCAGCCGCGGGGACCCCTGGCGCAGGCCAGCCGGGAGGAGAGGCGGGCTGCCCTCTCCAACCTTCCCACTCGGGAGTCGGGCCCCGCCGTCCTCCGCCCCGCTCTCCCCGCCAGGCCTGACACCCTCACGCCCGGCTCGCTCCTGGGCCTGCCCTCTTCTCCCAGCCAGCCCCCGGACCGCCGAAGGAACCGCCGCCGCCGTCCGTCACACCCTGAGTTCGCTCCAGCGACGCACACCACCGCACGGCGTAGCCCTTACCGGTGGCAGCTGCTCGGCGCCGCGTGGCCAGGCCTGCCCTGCCCGGGCCGAGGGGGCGAGGCGAGGCTAGTCTATCACGTGGCGGCCGGGCGCGGCCATGGCAGCCGTGACATCACTGCCCAGCGCCCGCCCCGGCAGCTTTCAATTCAAACAAGGGAAACTTTATTAGCAGCCTCGACGAGTCTGGGCTCAGCGGCTGCCGCGCTGCAGGTCGGGGGAGCTCAGCTGGGCTGGGCCTGTGCGCAGGCTCGTCGTGGGGGTGTGGTGTGGTGTGGTGTGTGTTTGGCCCAGGCCTAGGCGAGGAGGGGAGCTGGGCCAGGGGAGAGACAAGATGGGTGAGGTGATACCTTTACTGGACCAGTTGCTGTCAGTGGCAGATACAGGCTTTCCCGCTGCCCAGAGCTCTTCAGGGCTGTAGAAAGTGGGCGTGGGCGTGTCTGACCCGAGCTGATGGGGCAGGTTGTGACGCATAAGGTGTAAGTTAGGTGTTGGAGGCCCCTGGAAGTGGAGTGGGTGGTGGGATGCGGGTTAGTTTGTTCTGTAGAAAGGGTTTGAAGTGAGCCATTAATGGTTTGCAGGCAGGGGGTGTGTCACAAACTGTGGTACCGAGCCATGAAACCAATCTCCTCTTTAAGGTTGTGATTTATCGTGGCCAGCCGAGTTATGAATTTAAGATCCCAGGTTTGCCTTTTGGAAGTGTTGGGCAGCTTTCCTTTGAGGCCGAGGACTGAGAGGTGAGCTGTAGAGTGATTGCTTTGTGAAAAGTGTTAGCCTGTGTTTTTGTCTTTTATCACTTTTCTCTGTGAATTCATTCGAAAGAGTAGTGATTGCCTGGTTTTATCCAGGTAGGTGTTGTTGGACATTTGATAGGCGTTAGTGTCAGGAGAGAGCTGGGCATGGCATGGCCATGGTGTGTGTCTTGGGGTTAGGAACAGACAAGTTGCAGCGGGGTCCTGGAGAAAGCTGGGTTCCCAACATTCAAGCTGTGCTTTATTCCAAAGATATCACAGACAGAGAGCTGTGGCTGAGATTCTCAAAGCCCACCAGGAATGAAGCTACACAGCTCCCATTAACTTCAGGGGAGATTTTGTGACTAAACCCCTTAGTCAGCTATGACCAGCTCAGTTGGGAGGCTTGGACCAAATAATGCTTTGCCCTGAGCAGTGAAGGGCTTGTGCAAAGCCTGAATTTGAGCTGACTGAGTGATCTAATGATGCCAACAATAAAGAAATACTGTTGTGGATAAGAGTAGAATAAGGGGCCTGGAGAAGTGGCAGAGAAGAAGGGTTCAAGTTGCCTACTTTGCTAGCTGCCAAGGTGAAAAATATTATATTGTCAGTAGATGATGTTATGGATAGTCTTATGAATTCTGATGAATGAATGTGTAGGCAGGAGAAACTCTCTGGTGATGACTGTAGGACAGATCAGTTTACAGGCTATGTATATTGGTAGCAAAGTCTGTTTCCTACCCGATTTAATCATTTCTTAGGTTCAGAGATGCTGCCTACAAATCGTATCCATGTAAAGTGAACAAACATATGGATTATAACAATTACAGACGTGTGTGCTTATCTCTTCTGTACTTATGTGAACTTTCAGATTTCCTGAGGATGAGGTTTCCATTCATTCATAACTTTGTTAATTTCCAATCAATTTTATTCATACTTGATGGGATATAAATGTAGGTGAGGATTATTTATACATCACCTTTAAAGTTTAGCTCTTTTTAAATTATTGCTTATGTAGGTGTAGGAAAGTGGCAATAAATTAGTGCAACTGGGTAAGTGTATTGTTTCCACATCATCATAACTCAAAAACAGCTGATAGTATTTTGTAGCGAGGGACCAATTGTAAACCTTGGACCCAAATCTAAGAAAACCCAGAGAAGATTTTCAGTTTAAATATAAATATTTTTGGTAAAGAAGTGTGACAAGAAAAATTATAAAAACCTATTGAATTTTTTTAAACTTGCCTGTTATCTTTGAAAGTATTTCCCAGCATGATGGTCCCTCTCTTCAGGATACGTCTACAGTATGGAGTGAAGTCGATTTAATTTAAATCAACCTTCACCTGCCACGCTGCAGAAGTCAAAGGAGCATGATCACACCACGCTCATTGCATTGGGAGATTGCGTCCCCACCATCCATGCTTGCATCGACAATCAAAGCAGTGCACCGTGAGTAGCTATCCCACAGTGCAACTAACCGCAGGGGCGTTTGGGATGGTTGTCGTCCTCCCCCGCTGGTCCCAGACAAATGCCTTTCTGTGCCATTTTTCGAAACCTGTCAGTCTTTGCCGCACGCACGCACGCCTTTGCCTGAGAGGAATGGAGCCCGCTCAGCTCTGCACTATCATTGTGAGCATCACAAACACCTTACGACTTATCCTGCAGTATTTTCAGGGCCAAGACAGGAGCCACAGTGCTGAAAATTATGTTACTGAAGCTGCCTTGATACAAGCCATAGAACAAAAAAATTCTCTTTAGCTGCAAGCTGTCATGCACCATCTGCCAGTCAGTGGAGTGCTGCTTCTGGTCCCAGGAAACAAGCAGTGACTGATGGGATCACATAGTTATGAAGGTGTAGGGTGATGAGCAGTGGCTGCAGAACTTTTGCATGTGAAAGGCCACTTTCCTGGAACTTTGCTCAGAGCTTTTCCCTGCCCTGTTGCAGGCCCTTGTGGATCACAGGGGACGCTTCACCAATGTCAATGTGGGGTGGTCTGGAAAGGTGCATGACATACTACCTTTAGGAGCTCAGGTCTGTTCAAAAAGATGCAGGCAGGCACTTTCTTCCCAGACCAAAAAATAAATATTGGCGATATTGAAATGCCAATAGTGATCCTGGGGGATCCTGCCTACCTCTGGCTCCCCAGGCTAATGAAGCCCAACACTGGGCACCGGAACAGTGAGAGGGAGCATTTCAATAATAGGCTCAGCAAGTGCAGAATGATGGTGGAATGTGCATTTAGATGTTTAAAGGCGCGCTGGTACAGTTTGCTCACTAGGTTAGACCTCCGTGAACACAACATCCCCACTGTTATCTCTGCCTGCTGTGTGCACCGTAATGTGTGTGAAACAAAGGGGGAGAAGTTCCCGTTGGGTTGGGTTGTGGAGGCAGATAGGTTTTCAATGCTTCCCTGAGGTGCAGAACTCCGTGATTGGGTCTCAGCGTTGCAGTGGCATCTGGCGGCTCAAAATTTGCAGCCAGCCTATTTTTCCAATGAGGCACAGTAATGTGCACAACTTATCTGTGCTGTGCTTTCCCTTCCCATCCCCTACCCATTCCCCACCCATACAGTTCTGTGCCCTCCCTGCACCTTCCCCCACCCCTCATCCCCTTGCTCTCAAGAAATAGAGTGATGAATTGTAAAGCACCACTTCTTTATTGTTGATCCTTAACAGTGGAGGGAAAGGAATCATAGAATATTAGAGTTGGAAGGGACCTCAGGAGGTCATCTAGTCCAACCCCCAGCTCAAAGCAGGACTAACCTCAGCTAAATCATCCCAACCAGGAAGATAATTTAATGTTTCGCATGCATTGTCAGGGGACTAAGAGGTGATACAGAACCACGTTTCACTGTGCAAACAGCAAAAACACACACATTCCAGTCCCTAAAGAGGCCGTTGCCTCTTTCTGCTCCCCTCAAGGGGCGACGAGTGGAGCATGTACTGTACCCTGCTCAAGCTCCTCCTACACCGGTTGGGGCTAGGAAAGAGTGTGTTACTTCAGAGTTTTGCAGGGTCTGCATAGGGAGTCTCCCCTGCCGCTGAGCTTCCTGAAGCTCAACCAGATGCCTCAACATGTCTGACTGATCCCTCATTATATGCAGTATCTCATCCTGTATTGCACGCTCATACTCCTGGGCTGCCTTCCTATTGTCCATATTCATGTTCAGTTTGTCTGATAATGAAATCCTCCATGCTCTTAGCTCTGTGGCAGCAGCCATGGAGGTGTTCATTATCTCACTGAATATGTCATCCTGAGGTGGTTTTTTTCACCTTCTCATCTGCGACAGGCACTCAGCAGGAGTAGTAGAGGCCACATTGAAGGCCACACTGTCCACTGAAAGGAAGCAAAGCACAAGATATCCATTTTTTGCTGGTCCCATGGAAGAAAAGCGATATTACAATGTGAACTTCCCTTTATATTCCTAAGGGGAAGATAGACCTGCATACCAGTCTCTAACTATTGCATGGGTTGGACTGCTGTTCCAGCCATGGTAGGTGAGGGGCTGGTGCATCTGTTGTAGGGAAATCTCCGTTGCACATGCAGCACAAGTGCATGCCTCCCCATGCAGAAGGATGGTGGAGTTCCCTTAGTCCTCCCAAAAGACGTTTTTGAAGCAGCGGTCCGAAGGATGTGGAGTGGGTAGGGGTAAAGTGTCCCTGAGGAAAAAATATGGGCACCTGTTTGCGGATTACTGAGACCCATAGCAAAAAGTTCCTGTCTAGGAACTTGTGTTTCACTGACCCAAGAAACCACTGTTAGGCAGGTACTGTAAACGTGCAACATCTTCCTTAGGTGACCATGAGTGATATCAGTCTCCTGAGGGTCACACAGGTGGAAAGGGAGGATTTGCTGCAAGCATCTGTGTACAGGCCTGGCCCTTATGCTGCTATGCTGTGTTCTACGATGATGCCTGCACAATTAATAACAGAGTGGTGGGGGAAAGTGTCCTATCACGGTGGAAGAAATAAAGCTACCCTCCCAAGAAACCTTCTGCAAAGGATTGCAGAGTACCTACATGAAAGTTTCCTGGAGATATCCATGGAGGATTCGCGGAGTACACCTGTGCACATAAGCATAGGGTTCACCCAGGAAAAGATTATTTAAGTGCACCAGCTACGTGGAAGGCTAACCCCACCACTACATACACTATATATATCGCTATTCCAAGAAGCTGGGGATACAACCATAGAAATGAGATTTGCAGTCCATACTCACCAGCTGTGCCTTCCCCGGCATCTCAGTCAGCCACGCTTTCCTGTGTCCGGCTGGATTGCTCCTGTGTAGCAAACAGCTGGCTTTCAGGGAGAAGGGACACCTTATGTACGTACCCCCTGTTCTCCTCATCCACAGAGTCATCCTCATTCATCCTGGCCTCTGATTCCCCTGAGGTGTCTAAGCTGCATGGTGGTATAGTGGTGGGGTCACTGCCTAGAATTGCATGCAGCTCCTTGTAAAAGTGGCATGTCTTTGGTGATGAGCCAGAATGATTGTTAGCCTCCCTAGTTTTCTGATATGCCTGCATCAGCTCTAATGCGGCACTGCTGCGCATCCCGGTTGTGCCCTTTCTCCAACATGCCGCGCGATATCGTCTTGTAGATATCCAAATTTCTTTTGCTGGCTCGGAGCTGAGCCAGAACAGACTCTTTGCCCCACAGACAAATAAGATCCAGGTCGACTCCAGGCTGGAGCACGTTTGGGGCGTGCAGTTGCCATGATCAGTTCTGCTTCAAAGCTCTCGCCATACTGAGCAAACAGTAAATGGGAATTCAAAATGTCCCGGGGCTTGAGGGAAGGGGCTGCTTCCTGTTTACGTGGCCACAGTGCAGTAGAGTGCGAATATCCAGAGCAGTAACAGCAGAGCATTATGGGATACCTCCCAAAGGCCAATGACATTGATTTACGTTGCACACTCCCTACACAGCTGCTCATTCTACCTGTACAATTCGACCTCAGCGCTATGCCTCTTGCAGAGGTGGTTTTATTAAGTTGAATTTTCCCACGATTTAGGTGGGCAAAACTGACCTGCCAGTGGAGATGCATACATTATGTGGTCAACAGAAGCCGCATTCCGTTGACCTACCTTACCAGTGTAGACCAGGCCTAAGAAAGAGGCTGTTGTACAGTTTTGTAGTAACAGGACAAATCGGGGAGAGGGTAGAGAAAAACAAAGAAAATTTTTCACCCAGGTTATCATTTAAGTATGGCATATCTGTAAGCCATCTCTTTGCACAACACCACATGTAAACTTAAGGCAGTTGTAAAAGGGTTTTTTTTTTTTTAGTTGACACCCCAAAGTTGCAATTTTCTCCCTTAGATGATATGATTTAGTGCCATTGGTGGGAAGTTAGAAGAATGTGGTAGTGTAGACATACCATAGTCCCCAATTCAAGAAAAGATGTAGGCATATGCTGAACTTTAAGCATGTTCATAAGTTTTTTCCTGAATCAAGGCCTTAGATACTGTAGTGATAGGTGCTCCATAACTACCTAAAATAACGGGTGGGATATAAGCCACTGTCTGGACTGAAAGTTATCAGTCCAATTGAGAGAATAGGCAAGTGCAATAGCAGTGCAGGTTTTCCCACACTACTTATCAAACATGCTTCCATCTGGAGGTGAAGAGAACTCCTCTGAGTAGGAAAGGACACTTCAGACTCTATGCCTATTCAGTCCTTTGGCTTTTCCACTAAGATTGCCAACAGACTGCTGGCTAATTTTAGTTGTGATGATGGATTTTGTGATGGGACACTTACTCACTGAGTTGAGCTCACCAAATTACTTCATATCGTCAGAGAGTAACAGCTTCTGTTCACTATCAATTTAGGCTAGAGTGAGAAGGAAATATTCTATTTAAACAAATGAAACTGCTTTCAATTTAGTCTCATAATTTTTATTAATAAAGCTAAACTGGGGGCAAAAAATGACACACCTTTTTCTGACCAGGTGCAATCTTCATCTTTCACAAGTCTGTGAGCACCTGTGGTGCTGTCTGCATATATAACAATTAATAAGTTCTGATGCAGTACTGCAATAAAGAAGGGAGAGCAGTAAGCAAATCTGTTTATCTTTGGTATTTATTTTATTTTGTAAGAAGCTTTTCAAAACCGTGTGCGTGCGTGCGTGCGTGCATGCGTGCGTGCGTGCGTACGTACGTACGTACGTACACACCCTCTATCCGCCATTAAGAAAGTATGTATAAAGGGCTCTTCGGATTTAGTATCTAACATCAGCAAAAATTTTGAGTGTAAATGTCACCAAAACCGCTCCTCCAGTAACAATCGTGTTGTTTCTTCTTACTTTTCTATTACTCTGTTCTTTTCCTATTATTTTCCATTTAAAAGAGTGTCATGGGCAAAGTAACATGACTCAGAGAAGTAACTATAGATGGAAAGCATACCACAGAGGTCACAGTGTGATATTTTCTTTCCTGTGTCATCAAGTGCTCTTTGCGGTTTGATCTTGGCAAGGAAAAATGTACTGTATAAATTATATGTTATAATAAGGGAAGATTTTTAGTTCTACTTGAAGATTGGCAGATGGTCTGAGCAGCTTCTTTTGCTATGAGACGTGCAGACAGAGATAGAAGACAGGAGGTTTCTGCGTGAGAGGGACCAGGGCTAGCGAATGAAGCACAATTATTGCAACGATTGCAATTATTTCCTCTCTGTGGTGTCTGCAGGTGCTTGTTGGCTATGGTGAGAGGACTAGAATGTTAGAGGATTATTTTTGAATGCATGATGGATGAGGGCAGAAATAAGAGAGACAATTCAGGGTACGTCTACACTGACGGCAGCAAAGTCGCCACCGTCAGATCGACCTTTCTGGATCGATTGAGCAGTCAGTGAAGACCCACTCAGTCGATCCAGAAGTCGACGCTGTAAACCACCCCCTCAAGTGGCATAGCGCTGCATCGACAGAAATGCAGTTCCCTTCGGCGCAGTGAAGTGAAGACGCCACGCAGAAGGGAAGTGCAGCAGTCGACGGGAGTTATGCAAGCTACTCTGCGTAGCTTGTGTAACCCCCGTCGACTGCCACAGAATCTCCAGGTAAGTGTTGACCAGGGCTCAGTGTCTCAAGGACTGTTCCAGGGAATCATTACTGTGTTAGTGGATTTGCACTTGTACAAGGGGATTGATTTTAACTAGTTTAAAAGGACAAAATGTCAAATTCTGTTTGTCTCGCTCCCAGGAATAGCCTAACCGGAGACAATGGGAGTCCTTGTGTGTGAGGTGAGCAGTGTTTGACCCGCTGGCTTTAGGGCTTGATCTTGCAAACCTTATGCATCTGGGACAGTCCTTACTCACAACTGTAATTCTCTTGAGCTGGGAAATTGGTGGCTTACAGGTAAATGCAGAGGGGTTGCAGGTGGGAAAGCTGGGCCCAGATCTGATAACTCTCCTCATATCAGGAGCTTCATTAACTCCAGGGGGACTATGTGCACTTGTAAGGAACATTCAGGCAATTAATAGATGCAGTCTTTATCTATTGTTTCATTAAAAGGTATCCCTATGGTTTCTGTAGGATCAGGTCAGAGGAATGATACCTTCGTTAGCTTTCAGTCTTCTAATTGGAAATAGAATGAATGTTTAATTTAACACCACATTTTATACTCCTGAACTTCCTATTGTGGCAGCAAATGAGCAAGATGAATTGATGAGCCAGATCATAAACTGGCACTGCCCACAGGAAGGTGATAAGTAAAAAGATAGAATCATGCCAAAACATTATCAGTATTTTTAACTCCATGAAATGATTTATTTAAACAGTAAGGTGTGACTCTTATTAGGCTACCCAGGACTCTGAGTCACCTTTTACCCCCTGCCCATAGCCTTGCCTGTGGTGGCTGGGTGTTAGTTCAACACTAACACCACCAACCTGTCAGCCACTCAAGCACCCTCTGTGCTAGCCCTGTCTTTGCCTTCCAGCTTAATGAGAGGTGCACCCCAGTCTCAGATCCCTTTGAAGCATTGCTCTGTGATATCCCGCCCAACACTGGCTACTCACAGAAATCCCAAGTTCTCTGCCCCCATGTCACCAGGGCTGTTGCTGCACCCCATCTCCAAGCATGTACTGCTATGCCCAATCCAAGTTAATGAGATTTATTCTCATAAAAAAGGTTAACAAAAAGAAGGCAGTCTTAAGTCAATACCTGGACCCTAGGCTTTGGGGCCACCCCTCCCAGCGGTCTCTGGCTCTCCAGCTGCTGGCAGCATCTTTGCCTTCTCTAACTCTGCTCCCCTCTTGGAGCCACAGCTGCAGGGTTGCTTGCTTGATCCCCTTCCTCAAGGACCCACCACAGGAATTAGCTCCACTTGAGTGTGGCCTCTGCTGACAGGGACTCAGCCTGTTTCAGTCCTTTCTCCCCTATCTGGTAACTCTCACCTCTCAGTGCAAAACCTTTCTGCCTCGACATTCTGCAATATCAGTTGTTATAACATTTCAGGGCCCAAAACTTCCTTCCCTTCAACTTAACCAAAATATTGCCCTTAGTGGTCTAACATGATACTAACATTTCCTACAACTACCTCCCAGCCATGGAGTCTTCTCCAAGTCCTAGACTATAGTAAGATTCCCCCAACCACAAACTCCTGGACCCAGTCTCCCTGAGTTTTATGCAACACGGCCAGGGTCACATACTGATGCCCACTGGGTACAGTCTCTACAATGTGTCAACTTTGTCTCTTGGACTTCAAGGTTTCTGTACGCTGAGCCTCTATTTCAGCCTTGAGTTCATGAACGATGAGAAATAAGCATTGCTTTTCCTCCTCCATGAACTAGAGATCTCTGGCCAGCTGTTCTTTCTGGAACTTGAGGTCCTGCTATTTGCATTATGCTGACTCCAATTATTCTGTCATCTCGTCAGTCCTTAGAGCAAGCCGGGTTTATGGCCCCCTCCTTTTTCTTTCCTTGCCCTATGGTCCTGTTTCCTACGCCAGCCGCCTTCTTGGGCCTCTCCCTGTTAGAGTGGTCCTGTCTGAATCCTTATACTAGCTTGTCAATAGGTAGTTCAGCCTGGGTCCCCACTGTAGCCTGCTGAGTTTTCCCTCTCTGGGCCTGGGCCAATTCTTCCTACATTTGCAAGCATGGTTTCTGTTGCCCCTCGACTCCCACCTGCACCCAAGCCAACTCTTGTTCTAACCTGACTAGTTGGCTGATGACTGTCTCCTGTGAGGTGCTTATGTTGTTCATCTCCTGTTGGCACTTCCTAAGCTGGTCCCTACGGCCTCAGGGAAAACCGTGTTCTCCTTCTCAGTCCCCCTGTGCCATCCTTACTCTGGGTCCCAGTTGCTGTCCTAGCCCTTCTTGCAGGAGGGCTCCGAAACCCATCTAATCTCTCCCCAAAAAACTATGGGCCAAGGCAGGCCCTGGATCACCCTGACATGCAGTTGAGCTCTTTGACCCTGCACCTCCAGTTCAATTTCTGTGGTGGGCTAGACATGGCTTTCACCATGGATACAGGAGACATATACTGGGAGGTGTCAGTCCAGGCTATTTAATTTCACCTGGTCTTCCTGAACCAGAGTGCATCCCCAGCCTGAGTCTATGAGTCCCTTAACTACAGTTCTTCCCACCTTAACTGCTACTTCCCACAGCGCCCCCCCCCCCTCAACTCTCAGAGTGGACCCCCACCACTTGGACCCACTGTAGTAATAGTTTAGGTAGTCACATTCCATAATTGGGCATTTTTAAAATATTCCGAGACTGGCCACATTTGAAGCAAACCATGCGGCCCCTGGTCCTGTCCCACTGGTATTTCTTGTAGACTGCAGGGATATAGGTGCTATGCACCCGCTCTCCTGAGTTTAGGACACGGGTTCTTTCTCCCCTGAGGGCTTCCCTGGGTCACCCCCTGGTGATCTTTCCTCAGTTTATCATGCTGTCCCCGCCACTTATCTCCTTTGGCCTCAAAGAAGGGTTCAGCACGCTTCACAGCTTCCCCCACTAAGGCCAGCTGGAAGTGCCTTATCCGTCAGGAATGGTGCTATGCAGCCACCCAAGTCAACTCTTCTCAGTTGGCTGTCTTTGCCACCCACTCCAATGTCAGGAGGAAGGCCTTGGGGTCATCTTTTGGTCTGAGCTTTGCCAAGCCCAGAGCCAGCTACCCTCAGTCTCATACCAACTGCATTACTGGGTGTGGCACAGCCCGACTGTTTCTGTATCCATTCCCACTGTTTGGAGTGGACTTCTTGCCATCTCTTTTCTGCACCGAACTGGGCCTCCAGCTGTTTCTGCTGATTTTCCATCATCTGCATCAGCAGGGCCTGGGTTTGCTGCTGCTGCTCTTGCTGTTTCTGCATAGTAGCTACCTGCTGCTGCTGCCCTGCCACTACCAGGCAGATCACCTCCTCCATCTGCCCCCACTTCTGGTATCACGTATCACGAGGGCTGCCTCTGCATCCCATCTCCAAGTATGTGCTACCATGCCCAGACCAGCCAAGGAGGTTTATTCTCTTATAACAAAGGTTAACAAACAAACAAAGAGAAGGCAGTCTTAAGTCAATAGCTGGCCCTCAGGCTTCAGGGCCATCTTTCCCAGGGGTCCCTGGCTCTTCAACTAGTGGCAGCATCCTTCCCTTCTCCAGCTCTGCTCCCCTCTTGGTGCCACAGCTGCCCGGTTGCTTGCTTGAGCCCTTTGCACCAGGGATCCATCACTGGAGTTAGCGCCACTGCAGTGTGGCCTCTGCTGACCAAGGGTTGGCCTGTCTCAGTCCTTTCTTCCCCCAGCTGTCTACTAGCAGCCCTTTATGGCCCCAGGTGTAGCCCCCCACCCTGTCTAATTAGCTGGATTAGGCTCACCAACTCCAGTCCAGGGGACCAGGGCTCAGTCTATCCATAGATACCAGCTAGCCTGTGACATCGCAAAGTAGCAGTGTACCCCTTTTTACTAGTTTTACCTTATACTCCTGTATAACACACAGCATTTGTGAACACTAATAATAAAGCAAACGTAGGTTTATTTAAGAAAGACTAAAGATTCGACTAGAAATAAGAGAATGGTGGAAACAAATGGTTACAATATAAAACAGAATTCTGAAACACAAACTAGGGCCTAGGCTTATTAATAGTTACTTTTCTATTTAATAAAGTAGATTTTCCCCTATAGTTCAGTCTGTTGCAGAGCTGTCAGGTTTTAAAGGAGCCAGGACCCAAAGTATCATGAGTACACCCTTGCTCCACAGTATGTTTCCTCAGTGAATGGATCCAGAGTGCCTCTCCCCATTCTGTGCTATACTGAAACAATCTATTGTCTCTTTTCATATGGCATCTATCTTCATGGGTTAGGGGAAAGACTTCATAACCCATAGTGATACGGCCTCAATTGTGTTGTGACAAGCCATGCTGTTTAGCAGATGCACATTAATATCCTATCTAAATGCCCAGCTATTATACAGTCTGTAAATACAACAGCAATATTGACATTGAAAAGCTGTCAGTCAAAATGCTAGTGACATACCAAGCATGCATTTTTTTCAATGTTTTTGTGGCTTGTCAGCCATTTTTTTTTTTAAATATCAGTGCTCTGATATTATATAGGAGCTGACCCTGATCTGAATCAAACAAGTTGGCATCTATCCTGTTCCTTGGGGACAGCATACCTGGTATTACTGTGAGTGTTCTGTGGTAAGGGGATGAAAACTACAGGGGGATGCTTAAAAGGGGTTTGAGGACTGGGGTACACCTATTACTAACCTGAAAGACAAAGTAAGGGCTGGCATAGCCTTGAGGAAATTGTCTGGGTGGCTAAGAGTTAACCAACAGCAACCTTGTCTCTCGCTGGGGGCAAGGGGCAATAAGGTAATTTCACAGTCCTGAGAAACTCTGAGAACTGTCACACTTAGATATAATGGAACCCTCATATGAATCAGCCAACCCTGGCTGATTTGCTCCTTGGTGCATCTCTTGTTTCTTCTCTTTTGTTAGGGAGTTGTATCTATGCATCTTACTTTAAACAGAAACACAAGGTGCTAACAAATCAAGTTTTACACAGTGAAATCCCTTTGAATCAATCTTAAAATCTTCTGGCCTGTTTCGGACAAAAAAGACTTAGGTATCTGCTGACCCTTGAAGCACTCCAATCCTCCTGTGCTCTGCAGGCTATGAAGGCTGTCCCCTTTGTTAGTTTCTGTGGAATGGCAGATTAGGTCATGACAGATTCCAAGGCCAGAAGGGACCATTGTGAGCATCTAGTTTGGTCTCCTGTATAACACAGGCCAGAGAACTTCCCCAAAATAATTCCTAGAGCACATCTTTTAGAAAAAACATCTCATCTTGATTTAAATATTGTCAGTGATGGAGAATCCACCATGTCCCTTGGTAAATTGTTCCAGTGGCTAATTACCCTCACTGTTAAAAATGTATAACATATTTCCAGTTTGAATTTGTCTAGCTGCAACTTCCAGTCATTGGCTCATGTTATATTTTTCTTTGCTAGATTAAAGAGCCCATGTATCAAATATTTGTTCCCCCTGTAAGTACTTTTAAAACTGTGGTGAAATTACCTCTTAATCTTCTCTTTAAGCTAAATAGATGGAGCTCCTTGAATTTATCACTATAAGGCATGTTTTCCAATCCTTTAGTTATTCTTGTGTCTCTTCTCTGAATCCTCTCCAATTTATCAACAAGCTTCTTGAATTATGGAAACCATAATTGGACACATATTCCAGCAGTGGTCTCACCAATCCCAAATACAGAGATAAAATAATCTTACTACTCCTATATGTTTATGCATCCGAGGATTGTATTAGCCCTTTTGGCTAAGAGCTCATTCAGCTGATTATCTACCACGACCCCCAAATCTTTTTCACTGTCACTACTTCCCAGGATAGAGTCTCTGATCCTGCAAGTATGGCCTATATTCTTTGTTCCTCCATGTAAACGTTTACATTTAGACATATTAAAACACACATTGTTTGCTTGTGTCCAGCTTGCCAAGCAATCCAGATCACTTGGTACCTTCATTATGTATCACTCTTCCAATTTTTGTGTTATCTGCAAACCTTATCAATGATAATTTTGTTTTTGTTTTTTTTAAGGTCAGTGATGATAAAATATTAAATATCATAGGACCAAGAACCAATTTTGGCATTACCCCATGGAAACAGACCTGCTCAATGATGATTCCCCATTTAGAATTACATTTTGAGACTTGTCAGTTAGCCAGTTTTTAATCCATGTACTGTCTGCCAGGATAATTTTATATCGTTGTTGTTTTTTAATCAAAATGTCATGTGGTAGCAAGTTAAACAGCTTACAGAAGTCTAAGTATATTACAGCAGCATTATACATTTACCAAACAAACTTGTAATTTCAGACTTGTAGTTCTCTGCCCACTGCTGGGGGTTTAGGTGCTCTGACACCACCCTGCTCAAGCAGGGCTACCAACAAGACTTAGGCCATGTCTACACTACAACTTTTGGTCAATGCAAGTTATGTCAGTGTAAAGCTGCCGTGGTTAGTATATCGCTCGTGCACATGCATGCTGGACTCCTTGTGTTGGTGCTGTGCGCTCACAAGGAGTGCTTGTGTCAGTGCACCATGGGTAGATGTCCCAGTGTGCAACTCACCATTGTCCAGTGCACTGTCTTTTGGGAAATTTTGGCAATGCATGGTGGGGCAGAAATGAGTCATGCAGGGTTGACTGGGTTCAAGGGGTCAATCCCACCATGCAGTTTTCTCCATCCCATAATGCCATCCATATCTCATAATTTTTGTGCCTTTTTTTAAAATCCCACAAACCTGTGTGGCACTTCTTACTGTCTGCCATCTCTGACAGAAGCATGGAACCCACACAGCTCTGCAATATTGTCCTGAGTGTTCCAAACACAGAATGAATGATCCTTTGGTATTTGCAAGAAGAATCCTAGCTGTGGAGGACATGATGATTTCATGGAGGACAGATTGCTGTGGGACATAGCAAAGCCCAAGGTGGTTGTTGGTGTTCATTGAGCAGCTGCATACAGTGGAGTGGCACTTCAGGGCCCGAGAAACATATACTAACTAGTGCAAATGCATCGTAATGAAGGTTTGGGATGATGAGTGGTGGCTGCAGAACTTTCAGATGTGAAAGGCCACATTCCTAGGTCTGTGTACTGAGATCAACTCAGTCTTCCAGTGCAGGGACTGTAGAATGAAAGCTGCACTGGTAGTGGAGAAGCAAGTGGTGATTGCATTGTGGAAGCTTGCAATACCACATTGCTACTAGTCAGTGGGAAATCATTTTGGAGTTGGAAAATCCACAGTTGGGGCTATTGTTATACAAGTGTGCAGGGCCATTAATCATCTCCCACTATGCAAGACTGACACTTGGCAATGTGCAGGACATAGTGGATAGATTTGCAGCAATGAAGTTCTGTAACTACAGTGGGGCAGTAGATGGCATGCATTTTCCTATTTTGGTACCAGCCCACAATGTGCATCAATAGGAAAGGCTACTTCTCTATGGTTTTGCAAGTGTTGATGGATCACCGCTGGGGACGCTTCACTAACTTCAGGTCAGGGAAGGTGCATGATGCTTGCACCTTTAAAAACACAGGACAGTTCAGAAAGCTGCAAGCGGGGGCGTTCTTTCCTGACAGGTGAATTACCATTGGTGATGATGAAATGCCACTAGTGATCCTGGGGGACCCAGCCTACCCCTTGTACCCCTAGCTTATGAAGCTGAATACCAGTCAGCTCGACAGCACCAAGGAAAGATTTAACTACCAGATCACTAGGTGCAGAATGACAGCTGAATGTGCTTTCAGTAGACTGAATAGATGCTGGTGTTGGTGATCACAAGATTGGATCTTTGTGAGAAAAATATCCCACTGGTTATAGTTTCATGTTGTGACTTGCATAATATCTGTGAAGCAAAGGTTGCGGCGGGGTGGAGAGCGGAGATAGAGTGTCTGTCCGCTGAGTTTGAACAGCCAGATACATGGGAGGTTAGTAGAGCTCAACTCAGAGCTATGTGGCTGTGAGTCAGGCCTTGAAAGAGCACGTCAGCATTCAGTCACAGTGAGGTGGTGTGGTAGGCTGTGCTGTAGCTGGCCCTGAAGTTTTTGGGGCTGTTAGGAATTTTGTGGTGCTTGCTATCTGTTAAAGCTGATTTTTGTGGTGCTTGCTGTACGTGTATAACTATTACATTGCGTTTGTCACTGATCCTATGACAGTTGGACAATGTTGCCCTGGACAATAACAATCAGTGAGTGCTTTCAGTAGCGCTCGGCCTTCTGTAGCATATGATGTGAAGTAATAAAGATCATTATTTTCAAAAAAAAAAAAAAAAAGAATTTATTGCAAACCAAAACCAGTGCAAAAAGACCCCCAAAACTATGTGCAATTAAAAAACAAAGGCAATAAAAAGTCTGAAATGAAATAATGGAACAGAACTTAATAAGGGGAAAGAACATTCACGTCCATTTCAGTCCATTTTGGCTACGCCTACACCAACTGAGGATCTTGCAGGTCAGTGTAGGTGAAGCTGTGATTATCCTTAGTGTGTCCCAGCATGGAATGGTAGGGGCAGCGATGAGACCTCTGATGCCACATTGAATGTTGTGGGGCTGGAGGGAGGTGTTAAAATGTAGTTCTCCATTGACTCAAGGGAGGCAAGCCCACTCTATTTGAACCTGTAGGTCAATCAGAATCTGCAGCATCTAATCTGTTACTGAAGAAGCCCTGTTGTATCTGGTATATCTCCCTCTCCTGGGCCTGCTGGGACTCCTGGGCCTGTCTCCTATCTGCTCTTGCCCACTCCAGGCTGTCTGAAATAATCAGCCTCCAGGCCCTCTGTTCATAGTCTGATGCAGCACTGGCTTGCAGGATGTCCAAGAACATTCCCGACTCCTCTTCCTTCTCCTACTTACCATGGTCAGGCATTCTGTGGCTGTGGAGGGGGAACCCCTCAAAGTGGTAACGGCCACAGCTGCAGATGAAACACACAGGTACCGTATTTATAGTCACAATGGAAAGTGAAAATTAAGTTTCAGAACTCCCTTCTCTTGTTCCACTAACGTTTTAAACAAGATATGCTTATTGACACTTCAGCTTTGAAAAACACAGCATCACTCTCCAGTCCCAGCCATGGTCAGTATGGCCTACCAGGGGAAATGGGGAGAGAAATGAGGGATGAATTGTTCGTTTGCATGCAACAATAAAATTTCAGCCCCTATGTCCAGGGGTTTGAGTATAGGGCAATGGCACTGAAGCCTGGCACTGTTTTCCACAGGGGGTGGGGAATTTAGCTGATGTCTCACTCCTGAGGGCAACGGATGCACAGGGAGCACAGGTGCTGCTGACTTCCTGAAACCTCCCGAACAAACCTGTATGCTGCTAGCCTGTTTCTTGCAATGGTGCCTGTCAACGTCATTGTGAACTGGTGTGGGAAAACGTCCTGCTGTGGAGGAAGAAATAAGGCTGCCATCCCTAGGAACTTATGGGAGAGGATTGCAGAGCACCTCTGTGGAAAGTTTCATAGAGATCTCTCAGGAGGGTACAAGGGACATCCCTGTGTACATAAACTGCTGCACGTGCCCCTCACCCAACCCAAGAGGAGAAGGAAAAACAGATAACTCGACCTCTGTTGGTTGTACCGCTCTCTCTTCTAGTACGAGTAAATTAATGAAAAATTGAGACCAGTGTCCTGCTAAGTTGGAGTCAGGTGCCATCCATACATTTAAACATCATAATGGAAAATGCATTCACATACTTACCTGAGGTTCCTTCCCCTGCCTCAGGCTCGCCCATGCTTCACTGCTGGGGCTGACTAGAGTCTCAAACAGGTCCTGGCTCACAGCATAGCTGGTCATCCCCTTCCCCCCTCACCCAGTTGCACGTACCCCATCCTCCTCCTCCTTGCTGTTCATGGTAGGGGTCTGTTTCAGCCTCCTCAGAGTTATCCATGGTATGCCGAGCACTGGTGGGGTTTCTGCCAAGTATGGCATGCAAAGTGTTATAAAAGCGGCAGTGTTGTGGCTCAGCACTGGATTGACTATTGGTCTCCCTGATCTTCTGATATGCCTGATGCAGTTCCTTTGCTGTCACACGGCACCGTTGCTGACTCCTGTTGTACCCCTTCACCTGCATCC
The DNA here is from genome assembly GCF_026122565.2 of Emydura macquarii macquarii. NCBI lineage: Eukaryota > Metazoa > Chordata > Testudines > Chelidae > Emydura > Emydura macquarii. The sequence goes on along the minus strand of NW_027131366.1, from coordinate 193,738 downwards.
CCCTTGCACTCTGCTCATAGGTGTCCACGTTTCTATGAGTGCCCCGTAGCTGTGCCCGCCTAGCCTCTATTCCCCACAGGCCCAGGAACTCCAACGCCTCCTGTCTACTCCAGGCTGGAGCGCATCTGGAGCATGTGGCTGGCATAGTCGGTAAGGCAGTTGCACACAAGGGAGAGCTGCTACGTGATCAGGAAAAGACATTTCAGAAATGTGATCCCAGTCTCCATGACCCCCTCGGCAATGGCATTCACAGCTGTGAGCAGAGCAGTCAGTGTTGGGCACTAGAGGACAGCTGCAGGAGGACTGTTAGGGTGGACGTAGGTTATGCAGTATCTATGCTCACACTGCATTGACTACAGTGTGTGGACCATGGCTCAACGCCATTCAGGGAGATGGTGTTACTGTGTCGCTGTACTGGAACACTTACATCAGTTGGAGACAAATTTGCATGTAGACACATGCACAGATAGGTTGATGTAATCTGCCTTTCATCAATTTAACTTTGTAGTCTAGACCAGGCCTTAGTCCTCCAGAGATCTAGAGGGGCCAGGAAGAGACACCAATCCGGAGCCAGCAGGCCAATTAAGAAGGCTTGCCTGCCTCTCAAGGGGAGTGCTGGATGAGATTGGGACAGAGGAGGTGCTTCTCAGTGCTGTCCCAGAATCCCAAGACCATGTCAGGGCTTCACCTTCAAGTACTGCAGTTAAGTGCTTGCCTTGAAGGGTTTTGTTTGTTTATTTAAAGGTGCAGAAAGCCAGATTCTGAGTTTGTAATTTTTATTTAATGGTGCACAGACTGACACCAAGTTTATGGCACGAGCCACCCTGTTCTGAGCTGGCGGCCATAACTTGTGGACTAAGGCAGGCAGTGCCTGCAATACCACACTTTGCCCTTCAGGGGGTGCAGTGAATTAGTCCCACTATGACAACGCCGTCTTTCCCAAGGCTGAAGTCTGGGGTGACATGCTGGCTCCACCGAGGTCAATGGAAGCTTTGCTATTTACTTCAGTGGGGCCAGGATTTCACCATATACTGCTGGACTCTGACCAGCGCTATATGGGCACTTGAAAGGAATAACACTGGGAAATGGCTTGTCAATTGTGGGAGAAATTTAAAGTGGGAATCTTCACAATTTGGCCACTATTGCTGTGGCATTTTCCTCTGCATCCTCTTCCATTTGGAGTATCTTTCCTGGGTCTCTTCACCTCGTTTGCTCTCCATCTATTTTTAAACATAATCTAAAAACATCCTTTCTTCTTTGCCTGTACCTTTTATGCTCTCTCTCCCTATTTTTGTTCTTTGTTTTATCTTTGCAACTAAGTTATTTCTTTAACTTTGTAAAACATGTTGGGATACAGCAATCTGCTAAAGATCGAACTTGCCTCCTTTAACTAATGGCTGAAAAAGTTCCCAATCTACTTCTCTATAGGTCTGATCCTGCACCAGCTAACTCATTGCACTTTTGTCATTGACTTCAACAGGAGCAGAATCAAAACCCTAGGCTCTGCAAGGGAAAGCATGAGCCAAAACAGGAAAGATAATATTTGACATTTATATTATATGTAAAGTAAAAATAAACAATTAAAACAAGGAACAATCTTTATACTGGTACATTTTTTATAAATAAACAAGGACAACAAACCCATTTCCCCCTTCTTTTGCAGGTGATTTTTAAAGTAAAGAGGGAAGAGTTATAATTTCACCAGGACTTTATTCAAGTAAGCTGATAATAGATCCTTGGAGATACCATAATCAATCAAGCACACAAAAACCCCAAAGAAATACTTTATGTAAAAAATGAATATGAATAATTTGGCATTTTCTGTGCTAGTATAAACAATCTTTTCTTTAACATCTTTTCTCTTTCATGTAATATCAGAGGGTACTAGACGATAGAACAGAAAACAGCAAGCCAACTGTGTAGGTGATGAAAATTTAAATTATATGTTCCATTATTTTCTATTATGCTCATTCTAATTATGCTGTTATAATGAGCTGACACAAAGTGGCAAAGGAAGAACCAGAATTCTGCAAATGACAATAAAACTATGAAGCAGCAGTTTCTTAGCAACAAACTGGAAACTGTGTTAAGTAGTATTCTTATTTTTATTGAGATTTGTGTATACTAGCTTTCAGGTGTTTTTCTAATATATGTGAAGATATTTCTTTATTTTGTTTTCTTCTAGTTTAACATCCCTATTTTATTTTGTTGATGACATAAGATTGTTAGGCTAGGAATTCCACCTGGAATGTAACGTGAAGACCCTAAGGGTTTAATTCTGCTCCTATTCATAGATTGCAAGGCCAGAAGGGACCACTGAGATCATCTAGTCTGACCTCCTGTATAAAACACTCTATAGAGCTTCCCCAAAATAATTCCTAGAGCATATTTTTTTAGAAAAAATCTAATCTTGATTGAAAAATTGAAGTCAAAGGATAGAGTGAGTGCCAACTTGGTGAGTGTGAGAAGTGCCTCAGGAAAAAGGATGAAGCAAGGAGGTGAGGCTGAGGCAGCACACGGAACATTAAAGCTAAAGTCAGAGGATGGGGAAGGGGGATTGTGAGAAGATAGAGAGCCAGTTGTCAAAATCAGAGGAAGGAGGCTAGGAAAAAGGGAGAGGGAGGTGGCAGAAGACACCTGTCACAGGTCTGGCTGTGTTTACAATCACAATGAGGTTACAATCACAAAGTGAATGAACAAAACCAAGGAAATTCATAAACTGACATAGACAAATTTCCCCAAAATGTCAAACAGCTACATGAAAGGGGTGTGGCATGTGGAGTCTCATGTAGTGTAAGAGAATAAATGGAAAGGGGGAGGAGTTGGAAGCAGCAGGGATAGGAAAGAACTTTGGGGACAATTCAATGTGAGGGAGTGAGAGAAGGATAGACCATTAAGGGAGAAAGTGACTACAGAGTGAATATCAGAAGGGGAAATGCTATTTTGCTTTGTTTTTAAATTAGAGTTTTTGGAACAAACTGTGTGAGTTTCACTGTTATAGCTGGCAAGTGTACATTCAAAATCATAGAAGATTAGGGTTGCCAGGGACTCAGGAGGTCATTTAGTCCAAACCCCTGCTCAAAGCAGGACCAACCCCAACTAAATCATCCCAGTCAGGGCTTTGTCAAGCTGTGCCTTAAAAACCTCTAAGGATGGAGATTCCACCACCTCCCTAGGTAATCTATTCCAGTGCTTACCCACCCTCCTAGTGAAAAAGCTTTTCCTACTATCCAATCTCGACCACTTCAACTGCAACTTGAGACTATTGCTCTTTGTTCTGTTATCTGCCACCTCTGAGAACAGCCTAGCTCCATCTTCTTTGGAACCCCCCTCCCCCCGCCCCTTCAGGTAGTTCAAGGAGGCTATCAAATCTCCCCTCTCTTCTCTTCTGTAGACGAAATAAGCCCAGTTCCCTCAACCTCTGTCATGTTGGGTAGATGGGCGGGGGGAGAGCATTTGTTATATTGTTTGACATCAGTATGTCAAAATCATAATAATTCATGTAAGATATGCCATGTCAGGTACTGTTAGAAAGGTTATAATATGCTAAGTCAGATGATAATACTTATGTTCATGTGTAATATGTGAAATGGAAGTTACAGATATATTTGAGATATCTGTATTTCAAATTGTGCTGCCTGGGCAACACCCCAGATAGGATGGCGGCAGAACAATAGCCTGCTTAATGACCCATTAAGACACTTACGGATGCAAGGGGCCCAGGGAGAAACTAAAGGCATGCCTGAAGAGTTACCAGGATTGGCCCATGTGACTCTGGACTCCATTTTAGTTCTTGTAATATTCCACAAGACTGCATGGCCAGGGCCAGAGGGTATATAAGGCCAAGCTACAGAAATCATTTTGTCTTTGTTCCTGTTCAGCCGCTGATATATACCTGCCTCTGGATCAATTCATTTTGCAACTGAACTGAAGGACTAAAACCCATCCAGGTATTAGATGTATACCAGAGGAACTGTACAAGCTTGCAACTCCACAATTCTTCTAGAAACCTGATGTATATGGACTTTTAATCATTTGTATGTATTTGATTGCTCTAATCCTTTAACATTTCTCTTATGGTTTCTTTCTTTCTTTTTACAATAAACCTTTAGTTTTAGTTACTAAAGGATTGGCTGGCAGCATGGTATTTTAGGTAAGATCAAAACTTATATTGAACTGGTACTGTGGTTGACCCTTGGGGTCAGAGGGAACCTATTTAGTAAAGAGGATAGAGTTTAAATAACTGGTCTCTTTACTGGACCTCGTGCTGATTTGGGAGCCAGAAGCTGAAATGCAGTAAAGGGGGCTGTGTGCTTTTGTGTACTGGCTTCTGTGGGGATTCAGAAGCGCAGTTTGTGGCTGGTTGGGAAGTCTGGCTTCAGTGCCACCCACCAGTGCTGGGAGAATCTGCTCCCTTTTTACAGCCTGCCCTGACCTTGGCATTTTCAGGTGGCTGCCCTGGGCATGGGACGGGTCACACTCTCCTCATAAGTCATGTGCCCCAGCCCCCCAATCACTTTTGTTGCCCTCCACTTGACTAACTCCAATTTTTCCACATCCTATCTGGGGGAGTGGAGGGAACTGGACACAATGCTCCAGAAGTGGCCTCACCAGTGCTGAATAGAGGGAGAAAATCACTTCCCGCAATCTAGCTTACTTGGCAATAAGGGCACATATCCAGCTTCTTGTCCACTGTAACCTCCAGGTCCTTTTCTGCAGAACTGCTGCTTAGCCAGTCGGTCTCCAGCCTGTAGCAGTGCATGGGATTCTTCTGTCCTAAGTGCAAGACTCTGCACTTGTCCTTTTTGAACCTCATCAGATTTCCTTTGGGCCAATCCTCCATTTGTCTAGGTCACTCTGAATCCTAGACCTCCAGCATATCTACCACTCCCTTCCCAGCTTAGTGTCATCCATGAACTGCTGATGGTGAAATCCATTCTATTATCCAGATCATTAATGAAGAGTTGAACAAAACCAGCCCCATTACTGACCCCTGGGGCACCCTGCTTGATACCAGCTGCCAATTAGACATCAAGCCGCTGATCACTACTCATTGAGCCCGATGATCAGCCAGCTTTCTATCAACTTTATAGTCCATTCATCCAACCCTACTTCTTTAAATTGCTGGCAAGAATACTGTGGGAGACCGTATCAAAAGCTTTGCTAAAGTCAAGGTATATCACGTCCACCGTTTTCCTGACATCCACAGAGCCAGTCATCTCATCATAGGAGGCAATCAGGTTGGTCAGGCATGACTTACCCTTGATGAATCCATGCTGACTGTTCCTGATCACCTTCCTCTCCTCCAAGTGCTTCAAAATGGATTCCTTGAGGACCTGCTCTATGATTTTTCTTGGGAGTGAGGTGAGACTGACTGGTTTGTAGTTCCCCAGGTCCTCCTCCTTCTCTTTTTAAAAAATGGGCACTGTATTTGCCTTTTTCCAATCATTCAGGACTTCACCCGATCACCATGAGTTTTCAAAGATAATGGCCAATGGCTCTGCAATCACATCAGCCAACTCCCTCAGCACCCTCGGATGCATTGCATCCGGCCCATGGACTTGTGCATGTCCAGATTTTCTAAATAGTCCGTAACCTGTTTTTTCACTATTGAGGGCTACTCATCTGCTCCCCATACTGTGCCTCCCAGAACAGTAGTCTGGGAGATGACCTTATCTGTGAAGAAAGAAGCAAAAAAAGCATTGAGTACTTCAGCTTTTTTCACATCATCTGTCACTAGGTTTCCTCCCCCATTCAGTAAGGGACCTACACTTTCCCTGACTTTCTTATTGTTAACATACCTGTAGAAGCCCTTCTTATTGCCCTTCACATCCCTTGCTGACTGCAACTCCAATTGTGCCTTACTGATTTCATTCCTGCATGCTCAAGCAGTATTTTTATACTTCTCCCTAATCATCTGTCCAAGCTTACACATCTTGTAAGCTTCCTTTTTGTGTTTAAGCTCACTGAAGATTTCTCTGTTAAGCCAAGCTGGTCACCTGCCATATTTGCTATTCATTCTGCACACTGGAATAGTTTGTTCCTGTGCCCTCAATAAGGTTTCTTTAAAATACAGCCAGCTCTCCTGGACTCCTTTCCCCCTCATATTAGCCTCCCAGGGGATCCTGCCCATCAACTCCCTGAGAGAGTCCAAGTCTGCTTTTCTGAAGTCCAGGGTCCATATTCTGCTGCTCTCCTTTCTTCCTTTTGTCAGGATCCTGAACTCAACCATCTCATGGTTACTGCCCAGGTTGCCATCCACTCCTACTTCTCCTACCAATTCTTCCCTGTTTGTGAGCATTAGGTCAAGAGGAGCACAGCCCTTAGTTGGTTCCTCCAGCATTTGCACCAGGAAGTTGTTGTCCCCAACATTCTCCAAAAACTTCCTGGATTGTCTGTGCACTGCTATGGTGCTCTCCCAGCAGATTTCAGGATGATTGAAGTCCCCCATGAGAACCCGAGTTGGTGTTCTTTAAAATTCCATTAGTTATCTGAAGAAAGCCTCCTCTACTCATCCTCCTGGTGAGGTAGTCTATAGCAGACACCCACCTTTGTTGCTCTTGCCTCTAAACTTAACCCAGAGATTCTCAACAGGCTTTTCTCCAGTTTCATACTGGAGTTCTGAGCAGTCATAGTGCTCTCTTACAAACAGTGCAACTCCTCCACCCTTTCCTCCCTGCCTGTCCTTCCTGAACAGTTTATACCCATCCATGACAGTGCTCCAGTCATGTGAATTATCCCACCAAGTCTCTGTTATTCCAGTCACATCATAGTTCCTTGACTGTGCCAGGACTTCCAATTCTTCTTGCTTGTTTCCCAGGCTTCTTGTGTTTGTGTACAGGCACCTAAGATAACTAGCTGATTGCCCTACTTTCTCAGTATGAATCAGGAAGACTCCCCTGCTGCACCCTCCTCCTTGTGCTTCCTCTGGGTATCCCACTTCCCCACTTACTTCAGGGCTTAGGTCTCTATCCCCTGGTGAACCTAGTTTAAAGCCCTCTTCACTAGGTTATCAAGCCTGTCTCCTAAGATGCTCTTCCCTCTCTTTGTTATATGGATCTGTCTCTTCCTAGCAATCCTTTTTGGAACAACATCCCATAGTCGAAGAACCCAAAGCCCTTTCTCTGACACCACCTGTATAAACACACATTTACTTCCACAATTCAATGGTCCCTACCCGGGCCTTTTCCTTCAACAAAGAGGATGGAGAAGAATACCACTTGCACCTCTACTCCTTTATGAGTGATGTGTATTAATTGTGGCCAAGCGAAAGCATTCTTAGATATGCATTCTGGCCTGGTATTTATTTTATTGTTTTATTTCATTATAATAAGTTTATATTATACTCTTCTCATCTACCAGATGTTTGTACAGTCCTGTGACAAAACTATTCATTATAAAGTTAATGGGAGTTATAGTTGCATAAGATTTATAGAACTGGATCTTTAGGGCCAGATTTTAAGAGGTATTTAGGCACCTAAAGATGCAGATAAGCACGTTTGAAAATCTCACTAGTCACCTAAGTGCCTCTCTCTCAGACAGGCACCTGTCTGCATTTTTAGGTGCCTAAATATATTTAAACATCTGGTCCTTAGTGTCTCACATTATTTTATAATAAAATTAAATTGACAAGTCAACCACATTATACATTTTAAAACTTTGGTCTTTAATTCAATCTTGAAAACTGGGTTTTGAAATGCCCAATGAAAGGCACTAAGTTCCAAAAGGGAATGGCCTTGGTCTCAGAGGACTCATAAGATTCATAAGGAGTATTTAGAGCTAAAATAACTGAAAATTGGCTGTGAGAGAGCTTACGAAAGTATTTTCTTAATTAGGAGTGGACTCTGAAGATATTTTTCCTAATATTTTATCATCATCAGAAGCCTAGATGTCAGAATCCTGAAACTTTTGAGAACAGAACAATTCATATAAGTATTTATTTTCTTTCAGTGGCTAATTAATGAGCTACACTGAGACGGGCCAGTGTATAATACAAGTATATACACTATATTATATTTGCTGTTATTAATTTTCCTTACTTGATACCATCAAGGAATTTTTCAAAACACCCATTGTTCTTTATTATAATGCCTTGTAACCATGACATTGAAATATGTATCCATTTTGGATGTTTTGGTCTTCTTCTGCATCTACACAATAGTTTTATTTTATTGTTGCTAGTAAGTGCTTGAGATGTGGGCATTGGACCTGTAGCCAACAATTTTAGTCTATTATTCATTTATTGTGTGATGTTATAATTAACTAACATGTCAAGTCATATATAATCATGGTATGATAACTAAAGTTAAGTTGTAGGGCTATAGCGGTATAAGACTGATTAATAATTAGAAGTGATAATTATGTATTAGGTATTTAAGTAAGAAAAGCTGAAGTGCAAGGCCTATAGGCTGAGTCTTGGAAGATTTTAGTTTACCTGTTTTAGACCCTAGAGATAACAAATGCTGACATAAGTAAGTGACCGAAAAATTACCCAATGCCCTAAAATTATGGGAAAAGATGTACCAAGGGGTAATATTGCAAAAAGTAGCCAGAAGATTAATTTTAAATCACAAAAAAATGCTTTAAAGGCATATGTGTCTCTCATATGTGTCTTAATCACAGGATACAAGTTGTGCATCAGTGTTAATGAGAATAAAGGGAACTATACACAACCTATAGAAAATGGGGTAACTCAGGTTTTAGGAATACGAGACCAATAAGAAAAAAGAGGGTTGACCCTTTCATGCACATGCACAGAACAAAGGTATAGTCAAAATAAAAAGAGTGCCCAGACTGGGAAAATTGAGCTTCCTATGGGAAAACTCCAGCAGGGAACCATCCCTCTACTGATGATCACTCCATGAGGGACCCAGCAGATCCTAACATTATCTAGAAAGATGTGAGCATGTTTGTAACTATGCCTGGTTCATGGATATATCTAGGAGTTGTATATGCTGTGACATTCGTAACTTTGTTGGTAACTTTAATAAAATCGTTACAAGATAGTGAATCTTGTTCCTGTGATTGTATGTGATGTTTGCCTATGGTTTCATGTGCTCCTATGAGCTCTAGATCTAAAGCAGGCAGAGATAACTCTGTTGAACTTGAGAGTGTAGCTGCCAGAGCTGAACCCTCGATGATGTAATATCACATCACTAAAATTAACTTTAAATAAAAATAAAAGGCTACAGGTCAGACTCTGATCTCAGTTACCCTGGTGTAAATTTGAAGTTCATGAAGTTACTCTAGATTTTTACTGGTGTAACTGAGAGAAGAATTTGGCCCATTTATTTTGTACAGAGAGCCAAGAAGTACTGTTTTTTGCTTTATATTTTAAATAAATACAGAATTACATGGACTCAACACGTATAAGATAAAAAGTAGGTCAGATTTTGAGCAACACACCTTCACACCGTTATTTGAACTTAAAACCCCAATAGATTCTTGGGAATTATTGTCACATTTTTATTGTATTAAACAAAATCTAGTGGATGGTACCTTTGTTTTCAAACTAATAGTAAAATATTATCGCCTATTCAATTGTAGGTAGGTAGATAGAGCTTTGTGCAGTATTTAAAAAAAATGTTTTTCATTCCTATCACTACTGGTTATTTGGATCATACGAATTCTTTATTATTGTGAAGACTGTTACACTGAAGTCAATGGAACTACTCAGCAAGCACTGCACCCAGTAGTAAGTGTTTGCAGAATCTTGCCCTCAGTACATTTCCTATCTTTATGAACTGTATATAAAACAGATTTTATCATATGAAAATAATTTTTAAGACATTTTTCTGTAACTCAGACTCCTAGACTTTAAAGCCAGAAGGGACCATCATGATCATCTAGTCTGACCTCCTGCACATTGCAGGCCACAGAACCTCTCCCACCCACACCTGCAATAGGACCATAACCTCTGGCTGAGTTACTGAAGTCTTCAAATCTTGATTTAAAGACTTCAAGTTACAGAGAATGCAGCATTTATTCTAGTTTAAACCAGCAAGTGACCCATGCCCCATGCTGTAGAGGAAGGCAAAAAAAAACAAACCCAGGGAGAAAATTCCTTCCCGATCCCAAACATGGCAGTCAGCTTAGATCCTAAACATGTAGGCAAGACCCACCAGCCAGACATTTGGGAAATAATTCTTTATGGTAACTCAGAGCCCTCCCCATCTAGTGTCTCATCTCAAGCCGTTGGCAATATTTGCTAATAGTAGTTGCAGATTGGCCACATACCGTTGTAGATAACCTCATCATACCATCTGCTCCATAAACTTATAAAACTTGGTTTTGAAACAAGTTATATTTTTTTGCCCACACGGTTCCCGTCGAAGGCTGTTCCAAAACTTCATTCTTCTGATGGTTAGAAACCTTGGTCCAATTTGTTAATGGCCAGTTTATATCCATTTGTTCTTGTGCCAGCATTGGCTCTTAATGTAAATAACCCCTTTCTCTCCCTCTGTTTATCCCTCTCATGTATTTATAGAGAGCAATCATATCTCCCTTGAGCCTTCTTTTTGTTAAGGAGCTTGTCTTGGTTAGCATAAGTCTCCTCTCATAAGGCGGGGTCTCCATTCCTCTGACCATCCTAGTGGCAATCTCTGCACCTGTTTCAGTTTGAATTAATCTTTCTTGAACATGGGAGACCAAAATCACATACAGTATTCCAGCTGAGGTCTCACCAGTGCTTTGTATAATGGTAATAATACTTTCCTGTCTCTACTGGAAATACCTGACTTAATGCATCCTAGGATTGTATTAGCCTTTTCTCATGGCTGCATCACATTAGTGGCTCATAGTCATCCTGCGATCGACCAGCACACCCAGGTCTTTCTCCTCCTCTGTGGCTTCCAACTGGTAAGTTCCTAGCTTATAGCAAAATCGCTTGTTAAGTCCCACAGTGCATGACTTTGCACTGTTAAATTCATCCCATTTCTATTACTCCAGTTTTCAAGATTGTCCAAATCTTCTTGTATGATATTCTGGTCCTCCTGGGTATTGGTAATACCTCCCAACTTTGTGTCATCCACAGATTTTATTAGCACATTCCCACTTTTTGTGCCAAGGTAATTAATGAAAACGTTAAATAAAATTGGCCACAAGACTGATTCTTGAGGAACTCCCTTAGTGACCTCCCTCTAGCCTGACAGTTCACTTTTCAGCATGACCCATTGCAGTCTCCCTATTAACCAGTTCCTCACCTGTCTTTCAATTCTTGTATTAATCCCCATCTTCTGAAATTTCCCACGTGGAATTTCCATGTGGAACAGGTAAATACCTGCTTTACTGAAATCCAGGTACATGAGATCTACTGCATTTCCTTTGTCTACAAAATTAGTGATATTCTCAAAGAAAGATTTCAGGTGGGTCTGGCATGCTCTGCCTTTTGTAAAACAATGTTGTATTTTGTCCCAGTTACTGTTTCAATCTATGTCTTTAATTACTCTCTCTTTCAAGTTTTGTTCTAAGACCTTGCATAAAATTGAGGTCAAACTAACAGGCTTGTTTTCCAGATCACTTTTTTCCAGATCACTTTTTTTCCAGATCACTTTTCCAGATCACTTTTTTTCCGCTTTCTCAAATATAGGTACTCTATTTGCAATTCTCCAGGCATAGGGCACAACCCTTGAGTTTATGGATTCATTAAAAATCCTTGCTATTGCGCTTGCAATTTCATGTGCCATTTCCTTTAATATTCTTGGATGGAGATTATCCTGGGCCCCAGCTTTGGTCCCTTTAAGTTGTTTGAGTTTGGCTTCCACCTTGGATGTGGTAATTTTTACTTCCATATCCTTGTTCACATTAGCCACCCTGCCACTACCCCTGCCCCCAATCTCCTCATTACCCTAATTATAAACTGAAGTAAAATATTTGTTCAGGTGTTAGGCCATTACCTAGATTATAAGAACATAAGAACAGTCATACTGGGTCAGACTAATGATCCATCTAGCCCCGTATCCTGTCTTCCAACAGTGGCCAATGCCAGCGCTTCAGAGGGAATGAATAGAACAGGTAATCATTAAGTGATCCATCCAATCGGCTATTCCCAGCCTCTGTCAAATAGCAATCCTTGCCTATCCTGCTAATAGCCATTGATGGACCTATCCTCCATGAATTTATCTAGTTCTTTTTTAAAACTCCGTTATAGTCTTGGCCTTCACAACATTCTCTGGTTAGGAGTTGCACAGGTTGACTGTGCATTGTGTGAAGAAATACTTCCTTTTGTTTGTTTTAAACCTGCTGCCTTACACTTCCTGACTTCCAAGAGGGAGCTTTCCTTGCTGATCCATCCCTTCTTCCATTCCTTGTAGGCTTTCTGCTTTCTCTAAATAACCTTTTTGAGATGCTTATTTGTCCAGTTTGGTCTGCAAGCCTTCCCTATGAGTTTTTCCCTCTTGCTTGGGACTCAAGCTCCAGATAGTCTCTGCAATTCTGACTTAAATTCCAAGCCTCCTCCACATTCAGATCCTCAAGTTCTTCAGTCAGCTTCCTCTAACTAATTCCCTTAAGTTTTTTAAAGTTTGAATTTTGAAATCAAGGCCCTAGTTGAGACCTATTTTGTTTATCCTTCTATTTAGTTTAAATTCAGTTAACTCATGATCACTCAAATCAAGGTTGTCCTCTAAAACCAGTTCTTCTATGAGGTTCTTACTACTTATCAATACTAAATATATAAGGGCATCACCTCTTGTTGGTTCGGTGACTATTTAGTGAACAAATCTGTTGACTATCATATCCAGGAATATCTGGGCCATACCATTATTAGCATTTGTCCTCCAACATATCTCTGGGCAATTAAAGTCTGTCATAATCACACAATTTCCAGTACCGTTTAGGTATTAAAAATATTAAAATGATCTCTATCCATAACCAAATCGGATATGGGGTAGCAGACCCCAACTACTATCCCAGTGTAGCCATTTTACTATTTTTCCCCAAAGTGAGTTTGACCCAAACAGAGTCTGTTTCATTCATTCCATCACTTAAAGACTGTAAAGAAATATCTCATCATTAATATACAATTCTACTCCAACACCTCTACCTTTATTTCAGTCTCTTCTGAATAGCACAGACCTTTCAAAACCTGTATTCTAGTTATGGTTACTCTTCCACCATATTTTCATTATTCCTGTAATATCTGGTTTCATTTCCTGTACCAGAAGTTCTAGTTCCTCCATTTTGTTACTCAGGCTCCTCACACTCGTGTACAAACATCTTTGATGTTTCTGTTTGGCCTCATCCAGATTCCTGGCTAGATTAGGACAGTCATTTTACTGCCAGTATTGCCTACCTGACTGTTCCTGTCATTGGTACTATCTTTCCTCGGATAGTCCATTCTGCTACCCTCTCTCGTTCCTTTCTCCACTTCTGTGTATTCTCTTACTTGTTTTTCCTTCTACTCAATATTAGAGTCAGGCATGGAGATTACAAGAGTATCCCAGTCATCTCCCCCAAATTCCTAGTTTAAAGCTCTTTTAATCAGTTATGCCAACCTGCATCCCACAAGTCTGTTATCCTCTCTACTCAGGTGGAGTCCATCCCATGAGATCAGTCCTCTATCATGACCCTTTGATCAAACATCCCAAAACCCTCCTTGTAGCACCATTGCTTGAGCTATCTATTGATCATCATAATCTTGTCTTGCCTTTGCTCTCCTTCTCTAGTGACAGAGAGAATCCCACTGAAGTTCATCTGAGCCTCTGTTACTTTAAGCGTCTTCTCCAGCCTGGTGAGCCTTGATGTATCCAAGTGAGAATCAGGCAGTATCATTTATTCCCTTGTGAAGGACAATCAGTTTTTCTTTCAGCTCCCATTAGGATCCCCTTCAGCATCAGGTCCACATCCCATATCTTAGCTCCTGGCAGACAACACACCCTTCTGTTCTCTGGATCAGCTCTGGTGACAGGTCTGCCTGCTCTTATTAGTAGGGAGTCCCCAATTATATCAACCTACCTGGTATTGCTGCGATTCTCAGGCTTTCCTGCTTTTGTTTTTTTTTCTTGCTGCAAGTCGTCTTGTCTTCTCTTCTCACTAGCAGTCTTCTGTGAGTATGATGGAGGAGAGAGCCTTGACGCTGTTTGGCAATTTGATCATCAGCCATATCTAAAAACAGGATACTATTATTTCAAAACAATATTGAATATACTTTCCCTCCACCCAAATATCTCTCAGGCAGAATGATAAATTTTACTGTAAGTTGAGAGTACCTATAAAAATCACAAACAATATATCTATAATAAACTCTGCCTTATTATTGTATGATTAAGTATGAACAGTATCTAATCAGAACCAAGGAAAAGAAACATAAATAAAGAGATGAATAGTAACAAGGTATTATTACTGGAGATGCCTTCCATTTTCCATTGCAGACCTGGTGCCAAGTCCCATTTATCTGAAGATAAATTCTAATTTGGAGATTAATTTTAAATGTGCTTTTAAAAGCTTCTAGCATAAAAGGAATTTGCTGCATATTTCATTATACTCTTTTCAAACTGTTTGTCAAATCTTATCTCACTCAAAACATTCTATTTTGAAATAGACCTGACATTGAGCTTTTTTGGGGGACAGTCCGGAAAGGACAGCTCTGACATAGGAGGGAAAGGTCTTGAAATAGACCCTGACATTGAACATAAGAATGGCCATACTGGGTCTGACCAATGGTCCATCTAGCTCAATATCCTGTCTTCCAACAGTGGCTGGTGCCAGATGCTTCAGAGGGAATGAACAGACCAGGACAATTTATTGAATGATCCAACCTCTATCATTCAGTCCCAGCTTCTGGCAATCCAGAAAGTTTAGGGACACGCAGAGACTGGGACACTGGGTGTGTGATGGAAGAGTACTGACACGGGGGAAGAGGGGTAAGAATCCTGCCATTGGGAACATGAATCCTCTTGCTGGGGGTGGAGGGATGTATAATGTAGGACAGCCCAAATACTGTGTGTGTGTGTGTGCACACCCCTATGTTGAAGGAAAAAGCCCTGACACTGCATGTGTGTGTGTGAGAGAGAGAGAGAGCTCTCACACTGGATACAGGGGAGTGTGACATGGAGAGGAGCTGTGACATAGAGGTGTGTGATGGTGGAGAGCCCTGACATTATTTGTGTGTGTATGTGGTGGTGGTGGGATGTGTGATGAAGAGAGCCCTGACACGCTGTGTGCATGTTGGGCGGGAATGGGGGGAGGGGGGGAGAACGGGAGGATGTGAGATGGAGGAGAGAGCTCTGACACTGGCATGTGTGTGGGTGTGAGACAGAAGAGAGCCCTGTCATTGGGCGTGGGTGAGATGAAGAGCCTGGTCATCGGGTGTGTGAGATGGAGGAGAGCTCTGACACAGCTCTGTGTGTGTGGTGTGATGGAGGAGAGCCCTGCCATCAAGTGTGGGTGGTGGGATGTGGGTGAGATGAAGGAAAGCCATGACATAGTGTAGTGTGTGGGGTGTGACAGAGGAGAGCCCTGCCATCAGATGTGTGTGTGTGTGAGAAAGAGAGAGATGGAGGAGAGCCCGGCCATCAGGTGTGTGTGGGTGTGAGTGAGATGGAGGAGAGCCCTGACACAGCGCTGTGTGTGGAGTGTGATGGAGGAGAGCCCTGCCATCGAGTGTGCGTGGTGGGGTGTGGGCGAGATGAAGGAAAGCCATGATATAATGTTGTGTGTGGGGTGTGATGGAGGAGGGCCCTGCCATCGGGTGTGGGTGTGTGTGAGATGGAGGAGAGTCCTGACACAGGGGTGTGTGTGTGTGTGTGTGATGGAGGCAAGTCCTGACGCAGGGCTGTGTGTGGGGTGTGATGGAGGCGAGCCCTGACGCAGGGTTCTGTGTGTGTGATGGAGGCGAGCCCTGCCATCAGGTGTGTGTGTGTGTGAGATGGAGGCAAGTCCTGACGCAGGGCTGTGTGTGGGGTGTGATGGAGGCGAGCCCTGACGCAGGGCTGTGTGTGTGTGTGTGTGTGTGTGTGTGATGGAGGCGAGCCCTACCGTCGGGTATGGGTGGTGGGGTGTGGGTGAGATGGAGAGCCCGGACACAGGGCTGGGTGAGACAGCGTGAGCCCCTCTAGTGGCCGGCGGGGGTCTCCTCTGTGCTGGAGATTGAGCACTCCCATTCCGGGGTGAGGGGGATCTGCGGCAGGGTCGTGCCGGCGCCCCACCCGCATCCCCTAGCGCGTTCGGATATTACCGAGCTCGGGCAGATCTTTTGCCCAACGGAGGCCTCTGTAGCGGCGCGTTGCCCCGGCGACCGGCTCCGCGGTGCTGGGGGCGGCTCCTGCTCTCGGTCGTTGCTCGGCGGCTCTGCACTTCGCGGGGGGCCTCGCCGAACAGGGAGCGCAGCCCGGCGCCTGGCAAGCCGTCGGCACCGCATCCCTCTCACTGGCGACCTAGCCGGGCGGATAACGACCCGGGGATGCGCCAGGGGAGCGGGGCCTAAGCGCACCCGCCCACATCTGCCTTTGGGGGAGCTGCATCCCAGCCACCGCTCTTGGGGGGACCAAGAGCTCCTCCGAACCTGCCCCCTTAGGGGAATTGCCCCATCTGCCCCCTCTACGGGGAGGATCCACAAACAGGTGCGCCCCTGCACCCGATCTCTCTGTGGGAGACCCCACAGGCTGCTGCCTGCTGCGGGTGAGGGGCGAATAGGCTGCCTGGAGACGAGAGCATCGCTTCTGCCAGGAGGAGAAAGTCGAAGCAACCGCCCCAGCAGGACACGCGGAGCGAAGGGTGGGAGCGCTGGGGCCCGCCGCTCCCTGAAGAGGCTGGAGGAACCAAGGGAAGCGAGGCAGCTGGAGAAAGTTTCCTTCCAGGCGGCTGTGCTGCGAGGGGAGTGATGCTCGTAGACAGGCAGCAGTGGGTTGCGCTGGTGCCGCATTGTGTTTGCTGAGGCACCTCCAGGGTGGTGGGGGCTCAGCACTTTCCTATGAGGAGGAGGCTCACTGCTCTACGCTCAAGCGCATCCGTAGAAGGGGGTGTCGTGTGGACTCTCTCTCACTCAACGCAATGTGAGGCTTGGACGGATCCTGCTTTGCCAAGAGCTGTAGTTGTTACATGCATCCGATAATCCTCTTCTCCAAAATGGATTTTAGTCAGAACAATTTATTTGGATATATAGAAGATCTGCAGGAACTTACTATTATAGAAAGGCCTGTACGCAGGAGTTTAAAGGTATATACTTTAAAACCAGAGTGATGCTTTAAAATCCAGCTGGAATTATTTCAGGCTTGTATTTGTGCATAGGTAGCTGGATTGGTGTTCTTGTTTTTAAAAACTGTGCTGAAATTAACATCCTTGAATTCTGTTTAATAGAGGTTTAATGTTTCTAAGTATAAACAAAATCTTAAATAGGAAAAAAATAGAAAAGCTTAGTTGATGTTTAAAGTAACTTTCATATGTCTTATGTTAATTATAAATATGTATGAAATATATATTACAAAAATAACTGTTAGAATAGTAGAGCCACAAACGTATTTCTGGCTAAAGATTTATCTGACTGAATTTGAAGCCTTATTTGAGATTTTAAGGATTAAATTAATATGAAGCATGTAATTATCTCTGGAGGTTGGGAGAAAGGATTGTTATAAGAAGATTAAAACAAGGAAATAGTAAGGTATTTTAAAATTATATTTTGTATTTCACACTTGACAGACACCAGAAGAAATAGAGAGATTGACCGTTGATGAAGAACTCAATGATATTGAAAGAGCTGTATATCTACTCAGGTATGTCCTAAAATATTTTTATGAAATATTGCTGTCCATATTGACAACATCTAGTTTTTATTTTAGTCCCCTATTCCTGTTACCTTGTGTTTTCTGTCTCTAAGGTTTGTTGATTTTATTCTTCTTACTTTGTTTGGATTATTGCAAATAGAGGCAAGGTAAAATAGGACTGTTATCTTATCATTTTGATAAACTTACACAAACTGGCATTGGAAACGATACCCTTATAGAACTACAAATATTTCTTTGCTGAGTGAGTTCCCGATATGGCCCTCACCAATAATGAGTTGTACTTCATCTTTTTTTTGCCCTGCAATTGGTTTTGCAAGACTCACTGAGCTGAGTGGTGGTATTAATAAGAGCAATCCATGACTAATTTCATATTCATTCTATGGCATGAGCAATGATTATGCAGACATAAAACAGAGCTGTTTGAGTTTATTGCATGCTTCTGGGCACTATAAAGAGGGGAACTGTTTGAGAAAACAGTCTTGCAGTCCTAAGAAAATACTGTGTAACAGGTTATTTTAATGTTTAACCATGCTCTTGTTTCTCATTTTGCCCTCTTAGAGGTCCGTAAAGTGTCTAGTTACTGTTGCTTAATTGTCTTAAATTATAATTGTTTCAAACTCTACTGCAGATGTCATCTATGAGGGGATAAGTGTTCTAAAGGATTTTGATTTGAATATATTCTTTTATACAATACTCAGTAATTGGATAGCCAGCTGCAAGCTTCCTCCCAATTTGTCTATCTGCTATTTTTAGTGTTCTCTGAAGCCATACTTGTCTTCAAAATTTTCTGTATGTTTTCCCTAATTTTTTTGGTCTGGTCTGTTTGGCAGTATTGGTAGGCCAGCAGTTTTATCCATCTGCTGTACTTTTGGTAATAAATTTTAGCTATGGCTATTAATTTGAATGGTCAGATCTTGCAACCTTTACTAATGCAATTAGGTCTGTCCTTATATGGGTAGTCCTATTGACTCCAATGGAAGTCTAAGAGAATAGAGATCAGAGCTGTAGTTTCTAGTTCATTATCTTATAACAATCAGTAGTCTTTTTTTCCTGCATGATGGCAATTTTTTATCTTCCTTTCCTGATTAAAGATCATGTTTCCAACAATATGTCAGTATTGGAGCACTGTTTGGCTAAAGGGTAAGGAAGGCTCATCTTGATATCTTTCACTTTACTAATTGCTTTTCAGCGTGGCCTTGGACTCTTCTTGACTTTCTCATCTCCTTTCTCTGTGACCTGCACAACTGTTCCAGGGACATGTATTCTTTGCCTTGCATGTTTGTCTAAGGGTAGTCCTTATATTGTAACTTTCATCTCTACTTGATAAGCTTTTTATGAGATGGTCTCTCATTGTGATAAAACTGTCTGGGTATATATGTTAATCCAGTGGAGGCTTTTGCCAATTGATAGCATAGAGGAAATTTTCCCTCTTGTTCTGGGAGGGCTATCAGTGGAAAAAAGGGAGCTGGAATGGCATCTAGCCTATAGCAGAAGTGGTGTCCTCTTTATATCACACAATGGTGTATCTTTGTCTCCAGTATTCTTATCTATTATATTGCATTGCCCCCCATCTATTCCTCTTTGCCAGTGATGTCATCTTCTCACATAGATGTCTATGTACCTTCTTCCATGCTGGACCTTGTGCATAGGCACTGATACCTATGAAAAAATAGTCAAGTTAGTGATGACTGGGTTGAGTGCCAGATGGAGATAGTTAATGCTTTGTCTATTTATAATAATTTAAGAAGTCCTATTTATATGTATGTAAAAGTATATTTTATATTATGTTTGTACCCCTCTTGCCCTATCTTTCCTATTGTCACTTATTTTCTTAGGGCCCTGATCCTGCAAACACATACATGGATGCTTAACTTTACTAAAGTAAGTAGACCTTAGCCCTTAAAATAGTAATGTGTTTGTATAACACTTAGCAGAATAGGGCCCCGATTCTGTCTAAGGCCTGTAGATGCTGCAGCAATAAAAATATTCAATAATAATAATAAATGAGAGTCCTAACTGAATCATCACATTACAACATCTCTTAGTCTCTTAAAACAAAACAAACAAACAATTAAAACCTCATATTGATAACTGCCTGTGAACAGATTTTTTGTTTTCTGACTCCAATAGTACTGTTTTTTTGTGACTTTGATTGTCTTGTCTACTTTGTTTCTATAAGGGAAAACTTGTGCTCTACAATTTTATATGTGTGTGTAATTTTTTTTGCAGGTAAATCCCTCATTACGCAAGTGACTTTTGAGAACAGTTAATTTTTGACAAATGAAATTCTGATGTTAAGAGGATATTTTAGAATTTCAGATAATCGTGGTTTTAGAGAATCGGGTTTGAATAACTGGCAGTACTTGTATATTTAGAATGATAATTGAAAGGAAGCAAAGTCTGGCGGAATGATCATGTGGCTCCAGATCTGGAAGTCATTAACTGTAATAACATCTGACACTGGTTCCTTTTGTGACCTTGGGCAAGTCATTTAATTCCTCAGTCTGTTTCCAGACCTGTAAAATGAGGAAAACAACACTCGTCTGTCTCACAGAGGTATTGGCAGCTAAGTAACATCCTTACAGTACTTTGAAAAAAAATTGTAATTTATTCCTTTGGGGTATAATGTCAATAGCAAAACAATTATAATAATTATTTATTATTTGTATTATTGTAGCAGCTAGGAGCCCTAGACATGGACCAAGACCCCATTATGCTAAGTGCTGTACAAACACAGAACAAAAAGACTGTCCCTGCCCTAAGGACCTTACAATCTAAGTACAAGACAAGAAACTACAGATGCATAGGCGTAATTTGACCACCATATTTGGGAGGGCAAAATGCGTGCGCACACATACTGCGCGCACACACATGCACACTGAAGCCCATTCCCTTGGCTCACTGTCTTTCTCCCCCTGCCTGGAGTAGTACCTGGACTGCTGGTGCTAGGGAGGAGGGATGGGCCGGTTTAAAAGGGGAGACTCAGGCCTGGTGTACACTGGTGGCTTAATTTGAATTAATTCCTCCCGTGTCTACATTTGCACATTGTTAATTCGAATTAAGGAGCCTTTAAAATTGAATTAATAAAACCACCTCTGCAAGTGGATTAGCACCTGAAGCGCATCAGTTAATTCACATTAGTGTGAGTGTGGATGCAAAGGTACTTAATTCAAATTAATTGGCCTCCAGACTGTATTCCATGATGCCCCATTTCAGTAATCTCCCCCAAAGCAGCCCCGGGAAGATTTAAATCTTCATTTCCTGCGGTGAATGGGTTTAAAATCCAAGCTGCGAACACCCCTCCCCCACACAACTAGCCCTTTGAAGTTTGTCTCTTTAAGGGTTTGAAAGATTTCACCACCCCCTCCCCATGTGGTGAATGCGTTTTAAATGCCCAGCAAGCCCTTTGCAGTTTGTCCCTTTAAGATTTGTCCCTTTGAAAGTTTAGCCCTTTAAAGTTTGTCCCTTTGAAAGATTTCACCCCCCTCCCCAAGTGAACGTGTTTTAAATGCCAGCCGTGAGAGGAAATTCTTTGCTACATTGTTTCAGTGGCCAATCATGGAAATTGATACTTTCTTAAGAATTTATTCACAGTGCTACATGTGGATACATCATATCATGATTTCCATCAGTGAAATGGAAACATTTGTATCACTGTATTAATATACTAACTGACTCCGTTGTTATTTATTTTATATTCTACAGACACATGTAAAATCAAAATCAAAGGCAAGCAATATACAGGGGATGGTAGGGAGAGCATAAAAGGCAAACAGCATACAGGTGGGGGAGGAGGGTTCATTTGGTGAAGGGAAAAATCAAAGGCAAGCAATGTACAGGGGATGGTAGGGAGAGCATAAAAGGCAAACAGCAGACAGTTCTAAAGTAATCCAGGATAAGCTGTGATGTATTTGTCACGATCAAAATGAGAGCATAGTTCAGCTGGCTCCATGTGCCTGCAGCAATGGCGATCCGGGGAGTAAAAAAACAGCATGAAAATCCTTTTCCTGTTTGTTTGGGGGTGGGGGAAGCAGCGCTGCATCCTGGGATGATGACACTCTTCACAACAGCCTCTATGGTTAGTTGTACTGTGGGATAGCTTCCCACATTGCACTGCTTTCTAATTCGAATTAAGGCTGGCCAGTGTGGACACAAGAAACCAGCACAAACACTGTAGTTTGGACAGTCTGCAGCGCTTTCTATACATCGCTTTTGTAATTCGAATTAAGATAATTCGAATTAGTGCTGCAGTGTAGACATAGGCTCAGCTGCTGCTGCTGATGGTCACTCCAGCAATGGCTGCTGCAGCGATGTCACTGCTGAGGTGGTGCTGTGGCCCCTCCCTGCTGGGGCTGCTGCTGCTGCCTAGGGGACACCATATGCTGGGCTTCTGCTGCCGCTCACCTATTTCTATACCCCCTTTTCTTCCTCATCCTCTCTCCCTTCCTCTCCCCACTGCCCCCTGCCCCATTCATTATACAAGAAATAGGTGGGCACTAGGACCCAGCAAGTGGCATCAAGCTGCCAAGGCAGGGACCTGGCACACAGGAAAACAGCTGATCCGTCTCACCCCCTCAGCTCCCTGTGAGGGGAAACCTGCTGGGACAGGCAGCATGGGAAGGAAAACCCTCCTCCCCCTGCAGGCTCAGCAGAGCAAGCCCTACAGGGCAGCTTAGTGCTTGCAGAATTCAGGGGAGGGAAGTGGCACATGACTCTGCAGGACACCCCCTCCCATGCCTTGCCTCTGTTTGGGGGAGGCAGTGGCACCCTAAAACCATGCCCATGAACAGATGATACGGATGGACAAGGGAATCCAGCTAGACAATGAGACTATACTGGTCAGCATTATATGCAGTGATGGATTATGACTGTTAAAAGGTACATTTTGTGTGTTGCAAAGATATTTGATTTGGTATTGGGATGGTATCAATCACTGGCATGCACACTATTCTGTGATTATTTTCTGAAGCCTTCTGTGATAAATTTCCCTAATGGTCTTACATTACTGCATGTATAGTATTGTATTCAGCTACTCTGAATTCTGCCTATTGTATTCAGCTACTTTGTTTCTTTATGCTTGCTTATTTCTGAAAGCTTCCAGCATTTGCCATTTCTGTTGTATTCAAAACAACAGAGGAATAATGTGTTATCGAGTTAGAAGATACAATTATTCACCCTTTTGGGAATGTACTTTGTAGTAGGAGGCATCTTGTCTCACAGCCTAAAAAAAAAAAAATCACTATATTTTAGCAAAGCATTTAACACTGAAGATTATTGTAGACTAAGTAAAGCCTTTTATAGGTGTGAAATAATGCAACTCTTAGAACCTTGGCATGTTTATATAAGCACAATAACTGCAGAAACATTACTTTATCGCAAATATCTCAGATCAACTGGTGTATTTGCAAATTTTAGTGAACTTTTATAAATATATATTGTTGCTAACCTCAAACATTCAAAAATCATGAGATTTTAAAAAGAATAAATCTTGGGTTTTTTGTTTACCTTTTGGCTTTTCAAACTTTAGGGCTCATGTTTTAAAGCTTTCCCCTGCAATTGTGAGGGCTAGCACTTTACTTTTTGTTTTAAATGAGAGCTGAGATTCTCACATAAGCGTACAACTCCAGAAGCTGGAGCTTACTATAAATTCAAATATTGCAGGACTTGCAATGAAATCATGAGAGCTGATAAAACTGCTTCAAAACATAGAATTTCACATTTTGTGGGTTTGGTGCCTACACAGGATTTTGAAATATCCAACTGTTGGATTTAGCAGTGTAACAAAATAGTCTCTTATCTACATCATTAAGCTGCAAATATTAACATTAAAAAGACCTTTCTCTTCACTCTTCTTTTATGTCCATAGCTATGCATGTGATTGAAGCCTAACAGCTTTTTGTTCGTATTTTGTAAACTGCTGTTTAAATTATATCAAAGTTGCACTATTGAGCCATTTATTTGGATGCATAAATTGGTTGTCTGACATTGGTTGTTTTGCAAATAAATTCACTAATCAGAAGTTAGTGAAACAAAATATCCAAAAAGAGAACTTTTTTTCTGCGATAGTGCCAAGTAGCTTTTTATTAAATTCAGATCTGTGAAAATATTATCTTTGCTTATATTGACTACTTTAAAATATTTTAAAGCAACAAACAATTCTCTAAAAGTCAAAGTTAATTAAATGTTTGTCATATCTGAACTTGAAAGGTAATTGAGAGTGACTTCTCTAATCTATACAGAGTGGAGGGTAGCACGATGCTCCTGAAAAGTCTCTAAACCCTGAGGAGGGGGAAGAGGTAAAACTGTTGCAGACTCCCTCTGCTCTTACAGACATTGGATGGCCTTCTGTAGAATCAGGAACTGGTGAGATGGAGTGGGGGAAGATGGGGCAGCAGCTGCTCTGTATACCACTATCATCTTTGAGAGAGACAAGCTTTCCAGGTTTGAGAGATAAAATAACTTTAAATAAAAAAATTAATGCTTCAGGGACATCATTTGCCAAAGATATAGCTGTTCCCTCAGAGGAAGACTTATGCAAATACCATGTTGAATGGAAGGTAGAAAAAGAACTTGGCACCTAAATACCACTGTGAGTGGAGCATTAGAAATGCACAGAACTCTGAGATGTTATTTCAGACATAACATATTAGGTGGCATTCTAAACTGAGATTTCAGAGCTCTTTCAACACATACTTTCCCATATCAGGCTTTAGATAGAACTTGCCAGTCTGAGACTTAGCCTATGTTCTTCGATACTTAGCATTACCAGTCTTTGGAAATATGGGACTACTAAGTCTAATGTCTTAATTTATTAAAGCTTTGCTTTCTCACAGCTACCAGAGTTTATGAAATTGCTTCTCTCTCCATAAATAAATCTGCTATATCTTCCATAAGAAGATCATTTTAAGAATGCACCTTTATTTGCCGTTGAATGCTATCTTTGGGGTACAAGGAGTAATTTTAAATTGTGTGGAATGTCAATTTTATTCCCCCACAATACTAAAAATATTTAGTCCAGAGAAACAAGAAATGATAGGCCAGCTCTTACTAATAGTCTCTCTCATTGACAATTCAGAGATGTGACTCCCATTCTTCTAGTCACATGGGGTCTTTTACATACCTTACGGGACACTATGATTAAAATCAAGCAAAATAATCACAAGTAACAACCATGGTTCTTTCTTTATTATTAAAGAAAGGAAAACAAAGCATTAAATGATAGAATACAATGATGAACTAGTTACTTCTGTTATAGTCTCTATATAATTTATGTGCTTCTCTTGGGATAATTTTTCACATGGAATATACCTTTGAGAGTGGGCCTGCTTTTGGTAGGGCACTTCTTTCTTTGGTAAGTTGAAACCAAGGTCTTATTATCCAAAATTTATTGAGAGTCCAGTCTTAGTATCTTATAGATTATATGGATGTTTATACATAAGCAAAATAATTGTTTAAGGACAGGTGGATCCTGTTGGTTAATTATTAATAACCAGAGAATGTATAGGTGGGCAAGGTAAGCAATCTTAACTAAATCCTGTGAAATCGAAGAAAATATTTAAATAATTTACTTTAGAAGAAGCAATTTAAGGAGCTGTCTTAAGAAAGGCCAATTAATGAAGACTCTTAAATCAAATTAAATCTCACTATTTTTCTGTTTTCCAGTGTTTAGCCCCATCTCCTCTCATGTTTAACCCCTCTGTGCTATCCTGACATACAGGTCTAACCATTCGGTGATTAACAAAGTTAATATTGCACACTGTCTGGAGTGGCTCACAACTGTGACTGCCTGTCTTAGGGCAGACTGTCAGAAACAGGGTAGATACTCCAAAATGGTGGTGTGTTCTATAATTAGATACCATTAAGCCAGTAACAAATGTGAATTCTTGGATCAGTATACCAGTCTTACCATGGAGTCACAGTTAGTCCTCTTAGACTCTCCATCCTATCTTGCCATCCAGATAAACTGGACTTTGTGATAAAATGACTTAAACCAAAAATCACATCTCATCTAGGTTTCTTCCAGTCCCAAGAGACTAGTCACTTACCCCAGATCAATTGGTACTCCAGATCTTACACCAAAGACAACACTGGCAGTCAATTCTGTAGTAAGCTAACTAAAGATTTATTAGCTAAGAAGAGGAAATGAGAGTTATTGAGAGGTTAAAGCAGGTAAAATATATGTACAGATGAATCACAGTTTGTAATTCCAAATGATGATGTAATAAACTATCAGTTTCCCAAAAGTCTTTTCAGTGTACCCAGATTGTCTCTAGTACCCAGCTTTGCATCTGGTACACTTCCCTGTAAGAGTCCAAACAGTTCAGAGATGAAGGATCTTTCTTTGAATCACTTCTTATAGCTTCTTCTCACAGAACACAAACTGACGGTCTCTCTATCCACATGGATTTTTCCTTTGATAATGGTGAGTGAGGAATGCACTTTGAGTCTCTGTTCTCTGGTCATCACACACAATGGCAATTTGCTTTGGAGTTAGCACTTTTTCTGTTAAAGTCCTTCATTAGCATTCCACAAGAGTTCTTTGATGAGTTAGTTAGTTACAGGGGTATTTACAATGTAAATGTTTGCTATTACATTAGGGCACAACATAGATAAGTAAAAGTGCATGTAACATCCCATTAGTTTTATGAAGTTTAAAACACCCAAATCACTTATACATTTAATAATCGCTTTGATCTATACTAATACACAAGTGAATTGGCCTGAATACACTCTAGCATGACGTGGCTGCCAGCATCACAAATATCTTAAATTATGTCAGCATTTCCATATTCCAGTAAAATCACTCTTGAGTTTTTAAATCTAATCCCTTGGCAGTATTTTAGTTAACCTCCTCTCACCAATCCATGTTGAAGTCTTGGAAGGTCATCTTTATGGTGGTTTCTTCTTGAGTCTTCTTCATTTTTCTTAGCTATCTGTTGCAGCTTGCTTGTAGAATTAGACAGGATATGTTGTGTTGAGTGCTGTGTGTTTGAGTGGGGTAGCAGAAAATCTGAATCTTGGTGCTAACTTCAGAGTTTTTATACTCTTCTCCTTTCTATTTTTGTGAAATGGTAGGAAAACACACCTCTTCCAAACTCGTTGGCTGTATGCCTTCAGGAACTGCTTTTGGCGGCACCGTCAGCTCCTAAGTATGTAGTCTGCTTACTGAATATGGAACACACTTCTAATTGCCTTTGTCCTTCTGTGGTGGGAAGTATCTGATAACTTTTAAAATTAGTTTTAACTCTTTTTTGTATTCATTTTATTTTCTGAGATATTCCTTCTATCTTATTAATATTGAAAAGGAATTGAAATTCTGACTTCAGATCGTCCAAACACTCTGGTTTTTTAGATATGTTTTTTATTCTCAAAATGGTCTTTTTAAAATACAGTAATTCTTAAGGAAGGTCTTTAGTTTAAATAGTTGTTAAAGAAGTTGGATTTTTTTATAATTTTTAGAGAGACGATGACTCTTTTCTTCCTGAGTGGGATGAGGGTGTTGCTTGAGCACTGCCAGTAATTAATTTAAATTCATATGAATTAATTTCCCCATTAATATAAATATTCTATACATAAATGCTCCCCTACCTTTCGTAATCTGTTGAGCAAGGTCATTAGATTTCAGGTTGCTACATAAAACATTTTACCATTTAGATAGTTCTGGCTTAGGTAACCACGTTAGATGTTTTTAATTTAGTTAAAATACTTGCATATATGCCTTTCAAAGCATAGTTTGCTATTTCAACATTTAACATTAAGAAATAAACAAAGGTTTTCAACAAAACATTTCCAAGCTACACATTTTTCTCTGAAGTTTAAAGGTTAAAGCAGAAGTTTTTCTTGCAACAGGAAGGTTGGTAGAGCCCACTTTATGACCTAGATTTATGACTTTGGTAAGACATTCCTACATTCCTTTGGAATATCCTGCATAAAGAACATCCTCACACACTTTCATATGATCAGGTCTTCATGAAAACATTTTACTTTATAAAGTTTGTTTTCTTGAGATAAGGATTATATCTATACCAAACTCTGGTATCTTATACAAAAGGGAGGTGTTCTGATCTTGATAAAACACTCTCTTGTTTTTTACCTTTTGACCCAAGCTTGTATTTATTATAGCAGTTAAACCTCTATTAAATATTTTGTTCAAAGCACAAATTTTAATAACTAATTCATCTTTTAAAACATAAAAAGAAATAGTATGAAATAGTATGAAAGTTTTTAATTTTAATAACTAATTCATCTTTTAAAACATAAAAAGAAATAGTATGAAAGTTAAAGCAAAGTAAAGTTACAAACTGCATTTTAGAGTTTGGTAGTTTAAATTGGACATTTTATAATTCATAAAAACAAATGCAGGTATTGTTATATTTTTCAACTATCCTGGCTATATGTAGTTATAGCTATAGCTTAATAGTCAACAAATCTAGTCCAACCTCCTGCTTTGTGCAGGTGTTGGACAAGATGACCTGCTGAGGTCCTTCCAACCCCAATATTCTATGGTTCTATGAAAGATGCATGCAAGTTTAATGCTCTAACATTAATAAATACATAAATAATAATTTTTTGTTAATATCAGTTTTGCATCAATATTGAGGTGTCTCCGCTACATAACTCCTTCTACAACCCAGAGGAGAATAGAATGCAGGTATTTGAGGAGAAAAAATGGTTCTTACAATGCATATGAGTCATAGTAAGACAAAGAGTGAAAAAAAGAACAAAAGACTGCTTGAGTGTTTCTAATAGTTCTCTTAGGGCTCATTTACACTGCTTTGCAGTGTGGGCTACAAGGGTGTGCATTTTAGAGTGCAGCAAAGTGTTATGATCTAACTGGCTATGTGGGCGCTCCTTGTTCGAACTAAAAGGTAAGAACATAAGAACAGCCATACTGGGTCAGACCAATGGTCTGTCCTATCTTCTGACAGTGGCCAATCCCAGGTACTTCAGGGGGAAAGACCAGAACAGGGCAATTATTGAGTGATCCCACTCCTGTCGTCCATTCCCAGCTTCTGGAAGTGAGAGGCTAGGAATACCCGGAGCCTGGGTTTGCATTCCTGACCATCTTGGCTAATAGCCAT
The DNA here is from genome assembly GCF_026122565.2 of Emydura macquarii macquarii. Lineage (NCBI taxonomy): Eukaryota > Metazoa > Chordata > Testudines > Chelidae > Emydura > Emydura macquarii. The sequence continues at coordinate 164,937 of NW_027131366.1, read as the reverse complement.
TGATGGACCTGTCATTGAAGTACCTGCTTCTTATTAATGTTGTCCTCTTTCAAACAAGATTACATTAATGTGAAGTAGTCCTCATTGTGGCACAATGTAAATAAAGCTAAGATACATGTGTCCTGTTCATAAAAGTAAAAGCTATGTTTTATTAGCTCAAGCTATCATTTTAGACTGAGAGGAAACAAACCTAATATTTCATGTATACATTTCGTGGACTCTGGAGGCTGCAGGTATTTTTTTTAAATATAATTTATATTTATCATGCTGTATGTCTGGCTTCTTAGTTGCTGTTCCATTCACGTCAATGATTTTGCTTTTTGTCAAACGTAGCATATCAAGGGTTAACATTAACAAGGATTTTAAAAATGACACACAGTGTAAAAGCTTTTTGGGTCTAGACAATGGCTGTACTAGGAAAACTTTACTTGAGTTCTTAACATTCGACAATTGTGTTTTCTGAGTAAACAACTGTAGAGTGCAGCTTAGCTGAGTTGTTGCTTGTCAATCAGACCAATTCTCAGTAAGAACAAATAAAATTACTGTACTTTCCTCAACTTATTAAGCATCGCTGAAGATATTTTGGTCATTTACCCCGTAAGCGCTCTTCACCTAACTGACTGTATGGACACACAATGAATACTGTTTCTTAGTCATTGCATCACTGCAAAAGAATTAGAAAACATGCCTTATAATGATAAACTCAAAGAGCTCAATCTATTTAGTTTAGTAAAAAGAAGGTTAAGGGGTTACTTGGTCACAGTCTCTAAATACCTAAATGGGGAACAAATATTTGATAATGGGCTCTTCAGTCTAGCAAAGAAAGGTATAATACAATCCAATGGCTGGAAGTTGTAGCTAGACAGATTCAGACTGGAAATAAGGTATATGTTTTTAATGGTGAGAGTAATCAATCATTGGAACAATTTAACAAAGATCATGGATTCTCCATCACTGACAATTTTTAAATCAAGATTGGATGTTTTTCTAAAAGATATACTCTAGGATTTATTTTGGTGAAGTTCTATGATCTGCGCTATACAGGAAGTCGGACTAAATGATCACAAGGGTCCCTTCTCACTTTAGAATCTGTGAAAACCATGCCTTGAGTGTTCATAGGAACATAGTACAATGTGGATTTAATCCTAGAATTAAAAAATAATATTGTATAATGCTCTTTGTTCATCTCTAACTTTTAGTATTCTTACTAGTTAGAGGACATGGAATGTCAGATTCAAGCCTGATGAAAATTAATTCCAGTGAATGGAGTTATACCTGCTTACAGCAGGTCTGGGTCCAGGGGATAAAGACTATGACTAGATATCGTGGAACAAAACTTCCAGTTTTGTTCTTCAGTCTAGCTAGGAAGGCGTGCAGACCTTTTTGTTTCACTTTCTTTTCTTTGAGTTATGTAATCTTAGGTGCCCATCACTATGGAATCTAAATAACTTGAAAAAACTAAGGTGCATTGACTGCATCTTCAGAGGGCTGTAATCTCATTCTCTCCTTTCCCAGCTGATCTTTTTGGGGATACAGGGAAGGAGAGGAATTATTTATCCATTCTTCTTTCTTCTCCTCTCCTCTCTCATGGATCTGCTAGTTCAGGTCGACCACTTGTTCTGTAAACTTTGTTATACAAATTGGTCTGTGTAGCCAGCTTTTTTTTCAGTGAAGCCTGTTTCTCATTGACTTTTGAAAGCAAGCTATCCATCTCAAAATGGTTATGCTGCCCAGACTTTTTTCCAGGTCCTCTTTACTCAGAAGCATGTCATAAAGATTGTGGTTTTTTTGTTTTGTTTTTGTTTACTAGTAGAGATACACTAAAACTTTAAGGGGAAAAAACTATAGCAGCTGCAAATTTAGCGAGTACTCATTTCTATTCCAAGTTAAAATTATTGTTTGTTCCTTTTCATGTTGGAAAGAGAGAGAGATAGCATTAGTTGACCATAATCATCTGGCCTGGGTGAGCATGGACCACTGGTAATGTAATTGTGACATTCCCCATCCTGTGATCTGGACTGGTGTGTAGCTGTGTCACCCCAATTTCTCACTCCTGGGCCCCAACTTATTCTGCTTTGCTGTGTGAACCTCTCATTCCAGGGTCAGCCTATGCCCAGCCTCTTGCGAGTAGTCAGTTCCTCGCCCAGTGAAGGAGCGCTTCTGGCCAGCAACTTGTGGGATGGACTCCCAGCAAACACCCCAAGCACCAGATGCAACCCCGGCAACTGCCATCTTGCAGGGTTCAGTGCGATACACTGAACCCTGCAAGTTCATTTACATTTGTCTGTCAATTTATCAAAGATATTGATATGCACCAGCTCTGTCACTCCAAGTGAAGTCTTTACACACTCAATCCACATTCACTGTTTTAGATAAAACAAACAAATAAGTTTATTGACTACAGCAAGATTTTAAGTGAATATAAATCAGATTAATATAAATCGGTGATCGGCCATGTCTGTCAATGGGCATGATTTCTTCCACTTGAGCCAAAGTGCTCAAAGGTGCTTAGGCCAGTCCATTGTTCCTGTATGCATGCCTCTTGGGGCGTGTACCTTCAGGCTTGTGTTTGTTTGTATCTATTCAAGCCATGTGAGATACACATTTGGGGATATGACATAGCAGAGTTTCATATCTGTGCATATGTATGACATTGTAGGAAACATGCTACCATAACAATAATATTCAGTATGTCATGAGCATTCAAAAAACACCTTACATGACATACTTTGCATCAGACAATATACAGTTACACTATAAGGGTGAACATGAATGATACACGAATCAAACTATATGGGTGTACATGGGGTACAGCATGTCACATTAATACCTGTTGTGGCTCCTTGAGAGATTATAGGACAAGTTCAAGAAGCAGACCACTCCAGCTAGTGGCTTTAGATCTAATCATTCTATATGTCACCTGAATATTAACTGAGAAACAGTCATATTTTTTTTCAGAGGAAAATCTGCAAGCAAGTATACATGCTACACCTTTACCATAAATAGTTCTGGGATATTGGATAGTTTTGAGTTCATCTTTCCCAAAGTTTTCTGTTGTGGATTTAACCTGGTCAGAGGAATAAACTCCAGCTCAGATTCTTTTTCAGGAAAAAAAGAGAACTCTGTGGGTGAATCTTAAAACCCCACCTTGTTAAGACAGGAAAAAAATAATATAAAAATACTTCAAATGTTTAAATCTAGAGGATGTACATAGAAAGAGTTCTAAGAATCTGGTTTATGGAAAAAACCCATATCACCTGGTGTGTATTCAGTTAACTTAAGCAAACATCCCTCTAAGAGAGGCGGAAGTGCCACAATATGGGATATATGCAAATAGTTCTGTGGAAATGTTATAAATGTTGAAAGCTCTGGTGCAATATCTTATATTTACAGTGAAAATAATGTCACTGTTTTTAAAAGCACTTTTATACTTTGTACTATATATTTCTATACTGACTTCTACCTGAGCATCTCACTATGGTTGGCAAACAATGTGTAGACTCCCAACATCTCTAGGATCTAGGAAAGTTTTGTCTCCATTTGACAGACAGAGAAACTGTTCCATTCTTTGGAATGGGAATTAGAATTTGCCATTAAAGCTTCCAAAGGCACCTGCATGTGCTAACTACTAAGCTTTCATAACTATTATAAAATAGTTACAGGAACTGAGAGATTCCCTCTAATTCTTTAAGGAGAAAAACTCCATCTTCAAGATTTGGTTGTAATTACTAGTTGACTCTTCCAAGTGTTTTGAGAATCCAGCTCAGTACCTTGGAGAACCCGAATGGGCATACATGACCTGTTAAGACTCACCCTGTGGGCTTTGTTTCTGGCTCAGAAGAACCATGGGAGATTTCATTTTGATAACATTCTCTTAGCCTTTTCATATTTTTTTCTAAAAATCACTCATACAGAGGTTGATTTTAAAAAGAAGCCTCCTGAAAATATATAAACAGGGGGAAACATTTAGTAATCTCATTATTAAAGGTATTATGTATCAAAATGATTTTGTTGTGTGGGGTAATAATGGGTGTCGTCTGAATTATGTGTGGTAAAATGAGAATTTAAATGTTTCTGATTTTTATTATTGTTATACAGCGAGGAAGGGTTAAGCCCAAATGTCACCATATAAATAAATAAAGCCTCTATCAAATTTGCAGTGACTAAAATAATTTTACTAAAAATTGTTGTGGAGCACAGAATCAGTGTTACACATTGGACTTTTGCATTTGTATGGCAAGTGAACCTGTGTTGCACCTGGTTACCCCAAATATTCAGACATAGCCTCTTATCTGGCTCACTTGCTTTTGCGTGTACAGTTTGTCTGAAAAACTGAATGTTCAGCATATACCAGATGGGAACCCCAACTATCCAGCTTATAACTCGAGTTTTAGATATGCTGAGCAAAACTCAATGTCCTTTGAAATCAGTTCATCTGAAAAATAAGCTGCAAGCTTTTCTGTGACTCAATTTCTCTGTCAAATGGTGACGAAATTTTCCTAGATCCTAGAGATGTCGGGAGTCTTAACACAATAATATTTGCCAACCATAATGAGATGCTCAGGTAGAAGCCAGTATAGAAATATAGAGTATAAAGTATATTTAGTGCTCTTAAAATAGTGACATTATTTTCACTGTAAATATAAATTGATTTTGATATAGTATTTGTGTGTGGTAAAATAGAGAGTTTAAATGCTTTACAGATTTTTATTATTGTTATACAGTGGAGTGAGGAAGGGTTAAGCCCAAATGTCACCATATAAATCAATAAATAAATAAAGCCTTTGATATTTGATGTTGTGACTGAGCTTTTTGAAAAGGAGGCTTTATGCCAATATTAAAAATAAGTTGTCATTTTCTCATTGCTGCTTGTATTGACATTCTATTAATAATTATGAATAGTAATATCCTTCCTGTAGCTTTATTAAATAGCTCATTTTGGATTGCGAACACAGCCCCCTATCATATCGGGAGCTGGAAGAGTTATTTAGATTATAAAATCAGGACAGGGATGGTTGTTTTTGGACTAGATCAAGCACATTGTCTGTGCTAAATAAACAAACAACAGAGAAAAGGCTGATGACTATTTAAATAGGGTTTTAATCTATCCTGTTTCTTTAGTATGCACTTTAACTTGTAACTATATGTTACGTATTTCATATTATCTTTACCTCCAGATTAAAAGCCTAATTATAACTGGTTTTTAAAGGTGAATAGTAAGTTCTCTCTTCGAGTGATTGCTCATATGCATTCCAGTATAGGTGAGTGCGCGCCCCGTGCACGAGTCTCCGAAAGCTTTTCCGCCCCTAGCAACCCCCGTGGGTCGGCTCCTGCGCCCCCTGGAGTACCGCGCTCATATCGCCCGTGACGGTCAGTGGAACACCTGCCCCTTGCTTAATCGCAAGTAGCAATCTCCCTTAGTTAATAGTTTTAATAAGTTACGTGTTTTACAGTATGTAGTAATTTTTTCATAGTTTAAAAAAAAAAAAGATTTTATAGTTAAGTTAGCTATAGTTAGGGGCTTTGAGGGAGCCATGCCGGGCTCCACCGGGTTTAAAGCCTGCGCCGCTTGCTCTAAGGCTTTTCCGGTCAGTGATCCGCACGACTGCTGCCATCGGAGCAGAGAGAGTGCCTTGGAGAGCAGCATCGAAAGGACAAATGCCGGATTTGTAAGTCCTTTAAACCCCGGACTGAAAAGGAGCGAGATGCCCGCCTCAGGACTATCTTGATGGAGTCGGCGCTTCGTCCTGACTCCGAACCCTCCAGGTCACCGACGGCACCGAGTGTTTCATCGGTACGCAGCACTCCACCGGCACTGACGTCAGTACCGACTCAGAAGGTACCGAAAAAGAAGAAACGGCCAGAGGCCATGTCTATGGACTCCCCCCTGCGACCGGTACAGCAGGGGGTGATGCAGAAGATACCCCAGCCACGTGCCATCGAAACAGCTCTGGCACCAGCATCTCCACGCAGGGAGCCTCCCCCGACCCCGGGGGGTGGGGGAGCGCCCCTGCAGGGGCTGTCGACGCCGGAGGCATTTACAGCGGCACGCGCCCTGATGGGCATGCCTACGCCTCCGTCCCCCCCTCGGCCGAGGGCGTCAGGGACGGCGTCTCGGGGTAGACCCTTGCTGGGTTACCCCGGTGGGCAGAGGAGACAAGGATCGACTCCCCCTCCTCGCTCCGACAGAAGGTCATTGAGCACCTCGACACCGCAGCACCGGGAGCGGTCGCGAGGTTCTGGGAGCAGCCGCTCCAGCTCTGCATCTCGAGGCGACCGGTCATCGGAGTCCCGGCACCGCTCCACCACCAGCTATGCGGCACCGAGGGAGACTCAGCACCATCCTCGATCCTCAGTGCGCAGCTCCCGGCACCAGTCGACCTCACCCAGGGACGCCCGGCACCGCTCCCATTCTCAGCACTGGTCCCATTCACCTATGGTGCCGAGACCTTCGGTGCGCACGCGAGAGCAACGTTCCCGATCCTTGGTGCACAGCCTGGTGCGGATCCCGGTGCCTGAGATGACTCAAGCCCCTCGGCACTGGTCCAGATCCCTGGCCTATAGCCAGACACAGTCGCGGGGAAACAGACATCGTTCCCAGTCCCTTAGCAGCCGTCGTTACTCAGCTGCTTCTGAGACCCACCGTCGCTGCTCTACATTGCGAACGCCCAGTCCTGCACCGGCAGACGCCTCTGCGCGGTGGCGACGCTCTCAGTCCCCAGCCCGGAGGCATTACCACGCGAGGTCCCGGTCACGCAGTCTGGTGCCACTTTCGGCACCACAGCGCTCGGCACCGAGCGACCCTTCGGCACCGCATCCCGACAGAGGGCGCAGCCGTGAGCAGGGCCGCCCCAGGTCTCCGGCAGACAACCGCCGTAGGACTGAGAGGGCCCGAGAGCACTCATCCACCAGCTCCAGCTGGTCGCCCCGCCGCCGGCACCGCAAACGCCGTCACGATCGCTCTCGATCGCCCCGGAGCAGATCTCCGCCCAATGCGGACAGGGATTGTACAAAGCGACACAAATTGCACAGCCCGGCCCCTCGGGGGCCCATTTCGTATACGGCACTGGGACCGGTACTGACGTAGGTGCAGGGGCCCTGGCAATGGCCCTACTGGGGCCCGTGGCCGCCACAGATGACCCAGGGCACAGGGTCAGCGCCTTCAGTGGCAGCCCAACCGCCACCCCTGCCCCCCAGCCAGGACAGGGCACACTCTTCGGCCCCTCCACGGGTCCCCTCCCACAGTCCTCCTCCTCTTCCCCCCCCCGGACACTACAGCCAGGGACCAGAGGACCCCGCTTCCCGATTTTAAGGCCAATCAGGAGCTATTGAAGAGGCTGGCTGACAATTTAAAAATGGACCTGAAAGAGCTCTCGGAGGAGGAGGACCCTCTCTTTGGGGTTTCAGGTTCAGCGGGGCCTTCCAGGGTCGCGCTCCCCATTCACGACCGGGTCCTTAAGTTGGTCAAGCCCCTCTGGGAGACCCCCGCCTCGGTAGCTGCCACCTCAAGAACAGCTGAGCGCAAGTATTATGTCCCTCCTCAAGGGTTTGAATACTTATACAACCACCCCCCCAGGGTCGCTGGTCGTAGATGCTGTTAACCAGAGGGACAGACAAGGTGCCCAGTCAAACACTCCCAAAAATAAGGAAAACAGAAAATTAGATCTTTTTGGGAGGAAGATTTATTCAACTGCAGCTCTTCAACTGCGCATAGCGAATCACCAAGCGCTCCTCGGCCGATATAACTTAAACCTCTGGGCCTCCCTCCAGAGGTTCCTCCGTGCACTGCCCCAAGACCTGGCTGAGGATTACAATACCATACTCCAGGAGGGCGCAACAGTCGCAGGAGCCGCTCTCCAATCCGCCAGCGACGCGACTGATGCGGCGGGGAGGGCTATGGCGTCCGGGATAGTCATTTGACGATCTGCTTGGCTACAATCGTCCGGCCTGTCGCCGGAAGTGCAGCAGGCTATTCAATATCTGCCCTTTGATGGCATAGGCCTGTTCTCTGAAAAAATGGATAACAAATTGCACGCCTTGAAGGACTCTAGGGCCACCCTAAAGTCCTTAGGCCTGTATGTGCCGCAGGCCACGAGGCGCCAGGGCAAGCAGCGACCTCAGAGACAACAGCAGCCCATCCCCAGATTACCCCCTCGGCCTGCCCAGCCAAGGAGAGGTCGAGATCGGTTCAGGCAGTCTAACCGCCGAGACTGCCAAGGCCCTGCTGGGGGCTCTCAGCAAGGGTCGCAAAAGAACAATAAGCGCCCCTTTTGATGGGACGCTCGAGGGTGGCTCTTTCCCCATCCCCCTGGATCTCACTCTGCCCTTCGCAGACAGACTGCTCCCGTTCCTTCGAGAGTGGCAGAGAATAACCTCGGACCGCTGGGTGCTAAGCGTGGTGCGAAGAGGTTATGTCCTCCAACTCTCAGCCTTCCCACCGGACTTTCCCTCTACCCCGTCCCTCTTCAGGGACCCCTCTCACAAGCTACTCCTCGTCCAGGAGGTGCGCTCTCTCCTCCTCCTAGGGGCGGTAGAGGAAGTTCCTCCTATGGAAAGGGGCAGGGGGTTCTATTCCTGGTATTTCCTCATCCCCAAGGCACAGGAAGGCCTGAGGCCTATTCTAGACCTTCGTCGTCTGAACAAGTTTATCAGGCGCCTCAAGTTCCGTATGGTCTCCCTAGCTGTAGCCGGGAGGGGTGGTCCCCCTCTGAGGAGGACCCACAGAGAGAGCCAGACCCACCCTGGCTGACAGAAGTCTGCCCCAGGGAAACACCTGACTGGAGGCAAGGGGGCGGATCTAGGCCTTTAAAGGCCCCAGTGGCCCCATCTGACCGGAAGCAGGGGGGTGGAGCTAGGCCTTTAAGAGCCAGGCCGGCGAGCTCAGTTGGCGGGAGGCGGCCGAAGGGGAAGGACGCATCTCCTCCGGAGCTCCTAGCCAAGGCCGGGCCGGGGAGCCGGGCTGAGAGGGAGTGGCCGGCCTTAAACCCAGCCTGGGGATCGACCGAGGCCTCCCCCAGGTACCCTACGGCCTGGGAGTTGGAGGGACCGCCAGAGACCCCCTCGGCCTCGGAGCCGGAAGAAGGCCCGTCGGGGCTCCCAGCGGACTACGAGCCGGAGGAGGACCCCCCGGAGACACCCGGGGCTTGGGAGACAGAACCAGACCGGCCAGAGCAGTACCGAGCCTGGGACCCCGAGGATCTACCGGCTCTGCCCAAGGCCTGGGGGCCGCAGGACCTGGAGGAGCTACCCCCCGAAGACGAGCCCATGGAACTACCCGACCTGCCGCCCGTGGACAACGAGGGCCTAGCCGGTCTACCCCACCTCAGCGACCCAGAGGAGGCAGGTACCGGGGGTTTCGGGGAGGAAGAAGCCCAGGGATAGCCGCACGTTGGTGGCTGAGTCAGGGGCAACCCGGGCGGCGTGTTGAGGCCGGATCCCCACCGACCCGGTGGCAAACGCCATTGCCATTGCCAGGGCCCTGGGCTGGGACGCAGTGGAGACGGGCGGGCCTGCGTCCCCCTCCCCTTTTCCCTATCCTCTGAGAGGAAGTCTTCCCCGCTGTGCCGTTCCAGAGAGCGGCTTGCTGCCTTGCCAGCCCTGCTTGAGGGCCTGGCCATAAACTGCTGCCGTGCCAGCCCTGCTTGAGGGCCTGGCCATAAACTGCTGCCGTGCCAGCCCTGCTTGAGGGCCTGGCCATAAACTGCTGCCGTGCCAGCCCTGCTTGAGGGCCTGGCCATAAACTGCTGCCGTGCCAGCCCTGCTTGAGGGCCTGGCCATAAACTGCTGCCGTGCCAGCCCTGCTTGAGGGCCTGGCCATAAACTGCTGCCGTGCCAGCCCTGCTTGAGGGCCTGGCCATAAACTGCTGCCGTGCCAGCCCTGCTTGAGGGCCTGGCCATAAACTGCTGCCGTGCCAGCCCTGCTTGAGGGCCTGGCCATAAACTGCTGCCGTGCCAGCCCTGCTTGAGGGCCTGGCCATAAACTGCTGCCGTGCCAGCCCTGCTTGAGGGCCTGGCCATAAACTGCTGCCGTGCCAGCCCTGCGTGAGGCCTGGCCATAGTCTGCTCGCCTCGCCAGCCCTGCCTGAGGGCCTGGCCATAGTCTGCTCGCCTCGCCAGCCCTGCCTGAGGGCCTGGCCATAGTCTGCTTGCCTTGAGAAAGGCGCAAGACTGCTCCCGGTGAGAGGTAGCCGGGAGGGGTGGTCCCCCTCTGAGGAGGACCCACAGAGGGAGCCAAACCCAGACGCTGCTCCCTGATTCCAGGGGCACGTCCACACTAGCCTTTGTTATTCCTGCTCTGGATCCAGGGGATTGGTATGCTGCCCTTGATTTAAAAGATGCCTATTTCCACATCTCTATCCTCCCAAACCACAGACGTTTCCTCCGCTTTATGGTAGCGGGTGGCCACTACCAGTTTTCAGCCCTCCCCTTTGGCCTTTCCTCAGCGCCCAGGGTCTTCACAAAATGCATGGCGGTGGTAGCGGCCCACCTGCGACGCAGAGGCGTCCAGATCTTCCCCTACCTCGACGACTGGTTGATACGAGGAAGATCTAGAGTCCATGTAGAAAACAGCCTGGCCCTAGCTTGCGCGACATGCACCAAACTGGGGCTGCTCATCAACGAGCAGAAGTCCACGCTCACCCCAGTGCAGCGCATAGACTTTATAGGGGCTACCCTCGATGCGGTTCAGGCCAGGGCCTTCCTCCCACTGCCATGATTCGAGACCATGGCCGCCATAATCTCAGAGTTGTACAGGTCCCCCACTACAACAGCCAGGCACTGCCTTCAGCTGTTGGGACACATGGCGGCATGCACATACGTGATGAGGTTGGCTCGCCTCAAACTCAGGCCTCTCCAAGGTTGGTTGGCTTCTGTATACGCCCCGGCCAGACATTTGCTATCCAAGGTGGTCACAATCCCAACCCAGGTACTAGCATCCCTCAACTGGTGGACAGATCCAAGGGAAGTGACCCCCTCCATAACGCTAATAACAGATGCTTCGGATGTGGGCTGGGGGGCCCACATGAGCCGCGACCTCAGCACGCAGGGTCTCTGGTCGCCACAAGAACTGCACCTCCACTTCAATGTCAGGGAGCTCCGGGCTGTTCGGCTGGCCTGCAAAGTGTTCCTCAGGTTCCTAAAGGGCAGGGTGGTGCATGTCCTCACGGACAATATGGCAGCCATGTTTTATGTAAACAGGCAAGGGGGGGCATGCTCCTCGGCCCTCTGCCAGGAAGCCATACACTGTGGGACCTTGCGGTGAGGCACGATTTTCACCTATCTGCCTCTCACCTCCCTGGGGTCAGGAACGACGAGGCGGACCGCCTCAGCAGGTCGTTCTTACCCCGCCACGACTGGTCGCTTCACTGGGAGGTGGCAACTTTTCTCTTCCACAAGTGGGGTGTTCCCCAACTAGACCTGTTTGCCTCAGCGTGGAACAAGAAGTGCCCAAGGTTCTGCTCGCTCCAGGGTCGCGAGCAGGGCTCCATCTCAGTCGCTTTCTTAGTAGACTGGACGGGGCCCCTAATGTATGCATTTCCCCCCGTTCCGCTACTTCCCAAAGTTCTGTTGAAAGTCAAGAGAGACAAAGCGAATGTCATCCTGATTGCACCAGCCTGGCCCCGGCAACACTGGTTCAGTATGCTGCTGGACCTATCCATAGCCGAGCCAATACCACTTCCGAAGCGCTACGACCTACTCTCCCAGGACCAGGGTCGCCTTCTGCACCCGGACCTGGACTCCCTCCACTTGACTGCATGGAGGCTCTGTGGTTGACAGAGGGGGAGAGAGCCAGTTCAGCACAAGTTCAGCAGGTCCTGCTGGGAAGCAGGAAGCCTTCCACTCAGGTACTGTATAAGGCTAAATGGAAGCGCTTTACTTTTTGGGCGGAGTCCCGGGGCATCCTGCCCAGCTGTTCGCCCATTCAGGCGATTCTAGAGTACCTGCTCCACTTAAAGATGCAGGGCCTGGCACTGGCCTCCCTGAGGATACACCTGGCATCCATCTCGGCCTTCCACCGGCCAATGGAGGGGAGGTCGATCTTCTCTCACCCTATGTCCCATAGGTTCCTTAAGGGGATAGAGAGGCTATATCCGCAGGTCCGTGACCCGGTACCTCTCTGGGATCTGAATTTGGTCCTCACCGTCTTAACAGGACCCCCCTTTGAGCCCATGGCTACATGCCCATTGCTCGTCCTTTCCTGGAAGGTAGCCTTCCTAGTAGCCATTACATCGGCTAGAAGGGTCTCCGAGTTAAGAGCTTTGATCTCGGGGCCCCCCTACACGGTCTTCTACAAAGACAAAGTGAGGCTGAGACCCCACCCGGCATTCCTACCTAAGGTGGTGTCTCAGTTTCACTGTAACCAGGACATCTTCCTCCCCATGTTTTTCCCTAAACCACACGGTTCGGAGGTCGAGCGGAGATGGCATTCGTTAGACATCAGACAGGCACTGGCCTATTATATCGATCGCACAAGGCTATTCCGGAGATCAACCCAACTGTTCATGGCAGTCGCGGACCGGATGAAGGGCTCACCTGTCTCCACCCAGCGCATCTCCACCTGGATCACCGCCTGCATACGTGCCTGTTACGACCAGGTGAAGGTGCCACTTCCAGGGACTGTGATGGGCTCACTCGACCAGAGCCCAGGCCTCATCGGCGGCCTTCCTGGAGCGTGTGCCCCTGCAGGACATCTGCAAGGCAGCGACCTGGTCATTGGTCCACACCTTCACATCTCACTACGCCATTGTGCAACAGGCGAGAGAGGACCCGGGTATTGGCAGAGCCGTGCTGAGAAGGGCTACTCGCCAGTGACTCCTACTCACCTCCAAGGTCTGGCTATTTAATCACCTATATTGGAATGCATATGAGCAATCACTCGAAGAGAGAAAACAAGGTTACTTACCAGTAACTGTTGTTCTTTGAGATGTGTTGCTCATATTCATTCCAAACCCACCCTCCGTCCCTGCTGTCGGAGTCAGCAGAAAGAAGGGACTGGGGGCCACGGGGTCGGCGGTGCCCTATATACCGTGATATGAGCGCGGTACTCCAGGGGGCTCAGGAGCCGATCCATGGGGGTTGCTAGGGGCAGAAAAGCTTCCGGAGACTCGTGCACGGGGCGTGCACTCACCTATATTGGAATGAATATGAGCAACACATCTCGAAGAACAACAGTTACTGGTAACTAACCTTGTTTTTTTTAGACCTCACATTTATAGCATTCTACAAGAAAACAACACTTGTAACATTATTTCATAATGGGTTATTAGGTGGATTTAGGCATGGAACAAATTGCTATGGGCACACGCAATATAATTCTTGCACTTTCATCACTTAACATTTCAGCCATTTGAAACGGGCTTTTCTTAGAGTAATTAGTTGTTAGGGCAAGAGAGTAGTTATCAGGATTCCTGGATTTTATTCCTTGCTCTTTCACTTATTCTATCTATGACCTTGAGCAAATTACATAACTTCTCTTTGCATTGATTTACCCAACTATAAAATGAGGATGATGATCTTCCTTACGATGCTATTGGGAAGTTTTCTTATTATTATTATTAAAATGCTTTCAGATCTTTGATGAATGATGTTTAGTAAGTGCATAGGATCCATTGTTATCCTACTCAGGCTCTTTAAGCTCAGTACAGAGAATATTAATGTTCTTTTCCTGAACTCTGTTTTTTCATTGATTACTACTTAATTCTTGTTTTTCCTTTCTCTCTGCCACTGCAGCACTTAGCCAAACTCACTAGCAGAGATAAGCTGATGCAGTTCAAAATACTATCCACAAAGTGTTAGTGTGAGAAATCTTTCTGTCAAGTCTCACGGCTATAATATCACAAATAAATAAAGATTCAGTAAATAAATGAAGATCTTTTCAGTGTACACATGGAACTTTGTAGCTCTCTATGCACTGAAGTAAGACTAAATAAGTACAGTGTATCATCTCTAAGTTAATTTCTGCCTCAGAAAGTTCACCAGCAAGCATGGCAAGTGAGATCCTAAATACAAGTATTGTGCATTACAGTGTTTCTCAGTCCTGAATATATCTCATTGTGCTGTATCACTATGTGTATTCACTATGTATCACTAGTAGCTGTTTTACTAGATCTTTCATTCACTGCTATCTTTCTTCTGTAGAAAGATGTTGATATTAGCACACTTGTAGGAAGGTGCAGTGGCCTTCCTCCGAGCCTGGGCCCGAGGAAGGGTTGCAAGGACCAGAGCAGACAGTTAAAGGGCCGGCTGTCCAGTCTGCCCGGCAACCGGGGAGCCGGCTAGCGATAGGTCCCGCCAGCTGTCCAATCCGGCAACAGAGGGGCGGAGCCTCAGCCGGGGCTAGGAGTACAAAAAGCAGGCCCCTCAGCTCAGTGGGAGACAGACTGCTGCCGGAGGCAGATGTGCTGTCCCACCGGCTGCAGTAAAGGCCTGAACCCAGCCGGGCCACTGCCCCAAGCGAGCGCCTCCCGGAGCATAGGCCCCGGGAACGGCCCAAGCGACTGAGCCCTAAGGGTTGGATAGGGCCTCCGGGCCCCCTAGACTGGCCTGAGCCACCAGGCCCCAAGGCCCGGACACGACCTCTGGACCCCAGCGACTGGGCCGAGCCCCCTGAGCCTGAGGGCTGGGGGATACCCTCAGAGGCCGGTCCTGACCTGGAGGAGCTGCCTGATGCTGAGATCCCGGAGCCCTGTGACCTGGAGGAGTTGTCCTCTGCTGAGGTATCCCAGGAACCCTGTGACCTAGAGGACACTGCTTGCTCGCCCGCCCTGCCTGAGGGCCGGGGCGATAGACTGCTTGCTCGCCCGCCCTGCCTGAGGGCCGGGGCGATAGACTGCTTGCTCGCCCGCCCTGCCTGAGGGCCGAGGCGATAGACTGTTTGACAGTCCGCCCTGCGAGACCCTAACATTCCCCTTTTTGGAAGGTGCAGTGGCCTTCCTCCAAGCCTGGGCCTGAGGAAGGGCTGCAACGCCCAGGCTGTACCGGGCGCTATCCTACAACACTGAATACGTGGGCCAGATCTTCAGCTGGGTTAAACTGGCATAACTTCATTGAAATCAATGGAGTTACACTCCTCTGAGGACCTGGTCCACTAAATTTAATCATGATGCATCCAACGGAAAGATGCAATCATTTCAAAGAAGATGTCAAGCTAATTTAGTATATGTGGGTGAGATTACTATCTATGCTTTATTTATTCTTTCCACTGCAAAATGTCACACTCCTTTTGGGATAATCATACTGTTAGGAATAATTTAAAATAATGGTATGTAGAGGATAGTAATTTCACAAAAGACCGTTAAGATCAGTGTAGTGGACATGTGGATGACAGTCAGGACTAAGGCCCTGAGATTAGAACTATTTAAACTTGGCTGTTGCTAGAAGGATTCTGGCATCGTGTTAATCACAGTTATGGACGGACCTAAAGGTAGAATTGTGTACATTTTTATTTAGTATTCTTTTAGGTGAGTTACCTCAAAGGAGAGATGGGAGGTTACAATATATTTGCCTGTTCCACTGAATTTCTGTCTGTCTGTCTGTCATGTTCATTGTGTTATCTGATTTATGGCCTGATCCAAAGTCCAGAGAAGTCAATGGAAAGACTCCTGTTAATTTCAATGGGCTTTGGATCAGGCTGTTACATGTTCACTCTGGAACTCAGATGGTGCATCAGGCACAGCACTCTTTTTGGTCTTGGGTCACCAAGCCCTGGGATCATTATTCAGGCAACACATTGGGTCTGCAATCCTCAGGATCTGTTCTGGGTTCAAAACCCTTTGAAGTCCTATCCAGTTTTCTTTGGTTGGAAAAAAGGTAGTTTCACTCCACCACCTCTAGAGCTAGAGTTTCAAAAACAGCCTTTAAAACTGCAAGTTTCTGTTTTCCATACCCAAGTTTTTGCACCCACAATTTTGGAATTTAGATTGAGAGCAATATTTTCTCTAATATTTATTTTCTCTCGTGTGTGTGTGTGTGGGGGAAACATGGCTGTCTGAACTTAAGTTTTTAAACCCCTGAGTGCAGTCTCTCCCTCTTCCCTTCCCTTCCCTTCCTTACTCTAGCCCCTCCTTTGTTCCTTCTGGCCCTTCATTCATTCATTGTTCTGCTGTCCCTCTTCATTCGTTCCATACACAATATCTAGGGCCCTACCAAATTCATGGCTGTGAAAAACACGTCACGGACTGTGAAATCTGGTCTTCCCTATGAAATCTGCTAGGGAGGGGCAGGGCTGGAGATGCCCCAGCTGTCTCCTACCATGCTCTGGGGTCCTGTTGCTAATCCTGGTTGGGCTGTGGAGGGATGGGACTTCCCCTTCTCCTACAGAAGTGCTGTTGGGGCATCTCTGGGAACCTCCCTCAGCTGCAGGAAGCGCTGCACCCTCGCCCCGCTTCCTGGCTACATCGCTTCCCAGCTGGGGGAGAGGGGTCACTGTACAGAGAGGAGCTGTGTAGCTTCTAGCAACTGGGGGAGGTACCCAGAGGTGGGTCTGACCCAGCCCACAACCTCCCTACAATAGCCTGGAGATCCCCCCATAGCCCTCTTTTAGTTTGGGACCCTATGGTTACAACACCATGAAATTTCAGATGTAAATATCTGAAACTGTGAAATTGATGATTTTAAAAATCCTATGACTGTGAAATTGGCCAAAATGGACTGTGAATTTGGTAGGGCCCTAACAATATCCATTATTTCTGCCTCTTTACCACTCACTCACGCTCTTTCCCTTTTGCTTCCCCTCTCTCCCACCCCTCACCAGGTGACAGGTAGTTCTGGGGTCCCAGACTGCATCCTCTGGCCTCTCCTCTTCCCCAAGAAGCACCCAAAGCCCAGATCCAATCCTTCCATCTTCCTGGGGACTGGGCTTCTGGTGCCCCCACTCTGCTGTTTCCCAATGTCTGGGGGCACTTGGTGCCCATGGGTGCTAGATGGACTGCAAAGGTGGGAGGAGCAAGCAGGCTCACAGGATTGCAGCAGCACTCCAATTTGCTGACCGAGGGGCAGCGAAGCCAAATTTGAGCAAGTGGCATTGTGACTTGTCCTTTAAACATATTCATGTTTATGATCCTGAAGTTTTTTCTAAAATTCAGGTTTTCTAAATGTTACCACATAGTAATTAATGTTTAAAGTTAGTTAAATAAATTGATGACTCTTAGAAGAATGAGGTTACTGTAGTACGTTTGCTTTGGCAGAGTCACAAAATGGCCATTTGTCTGATTTAGAATTCCTTTTGGCAATTCTTCAATAACAAAACAATGAAATAAGAAAGTTCAATTGAGCAAACTGATCTTGGTAAACATGGTTACTATGAATACATAGCTACAATATCATACAGCTAAGTATTGTTTTTCTAATCACTTTTAAACTGCATTGAACTGTTCGTATTTAGTAATGCAAGTTACATTTACTAAGGCACTGTAAGTTAGTTGACTTTTATTTTTTTCATAATTTAAAGTCTACGTAGATTTTATCCAGATACATTGTAAAACAAACCAGAGACACATTTAGTGGAAAAAGTAGAAGAGCAGAAAGGGGGAAAGTTTTTTTGGAGAAACAGATATTCTAATGAAAAAGGGGTTGCAAATTCAAATGTAAAAAGGCAAACATGGCTATCATAATTGGGACATCTGTGTTTCTTATAATGGAACTCAACTCTATTTTACTGTTTCAGATTTTTTGTTATCCCTTATTTACAACACCATCCTAGAAGCTTAAAAATACAAGTCCAGATTCTTTTGTCCAGTTGAGATGTACTTGTCATGTGGCAGGGAGGATTGGAGGACAAGGTGGTTTTACAACATTTTAGTAGCATATCAATCCTGGGGGTAGCTGGAAGCCTGTTTGGGCCCCAATCCTGGAAATATTTGTGTTCTTAACATTGTGCATTTGAGTAATTACAAGTTAATGTGACTACTTGCATACGTAAAGTTAAGCATGTATGTAAGTATATGCAGGAATGGGCCCTTGGCTCCTGTAGTAATTTTAAATTTAAACTTAAGGCTGCTCTAAGTTGTATTTGGCTGTTTAGGGCCCCAAAGATTGTTCTGGAAGCTATCTCTGCAGTGCCAAAATGGTTTGGCTTCGCCCTCTTTCTTCTGAGCCCACTCCTCCTCATACCAGGGAAGATGGATCTCAGGGGCCCATACATATATAATACACAAGTGTGTATGTATACAATATCTCTTAAATTTGATACCAATTTTATATGAAGACAGAGTTTCTTCTATTTCTTTACTATCTTTATTTGAAGAGAGTCTCTTCTATTTCTTCACTATCATTTTCCATAAAAAAATCTGCAATTTAATAGGTGTACTGACGTCAGTCTTTTTAATAATTTGCTCCCAAATCTCACGTATAGCTTCAGTTTCTAAACCTATGAAAAAATTCTCAGTGAATGCTCTTTTTGTTGGGCTTGTTTTTCTGCTGTCCCCAGGTGTCTCTTTAGTAGCACAATACAACTTGCAACATGATAGCGCATAGCCCACTTACTAGTTTCCTTCAGGAGCTGTATTGTCTGTAGAGTCTCCCTGGTAATGGGTGTGTTATTTTAGCAACTCAGTTTGTAGTTCTGTGGCTGTGCATGCTTCTTCTCGTTCTTTGCCCAACTTGTGGTCATAATTAACATTTACTACATGAAACAAAACTACTCCATTTCAGATATGCATTGCGGTGGTGGAAGGAACAGATGTCTCTTCTACAGAAAATACTCTTTTCTTATGTTAAAGGGACACTCAAAATGTAGACTCTTGTTAAAAATAATCTCAAGTACCACATCTGTCAATATCTGTGGGCTGACAACAAGCACATTTTCCTACTTTAAAAAAAAAAATTCTTTCCTCTATTGCTATGCAATAAACACAAAACAATGTCAAAAGTACAAAAACGCCCCCTTCTACTGGCTACAGTAATGTTAGGTGTTACTTGTAACAATAGTAGGTTTAAAAAATGGACAGAAGTATAATGATTTGTATATCTATGATATCCCTTTTTTTATAGCAAATGTTGTATCAAAATCTTAAAATGAAAAGTAAATGAAGACCACATAGGATCATAGATTAATTTTACATAACTAGTAACTAATTCTTGTACTGCATGAGGAAGCTTTGTTGACTATGTGGTTGCTATTATTGAGAGTGATATTTATCTGCATTTGTTGTTTGCCTGGGCAACCAGTGTACTCTACAGGAGGAGAACTGAAAACTTGGAAAGGGAGTTGATGTTGAGTAATCCCTATAAGGGCTGAATCCTGCAGGGTACTGAGCCCTCTCAATTTCCATTCATATAAAAATGGAAGTTAAAAATGTTTACCAACTTGCGGGGTGAGGCCCCCAAATTCTGACATGGAACAAAGTAGAAATTATGTAGAAAGGATCATGTAGCAGGACACGCAGTCATAACAAAAGCTGTGCATACAGCACACATTGTGTGCATTGAAGCACTATTCCTGAGGCACACTAGCTTTCAATACCCAAGAAGATATAAATTTTATAAAGACGGAGACAGGGATTTTCAAAAGCATACCAATGTTGACCTAATTTTACCATTGACTTCCACGGGACCAGATATATGCCAACATGAAGCACTTTTGAAAATCTCATCCTACTATTTTAGTGTTATTTGTTACTCTTACAATGTTTTAAAATAATTTTATAGGTAATCATTGACACTTGAATGGTGACAGATCAAAAGCCCTGGAGACTTAATGTCCTACAAGTATACACAAAACAATCACACTGTTCTACCCCGTCCTCACCCTTGAACTGGGTTGGTCACCTTTAAAGTACAAGAATAGTTGAAGTTCATTCCCATGCCCATTCTGTTCAGAAAGATTGCCAATTGTGATGCTGAGTAGTCTTTTTTGTGTGCTTTCTCTCTTCTTTAGTGGACACTTATCTACCAGGAATTTGACTGAGACTGTCAAACTCATTTTCCACATGCCACTGAGCAACCATCAGAAAATACAACTTTTGGTTACTACATGCTACTTAACAGCCTCTTCCTTTAGAGGTGAGGAGCCAGAGGAGAGCTCCTGCCCTCCTTATACTGAGAACTATAGTCTTGGGCCCTAAACAAACAAGGCAGGCCTCTGAGTCAAGCCCCACCTGAGTCTACCACCTTCCTCAAGCCTACTTCTGTCATCTCTCTTTCCTGTATAGCCAACCCTGTTCCTATGTCTCTTCAATACAAGAGTAAAGACACAGTTCCTTAGGGTTTCTTCCTTTTTGGTACAGAGTAAATAAAATACACAATAAAACTCCCTTTCCTCAAAGTTCAGTAGTAGGCCAGGTCACAGTCATTCCAAAAGTCATCCCTCCAAGAATAGCTTTCTTCCCTCCTCATATTGGTCTGGCTGTCTAGCCCGATCTGTATCCAGGAGCTTCCAAGTGTGTGGTCTTGGTTTACACAAATAGCCCCCAGCTGTCTTCCTGTTCCTCTTTTAATATTGTTCAGGCTTCTTCCCTGGAGAGCTAATGAGCTGTAGGTGTGTCTCGTATTTACATCTTCAGCCTCTTCTTTCCACAAAAAGATTGGACCAACATCTCTGGTCTCCCTTGCAGATTCCAGATTGTCACTGTGTACCCCTACTTGGATTTGAACTGGTGTTTTGGAGACAAAAGGTGTGAGTACTTACAGTTTGACACAGTTTTCTCAAATTGAGTGGAACTGTCAGTCAGTAGGCATGCTTTCAAATTGCACTATGCTATCATAATTGATTCATTTGCTAGTGTAAGGTTCCTTCACATTCAGTGCTTCATTTACAACAGTGTGAATTAAATAACCAGAACATGAAATAGACAACACATGGCTCCAGAGTCTTAAAAAAATGACACACTCTCATCCCAGGCACTGAATCACTATTTACAGGCTACAGTGTCCATTCATTAGAGCCTGTGGGTTTGTAAGGGTTGCTAAATTTAAGAAATAACTATAGATTTACAGCACAAAATATCCAGAGTTAAGGCCTATCTGGTTAATTCAGCTGTGATCAGCTGGCAAATCTTTTGAGTTAGATCATGGTATTAAGCCTCAGTCCTAGGTAAGGGGCAGTATGCAGTTGCACTGGCTGAGTTTGAGCTTGGGGAGACATTGTGCCTCATCATTCTCTGGTATGTAGCAGGGAGCAGAATGCACCATACTCTTCAGACCAATGCAGAGGGAAGATAGGGCCCAATGACCTGCCTTCACCTTATTTATCTTTCTCCTTTAGGGTAATATGCACCTCTTGGGTAGCATATGAAGAGTAATTCTCGGCACAAGAGATGCACAAGAGAGAGAATGTTTTGCACCCTGTCCTTCTCCTTCCAGAGACACATATATCTGAATGAGGGCCAGGGACTATCAGACCCTTCATTTAAAAAAAAAAAATTGTTGAATGTACTTTAAGTATATTTTAAAAGGTTAACAGTATAGTTAATGTAAGACTGATTGCTGCAAACCTTAACTCATGTGAGAGAGGACTATTCTTGGTAGGAAGAATTTGTTGGATCTGGCCCAAATTTCTAATGGTTAATACAATATGCGCACTAAATGCCCACAGGGGTTAGTATTTCGTAATACTGTATTAGTAGATACAAATATTTAACAGTTCTGATGTTTATTTTCTATATAATATGTGCATCTAGTTTCTCTAAGGATTTTATTTCCTTTAAGTTATGTCCAGGTTTGGTGTTTGTTTTTTTGTTAAGTACCAACAGGGTATTCAACAGCATTCAAGACACCAAAGAAAACATGATCTGTGCCCTGAAGAGCTTACATAGTAAAGGTCCAAACCTGGAAACAGTACTGAATGTAGACTATGATTTCAATGGAAAATCTCCAGTTAAAATTTTTTTTTATGCCCATTAGAAAGCTTTTGTAACATCTGGCCTCAAATAGACAACATAGAAAATACATGGAGACCCAGAAGAGGTTGTCTTATATTACTTTTTAAAAAGTATTTGGTGATTGGTGATTACTTTTATTTTTAATTGACATTTGCATTTTGGGGGATCATATGAGACGTGTGAGTTAAATCTTGATTTTGTTTTGATTTTTGTCAACTTTACGTATATGAATATGTTAGCTGTTCTGGCTTCAATTTCTTGGCGTTTAGTACAGGACATACTG
Source organism: Emydura macquarii macquarii (assembly GCF_026122565.2). Lineage (NCBI taxonomy): Eukaryota > Metazoa > Chordata > Testudines > Chelidae > Emydura > Emydura macquarii. The sequence goes on along the minus strand of NW_027131366.1, from coordinate 142,839 downwards.
CTCATCTGCAGTATACAGTGGTAAGCCACCAGTTATTAATGAGCTTCCTATTTAATTTTGCTTTTCTTATTTTCTTTCTTATTTAGGGCCAGATTCTGGAACCCTTACTCACATCAGTAGGATTTCCTTGTGTGATTAAATACTATTTAGCATGAGTAAGGGTTATAGATCTGGCATTCGATAATATGATTCTTCTAGATGTTTATTTTCCTTGAGCTGCTTTAAAAATTTCATACCACTTGCTGTCCAGTGTCAGGAACTTTCTCAATCTTTTCAGTAATAAAGAGGCCAATCTCTCAAGTTGTTTCCATTGACTTCAGTTGGAGTTCCACGTGAGATTGGCTCGCAGGTTTGGATTCAAAGTTCTTCTGCACATGTCCCAAATAGCAACAATACAATAATTTCAAGTTCTAAACATATTCTATAATATTGTTTCTTCACATACTTTAGAGAAACAAAATAGATGATATGGTCCAAAGCTTTTTATTATTACTTGTGATGTCATCCCAAACTCAGACTAATAATAATAATGTTATTCACACAGTCACATGTGAGGCTGTATAGTTGTGCCAATTTTAAATTTGGCCATATTGTCTGTCTCCACAATCTGCATGCAGAATTTTTTGTTTGTGTTCCCAACATTATATTTTTGAATATGCAAATTTAGAGAACGTTTTTGAAAATTTGACTTATAGAGTTGTGACTATGTCCACGGATAGAAGCTGAAGAAAGATGGGAAAAATACCCAAAGATTTAGCTTTGAATTTTTGTACATAAATGGAGTTGTCTGCATGAAATTTGCTCACACAAAAAAGGGTGATCTAAATTGCCTTTAAGAATAGGGCTCTGGCAAAGCTTTCCTGCAGTTAGTACTATTAATAAAGGAACAGTTTCTCTATAACCTTGCATTTACTGTGACCTCTGAAGGAAATGTAGCATTTATTTTGGTATATCATGCAATATTAAAACAGTCTTAATCTGAACATTTAGTGATAATTCACTTTAATCCTGGAGACCTGAATAGCTAAAGAAAAGAGAATCCACAATGCTACTGCTTCAGTAGTAATATAAGAAAAATCTTCCACAGTTGGAAAATTACAGGCTGTGTGGAGGTGTTGAAATGCCTCCTGCTCCAAATTCTGAATTGGCAGTGAGCCAGACACTGTGAGTAGTTCTGACTTAAAGGGGAAGAACCTTTTTTTCCTTTGCTTCTTATTCACAAAGCTGATTGTATTTTGTCATAGTATCTGTTGATTAACCTGTACAGTTACATTCCATTTTGCGGAATTTCAGAAAGCATACCACTGTCCTTTAGCTGTGTAATGCATTTGTTTCTCTAAGATTTTGTTGGACTTGTACAAGTAATGTGATTCGCATGTGAGTCTTCAAAGAGGTATTAAACAAATCATTAACATACACACGATGAACATAAGCCACATTAGTGTTATTATGTGAAATAAAATAATGAAATGTTGTTTGAGTCTTTTTTAAAAAAGCAAACAAACCATGTCCATCACAAAATAACTAATAATTTAATGTAAACTCATTTATGGTATCTGAATTAATAACATCCTTTCAAGAAACCAGTTTTAAATAGAGGTTTAAAAACATGTTCTGCAAACACTGTAAAATTATATTTAAATTGCCTTTTTAAATTTTCAGTTGTCTAATTTAGTTCACCCTAACTTTGAATGGTATTAAAAAAAGATTTGGACATAGCTATGGCTTGTCGAAATGCCAACATAACTGTGTGGACAACAGTTTTAAACCAGGGAGCACTCTAGAACAGATGAGACACTTAATGAAACCGTCTGCCTCCTACTAGAGCATTACATATTTAAAAGTGATGCAATAATTAGCCGTAAAATGGGTTGTAATACTTTTAAGCATGACATCCTAATTTCAGTTAGAGAAGTAGCCTAGTTATTTTAATAAATTAATTTAAAAAAAACAAAACACAGGTATTGATACAATTCTCAAGTTGAATGTTATTGTGAACGATCGTTGCATTCTTGGTATAATCACACTCTATATTCCTGAGGTAAGGCAGAAAGAAACAGGGAATGAGGGAGGATGAGAAAAGAAGAGTTGGATGACTAATGTGAGAAATCTTTGCCATGTACGTTATTTTTCTTTACCTTATTTGTCAAACTATTTCTATTAGAGTTTGGACTAATTTGGCTCCAAAACAGTTTCTAGATATCACTAAAACTGTCTGTTATCTTGAAGACTATCAACCTTTAATTTGATTACATTTTAATTTTAATATTCTACTTCGTACTCATATTGTGGAATTTCAGTGTACTTGTATGTATTTCAATGTGGTATTCTGAAAGATCAGAAGATGAGAAAAATATATACAACTGAATTTTATAAAATAAAGTTTTAAATTGCAATCAATATTCCTAACATTCCTGCTGTGAGAGAAAAGTGACGTGATGGAGTCAAGTCAAACCAATTTCCATTCTGCTTTAATATTACTCTGTAATAATAAGGGCAATTGTATAATGCTTTACATATTCAAAGTGCAATACATATTAATTCACACCACACCCTTGTGCAGTAGGTAGATAAGTATTATTGTTCTCGTTTTACTGATGGGAAAAGTGAAGTGAAGAACTTAAAGCCGTCATCCTGCAATTTATTGGTCTGGGTTTAGACCACACAGCAAGTATTTGTTAGGGATGGGATTGGACCTCAAGATTTGCTGGATCTAAACCCTGTGATTGTTGCTTCAGGTCTTGCTGTCTCTGCCAATCAGAAGAAGAAACTTAAACAATTTGTTAAAATATGAAACTGGACACAGAACTCTAGCTAAAGCTTCACCAGTGCCAAACAGAGATGAACAATTACTTCCCATGGTTTACATATGAAACTCCTCTTAATAGACCCTAGAATCATATTAGCCTTTTTTGTAACTGCATCACATTGTTGACTCATATTCAATTTGTGATCCACTATAAACCCCATATCCTTTTCTGAAGTACTGCTGCCTAGCCAGTTATTCCCTATTTTGTAGTTGTGCGTTTGATTTTTCCTTCCTAAGAGTAGTACTTTGCACTTCTCTTTTTGAATTTCATCTTGTTGCATTCAGACAGTTCTCCAATTTATGAACGTCCTTTTCAGCTCTAATCCTGTCCTCTAAAAGACCTCTCCTAGCTTAATGCCATCCACAAATTTTATAAGTGTTATACAAGTCATTACTGAAACTATTGAATAGTACAGGACCCAGGACTTACTACTGCAGGACCCCACGATACACTTTTCCAGTTTGAACCATTGATAACTGTTCTTTAAGTATGGTCTTTCAAACAGTTGTGCACCCATCTTATAGTAATTTCATCCAGACCATATTTCTCTAATTTGCTTATCATATGGGATTTGTCAAAAGCTTTAATAAAATCAAGATGAATCATGTCTAGTGCTTCCCCATTATCTGCTTGACCAGTAACCCTATCAGAGGAGGAAAGTAAGTTACTTTGGCATGATTTGTTCTTGACAAATCCAAGTTGGCTGTTACAGATTACCCTATTATCCTCTAGATGCTTAAGATTGGTTGTTTAATAATTTGTTTTAGTATCTTTTCAGATATGGAAGTTAAGATGACTGTTCTATAATTCCCCAGGTGGTGTTTGTTCTCCTTTTTAAAGATAGGTACTATGTTTGCCCTTCTCCAGTCTTCTGGGACCTTATCTGTCTTCCATGAGTTAACAAAAAAAATTGCTAATGGTACTGAGATTGCTTCAGCTAGTTCCTCAAGTACCATAGGGTGAATTCCATCAGGCCTTGCTGATTTGAATGCATCTAATTCAGTGGTTCCCAGCCCATGGGCCAAAAGTGACTCATGGGGTCTTTCAGAGTGGCCCGTGGCTCCCCTCCCATTGGCTGTAGAAGGGAACTACTGCCTAAGTACCCAGGCAGAGCGCATTGCTGGTGCAGGCTCCTTGCTGCAGCCAAAGGGACAGGAGATCAGCATCATCCTCTCTTTGGCTGTAGCAGGGAGCATGGCAAAGCTCTCCATGTGGGTCCCTAGGCGCTGGGTCCCTGCTGGAGCCAGAGGGAGGGGAGCACTGTTTCCCTGTTGTAGCTGGGGGCAGGAGATCCTCCTCACTGAACTTTTCCCCTCTGACTTCATTGAGGGGGTATGGAGGCTGCTGGCAGAAACTGGTGGCCCTTCAAGGTTTTAAAAATTATATTTGTGGCCCTCAGCCAAAAAGGTTGGGAACCACTGATCTAACTTATATAAATATTCTTTAACCTTTTCTTTCCTTATTCTGGCTTGCATTCCTTCCCCTTGTTAATATTAATTTTGTTAAGCATCTGGTCACAATTTAACTTTTTTAGTGAAGACTGAAGCAAAATAGTTATTCAACATCTCAGCCTTCTTGGAGTTCTCTGTCATTAGCTCTCCTTCTCTGCCAAGTAGTGGACCTACGCTTTTCCTTTATCTTTCTCTTGCTCCTTATGTAGTGATTGAATCTCTTCCTATTGCCTTTTATATCCCTTACTATTTGTAGTGAATTTTATACCTGAGCCTTTCTGATTTTTTTGTCCCCACATCCTTGTGCTATTATTTTTTTGCCTCATTACCAATTTGTCCATATTTCAACTTTTTGTAGAATTCCGTTTTGATTTTCAGGTCATTAGTGAGTGGCTGATACAGCCATACTGGTCTATTATTATTCTTCCTGTCTTTCCTTTGCATTGGGATAGTTTGCTGTTATACCTTTAAAACTGTATTTGAAAAGCTGCTAGCTCACCTGATCTCCCTTTTTCCTTTAGATTTTCTTCCCATGGGATCTTACCTACCAGTTCTCTGTCTTAGTTAAAATCTGCTCTTTTGAAATGCATTGTCCTTATTCTGCTGCTCTGTCCTTCCTTTATTTAGAATCATGAAGCCTATCATTTTATCACTTTCACCTATGTTGCTTTCCACCTTTAGATTCACAACCAATTGCTCCCTGTTAGAATCAAGTCTAAAATGACAGCCTCCCTGGTTATTTCCTTCACTTTCAGAAACAAGAAGTTGTTCCCAACACACTTTGTGTGTTCCGATATTACTTTTCCAATAGCTGAGTAGTTAAAGTCCTCCATTACTACCAGGTCTTGTGTTTTGAATATTTCTGTTGTTTGCTCTATAAATGCCTCATCCACCTTTTCCTCCTTATTTGGTGGTTTGTAGCAGACTCATACCATGATGTCACCCCTGTTTTTCCCCCCTTTTATATTCACTCAGACTTTCAACTGGTCTGCCTCTTACTTCCTTCTGGATGTCAGAATCAGTGTGTACATTCTTGATATACAGTGCAACACCTCCCTTTTTTCTTTGCCTATCCTTCTTGAAGAAGCTATACCTCTCTGTTCCAAGATTCCAGTCATGAGATTTAGCCCACCCAGTCTCTGTGAGGCCAGTTAAGTCATAATTTTGCTTGTGTTCTAAGACTTCCAGTTCTTCCTGTTTGTTCCCCATATTCATTGCATTTGTGTCTAGATATCTAAGAAGTTGAGCAGTTCCCCTCACTATTTTCCCTCTTGTTGCTCCTATTGTAATGATCTATTCCCCTCCCCCCAACTTCCAGTCCTCTGTCAAAGTCACCTGTTTTTGTACTTAATTTTTTTTTTAACCAGCCCCTTTTAACTAGCCATTAATGCCCTCTGCACCAGGGTGGTGAGTCGGTATCCGAAGATGCTCTTTCCCTTCTTTGTTAGGTGGATCCTATCTCTTCTCAGCAGTCCTCCTTCACAGAACAGCATCCTCTGGTTGATGAAACCAAAGCCCTTCTGTTGACACCATCTGCACAGCCGAGCAGTCACATCCAGAATTTAGTATTAATTCAAAATTTATTGCTATAAATTATAGACATCAGAAATGCTGAGCATTTGTGATCCCAGCAAGATGCCCAGATCTTTCTCCTAGGGCCTGAATGTTGCTGTATCTGACTAGGGTATGTGGTTCTCTGAGTACAGCTCCCATACCTTGCCGCTTGTTTTTTAGTCACATTAGCTTTTATAATAACTTTTCTTGTGCTTGTATTCTTAAGAGTTTGCATGTGTCAAAATTAAAAGTCAAGAAGTACAGAATTGTGAAATTGAGATTATATAGTGATTGCCTTTGAAACATTCTAATGTTTGTTTTTAAGAATTTGATAATTTATTTTGATAACTCTCATTGAAGTCAAAGAGAGCTGGAAGTGCTCAGCACCTCTCAAAATCAGGTATTTTATATAGATACTATGGCTCCAATCCTGCAAACATTTTTGCACGTGCTTAACTTTATTGCCATGAGTATCAGTAATGTAAAATCAATGGGATTACTCACAGTAGTAAAGTTAAGCACATTTGTAAGTGTTTATAAAATTGGGGTGTTTATATATGTTTATGTGCCTAACTTTAGACCCCCTAGTTTAAAAATATCGTCTCTACATTTTACATTGACTGTACAAAAATTTGGACTATATGCAATTACAAGATTTATTCTTTAGGGAGGAAAAGACGATGATTTCTAGGGTAGTATTCACATGATGATTTACATGTTCAAAGTCCAGTACAAACAGAGAAAAACTGCACAGTGTCTCTATGAGGTAGGAAAGTATTCATTTACACTCAGCTATGGAAACTGTCAAAGTGGTGAACTGACTTTTTTCCATGGCCACGCAGCCAGCAGTGGCAGAGCCAGGATTAGCACTTGGGAGTTCCTGACTTCCCAACTGTACTCATTACTCTAGACTATACCTTCTCTTAAAATGGAATTTTTAATTTTTTTTTAGTAAATGTACTGTAAACTATTGTACCTTAGACTCTCATAATAATGCATTTGAGTTTCTGGGCACTAACAAAATGAATTCTGGTGATCAGCTAATACCTTCTTGAATGTTTCCACTGAGGCCCAGTACTGTTTACACAAAAAAGAAAATCTTTCCTGTATCATGTTCCAGTGTTTCAATACAGACATTCTAGACTTCATTAATGTAACCACAATTGTTACTTTTGTTTCTAGCTTATTGTACAATTTTTTACCAGGTAGGTATCTGTTTTTAAAAGGCATTATGGTATTCATATAACAGAATAGAGTTGAATTGGGCTAGTTGTTTGTAGCTGAATATAGCAAGTAATTTATGTTTGTTCCTCTGAAAAGCTAAAATGTTGATAGGTGATTTAGAAATTATAGTGGAACTCTTAAAGATCTTTTCAGCTCTAACTGCTGCAATAATAGTTTGATTCTTAACTTCAGTGCTCTGTGGAACATTTGGAACCACTTAGAAACAAAACTTAAATTCATGCCAAAACAAAAATTTATTGAGGTCATTATATTTGCTAAATGGTTGCTTTTTTAATCCAGCTCATATTTTTAAATAAAGAAATTTATACCCTGACCCAGAATGATCATCAGGACAGGGTATGGTATATGGAAGTATTTTAGGTAATTAACATTTTGTATGAATTACTTTTTAAAAATATTTGTGCAGTCATATTATGAATTAAATTATCAGACTAATCATGTGGTCATGCCCCAAGGAAGCTGCTCATGTGCTTAGAGTGCCTGTGTATTTAAAACAAGTTTTGATTTGTTCAGCAAACAGATTATAAAACTTTGAAGTAGCAATGGTTAATATGAGCTGTAGTTTTTTATTCAGTGTTGTCATTGGATGCCCAGGTGTCCCCTGTTCTTTCTCAGATGAGAGATTCCAGCATTTTAGGAGTCTATTTCAACAACTCATGCCCTTGCTGGACAGATTTTGTATGTCCATCCCATGCCCTTCCTTCACTGTTTCCTTACCCCATTCCCCACTCTTGCATTTTCTGTGATTTCTTTTCTCCACCCATGTATGTCTCATAAGGGTATATCTTGCAGTTGGAAAAGTTACAAGTGTAATCTAGTTTTCCCTATGGTGGTGACATTTGTTTAATCCTGGCTGATAGTATGGAAATGAATCTGATATTTTTAAACACAAAATTATAAATTTCTGTCACAATATACAGATTTTAGGTTAGTTTCCATGTGTAATATTTTCCACTATCCTAACTTCCCCCTCCTCCCAATCTCTGCTGCTGTCCTTCCTGCTTATCTATGACAACTTAAGAAAGTAGCAGGTTATTTCAGCTGTCCTACTAAGGTGCATTATCTTTCTTTAACTATCAAAGCTGTGAGCTTGAGGTCAGTTCATACTATACAATTTAAAATGCATACATTTTTGTTAAGTCTTATGAAGGTATCTTAGAGAAAAGCGTGACTCTGCAGACTGCAGTCAAATGTACTGATTGTCTTGCTAGTGTAGTGATGGTGTGTAACGGTGAACAGAGAAAGCAGCAGTTTGATTATGATATGTATCTTGATATCTACTATTTATAATAATGCTACATTATATCTAGAATAAAGTTATCTGTCTGCTTTATCATCTTCATACTGTTATGCTAACAAGCCACTCGAAATCTCTTTTAGGGTGGGGCCTTGACTCTCCAATTTGAAAGAATTTTTCTTTGAAATGTTTTATATTTTTTCTAAATATGTATGCTTAGAACATTTCACATTAGAAACTGCATATCTGTGGTTTCTATGTTTATCATATACATTATTTTTTATTTTAATGTGGTTTTCTGTTGTATGACTTCAACTATCTTCTTAAAACTAAAAAATACCCCTCTTCTGGATATAAATAAGTGTTTTTATATGAATAGGCATTGTCCTCTTTATGAAAGCTGTGACTTTGAGGACAGCTTGTAGTACAATACTTAAAATGTGTGTGTTTTTTGTAAGTTCTGGTCAAGACATCCAAGGAACAAGTGTGGTTGCAAATCTTCCAGTCCTGATGCGACAGAATCCTGCAGAGACACTTCGGAGGGTTTTGCCAAAAATCAGAGTAAGTTGGAATAGATGAAATTATTAATTTTCTTTTTTTCTAATAAAAATATTGCAATAAAGGCAACAAAAGAAACAACTGCTTTAGTAAGTATGATTTGAAGATCATGTTGTATCAATATTAATTAGAATGGGACATTCCTTATTGATCTTCCACACCAATTCCAATTGTTAATTATCACAATTAGTATATTTTTTCCAGAAAAATGTTCTGCATTTTTCTGTAAAAATCTCAGTACTATAAGATTTACCATTCTCTGCCAGCCTATGGAGAAATCTTTAGCCAGTCAGTCATAAATTATGGTACAATTTGGCAGGCATCAGTTCCTCAGCCTTGTTCCATCTTCTGCGAGGGAAACATTAAGGTTTTTATGCTACCATCCAGAATGATATATTTTGCTTTTAGCTTTCCATGGTGGTACATGACACCAACAAAAGTTTAATAAGCTACTATTAGTTGTTTGGTAAATTTCCTACGTGCATTGTATGGTCAACCAATATGAGTATATTTTAATGGGCAAAAAAGGTGTTTCTTTTTTCAATTGAGTTAGTTCAGTTGTTAGCTTAACATGATTGAAAAGCCACATGAAAGTGTGGGTTAACACATTTGTAGGCATGTACAATACAATACAATACAGCCAGGTTCCATAGCTTCAAACATGTTGGCCTGCATCTTGCCAGAATTTTCAACTGAGTTAAACTAACTCAGTTGAGCTAACACAGTTTTTAAAAAAACCTCATCATTTTTGCCCATCAAGACAGGGCCCAAGAGTTTCTTTTGATGATGGAATGTTTCTATCTGATGTTTCTAGTTCAGTGTGTTGTTATTGAGCTGAAGTTGGTGTAGAGTAAGCCAGAATTTTAATTCAATTTCCCAAAAAGCAAAGAACAAATCTGTTTTGATAGAGTCAGAACTTTCAGATTAGCCTCTGGTCTCTTAAAAGCTGTTCCTTCAGACATATTTCCATCTGTTTTTGTTGCTGCGTTTTTCTTCATTATTTGCTTTTTTTTAAAAAAGTCCAACAATAACTAATGGCTGATCATCACTATTTAGGCTTTGGAGTAGGTAATACATAAATTGGACTATTGATGCCTCAGACTCAAAGGAAACACACAAATCAAAGGTTGATGATTGCTAGAAATAAATAAATTCCTGCAACAACCTAAGACTCGCACTGCTGATAGTTTGTTAATCTTGTAAAAAATGCAATAGATAACAATATTACTGATTCAGCTCTTGCAAAGCTCTCAGGCTCTCTCAAGCTCTTGCTGAAATAAAGGTAGGAGGAGTGCCAGCTTGCTCAGTTTGAAACTGCATAAGTTTTGAACCTGATTAATATGGCTTAAATGCTCTCCTTGGGCAGATTTTAAAAAAAACCTATTAATATGCCTAGAATTTTGGTATCTATTCATTAGCAGTGGAACTTCAGGACTCTTTTTGGAGTCTACTACAACTAAATCCTAGTATAAAGTTGTACTCCTATGTCTGTTAGGATCAGGATCCCAGTCCTAAATTTATCAGAAGAGGAAAAAACTGATGGTTCTACTAGAATTTTCACCTCACATAATGTGTTGTTTTAATTCATGATTGTTTGAAAATGTTTCAGATCAGTTACGATCCTAGAGGTTGATCTGTCCTTCACTTACCTGTTTCCAATGTTTACCAGGTGGTTAAGGTAGAAAATAAGATTGAAAAATGTGAGAGAAGCTAGACCACAGGTCACCTTTGTCTAGGTATATATCCAGATTGTACAGGCTCTTGTTAAGAAAACAAACTTAATTGGTCTGTAGCCAGTAGAGTGGGTATGTGCTGGACATAAGGAAATGCAATGCTGTCTTAAAGACTGCTACTGGAAAATTTAGTTCTGAAGAGCTGATTTATGGCTTCTCTAGTGATTTGGTGGACAATTTCATTTTCAACATAATTTCTACAGCTCTTTTCAGCTTATGTAATGTAATGCTTGAGTTAGGTGCCAAATTGAAAGTCCTGGAGACTGAAGTTTTATATCCACAGAGTGAGTTAAGTGCATGGGGAAGAAATGCAAGTATCTGCCAATTTCTTTGACAATACAACTCATCCATCCATGGTTTGAAGAGGACCATAGGTAGAAAAGAAGTTTCTTCATATCTTTGAAATCTTTGTTTTTAGCTGAATCTTCCAACATGTGTGTCATTTTGATGGTGATCTTCATGATGTGGACAATTATCCGCTAAGTAATAGATTGAAATACCTTATTTCTGACAAACGGAAACAAATTTGACTTGTTACTGACGTGAGCTGTATTTCAGTCACTGACCTCCAGTAGATATGAAAGGTTTTGTATTCCATTAAGAACAGTCTGAGCAACCCAATCCAAGAAACTTTTAGAAATGAGTTGAAAAAAATTGTCACAGTTGCAACTTATTTTCTTACTTGACTTTTTCCTTATCATATTCTCAATGCCAGCCAGGATGATCTAGTGGGTAATATAGTAAGAGTGGCATGGTTGAAGCTCACTTATTCTTTAATATTTTCATTATAGCGTCCTCTATACAACAAGGATGTATTAAAAAGAGTTGATGTCACAAGGTGACACTCATCCAGTAGGGGGAAACCCAGTCAGAGAGAGACCTGGTGAGTTAGGACTGACTGAGAGCAGAGCCTGCAAGAACTAGAAAAGGGGTAGGTGAGAGCTTCTTGGAAGAGGCAGTTTGTAGAGAGTGGAAAGCTCTGCAGACCCTCCTTGGGAAGAGGGAGCAATTGGCTAGGAGATGAGCAGGGAGGATAGTTTGGTGACTGTGCTGAGCTTGAAGAGCCAGTGCTGGGAGGCTGAGAAGGGCTGAGGGCAAGGAGACCAGCTGAAGGGCTAGTTTGTAGACCTTCCTGAGCTGAATAGCCAGCACTGGGAGGTGGAAAAGAATTGACTTAATAGACAGTGATTTAGGCAGAAGACTCATGGGATTGTTCACTCTCAGGATGATGGCTTGGAGGGGTGGGACCTTGGAACAAGGGCAGAAAGGAACTGGGAACTGACTACTGGTGGACTCATTGGTGAGGATCTTGGAAAATCACTTGGGAATTGGGAGAATTGTTTTTACTATGATGGTTCTATTGATAATTGTATGTGTATCTGAGTAAATTATGCCCAAGGATGGGATTATGAGTGGAGACTGGGAGAAGGCTGTGTTCTTTTCATGGCCAGACCTAGGAGAAACTGAGGCTGGTGCACGTGTCATGCCAAGGACTACTGTAGAAAGGTGCTCTAGATGGGGCCACCTTCTTACAATTGGTTTCTATTCTAAAACATCTGACCAATTCAAAATAGGTTTGGTTTCTTTTCTAAGTATTAGCAAAATGGTCCTTCATTTTTTTTTTCTACAATAAATTATTTTTTTGTATTTCACTCCTCTCATTATTCCAGTTTTGCAGAGACTAGCTATTTTTACAAACAGATTGTATTTATAGCCTTCCATAGTCACCCATTTTATATTTACTGTGTTAACAAAAGTATTCCAGAAAAACCGTAGACCAGTGAGCAAGACCGTAATCATAACAAATTACTTCTCTCATATTTATCAAATTGCCCTTGGAAATAGCCTCATAATGTGTCCTCTTTTTTCCAAGTCTACTAAAATGAGAGGCTGTTTGAGACACAATACAATATTTGTTAGAAATTAAAGCAATTTCATCTGGAATCTGTGACACACAGATTCCATCTAGTTCATTATGAGCTGTTAGATTAAAACTGCAAGAACAAATATATCAGCAAGCCTTCTGCTCTGTAGTATATGCAATCCAGCAGTGTGATTCCGTGGCAGGTATTGTCCTCTTGGGTACTTAAATGCATGCTGCAGCGCACCTTTGTCATCAGAAGTGCCTTTGGTTCCATATTGCAGAGATGCATTTATAGTATTGAGCATCATGGATCAACTTGGTCTTGTTTTCCTGGGCCTTTATGAAAGAACTGTTTTTCTCTTATTCTTTGAGCTGAACAAATGGCCACAGAACAAGATATGTTCAGAACCGAGGAATGAAATGAACTGACAAATTGTAAAAACCAGCTAATCAGTGTTTCCATTATCAGATTCAATGGTGTCAAGGCCAGGTCAACAGACCTTTTTATGAAAATATGCAAATAGCTTTGGGAAAACAAACAGTGACTTGAGGATGCAAAACTATTGAAAATTCATTAACTTTAATCTTAGTTTTTCCACTTAACTGCCACAGTATTTCATTCCAGGCCCCTTTCTAAACTAACTTGCTGACTTGAAGAATTTCTGGAATTCCCTGCTTAAAATACTGAATCCAATTACATCTGAGATGTTCTATCAAAGCATATCATAGCATCAAGAGGGAGAGATCTCCTGAAATGAAGGAGAGCTAAGAATCAACAACCTGGATTTATTTTTTCCCCTAAATTGTGAGGCACTTGAAAGTTGAGATTCTTGCTTCTATAAAGGCCATTTTCTAAGTTCATTGAATATTGCTGGTTGTTGGTACTATTTTTATTGCTTTTCTATACTTACTTTCTGGCACTATATAGCAAAAGGAGATTTTGTTCTTATAAATGTAGGGGTCATAGTGAATAAGCAACTAATATGAGCTCCTCATGCAGTGCTGAGGCTAAAAGGATTAATATGATCTTTGGATGTGTAAATGGGAGAAGTGATTGTACCTCTGAATATGGTATTAGTGAGATTGATATTGGAATACTTCATGCAGTTCCGGTGTCCACATTTTTAGAACTATGTTTAAAAAATTGGAGAGGGTTCAGAAAAGAGCCACAAACATGATTCAAGGGCTGGAGAAAATGCCTCACAATGAGAGACTTAAAGTGCTCAATCTGTTCAGTTTATCAAGAAGAAGTTTGAGAGGTGACTTAATTACATTGTATAAATACCCTCACATGGAGCAAATACTGGGTAGTAAAGGGCTCTTTAATCTAGCAGAGAAAGACATAACAAGAACCAATGACTGGAAGCAGAAGTCAGACACATTCAAATTTGAAATTAGGCTCAGATTGTTAATAGTGAGGGTGATTAACCATTGGAACAAACTACTAAGGGGAGTAGTGAATTCTCCATCCCTTCAGATCAAGACTTGGATGCCTTTTTGGATTATATGCTTTAGTCAAAGACAAGTCATTGGGCTCAGTGCAGGCATAATTGGGTGAAATGTTATGGCCTACAATAAACAGGAGGCAAGACTAGATGATCTAATGGGCCCTTCTGGCCTTAAACTCTGTTAAACTCTAACAAAACTCATATGGACTTCATAATGTCTTTAGACACTAGTATAAGCAGTTCCTCTAAAGGTTGCTTTACTATCTATGGTTTACTTCATTAAGAGCTTGTCTAAATGGAGAGTTGGTGCATGGCAAGTTGGTATGTAAATCTGCAGTGCACTAGCATGCCATGCACTAACTGGTTGTGTGGATCCTGCTTCTGCATGCTAGAAGTTTCCTAGTGTGCTTTGACCTGCTGTTTGAAATAACAGATGGTCAAAGCACATTTGGGAACTTCTATCACACAGTAGCCAGGTCCACATAGCCAGTTAGTGGGCAGCACACTAATGCACTATAGATTTACACCCCAGCTTCGCTACACACTAACTCTCCATAGACAATCCCTAACAGAAGGATAGTTGTATTTTTCTGTTTTTGCTGGGTGGATTGATACATTCTCTTATTGGTTATGATTGCAAATATTTATCATTGACAGGCTTTTTTTATGTTGGGTATTTTTTTAAACATCTGTTGAAGAAATACTACTGCTGAGGAGCTGACCAGTAACTGAAAATTTTGTATAGCCTTCACTTGATCTACCTCCCATTGAAAACAGTGGGAAATGTCTCACCTCAAAAGCAATTGAATTGTCTCTTAATCTCTCTGCACCTCTATTTCTCATATGTGAGATGGGATAATGATGTTCACCCGCTTTTGTAAATTTGTATCTACAATTGTAAAATGAGATGCATAGTAATCGCTAGGTATTATTTATGTAGCCAGCAGCTTTTTATCACCATAAGCTAATTGATTAGTAAACTCAACTTCCTCATTTGATGCGTTTGCAGAACTCACAGGTAAGAACAAATGCTCCTTTTCTTAATGCTGTCGATAAAATAGACTAAGGAAAGGGAAACTGAAAGAAATTATGACTGTCTGGATCAAGAATTTTATCTCTACTTGTTGGCAGAAATTGGTAAACCAAACCTGGTAATCTTGCATGTGCAATTGCAGAAATTATACAGGTACGAAAATTTTTCCTTTGAAATTCTATAGTTGTCATTTTAAATATTCAAAACAAAACAACCACCAAACAAAAAACTTTCACGTGTTTTACCATACAGATTTTAAGATTGGCATAAACAAGATTAAATTTACCAGACCCTTTAATATAACCCAGAGAAAGTATGGTCAAATTTGAGGCATCAGTGTTGTGTTCTATCCATTAAATCAGCTATGATATACATAGTTTAGAAATTAATATAGTATCATGTATATGAAATCTTTGTACATTCTCTACAGTTGAAAAACAGTGACGTCTTGTTATGGGTTCTCTCATGTAGGTCCCCACCCTCTGGATATCTGCATGCACCTCTTCGTGAACCTTGGTAATCATTGAAATGCAGATTCATAGATGGCTTAGACATACACTGAGGAGTATGTTCTGTGCACCAAATAACTCCTTTGTATTTGGCATTAACAGCTCAGTTCCTGTTTGATCTCGATGGGATGGTAGATCTTGGTGCCACCAGAATGAGATTTTTAAGGCATTTATTTAGCTGAATTTTCTTCATTAAGAGTCATTTTTCCAAATGTTGTAGTTCCACAATAAAATGCAACTAATTTTGATCTAGAGCTGCAATTGGTCACCGAACATGACAGGTGTCTACATCCTTCTTAGGAAAACCCAAACCTTGTCAAGTTTACAGTACTCTGGCTTCTCAAAATTATGAATATCTTTGTTTCTTGCTTCGGTATATTACCTGGCTCCTACGCATCAGGCCTTTTCCCTGTGCTAGTTGATCCATTCTAAAATCATTTTCAAAACAAATTATCTTGTACTCCTTTTGCAACTGTTTTTTTATTTGCTATCCATCAGTCTGTCAATTTTGTAAGCTTCAGTTGCTGTTGAGAGTCTTCTTTTACTATTTCCATAAAGTTAGGAAGTGGTGGTGATGGTTCTTCTAATCTTTGCTTACACTCTAACGTGATTTTGGGTTCAAACCTAATCAGTCCTTTGTTCTACCGTTCTTTTGTGTGTCTGTCTGTATCTTTTGGTTCCTAATGAAAAGATTATGCCATATTAACAAAGATACTTAGTTGATAGAGATTGTATTTCCACTTACAGCATTCTTTCAGGGAAAATCTATTCTCAAGTGATATAAACCACATTTCATTAGAGTTGAAATGTCTTCTGTTCCAGTTCAATACATTTTGCAACTATAGCTGCCTGAACTTAACTTCTAGACCTTAGGCTTTTTGAATAATGCAGTTCACCAAAACCCAGCTAGATCATTGACATCACACTGAAGCCCTCTGTCTAAGTCTGCTGGTTAAGTCTGCTTTTGCCACCAGAGAGTGGGAATCTGTGAAGGAGATCCCATGACTAGAGAAAGAAGTTACTTACCCATAATCATAATTCTCCAAATGGGCATCCTCCTCGACAGATCTACACTCACAAACCTGATGTCTTTTGTCATACATTTTTTATGTCCAACTTGAAGTCTGTGGAACTGAAGTGGGGATGGGAGCCAGAAACATTTTTAATAAGTGGAACTGTACAGTTCCAGGGCAGACATCAATGCAGGCACATGTTTAAGCAATCTAGAAATTTACATTTCAATGTCTCCCGAGGTCCATGAGGAGGCACATCCAGAGAATGTGGCTCTCACACATGATTATCCAGAGAGTGTGGATCTGTGGAGGAGCTACCCATTTGGAATCTTGAGTTGTTGGTAAGTAACCCTGTTTATGTTATGTGCCCAGTGAACATATTTAAAAATGAAATCAGCTGCTTTCTGTTCTAACAAAATCTTTGTTGATTTCTTAACTTCAGCTTAACATTGCAGAAACATATGCCTCCAAAACTCCAGTTCAGTCCACAATGTAAAAACATATTATGTGTGGAAAGTGTGTCAGATAGATAAGTTCAGCAATACAATGTTCTGTATTGCACTGTTTGCAGTTAGTCCTTTTGTAGTTTGAATGTATTAGCAATCTTGTCTTTAACCTAAATCTTAGCACAAGGGGTGGGAGCTTCTTCATGAATAGAACTAAAAGAGGCAGAATTATTTGTGCTGCCTTTAAAGCTTATCTGTATCCTGGAACTCATGTTTTAATTTATACCCGTTAGGCCCTTTCTGCTGCCCTGTTTAAGAGCTTTGTATTTTTTTGAATGACCAAGAGATGTATTTCAAGAACCAGATGTTTATGTTCCTGCTTACTCTCATCCCCAGCACCATTCTGTTAAAGGCTGTATGTTGACCTCATTCCTTGGCAATACTCCCAGTAGTGTTGATGGAAGTTGTACAAAGGCAGTATATGGCCCTTAATGATCACAAAAAATACAACCTGTCCTTATTAAGAAATATGAACATTTTATTATGCCGGTAGTTGGTAAGATGCCCAGCAGTGTTTAATTTTCCTTGGACAATGGGCATCCTCGTAGAAACATCTACAGCTATAAACACCCACAGCCAGCTCTTGAGATGAATAACCATTTTCCTTTAGCTCAGCTACTCTGAAAAAAGTTACTTGCACATGCAGTCTGATTGGTTGACATTTCTGTACTGAAACATCTTTATTGTTCACCTCTTATTATGTAGATGATAAATGTACTAACTCATCACATGACAGTTGTAAGCAAATCATAAGCCTGGAGATCTTTTGTCCGTCACATTTATGCCTGTGATTTGCACTTTTTTTTTGAAGAAAGCCTATTTGATGTTTAATTTTTTGTTTTTGTTTTTACTAAAGAATCAGATTATTCTTTGCTCTTTTGTTGACTATGGGAAATATTGTTTGTCTCCCAATATGGATGTTAAAAAAGAACCAAATAAGCATCTATATAAAATATCCACTGGTAGGTTGAGCTCTAAGTGTTACAAAGATTGGATTCACAAATAAAACATTCATAATATTTTAATAGAAAATTATACAGTAAAACCACTTAAAATGTCATTCCAGTAATATCCAGCAAAGGACATACTGGTAGGGAGTTGGGACTCATATAGGTTACACATAGGATATGTTGTGATATATTTAAATAACTTTGAAAGATCTAGATAGATATGACCTTTAATTTTCATTCTGACAACTGTCTACAAATGAACACTTGTTCACATTTTCTCTACTGTACTATTATTATCATTATTATTATTTATTTGACTTTAGAATAGCACTCTGAAAGAATTTCTGATAAATGAGGTTGGTTCGGATAAAGTTGAATATCAATAAACAGAGAGGTGTTTAAATAAATAACTTAAAAATCTCTGGCTTTTTTATTAAGAGGCAATACTATAACATTTTATTCATGTTTGGTATCAGCTGGTGATAGTGGAAATTTAAATAACCTTCTGCAATTTGATATCATTTCCCAGGTGTAGAAAATATTTCTCTCTGTAACCAAAATAACCCAAGAAATAACTGAAATGAGTGCTGGCTGGTTTGTTATGACATTTTCTTCTTGTACATAAAGAAAGCATCTACACCTATACACAGAAATAATTGAACAAGACACACAAAACTAAAAAGCTTAGTAAAATTGTAATATGTTCTACATTTTCCTAGCTAATCAGTGTCAAACATTATGATCCACTTTAATTTATTTGCCTTGAAAGCTTCATAATAATATGATTTCTAAGACACCTGAATTTGTGAAGATGTAGTTTAAAAGAGATTAGAGTATCTCCAAATGATGGCTGTTAAGAGGAAATGGTTTTATAAAGATAGTTTTGTATCTAAATTTTTATATGCTGATTCCTAGGATCTGAATAAATATTGGAATTTTCTTTTAATGTATTTCTGGCTCATCTTTTTAAATAAATACCCTTTCTGATTATACAGGAGGTCCTGCATGTTGCAGGAGTGGAAATGCAGTTAACAGCTGCTGTTTCATTTTTGACTATTCTGCAAGAGGAGTCAGTGTCCATTCATACTTATTCCCACTCCTTCCTACACATCATTCTACAGAATCTGGAACACAGGGATACAGGTCAGGGTCATGATGCTATGCTGATAACTGATTGGTTCTGTGTGATTTATGTTTTCTTATTGACTGTACAGTACTGTTTAAAGCAATACATGCAATTTATACCAATTTGTGAGTTTATTAATTGATGGTTGTTTTTTGGAATGGCTTGCAGAATGTAATGTTTTCTATATATTTACCTTCCTGCATACTGTTATTTAGCTGAAAGTTTCCTTCATTTTGAATAAAACAAATATTTCTGATTGCAGGACGAAATCCAGAGGTCCTTACTCAGTCCAACCTTCCAGTGAATTTATTGGAATCTGTGCCTGAGTAAGCACAAGTACAAACTACAATATTTTTCCCATAATGTTGAGATTTTGGAGTTTTTCTTTTAACTTCTTGAAAATTATTTTCTTAATCCAGGACAAAAGAAAAATGAGTCTTGCAGCAAAAATAGAAAGTTTTAAATAAGTAAATTAAAAAAATAACACGCTATTTCTAATTAGAAGAAACTGTCATCTTCAAACAGTTGTTCCAAAAATAAATAATAGAATAATTCCTCCCTCTCCCAAAATGCAGGCCCAAACCTGCTTTTCAAATGAAATATATGCAAACAGGTGGAGGTGTGTAAACATTTTTGAATGTTACTGTAATGTCATTTAGAAGTACAGCTCATTGAAGAGCTGACTGCACCAAATCAGAAGTTGTTTCATCAAACTGATTTATAATATAACATGTAGTCTGTGTCTAACAGGGGTCAGTAATGCATGGCTGGAAACTCTTCTTGCTGTAATAGAAGTCTTGCCAAAAGAAACCATCAGACATGAGGTAATGTTATTTTTTCCTGGTAGCATTAATGGAGAATAGATTAAAGATTTTGGTGAATAATGATCTGACTTTCAAAAGCATGGAGTACCTGCAGTTAATTCCCATTTGTTTCTACAGGAGGAGTGAGCAGTCAATAGCTGTGAAAATGTAAATGTTATATGTAAAACATAGTGTAAGAAAGGAATAAGTTGGGAGTAGGTGGATGGTCACCTTAAAAAACTTTTGCATACATCAACAAATAACGACTACAGTAGTTTTAAATTTGTTATCATTAATAAAGCGTTTTCAAGGGTCTGTGTTTTCAATTTCGGAGATGATAGTAAATGTGGAAGAATGTTCTAACAAAAGAGTTTTTGTTTTGGCAACTTAAAATTCTGGATTGGCACTGAACCTAATTTTATGCTATAGGTACAGTGGATTTTGGGGGTTTAAGTTCCTCAGAGGTCCAGGCCTGAGATCTTCATTTAGTGGTCAGCCCCCAAACCCTGTGTATTTTGTCTACATTATGGCTCTGGGGATAGGGAAGAATTCTGTCACTTGCCCCTTAATGATCATTTGTGCATTATAAATACATTAATAAAACATGCTCGTAAATGAAATCCATCATTGCTTTTAAAATAGCTTTTCAAAGGGTAAATGGCTAACAATAACAAAATAAATTTATTTTGCTAGAACCAATGTGTTTCTGTAATGTAATTAAAAAAATTACCACTTAAGGAAAATGTCATCTTGCTCCCTGCTTCAGTAAAATGATAGAAAATGTCCCCATAACAATATACCTTGTGTATAATATAATTGCTGAAGCACTTTTAGCACAGCAGTTGGATAGGACCATGTGATATAAGGCTTTTCTTAATTATTTAATTTTTGTGTTGTGACACTTTGATTCTTCTTGTTTCATTTATTGTAAACAGAAATTGCAATCTTAAATTTGGACACTTTAGGGAAAAGACTGTCTTGCTAAATATTTGGAGAGTGCCTGGCATGTTTTGGGTGCTCCCATTTTTTAAATATATTAAATAATAATAGTATATGGTACCTACGAAACCTATATGACTTGTTTCTTTACTAAATGTTAGGATGGGTAACACATTCTGTGTGCTAATTCTAGCCTGTTCATCTATTCACATTTTCACAGTAGGAAACTTCAGCACATTGATCTCAAAATTTCTGCCAATAAGATGATGGGATGGGGTTCTTCTGCAGCACTGCTACCCTTTTGTGGCCTGTGTATTATCTTCTCCTGGGGCTGGGCATGAAAGGTTGGATGAAGAGCTGAAGCAGAGCAAGGGAGGCACCCTTCTCTGCAGCACTCTCCTCTACTCTGCACATGGATTTCCATGGTGGTTTCTGGTTAGAAGATAATACAACTAGGCATATTATCTTCTTCTGTGTCCCTTTGACAGCTGATCCTCTGGGATCCTGGAGGAGATCCAGCAAATGGCAGCACAGCTCCAGCAGAAGCTGCAGTGACTCCTGGTCACACGTGAAAGTGGAACCCCTTCCCTATTCAAGGTTGGGAGGGAATGTGGCCACCAAAGTCCACATCAGAAGGGGTGTCCCTGGACAAAACTTGGCAAGAAGAGCCTCGTGCAATTTCCTTTCCAGCCTCCTCCTCTGGGTTTTTCTATGCAAGGGGCCGTTGGTGTGAAAATTCCCCAAATTATATCTGTAAATGTGCTTATAAAATTTTATTCTGTAAATAAAAACACAAGACGATAGATGTAATGTGGTAAAGATGCAATGGCTATAACTATGATGTGAATCATAAACTAGAATTTGGTACATATTCTAGTTGGCACTGAATATTAGAATGCAAGGTTCTTGGTAGTCTTAATGTGTGCATTATTATGATCATAACCAAATTTTTTGGAAAATGTAATTGATGTTTGTAGTATGTACTTCTAGATTTTTGTTTAACAGGAATACATTTTTTACTGTTTGAATGTTCCTCCCGTTTTTTCCATATAGATCCTGAATCCACTTGTTTCCAAAGCACAGCTTTCCCAAACGCTTCAGTCTCGCTTAGTTAGCTGTAAAATATTGGGAAAATTAGCTAACAAGTTTGAAGCTCATATGTGAGTAGTTTGTGTATATGTGTTTCAGATTTAATGTTTATCACAATGTCTTTGCTAGTGAATAATGTTACTAAGAAGTAGATGTACATAATTTTCTCTATTGTACAAAAATTGAATGCTTTTGTTCTTATAGATCCATCCATCATAATATTAATTAGCTATAAGTGATGTTCATTAGCTAGATCACAGTACTCTGCATGTTCACACATTGCTGTTGTCATCAGCTTTCAACTTTCCTCTGTACATTCTTCCACCAGTCAAGAGGTTACCTTGGGAGCACCATTTTTCATGTCATTTCTCCACATTGTTGTACTGTGTAGGAAAGTCCACAAATCTGAACAGTGGTTTTTTAGCCTGCTTTCAGCTTTTGGAGCCATAACCATGCCTGCCCATCAGAAACAGCAGGGGAGCATTGCCACTCCTGATGAGCCTGCCAGTTTAATTGTCTTCTCATCTGCAGTCAGACTCTTCCCAAAACCTGTTATAAATCTCCATTAAAAGAATTGCTGAACTTAAAACTCTTGTCTTAAAGGCAAAATCTTGTTCCTAAATTTTGAGTTGTGTGATTAAATTTCAGAATTCTTTGCATGAGATTTTCAGTCTGTCATAACCGCATGGGGACATAACAACAGCCAGTTGCTGTTGACTTGATCTCCTCCACCTCCAAGCTGAAGGTTAATAATTTGAACAGTAATGTAGAACATGGAAATACCTGACAGCATTAAAAGCCCTAGGAGCTATCTGCCCCACAACATCCATACTACCTTGTTTACCTTCTATCATCAGTTTAACCAGCCCTGTATTAGATAGGCCCTTTTCAGCTAGAATTTCCTTTACAGGCAACATTAAATAACCATTCCTCAGGCCTCATATCCCAAGGCTTGAGATAAGTGTTCTCTTGAGAACTACCTTTCTGGGCCAAGTTTCAGATCTCTCTACAGGGATCCCCATCCATAATAACTGGGAAGATGAGCTGCCAAAGAAAGCCACAATCCAGTGGATGATATTCAAGTCCCTACAGTCTCCTCCCAGGAACAGAACAGTTTCCCCAAGTTTTAAACACAAGGCTCAGTTTGGTTTCTGCTGATGGGAAGCTTCTTTGTACATGCTTCCATCTCTTCTGGCCCCAAGTTCCCTCTGAAATGAGATGATTTATCTGGTAAAATATATTTTAAATAGACATTTCTTTTTAACAGAAAAATTGAAGACTCATATCCTGGTCTCTGTAAAGTCTGTTTTGTGCTACTCCAACAACTCAGAGCAAACATAAAACTTGCTTAAGTGGCCAGCTGAGTGTTTCCCTGATGTAGGGCAATCTTCAAGTGGCATAAGGCTGGTATAGCTGGCTCTATGCCACCCCTCTTTGCAGTACCTGTCCCTGGGATTTGAGTGGAGCCTTTTCTTGGGGATAGTTGCAGAATACAGCAGTTGCACTTCCCCGAAGATTGGAGGATATAAAGGCAGCCTTTGACTCCTCCTTAGCTTCTACACTAAGCATAGTTTGTGAGGCCCTGATGATTGTGCAGCTGATGGATGGGCTACTTCTATTTTAATAACTAGCTGGTATCTGGTCAAAACTTCTATTTGATCAGAGCCAACAAGGACTGGGTAAAAGAAATGGGAATGATTACCTTTACCAAGCTGTTGTTTTTTCCATGAAAAGGGAAGTATAAATTGTGCATTTGCTTTGGCCTTTTTTTTGTGGGACTGCTTTTAATCTAGCCAAAATGCTGCAACTCAGCATACCATAAAAGATAAACAAGTAGGCCATGTGGCAGTGTATTTGGAGTGAACTTCTGTAAATTGTCTACTTTTGTTCTGTTAAGTGAAGTTGTTTATAGGAGTAGATGCAACCATAAAGAAGGCTTCCAACTTTAGTAGACAAACCTTCACTGGCTACATAGAACAGAATAGGACTTCGTGTCATACTATAAGTATGCACAAGCCATGGCTTGCAGAGGATCCAAATGTGGTTTCTAGAAATCTGAATTCTTAGAAAGACCAAGTCAAGTGAACTCAGAACTCCAACTTCAAGTGAAGAATTAAGCATCAAAATCCTTCTTTGAAGGGAAGAGAAGCTCATATAATTATTGCCATTAATAACAGTTGATTTGATATTGATGCTGGGTCAGTCTGCAAGTAATCAGTTTGTAAGATTGGAGCCTTTCCAATGTATGTGTTTGTATAGTGCTATGAATATCTACATTGCTGTTTTAAATAATGATTAATTACAATATTCAGGAATAGGGTCTAGTTAGAGTTAGACTTATAATTGCCTCCAGGAATCTGACTTTGATTGTGACTTTTCCTAAAACAAGATGGAATGTTCTAGTTCATTTTCTTCCATTTAAAATATCCCTTCTTGGAAACACTTTCCTTGGCTTAGATACTGGAGCTTAGATACTGGAAATCCTTGAGCCAGCCCTCTATTTTATTTTATTTTATTTTAGTCTGTATTGTGATTGTGTCCACGGCCCCATTCAGGATTGATACCCTATAGTGCTAGGTGCTTTGCAAACACAGGATGACTTGGACCTCACCTTGCATAACACGAAGTTCATTTTTAAGATTTTCTTCCCAAAGTGAGCACAAGATTCCCAGATCAGCTTGGAAATTTCCATTCCTTCTGTATTCTAAGAAGGCTTTTAATACTCCTTAAATTCTGTTTGGATTGAAATAAGGATTTTTTTATATATATAAAAGTTCTGCTGTTTTAAACCGCCAAAAAAGGGCCAAAGAGCTTCCAGGCTATGTAGTTCAGATCTTGCAACAGAGATCCAGTATGCACCTATTCCTACTTCATTGGGGCCTCTTCCACCTTAAGAATTGAAAGAAAGGGAAGGCATAGCTGCACAAATCAGTTGTTCTGTTTTGGAAATCTATTCCTTCCACTCCTTTTATAAACATACTAGACAGCACATGGTAGGGTCTTAGAACATCTTAAGGGCCATGTTGATTATGGACAAGTGGTTGGCAAATTGTTTCCCACTCTACAGTTGAGTGAACTGCTCAATTATCCCTTCAGTTTAGATTGCTGGATCTGCAAAAACAAAAAACAAAACAAAATAAAACAAAAGCTGTTTATCTTAAAACAAAGCTTCTGTGATTTGCGTCCATAGTTGGGACAATACTATCCTGCTGAGTCCATTCACATTGTATGGATTGTGAGGTTTTTTTTGGTCAGAGCTGTCTGTATGCTGTAGCAGTACCTGTTAGAATGTAACAGAGGAGTGGCTAACAACAAAGTGTATAAATGCTGATTTGGAGGGTCCTGTCTGATTTATTGGAGATGGGAACAGAACAGTCTGGATCAGTGGATTCAAGCTATCGCACCCTAATTTCTAATTTTAAAAAACAGTCATTGACATTAAAATTCCTATTTTGTTGTGTTTGCAAGCAGTTGATGATAACAAACATAACTGGGACTTTCATTTCAATTTATACAATGTATATGTATTCATCCAGCAGCTGTTCAAATATTGTACTGAAGTCGGTTAAGTATCTCTATTAGAAGTAGCACTAGACTCACACAGTGTTTTCAAAGATTTGAAAAGCCTTCAGATGAAATATTAACAAACTGTAGTGAATACGGATAATACTGTTCTGTGAAAATTCCATTTTGTATTTGTTTAGTTATAAAAATACGTGGTGACGTTGTATATTATTTATAATTATAAACTTCAGAATTGTCAGTTTTAATATATCACCCATCTCTATAACACCTGCTGTTAAAAGTTATAAATATTAAATGTTGCTTTATGAAGAGTACAATTTAAGATTACTGTGAACCATTTAGAATCAGATATGTTAACTAAATGGACTTTACAAGTACTTTGTTCTTCATATTAATTTAAAATGTTCAAATTTTTGTTTAGCATTAAAAGGGAAATTCTTCCACTGGTAAAATCACTCTGCCAGGATGTAGAATATGAAGTTCGATCTTGCATGTGTCGGCAACTGGAACATATAGCTCAAGGAATAGGGTGAGTATAACTTGCAGAATTACTACAGAATGTAAAATATAGCTCGAAAGTATTTAGTAGTAATATAAAAACTCTTTAAAATTTCAAACAGGTATCCCTGCATATTAAATTATTTGATATTCAGGGTGTGTGGCAGTCTGTCAATTAATTGTCCACAGGTTTCACCCACTTATGCTTTACTGTAACTCACAAATGCATTTTTGTAACTATCATATGAACAAAAACAGTTTTTCAGAAATTGGTCTGATTCAAAACCCCTTGAAATCAAAGGAAAGATTCAACTGACATCAGTAGGCATTGTATCAGTTTTACTCTGCCACTCTTTGCAAAAGGATGCTATGTAATATAAGTTGTAAGTTCTATAGCAGTTATTTATATAAGCTTGAAAGTCTCTTTAATATAGCACTAGAGAAGGTTCTGTTGAATTTATAAACAAGTTAAAACTTTAGTGTCTTGTCTTGATCCTACAACATGTAAGGTACTACATGTTACATGATCAGGGCCAAAGAGGATGAGTGTTTTACCCCCTGAAATCCCTATTATAAATGCAGATGTAGCTGTAGCCTCTTTGCTCTTGTCTAGGAGATATGAACAGTACATAACATTATGGGCTTGATGCACAAGTTACTGGGTGAGTTTCTCTGTCCTATATTATGTGGGAAGAGGGGGTGGGAGGTCAGACTAGATCATAAATGGCCTTAAAATCTATGAACAGCACTAAGCGAGGGGATGAAATGAAAGCCTAGATTTGAAAGGTACTGTACAAATGTAGTTCAATTTTTTTTTTTTTTTTTTTTTTTTGAGTACCAACATTTGTGGGAATGATTCTTCTTTCTTTCTTTAACCCTTTGAAATTGGGTGTGATGAATTGGGCTGTATAACTACTAAGCAGTTAGAGCAAAAGATAAGCATTGGTAACATGGTTAATTTAACATCGTTTCAGTAAAACCGTGCAGTTCAGGGATTGCCAGATTAATTTGCCAGTTATCTTTTATCTGAGATAGGAAATATTATTTACTAGAAGTGCTTTGAATAGTTGCGGTGTAAGGGCTTTATCCTGCAAACATTTAAGCACATGAGTAACTTTAGAAAACAATGAGTTTACTAAAATTATTTACTTGCTTCAGTGATCAGGCCCTGTTTTATCCCCTTATCTCCCTCCACCCCAAAAGGCAGTTTAGCATAAGTAAGTAGTTATAACATGTTTTATATTAAAATAAATTTTGATTTAATATCTTTTATTGGACCAGCTTCTGTTGGTGGAAAAGATAAGTTTCAAGCATTAATTGCCCACTTCATTTTAAGTGGTTTCTTGCAACAAGTGTTAATGCTTTATTCTTACAAATCTGTTTCATCTTATATTTTGCTGTGACACTTTGGTTACCTTTTCCAGACCTGAAGAAGAGCTCTATGAAGCTTGAAACTTGTCTCTTCCACCATTAAATGTTGTCCAATAAAAGATATTACCTCACCCACCTTGTTTATCTCAATACAAAATGTAAACCTTAAGATAATTTTATTATAGTTCACTCTGATTATGTTGCATATCAATCTATTTATATGTTTTTAAGAGTAAAAATTGCATGGAAACTGTACAGATTGGTACCATAGATTAGTAACTGCATCATCTTTTGGAAATAACATGGTTTTATCACAAATTTATAAACGAGATTTTTTTTCTAATTGTCATATTTGTTTTAATTTTTTTCAAAAATTAAATATACCTTTAATGCTTCCAAACTTGAAATCCACAGAAACACATTTTGGAAATATGTCTCATCGGTTTCAACTTTCTTCCCATGTCCATCATCTTGTGATTTCCTTTTCTATCTTGTTTTGTGCCTTCCTGAGTCTTATTTGGAATGTATTTTATCACCCCCTCCCCACTCCTGGCCATATGTTCACTTATTTTTTTCTCGATCCATCCTCCCACCTGCTTGTTGGTATTTCTTTCCTTTGGGATTCAATCTGCATTTCCATTGTTTCCTGTAATTTTCTTACTGAATTTCTTTGGCTCCATCAGCAGGTAGGATGCCATTATGATGAATTTGGTGTTGGCAATAATGTGTAAAATATTATTTCCTTTGAGGGAGGGTGGATTATAAAACAACTTAATATAATTTCAGTAAAACTAATACTGATTTATGGTATGTGTGGAGAGGATGTTACATGGCAGCATGTAACAAAGTCCATCAAATAATGTTTTATTTATTAAAGTGTATTATACCACAAGTGGCTGTATCACACTCTCAGAATCTCTCACTTGCTGGGACAACCTATAGAGCGGAGGCAAAAAATAAAGTTGCTAATGGCTTTTTTTTTGTGGAGGCTAAAAGTGGCTCCTACAATGACATAAAGAGACAGGAGGATATATGGAAGAGTGCAGAGGATTTATTTTCATTTTTTTCTTTTAAATCCAAATGATCTATAATAGGTCCTGACATAATGAGAGAAGGAAATATGGACATTTATTTTATCTTCCCCCACAAAAAAAGTTCTAGCCCAGTGCATTAAATGAGGCTGAAGGAGGAAAAATGCTGTTCTTTTTTGTATCTAAAGTGGCTTGCTCTTGTATTCCTAAATCATACTCTGATAAAGTAAATGAAGAAAAGTTCATCATCTTGGGGTCTCCTTTTTAGCCCAAGCAGGAACAAATACACCATAAATGGGAAAACTGAAGATTGCATAAAGGGATATTTTCGACACAGACTGTTGGCAAGAGATAACAGCGACACTAGTGACTAACAATCTCCACAGGGGTTGGCTTAATAAAGGAGAAACATTTCATAAATAATCATCAGTGGTTGAACAACTCTCTGTTTCTTTCTCTCTTCCCTCACCTCTTTTATTGCTTGTGTATCTGTATTCATATATTATGCTCTATGTCTAAGAGTATCTCTGCCTGGTCCTCCCTTCTGCTTTCTCCATGACCTGTTGTCATCATCTTTGTTCTCACAGGATCTAGTTAAGGGGGTATGTATTTCCGGAGAGTAAACTGTGTTGCAGTGATTTGTATTGAGGATGGCTTAAGAAGTAGTGGAATAAAGACACTGCTAACATAATATCATTTCATTTATGTAAATATGGCAGTCATGCATGACATCACTCCTTTTCTTTATCATTTACTGATGCTCACCATTTAATAATCATAAACAATTTTCCAATAATTTTATATTAATGTGTAATTATCAGTTGAGAAGACATACTGGGATCCACTTGGTTTGTTGCAATTAATTTTGTCAATAAGCTAGAGTAGTCAAATCCAAGTAATTTTGTCTTGTGCTTGCTGTTTCTGAATATTTGAATGCATTATCATTTGCCCTCACTTACATGTGGGGTCTGTATTTTTTGTTCAGGTGTGTGTGCGTGCGTGGTCTTTACCTTTATAAAAAATGCGTACCCTAAGACATTTTGTTATAGCCAGTACAGTCTTAATATTTATGTTTAAACTGAGAGAGATCCTAAAAATTCTTTATGTACTAAGAGGCTGTAAGCATCCTGTATAATTTTGGTTTTTGTCTTCCTAATTAGCACCCATGTAGTCTGATTCTGAACTGCAGTATGTAGTTTGTCTGCAGTACCACCCTTTGTCAGTGTGATAAACATAAAGGATACATAAATCTTCAGTGGTGGAAATCGATATAGCTCTGTTGACTTAAGAGGATATGTCAGTTTACAATAACTGAAGATCAGACCAAAAGATTTTACATATGTGCAGGAAGAGGCCTGCCATCAAGGGCAAACTTCCTAATTAAAATATTATCTAAACTCAATGGCCAGAAGTCCTGATAACTGTGAGAAGTGAGTGTAATGTTCCCTTACTGCAATCTGGACTGGGGTACTATTGTGTCACCCCAATCCCTCACTCTTGGAGTTCGTCTTACCCTGCTCTGCTGTGAGAACCCCCACTCCTGGGGTGTCCATACACAGCCACCAAGAAGCAAGTTGCTCCTAACTGTGTGAGTGTGCGCTTCTGGACAGCCACTCTTTGGATTAGACAACAGAATATCCCCAGTTCCAGGTGCAAACCTAGGAATTTCCATCTTACATTGTTCAGTGCTGCCCGCTGCACAATGTAAGCTCATATGTGTTCGTCAATTTAACAAAGAAATTGATATACACCAGCCTTGTTACTTCCATTGAAGTCTCCCACACACTTCAAACCAAAGCCACTGCTTTAGGTAAAACAAATTTATTAACTACAGAAGGATTTTATGTGATTGTAAATCAAAAGGTAACAAGTCAGACTGGGTCAAGAGAAAACAAAAAGCAAAACACATTCTGAACTAAGCTTAATACTTTCAGCAACCTTACAAACTCAGGTGATTCTCACCACAGGCTGGCTGGTTCCTGTTCAGCCATGCTTTCCCCTTTGGTCAGCACTTCAGTTGCTTGGTGGTGTTTGTAGATGGAGGTGGAAGAGAGCGACCATGGCAAATGTCTCCCCTTTTAAAAATGTTCCTTCTCCCCTCTGGGGCTTTTCCCCCTGTACAGTGGCAGGCTGTCCCTCCCTGTAGGGAGGCCACACCCCCTTGCTATGGTGCTCCTGTGGATACCTGCTCAAAAAGGGGGAATTAGCATCGGGGCAGGGGTCCTGGCCCTTTCTGCAGGTTATAGGGGCCCCTACAGTCTATAGCCCCGGCCCTCAGGCAGGGCCAGGCAGCCACTTCTAGCCCTAGGTCAGGCATGTTAGCAGTCGATAAGCTCTGCCCTCAGGTGGGGTGGGGCAGGTAAGCAGTCTCTAGCCCTATACAGGGCGAGTCAGCAGTTCATAAACCCAGGCCCTCAGGCAGGGCGAGGCAGATAAACCAGGAGTCTATATCCTGGAGCAGGGCAAACAAACAAGCTATAGGCCTAGGCAGAGCAAACAGTCTAGGGGCCTTGCAGGCTTTACAGGCCGGGATGAGGTGACCACCCCAGGGGTGGTGTGAGAAGTGGAGAGGGGAATGCAGGCCTTCCTGATTCTACTCTGTCCCAGCTCAGGTCCCTATCAGTGGCAGAGAGGTGTAACGCTGTGTCAGCGGGGCTCCAGTCACAACTCGCTGACACGGCTGCCAGACTGTTGTCCAGCTCCCCTGGGCTACTTCATTTCCCCTTTCTCTGGAGTACTTGGCTCTCTGGGTCACCTTCGGTCTCCTTGGGGCACTCAGCTGGGGGCAGGTTCCACAGCCCATCAATGGTGTCGATGGGTGGCAGGTCCAGCAGCAGCTTTAGGTCGCAGGTGGCCTGAGGTAGCTTGGGTTCCAGGCAGCAGGCAGCTCCTTCCGGTCGCAGGCAGCTCCTTCCAGTCGCAGGCAGCCGGTGGTTGCTTTGGGTCCCAGGCCACTGGCAGCTCCTCCAGGTCACAGATGACTTAGGGTCGCTCCGAGTTCCAGGCAGCAGTCAGCTCCAGCAACCCCTCAGCAGGATTGTAGGTGGCTGGTAGCTCCAGCAGCCCCTCTGGAGCCCAGGACTCAGGTAGCCCTCCTCCCAGGGCCTCCGAGCAGGGTTGTTCTAGCTCAGTGTTTCTTAACCTGGGGGTTTAGAGGGGTCGCAAGTGCAGATCTGGTATTGGGGGTGGCAAGAAAGGCAATTGCCTGGAGCCACAGGGGCGCCATGAAACTAAGTTACATGCCTCAGCCCTGTGGGGGTGGGACTCAGGCTTCAGGGGTACAGTAGTTTGGAAAGGTTAAGAACCACTGTTCTAGCTCCACCCACCCAGGGACATGCCATCTGTCCCTGTCCATCTCAGAGGGAGGCCACACCCCCTCGAGGTCAGGTGACAAACAATGCCCTTACATGGATTCATCCATGTCCTAAGTCAGTAAGCATTACCTCCCCATGATTCCAAGCTAACCCAGGGAAAAGAGTGGCTCATTTGGGAAGATCCCCCATGGATGCTCATGCCAATCCTTTGTTCCTGGAATGCTGAG
The DNA here is from genome assembly GCF_026122565.2 of Emydura macquarii macquarii. NCBI lineage: Eukaryota > Metazoa > Chordata > Testudines > Chelidae > Emydura > Emydura macquarii. The sequence continues at coordinate 111,005 of NW_027131366.1, read as the reverse complement.
CTGGGTTTGTTCTATGCATGCCTTAATGAGGTGTGACCTGCCCATCTGCTCCTGGAGAGTCTTGCCTGGATATGTTTTAAGCCATGAGAACACATCTTTGGAAATGTTACATAGCGAAGCCTCACAACCTTACACATGACACTGCAACAAACATATTACTATATCAATAATGCTCAGTACGTAATGAGATTTCCAAAAATATCTTATATTACTTACTTTGCATTAAACAATAAACACTTATACTATAAGAGTGAACATGGGATGTAGGGTGTCACAGTGAGCATGATTGAAACATGTAAGGAAAGTTAAAAAGCTCCTTCCAGGTATTATTAAAACTGCCAGGAGGACATTTCTGGTTGTCAGTTGACAGTTGAGAACTTCTTTGTAAAATGCTCTGAATCTACCGATGAAAAGTGCTACGTATTATGGTAGCTATTTATTATATATTACAGATACATTGAGGCATACCAAATGATGCTGGCTGTCAACACTTTAGAACCATTGCTCAAAGAAATAGATCTCTCTCCCATTTTGCTCAGACCAACTCATTTTTCTATACAAATGATTCCATGCCATGAAAATGTCTCTCCCTCTTCAATCTCCAAATTGATGAGAGATTGAGATCTTATTCCAGCCCATAGTATACCAATCCATAGCAGATGTTGAGACCCAAGTTACCAAGACCACCTTCAACAGATATTGTTAGCAACTGGAAAAGAAGGACCCCCTTTCCTAGAACTGGCTTTGAAAAACCCAACGCTGATGTTGGGTTAGCCAGTCAGGCAGCCTCACAACCCCTCCAGATAATGGCGGCAGGCCTTCCATGTGGAAGGACTTACCTTTGGCCAGTGCCATCTTATGTAGTGAGGACAAGCCATTCCCATGCATCTTCACCAGTCATGGCTCATATTTTGTCATTTAAATTTAGAACCTTGCTCACGTGTAGCATTGAGAAGTTTCACATTAAATCATAATTCTTTGGTGTTTTTTCCAGATTACATTGTATGTACAATCTGTTATTTGAGATAAACTAAGTAATTTTTTTTTAGTGATGAGAGGGAATGATTTGCATTTTAAACTTTAGTCTGTTTTTAACTGGCTACAAAATGTTCTGAGGTTGTTTTGTTTTTAATTTAATTTTTGTTTTCCTGCAGCTTTTTTCAATTTTTCCTAATTGGCAAATTGAAGAGTAACTATTCAGCTTCCAAGAGAAAGTTATGTTTGGATGAGATTGGGTTTGTTGCTATGTAAATATTGTTTCATTATTTGTCTTCCCTAACCATTTTGCTTGCTTTGCAGGACAGAACTAACAAAAAATGTAGTGCTTCCTGAATTAGTTGAACTAGCAAGAGATGAAGGCAGCAGTGTGCGTCTTGCAGCATTTGAGACTTTAGTTAATCTGCTTGAAATGTTTGATGCAGGTAAGGTCATAGGTTAGAACTACTGAACCCAGTTCTGCAGCAGTATTTCTGGACTATAGAATTTGTCCCATTGTATTTACATTGTTTTCATTGTGTATGTGATGAATAAATTGTACTTAAATCTCTTCATGTTCTGTCCATGTTGTTAGGATTTGTTCTTTGACTTTGTTTTGTTTAAAACATTGTTCCTTTATCTTTGTTTCATCTTGGTCTGGTTGATTTTGTGCACTTTAACTTTCAAGTAGGAGTGAGCTAGCTGTCAAACTCTATCTAATAGAGGAAGGAATAAAATGGCTGAATAAAATCTTCAATGCATCTGATAGGAATGTTGGATAATTATTATTATTTATTTAATGTAATAAGTGCTCTCAACACTGCAAAACCTGGAGAAGTACATAGTCCTTGCTCCAGGAGCTTACACTATAAGAGTCAGATACTGATATCCTTACTCACGTTGGCTAATACTTTACTCTTTGAGTGCTCCCACTGATTCCATTGGAAGCACTTGAGGAGTGAGATACTACCACTCACTACTCTGTGGCCCCGCTTCTGAGGCTCTGCACCCCGCCCGCTCCTCTCTGCCTCCTCCCCTGATGCCCCACGACCTGCTACTCGTCTCCCTCCGCTTATTCCCCTGAGGCCTGCCCATTCACTTCTTTCCACAATGGAGAGGAGTGAACAGCAGGTGGGTGGGCAGGGGAGTCTTGGAGGAAGAGTCCGAAGGGGTGTGGGTTCTTGGGGTGGAATGCAGGCGGGACCACACTCCAGTGCTGATGGCCCTCCACTTTTAGGGATCTTTGCTTCTGAAGCTCGAAAGGCAGCAGACCAGTGTGCCTCCAAAGGAAAGTGATCTACATCACATCTGTGGCATTTGCCCTCCTGCGTGGCCAGCCTTTTGTGGGGCAGCTTAGCCTCCCCCAGCCTCTTATATGCGGTGCCCAGGGACAGAGTTGTGCAGAACTGGAATGTGAAGACAAGACATTTGGGTATGCTGCATGGGGAAAGTGGCAGACCAAATGTTGATACAGATTAATTTTTCTACCAAATTACAATCAAGTATTTCTCTTCAAATATGTGACAGTCTGGATCCTACTGTAGGTGTGCACCTCATGTGTAATAAGATCAGAGTCTTTTGACTAGCAATGTCTGTCAGGACCGTGCCTGCACCATGTGCCATTTTGTGCTCCTGTAGAGGGATGTAAACAGCAGAGTGGGTGCAGCCTTTCCTCAGTTTCCTCCTACCCCCCGATGGCAGCGAGATGGAACCCAGCAATGACAATCTGCTACTCTCTTTTTGTGCTTGCTAACCTTTGTCTTGAAGAAAAACCCTAGTTAATTGAAGAATTCATTATTCTGTCCTCAAAAATCTACAATCAAATTATACTTTTCAAAAGAAAAAAAAAAAGGTTTAACAACTCTCTATACAGTGGGGTCAGGCATTTTGCTCCAAGCACCATCATCATGATGGACTTTGAGGCACCTGGGTTCAAACACTTCCCATTATGCGACAGTCTTATCTTGCTTACATGTGGCCACTATTGTGCCTGGTGGAAAGATATATCCTGGACAGATGTTTGGTTTGCCATTCCTTTTTTCTTCAGAACCTGTAAAATCAGAGACACTTATCTCAAACTGCATCTGTTAGTGGAGTCTATGTGGATTACTTCCAACTTGTAGGAAGTGCTAGCTACCAAGCAGAGCTGACAAAGTCATTTTTATTAGTGCCTCCTCAAGCAGGCACTCCACCTCAGGATCTGGCAGCAGGAAAAAGGTAGCGAAGAAGGGAGTGAGAATGTCAGTACTCGGATTCTTGGCATCAGCTGCGTTACCAACAGACCCAGCATCCAGGCCACCAATGCCAAAGACGCACCAAGAGGCACAGCCAGATGGAGCACAGACAGAAATAGAGCTATGAACTTTGCTTGGGGTCATCTCACAAAGAGCTCAGAAATATCAGTCTTCCAGAGACCAAACTTCCAAGCCTTCTATGGCTTTAAGGGCTTGATACACATACTCACTCACTGGCACAACACAAAGAAATAGTGACTTGGTGCCAACGTTAGTGCCAACATCAAACCATCCACCTTACAAGCACCAGGATTGGCACTGAGGGTTGAACCCATCACAGTCCTGAGATACATGGCCTGTCTTATGGTGGTATCTCCACCTGACACATTCTCAGTGTCGAGATCATCAGTGCTGATTCCCCCCAGAGCCGAGATTTCACGACACTATTTGAGGAAATGTTCTGCTTGTCATCTTATCTAAGTCCATTTGTTCTCACCACCATCGAGCAGAGACCTGTCTCCCCTGTGATCAGGAGAGAATCATATCGGAAGTAGGCTCCTTATTCAGTGCTCCACCACAAATGAAAAATGAATAGCAGTAGGCTGGCAAACCTTACCCTGGCCATACAACATGCCACCTTGGCTATTATGGGGACAACATTCACATGTTTCTTTGCAGCAGATCATCCTCCTAACCAAACTCTGACAGGATGGTAGGGAAGAACTGAAAAATGTTAAAAAGGAAGGCCAGATGGAAGTAAAAACAATTCTGCAAGTGGCCATGGGTGCATAGACATAGCCAACAGGTCAATGACCATTGCTATAACCATGGGACGGGCCTCCTGGGTACATGCATCCAGCATCCGTAAGGAGGTGCATTTAGGAAAATGGGTTAACATAACAGAGTCCTATACACCCATTTCTTTACCTAAACTTAACCTCTCCATCTGCAGTTCTGGTAGGTCCAGCTTATTCCCATCTCTGAGTTGGGAGAGCCAAACTGCTTGCTGCCATCCGTGTCTCTCATTCAGTTTTGGTGTCTGTCTCAGTCTCTGCTGATAACCCACTCACCCGTCTGCCTCCCTCCTGAGGCCAGCATCTTTAAAGTTTAGGATCTGCTTTGATACTAGGTTTTGGTCTGGGAAGAGTAAACTGTTCTAGCCTAGATGGAGCCAGCTAGGTAGCTGCTTCCCAATTGATGACCCAGCCATTGTTATCTCCTTTGAAACTGTGTACGCCACATGTCCTGTCTGCCACTGTTTTGTTTCTTGTTGGTGTATCCATTTAATCGTTGTCTTGTTTAACTACATAGCAAGTAACTCATTATAACATACAAGGGCATTCACCATATTCATAAAAAAATACAGATATTTTCCAGTTGGTCATATTCTGCCCCCTTCCCCATCCATCTTCAGGGATTCTTCTCATGAGTGCCTATAAACAAAAGTGGCCTTGTTGCTTCATCTAGAAGCTATAAAAGAGGTACCACAGGAATTCAGGGGAGAGGTTCCTATTCCTGTTTCTTTATTCCAAAGAAGAAAGAGTGTTTTCGTCCTATTCTAGTCCTGATGAGAGTGCAAAAATACATATGCCATTTCAGATTCAGGATGGTAACACTTGTCTCAATCATTCCATTTAATCAGATTCAAGACTGGTTCATGGCTTTCATGAACTTACAAGATACCTACTTTCACATAGCCATCCACCCAGCACACAGGGAGTACCTGAGATTGACAGTAATGCCCAACCATTATCAATATTAAGTATTGCCATTCACACTCTTCAGGGCACTGAGGATCTTCACAAGGTGCCTAGCAATGGTGGCAGCACATTTGAGGAGGACATTCACATTTTATCTGCACAATTATCAGAGACAAATCCCGAAAAGAGATAATGGAAAGCATGGAATATGCTGTCTCTTTATTCATCTGGCAAGTAGATCTCCTCTCTTATCCCATCACTAACAACAGAGTTCATAAGAACCACAATTTGACTCCAGGTTGGCAAGAATTTATCTTCCAGAGGACAGATTCTATTACTCCAAAATTCAGGCTTTGGGGTGCTCCTAGACTATTGCCCCCTTAATCTACTCTTTCTGGGGGATGGGTCTCCAGGGTAGTTAAGGAAACACTTGAAGGACATGGATGTAACCTTCCAATAAAGTGATTGACATAGGCAGTATTCTTTCCAAAATAAAGTATCTTTTAAATAATGTAACTAATAGTCCCTACTACAATGTAATCTAAAATCCCAAATGAAACACAAATCCCTTATTGCCAAGTTAAAGAGCATTTAAACTACAATAGCATACAGTTCAAATGATTCTAAGCGAGGCACTTTGCTACAAATGGTCAGTTTGCAACAAATCACTGACAGCAGTTCCTACCTTATACTTCAGATTTTACACAGGTAAAATACAATTAACACACGCATACTTCAAGCATACACATCTATACTATACTATACTATACTATACTGGAAATCTATAGTTAAAAACTGGTGGCATTGTTACAAATGTTGCTACTTGCTGCTGCTACTGTAGTTTATTAGTCATCTCATCTCCCTCCCAGTCATCACCCCTTCTCTGTTTGCAGTTGCAGCTCAGTCCTGACAGCTTCTCTCTCTTTTTGTCCCTTAATTATTTTGTTTCAGTGTTGTGGATGTTGTGGCTGCTGCTTTAGGTGCTTTCACAACAGTGCTCCCAGAATTCTAAACTGTCTTTTCAGCAGCTCTTCTGTTCTCTGGGTCAGGCCTCTGAGCTTTTTCTCCAGCAGTTCTTCTTGCTGGCTCCTGACTGACTTTTGCCTGCTGGCAGCTGATCTTTTATATTGTTGTATACCCTTAAGCAATTACCTCATTTGCACATGCTCAGTACCAACTGTTACCTCCGAATTATGATTGACAGCTCTGACCTTTAGAACAAGTTGTAACCAATATGGATGAGCTGTGGCCAGTCAGCTTGCTGACCTTTCTGTCATCCCGCACTGCACAGGCTCAGCAGCTACTTCACTACTGGGCATACTCAACCCAGAGATCAATCAGTTCCAGTCATGTGACCTATATTGTCCAATGGTAAGTGACCTGCAGCTTTCAGTTGGTGAAGTGACTCCTGCTTATTCAATAGGGAAGCCAGAGATAGAATGGCATCCGGGGAATTTTTCTCCTATCAATTCCTGTCAGTGTGGTTGTTCTAAATGAACTAAAATCAGACCCGACTACAATGGTACCAGCTTGCCTTGGACTACATGTTACCTAGGCCACATGTTGGCGTGCGCTTACATGATGCCTGCACTTGCCAGACTTCACATGTGGCACCTTCAACTTTAGCTCAGATCTGTCCATTCCCTGATGAGACAGCAGATGAACAGGAAGGTTGTAGTCCCACCTCATCATTTCAATGCTGAATTTGTGGCTAGACCCCAACCTGCCAGACTGCCCAGACCTGTTATAAGAGAGGCAAAGTAGGTAAGTAATAACTTTTATTTGACCAATTTCTGTTGGTGGAAGGGACAAGCTTTCAAGCTTCAAAGAGTCTTCTTCAGGTCTAGGGAAAGTGACCAGAATGTCTAAGTCAAATACAAGTTGGAACAGATTATAAATCGTAAGGGATTCACACATACTGTAGATGACTTAAAATGAAGTGTACAATTATGGTTTAGCAGGTAGTAGGGTGTAGTACAAATTGTTGTAGTAAGCCATAAAACCCATGTCTCTGTTTAGTCCCTTATTTTTAGTGCTTAGCAGAGTCCTGAATTTGTTCCTACGCTCATCTTTTGAAGGAGTTGTGCAGGTTTCCTTTGAGGAAACACAGAGGTCAGATGTAGAATGATTGCTTTGCGAAAAGTGATCTCCCACAGGTGATATGGTGTTTTTTTCTTTTATCATTTTTCAGTGTGAGTTCATTCGAGAGTGTAATGATTGTCTGATTTCACATACGTAGTTGTTAGAATTGTTAAATTGTTGTTGCACTGGACGAGGTGCACCACGTATTGTAGTAAGCATGTGTAGGGACCCATTGTTCTTAAAAGGTGTCCTGGGGGGAGGTTATTGATCATTGTAGTAGCAGAGTATGTCTGCAAGTTTTGCATCTGTTGTTCTGACAGGGCCTTGTGCTGCTTAGAGTTGATGTGTCCCAATCTGTGGGGAGCTTGCTTCTGATGATCAGCTTAGTGTAGTTGGGGGGTTGTGTGAGGCCAGAAGAGGGGGCTTGGGTAAGATTTCTTTCAGGATGTGGTCCCCATCAAGTATGGGATATAATTGTTTGATACCTTGTATGGATTCCAGTGTAGGGTGATAGGAGACAACTAGGGGTGTGTGGTCAGTTATTTTCTTTTTCCTGTATTGAAGCAGGTTCTTGGATGGCTCCCTCCATGACTGACTTCTCCAATGGAATGTCCTTGTTTAGTGAAGGCAGTTTTAAGTGTGTTTACGTGTGTATCCCAAACTTTCTCTTTGAAGCAAATTCTGTGATATCTGTGTCTGGGGTGGTTGCTGGATCTGAGGTGGTAAGTGTGGTGATCTGTGGGTTTCTTGTTTATGGTTATCTGTGGAGTTCTATTGTTGAAGCTCATTATGGTGTCCAGGAAGATTGTACTGGTGTGGGAATGTTCTAGATAGAGCTTGATGGATGTGTGGTGATTATTGTAGTTATGGTGGAAATCTATGAGGGAGTTTAGGTCTTCTGTCAAAAGGATAAAAATATCATGAATGTATCTCAGGTATGCCATTGAGTTTATTATGCATTTTCCCCCAGAAATTCTTCCTAGAAATGGCCCATTGAGAGGTTGGCATATTGGGGAGCCATCCTAGTACCATGGTTGTTCCCTGGTTTGGACCAAGCGTTGGTACTTAAAAATGAAGCAGTTGTGGGTAAGGATGAAATGGATGAGTTTGGTGATGTGTTTAGGATGGATTTCTGAGCATTTCACATTATCTGATAGGTATTTGAGGCAGGCAGTGATGCTGTCTTGGTGAGGGATGTTGGTATATAGGGAGGTGTAGAAGCAGCCGGCACGATCTAGCTGGGGTGTCGCGACCCTTCCTCGGTCCCAGGCTTCGAGGAAGGCCACAGCGCGTCTGCTGAGGGGAATTAGCAGCGGTTTAGGAGTCTATTGCCCCGGCCCTTCAGCAAGGCGGACAAGCGAGCAGTCTAGAGCCCCGGACCTTGGGCAGGGCGGGCAAGCGAGCAGTCTAGTGCCCCGGCCCTCGGGGAGGGCGGGAAAGCGAGCAGATTCGCTTTCAATAGCGGGAATGGAGGAGGAGGAGGACGCAGGCCCACCCATCTCCACTGCGTCCCAGCCCAGGGCCCTATCAGTGGCAAAGGCGTTGGCCACTGAGTCAGCGGGGCTCCCGCCGCAACACGCTGACGAAGGGGTTCCGCCCCTGATTCTGGCCACTGGCTGTGGCCGTCCCTGGGCCACTTCCTCCCCATATCCCGAGGTACCTGAGTCAGCAGGTCCTCGGGGACACTGGGGTGCATGGCCCGGGGTCAGCCCGCCAGTCTGTCCTTGTCCAGCGGTGGCAAGGAGGGGAGCTCCTCTGCGAGGGGAGGCTCCTCCAGGTCACAGGGCTCGGGGGATGGCCCGGCCTCGGGTAGCTCCTCCAGGTCCTGTCCCATCTCTGGGGGTTCGGCGTCCAGCAGCTCCTCCAGGTCGGGGCTGGTCTTGGGGGGGGATCTCCCAGCCCTCAGTCTCAGGGGCTCGGTCCAGTCATGGGGACCCAGAGGCCTGGCTCAGTCCTTGGGGCCTGTAGGCCTAGGTCAGTCTAGGGGGCTCGGAGGCCCTATCCAGCCCTTAGCGGTTGGCTGCTTGGGCTGTTCCCAGGGCCTCTGCTCTGGGAGGCATTCGCTTGGGGCGGAGGCCCGGCCCGGTTCAGGCCTTGGCTGCAGCCGGTGGAACAGCACATCTGCCTCCGGCGGCAGCTCTCTCCCCACTGAGCCGCTGGGCCTGTCTCTTATACTGCCAGCCCTGGCCCTGGGCTCCATCCCTCTGCTTCCGGGTGGCTGGGCCTGCAGGGGCTGGTTCTGCCCAGCGGGGGCAGAGCGACCCTTCCTCGGGCCCAGGCTCCGAGGAAGGCCACAGCGCCTTGCTACAGGAGGTGACATCCATGGTGGCAAGGGTGGTGTTCTGGGGCAGGATGTTTATCTTGTGGTATTTCTTGAACGAGTTGATATTGTCTTGGAGGAAGCTGGCCATTTGTGTGATGAGTGGTTTGAGGATGGCTTCTGTGAGTCCTGATATTACTTCATTAAGAGTGCCATGGCCCAATATGGTGGGTCTGCCTGGGTTCCCTTGTTTGTGTATGTTGGGACGCATGTAGAAAGTCCCAGGGGCGGGTTCCTGGAGGATAAGGTTGAAGAGTTTTTCTTGGAATTGTTTGGGGAAGGATTTGATGGTATCTTTACATTCCTCTGTAAATTGTGTTGTGGGGTCTTCTTTGAATTCTTTACAATATATGGTGTCAAAGAGTTGTATGTTGGCCTTGTTGATGTAGTCATCATGATTAAGGACTATGATGGTGCCCTCTTTGTCTACTGTTTTGATTGCTATCTAGTGGTTAGATTTGAGGGACTGTATAGCTGTTCTCTAAGTGGTAGAAAGATTGTGGCAGATGTGATGTTTGTTGAGGATTTAACCAATTTAATCTTTTCCTAAAGCTGTCACTGTAATTATCCAGCGTGTGGTTTCATCTGCTTGGGAGTCCAATCAGATTATTCTTTTTTTCTTATGACTTGGTGGGGTTGTGGTAATTCTGGGTGGTGTCATCTTTGTTGTGAAATAATTCCTTGAGGCAGAGTTAGCAGAAGAATTCTAGTTCTTCACGTGTTAGTATGGTATCATTTTCTGTGGTGGGCAGAAATTCATCCCCTCAGACAGTACAGATAATTCAGTTCTGGGGGTAGTCTTGATAAATTAATGATGTCGAGCTGTCATGTAGTGTTTACGTGGTGGGTCCTGGTATCATGTTTCTCCTGGAGGTGGAGTTCTGTTGGCTGTGGAGTTGTTGTAGTTGGTTCCACTTTTTGTTTTTCTATTGGATGGCTGTCATCAGGGTTTCTTGGTAATTGTTTTGGGTTTCCTGCATAATCTTCAGGTAGGTTTCCTGACTTCTTTTTCTTCCAATGTGTGAGAGCATGTGAAGATTTATTATATGAGATGGCGCCTTCTGGAATATGTAAGGAGCAGGAAATGATTCCTCAGTTTTTTTGAGGTCCTTGTGCAGAGTCCTTGAGTATATTTGGAGTTGTAAGTAGTGCTCGGAGGGTTACAAATGTTGAGTACTTTGGGGATGTAGTTTTGTTTCTTGCATCTGTTCAGGAAAAAACATTTAGTGGTGTCCCTCCACCAACAGAAGTTGGTCCAGTTAACTATATTACCTCACCTACCCTTGTCTCTCTTATATCCTGGGATCAATATGGCTACAACACAGCTAAAATATCTGTTATCACAGTATCACTGCCAGATACTGCATCCCAATCCAAAGTACTACTTCTGACAGCATGGATGTTGACTGGCTGAGTACTACTGAAAGAGACTGCTCCCTACAGATTCAGGAGATCCGGATACAGAACAGGAAGACATTTATATGAGGGACTTTTTTTCCTCTAAATGGAAGAGGATCTCAATTATAGGAAGTCCAACACAACTTGGGCTCAGGGCAGGCTCCGATACCTAAGATTCACTGAAATCATGCTGGCCTTTTGGTCAGCCGTGGTTCCACGAGATGTCAGCAGTATGGATCCTATGATCTACCCTCTGTCTCTGCTTTATGGAATCCTCCACAGCCACAGTCTTTGCATTGTGAAGGAATTGAGGGAGGGTCATGGGTAATGAATGACCTTTATGTACAGGAGCATGAGGCGGCACTGGGCGCACATGTAGCTCTGGCAGACACTGCTATTCAAATAACTCCAATCTCATGTGCATGATGTGCATGCACAGCTACAGTGGGATCCACATTGATGAAAACATCTCAAAAAGCCACAGTTCTTTAGGGTAAGTAACCATTCCTTCATAGGGTTCAAATGCCTTTGGGATTCTTGTTGCCTTTCAATTGGATGAAAAGATAAGTTAAATTCCATCTTTGCCTCTCTCACAAAACCACAGTTTTTATTATGCCAAGCAATAGATTCTACCCTTTATTTGGAAAGCACATGAAATACTGCACAGCTTAACAAAATGTAAGGCACAATCATGCACATTCAGTTAGGGTAACTAAAGCATCTAGGTGAGTAATAGTTATGGGAACTTACTTTCTAGGATGCTTCTTATTTAATTATAAACACTGCTGTGCTGGCCATGCTCCTTTGCTGGCTCTTCCCCACCCTGGCTCTCCTCCTGGCAGTTGGACAGGGCCCCTATTTGAAGGGGGACCCTGACGATCAGGGTAAAAAAAACTGAGCAGTGCTGCAGTGCAACACCACTCACTCAAATATTGCCTGGCTGCCCCTCTGTCATGATGTCAGGTCAGCTGGGATGTTTGTATGTGCTGTCAGGATAAGTGGAGGCCAGTGGAGAGTTGTTAGGGGGCATATGTGTGGCAATCTGTGTGTGGGTGGAGTAGAAGGGGCATTTGGAGGTCTGTATGGGGAGAGGTATGTGTGGGAGGAGAGGCACATTAGAAATATCTTGCCTTTCATCTCCCTGAGGAGTAGTAGGAACTTTTTTCAAATACTTATAGCCTTTACTTGCCTGTAGAAAAGTGATTCCCATAAAATAAAGCAGCAATGATAATTAACACACCTTCATTTCAATAAGAGGATCAAAGTCTGTATTTTGTTTCTAGACCTTTATTTTTCCTCTCTTCCCTGCTTCCTCTTCCATCACTCAAAGTACATTCTAAAGCTTGCACTGATGTAACGGAGAGAAAAAACAAGATCATTGACTAACTTCAGTCCATGGCCTATGCTGACAGAAAGTCTGTTTAAGATTGGGGGGATTGCAGTGGCATAAATATTTGCAATCTTCTGTCTGTCAGGGACCATGTAGCCAGTCAATATATCCTAAAAGTAGGCAGTGTTTGCCAGTCAGGATGAGTCCAGAATGGCTGACAGATGTGCTAAGTTAGCACATTGTCTCGGCTGGTGGCCCTCCTACAGAGTTTCTAATGAAAATGAAAGCTGGCCCGGACTGGTGGAATTCTCTATTTGTAGTAATAAATTTAGCATTGCAATTTTTGACATATGATCTTATTTTGATGTGTGGCAGATACACTAAGTAAATGACTAAGTACAGTGAACTGTCTTGTTTTGTGTTTTATAAAGAATGATATAGATACACAGCATTGTATATGCTGGCACTGATTTTTAGAAGTGGTGAGGACCAGTAGCTCCTGTTGACATCACTTGGAACTGTAGGTGCTTGGCACCCCTAAAAATCTTTTTCTTCTGATTACAGAGTTTATGCAGATGTCTTATATGGCTCTTTAGCATGTGTTCATGTTTCATCTTTTCAGGAAAAGGCTTGTTGAAAAGAATATTGAAACAATATTTTAAATGCTTACAGTTTTTCCAAGCTGTAGCATGCTTTTCTTCTAGTCAGCAATGTATAAATTCAGGCTTCTGACAATATATGGGTATGTGATCCTCTATCTGTAGGAAAGTAGAGCCAGATTCTCTGTTACATTCATTTGGTTCAACTGGGTGGGGGCTCAATTATGGATCCATGATTCTCTTCCCAGCTTTGCTGCAGCATAAGCTGGAGAGGCTTGAATGGAGGTATTCTAGCCTGCGCCAACTGGCACAGTCCCCAAAGGAGCATCCTGGATAATTTGAAGTGCAGTGTGCTCCAGCCATGTTCCTTATCCTGGGGGTTGCTGGGGTTAATGAGAGCAATGGGAGCGAGCTACATTTGCTCTACAGCTGCAGATAGTCTCTGCTGCTTTTGTACCATCAGAGAGGTGCAAAAGATCAAAGTGGGCCAGAGAACCTGGCCCACAGAGTGTATGCAAAAGTATCCTAATATGTCTGTGTGATGCAGTAGTTTTTACAGTCACTGTTCATTATTTATCAGTTAGTACTGTAAATAGTAATATTCATTTTTTTCTTCAGAACTGTTCAATTGTTTTTCTTCATTAGCAACCCTGTATTTTGTACAACAACTCCCACTCCCACTCCTGTTTTTCTGACTTCACTACACCTTCCTGGTACATAAGTGAGGACCAAATATTTACTTAACAAGGAGTTGATGATGAATTATCAAAATACACATAATCAACATATAAACCATATGGAAAACTGCATAAAGAAAAGCAGATTGTTTGGGGAGAATACCAATGAATGCAATTGGATTGTTTAAGAGGTAACATTTGTACACTGGAAACAGTAGTAGATTTATTTTCAAATTGTGAGACTATTAATTTCACACTTCTGTTTGAAGTTCTTTATTTACTATTTCTGCAACAGCTACTTTGGCTGTTGGAAAGGGGTTAGAGAAGAGGGGTCAAAAGTTATATGAAGCCCTGCAGAGGAATGGGAGGGAGCTCAGTAGGTTGAAAAGCTTCACCTTGAGATCCAAGGTAGCAGAACTCACTCTGCCCAACCTTGACAAGCTCTCCCTTTATCCTTTTGCTCACCATATATCTTCTCCCTCTATCTCTTGATTACTAGGTGTATTGGTGGAAGGAGAAGATAGGTGTGTTTCTTCACTTACCCACACACTGCAGGTCAGAGTCTGTGCTCAGAGAGCTTTTGTTGTCCCATCCTCTACAGAAAAGGGAAGGGTGACCCAGAGATGCCCGAAAAGTTTCTACATTAAAATAAATAGATTTCACTCATACTCTTACTTAACTAAAATATGAATGTCAGCTAAACAATAATCCCAGCCACGCTTCAAAAGGACATTCACATTTTTATCAATGAAAGGGATATATGCTTTTCTTCAAGTGATTGAACATGAACACCTAACTTTATACATTTGTTTTGTTTTTCAGATGACAGAAGTCAAACTGTGCTCCCTTTAGTGAAATCATTCTGTGAAAAATCCTTCAAAGTGGATGAATCTATTCTTGTTTCTTTGTCTTTCCATTTAGGGAAACTATGTAATGGACTATATGGTATGATTTAATGATCCTTAAAAATTCTAAAAATTAAGTGACTCAATATATTGTGAAGTATACAAATTAGAAAATGTCCAGATAGCCAAAATTTATCAAGTGGAATGTTAATTAGGAGTACAAAACCCCTCTGAAACCATTTGTAACTTAAAAATCGGATTTTTTTTCTTTGTCAAATTTTCTCAACTTTCATTGTTTTGTTTTGATGCCTAGTTATGTTGCAAGTTTCAACTTGAAGTGGGTGTGTTAGTTGTAGTTAAACTATAAACCTTTGAAAATAGAGCATGATATTAGAAATAAGATGCTAGATGCTGTGCTGTTCCTCCTTAAACACTGTACAGAAGGCTTAGCTCAGGAAGAAGTGGGAGCAAAGGAGGCTTTATGCCACTTTTGCACCACTTGGATTCTGGGCTGCTGTGGGGGCTGAATCTGCAGTGAGCCATACAAATGCTCCCCTTTCACCACCAACATATGCCCTGGCCTATACTAAGGCTTGTGAAGCTCGGACAGTATAGTGCCACTTATGTTAGCCCTAAACTGCTTCTGCATCATGGGATTTTTCCTCTAACTTGTTATAGTCCCTTTATGGTTCCTCTACACCTCTAGACTGGATAGGGGCTGGATAAGGATCAGAACTGAGTCCATTGATCCTGTAAGTGTAAAGTAAAATTCATTGTACTACAGGTGGCTCAGGTAAGCCCCTCCATGCTTCTTAAACCCTTATGGTCCCAAAGGCTTACTGTGTGCAACGGATAATGCCTGAGTTTAATGTGCCAGAATTAAATTCTTCCTTTAGAGAATGGTGGTGGAGTTCTAGGATTTGGAGGCAAGAAGAGGAACAAATGTGCCCCTACCACTTTTAAAATATATTCACAATCCTCTGAAATGAAACCCTTCATATTCCAGGAATTACATATTTCTAAAATGCAGAAATGAAGATTCCGTCTTGCATAGGAAGGTTTAATTTTTCTGTAATCACTATTTCTCCCTACCACTTGCAATAAGGAAATGGAGTTCCCACTGGAGTCATTATATGAAAATGAATAAGGAAATTGGTTTATTTGATTGCTCCAGAAATAAACTCAAGTTGTTGGATATTGTTAACTTTTTCCCTGGTCTTCTATAACAAGAAACTTAAGCATGAATGTTGTATTTTTTTAAAGGAATTTTTACTCCAGAGCAACACTTGAGATTTTTGGAATTTTATAAGAAACTTTGCACGTTGGGTTTACAGCAGGAAAATGGACATAATGATAATCAGATTCAACTTCAAACCCTGGAGCAAGAAAAGAAGTATATATCAGTAAGGAAGAACTGTGCTTACAACTTTCCAGTAAGTTAGCTGCTATTTTATAAAACTTATATCGTGCAAATAGTCACAAAACCGGAATCGATGTAAGATGTAAAATCTGTTACTACAATATATATTGTGAGCCAAACGCGAACATCTGTGTAAAGCTCAAGTAAATTGAGTTACTGCAAGGTTTCTCCATGAAGGTTACGAGGAAAGATCCTCATGCCTAATTCACAGAAAACCAGTGGTGAGTTTTGACCAAGAGATTCCTGTCATCAAAGATCTCTCACATACACTGTCCCCTCAGAACCTCTTGCACAATTGCACTGAAAGAACAGCTATAGAACAGAATCACAATTTGTAAGCTCTCCATAGCTGAGACTTCCTCACCCACTCTGCACAACTGGCTTTCCAAGGGGCACAGGATTTGGCTCTGAATAAGGTAGATATACATCTAACTCATGTACCTTCATGTGCCTGCTAAATAAAAGGTCTTTTCACATATATAGAAATGAGGCTTTTATGCCTAAAAATATTGTTTTTGTTAATCTGCCTTCTATTCTGAATGTTTAAAGATATCCTTCATATTTTATGCAAAATATCTTTGTAGTCAACATTATCAGCCACTTTTTTTTAAAGTTGGCTTAAAAATATGCACAAAGTACGTAGTTAGATATCTACTGGTTTACTTGAGCAAATACACGTTTTGTACATACATAATGGTAGCCGTAATTTCAAAGATTGGCTTTGTTGCTGGCTAAACGTATATTTAATTTATTTGTTTTTAAAAGCTCCCATTGAAGGTTCTAGTTGTTTGGTGAATAATTTTAAAACATATAAAAGCAAAGGATCCATATCCACAAAACCAAGACTTTCCTGTCTTCCTGGAATTGACCCCATCACTCAGAATATAGATCTCCTGTTAGTGGCTCATCATGAAGCAATAGGCTCCTGTGCAAACCATTGTGGATCTTTTAACCTGTCTCTTCAGAAAAAGCCTTGCAGCATGTCCAGAAATCAGCAAATCTGAATTGTGTCAGACCATGGTCTTAGGAGTGAGTTTCAGAGTTGAGAACCAGTCATGGAAAATGTCCTGTCGACAGCTCCCCCATTTTTAAATCAGGGTCTGTTAGCTCAAGACTCCTGCTCATTGTAGCAGCAGTGGTTTCACACAGGAGGAGAGGTGGTCCCTCAGGTAGATAGAATCCTAAACAGTTTTGGCCCTGTATGTGTACATTTGGATTAAAGACTCCATCTTATTTGTCCACAGGCTATGATTGTTTTTGTAGATCCGAAAAATTTCCATTTGGAACTATACTCCACATTTTTCTGTCTTTGTCATGACCCTGAAGTGCCAGTCAGATACACTATGGCTATTGGCTTGTATGAAGTAAGTCCAGAAAGCTTTTTTTAGTACTTTAGATATTTTTAGCTCTTTAATATTTTATGTGGTTTTTATACTTGTCTGCTTAAGTTGATGTTTGTTATATTTTAAGTATGCAGTGCCTCAGTGAAAAGGCTTTAGAAAATTTGCTAAAATTATTCAGTTTACTGAAACTCTTCTGATATATAATTATAATCCATTACACACCTTTTAAATATGTTTTAAAGGACTAGGAATTTAAGCAGAAGGAGGTTGTTATTGATTATGTTGAGGGAATTTTTTGTGGAGTGGAGAGGGAGGACAGCAGATAGGAAAGGCTTCAAGACAGGAAATCTAAGTAGTGTAAGTAAACAGCATGGTCCAGGATTTTGAAGACAAAGGGCAGAAGGACAGGAGTTGGGAGAAATAACAGGGATTAAGGAAAAAGATTCCCCCCTTCTCCCCCACCTCCCACACACAATAGGGGACACAAGAATCTGCTTAAAGCCAGAAGGACCTGAGCCAGTGAGGGGAGAGTGGATAAATATAAGAGAGAAGGAGGAAATGTGAGGGAGACATGAATAAGAGAAAGTAAGAAAGGAATAAACTGCATTTGATCTGATTCTCCAATCCTTTTCTAGGACTGTAAGATTTGGGGCTTAGCTGGCAGTCCGTGGAAGATATTGTAAGCACCAGGACTAAACAAAACATTGATTGACTTTTAATATGAAAAGAGTTAGAGAGTTATAGAAATGTAACAAGTATGTATATTATAATTAACTGCTTGGTTTTATATAAGATGCACTATACTGTTTTATTAAATATATTTAGATGGTGTGGTTGTGTAGGTATTAATGATTTTTTAAATGGAATGAATTGTACAAAATGAATATAATATCCTCTTCCTGAATTTAAAAATAATCTGTACAACCTCATATAGTGACTTTCATCCAAGGATTTCAGAGCTTTACTGTAAGCCTCAGAACAATTCAGGGCTGGCTGTTTTTATCCCCACTTTATAGATGGGGAAAATGAGGCTGAGAGGTTAAGCAACTTGTTGAAGGTGTTACAGTGAAGGTGGTAGAGTCAGAAATAAAATCAAGGTGTCTTGTCTCCCAGTTCCCTGCTTTAACCTCTACAAAACATTGCCTTAGCAGGAGATAATTGAAGCTTGTGGTTGGAAATTGTATAACTAGCATATCATTTTGCAAAATCCTGTACTTAGTGTGTCTACACCATGACACCTTTAAACTGATATTTGAATAAACAAAAGAAAATTATTTTAGCTCTGTAAAAGGGACCACTGAGATTGCACTTGAAATGCTGTGCACAGTTAGGCCTTGTTAATGTGTTGTTATCATGTCATTAATGTAAATAGTCAGCCAAATGTCACACAGATATCAATAATTTATGGTGCTCACCTCTAGTCGGATATATTTTTGATTAATATGCTTTGTAGCCACTTCCTAAAAGAAATGATATCCTACCTTCTTCTTAGCTGGAGGTAAACAGATTGTTAGCATGAGCAAAGTGAAACAAAGAAAATAAGTAAAGAATATCAAGTATTATTTTCTGCAAAGGAAGCTATGATTTACCCCAGATGGTAGGGAAGTCAGATTTCTTGAGGCTTTTCTATTATTTGCTGCCATGCATTATTATTGATTGTTCTAACATTGACATCTGGCTTACTGCAGAATTTTAAATGTGACTTGTGAATTCTAATCAAAAGATCCAGTAGCCTTGGAGTTTATGAAGTGAGAGCCTCAAATAGCAAAGATTAGGGAGGCTTAAGGCCCACAACTGACACCAAACCAACCTTTATTTCTTCAATTCAGCTGTCTATCTCTGTTACCTTGCTATTGGGACTTGCAGCAGGCTGTTTTAAAAGCCCTGATAGTTTCTCTAAGTATTTGCAGGACACATTTAAAAAAAATCTTTGGAATATAAAGATTAGAAAAGGAAGGTCTTGTTAACCCAGTCTCAATGGTGTGTTTAATAGTTATGCAACAGAGCTGGTGTTCATTTTACATGCTGTTATAAAAGCAATGTTATGTGCTAATGGCAAGAAAGTACATAACCTCAACAATTTTAAAGTGCAATTTGTGGCTATTAGAGATTTGTTCAGCATCCCTACTTTCATGTTACTAGTCAAACCTTATTGAAAAGTAAACGCAGCAAACTTAACTATTGTATTTCCATGAAACTAAAGTGTATTTTTGTTTGATTGTCTTACTATAATTTTTTAGGTTGCTAAGCTTTTAGATTCTGGTGTGTATGTAATACATAAAGAACTGGTAACACTACTACAGGATGATTCATTGGAGGTAATATATTATTTTTCTTCTTTACTTGTTGGTTACATTAATTTAATTTACATTAATGTTTAACACCGATATAGTAAACCAAAATAATGAATGTTGGAAGTGATAAGCTTTTACTTTTGCTTCATATACTCTATAAAGATCCCAGGAGTCATTTGAGACTCAGATTTATCTTGGCGCCTTTGAAGGTAATGACTGTTGGAAAATAAGAGGGGAGAAAATAGGGAGATGTTTCAATTCAAGAACCCTCCCCTGTTTTTATCAGTTTCGTGTGTGTGTGTGTGTGTGTGTGTGTGTGTGTGTGTGTGTGTGTGTGTGTGTGTGTGTGTGTGTGTGTGTGTGTGTGTGTGTGTGTGTGTGTGTGTGTGTGTGTGTGTGTGTGTGTGTGTGTGTAAAAATAAAAATTTGGTTGAATTTGGTGATCAGAGGTGGCAGAAGCTCTCTTTTGAATGTGGGCGAGAGAGGTGCATGAAGAAATCTAAAAATATTAAGCATGGGCAGTGGGGAGAATCAGGGAGCAGGGAGAAGTTCAGGTGGGTGCTCTGTATGGGAAGGGGTGAAGCTGGAATGTCAGGATCAATATTCTTCATGGAGAGTGGGAGATAGTTAGACAGTGAAGGATAGGAGTGGGAGCAGGATGGGTTCACTCTATGGGGAGTGAGAGGAGCTACTTGGATTTGACTGGGGTAGCAGCTGGGAAGTGGAGGCCCAGTGGTTTGCACCAGAGGTGGCTGATCCCAGCCTAATCACCTGGCTTCCTACCTGCACCCCATCCTGATCATTGCAACAGCAACAGCCACTCTAGCTCCTCAGAGTCCCACTCTTGCTTCTGCCCCCAGCAGCCATGAAGCCCGGCCTGGCCTGAGCACACAAAACAATTTTCTTAAGAAGGATGTGCAGGGTCAGAAACATAGATCATAATAATATTTCCATGGCAGGGGCACTAGCCACCCCCCACATTTTGCTGCCCCTGTAACTTATCAAGATTAAATTAATTTATAAAATTCCATGTAAATCAGTTCAGGATATATATGTAATAGATTATGGAGAGGTTTCAAGTTTTTTGGGTTTTTTTCTTTCTCTAACTGAAGGGGAGGTATAATATTATTGTGATTAAAGGAGAGGACTTAAAGAAAGAAGACCTGGATTTTTGTACATGCTGTGGCACAGAATTTCTGTTTGACTGTGGGCTAGTTACCTAAATTTCATGTGTCTCAGTTTCTCCATCTGTAAAATACTTAACCATCTTGAGGTGGTGTTGTGATATTTTTGGTTCTCCATTGAAATGGACAAATGATTAAGTAAGAAAAAAGAAATTCAGTCCCAATCCAGTAAAATAAACATTAGCATCTGACTACTCCTATTGACTTCGGTGCAGTTATTCCAATATGTGAACCACATTGTTTTGTATGGGACCATTGGCCAAGATATTGAAAAACGAGTATGAATTTTGGGTGCCCAACTGAAGATACCTTAAAAGGGCCTGATTTTCAGAGAGCAGGTTCTCAGCACTTCTGAAAATTAGGCCCTTTTATGATGTCTCAAGTTGGGTACCCAAAAATTGAGGACTTCAAGCCATCAGTCATCAATTTAGGATTGTCCCTACAGAATATTTAATAGTGATATTTCTCGTCTAGTATTAATTTCCTGAGCTTTCAATGGCGTGTTTTTCTGCATTTGCATTGTATTATATTTTACTCTATCAAGTTTTGCTAAAGCTAGATAATAAAAGAATTTTAAGTTTTGGCTCGCAAAAATTGTCCAAAATATATTTATTTGTTTTCATATCTGATAAGATTCATACTAAACTGTCTGTGAAGTTACAGAGGTGCATAGAAAGATGATATTTACATTTTAAAATGTTACATCATGAATACTCCAGTTTAAAAGATCTGATTATATTATGAGTATGATTTTAGTAACATCATCAGGACAAATAATTGGACCTGATTCTCCTTTCATTTACATTGGTGTAAAAGAGAAGTAACAGCTTTGAAGTCAGTAGGGACATACCAGTGTCATACTTGTGCAAGAGAAGAATCAGGCCAAGTGAATTTACAAACATGGTTAATCCAACATTTCTTTAAATAGGTATTAGATGCATTGATAAATCACCTTCCTGAAATTCTTGAACTTATGACTACTGGAGGAGAAAACAGTGGATCAGAAAGCAAGGTAAGTTACCTGTGTTTTGAAGTCTAGTTTCTAAACATGAGGGAGGTTAGTATTAAAGTTGTTTCACATATGTAATGGTCATTAAAATCACTGAGAGCCTGTGTGCAGAAGGACTGAGACCAGATCCTGACTCTAATAAATCTGCAAACTGACATTTGTATTTGTTTTTTTTTTTACTTATATACATATCAAAAGGGAGAGGTAATTATATAAATGGAAGGCCTTTCTGCACTATCCAAAACTTTTCAGTTTACACTTGCCTTCTGTCTGAATAAATAACCACAAAGTTTCCAAAAGGAACCAAATTTTCAAACACAGTTGCTAAGTTCCATTCAAGTTGTGCATCTTTATGGTTTCATAGTCAAAGTGTAGTTGCATATGTCTAATAGTTATTTGTAGGGACATATGGATAACTTTATATAGAACTGCCCTTTCACACACAGTTACTCCTTTTTAGAGGAATGATGATCTTGTGGCTAAGGTACTGAACCAGTACTCGGGAGACCTCGGTTCTATTTCCAGCTCTGCCACTTACTCCCTCTGTGATCCTGGGCAAGTGTCGTAGTGCCTGAGTTTCCCCATCTGTAATATACCCTACCTCATGAGCATGTTTTGGGTACAAATTCATTTATGTAGGGAGGTGATCGGATTGTCCGTTGATGGGGGGCCACATAACAATGTGGACGGATGAATGGATTTCCATGTGCAAAAACACAAGCTATCATCCTAAAATAGGAACAAATCAGTCTTTTAGATTTCTAAATTAACATAAATTTTAGGCTTTAATGAATACTATGTCATAATGTGTTGAGATTTTACATTTTTAATAGTTTTATTTTATCTTTTTTAGTTATTGACTGTTCCTGACTTGATTCCAGCACTAACGACAGCAGAACAGAGAGCAGCAACTTCTTTAAAATGGAGAACTCATGAGAAGTTACTACAAAAATATGCATGTCTGCCTCATATAATATCAAGTGATCAGATTTATTATCGTTTTTTGCACAGAATGTTGACAATCATTATGACAAATGTGAGCCCCAAGCTCTCTCTATCTCTCTTCTGTTGTTTTCATATTTGTTTCTGATGCTTCAGAATGATTAATTCAATATAAATAATACCTTTACATACTATATATTTTATTTGAAATTAGTATTTCTTATATTATTTTCTATAGAACAAAGTTAGGTTGTTCACTAATTTTATCACATTAGACTAAGAAAATGTTCAAAGAATCCCCCATCTTTCATAGGAAAAGTTGGACTTAATTAACATTTCATGAAATTGTCATGTATTCTTTTCTGGAGTTCCTTTTCCATTCCAATTGCTGATTCTCAGTATGTTTTTGTGTAGATCAGTTTTCTCCTTTGAGATATAAATCTTCTTATGTTTGATTCCTTAGCGTATTTTATATTACACTCTATTCTTGTTATGTGGCATTTAATTCCATGGCAGTAAATTGTGCTTTAGAAAGATTGGATTGGGGCTTTGTTAAATTAATCAAGCAGGTTAAATTAATCAAGGAGGAGGAGTACTGTAAAAGAGAGCATTATTTGTTGTTTTTGTTTATTTTTGGTAGCACCAATAGTGTGCTAAGTAATTTCCAAAATAGTCAAAAGTGCAGTCTCTATATCAAGGAGCTTAAAGACAAAAAAAGTAGAGAAAATGGGTAAGCTGTATAAATAAAATGGTCAAAGTTGATGGGCCCAATTCACCATTGCACTACTCCAGTTTTAGACCAGTGTTATGCCACTGATTTCTATGGAGTAATGCTGGTGTAAATCTGGAGCAATGCAATGGTAAATCAGGCCTCATATTGCTTATCAGCAATAATAGGAGGCAGAATGTATAAAATGTGCATGACCGTTAAATGATTTTAGTAAAAACTTATGTATTTTTAAAAGAAAATTATGTGGGAACTCTTTATTATTTTCAGACACTGGAACATAGGAATAAAATATGAATGGTAAATGTTTTGCATTGTCATGCTATCTTGTAACTATATAAAAAGCTGACCCATAAACAGAATTCATAGGAAAATGAATGACTTGAAAAACAAAACTTTTTTAGTTTTTATCCAACAACCAAACTATTTCAATTTGGTATGCTACCATGCTGCCTCATAGAAGCTGTAGTTCAATTGCCTTGTGCTCCCAGTCTCCTCTCCTGGCAAGGCTCCCTGGTCAGACTACATATCCTATTATGTACCATCATCTTCCCTTTTGGTGAGAGGAGGCAGTAAATCATGGGAGTTCCAGAGCCATTAGCATACATTGGGAGATGAAGCCCGGCTGGGGAGCTCAGCCCAAAGAGGAGAATGAGGATGTGAGGCAATTGAACTACAGCTCCCATGAGGCATTGCAGCAGCATATCCAAATCCAGATAATTCGGGTTTTGGCTGAACATTTACTGAATAAGGATAAGAATACTGAATAAGGATAGAATTAAGCACATACTTAAGTGTTTTGTTGGCTCAGGGCCCAAAGTTTAGGTCTGTAAATCCTATGCACATCAAGAGCCATGTAGACCCACAAACACTGAAATAAAAATGCGACATGCAGTAAGTTATGTTCGACATGTGCCCAGAACACCAGACAGGTTCCATATTAAACAGTCAGACCTTTTAAACATCAGAGTTTATTCCTAAACTTTATGGAACCAAACATTTCAACCAGCTGTGCCTGTAAGTTACTGTGTGACTGTCATCAGTCTGAAAAGTGACAATTGTTTGAATTAAAGAATTGGTCTACATGAGTCTATTTGTAAAAGCATTTGATCTGAGTAGATATTGAAAAGCATTTCAACTTGAAATGTAATATCTGTTAATCTTAAAATGAAAAAATAATGTAGAATATATTGCAAGGAGGGAAAAAGGGACGTGCCAAAATATCACAACTTTAGAAGGAACCTGATCAGTTATCTATTTTTCTGTTGTCATTAACAGTGTGTCCAGAAGTACCTATAGATGCCTTTAAATGTTTAACTGTATTTCCTGGTTTTTTTTAAGAATGTACTCCCTGTCCAAAAAGCAGCAGCTCGAACACTCTGCATTTATTTACGCTATAATCGTAAACAAGAACAGAGGCATGAGGTCATTCAGAAATTGATTGAACGTAAGCAGTAATTTTTTCTTGATTACTTTGAGAAGCAAATTAATTCTGGCAAATGAAAAGGAGATTGTACTTAGGGCTATACCTGGTAGCCATATAATCAGTGAAGAAACAGTATTCAGAACACACACAGGAACACCAATTTGGATATGTACCACAGCTATGCAGTGTATTCATCAGGAAGCGTCTATGCAGGGAATTTACTATATGCTGAAAGATACTGTAAACCACACTACTGGAATTCAATATTTTTAGCTGAAGGTGCTGTATTATATAAAGCACAATTTCTCTTAGAAAGTAGAACACTAGAGGCTGCAATTTAAAGAGTGCTGAATGATAAGTTTTCTGAAAAATGAATAATTTATAGAGGATTTAAATAATTTAAAAGCAGCTGACTTTCTGATCTGTACTTTAGGTCCTCAAAAATAGCATAGAGAGATGAAAATCTCTCATTTATGATCCTTAATGTTTACATAGCTAGCTTCATGCATCTGATATGTGGCCTGAAATGCACAAGTCTCCGTGTACCAGCTGTGTCGCTTGGTAGTTGTGATGTTTCAGTGAGCTAATCAAACACAGAGGATGCAATCCTGACCTCATTGAAGTCAGTGGCAAAACTGCACTGTCTTCAGTAGGGTCAGGATTTCAACCAGAGAGTGAATTTGAGATATGGTGACGTGGGTTTGGTAACAAATTTGTTCACCCCATCGCAAATCACTCAATTGCAGGCTAACACTTGAGATGTGATCTATTTCATTCTGAAAACTTTACAGATAAACTTTTTGGGGTTTTATTTTCCAGAACTGGGCCAAGGAAAAAGTTACTGGAACAGACTTCGTTTTTTAGACACCTGTGAATTCATTATGGAACTCTTTTCCAAATCATTCTTCTGTAAATACTTCTTTCTACCTGTACTTGAGCTTACACATGATCCAGTAGCAAATGTGAGGTATTGTACCAATTGTATGAAATCTTCTATGGAAAGACACAATCCTATTAATTTCATGGTGTACATTAATATAGCATTAAATGGCTTCTTTAAATAAGTTGATTAACAGGGCTAAGATTTTCTGTGATAGTTTAAAAAAAAAAAAAAGATTATAAAACATCCAGAAGGACATGGCATGATAGGACACAAAAGCATGGCTTCTGTAAAGTAAAATTTCACCTATTAATCCAGTAGAGCATGTCAACGTAATAGTGGTTAGAGGAGGAACATATGATATTATTTATTTGTACTTTTACAAAGATCTTTATAAGAAGCTACTAAAGAAATGAGAGTCCTGATTCAAGACCCATTGAAATGAATGGGAATCCCTCCCACTGAATTAATTGAACTTTGTGCAACTGAGGGCTGATCCAATGTGAAGGCTAAAGTACTGACATGGATTAGAAAATGTCCAGGACAAAAAAGAATAGGAATAAATTATCATTTTTTCTACAAAAGATTCTCAGTGGGGTGCCTTCAGGTTTTGTGCATGGTTCTTTGTTGTTTAATAAATTTGTTAATGATCTGGAATAGAATTGAACAGTGCAGTGATGAAATTCGTGTCAGCCACAAAATTATTTAGGTTAATCAAGACAAGAGAAGATTGTGAAGAACCTCACAGGGACTTAACACAGTTAAGTGGCAACACAATGACGGATACAATTTATTGTTGACAAATACCACCTTTTTTTTAAAAAAAAAAGACATTCTGTAATGCAGTGGTGTATAAAAATAAAACCTAGATATTAAACGTGAAATAATTTCTCTTTGAATTTTGGGAATACTATTCTTTTACATTTTCTATAAAGTTCTGCATCTGTGTACCTAGGGTTGTGTAAAAATGTTATGATTCTGGTATTATACTCTATATTTGAGAAATAATTAGTGATCATGTAAAAACACTAACTCATTTAAAAAACAGTAACTCCTAAGGTACATGCAGAAGAGGGCACAGTTAAGCTTGCACAAACAATCTTATCTTTGTCATTTCCAAACTTTAGAGTACTTCACTTTACAACCTTAATATTCTTTTAACATAATTTTTGTATGACAATGGTATAGTGAAGGTAAATCGGATCTCCTGTTTACTCTTACCACTAATACTAGAGCAAAGGAATGTTCAGTGGAATTAAAATGCAACAGATTTAACATTGATAAAAAGGCAATGCATTTTACAGAATGTATCAATAGTAATTGTCACAAGTTATAAACATGGCCAAAAGCGTAGCAGTATTCATCAAAGTGAATATGGATAGTGAGAGCATCCACAGTTGTATCAGTATGCTGAAAATAAACAGTGATTTAAAACCTCATATATCCAGGGATAAATCAGCTACTAACTGTTGAGATTAAGTAAAAACTTGCCCTGTGGACATCTTATTCCATAATTTTCTGCTGTGGGGTTTATATTAACTTTCTCTCAAACATCTGGCATTGGCCATTGCCAAAGACAGAATACTAGACTAGATGGCCAATTGACGAGATCTAATATGGCATTTTTTATATTTCTACCTTCATATTTCATGTCCGTACATACACAGTGGTTCAGATTCCACATTTTGTAACAATACAGTGTACAATTTCTGTATTGATGGCATTATAGAAAATACTTTAAGGGTTGCAAATATGTTCGTTTACTATATCTGAGGCAGATCTGTTTAAAAATAAGGAAATTTTGCCTCCTATATTTTTATTTACTTCTTTAATCAAACTGAATTTATATTACAAAATCAGAGAATCCTTGAAGAATGCTGGAAATTTGATCTTTTGAGAAAATGGCCTCAAAAATTAGTTTCGTAGCTGACAAGGTATAGCTTTGTGCATTGATTCTGTTACAATAAAACTCTTTCTTTAAAGAGTCTCTGCAGGCATTTTCTACTGTGAAAAATTGAGCTTAATTATTTTATAAAGATATTAACATTTTCATGCAGAATAGTAACCTATTATGGAGAGCAGTACTGGAAAGTGCATTAAATACTTTAAAGCATTTTGAATGTTCAGTGATATTGTATCAGGCAGTCACAACTTTATCATTTCAGTGTGAGCACCTGTAAAACTGCAGGGAGTCAGAAGTACTACATTTCATTATCCCATCCAGAATTATCCTGAATTCTGTTTTTAAAGAGGTTCTCCTTCCTTTCATCCTTCTCTCCACCCTCTAGGCCCTTCCATATGATCATCAATCTTCAGGCCAGGGAGAGTTTGTTCAGACTAAATCATCTAGCAGTGTCACAATACAGAGCACTTCCTTTCCTGTATGAAAAGTTCCAGAGGGGTAGCCTATGTGATTTCTATTCCTTACATCTGAAGAAGTGGGTTAAAGCCCACGAAAGCTTATGCCTGCAGAAACTAAATTTGTTAGTCTTTAAAGTGCTACAGGACTCTTGTTGTCCTTTCCTGTAGTAGAAGACAAGACAAAACAAGAAAGAAGATGAGACCAAGGGTAACATTTTGAAAAGTACCTAAGTCCCATTTTCAAAAATTACTTAGGCACTTAAGAGCCTAAATCCCATGGACTTTTAATGAGACTCAGGCTCCTAATTGCCAAAGAACCAGACATCTAAAGGAGTTCAGCACTTAGGTGCTTTTGAAAATCCCACCAGGCACCTATCTAGACCTTTAGGTGTCTAAATACTTTTAAAAATCTGTCCCTAAGTCACTTTTTTGAAAATGGGACTTAGGCTCTGAAGTCACTTAGATGCTTTTGAAAATTTTACCCTAGAACTGGAAATAACTTACATTTTACGTGTTGCCTTTTCACACTGTTCTGCTTTGCTTTTCATTCTTACGTAGTCTTTTACATCTTCAAGAGATTTCATAAAAATTAAGTTTAAAGTTAGGCTGGAAAATAGAAGCAGATATAAAGTGGAGTCAAATTGGCTACTGCTTTTGTTAAACAATGGAACCAAGTCTTTGCTTACTGTCTGCATCAGAAGTTAAATATGTATTCTGTTTCTCACAGAATGAAGCTTTGCTACTTGTTGCCAAAAGTGAAATCTACTTTGAAAGTCCCCACAGACAAACATTTACTTCAGCAGTTAGAGTTGTGTATAAGAAAACTTCTGTGTCAGGAAAAAGATAAAGATGTCTTGACTATTGTAAAAAGAGTAAGTATTTTTCTGATCTAGAAACATTTTATGTTGTAGCTGTCACTGCAAATTAAGACAACTGGTGTCCTGTCTTTGCTCTTGAGGTTGGAACAGGAGGTTAAAGAGTCCCAGTTATCCATGTTGTCAGTTTGAATAATTGGAATCAGAGAAAATGTCAGATTGAAAGATACTGTATTCTGCTGAATTTACGACAAGGAGATATTTTCTTGGTTTCTTAAAGAACAGTTAACTGCATGACATTGTGAGTCAGGCTTTCTTGCTTAGTGATTACCTGCTCCAAGGGGAACCAATATGAATACAGATATGAGAAGAAAGGTTCACCTTGGTAAAAATGAGCAAGAATCTTTGAGTTATAAATGTTTTGCTATTGTGTCTACGCTTCTTATTATAAGAATAGAGAAAAACTGTAATGATATATTTTACTGAGCACTTTAATGACAAGGTGCATTTTTTATTGTTAGACTGTACATATTCCTAATACAGCCACTCAGGGAAAAAGAGTGGGAAGCAAAAATGCCCTCTTCTGGCCAGTGCCAGTGCTTAATTTGTGCCATGGCTTGCCAGAGCTGAGCCCCAGCATCTCTGGCTCGCCACATCAGTTATGAAAGTAAAATACCTCTTGAGCTTCAGTACCTACTTGCTTGAGACCCAGCACCTCTTTCATTACAAATTAAGCACTGCCCAGTGCAGCCAATTTAGGACTAACTGGATTGTAATGTTTAGGTTTGCATGCTAGCTGTTTCCTCCTAAAAAGCTAGTTGGCAGGGTATAGATAAGATATATCTTTGCCTCCTCATATATGTCAGCCAGCAAAATGAGTATGCTGCATCCCATAAAAGGTGTGTGGGGGGCGGTCATCAAATTACTCTACCTAGTTTCACAGGGGAGCCTAAACAGGTATAACAATGTCTACATTACTCTCACTGTAGTGGTACTTTAATACTGCACAGCTAACTTTAGATTGTATATAAATGGCACAATTTAGCCCTTCCTTTGTGAATCCGAGTGGGATTCACTGAGAAAACAACCTCTGTGAGTATTTTCTGATTGCATTTTTAACTTTTCAGCATATGTGTTCTTATATAACTTCATGGAGGATGGGTTCATCAATGGCTATTAGCCAAGATGGTCAGGGACATAAATCCATGCTCTGGGTTTCCCTAAACCTTTAACTTCCCGAAGCTGGGACTGGTCAACAGGGGGATGGATCACTTGATAATTTCCTTGTACTGTTCATTCTCTCTGAAGCATCTGGCACTAGCCACTGTCAGAAGACAGGATACTGGGCTAGATGGACCACTGATCTGACCCAGTATAGCCGATCTTTATCAATAATGGGCATCTTCAGTTTTAAAAGAATCCTTACAAATGGGACCCCTGTTAAGATGTTGAATGTCAGTATTTTAAGCTTTCCAGCCAGGACAGGTTTCCTTTTAAGCTAAAACTTAGAATGTTATTAGAGTTATTGGCCAGTTTAGGATAAAAATATTATTTTCACTTCTTTTTTTGTATAGACTGTGTTAGAACTGGACAGAATGGAAATATCTGTGGATGCTGTAAGTACCTTTCAACTTTTATACTTGCAAGTCAGAGTTAAAAACGACTGGCCTAATATATGATTATTTCTGTTACTTTTTGGTTTATTTTAAACTTTCATCAGTTTCAGAAAAGGTTTTATGAAAATGATTTGTTGGATCAAGAAAAAGAAAGAGAAGAACAGCTGCTGTTGGAAATGGTATGTTTTTAATATAATATGCCAGCCTTAGTTTCACAGTTTAAAGCTAAATATTAATGTATGCTTTTGGAAAGGTGATTCCAGGGTGGGGGTAAAGTGAAGTGTGTATTACCGAGGTGCACTGGTGGCTTAATAGTTTTCTTTTCCATATAAAGTAGGGTTAAATCCCTAAAAATAACATAAACCTCCCCCTGATTATTGCTTATATTATATCATGTCAGTTAGAGACTGAATTTTTGGAGAAATTTCACACTTGGAAGCCCTGCAGCTGAAAAATTTTTAAGCACTTTAAGAACAATCCTTTATAAAATTTTCCAAGAGAACCTCATGTTTTGTCAGACCTCTGTAATGTAATGATCTAAATATTTCAAAATTTGCACACAGCTTCAGTATGCAAAGAAGCTAATGTCATAATTTTTCTTTTGTGCCAAGAAAGCCAAAGGAGGCTGTGTATCTTCTGTAGGCTTTCTTAATAAGAAACAAGGGGTTGGAGCCAGTGACAGCTGCAGCCCAGCAGGGGGGAGGCTCAGTGTGGGTTGCATGGAGCAAAAAGGGTTAGGAGACACTCAGGAGCAGCTTGGTGCTGGAAAAGAAAGCAGGAAAATGCTATTGCTTCCCTGCCTTTCTAGCTTCTGAACATACTATGGTTCACTAGAGCTGTAAACCTGGCACAACTCTGCAGCCGGCACTCCCCGAGTAGCCTACCATATCCGTAAATGCTCACACAGCAGCCAGTCAGCTCTCCATATGCCTACACTGCAATGAGAGTATATCTACACTGCAAATAAAAGCCCACGCCTGGTCCATTCCAGCTGTCTCAGCCTCCTGGGGCCCAGGCTGCAGAGCTGTTTCACTGCAGTGTAGACGTTCGGGCTCAGGCTTCAGCCTGAGCTCTGGGACCTTCCCGTCTCACAGGGTCCTTGAGCCCTGGTTCGAGCCCAAACCTAGAAGTTTATACTGCAATTTAAACAGTCCTTTAGCCTGAGCCCTGCAAGCCTGAGTTAGCTGGCGTGGGTCAGCAGCAGGTTTTTAATTGCAGAGTAGGCAGGTGCTGGTTGCTCCCTAACCTGTCTGGTGTGTGAGGAGCTGAGGGCTTGATAGGATTTGGAGGAGGATTGCCTGCTTTAGCACACCACCTCTTCACAGCAGCAGGCAGGACTCCTCTCAAACGAGCCATAGCAGGTTCAATACTGACTTGGAAATACTACTGTGTCCCTCCATCAGTGTTGCAGAGCTCCCAAACCTCTGCCCCTTTTCGTTCTCTGCAGACACCACTGAGTCTCTTGTGCTGGGCAGTAGAATACGCAGGTCAAGCCCCACTCACCAACACCTTAGGCAGCCTCTCTGCCCTGCTCAGCTTCCTCTGCTGATCTCAAGCTCCAGCCAAATCTGCTAGGTAGCAAGGCTGTCTTGTAAGCTCAGACAAGGGAAGGGACTGGATCAGTGCCTTGGCAGGAGTGCCTAAGGGACTTATCCGACTAATTTCTGAGATGACTTCCCACCCCTGCTCCACAGCTCTCTATTCAGTTCAGTCCTGCTAGATCATTCAGAGCTATTTAATGGGTTCTGACAGATATTCATTAGTGAACATGTGACAGTTATTGATAGAAGGGGACTATGTTAAAACCTAGCTCTACCCAGGTTTCTTGCATTTGGAACGGGAGTAGGAGCTAGCATGGGGAGTGGTGCTTGTGGATGGGACTAATTCAGACTCCCTGAGATCTATCATGTTTCCTTTTTATAGCATGCTTAGGTCAACCACCTTTTAGCTTGGCCTTGGCCTGGTGGTGCTATGCTGCATGCTCCACAGACTTCTGACCTCACCTATCTCTGTCAAAACCCTATGCCCTCAACTGCCACAACCCCACACTTCTATGTCCTCACCCACATCCCTGATGCACCTCTTCCCACTGAGACTCCCACACTTTTCGATTTCCCCTGACAAAGTCCTGCAGTGTCTAACCGGAAATGCACCTCGGCAGTCCCAAACTCCCACCCCAGGCATATCCTGGCACCTCCAGCTGACCCCAAACCAGCATCTCACACTCCCCTCGAAGGCATCTCACACTCCAGCCTCAGAACACTTTAGTTAGAAGTAACACATTCTACATAAGTATAGTAAAAATATGAGCTGATGGTGAAATGTCTCAGTCTGACTGACGCTGGAGTTAAAGTTGTGTGTTCGAGCATGATTTTGAGGAACTTGAGGTGTGCAGTGGGTGGTTGCATGAGGAGTCTGGTCAGTATGAACTGATCTGGTTGTTAATGGTGCATAAATTGGTGATTTCCTTGATTTAAATTATTCACTTAATTGGAACTACACTTGAACAAACTTGACCTTGATTTAATGAATTTTTTTGTGTAGATAGTAACCAGAGCTCTAAATAAAAGAAAATATAGACCTTCCTGGGTTCAGTTAGTGTATGTATTATGAGGTGTGATACAGGAAAGCAAAGCAAATGTTACACAGCTTTGAAGGGGATGGATCATGCTTACTCTGTTTGGAAAGCATCAAGCACACTGAAGAAGCTACTAGAAATAAACAATTTGACTAAAGCCATATTTGTTTGATGCATATAACTATAATTGTGTGTACTATCTAGTATAAAACTAGCTAATAATACAGACATAAAAAATGCGAGAAATTATTATATTGCAGAGTATTTGGTTCAAATACCTTATTTTCAGTAGAGGCTTATTAGCAAATAAATACTTTAGATGCTAATTTTAAAGAAAGCACAAAGCTTGAGAAAATACATTGATTTCAATACAATTGTATCAGTTTGGATTTAAATATTGTCCATCTATATTGATTTTGTATCTTCATGCTATTCATTAGCCAGACCTTTAAATTCCATATGTATTCTAGAATCACAATGGCCACATTGCACAAGAGATAGAGCACTTCCGTTTTAAACACCCAATTTCTGTTGTGTCTTCTTCTCCTCTTTCTGGTTAATACTTCTCTTGCTTGATCTCAATCTAGAAGCATCTTTTTGAGAGAGTTTAATAAAAATCAGGAAACTTTTGAGTTGTAAGAATAAGAATAAATAATAATTTTCATGTAAGACATTTTTCAGAGCTCTTCCTCTACTTGGTTAATTCAAAGCAGCTGTACTTTAAAATGTCACACTTAGTTTGTACAAAGTCATGTATGAGGAATGATTTTGTTTTGCTTGTTTTTGTTTTGTTTCAAGAAATGTGTTTTGAAAAGAAAACAATATATTGTCAAAAACAACATACTAAACGTAAGTTAACTAGCATGTTTCATGGAGGGAAACATTAAGTCCAAATTTCCTGAGTCAACTTTGCATTGTGTTACCATACTTTTTTGTTATGAGCTATAAAACAGTAAAAGCACACTAGATCGTTCAGAGCTATTTAATGAGTTCCGACAGATATTCATTAGTGAACATATGACAGCGTTATTGATAAAGGGGGACTATGTTAAAATAATTTGTAGGTTAGTGAGTTGGGAGCATGCTCATTTACAGAAGGCTTTCAACCTATGTGGAGTGTAAATTCTCATTCTTATGAAATTGTTTCCATAATAGGAACAATTAGAAAAAGAGAAGCAGCAGAATGAGGGAAGACCTACGAGTATTAGTGATAAAATATTTGAAAAGAAGCGTAAGTTTTCTGGTTTTTTGGGTTCTTGTTTTTATTTTTGGGGGGTGATTCTTGGTAAATGAAGTTAATACTATTGTTTTAGGAAACATGATGGTGCGTGTTTAACTTAGTAAAGAACTCACATTGTTTTTTATTTTTTTTTCTTAAAAAAGGGTAGTTTATGAAAAATAGTTTTGATTATGTAGCATGATGTTGATTTCACTAATAAAATACATGAATACTTTAGTCCATATGATGCTTTCTGTGAGGAAAGTAGTAGTATAATTGTCTGTCTGTCTCGTGTTTCTAAAGTGCCATTACTATATTATTATTACTACTTTTCCCAGCATCATACCAGAGTTGTATGTAGTATTTTATGTTTTTATTTAAAGTACGGCTATTTAACAGAGTGCAGTATTTACAATAAACTTTGTTTTAGGTAGAGACAGTAAAACATCATCAGTGCTGGCAAAAAGTATATCTCTTTCTGTTTCTGGAAGCTCTTCAAGTGTATCAACAAGTAAGAAACAACTCTAAAATATTTCTAGGCTACGTCCATCTTTCCTGTGCAAGTTTAAAAACAGACAAAGCTACCATTGACTCCATTGAGGTCAAAAAAAAGCATTGCAGTTAGAGAACACATGGTCTTTTTACCCTTAAATATTTTCTTGGTTGTTGTGTGGTAATTCATGATGGGTGATATAACTGGGATTTATTAGTAAATTATCTTCCAGCTCCTTCAGTTAGCATAGACTGAGAAAAAGTAAAGTAAAAAAAAGACATTCTTACTACTGAAAAAAGAATAGCTGCAATAATTTCCTCCTTTTAAAATTTATTTGCTGCTTATTTATTTTAGGCAAAGAAGGGAAGAAATCTAAGTTGGTTCGAAGCCAGTCTTTCAGTACTCAAGCACTGCATCCAAAATATGGCAACATAGACAAGTGTTCTAAGTATGTTTTCTTCATTTTTATTGCCCATTGAATAGATTTCATGCCTGAGGTCAAATTGTGGCTACCCCTTATAGAAATATATATGTATTCTCCAAAACATGGAGATTGTACACCCCAAAATGTACTCCTGAATTCTGGCTAGCCTCTAGCATGTATCTGCTTGTGTGCATGTCATGGGAGGTGTGACACCACAGATTATAGCTGTGCAAAGCAGGAAAACCTTGCCATTAACATAACCTGTCCCATCTCAGAACTCAGAATTACCTATGGGGTATATTATCCATTATCTCCTAATACTGGTTTGTACCTCTAGCATACCTGCTTTTGGCCAAATCACACCACTTTTTCCTATATTGTGTTCTCATTTGCAAAACACTTCGGGATATATTTTCCATCTGGTTGTTTCCAGCCAGGACAGTGGCACAATGAATACATTTTGTGCAGCAACTGTTTTACACTTTATGCAGGCACTCTTACTCCTTTTATTGTGCCATACGCCTATATGGGCAAAGTGCCAGACTTCTGTGCAGAAGTTGTAAATGCTCAGGGCCCTAGTTCAGCAGTATACTTAAGGGCATGCCTAACTTTAAGCATACGAGTCAATAGGACTGCTCATGTGCTTAATGTTAGGCACATGCCAAAATCCTTGTTGAATAATGGCCTAAATCAGCAGTTTCTTTTAATGGGGAAAGGTGTTAACTTTTTGTATTTGGGTGGAAAAAACACCATTTTAATACAAGTAAGGACTTATAAATGGCAAACTTCTGAAGACCCAGAAACACATTTGTGACTTAGTTTAATGTGCAATAGGCAATTTATCACCTAATTATTTTTCTAGTAAAAGTTCTGCAACAGGATATACTTCTTCTATACCAGGAATGGGAAAGGGTTCTATGCTACCATTCAGTGGTAAGTGTTGTTATTGTTGTTGTTGTTGTTATTTATATCAAAGTAACACCTAGAGGCCTGGTGAAGATCAGGGCCCCAATATGCTAGATACTGTACCTGTATATCATACTGTAGACTCTGCTTTAAAACAATAGGACTGTAATTGACAAAAGGAGAAGAGCAGGAGAGGAACACTGATAGGAACACATGGTTACATAAACTTGCCATCTGATAACTATCAGGTTGCAAATCAAAAACATTTAAAAAAAATAAAAATTCAATAATTCCTACTGGTGACCTGCCTAGCTATTGTAAGTTTGTGCTTTGTTGTAAGCATTACAGTAGAAATGAGACTTGGAAGAATTTGAACTAAGATCATCTTTACAGATTAATTCTGGAAGGGTATTTCATGCAAAAAGGGCAGTCAGTATAAGAAAAAGCACTTGTTAGAGAAGTAGACAAGCAGGTGGTGGACAGCTGCATAGTTGGTAGATGGGGAAAGCAAGGTTAACAAGGTTAGTCCCAGGAAAGATTAGTTTTCTATTATTTGAAATATCCCTTTTTCAATTTAGATTGAATAGTTTAATTTTTTTAAATAGTTTCCAGATATGGAATAATCTTTAAAGATCATTATTACAGGAAGCATAAATTTCACTCTGGCTATGGACAAGTGGATAGGTGTTAATTTGAATCATATTATAGTCATACTAAAGATCTTTTAAAATAGTAGTTACTCATATTTCCAATGGCAAATGCTAATAGAGTACAAAGGCTGTACAAATAAAAAAAAATGTTCACTTAAATGTAATTAATATTAGACTCTTTAAAAATGTCCATGGCACATACCATTTGAGACATTTATATACTAAACCTGCTTTATTTTACTCTCTGAATACAGGTTTGCAGGACTCTTGCAGAAGGAATTCCAGAATTGCCAACCCCAAGCATTAAAAAATCATGAGTCAGACCATAAAAAATGAGACTGGCTTAATATCATGAGAATTAAAAATAATAAATGTAGAGTTCTTTTTATTTGTTGTCTGATGTTGGAGACTTAAGGGTTAATGTTGTCAAGCTTTTCTTTGCAGCCATTGTGGCTCTGAACTTCATTTTTTTTTATTGAAACACGAGATTCTCAAGTAATAACATGATTCCAGCTGTTGGGGCCTTTAAAAAATCCAAATGGAGACACTTGAGATAAAATCCTCAGAGTTGGCAACACTGGATTCTGTCTAAGTAGAATTATCTATCACAAATGTTATGTCAGATATAGCTAGGCCTCCTCCAATACACCTTGCTAGTCAAACCAGCAGAAATCTGATTGATTTCCTTCTAATAGTCATTTTAGTTGGGTAATTTAAAAACTCCAGATAAAGTTGGTTCAAATTGACACAAAGCTCTTCCTCACTTTGACCACCTAGTCCCTCATCTGAGTTGCTCATTTTCACTGAGGCCCTTTGAAATTTAATTAGAAGTAATAAGTTTTGACTTTTCCTTCCTTCCTAGATGAGCTTGACCCCGTCTTCTCAAAAATACGAATAACATTATTTTTTAAAGCACCAATTCCTGTATTAACCAGTTCCAAATATGCTCTTCTGAGATGTTCCCAGATTCTGATTCCACTTGACACTATTTTTGCATGTAAAGGCAATGAGAGGATGTGTTGCTTTTTAGAGATTAGACTAAACAAAGATTGTGAGCTTGCACAGCCACTGTATATCCTGAATGTGGTCTAAATGAATTTCATTTTCCAGAACCGTTAATGCTGTGCCTGTCAAGAGCACTAATTTTCATTTTGTTTTGGAATTTTTAAAAACTTTTTTTATGTAAGTATGTTGATTAGTAATTTGCAAGCAACATTTAGGTATGGGATCCTATGGATTAACCAGTACAAAATAGCCTAGCACTCAGTAAATATAGAAATATGTTCATACTTACGGATTGACCAGTTCTGAATATATTTTTTCCATTTTCAAATGCTTTTGCGTTTTACACATTTTGGAAAAAAAAAAAATTAAATTAAAAGTAGTAGACACTGGGACTTGAGTTTGGACACTCCTGGCTGGCATTTTTAAAAATAGTGATTAGACATCTAAATGGCATAAATTGTACTTGCAATTATTTGCATTTGCAAATTTTGTATGTAGAAAGGGAGACCCAGTTTTAAAAAGCTTCCTCTAGACATATAATACATTTACTATATTATTCATATATTATTCATTTTCTGTAGACCTTTGCAAAAAGTCTATAAATTGTCAACTATTTTTCAGTACTTCACCACACAATTTTTGTACAAAAAATATTTAAATTAGCAGTTTCCTATGGTATTTCCAGTAGAAACACCTTTTTGATCTAACCATAGATGTGTTATTACTGTGTTCATTCAGACATAATTCCCTGTATAATTGTCTACTACTTTCTTTCAGATGATTCATTCCGGACTCGTTCCACCAATACTAGTGCGAGTGCTGTCTTTTCTTCCAATGCCCCCTTAGCGACTTCCTCCCGTAATACAGCTAATTCAGTTGACCAAAAGAACAATGGGACAAAAGATAGTCAGTCACGAAAGATGAGCTTGTAAGTGATTGATTATAGTTATGATCAAGCTTAAGGAAGACATTTACAAATGGAACTCAGAACAGCCTGTAAAATTGTAGGGTTTAATTTTTGTGTCCATATCTGTCACATGCAATTTTCCATTCTGAGATTTTTTTGTGTACCCAAACATTTTGGTATGGAATATTGCCTGTGTGAAAACATGGATTTTCAAAAGCATTTTTAGGACTATATTGTGCCCCTTTGAACAATTATTTCATATTTCCTTCATACTGTGCCTTAAATGTGTACTTCTGGTGTTTCGATCTGTTTTTGGGAGTAGTGCGCTGATCAGTATTCTGCTGTATATGGTCAGGATTCAACCAATCACATACTTTGGCTATGTGTAAATATGTTTTGTTATTTCAGAGGTCTTCATTTTAGTTTACAAATACAAAATGCTTTTTTTAGTCATTTTGTTACCTGAAATTATAATGATCTTCTTAATTGGAAATGGTATTATATGAGTCATACTTTTGTGTATGTACACAAAAAAGCTCATCGCTATGTATGCAACTTATTTGAAATATTTCTACAAAAGCAATGAAATGAAAGAAAATGAAAGCCAGTTTACAGTATATATCCTCTACTCCTTCATCCACAAGCCCACACACCAAAACTACCATACACCAAAATCTGACATTTACTCTTCCAACACAACCAACTGCTACACCAAACATTTACAATTACTAGCTGTTAAATTAAGCTGTTTAAATATGCTGTCTGTGTGTAGCAACCCTATCAGCTTGATAATGAAGTGTTTTGTTTATTATAGGTGGAGCTAGTAGAACCAGCTATTATAAAAGTTTCCTGATATTTCACATTATAAAAGCCTGTTCTCAGTTTCCTACAACTTCACTAAACCAACTGTTAACATTATTAAGGTTGCAAGTCAAGCACTGAAAAGATTAGGAAGTGACGGAATTGAGTTGCCTGTCCCTGGGAGTAAATCAAGGTTGTGCAGTGAAGGAGGCTGTTTGTCAGACCCCAGACTCATTTGCACAAGGTGGAAGGTTTTATAAATGAGGCAGGGAACTGCAGGAAGGGAAGTGAGTTGGTCTCACAGTTAAGGCAGTTGAATGCTGCCCTGGAAAACTATATTCTATTCCTGCCTTTGCCACAGAGTTTCTATGTGATGCTAGGCAAGTCTCTACTACCACACTTTTCACAGATAGACACTAATTGTGTGTTCTTCATTTTCTGGGTGCCTGACTTGAGACTATGGGTACATCTACACTGCAGTTAAAAACCCATGGTAGGCCTGTGCCAGCTGACTCAGGCTTGTGGAGCTCTGGCTGCAGAGCTGTTTCATTGCTCTAGACTCTGTGAAGTAGGAGGGTCCCAGAGCTTGGGCTACAGCCCAAGATGTCATGTTTACACTGCAGTTAAACAGCCCCTCCCACAAGCTGAGTCAGCTGGCATGGGCCAGCTGCAGCTGTCTTATTGCAGTGTAAACATACCCTTTGGGATCTGATTTGAAGAAGTGCTGAGTACTCACTCTGTACCTGAAATCAGTGAAAGCTATGCTTTGAGCATAGAAAGTACTATGTAATACTAAGTGCTGTGAAAAAATCAGGACCTAGATGTCTCAACTTGGGCATATAAAAATAGTGGATACTTTTGACTTTAATTTCTCTGGGCCTCAGTTCC
This sequence comes from Emydura macquarii macquarii, assembly GCF_026122565.2. NCBI lineage: Eukaryota > Metazoa > Chordata > Testudines > Chelidae > Emydura > Emydura macquarii. The sequence goes on along the minus strand of NW_027131366.1, from coordinate 70,957 downwards.
CCATCTGTAAAATGAGGATAAGAATATTCCATCATTTCAGAGAGGGTTGTAAAGATTAATTAATTAATTTTTGTGAAGCATTCAGATACTATAATGATGAGTGTCATAACAAATCTCATGATGAAATTAATAATTCTGTCTTCAGAGCAGGATTTGAATAGTGTGCAGTAATGAAGGCATAAGTTCACACACAATGAGGATAAAACAAAATATTGAATAGCTTCTCCTTTAAGTGATCACTATCCATCCTGTGCACTGAATGAGGCAGGAGTACTATGGAAAAAATAATATATGACCAAATAATCAGTCTCTCTCTCAATACATATGCACAAGGCACCCAACTTTTGAGTGGTTGTCTTTGTAACCTTAATAATATTCTATTAATATAGTTTTTTTGTGTGTAATTATATATATATATGTTTGTATGTTCGTGTATGATAAAACTGAAAGATCAAGGTCTCTATAGATAATTTAAAGATAAAAATCACATCTGGGTATGCTTTTGTTTAATATATTTTTAATTTTAAATTAACATATTGTTTTGATCAATTATTATATAATTGTCTATATTTAATAGTTTCACAAACTTCTCTGAGGCAAATGTGTAGAATTTCACTTTTCATAGCATGACAAAAAATATAAGAGTGAATCATTGTTATGATTTGTAAATGGAGTCATAATCTTCCAGGGACTTTCCCGTATGTACATGAAACAGTTGGATGCAGAAATTTGCATTGAATCTTTACATTAGCAAATATATTTTTACAAACTTACATTGGAGGTCAGTTCCCTCTTGGACCCACATCAGAGAAGGGTATAGAAAAAAAAATTATCAGTTTCATTTCTGGAATAATTTATACATCTTAAATTAATCTAATTTAAATCCTTATCCAACTCTCACTGTAGTAAGTAGAAAGACATCCACTGACTTTAATGCAATTTGATTGGTTCTGTAAGTAGTTTTCAGGCAGCAGAAATTACATGAGTTGAGAATTGTGCTCATGATTCCTCCTTTTGTATCTATGTATCTTTTAATCACAGACAATATGACGATCTGAATTTAAGTATATTTTGGAGTGTGGAAGAACCCCAAAGAACATCAATTAAGTGCTTCAGCCCACAGGACACCTCTGTTAAGTCAATTTTCAGAGAAAAGCATGCGTAAATCTGATTGTTACTAGTGAATAGACAATATTAGATTATGAGTCATAGACTGACATAAATCATAAATATTAGGAACGATATAAGAATCCAGTCCTATACTATTAAGATGTTTAGTTTTATTGTTTTCATATATGTATTCCCTCATTTTTGAGGATTTTAGAAGTTTTCTTTCAGCATAAGAGTTTTTCCTTACATTAATATAACATGATAACTGATTCAAAAACAGGAAAGAAAGTAAATTGTCTGTGTGTGCTCTATAGATGATTCAATAAAAATGTTGGCTTGACAGAGAGGCCATTTAAGAAATCTGTTTTACTGTGGTACATGGGCATGCACGTAATGAGAATTTTACACTAAGTTCAGTGGTTTGGGCTCAGGCTCCTAAAGAGTGAGTTGCCCAATTCACATGTTGAAATCAGAGGCAGAACCAGAAATAAAACCCAGGAGACCTTTAACCACTATCTATATCCTCCCCTAAGGTTGTTAAAAATTTTACCAACCAAACTTAGGCCTTCTGGATCAGACTGACTTGAAAAGCACATCCTCACTAGGAAATACAGTAGACACTCATTAGTAACAAAGGTGCCCTTTTGCTATGTTGCTGCTAAGTGACAGTTGCAGTTATGGGAAGTGTCAACAACTCACAGTAGGGAAAGTATTCCCAGGGAAAATGTTGCTTGTAAGAGCTGGTTGCTCTTACAAGGTGTTGCTGCAAAGAAGCATTTACTATATATCATAAATTATGAGTGCATTGATTTTTTTTATAAGGTATGTTTCCAAGTAGTTCCTGCTTTAGGATGAAGATATTACTGAACACTTTAATATATCAACAATAATTTTTACATATGTTTCTTCTTTTGTATAAAGAAAAAACAGAAAATCAAACTCTTAGATCATCTGACAAAGGAAGCACACCAAAGACTGCGGGAGGCAAAGTGATTGTATAACAATGGCTGGAGGAACAGCTGGGGAATCTGATGACTGGACAGGAGGGACTTAGTGCATCTTGCAATGTTAAAACCTATCTTTTAAGCAAATTCCTAAGTTGTAAAATAACTCCATATAAATAATGTAATGGTTGCAGAATTCCAATGTTGTAGTAAAGTGTTAATGAAATGTAACTTTAGCTATGTGCTTTAAACTGCTGCAGCTAAAGAGATAGGGTTTTTGTTCTTCAATTATGCCTTTGTAGTTCAGATTCTTGGATTTAGGATGCAAGCGTCCTACTTAATTGTACTTATTTAGGGTTTTAGCAGTTCCTAACATCCGTTTGTTATGGAAGAAAAAAATAGCTGAAATTATTCTGTATATGGGATTAACTGAGAAATTAATTTCACCTTTTAAAGACTCTTCAAACTCAGTTTAAACTAAAATCCAGAAGTACCGGTAAGCAGCTGTCTTGAAGCATAAACTGCAACAAGATTGTGCTGTGAATTGGGATGCGGTATCACTACAAGTACTAACTCAAGTTTATACAAATCCTTTACAAGTTTTCCAAAAATGTTAAAAGCAAATACCTCCAAACAATATCAGAATTATATCTTTTTGTTTCATAGGACAATTTTGTTGTATAAATACATTAATTTTTAGTATTTCAGATTGTATTTTCTCTTTACCTAATAATTTTAAAATGATGAATCTAGTTTTTAGTTAGCTGTTATACCAAGCTATCATGCTTTAGCTTTGTCAACATTTGGTTGTATTAATGCTGATGTTTCTATCAAAATTTGCCTGTGAAAAACATGCAGTTCTATTAAAAAGTTCTATTTATGCCAATACTTGAGAGACACTGTATGAAGCTATTGTCAGCTTCTCTATTTCAAAATGCAATCAGCATAACTATATTAATATCAGAAAATATCTGTTTTTTAAATCTATTGGTGTATGATAAAGATGATCTAATTTGTGAATGCATGTGTGTGTGGTTAGTTTTTACCATGTGAAATAATGAATGATTAATTTAATCAAAATAAAACTTAGGATAATGCAGTACTTGCATGTTTGTGGAAAAAAAGGATTTTTTTTTGTTTTTTGTTTTTTTGCAATGTTTATTTTATAACTGAAGAGAAATAAAGGCACTTAATGATAGAAGTTATTTATTTTAAATAATGACAGTGAAGCCATTTTTATTGCTCCCCTGTGAAGATGTGTGTTAGCAGTTTTCAATGTGTTGTCATATAATGTCTAGATTTATTAGCTCCTTATAGTTTATTTGAATTTTGGTTAGCTTAATCATGGTTGTTGTTTTTTTTAATTCACTGACAATGTTTGGATTCTGTGGACATAAAGTATGGTGAGGCCTCAGCTGGAGTCCTGTGTCCAGTTCTGGGCACCACACTTTAGGAAAGATGTGGGCAAACTGGAGAGAATATGGAGGAGAGGAACAAAAATGATAAAAGGTTTAGAAAACCTGACCTATGAGGAAAGGTTTAAAAGAGTGGACATATTTATGTGATAATTGTTCTCCATGTACATTGAAGTAGGACAGGAACTAATGGGTTTAATTTGCAGCAAGCAAATTATTTGGATATTTGGTAAGATATTAGGAAAGCTTTCTAACTATAAGGGTTGTTAGGCACTGGAATAGGTTTCCAAGTGAAGTTGTGGAATCCCCATCACTGGCGGTTTTTAAGAACATGTTGGACAAACGCATTTCAGTAGATTTACTTGGCCCTGCCACATGACAGAGGGACTGGACTTGATGACTCCTTGAGATCTCATTCAGCCCTACATTTCTACGACTGTATTATTGGTTCAGGTCTGCAGTATTTGTTCTGGTGCCTGCATTACACTCTTATAAATGACAGATTCTTAAACTCAGAATAGATTTTTCAAAATCATCAACATTGTGTATTGGTGCAACAGCACAAACCTCACAAAGCAGTATCAGGAGATGTTTGATCCATGATTATCATGTGGCATTCTGTGACTGATGGCTATGTTCTTCCCTCTCTTCTTTCTTGCACATTGCTGGCTCTTTGGCAGGAAGATAGTGTTTTCCCTCTCTGTCTCCCCTCTTCATCTCCTCCCTTCCTGGCATTGTGAACTGATCTGTCTGTGTCTGTCTGTCTGTGGATGAATCTGTCTGTCTACATCTGTGTAGGTACTTTTATGGCTACCATCATCATAGTATCTAAGTAATCTTGGAAACACCTCAGTTGTGCTTTGGGCAGCTTTCCTGAAGACCATATGAAGAAGAAGAAGAGTTTCACTTCGATCTGTTAGCTGCATGGGAGCTACATGAAGCAACCCAAACAGCCACAGGTGGCTCTACACACACAGGTAGAGTGTAACTATTTAATTAAAATGTATTAGATGAAGGCCAGATACTGCTGTCCTTTCTTTTTTGAATAGTCCCATTCACTGGGCTTCTTGTATAAAGTGAGTTACATTTAGCCCTTAGAAATACACATTTTGAAATATTTTTTCCTTTCACTATTTCAGTGCCTCTAGTCTGTGAATGGAGTTATTTTCCCTTACTGAAGCTTGCTGTCTCTTACTAAAGGCAGCAATCTGCCTCGCTTAGGTATGTAGAAAACTTTTAGATTAATAAATTTCTAATGTGCACATTACCATGGTATCTAGGTGACACTATATGGCAGTGTACTTCAGGAGGGGGCCCAGTTTTGGTGATGTAAAATAGAAGTGAAAGAGTCAGCTTCCTCAGCTGTTATCCAAGTTATCTTTTGGAAATGTTTTATTGTTTTGAAAAAAGGCCAATTTAAATGTGCTTTTATTAGACTGTGTACGTGTGCCCTGAGAAGATAAGATGCATTTGATAAATCGGAATAAACTCAATGAACTGAAAACCCTGATATGACCTTAATTTATAGGCTTGCTGTTACTCCCCAGTAATAAGTAAATAAAATTCTCAAGAACAGAGCCTATAGAATTCATGCTTAAAACATGATCATGCTCCCAGTGAAGTAAATGGCAAAACTTCCATTGATGTCAGTGAGAACAGGTGCTTAATTCTTCTCATTGCAGTAGAGAATATAGTTAGAAAAGAGGCCATGCTGCAGTATTTGGATGTGAACTTCCCAAACGTTTTGGGATATTTGGATCCAAAGTCTTCTCTAAATAAAATATATCTGAATTTGGTCATTAAAATGTTGAATTTGGGACGTTAATGTTTGTGCTTTTGAGATGTTTAATGATGGCTATACAAGACATGTATTTTTGGGGTTGATAGTGTAGCATATGCACCATAAGTAAATATTGTCAGCATCTTTAAAATACAGAAAAATCATCAAAATGTAAACAAAAAATGTAAAGTGTAAGAAACTATTTTGTCTGTGAATATGAAATGTGCAAAATGGTGGATCTGTTATACAATGGGGAATTAAACACAAATGTAAACAAAAATTAGTATCTTTTAGCTCAAATATTTTATTGAATTTGCACATATACAGAAATATCTAGTATACCTCATAGAATAAAATATCTTAACTGATTCTTATAGCATACAGTCTGTAATCTTAAGCCTACTGTTAAATGGCTGCCGGAAGGAGTAGTTTAGGAAATACATTTAAAAAATGCAGATTTTGAACAAATCTTTATTTTGTCACAATTCTTGCATCACCTAGATAATATTGCCACTTGGACCCTAACAAAAATAATTTAGTAGGACATGCTGCTGATTTGCCATATGAAAATTATCTGTTTTCTTATTTTCATATCTAACTAGTTTTCAGTTCTAACTAATGCAATTTAATAGTTTAAAGAAAATAAAAATAAAATCTGGAATATTCTGGAGATAGACTAGAAATTGTGGTCTTCTTTCACAGTTCTGTCGGATTAACCACTCTCCCCATGAAAAGTAATGATTTGAAAGTTTCTTCGTAAATCATAAAGAGGAATGGCCGGTTCACTTTAATGGTAGGAGGCATTGAGTATGCAGTAATTTCTGACCCACTAACAGCTGCTGCTTCGGTTCCTTTCTCATCCACTTCAATTACTGCTCTTTGGATAATCTAATAATGCAAAGAGAACAATATTACAAACACCAAAAATGAGACTCCTTATGTGGAGAACATTCTTCAGAGTTCCAAACATCTGATGTGTGGCAAACCTCTAACCTACAGACCAACAACTGAGGGGTCACAGTGAGGTTCTGATCTTGCAGCTGACGGCTGCATTCACACAGAACCCCATTGGCTCCAGTGTGACTCTGCGCATTTGTCATAGTCCATCTGTATCTTATCAGTTACAGCATTAGAGCCTAAGAAGTTTGCTGGATATGTTCCTAAAAATAGTTATACAATTTCTGTATGCATAAGTTGGCAAGATAATTTTCTGATTAAAAAAAATTGAAAGCTGGATGTTTGATCTTCAAGCCAATTTTGCCAGCCACTCCTTCCTGTAACCCAAATCCAAGCATAGCTCAGGTTGGCCTGACCACAGAATCTGTTTTACAATCTTCAGATTTACCTAACAGAATGTATAGAATAAACCTTCAGTCCCTATTCCTTCTGACCCTACAAGTCTATGTCTTGTGATTAAATACACAGGCAAATGTCTATTAGCGGTTCGGGTTGTTTATTTCTTTAATTATCTTGTTTCTGATTAAGTTTAGTTAGTCACAAACATTGGAAGGCTTTACTTTGTTAAACACTTTGCATTCTGAAAGTGTTTATAGAATCATATAATCATAGAAACGTAGGACCCGAAGGAACATCAAAGTCATCAAGAAGTATTTTAATCCATTCCCCATCCTGAAGCACAATTAAGTATACCTTGAGCATCCCTGACAAGTATTTGTCTAACCTGTTCTCAAAAACTTCCATTGATAGAGATTCCACAACTTCCCTTTTTAACCTGTTTCAATCCTTAACTATCCTTATAGATAGAGAGTTTTTCCTAATATCAAATCTAAATGTCCTTTTATATAATTGCATGTGTGTTGGTCTTATTGCAATATGTTTATGATCTTGAGAAGATTTCCTTGAAGCCATCAGTAGCACAAAACTAATGAGCATATGCGGTACAATCTTGTGAGCTATTTGCAAGTCCTCAACTCCCACTGAACTCACTGGGAGTTAAGGACAATCAATACCTTGCAGGATCTGACCCTTTTCTCTTTATTTCTTTAATGCTGCATTTCTCACACTGGGGGTCCTGACCCAAAAGGGGGTTGCAAAGCTACTGGGGTGGAAGGGAGTTGGAGGGGGAAGAGGAGGTACAGCAACTGTCACTCTCCGGCTGCCCAGCTCCAAAGCAACAACACAGAAGTAAGGATGCCAATACCATACCAGGGACTTAAATAAAGACAATTGAAGGTGTTAACATCACCAATACCAAGCTCTGCTGACAGTGTTGAAGTCCTAAGTCTGCTTCTGAACTAATGTAACTCACATGGTAACATTCAGTAATGCTTCTATGGCACTATGCCAGCTGGTGCATTAGTTCCTTTTAAAATCAGTTAACAGATGCTATTAAAGTTAGACTGTTTGCTAATAAAATTATTTGCCAATTAATTCTTGATTATATAATTTTCCTGGTATCTGCACAGGGAGGAAAGTATGCTGCAGATTCTCAACCTGGTTTACAAACATTAAATGATGAAACAGCCCGTAAACTAAACATCTGCTATTTTATCTTATGTATATTAACTCTTGGGGTATGAAATAAATAACTTTTCTGATTAAGGTCAGTTTACAAAGCTAGTATAGTTTAAATCCTTTTACATGTATATCTTTGGGGAGGCAACTGCTATGCTCTTTAAAGAATGCAACATATGAGATCCACAGTGGTATGGAATGGGGTCCGGCCATGTTCATGTTTTGTCCTCTTTGATGTGTCTCTTACTGCTGGATGGAGCTGGATTCTGGCTATTCTCTGCAGAAGGCATGAGGGAAGTCTCTGAACTAGAGCTGGGCAAATAACAGACTTCTCAGTTTGCTAGCAAGTCCAAAAAATAAAAATGAAAACACTTGTTTTGGATCAACCTGAAAATGAAAATTTGGCAAAGCACAAAGCCAGAAATAATTTTGTTTTGGATGTAATGAAACCTTTGTTTTGATTTTGATCTTTTTTTAAAAAGTTTCTGATTCGTAAGTACCATTAAAGGAAATTTGGAAACTAAAAGTTGTTTTGAACAGAAAAATTTAAAAATTCTCTTTTGAAAATGTTGAAGCAAAATATTTTGATATTTTTCTTTTTTTTTTTTAAATGGAACAATTTGATGAAATTGAGACAAATTTGTGAAATGTTTTAGTGTCACCAAATCTGTATTTTTTTCTGAAAAAACATTTCACGTAAAAAATTTTTGCCCAGCTATACTCTGAACTTCTTCCTCCTACTGCTTCCTCTTTGCAGATTTTTTCAAGAGAAGCAAAATATGGCTGTTGCTGGACTGGGAGCCAGGAGTCCTGGGTTCTATTTCTGGCTCCGCTGTGAGACCATCAGCAAGTCACCTGATTCTTTTTCCCCTCCCAGCCTTTGTCCTCTCTATTTAAATTATAAGCTCTTTGAGGTATGACCTATCTCTCACTATGTATTTGTACAATGCCTACCACAACCAGATCCTGATCTTGGCCAGGCCTTACAGGCACTAAAATAATATAAAAATAAATAAGAAGTAGCTTATAAGTCTTACCTTTGATACTTTTACATTTCTTTGATTTGTGAGTTCACTCAGGTCTGCCTTTGATGTGAAGAGGTTTTTAATTCCCAGAGCCTGAAGCAGTCCATGCATCTGGTATTTCTGGTCTAATTTAAACTTTGGAAAGAAAATGTCCATTTTTCTGTAACAAACATATATATTGGTAATCCAGTAAAAAAACTAACAAGTCCTAATTTTGGAACAAGAAAAATGTTCTTTTCACAGGCTTGTTTTTCTCCATGAATTTTGCTTGTCTCATTATCCTAGAATATACCCAGTAATTATTATTATAAGGGTCATTATTCTGCACTTCATTACACCTTTCATAAAAGTGCTCTATAAAAATAGTGAAACTTCATCATTTGTATGATGCAGAGCTGTTGTAGCCATATTGCTCCCAGGATATGAGAGAGACAAGATTGGTAAGGTAGTATCTTTTATCGGACCAACCTTTGTTGGTGGGAGAGACAAGTTTTTGAGCTACACAGGGCTCTTCTTCCAGTCTCAAGCACTTGGAAGCAAACATAAGGCTCGAACTGAATTTTACTCCCCCTGGAGAGGTCAGTTCAAGTCCCATATTTGCCTCCAAGTGCTTATACCTGAAGAAAAGCTCTGTGATGCCCTCAAAAGTTTCTCTCTTCCACCAACAGCAGTTGATCCAATAAAAGATATTACCTCAACCACCTTGTCTCTCACTTGTATGAGATAGACATGAGATATATAACGATCACTTCAATTAATACTGAAACGCAGTCAACTCTGGGATTAAATTCAGTAGTACCCAATGCTACATGACAGTTTAGGGCTGGAAGTGAAGAGTAGTTGAAACTGTAGGGGAATTTAGGTAGGCAGAATGTAAATTCCTGCATTACAATTTGGGAAAGACAGCATGGCCAATGCTCTCTTTTCCTCTTATGAACATGTCAGGGCCACAAGGGGTCAGAATCTCTAGTTTCCTGCATTACCCTAAAGAACAGAACAGTATCCCCACTATGATGATGATTGATTAATTCAATACTGAACCAGGAGGAAGAGTGTCAACATTTCAAATGAAGAAAATAATTTATTTAACATTTTTATAGTTCAAACTATTTAATATTTTTGTATTTATGCTTCATTGCTCATGTAGGAAATCCCTTCGTAAGTAAGCTGCACACATTGGGTTAGCCATGCTACTTCAGCTGGAAGTGCCAAATTTAAGACCACAGTTAGGACCTGATATTTGAACTTGGAAAGGCCAGACTGTGCTCTTTCAGACAAATATTTCCTAGTGGGGTAAAGATGAATCAGAGCCTTAAATGGAGGCTTCAAATTAGAGCCCTACTTTATTCTTGCCCACGACAGTTCTGGTTTTGGGGATTTGGAAAGGCCTCACCTCTATGGGGATGCCACTCCACAGAGAAACCAGCTCATAAGTGGGTTAGGAAGAACAGACCATCTTAATTTCTTTTGCCTCAATAAATATGAAATGTGTTAGTACTGTCAGGATGTCAGTGCAAAGCTATACCTGGTCTTCATGTTTCTAAGCCACGATTCCACAAGCTGTGCTGTTAGGTGGTCTTCAAGTAAAGCGTAATCTCCCTCCTTTTCCGGCATGGCAATAAGCATGTGTGCACTCCCTCTGTAGGGAAGTTTTAGCACAATGCATCTTAAGTTTTTATCCACAGTTGAAGCAACCTTGTCTGACTTAAACATCATGGGCACCTGTACATTCCTATATTTGTTTATGTGGAACTTCTCCAGTTCTGTGGACCCAGTATTAAATGGGTGCAGCCATTTGCCTTAGAAACAAAAGAAAGAGAGAAAGAAAGAAAATAATTATTCACATTCATACTTGCTCGTGATAATGCTTCTGAACCTCTTAATAATATCAAATTGTATCTGTTGTTATATGGTCATGTAGGATTATGGGCCCTTTGTGCTGGGGGTGGCTGGATGACAATTATGATATCTTTAGCATACATACTTCAAAATTTTTATAGCACAGGAGGACAAAACCACACAAAATAAACAGATGCAGGCTCAGGAGGCATGGAAGGAAGGAACATGATCAACAAACATTTCCCCATTGTCCCTTTGTAAGGGTGGTCAATTACACCCAGGCTCCAAACTAAGGAATATTCCTCTAATTTATTGAATCCCATATAGTCATCCATTTTTTACCTCTGTTGGAAGTCTGTTCCATCCATTCAGTACTCGCTTTTTAAAGTGATACCTCCATAAATTCTCATGCATGGAACATCAACTGTAGGCTGCCTCCCTTGTGAGGTGCTATGGACTGTGACACCATATGTGTTGATGATACTGAGGCCTGCATTTCCTTTCTACCAAGTCTAGAGAGAGCCATTTCTCTCCTATCTCTCAATTTCTGGCAGAGAAAGGGATCTGAATGAAATCCAGCTGGGTTGAGTTCAGTCAAGATAAGACACAAGTGATGCCTGTTGATAAAGCATGGTTGATTGTTGATGAGAGTTGGCAGAAGCAAATAAGGCATCTGCAGGCTGATTTTTTTTTAGAGGTTATCAATCTGAGTCTTATTTGGATTCATCTTTATTCACGGCTTCCTAGTTAGCAGTGGTAGCCAAAAATGCCTTCTTTCACCTTTACACTTGAAAATATCTTTTCTTTTCAAAATGCAGCGCTCATCATAATTATCTATGTTTTTGTCATCTCAAGGCTAGATTATTACACCAATCTCTACCTGGGATTAGCCTTGTTGGCCATGTGGAAGCCCCTGTTGGCTACTGTAAACAGTACTTGCCTTATAGGTGTATTGCACCGATGTACCATTCTCTGCACTGGTTAATTCACTTATTAATTCATGGTGCTGGTTGTTATTTGCTGATGCCTAAATTATCCAGGATGCTGTTCTTAGACATGATCTCTGCCAACAAATCCACACACATTCACAGGACTTTCTGACAACAAACTCATCTCCCTCATGGGCACTCATCCATGAATTTGCTATTGCTAGAAAGCAGTCAAAGTCTAACCTTGCCATTTTCGGAGTCTGGTGTAAACCATTGCACTTTGTTCAGGCTCTCTCTCCACTGCATTCTTTTTAGCACTGAGTGAGGGAACAAGGCATATATGCTCCCTGTTGGAGAGGGAAAAATAGCCTATTGAATTTTATAAAGGGAGCCCAGATAATGCAATCACAGGTACCTTATAAATGAATGTAAGAAAAATAACCAGCAATATCTTTCTGGTCAATCCAATAACCTCAGACAGAAGTAATTTTATTTACAATCACCCTGAGCTGGATTAAATTCCATTGCCAGGTTGTCTTTTAACCATATTTTTCCAAAACTCAATGTCCCAGTTTGTTCCCTTGTCTAGGTTTTTAAATATCACATTCATTAAGTAAATTACCAGAGCAGCGTTGCTCACCTGTAAGCCTGGCCAACCCATTTATTATCTCTGTGTCTTGAGTGGTCTTCATTACATCTTAACTATCATTTTTCTTCAAATAAAGGAAACAGAATTACACACCAGATTCAGAATATGTCCCAATGAGTGCTACTAGGGTGTAAGTATAGTTATGTTGGACTCTTGGTGCATCGCCTTTTAGCCTACATCACTACTACTGCTCTGCTCTTCCGCCATCTCAAGGAAAATATGCCTTGCTCTGAGCTTTTATGAGATGAGTCCCCATACCGGAAAGCAGAAAACTTTGAACTTCCACCATGGAGCATTCCGCTCACTCTTCTGTTTTGTTTTATTTTTAAGTTTGTATCTGTTTTCTTTCTTCAGAAGGAGATAGCCATTAGGAGAGAACTCTCTGTATGCTGCTGTTCTTGAGAGAGAATGTACACTGAGCCAGAGACTTTTCGTTCTCATGATCCTGGAGCCACTAAGTACAGCACTTGTCCCCAGACACAAGTCAGATGTTGTTCTTGACCTCGTCAAGAATCTAACCCCTTGTTTCTTCTAGTTCTGCTGTTTAACTGGAAACTCATCCTTCCTCTTCTCTGTCACATTCTGGGCACCAGGGACAATTGTGGATTATTTTAGTATTTGCAAGTAGCCTACAATGTCTTCAATTGGAAACTTTCGAATGTAATTTATGCCTTGCCCATCTCCACTCATTCAAAGGACCTGGGGAAGCATTGCTGGGGAAAAACATCACAATAAAATGCACCATTGCCAGGTTGCAACATTTTAATATGAGACGTGATATTTCAGTGTGCCTTGGAATTCTGGAGAGGTTGAGGTTACTGCTCCAGATCTGACTCAGGTTTGCCATGACCAAAGTTTATCATTTAATAGCTCTGACCTGCAGAGTCCTCACCATCGTAACACTTCCTATATGAATTTTGTCCCAAAGAGGACTGAATGACTTCAGGGACCTGAAAGTGGACTGTAAAATCACTGGTTGCTCCAGGAGAAGCTCCAGCTGGGTCCTTTGGGCCCAGGCTGGCCTCCCTTGGCCAAGTGAAACTGAAAGAAAAGAGCTTAACTCCTGCCTGGAATAGCTAATTTGCTTTGTAATCAGGGAGCTTTGTTGTGTGACAAGCAGTTGCCCCCCTCCTCATTAGGGGGGACAGGAAGTCTCTGCGTAGTATGCCTCTCCTCTGCCTAGTTGGGGCTAGTACATGGCCTAGAAAATAAACCTCAATATGCTGTGCTTATTTTTCCTGGCTTGATTGCACCTTCCCCCTCAAGCTAAGGGCATTCCAGATTCTAATATCTTCTTTCTGTTGCATCAGGTCAATACATGGAAGGTCCTTTCATGGGTTAGAGTGGTTCTTTTTCCTGATCAAAGAGGCACTTGCATGAAATGGGGAAACTTTGGGTTGCCTTGGCCAATGTACTCTATGAGAAATGAATTGGTGCCTTCAGCCCAGTGTCTAGTGTACATACGCCCATATTACAACTAGCATTACCATGGGCCCTGCAATAAAGGCTTTCTTATTGGCAGGGAGCCCAGGGATTCAATGGACATTGAACAACCTTCTCAGCCTTAGGGATGGAACCATTAGAAAAGGGTTAAGATAAGTTAATATAGTGCTGAGAGGAAGTTTTCACTACCCCTGACTGTGTTCTAGCTGTTCTGTGGATGGAGGTCTGAAGCATTCAAGGTATTTTTCACTCCTACTAATATAATTTATAGTTTAAAAATTAAAAAAATAATTAAAATAGGAATTCTAATGGGTGGACAATAGGGAAATACTGTATCTTTTAAAACGCTTGTCTCAGTTATAACTCAGTTACAATGGGTTATAATGGGTACTTGATATATGTACAAACCAAGTTTGCAGTAAGCTCAGTTTACCTGACGCACAAATGTTATGTACCATATTCTGAGCTCAGTTGCAAATCTAGAGTAACAATGTTGATCCCAGTGGCATTTTCCTGGAGCTACACCAATGTAACTAAAATCAGATTTTACCAGCTGTCTTTTTATAAATGATGATCTTACAGTATAAAATCAATAGTTACCTTTAAAGAGAATATAATCCACAAGAACCAGTTTAACATTCTTGTCAATCTCCTCAAAAAGCTTTGGGATTTTTCCTTTGGTCTTTTTGTTAATATATTGATTAATGAAATTTTTTGTGTGGGTAGAGTTGTGAAAATCCACACTTAGGAATTCCATATCGAAATACTGCTTGGATAGATTAAGGAAAGGTTCCTTGAGTCTGAAGTTCTTTTGAACAAAAGAAAAACTGCCTTGCTGCAGCGCGAACTCTTCATTTTCTGTGATGTTATCTTTCAATTGTTTAAACAAAGCTGGTAACTGATGAAAATTCTCTTTGCCCTGCAAAAGATGGAGATTTGTACCCTGAACTATTTGCTTGTATGTTTCCCCTTTAGCTGCAAGCATGAAGATAGCCATCATAAATGACATAGAGAGTGGGGAGAAGAACATGTTATTGTCATGCTTCAGTGCCATTTTCCTGTAGAGATTGAATCCAAAATTCATATTCTTTTCAGTGAGGTTGTAAAGAGTGAACTCTAGAGGGACTTCCTCTGCAAATGGCTCTGCGGTGCTTCTATGCAGAAGTTGCTCCACAACGCTATCCAGATTCTTCTTCTTGTGCATGAAATTCTCTTTGTGTTTCCTTGAATCTCTAGTCTCGGCAAGAGACATGCTTAATTCAGGGCACATTTCACATAAGAGAAGAAGGCAAATTCCTGCTTTCATTATGTAGTCCAGCATTGAGCTTCTTTCTAGTTAAGAAAGTGATAAGAAGCAACAAAGTCAGTGACGTTTTTTTTTATTATTGAAAATACCTTGCTTCTGTGTTCCACATAAAGATGTCATGGATATAGCCAAATTGTTTCAAGTTCCTTCCACCATGTAATTTTCACCAACACACCCCTCAAATTACATACCAAAAATGTAAAGTTTGAATGGCCAATACCCAAATCAAAAGTCAAAGTGAAAACAACGGAAGAGAGAAGTCTCCATTCTTAAAAAAATGGGTGCAAAAGAAATGTCATGACCTTTTGTAAGGGGCCCACTTTGTGCGCTATCTACAGTTCATAATAAAGTTCTTCACTAATCTGTCTGTTAGATTGAAACCGTTCTTAAATGAATAGACCCAAATTTTCAAATGAGATGCCAATTTGAGAGCAAGGGTCTGATTTTTCAAAAGTGCTTAGCACATTCATCTTCACATGAAGTGAATGACAGCTACCTAGTTTTAATGTGATAAATACAAATGTAGAAAGAGAGAGAGAAATACCTGGTTGACAATTAAAGGGCTAGCGTGTGTAATAAGCAGTACATATAAAAATACCAGCACTGAATTTCTGTACGCTCTATACTAAATCAATAGTTACCTTTAAAGAGAATATAATCCACAAAAACCAGTTTCGCACCCTTGTCAAACTCCTCAAAAAGCTTTGGAATTTTTCCTATTCTAAAAAAGTCAAACTGTAACCCAGTCCCATAAATGAGAAACTCTGAGAGTTGACCAGGATACCATACTTAAAAATAAATGTGATTGGGACAATTCAAAAGTTCTACATTTCAAATTGCTTTAGAATCCTTTGAAAAATTACTAGAGGTTTTGCTGTATAATTTAGACCTCCTCTTGTAGGGAAGATTAACCTGAATGGCATGCAACTGTATTTTCCAATTACATCGAAACTTTCAAGTAGGACAAAAGCAAAACATGAATAATCATTTTTTAAAAGACAAGGAGTCCTGGGCCTGATTCTCTTTGGATTGTTTACACCTGTGTAAACCAGGAGTAACTCCACTGAAGCCAATGGAATGATGGTTATGCAAAGCTGGTATAAGGCTGAGGAGGACCACACCCCATGTCTCTTTTACTTTTTAATTCAGCCTTGCAAGCTTGTGAAAATGAAATCTTTGGTTTTAGAACCAGGATGGCAATAGCACAAGAAGGAATCAAATATTAATGACCCTTCCTGACACACACCCACTGTATCCATCTGGAGGATAATAGAAGACTTATTGTTACCATGGTACCAATGCCTGCTGTTTTGCTAAGTAAGTGCACTCTTTCCAACTGTGAGTATTGACTGTGCTGTGGACAGATGGCTGTGCCCTAATGAAACCCCACAGTGGCATGTCATCATGGCCTAATCATTTGATTCATGAGGGTTAAAAAATGACAGGTACTCCCAATTTTCACGCCTGTAATAATACCTCCTCCCTTGTGGAATATTCACTCTGAATATTGAGCACCTGCCCTGGTGGACAACTGGGATTCAAATGTTTTCTTGGCAAGAGTGAGGTAGCTTGATGTCTTGGTTTTCTAATAGTTGAATAGGCTGCTTGTGAACTTCAGGTGTGGTTCACCTTTACCAACACCTCCTTCATTGCAGACTGTGATTTACTCTTATGTTCATGGATTTGTGTAGAGCCAATAAATGAATTAGTCCAACAAACATGAAGGAGTGTACAACTGTGAACTGTGGAGTAACAGGACAGCTCAGAAGAATGACTTAGACATAGTACCTTTTGCTGGAGATCCTATTTAATAGGGAATGGGGTGGGGGTGACAGTAATTCCTTCTAGCCTTGAAAACAAGACTGCACCCCCTTAATTTTCGTTACTGTTTGTGCCTAATGAGTGATGATGAGGTTGTTAGGTTCTGGATTGAGGATCCAGTACCATTGCAAATAGGTAAGGCAACTCATCAGTCCCTTTCACTTTTCATCCTTCTGATATGGATTATTCTTTCTTACAGCCAGATTGCTGCCCAAGTCATGTGTGGTGATACTTCTGATTCTTTATATTTCACTTATCAAATATTGTTTTGAAAGATCCGGTTACTCCTGGGGGAATTTTGTGCCACTGCGCATGTGTGGAATTCATGTTCCCTGCAGATTTTTTTTCTCTGCAGAATATAGATTCTGCTGGAGAAGTGATGCAGTTACATTTTTTGACCACCAGGGGTTGCTGTGGCACCAGAAGAGAGGGCAGCCAGCTGGTGGAGAGGCTGTGTTTCTTACAGCCAGATCAGGTCAGAAGGCACAGGAGGGATGGAGCAGGGCACATCGGGCTGCAGTGTGTAGGGAGTCACAGACTGCGGTTTAGAAGGGTGGGGAGAGAGAACAGACTGGGGTGTGGACTCAGGATGAAGTGGGGTGACAGCATTGAGCCGGGGCTGAATGGGAGTGGGGCTGCAGAGCCACATGGGAATGGAGGAGGAAGGGACTGCAGGACTACATGGAGACAGAGGAGTCAGAGTGTAGGGACACAGGGACGAGGGAGTGAGGGTGTAAGGACACATGGGGACAGAGGCAGATGTGCCTGACTGAATGAGAGATGCTAAGATTCAGCCAGGGTCTGTATGGGGGAGGCTCTGCACTCCCTAACAATACCTCCCCTCCCCCAAAAAACCCTGTTCCATGCTTCTCTCACCCACACCCAACAACCCTCCAGGTTCACTCCCAGGCTCCTTACCAGCATTTACTTCCCTCTCGCTCAGTTCCTCCATTACTCCTTTATCCTGACTCCCCCAAGTTTTTGTACTGCTTCTGAAGGGTGCAGGCAATATGTTTCTGTATTGTAGTCTAGTACGGAATCTATTTGTCAAAAAAACATTTCCTGAATCTTATTTATTGATTTATTTATTTTGGTCTGTATTGTTACAGACATACTTGCTGACAGGTATTTTGAAGTAAATTGCCAAAATAATTGAAACTGGCGTGATTATATTGTGTTATTTTGACAAATAAAATGTGCAGAATTTTGCAGAATTTTAAAACTGAGTGCAGAATTTTTAATTTTTTGGTGCAGAATTCCCCCAGAAGTAGATCTGGTGTATGTTGAAGTGGGCTTGTCAATGGACTGAGGGTGAGACACTTATACTATGTTTGGAATATTATTCTTCTACGTCACAAGCAATGATTTCGAAGCAATGTTCATGCAAAGTCATGTTCTGTTCAATAAAGTCTTGCAATAAGAAAGTTAAATTTTTAAAAGGGCCCCAATTTAACATCCAAATTTGCTCATGCAAAATCCAAAATTTCATGTGAACAGGAAAGCTGCTTGCATAAATCACACAGATACATAACTTTTCCATTTATATATGTAACTGCCATTGGTGCATTAAATCCAAGATACTGAATATACAAAACAATGAGCAAATTTAAAAGCAATATGTGAATTGTTTCCCATACAGTATAGGATATAATTTCACCTTCATGCAATATTTTGAATTTGCTTATTTTCAAACAGGCAATTCACCCCCTACAAAGTAAGGAGGGTGTTCCAAACTCTGTTAGGATGGCTAGAAAAAACAAATGATCTGGTGCCATCTGAACCATTCTGCACCAGTTCTCTTTGTATAGGAGTGATTATAAGAATGGACAAGAGGGGTGAAAAAGACTGATTCTGTTAAATGGGCCATCATCAAAATAGTAGTGTTTTCTTAGTTAACTAGATGGAAAGAACAGTCTCAACAGACTTTGTGTTGTTAAGGGATATCTGATCTCTAACACCAGAGTGTGGTAATTTGTATAGCTTGATATTTGTCATATGAACAAAGCAATATGTGACCTCTTTAGGTCTCTTGCAGCTCTACATTTCAATGATTTTATATAAAAAATCTGGCATTATCTGATTGCCATAAATTCAGAGTTCAGCTAACCCTCATGATTGCCTACATCAAAATGTGTAATTGTGGGCATAAGCCCTGAAGAGGCACTTGCATCTGAGCAATGAGACATTTGGACACAAAGTAACGGCATACATTTGGCAGTCAGGCACTCAATTCTCTATTGACATAGTGGGTTAGGTTCGATACAAGGTGGCAGCACAGATGGGCTATAATGAATGAATCAAGAGACAATGAAATTGTTGATTGCGATGCATCTTCCTAATATTGAATGCAATGCATCTTCCTAATTGCATGTAAAATGTGGACATTTTTTAAAATATACGTGCTGAAATTTGTGAGAAGGATTCTATTTATTTGAACTATATCTGCGCTCCCAGTAGAATTCTCTATGCTCTTCATACACTGGCTAAAGCTGCGCTAGATGTGGGTCATGAAAGCTTCTGTCATTTTATCCTTTTTTGAACATGATTAGAATCCCAAATATATAAAATGTGTAACCCCTCCCATAAGCTAGGTCTGACTGTCTTGGAGACTGCTCCTTTCCCTCTGCACCGTCCCAACAGTTGAGATCAGCTCTTGCTAATAGTCCCAAGACTGAACTGTGTGGACATGGAGCAGGAGAGGAGTATGACTCTTGAATTCACATCCTCCCTTTCTTCTCACACAGGCACTGCACTACAGCATCTTCCTTACTCCCCAGGGAGAGCTCACCATGGGGCCCGCAGAAACTCATCAATGCAATTCCTTGATTGCCCAACAAGGGGCAGCATTGTGACTCTCACAATCCCATCTGTGCTAGTTCCCCAGCACTTACCCTCCATACTTGTCCAAGGAGCAGGAACCCTAGTCCTAGAATGAAGGTCTGTTTACATAAATGGAAGTGCACAATGCTATCAGTGGACCAGGTTATAGAACATAACCTTTTAACATCACCTTTAAACTCAACATTTATTATGTCTGTGATCCATACATAGTGTTTGGACTCATATTTTACTTTTCATGTGTTCTCTGAAGCTCTAATATACCTTAATTGTTGGCAAGTTGTCACTTATGGTTAATATAATTAGCTCAAATGATAGAAGTAATGTGATCACATCAGCAAACTGGGCAGGGTGAAATTCACTCTGTTCTAACAAGCCGTCTCAAGGCTTCTGCACAACCTAAATGTCCTAGTGCAGGCCCTCTGCACTGGGGCAAATTTCATGAGCAGGTTAAATGCATTATCCAGATAGGATGGATGTGTTCTGAGCAGTCATCTTCAGAGCAAAGGTAAGTCTCCATCAAGGGTATGAATAGTTGGATGGAAGTTTAAGATTGAAACTGAAAATCGGGCAAAACTTGATTTTGATACAAGCCTGAAACTTGAGGTAAATTTCCTAAGTCCCGGGCTCTGTGGTTTTTGATCCTACAAGCTGTTTAATAGTCTCTACATTAGCAAGGGGCAAACCAGACACTCATGCAAAGCCCAGGACTGTGCATTGGCAAATTCTGCAGAAGCTGGAGAAAAGAATTCTCCTCCCAGTCCCTGCACTGCAGCAGTGCTTCTTGGACACTGCTGTAGCTACAGGACTGCTGCTGCCTCTGCATCTGCAATGCCCCCCACCCCTACATGGGAAGTAATGCAGCAACACCTCACCTCAGCCCCCTCCATGGCAACAAAGAAGGGGCCCTTATGGAATCGGACTTTATGATAGGATTGGGATATGCTCTCCCTCCATTGACTCCTAGTATCCTGTTCTTCCTATACCATATGAATCCTGGCATCTTACACCATTTCTGTGGTAGGCAGGGCCCTCTGCAATGAGGGGTTGGCAAGACCTGCCTTTTATAAAATACATGATTAGATCCCTGATCCTGCTTTGACACAAGTCAATGGCAACAATCCTATTGAAGTCAATAGCAACAGGCTCAGGCCCAAATATGTTTAATAAACATAGTGGTGAACCAGCTTCTCCTTTACTGCTGAAGGATAGCGTCTAGACTTTTTAATTGTCCTGAGATGAGATCGCTGATAACAATGCACTCAGCACTCCAGGCATTATTTGAGGAGTCAGTTATGTTATCACTCATCTCAGGAGAAACACCAGATCCCAGATTCAGCGCGTGGCAGGAAACCAAAGGGTGAAGTTCTTACAGAGGGTCTGATCCAAAACCTATTGAAGCATAACTCCCACTGACTTGAGAACATTGTATGACTAAAGAGCACACAATCGGACTGATAGTCTATTGCTAGTTTGGGATCATGAGCAATTTATTTTATACATATCATTACAAAAACTTTGCTGTTCAACATCAATAATGTTCTGCTAAATAAAGCTTCTGAATTGCAAAGAAAATACATGAAACTAGTGGAAGAAGCTTTGGACACAATCATGTATTTTTTATCTAAATTATAAAAGGAAAGGCTTGTGCAGAATGTGACATTCAAACATTGTTTTTGATTCCCAAAGATCTCAGTTTTTAACACTGAAGAACAGAGGACATATTTCATTAAAATTATTAACTGTTAGAGCATAAAAAAGTTGGTATAAGTGGTGTTTTATGATGATTTATAGTAACAACAAATCTACATCAGGAGGTTTCTCGCTTTTTCCTCATTAAAAGGTTTCTCCTTGAAAACATTATAGCATTTTAAATCAAAATCAAATGTCAACATACAGATAAAATCTACTCTTGCTGGAAACACTGCATCATGTTAAGAACATACAGATATAATTGCCCTCCCTCTCCCTTCAGAGGTATTTAAAATTCTCATTTTAAACCGTTCCATCTTACCAACAAGGCAGCTCTTCTGTTACTTTTCTCAATCAACTATACTGAAAAAAACAAAGTTAAATGATGACTGCTCATGAGGAAGGTCATCAGCAAATATTTGGTATTCCAAAGTGTAATGCTCTGATATTGTAGGTTATAAATTAACTGCTGGCACAGGGAGAGATACGTTTCTTAAAAGTGGAGGGCCATGTTCCAGTAAACATCTTATTGATCTAAAAGAAGTAAATAATGTTAATAGTGTTCCACTCTCAAATTAAGAGATTTGATAGTCTATTTTGGGACCTGATCCTTGGGTCTTATCCAGGCAATTGAGGTTTTTGCCTGATTTAAGACTAGGAATGGAATTTAAAAAGTGCCCAGGGCAGTTAGGTATCCAGCTTCCAATGGCAGTCAATAGATGCTGGATGCCTTTTAGAAATCTGCCCCTAAAGAATCAGGCCTCAGATACAGACAGTGGATTTGGAATTCCAGTTCCCTGGCACCTCATGGAAGAAATTTGCATTCAGCATAGGAGATCTGGAGAGGGAGGAAAGTAGTGACACTGAGATATCCTATTGTACGTGTATGTGTGTGCATGACGAGCAATGGTGGTGGGGGGAGGTAGGATGATGAGAGAGTTGGGTGTGTAGAATAGCTCGTCCAGCTTTCATGCAGCACTCTTTCCCCCCACAAAGCTAACTGGTTTTAGAATGAGGCCAGATCCTGCCATCTGTACTCCAGGATTCCAACTTCCACTGAAGCCAGTGAGAGTTTAAACTGAGCAAGGGTTGCAGGGCTTAGACTGAGAATAGTTCCCTGCTGGTATTTGATTCTCTAAATCTAATCTGTGGAGTAGGGCTGTGGTTGAGGAAGGTTTGAAGAGTGCACAGGGCTTTGGAGCTCTCAGGGAAAGGGAAAGCAGGATTAAGTAACTTTAAATCTTTTCCTTTCTGGGCCATATGTAACTTGCCAAAGACTATTTCCTTTAAAAAATAAACTGATGTAAAATGTATTGGCTGTGTGCTGAGCTCAGATTGAATTGTCTTTCTCCAATTCACACGCAAGACTCTTCCTCAGGCTGAGTAGTGTCTGACACCTGCAGCAGCCCCATTGATTTAATAGCTCCACTGAAGTGTACTTAACACAGTGGCTCTCAACCTTTCCAGACTACCCCTTTAAGGAGTCTGATTTGTCTTGTGGCTCCCCAAGTTTCACCTCACTTAAAAACTACAAAAATCAGACATAAATATACAACAGTATCACAGCACACTATAACTGAAAGATTGCTAACTGTCTCATTTTTATCATATAAAAGAAATCAATTGGAATATAAATATTGTATTCATGTTTCAATGTACAGTATATACAGCAGTATAAACAAGTCATTGTCTGTATGAAATGTTAGTTTCTACTGACTTTGCTAGTGCTTTTTATGTAGCCTGTTGTAAAATTAGGTGACTATCTAGATGAGTTGATATACCCCCTGGAAGACCTCTGTGTACCCCCAGGGTACGTGTACCCCTGGTTGAGAACCACTAACTTAAGGAATACAATGCCACTTGGCACATGACCAAGAACTATCACAGACTAGCTAATGTGACTGAGTTAGTGCCTAGTTGCAGTTGCAAAGATGAGGGCAAATCCTTGTGGCTTATTGTATTGTCTCTGTATCGGGGGTCTGGTGAGAAGTTTTGAGACCCCTGGCCCTTGGCTGGGTGAAACAATGTCCCAGCCCATACAGAATCAACTAACTGCATTTCACTTACTGGCTCATGATCTTCTGTTGCACAATGGTCATTGCATGTGTTATCTAACCAGGACCTTTTCCTAGTGTGGATACAGGTTAAATCTTTTACCTTGACGTAGCTGGTCAAGGCAAATCATAAGTCCCCTCCCAGCTCAGGATGGAACTTGATCAGCTAAACTGAAAGATCAGGATTAGCTAATGTATGTGAGCCAGTCCTGGCTCAACATCCATTTTTCCTGGTGAAACAAGCCATTCCAGTACAAGGCAGTTATGCCACAGATGCCCAGGGATGGATTGTAAAGATCTAAGCTTTTCTCCCTGAAATGTTCATATGAAAAGTAACTGTAAAATAGACCCATAAAATATAAACCAAAATACATAAACATCTATAAAACTGTTTCCAATATAATCTCAAATGTATCCAACCAGTTAATCAGCTGTGCGGGGGATGTCATTTCTTCCACTCAAAAGGGATTCTTCATCTTTGCAAACAGCTGGGTACAAACTTCTTAGTGGCTGTGTTTGTATCTTGTTTATAGACCCCTCCAATTTTTCAGAGAACTTGAGATATGCAATTATCTTAATTACCTTAAAATGAATCATATCCTGTAAATTCTTTTTGAAAGGTGTGTTTTAACATAATCCAGGGCCACTAATGGATTATACTGCTTATTAAAGTGAAGAAGACCAAACGGTCAGATTTTAGAATTACAGAATACAGGGGAGAAATATCTCATGTGTCATTTCAATCTGATAGTTGAATGTAATATAATTGGCCTTGTACACATCAATAACACTGTAATTTTATGATGGCAACTGATAAGAGTCTCATTAAAATCTGACAAAGCTTTTCCTGGGAATGGTAGAAAGGCACATTATTTTATTCATAGTAGTTTATTTGATTAAGCTACATACAATTCAATACAGAATTCAGGTGCTGGAGCAGAAGGCAGCTTGCTATTCTTCAAGTCCATATGGAGCCGGCAGATGTCAATCCTTATTTCCAGCTGGGAACCCAGTACAGTTCAGTGTTCTTTGGACTTTTGCCTTTCTCTGCAGTCTTATGCAGTATATATTATGAGGCAGAGCTCACATAGGTAGCTCTTTACATGCAGATCTCTCACTGAAGTCAGAGACTTCCACTCTTACAGTAGCTTCCAATTCAGACCCCTGGTTTCAAAGATAGATCTTGATCTTATTATTATTTATTATCTGTAGCTCAAAGAGAAGTTATGGGCTTGATGCAGGAATCACTTGGTGAAATTTTCTGGCCTAAATTATGCAGGAGGTCAGACTACATGATCATCTGGATCCCTTCTGGCTTTTAAATCTATAAATCGATTTAGCATGACTGCCCTTGCTGTGCCTGTTCCATGGATAACTGGAGCAATTTGGTTTCCAAGGCTAATAATCTGGTAATTTTTTTTGCACACTAAATGGTAGTTATAGCTAATAGGCTTGATTCATCCTGGCTTTAAGACAGCTTCTGCAAGCTTAGCTCAGAATGGAAGGCAGTGGTGGTGGAAAGTCTAACCTGAGGGGGGAGGGATGGTGCACGGCACTCACAATCACTGCTCCACCAGGGCTTTGCAGGTGGCCAGTGAAGACCAAAAAGTGGGCAGCTCTGCTAGGATTCGGGCTGGGGGGACAGACTGAGAGCGTTCCCAGGAAACATGGGGACTGTGCCCTAACTTAGCACATTGCCTGAGCAGCCTCAACCAGCAAGGGTCCTATGAAGACCCAGCTCTAAATTAAACCTGCCTTCCCATGGTGGAAGCCATTAGAAGAGGGCAGTGCTGAACACACTGCCTGCCCTTCCTTGGGGAAAGCTCTGTGCTTCCCTTCTTGTAATAGCCCCAGCTGGTGTGAAACTTCTACATCTCCCTGCAGCAGTGCGGGTGAATTGGGACTGTTATGCCAGTTGAAGCAGACACTAGCTGATTCTACTGGAAGAGGTTTGCACCATGGGTTTCACTAAAACAGAGAGCATGGAACTAATCTTACTGTAGACCCCTGCGGGTTTGGCTTATCCTAGGCAGGTCAGCATCATCACTAAACATCTCCAAAATACCCATTCCCACCAGCATCCCTGAATTCAGAGCAGGAGGACATGGAGATTTTGGGGAGCTACACTTCTAAAAGGCTGTGACAAAGAGAAAACAAAGATCTTTTTTCCATGCATTAAACTCAACATCTCACCCTCAGAAGCCCAAAGTTGGAAGTTATCTTATCAGTACTGAAAATATAGGCCTTTGAATGGGCCTCAGAGGCTCCATTTTCATAATTTTAATGAATGGTACAGAACCACACCTCCATTTATTGTAGAAAACCTATTTAATAAGATTTACTTACCCATTCCCTCTAGACAATGCCTATTGTGCAAGCAAATCACGGACTCAGCGTTACAGGTGCGCTTCACATTGACTCTGGAGTTATTGCCCATGTAGGATAGAGCAAAAGTTGGCCCTTTGAGCAGCATTTATCCTGGATATCATACAAAAACAATTATATTAGCTTCTGTTTGAATTGTGGTTTTTACAGCATTTCTAATCTTATAAGAGATAAAACAACCTTGGGATTTATCAGGTTAAGTGAAGCAATACACACACAAGATTAGCTTGCAAGAAATTGAGTTCTTTCTCTGGTCTATGCAACAAAGGAACTGTGATGCCCTTTTGGTATGCTGTATGCTTGAAATTTCTAAAATCTTGATCTGTAAGCAAAACAGCCATTTTGTTCTCAGAGTTCTCAGAGTTGCATGGGCCTATTTACTCTCTCTCTTACATTACGTTATGATGTGTCTTATGCTTTGGATGTTCTCATCACAATCGCGTGAAGGGGAGTCTTTGATTTTCCACTTATGCATCAAGTAGCCACGTCTTCTATGGTTTATTCAGCTGTGGTTCAATATGGTCCAAAGTCTGTGTGGTCAAAACCAGGAGGGTGACTTATTGGGTCAGTAATAATTTGCATGGTAGATGAAGTCCAGATGCTTTGCCATTCCCTGGCTGGATCCAGAGACGTGAGGCAGTCATGTGTGGTCCATAGTGGTTTTCAGGATTCCAGGCATTGTTGGGGTATGTTATCCATAACCTTCCAGGCGGGAAGTTCTGGGTAGTCTTCGGCATGTTTAAGTTCTCTTGCTGTGGCTATATCTCAGAAGAAAGTTGGCAGTTTGATGTTTACTGATACAGAAAGCCATGATAGAGGTGTTGACTATGATGATTTGCACAGTCTGATTCAGCTGCCTCTGCACAAGTTAGGTAGTATGGCAACTTCTTGTCCACACCAGTGCATAGTACTCTGCAGCTGAGTACACCAGGGTCAAGGCCAATATTCATAGCACTGGGGTAGTTGATCCCAAGCTTATTCCTGCTAACTTTTCAATAATGTTGATGCAAGTCTTCGCTTTAAAGATTGCTTTCTTGAGGTGGTCATGAAAGGTCAGTGTGAGATCTGAAATATGTTGGCTTTGGTCATAACATAGAGTTTCACCATAAAACACAGCAGTTAAAGTGTTTTGTGCAATTTTATTGTGAAGGAGGGAAGTAAAGACTACCAAATTGCTTGGATTGGGTCTCAAACATCGCTTTTGTGTATTTATGTACAATAATTTTATCTAGTTCTGGCATAATAAGGACCATGGAAGCATTGCCCTTACATGACATTTGCATCACAATGCACCATAACTCACAGTTAAACAAGATACGGTATCTTCCAATTCAATGAACTTGAACAGTAGTTTTCTAATTCACAAATAAATCATGTTCTTTGGTCAGACCTTAATCAAACTGATTTCCCCATTCTCCTAAAGACAGAGGGAGGGTGAAGTTGTATGTCATATGGTAACGGCTAACTCTCATTGCCTAAGCCATGATGGTTGTATTTAACAAGACCTTGCCCTCACATTAGAAGACCTTAAAGCACTAAACAATTAATCTAGCCTCAGAACACATATCAAGAAAGTCTCTGTTCAGCCTGTCTCAGCAGTTCTGCTCTTCTGTACAATTTTGTTTCCAGAAAATTAAACAAAGACGCAGGCTGGAGTTGCAATGATGCAACCTCTTTTATTGGTTCACATTCTTCTAGTCAATAGGAAAACAGCTGCTTTATGTGGATTCCAGGTTAGTCCATGTGCATGAACTTCAGATCTTCTTAATCTTTTAGTTGCTGAATCACATTATTCTGCAAAGCACACATCTAATGTGGTGGGATGGGAAACTAGAGGGTCATCTTCTAGGTAGATAACTCAGATAGATCTGATAAAAGCAGATAAAATAGAGAGCCAATTTTTCCTCTGGAGAAAGAAACCTATAAAATACAGACCACTATGATTAAAAGGGGTTAAAATTAAAAAAGCCAGCTAAGGACTTGTCTACATGTGAATGTTTCACCAATTATTCCAATGTAATTATACCGGTATAATTATATAACTCCCCAAGTTGCGGAACTGGTAAAAATCCCTGTGTAGACACCCTTAAATACAATTATACTGCTAAAGTTATGTCAGTAAGTTTTCCTTATGTAGACAAGCTGTAATTACACAAATATAACTTGCTGTGTGGAACACTCTTATTCTAGAATGAGTGGGTGGGTTTTTTTCATTTTAGCTTAAATGATGCACTGAATTATACCTGTCCAACTATACCAATTTAAATTCACACTTTAGCTTACACCTGTACAACTCACTTATGTAGTCAAGCTCTTATGTGGATGAGGATTCATTGCTTTGGCAAAAATAGCATTTTCTGTAACTTAGCATTCACGATTATGCATTTTTGGCCGAATGATCACGTGCTTGTGTAACAGATGAGATTTGCAAAATGCACAAGCTGCACTGCAAACCCTGCACAAACACTGCTTAAACAGGTGGTTTCGTGCACACTTTGCACAAACCAGCTGTGTAGATAGTTACAGAATCAACTGTTGGGTTTTACCGGTGCAGATGCATTTTACACAGCACACCTTTTACTCACTACAGCTGTTGGTGGGCCTTTGCTAAGGGAGCCAATAGGATTGTGAAGCATTTGCTACAATAAAACTGAGAATATCAAATTTCTATGTGATAGATTCACTTTTGGAACCAACCTGAGGGAAAAGAGAGAAGGCTGAAAGTTAAGTGGCTTCATTGCCTCTCTTAAATTGCTCAAAGTTAAGGGTGAAATTCACCCTATACAAAAGGTTAGGCTTGTGCACCCTTTGAGGCACACCTCTGTCTTGAATTCAAGATTTCTACAGGCCCTTCTTACAGGGGTTAAATTTGGGTGATGACCTGGACTACCCTTAAGTTTTTTACCAGCATAACTATGTTGGCTATGGTTGTGATTTGTTTATTTATTTATCTATCACTGACATAGCTATACTAGTAAAACCCTTGGCGTACACATAGTTGGGGAAAACCAGCATAAGCTATACCAGCATAAGCACTTTTAAACTCATCTAACTGCATGCGCATGAGAGGTTTTTTGCTGGTTAAGCTATGGCTTTACTGGTATAACTGCACTGGCAAGCCCTTCTAGTACAGACCATGTCTGCGTCAGAAATTGGAGATTGAATAATGTATTTCATTAAGGCCTTCTCTACACTGGGATGCTTAATAAACTTTGGAAGTGGATTAAAGCAAAAAAGCGCAAAGGCACTCTTAGTCTGGAATAAGAATGTTCACACCGGTTACTAGTGCAGAATAGCTGTTGCACAATAGCTGTACTGGGTTTTCCCCCCATTTAAGGATGAAGAATATTTTTCATCCAGTCCCTATTAAATAGCTGCACTGGCAGCAGCTTGCGTTTGCAACATCACGCCTTATGCAGGTAAATGCTAGTTTGCATTGCGATGCTGATTTGCTAAAGTACTCTTTATGAACTTGCAAAATTTTTGGGAGCTGGCTGAAAACTTGGCCCTAAATGCACACTAAGGAGCAGATTGCGCTTCTTGAATTCAACAGTTCTGTTGAAATGAAAAACAATCTGTGGCCTGGAGTCTTTGCCCAGAGAAGTTTTATCTCCTGGATTCAAATCAAACAAATGGAAAAAAGAGGAATGCAAGGTCAGTGTGTGGGCTGCGAAGTAAACAAAAGGGTTATCTTAAACTCACTCTGAGAGAATGGAAAACAAAGATTCTAGCTAGTGAAGCATTTTCTTATACAGATAATGTCTGAAGAGGGCATCATGGCTCCAATTATTAATAGACTTGTTTTCTATTCTGTGTATTTATTTACAACAATTTTATTTAATATTTTTTATCCTTTTTTTAATTTTTGTGCATGTGTGGGCGGGGAAAGGAGCTGCAATGGCTCTCAAACGGAAAGTAAATGCAAGAGTTAGGCCAGCTTTGACTCAGCTCTGATAGGAGAGATTAAAATCTGATCCTGGAAGCTAGAGGAGTTTTATGAAAGAGAAAAAAGATCCTGGAAATTGACCTAATTAGTATGAAATAAAGTTTTGGCAAAAAGGAAGAAGAAGGTGGAGTGGTTTGGGGACTAAAGCAGAGAATTGTGAGTTAAGTGATTTGGGTTCTATTCCCATCAGTTAAACTATCTGTGCCTCAATTATTACAGTTGTAAAATGGAGATAATGGTATTTATCTGCCTTTTGAGGCTATGAATGATAAACCAATATGAGTTACAAATATTATTAATACCATTGACCCTGATCTAATCAATGTTCCTCTTCTATAAACAGAGATTGCCAAAACAGATCACGGCCGGCCTACATGGTGCATAAGCATCTCCTCCTCCCCCTGCAATATTGCCTCTCCAGGCCTAGGGTCAGGACAGGCGTTCCAGGCCCACATATTCCTTTCCTGAGCAGGCAGATGGGATGAGAGCAAAGCCTTGGGCCTCTCCACAGAAGTGCCAGCCAGCGCTGGTCAGGACCAGCAGCAAATTGCAGCCCCCTGGGAGCAAGGGTGGGAAGTGGCTCAGGGAAGGAATCATGCCTCAGAGGCGTGATTGAATTCAATGCAGCTTTATTGGCATAGATCGGACAAGCATTGCCAAAGCGTAAGAAAAAGACAGACCACTCCGGGTATGTCTTCATTGCAAACCCCTCCACAGCAGCAAGTCTCAGAACCTGGCTCAAATGAGTTGGGCTCTTGGCCTGGCAAGGGGAGATCCAGCCCGAGCGGGAACAGCTGCGCTGCTATTTTTAGCCCTGTAGCGTGAACCTTTCAAGTCTGAGTCAGTTGACCCAGGCTCTGAGACTTGCTGCCTTTTTTTTTTTTTTTTTTTTTTTTTTTTGGGGGGGGGGGGGGAGGGGGCCGCAGGTTCAGTGTAAACGTTCCCTTAGGCATCAAGGATTCCTTCACTGTGCTGCTAACGGGGCTGTGTTGCAACTCAGCACCCCTTATTCACAGTCCATTATATATGCACAATTTGCTGTTGAGACTAAATACCCATTAGAAACTACTGTTAGACTGTGACCATCAAACTCATTTCTCTTTGTAACTTTAGTTAAGATTTCATTCCAGGACCCAATCAGGTAAAAATCTGTCCACAACCCCTAGTGCCGTCTAGCTTCCAGAATTTATTGTTCACTCAGTCCTAACTACTATTAGGAAGTCTTTCTCTTTTACCGAAGAGGATTATATTTAATGGGAAAAAAAACAACCATGTACATGTTACACACAACTGATATAGACACACTTCTGAGTCAGTCAAGTTTTTCTGGATGTGGCCCATATGATGATTACCTGTAATAGGATCACACTTGATGTTTACTATAATTCTGGTTAAATTGGTTTCCTCTGTAAAAATAATATTCTGGAGGGATATTATTCTCCCATTACTATTTTATGACCACTACATTTTTTGACCAAGAAAATACAAAAATTAATCCTTACATTTGTATGGGCACTTTTATTTGCCCAGTTTTGAGAAGTGCTTTGAGATCTAAATATTTAAATGGTTATATGAGTGCTAAGTATTGTTAATCTTTTATTTGTGACAGTGTAATTATCAAGCACGGCACTTTAATTAATTGTCATGTCAAAAGCTCTGTGCTTCAATCCTTTTTCCAACTATTTGAATACATTGGCGCTCTGATTATCTCACAATTTCATCATGTAACAGATGATGGCTTCTTTATTCATAATCTGTGTAGAAGAATAAATAGCCAAGAGAGTAAGGGACCATCAGATATAAAATAATGAATTGAACTAGATCAGAGTTTGGGTATTATGTAAAAGTATCTTTTGGCTTGTTTCAATAACAGCCATGCACACCACCTTGCTTTTGTGCTATTATTGGTAATGCACACATAATTGTATATGGTCAGCAAAGAGCACTTTGAATAATATTACCTATCTTCGGCACATGAACTTTTAAATTCAAAATGTTGGCGGGATTGTATTTCTAGATTCTGATGAAAAAATTTAACATTTCTACATTTTAACAAAAGTTATCATTGACAAACCTGAAGAGGTAAAGCGATAAATGACCAGACAAAAGGGTTTTGTCTGATCTGATTCCAAGTAGTTACAGTCATTTAAGCTTTTAAAAAGTTTTTTAAAATATACCTTTAAATAGTCATTGCTCACTGTGAAGAGGACAATCTACTCTACTTTTTAGCTTTGGCTTTATGTATTCTCAGTGAAATATTCCCAGGTCATATAATAGTGGAACATTGAGACCTGCTGAGTGGAAGCAACAGGCTGATTTACTGAAGATAAAGCAGAATAAATAATGATGAAATCCTGTTTCTAATGGACCTTGGTTTTTTTAATATTATTTTTGGTCAAGTTGCAAAACGTCTAGTGACTGAGTTAGAGGGTATTGGCATGTCAGAAGTGATCTGCCAAGGTAAAGAAACAAATCCCTGTCCTTTCATAGTTCTGTATGCGCTGAAATCTCCCAGAAGCCTGACAGTTGCTTTCTGTCCACCTTAACAAAATGGAGAGAGAACCCTCATCTCTTGAATACTCCTGCTGAAGGTTCTCGGCTTTTTTCCCTCCTTCCCACTTCTTTTTTAGTCCCAGCAGGAATTCTACCTCTACCCAAGATTCTGCTTTCTTGTGTTTTGCTATTACTGTTTATTATTTGCATTACCATAGCGCCTAGCAGCTTCAATCATTGGCCGGGACT
Source organism: Emydura macquarii macquarii (assembly GCF_026122565.2). Classification (NCBI taxonomy): domain Eukaryota; kingdom Metazoa; phylum Chordata; order Testudines; family Chelidae; genus Emydura; species Emydura macquarii. The sequence continues at coordinate 38,564 of NW_027131366.1, read as the reverse complement.
GCATTGTGCTACGTGCTGTACAAACACAGACCAAAAAGACCTGACCCAAGGCGCTAACAATCTAAGTATAGGAGAAGAGACAGCAGAGGGATACAGACACATGGAGAAATACAAGGGAGCAGTGAGACAATATTGGTCAGTGTGGTAGGCAGTGGTCTCAGCACACCTTCAGCCTAACTCTTGTCAAGTTCTTTTGTAGGTATCATGGTAAAGGAGAGTTTTGAGGCGGGATTTGATGTTGGATAATGAGGCAGCTTTGTGGATGTTTATAGGGAGTTCCTCCCAAACATGTGGGAGAGAAGAGGAGAAAGCATGAAGGTGCATGATTGAAAATTTAACATGTGGGTAAGGTCGCCACCTTTGAGGTACAAAAAACTGGGACATCTGGGATGATCCTAACCTCAAAAAACTGGGCAGCTGGCAGTGTGCACTGAGCTCCCTTACAGATTTCCCAGGACAGCTACTTCAAAAAGGGATGACCCTGCGTAAAGTTGAACAGGTGGGCAGTGGATGTTGGTATCATTGCCCGACCAGAGGCAAACGTTAGTGGCTTGATAGCGAATGCGGGATAATAGGTAGTGTGGGGATTGACTGTGAAGGGCCTTGAAAATGAATGCAAGCAGCCCTTCTGTCAAATGAAGTCTCTCTAAATTCTCCATCCTTCTGCCAGGTGTAGAGACTCATGTTTGCCAACCAACTTATCTTCTGTTGCTGGATCTGCTAGTTCAGCTCTCACTACTCTATGAACCTGTGCTGATTCCTGCCTGCCCCTGGAAATGGGGCTCATCAAGAGGGCAGGCTTGGGAAGAGGGATCTCTCAGGACCCTCATTCCACCAGTATCAGCCTAGCTTTGCCTTCCCTGAGCTTCCCCACCCCCTAGTCATCCTGAAACCCTCATGCCATAGCAGCATCCTACCCTCTGTCTCTTCACCCTTAGGGGAGTGACCCCTAAATCCCCACAGCCCTAAATACCCAGGGATCAGCCAGTGTCTTACAGGTCAACAAAAGTCATAGTTACCAGCTCAAACTCTCCCTCTCTCTCCGCGATTGCAGGTTTTCATTACTTAGTGCATGTCGTGCCTGAATGGTCACCTTAGACAAGGGCTGGTATTTCAGTATGTCCCTCACACACTTCGAAAGTACTGCCGCCTTCCACTCAAGCCATGAATACTGAGTGGCCTGTGTACTGGTATTCTGTGCGGCTTTGTATAGAGAACACCCAGCACCCTTTTAGAGCCAGGGGGGGGGTCACATGCTTCATTACATCCCTCTATGCTCCCCACAAGCTCCCAGTTTGTCACCCTCCCGTCTTCTCTACTTCAAGGACTACCTGACACCTCCACCTTCATGCTCAGGACTTTGTGAGTCCCCCATTTCCCTTCCACCTATACAGGGTTCCCCATGCTGGAGCTCTGGGTGCACTTTATTCCCATCTTCCCCCTCAGAACCTTTATTTTTTCCTTCCCAATTCATGTCAGGGACTCCGTGTACCTCCCATTCCCCCTGTTCTCCCCATACCAGGGTTTCTCATACCCCCCTGCTAGGAGTCTGTGGTTTCCTCTTCCCCACGCTTTCCCTCCATGCCAGGATCTCTGTGTGCTTCCCATCCCCCTCCCTCCATATCAGCTTCCCTCCATTCTCCTCCCACATGACAGGGGCTCTGTGTGCACCCCTACAGCCTCCTTCCCTGGCACCAGTCTTATTTCTTTTCTTTTTGTCTGACAAATCAACCATACAGTGTGTGGATATTGTGACACTGGCAGACCAACTGCCAGCTCTTGCCAAGGCGGTAGGCATCAGCTGAGCACTGATAAATTCATAGCTGGAAACCAGACCAGCTCACTCGTATGTTAGTATTGTTCAAGATAGGTGTTAGACTTTTAAGAATGTGTTTAGATTCTATAAAATGCACATAATTTGCTGCATGCATTAGTCTTACTTGTAATGTCTGTATCCCATGCTATAAGGTGATGCGTAATTTTTGCTTCATAACTAAAAATGCCTGCTCTGAACTTGATAACCCAGGCAGGAGGAATGGTTCCCACATCCATCAACAAGGACTATCAAAACTAAATGGGCTATTGTGGAACATCAGATTACAAAGACATGGTTGCACACACTTCTCACACCTACGAAGATGCTACATGCAAGAAAGCCCATCTATAAAGTTGAACTCTGGAAGGAGGAATTAAAGATAGCTGACATGAAAAGTTTTCTTTCGTTTTGCTGTTTGGACTTCCATAGGGGTGGAGCTAGGAAACAGAAGCAGAGATCCCCATGGTTTACCTACGTTAGCCCTAAAAGACATTCAGTGCTGACAGATTACTACAATTCTGTCATATTTTGGAACCATAACTCATTTGTATATATATTTTGCCTGTTTTAAACTGTAGATAACTCTCTTATTTCTTTTTCTAGTTAATAAATCCTTAGTTAGTTTGCTATAGGATTGGCTACAAGTGTTGTATTTGGTGTGAGAACTGAGATGCAAACTGACCTGGGGTAAGTGACTGGTCTCTGGAGACTGGAAGCAACCTGAATCTTTTGTGATCTTTGGTTTATGGCAAGTCCAGCTTGCCTGGGTGGCAAGATAGACTGGAATGCCCAAGGGGACTGTGACTCCATGGCAAGACCATAATAGTGCTAAAGGAGTTCACATTTGTTGTGAGTTGGTGAAACTGAATTATAGAACGTACCAGCAGTTTGGTGTGTCTGTCCTGACATTGCCATTCATGGTCACGTACCAGGCATTTTAAACTACATTGGGCAGAGATGAGGGATGGTGTTATACTGGGAGGCATCAATGGCTGCCATCAACTGATTCCTTGACTTATAGACTACTACATAGGTGGTTAATAGACAAACAGAGAAATGTCATCAAGTCGAGTGTAAGACCTCACTTCACTCAGGCCTGGTCTCCTCTAGAAAGTTAGGTCGACCCATCTATATCATTCAGGGGTGCAAAAAATCAACACCCTTGAGCAAAATAGATAAGCTGACCAAACCCCTGCTAACTAGATGGAAGATTCTTTTGATGACCTGTCTACCTCCTCACAGGGAAGTGGATTGCCTGCACTGAGGGGAGAATCACTCCTGTCGGCGTCGGTAGTGTCTCCACTGGCACGCGACAGCAGCGTGGCTGCCACCGCAGCATTTCAAGTGCAGACAAGCTCACAGGCCATGGCTACGCTACAAGCACGACAGCTACAGCTGCGCCATCATTGTGTATAGTTGCTACAATGACAGAAGGGGTTTTTCATCGCTGTAGTAAATTCACCCCCTCGAGAGGAGGTAGCTAGGTCAAGAGAAGAATTCTTCTGTCCATCTAGCAGTGTCTATACTGAGGCTTTTGTTGGCTTAAACATTACCATTACTTTGGGCTCTCAGGGGTGTGGATTTTTCACATAGCAACGTAGTTGGGTCAACCAAAGTTTAAGGTGTAGACCAGAACTCAGCCCGTTGTGGGATTGATGCAGTCTTCTTAATACTCTCCCTCTAGAGAATCAAGCCAATAAGGAGTTTGTTTCTGACTTGCAGCTTAACATCTCTCTTGTAATCATTCTTCTTATCTGGTATTGCAGCCCTTCTGCTTTTGGCTGGAGCCAGCAACACCAAAGAGCCAAGAAGCTGAAAACATGAGAGTGTTAACTGAACTCTCTTGGCCCTCATACACAAGTCAGTTTTGGTTCTGCTGCGGTTTGGGATGACAGATCCAGATTTGTTTTCTCCAAACCGGCTAGCGTAAGGGGGACCGGCTACACATTTTTGAACATTGATGCCTGACGGCAAGAAAGAGTGTTCCTAACCATGTTTGTGCATCAGTTGGATAGTGCCAGGAACCCCCTTGAGTCACCATAAGAGGCACACTCCATTGTCTATAATAATAAATCTCAAAGAGCTTTACAAAGCAGGTCTGTATCATCCACATTTTACAGTTGGGGAAACTGAGGTACAGAGAGGGGCTGTGACTTGCAAGGGCTACCCAGAAAGCCAGTGGCAGAGACAGGACCAGAACTGAGGTCTCCTGATTTCCAGACCCAATGTCTATCCACAGGGCCTCGCTGCCTCTTCTTGGCTCTGTTTAAAGCACTCAATGCGACAGCGAAGCTGCCTTCCTCCCCAGTACAAACACTTTCTCTTTACGGAACACCACTTACTGTAATGTGCAAAACGTTTTCACCCCATAAATGGAGAGCAGGAAAGCACAAAGACTGCAGGGAGGGGAGTATGTTGCTACCTGTCCCCACCTCCCTTCTGGGCTGAGCCAGGGCTCCTCAGATTGTGTCTGGCTCCAGAGGTGATGACAAGGATTGGTCACTTGGTGCTCTTCCCTGTGAATGGATGGAGAGTGGAAGGAGGCTTGGCTCTGTTCCCTGACTCACTGCCTAAGTCAGCTGGCTGGGTGCTTGGGGAGAGTAAACTGCACCCCAGAAAGGGGCACGTAACTTCTTCTGCCCCTGAAACGAAGGTTGAGCAGGAGAGGAATTGTGCCAGTCTGAGACACAACTCCACCCTTGGGTGACACAACTATACACTGCCCCCTTCTCTCTGCTGAGCCTAGTGGCCCTAGCTATCCCTACAATACCGTAGGTGTAGGAAATGTGCCTTTTGTTAACTCAAATCAGCTGACCATTGCTACTGAATTGAAACCATTGGCAGGCGAGGTTGGACTTCAGGCCTAGGTGGCATTTCTATTTCCCAGCTATAAGTAATCATACTGTGATTTAAAGCGAGGAGGGGAAGAAAAAGAGCGACTGTCTGATTTCTTCTGTAGCCCAAGATCAAACACACTTTGTGTGTGTGTGTGTGTGTGTGTGTGTGTGTACATGTTCAACTACAAGTGTGATGACTAATGTAGGCTGTGCAGCAGCGTCCACCTTCTGCCCAAATGGCATCTTATGGGTGGGAGGAAAAAAGTGTTATAAGGCGGGAGTGAGAGTGGGAGGCTGTGAAAAGATCTGGTGCAGAGAGGAAATGCAAAGAACACATGTAATAACGAAGGCTGATTTGTGATGCTGCAGTGAAAGATGACGGGAGAGAAGGAGTACAGGGTGGGGAACAAAGAAAAGAGAGAGAGAGATGCAAAAGGAATAACAATAAACAAAGATTATGCAGCACGGAATAGACATAGGCAGTGAGGGAGGGATCTTTTGCTCTTTTCTGCTAAGTGAGGTGCCTGTGTGTACTTCAACCTTGGCTCTGATGAAGAATGCAGTGGAAAATAGTAGTGAGCTGTCAATAAACCAGGAGCTGTTGCCTGATGAAGCAAGTCTGGCAACTGCATCGCAAGACTCTGAGATCTTGACATTGGCAGGAAATTGGCTGATGTGGTGGCATTCCCCTTTTATCATTTTGTTCTCCTTTGTCACAGCCTGGAAGCCACAAATTAGCCTCTCCTTCCAATGTCTCTGCAATCTCTGTGAGGGACAAAGATTAATTTAGAAAGAGGGCCAAAAGTCTCTCTACTACCTTAGCTAAGTTGCCAGCGCTTTCAAAATTTTTGAGCCTCCTGCAACTTTGAAAGAAAAACTGGCTCTGTCTACTCTTTACGAGTTTTATTACAGATCCATAAGCATGCAGATTTTGAAATAAAATGAATATATCCCCAAGGGTGACTACCCTAAACTTTTATTAAACTCCCCAAAATTACACAATCCAATTATCAAATCAAAGTTCCAACTGGAATTGAATCAATGAATTAACAATGACATTGATGGAATCACGTTAGCAAAACTGATACAGTCAATGATCAGATCATGAGGATAATGCAGCACATAGTCAGTTCTTACAAATGCCAACTCCAGAAACTGAAGGAGGCTGTCATTTTCCTCTCAAAGGAAAATATTGAGACACCTTCAATGCTACTGTATACTTAGTGACTATTGGCTTGGCTCTCTCCCTGGTCTAATATCCTTGATTTTTGATACAGCAAAAGTCAGAAATTCTTACTTCCTCATACAGAGCAAAGTGGTTTCACCGACGCTCTTCTGTGTAATCTAAGGTAGGATTCACTTAGAACATGAGTTAGGAAATGATTAATGGTGGCTCCCTAATATAAATGTATGTGTACATGCTACCATTTCAACACACATACACACAAACACCTCTTAAAAGTGTTAGAGAAAAATAATAATGGAAGGTGCCCCCACCCAATAACAAAATGAGAGAAAGAGAAAAGATTACTCAATGACAAAAATGAAAAAAGGTTTGCTCTTCAGCTTGCGTGATCTTTGGAGACATGTGGCGTCAGTCAGGACTGCAGTTCAGGGGTCCAAAGGAGGGGTAGTTTCTGGTTGGCACCTCACACCAGTGGGGTCCTGTGGGCACTTGGCTGGTCAGGCTGGTGTAGCCTGTGGTGGTCTTTATTTCCTCTTTCCTGAGGACCAACTAACAGGGGTGTCAGCCTGTCTTGGTGTTGCTGTGGCTCACGAAAAACACACCGTCTTCCATATTTACCTTAACCTGTAAGGTTGTAAGTATAGTTTTCACCACCCTAGGGCACCTCTTTGGAGGTCTTCTGAGCAAATCAGGGCATCATGTGTCTTGGATCCCAACAACATGGTCCAGACCTGTTTGAGGTTGGGTAAGCTTGACTCTAGGTCAGTTTGGAAAGTCCTCTTTGAACTGAAAGTTTTTGTGATAGCCATCATTGCTGCAAACAATGTGTGCTCCAAAAATATAAAAAGAATGGGATAAAGAGCAGATGGCTCCATGGAAGCAATCTGAGCCCTTTCTTTGGGGGAACTGTTGGAAGGTGCAGATGGCACCAAGTTTGTTAGGCCTTCACATGTTCCTGGCTATAATTAATAGCCCAATGAACAGTCATTATCCCTCATCCACACTTACACATCTCACACATTTCCATTTCCATACAGTCTCTCAGCATTTCTTCCCTGCAATCATCACTTCATCCCTCTCCTGACAAGGAGCTGGGAATTAGCTCTTTGTGGCTTAACTACGTGAAGGGACATCTTTTATTCTAAATAACTTTTAACCTAGAGGCAGAAAACTGCTTTTGGCCTTGTTCATGTAAGTCCCCTTTATAAACTTTAAATTTTCTTTGTCTTATACCCCAGACCCACCTCACAAGGGCCTATTCCTCTCACGCAGCCCTCCTCACACACCTCATGGGCCCCCTGCTCCCACTTATTACATGCATACAGATAGGGTTCGCTGGGATGTTATGTATATGTTTTCCCTTGCTGTATCTTTCACACCTGTCACCTGTTCACATCCATATAGAAATCTAATGTCATCCTCATAGAGTATGCAAGAAAACCCATTAAATGCTCCAGAAGTTCTGGATCCCACCTGAGGATCTGGCCCAACTGAGGTACACCCGTGTAAGTGAACAAATAAGTCTTGTGTGTCTATCTGTCGTTGTCTTTTCTGGTGGCCAGTCTTTTAGCAAGGAAATATCCATAAGTGTGATGAAACAGAAGAGACTGGTGATGTCAGTGCTACACTGTGAAGCGTCTTTCAAAAAGATACAGCACTTACATTATCATGTGGGCTGCTTTACAAATGATTGCTATGTATGCCCTAATGCAAATGATCCGAGCCAGGGTGCCGTTCAGACAGATGGCTGCAAGTGTGAGAAGAAGCCAGCAAGACTGCGTAGCATATGTGCATTCATTGTAGGTGTTGCTGGCAGGAATCCTAGTTAGGGATGTTCATATTTTTTGTCTATCCATAGGTTACACACCTATAGTTAGAGAAATAGTATCAACCTGGAAAAGTGATATTTAACATCTTTTTCTCAGTTAGCTTTCTTGTTGAGACCTTAAAGCGGAAATGTTTTTTGAAGTCCAATTTTCCTATGTTTACAAACACATTTTCCTGTTCCTTTGAACTGTGAAAGTGGAGGCAGTGCTTTACTTTCTGTTTCACATCCATAAACAAAGGAATTTCAAGTTGGAGGAGAGAAGTTATTTTACCTCTATATTTGGCACTGGTGCAACTGGTGTGTAGAGTTCTGGTGCCCACAATTCAAGAAGGATGGTGATAAATTGGAGAGGATTCAAAGAAGAGCCACGAGAATATTTACAAGACTAGAAAACATGCCTCATAGCGATAGACTCAAAGTGCTCAATCTAACTAGTTCAACAAAGAGAAGGTTAGGGGGTGAGTTGATTACAGTCTACAAGTATCTACAGGGGGAACAAATATAATGGGCTCTTCAGTTTATCAGAGAAAGGTATAACATGGTCTAAAGGCTTGAAAAGTTGAAGCTAGACAAATTCAGGCTGGAAATAAGGCATATATTTTTTAACAGTGAGAGTAATTAACCACTGGAATGATTTACCAAGGATTGTGGTAGATTTTCCATCACTGACCATCTTAAAAATCAAGATTGGATGTTTTTCTAAAAGATCTGTTCTAGGAATCATTCTGGGGAAGTTCTCTGGTCTGAGTTGTCCAGGAAGTCAGACCAGATGATCACAATGGTCCTTTCTGGCCTTGGAATCTATGAATCTGTGCTCCAGATTGATGTCATCTTCATGCTTCCCTGCTCTAAAACCTCACACAGTATATCCTTGGCCTTATTGAGATTGCCTTGCAAACATGACTTCACCAGCCAATTGGGAGTTCCTCCAGTGTGGGCTGAGCCCTCTGGGTGTGGAAGTGCCAGCATGAGTCCTACTCTACCTCATCTGAGACCACCCTGTCGATGGGGTTATGGTGGGGGAAAAGGAGCGTGACTGCTACACCTGTCCAACATTTGGTTACCAGAGCAGCCCCTTGGAGGTTATTAACAGCCACTACAACTTAAAGCAGCCCTACATCTGCATTAAATTGTGCCTTGGAGCTAGTGTGGAGTCCAGCACTGCATATCTGGTTATGAGGATCTGGCCCATTGTGTATATTCCTTCCTCAACTCCTTTGAAAGGAGTGTTTGACACAGCTGAACAGTGCTGTATATCCAGATATATCTTTTCTACAGGTCTGCTGATGGGAGATGAGGACTCCCCAAACCCTGCATAATTACCTTCTAAACTAGACCCACTGCCCAACCAGCTACACCCCTGCCCTGACTCATGAGATGGGTGCACCTTTAACAGAGCTGAAGTTCCAATACACACCAGAACTGTCCAGGCTTGCTGAATTTATAACGTTTAGCTGGATATCTTGTGGGAACAACCTTTTTCATGGTGTACTAGTACTTCCAGTTCCACTGTGAGCTGCATAACCATTTCAGACCCTCAAGGAAGATTTGGTACCTGTTCAATTCTATTCATGGGCAAAGGCTTGAGGTAGGAGGGAAAGGTTTCTTATATACTTTAAAATAGGTTTGCTCCTCTCCAATTGTGACCCTAGTAAAAGGCTAGCCTCCTATCTCCCCTTACCTTCTCTCCCTTCCTCCCCCAGCTCCAGCTCCCTTTGCTTCCCAGAACAATGCCACATCTCCAGCTATGATAGAATGACGCCACTTCTGCTCTGTTAGCAAGATTGTTCATCATTTTATCCAAAGCACATTAGCTGACAGCTAAAAATTAAACAAGAGGCTTCTATTGTGATGCAAATTACCATGGCTGTGTGCTGGAGAATCTGGAAATCTTACGAACGTCTCTGCTGTCAGAAATTTTGTTTTGTTTGCTGCCCTAATTAAAACAAAATGTTTTCTGCCCAATCAGATAACCGCGCTTTTTAAGCCCAATGTGTCTTTTTCAGCACCAATTGCCAATGTTTCTGACGTTGAGTGAAAGTATTCACAAAGAAAGAAATTTGGGCTACATAGCGTGAAGAACAGGGATACTTTTCACCGGTCAATTAAGGTTGCAAAGCTTCTTTATTTAGTAATAGCAATCTGAATTCATAGCACTTAATGCTCAGCAGGGTTATTTATTTTTCCAATGAAGAGTGTGCTGTTCGTAGCTCTATCAAAAATCAGCACCAGGAAGGGAGAGCTGAATTCAATTACTAGAGGAAGAGACATCGGCATTATTTCAATAGCAGTGGCTGCTGCGGCCTCTGTGCCTCTCTCATCAACCTTCAGCACGGCCTTATGGACAGCCTGTGGGAGATAAAGCATACGTTGCAGTTCTGAGCATAAAACAGTAACTGATAAGTAATGATGAATCTGGTCACTTTTAAACCAGAGCTGTTTATAAAGTCTACTGGGGAGGAATGGGCAGACGGACAGGCCTGAACAGACACTACAGAAAGAGAGGAAGTTTTGTTATGCTAGCAATAGCCACATCTCTGAAAAAATAAGACCATCATGTCGTAGAAAGGCCGGGCTGGTAGGCACCTCCAGAGGTCATCTAGTCCATCCCTCTGCACTGAGGCAGGATTAAGTATACCTACACAATGCCTGACATATGTTCATAAACTGTTAGAAACCATCAGTGATGATTACTGCACAACCTCCCTAGGTAACCTGTTCCAGTGCTTAACTATCCTTGCAGTTAGAAAGTTTTTCCTAACATCTAACCTAAATCTCCCTGTCTGCAAACGAAGCTGATTACTTCTTGTTCTACCCTCAGTACACATGAAGAACAATTGATCAATGAACGTTTTTAGTTATAGTTCTATATCTCCTTATAGTTACAACACTCTTTTACATATTTGAAGACTATCATCATGTAACCCCCACCCCCTCTGTCTTCTCTAGGCTAGACGTGACCCGTTCTTTCAACCTTTTCTTGTAGATCAGGTTTTCTACACTTCTTTTCATTGTTGTTGCTCTCCTCTGGACTCCAATTTGTTTGCATCTCTCAGAGTGTGGTGCCCAAAACTGGGCATGATGGACTTGTATGACCCTCCCTTCTACAAAGGAGATTTTTGTATGATTTCAGTCTACAAAATATAGACTCACCATCCCAGATCTCCCAGATCTCTGAAGAGGTGGAGAGCATCCAGTTGCTTAATATTGGATCAAAAAGGGTTAAAGGGTTGTTGCAGAAGATGTATCTTAGTGTGCAATGGGCTACTCTGAAATGCAGGTTGGCAACAGGCCCACTTCATCCCTGGTGTAAACCCCCGACCGGCACAGAGTTATGTCAGGGATGGATCTGTCCCATTGTGACTGACAACCGGACATGGAGATGCTCTGCTAAGTCATGGTACCTTTGAACTTGTCATTCTGAAATGGAAAAGTGAAACCCCACATTTTCAAACTTACTCTTGAAACCGTCAGCTCAGGTGCCCCAGTGATTCCAGACAGATCAGCTTGGTCGGTGAACACATCAGTGATGCCCATTTTGGTGAGAATGGGCTTTAATTCATAGGCAGCAGAGATAGAAAATTTTGGAATGTACAGGTTTGCTGAGCTGTTAGAAGAAGAAACACAACAGGAAGCTAAAATATTTCACTTAGCTTAGAGTCTTCTAGTGTCTAAGCTACTTAGCTTCTGTGACTGCTACAGGAAAACCCCAGGGCATAGGCACACTCCTTTGTGTTCAGTACTAACTGTCCCACTGATTTACAATGCTTCCAAATGGTGATGCAGATAATAGGTCTTAACCCATCTCTGATGTAACGCCTCTAGCTTTTGTGACATTACACCAGGTCTGAAATTGGCCATTAGTTCATGCAGTCTCTCATGTTTTTTATTGCTCTGCGGTATACTGACACCAACAATCAATTTAGCCCAAGATGCTTCTGAGGATGCAGCTGAGAATTGCATTGGCTTTTTTTCTTCAGTTTCACATTGCCAGCTGCATTCCAATTTACTGCTCGATAGCTCTAAATCCTCTGTGACGCTTTATATGATTTCAGTGTCCTCAGTGATTTCTGCAGCACCTCCCCAATTAGTATCATCTATAAAATTAGCACCAGCAAACCAAATGAGTGTGTTATTTCCATCCTCTTCCAGACTGTTAGCCTAATTGTTGAATATAACCAGGACTAACTCTGATCTCTGCCTCAGTGGACTCCGGGCCCAGCTCGACTTTGGACCTGATCCAAAGCCCACCGACATATACTGAGAGATTGCAATTCAGTAGGCTATGAATCAGGCCCATATTGCTCTTTATCAGCATATTTTTATTACACTCCTTCAACCCATGCCCATATCCAAACCAATGTGAACTAATTTACATAGTAAGGTTTTGTTAGATGCCGCACCAAATGCTTTACAAAACTGCAGCTATTTTAACAAACACAACACTTCGGTAAAAGAGAATTAAGTGAGAGTCCTGGGTGCAAATTGGCTGATCTTGATTATTAACAGTACCTGGAATGGGGAACTGAGGATGGGGAACTCAGTGACGGAGGCCTGACTTGACCTGTGTTACTTCTCTAATGGTGCTAGCATCTCTTCTCTCGCCAGCAAGTTACAGCAGTGGAATGTTGTAGCTGGTGAGGATTGCAATGGTGGGAGATAGTAGCACTTTACAAGAACATTATAGTTTGAAAAATAAAATCCTGGAAAATCAGGAAATCCACAAATAACCATAACTCTGGTTGATCATGCAATCCACTGATCTTTGTAATGTACATACAGGTCTATGACAAGTCTTTCTAGTACTCTTCAGATTTAGAAAATGAATAAGTAATACATTTTGTGCATGCCATTTCCCCTTTTGTCTTCAAAGGTGAAACAGTTTCATTCATAATTTTCTTATTTTGTTTCAGAGAATGAGGTTCTTGGGGGTCTACAACCATGTGATTGAATTCCCTGTTGATTAATGGATGCCCAGGCTTGTGATTCTAGCTTATGAAAGGTGTTAATACCATTGGTAATTTGTCAAGATGTTTCAAAATGCAATCCTATACTGAAAAGTGACTGTAGAGATTGCACCTTCTTGATCAACCAAACTAGATTATGTTAATGACTCAAACGCTCCTTTTCTACTTTTTATTCCTGACAGCCCTGCAGAACCAATTCAGTTCTGGAAGAGAGAGCTGGATTCTGTTCCAGCCCAGGCACCACCAGAAGAATGATTAACTATATTCCAATTGCAGGATCTTTATTGATGGGGATGCCTGAGCCAAAAAAGAATCCAGTTTGACTCTGAGAGCTCAGGGTGAGTTTGCAGGGTTGGTAATTAGAGGGGGGAAATCGCTAAATTGAGCAGTTCTGATTTGGAGTAGCTGAGAAATGATCAACATGGAACCCCACAGTGCCATTTTCACAGTTTCACTTTTCAAAGTAGAACTGCACTTCAGATGTGCCGTGATCCCATACTTGAATTCACGACTCCATAATACTTTGAAATGGTACCTGGTTGCCAAAAGATTACCTCAGATGGAGTGAATTTGACCATCTGGACACCGTTTCTTTCCACAAAGCATCTTCCAGCTGCTTCATTTTGCCTTTATCAGGCAGAATAAAAAATGCCGTAGCACTTCCATTGTAATTAAGTCGGACCACCGTGCACGACAGCTCCTCATCGAAATGGAGGTCAAACCTGCCCAGTCTGTGCATCATAGGAACTTTAATGGATGTTTCCTCATCCACAAAGAAGTCTCTTTCTGTAGTGTGCTCTGGGTCAAAAGGTTTTTCCCACTTGCCTAACAAAAAGAAAGAGAATGCACTTGAAGATTCCAGAAAAGAGGAATTGAACCATGTGAGGTTATGTGTTTATGTCATTCAAAAGCTAATTTGTATTTATAATGGATTATATGTTTTGCACCATGTAGTTATTTGTAGGCCATAGAAATGCCTAATAATAGCTGAACACCCCAGAAACATTAATGAATTACAATAAACCTTACAATGCCCCATTGAGATAGGGAAGATCTGGGGAGATGGAGAGGTTAAAAATGGTTAGGACCCGGCCTCCTGATCCTGTGCCCTAATTACAAGCCCATTTTTCTTGCCTTGTTAGAATAATATAGGGGCATCTCTGTGTTGCCCTGACGTTTTGTATAACTTTGAATAAATGGTTACATTATTTTAAAAACTGTGAGTTTTGAGGAAAGCAAAATTACTCTGTTTTCTGACTAATGGGGATTCTGACTAATGAGGGCCGAATTTTGCCCTGTTGGGAGGATCATTTGTGTTTTTACTTGCCCATTTTTCCCTAGACTGGGGACCTGGTTTATCTGCTTTTTAACTCACTTGAATGATATGGATTTGAAATTCAGATGTCACAGGCTCACTTTCTGTTGTGGAGAGCACACTGTAGTTATACTTTAAGGTAAGTGCAACACTTTATTTATTAAACCCACTGTAGCTGTGCTGTGGTCAGAAGGCCTGACCCAAAACCCATTGTCTTCAATGGAAAGACTCCATTTCAGTGGAGTGATTTCAGTGGGCTATACTATGTGCATTAAAACTCCCTTTATTCTGCTTACACTAGTTTCATTGTGCAATGCTGTACTGTAGCACCATCAGTGATAATGCTAACAAGATTTGTTTGGAGTAGATTGGCCACCTTTGAACCATGCAGCCTTTGAAAGAGAAGGATAAGAAGGACCAGGTAGTTCACTCACCCCTGAATGCTTACAGCCCCCAAATGGGGATATATTGTACTTATTGCTAACACTCTCTAAAGAAAACTCTAGTTCTAGATGAATTATGTACCTGTGGGGGACTATACCGATCTCCCTTTGCTCCCAGATTCAATGCTGCTGCTGCTTTGCTGTGTGCCTTGTGCTACAGAATGGGGGTTCATGTTCCCTTTCATAGCAGAGTGAGCCTACAGTTGCCTTTTCACCGCTAGGTGAACAGGGATGTGGGCATTTGGTTTCCACTTATTTCTTTCTGCATCAGCAATACTTATTTGAAATCATAATGGAATGACGTTCCAGGTGGGATAACTGTCAAGACAGGTGAGTTTCCAAGATTAACAATCTAGACAGTTTTTTATAGATTAAAAAAAAAAAAACCTCTAGTTTTCTTGTAAACAGACATCTATCTGTATACCTCAGCTTACCTTTAAAGAAGACATAGCTAACTACAACCATTGCAGTCTCTGGATCAAGATCACGGACTAATTCAACAATTTTCCCATGTGTTTTCTTCTCGACATAATCATTGATCTGTTTCTGCGCCTCAGCAGGATTCTTGAAGTTGGCAGTCATAGCTTCTGCTTCGTACAGGTTTTTGACGTCACTTAAAAACTTCTCTAGTGGTTTCAGCTTTTCTTTTAGAAACAAGGCATTTCCTATATCGAGTTGGAGCTCACTGTCAGGATGGTTTAGCATGTGGATGAGATGATGGAAGCCATCATGTATCTCCTTCTCCTCAAACTCTGTCAGATTAAAGGAAAGTCCTTCCATAATCTGAGTCAGGGTGGCCGATTTAGCACCCAAGGCCAGCATTGCAAAGGCAGTGGAGATGCTCACAGGAGAGAAGAAAATGTTCTTCTTGGCTGAGGCCGCTACAACCTGCTTGTAGAATCTAAATGCGAAATCAGCATTGCTGGGAACTAGTTTGAGGCATTTCATGATTTCGCCGGCATGATTTGCATGGTGTTCCTCATGAACTGTATCTTTATGACCATCATGTCCGTTGTGGTGGCCCGGCAGATGATCACAATGGGCAACAGCAGAAAGCCCAGCAAGTAACAAACACAGACCTAGGGCAGGCTTCATCTTCCCGTGGGACTGCTGTGTGTGGGAAAACAAATCCGTTAGTAGGTGAAAATGAACAAATAAACCTCACAGTGAAAATTGCTCTCTCATCCCCATAAAATAGGAGATCCTGGGAGTCTCTCTTCAATGGGTAAGTTTTCATGTGGCCCAACTGTTCTTAATGGTGCACTTAGTCCTTTTTATAGCCTCCCTGCAATTCTCCTACAGGTTCCCCTCTGCTCCACCTTCCTGCATCCCCATGACCTTCCAGTGGTATTGCCAAAAAAGCAAGGTGTTGTGTATTTAACTTAGGCCCAAGGACATAGAGAGGAGACTGGGAAGTGGATGCAGTTTTACTCATATGGACATGTCTGTCTATAGTATGGCACTTCTTGCAGGCCAAAATACTACAGTGCTGGAGATTGCTTTTGACACTAAAGCTCTAAGATTCTTCACAACAGGAGGGCCACTGGGTAGGAGATCCAGACATCTTGTGAATCAAGAAAAGGGAAAGAGTTAAGCAGGCAAGAATCACTATCCAAAGCTGAATAGAAGTTGAAGGGACATGTCTGGGCCACTTCTTATTGTCTCTGAATTGATTCCTCCAGCCCTGTCTTTAAATACCTTCATTTTTGTCAGGTTTACGAGTTGTTGCATTTCAGCCAAGGATGCCTGGCTTTGTATAGCAAACCCAGTCACTCTTATGCTCTGTATAACAGTGAGATACTTCAATGAAAAACCCCTTCTAAACAGAGTGTGAATCAATGTGCCATCCCCTCAGAAACCAGGAAACCCACTGGAATGGGTTCATTTGTTCAATGCTGCAAAAAGGTGGTTGTTGGGTTGTTTTTTACACTCAGGGACATTTGAAAAAGTTAAAGAGGCCTGTAAAAGGAAATTAACTTCAGCAGGGGCTCTCTTGGTCAAGAATAATATTCCAGTTCCCAACCTACTGGAGAGCTGATAGGGTTGCCAACAGTTCTGTTTTTTCCAGTGTCGTCCCTTTTTTTAAATAGATCTCCCAGGAAATCTGTAAGTCTTCAAAGAACATGTAACATCCCATTTGTTGTCAGTCACCCCACTCCTGGCTCCCTCAGATCCATAGGGCTGTGATGGGATAGCCACAGCGCGCTAGTGCCTGAAAAGTGGTAGCTCTGGCTCCAGAGTATCTGGCAGCTGCAGGGATGGATTGGCTTGGGAGCAGCAAGCATAACAGGAAGAGCGTCCAGCAATGGCCAGTTACCGTCGTGCAGGTACTGTCTGCAAGGTGGCAGCAGAGTGGATCCAGCCAATGCTGAGTCCTGCTTGGCAAGATCAAAACCCAGGGCAGCCCTGGGCGTAGGAGTTCATGGGACTGTGCCCTCTCCCATGAGTGGCGTGGGGAGACAGTGCCCTGAATCAGGGGTACATGGTACCTGGCAGTGTATGTAGTAGGAAGCGGGAGGCAGGAAGATGTTGTAGTATTTTGTACCTCAGAGGGCAGGTGGCCCAGTTTTTTGTACCTCAAAGGGAAGTACAAAAACCCTACCGATAACGTGGATGGAAGTAAGAAACACAGGACATCATCCAAAGCTCGTTGAAGACAAGAACCTTTTTTTTCTGGTGACTTCAATGGATTTAAGATCAGACCACAGGAGTCAATCCATTTCTGTTCGCCTTCTTTCCTTCTGGTTGCAGGAAGTACATTATTTTGTACACTAACGAATGTATAAACCCATCATCAAGTAAGTTTGGAATCTTAACCTAGATGTGAATATGAGAGCTGAAGTCCTTTCTAAATATGAATTTACCTGCAATTGGGCCAAACAAATGGCATGAGGATTTTGAATTGCTTTGAGAAATACTGGGCCAAGTTCACTAAGTTCAGGAAGGTGTAAATTAAAGATCCCTGCACCAACGATGGCCTTGCATCCCATCAGGGAGTCAACTCCAAAGAATTTTATTAGGGGTATTTGCTCACTGCTGTCTCTTGGCTATCTCACTGGAGGGAGCAGATTTATTTTATCCCATTAATATCCACTTGCCATGATGTTACATTCCACAAATAGAAAAATATTGCAGCTAGAACTGGCCACATATTACAAAATATTTTCAGTGAGCAGTCACTCTCATTTTTTAATGAATATGTTTCATTTGTGTTTATACTTTTTTTAAAGTCTTTCTGTGAATATTTGATCCTTTGCATTTTAGAGGCATGAACGTTTGTGCAAAGCAGATTTTTGTTTGCATTTTGTTTGCGAAAAGCAGACCATCTGCGAGTGTTCACAGAAATTTTAAATTCACACGCATATTATTTAAAATGGGTATTCTTGTGTTCTCATGCAGTCAGGACACAGAAACAATACCTCATGATTTATCTGACTAGTTTTACTCAGCAACAAAGCTCCTATTTTAAATATTTGGAGCAAACTGTCTCCAAACAATATGAGTAAAACCATCTGAAAAGAAATCAGCTTTCATGACACAGGTACCAGGACTAAGCCTAATCTGCTCACAGATTCTCTGCAAACCTACACTTTGGATACATTTGGATAAATTACTCATTGGATAAATTACTCATTGTTAACTATTTGCTCAGCTCTATTCATAATTTGTCTAGTTATCAATATCAATATCATTACACATCATTACACATTATCATTAAAATATCAATATTATTACATATCAAAACCACCAACATTCTTCATTCTCATCTTTTTTAGTGCCTAACACTAAACATACAATATTGTTGGAATTTTATATGGGCAGATTTAGCAGCCAATTCATGTTTACTTGTAATGTGAGATACATATTGATTTTGAGTTTTCCTGTTCAAAAAATCAGTTTTAATGGATTAGACAAGATGGTTCAGTTATAGCTGTGTTTCAGTATGAGTACCATTTTTCTGTATTGTTTTAGCACACAGTGTTTTTAATTTTTGATGTTTGTTTTTGTATTACATAATTATAATAGTTCTTTTTCTTGGCATGGTTGTTTTGGTGGCTGACTGATTAACGTTCATAGAGTTAATAATCACGTTGCATTGCAATTTTCAATCCATAGTCACAATCAGATACGGCCTGAGGCTTTCCTATGACAGCGTTGCCAGCCTTAAGCATTCAAAAATCATAAGCCAGGCCCTCAAAAATCATGAGGTTGACTGACTTTAACAATCATGAGATTTAACACCCCCCTCCCCAAACAAACATTTTGGGTTCTTTTTATTTACTTTCTGGTTTTTGAGCCCTTACGGTGCACAAGGGGGTCAGACTTTCAAGGTTTTCTTTGCAACCATGAGGGCTAGAGATTGAGTCTTTTTAAAAAAAAATTGAAATCTGAGATTCTCACATATTAATAGACATGTAGGGCCAGACAGGACTTAGAGAGGTCATCAGGTCTAGCCCCCTGTGCTGAGCAAGACCAAGTAAAACTAGACCATCCCTGACAGGTGTTTGTCCAACCCGTTCTTAAAAACCTGGAATGATGGGATTTTGCAACCTCCCTTGGAAGCCTAGTCCAGAGCGTAACTATCCTTATAATTAAAAAGTTTTTCCTAATATCAAACCTTAACTTCCTTATGTGTATTAATCTCATACCATCACCTGACTTCAGGAGCTTGGACTTCAAGAAACATACCAAATATCATAAGATTCACAGTCAAATCATGAGAGATGCCAACACTGGTTACTTTAGCTACAGGCTAGTGTGGGTCCATCTAGCCAGTGAAATTACTCCAGAATGAAACTGGTGTAACACAGTAGAGACCCAGGCAGTCTATATCAGAATTGTAGAGGACAAGGCAAAGAGGGAGGGGTGCTGAACTTGCAAGGAACTCTCAGAGGAGTGACCCCTGTGTCTGAATGGAGTGCATGACAGAACGGAGGCCCAAAGAATTACAAATCAGGGCATTTTTCAAGCATTCATAATATATTTTAATGACCTGATGGTGCAAAGTGCTCCTGCATACAGCTGTGTCCTCAAGTCCATTAATTTCGGTGGATGACATGGGGCAATCAGTACCTTGTAGGATCAGGCTCTTGTGTTAAACCATTGGCTATGTATAATAGCAGAATGTGTGCTCTTAATTATGCCAGAAATACTATTGGGCATTTCAACAGAAGATGTTGGTCAGCCTGCTAGTTCTGTTTTAGGGCTGGTCAAAAATTCTCCATCAAAACTCTCTGTCTATGAAAATTGGTTTTGACTAAACAATTTCTTTTTAAAAGAATTTAAAAGAATTAAAATTTCTGTTTTTCCACAGAAGGGCTTATGCTGGCAACATTTATGTCGCTCCAGGAGGTGTTTCTTTCACACCACTGAGCGATAAAAGTTTTGCCTGCATAAATGCTAGTGTAGACTAAAACCTAAATCCAAAGTGGAACTCATTGTGAAGCATAAAGAGTTAACACATGTTGCAAGTCATTTAAAATCCAACATTTTGTCCCATAAAAGGGTTGCTCCAGGGATATATACTAGTTGAAAAGGGATTTTATTAAAGGCATATACGCTACGAGAAGCAAGCCATTTAGTGCATTCAGGAATATGATTTGAAAGCTCCATGGATTAAGGGACTATCTAATGAAATAGTCTTTCTAATAGAACCTGTGCCTTGCAAGCTTTCGGAATATTTTTCCCCAGTAAGATTGGGAGCCATTGCTTTGGACTTCATATTTGTGATGGCTGCTGTATTTACCTTTCACAGTTTGCCAGGAGATCAGATTATTGTAATGAACAAAAGACACTATTTAAATCAGAATGTGTTATAAAGCACACACTGCAATATCCTACATATACTTTACGATTCAGGGTTTCTGTTACCAGACACTTCCTTACAATTTTTTAAAATGCAAATACAATGCAACTGGCACAAAATTAGAATAATACTTCACTCTTATATAGCGCTTTTCATCAGTAGATCTCAAAGTGCTTCACAATATTTAATGTATTTATCCTCACAATACCCCTTTCAGGTAGGAAAATATTATTTTATTTCCCATTTGTACAGACGGGAGAGTGAGTCACAAAGTGGCTAAGTGACTTGCCCAATGTCACATAGGAAGCCTGTGGCACAGCAGGGAATTAAACCCAGATCTTCCAAGTCCTAGGCTAATGCCTTAGCCATATGACCATTCTTCTCCTGGGTAATGCCCACACCCTGGTTTAAGAAGCTAATTTAAAGAATCCTTATCAGCTGACGTTTAGGTAGACAAGGACCACTTCCACTAGAGCACCAATTTTTGCTAAGAAGCAGCCTAGTCTAGACTGGATATAAAGACAGGATTCAGAGTCAGGTGTGCCTGCATTCTAGTCCCCCACTTCTGGACTGACTAATTGTGTAGCCTTAGAGAAATCACTTCACCATGCTGCCTCAGTTTCCCTCTTTTCCTGTGTTAAGCATTGACAAAGTACTGAGGGTTGTAGGAGATGAGGTTCCTGCCGCGCAGAACTTTCTGTTGAAACAGACAAATGACACAAGAACATGCTGAGACTCGGAGGATGGCGGTGCTTAGAGCAGTTTGTTTTTAATGGATGTGGCAATAATGTTTGATTGACATGTCAGTATTTGTCCCTGTCACCCCAATTTTACAGAGGGTAATGGCAGCCCTTGCTTTCCCAGTGTCATGAAGGAGCTTGTGGGAGCCACCTTACTAAAATCTCACCAGCAAACTGAGAGGAGGGCTGGGTGGAATTCACTCCCTGTCTGGATACCATGAACTTGCCTCTGCTAGAGACATTCCAGAAGACAATCTTCTGACTACAGAACACTGTAGGATAGTTTAAGTACTGGGTATTTAAAAGGTCTGTATTGTAGAGGACACGTCCTGCATACGTTAGAAGCTCTCCAGAAACTCCAGCTCAAACTACACAAGGTGAAAACTGCTAATTAGTAATATGCTAAGGCCCAACAGAGAAATACTTCCATCAAATGCATAAGCTTATTCACCAGATGGTGCTGCTTCCTATCTTTGATTCTGGTTATAAAATAACACCTTCTAAGCAGAGAAAAACAAATGAGTAGATTTCCTAGTTCCTGAATGCTCCATTCTTTAAGCACCCCCGTCTTCCTTCCCCCAAGACATGAGGAAAATTGCTGCACCCATTAAAATCAATGGCAGTTTCCCTGACTTCAGTGTGATCAGGATTTCACTGAGAGAGATCATCACAGCCTACAAGGGACATTTTTGTGGGACGTCTCTGTTAAATTACTGTCACCATATAACTGCTTATTCACCTGTTGTGAAGATTAGTCAAGTAGTGGTATTACAATGCTCTGCTCAGTAAAGCACTATGTACATTTTAAATATCATCATCATTATTGAACCCTGGAATGATTGCTTAAGACAGATTTCATTGTACCAAAGAGAACAAAACACACCAGCGTCTGAATCAAATGACATAAAATAAATTGCATGCTGGTAATACACATTTGAAGTCCCCACTGTAAAATGATTACTTACAGCAGATTCCAAGGATCCTGTGGTATTCACCAGGATCGAGCTACATTTTGCTCTGCTATTTATACTGCTAAGAAGCATTATGAAAGCAGTGTGTCCTCTAGTAAAGATTAACCAGGTCAGCTAAGGGTTAGTACTTCAGTGATTGTGCAGAGCAAACAGTAATGATGTTAATTTTACTGACCACTCAATTTTGCTGTGTGTGCATGCCCTAAATGTGGGTTTGTGCCTATTGGTCATAGGAATCCACCTCATTTCCAGGGATGTTACAGTGGGAAACACTAAGGGCCCCAGTCTTACAACTACTTACATGCATGAGTAACGTTACTCATTTCAATAATCCCACTGGTTTCAAGTGAGTACTCAAGTGAGTAAAATTACATGTGTATAGTACTGGCTTGAGGCCTACTGGGAAACCTCAGTAGCTAAATATTGCAGGCAGATCTCTTCTTAATAGTTCAAATTGAGATTCCTTCTTTCTGTCCCAGAAAACTTTTAGTAGCTCTTACACTGTGTATGTACTGCATATAAAACGAACCATCTATTACTTAATTATCCACATTCCCATTGAGAAAGCAAGTAACTCTGTACATCCCTCCCCCCTCCAAAATTAACTAAAAAGGTATCATTTATGTCTGAAGTGACTATAGGTTGCTATAGTGACTGGCAAATTCCACTGTGTTTGCTATATTGAATAAAAATGATTGGAACGTGGGCTGGTAAATACAATGTTCAAGTGCGCGCTAGTTCTTTTATAATCTCACACAGGAATCAAGGACAGAATCAGGCCTGAGGGTACAAAATCCAGGATGTCAGCAGTCTGTTTAATTCATAAAATGAGAATGGTTTAAATAAGAGGATAGGTTTGCCAGTGTATTTTTGTGATCTCCTTTTTAATGCAAATGCCATGATTTTCATTCAGAACTGGCAGAGCGCGGTCTGCTAATGATGGACTCCAGATTTCAAGTTATTTGCAGGCTGGTCACTGATGAGGATGTGGAAACCAAGTTAATCATAGATGTTATGCATTTTTTGCCATTCCGTAGTCAGCGTTTACCTGTCATTACTGCACAGTGGACCTGATTTGTCCCTGCCTGGCACCCAGTGTGTAGTCATTGACACCTGGGCACAGTCAGTGCTACCATTCTGAGCTGAGAGTGTCTTACACTCACCTCACACAGGTGTCGGTGACTGCACAAGGTGCGAAGGAGGGGAGAATCAGGCCCAGTGTAAGCGCATGTCCTCAGATCCCCATGCATGAAGGTGGCTCTGTAATGTGTGGATCTCTCCCCTCTCACATGGAGGGGTCAGTTGTCTCTTCAGATTGGTTCCTTCTTTGCCCCGTTCCCCTCACTCCAGGCTCCACATTGCTCTCTCTGTGGGTTTGGAGAGCCAAGAGTGGGGAAAGTAGCAGAGGCTTGATGGGCTGAGGAATGGAGTTGGTGGGCTTGGTGGCCCTTTCTGGCCCAAATAGACTTAGAAAAGATAGTACAGCTTGGAGGAGCCTGTTATCACAGAGATCAATTATGGTTGAAGTGAGGTTCTGCGTCAGCAGGGTGACTCAATACTTACTCACCAACTGCAAGCCACTTGGAGAGTGGATGATGGGAGAGGCAGGCGTCACCAGGCGGCCCTTGAGGGCTGCAGGTTTAAGGCTCCAGTCCAACAAAGCACTTAAGCATGTGTCTAACTTTAAGCACAGGTACAGCCCCATTGTAGCCGAGACTGAGATTCTTTCATTCTGTCCCAGAAAACTTTTAGTAGCTCTTACACTGTGTATGTACTGCATATAATATGAACCATCTATTACTTAATTATCTACATTCCCATTGAGAAAGCAAGTAACTGTGTACATCCCCCCCTCCAAAATTAACTAAAAAGGTATCATTTATGTTTGAAGTGACTATAGGTTGCTATAGTGACTGGCAAATTCCACTGTGTTTGCTATATTGGATAAAAATGATTGGAACGTGGGCTGGTAAATACAATGCTCTGAGAATAAAAGTGGAAAATTCTCCACCCATCATCAAGAAATGTCTTATTTATTCCTATGTGTGATTGGTCTAAGTTATTCCATTCTGAGCACTGTAAGTTGGGGGGGGGGGGTGTTCAGTGATTCTGCTGCTGCTTCAGTCTTGAATGAGGCACTATAAACATATTCTTGGTGTCATATTTTTATTTTGATCTCGATTGGGTCTTTCACTAGGCTAGCTGAAGGAAACGTTTTGGGGGGTTAAAATTTCTCTGTTTCCCCTTTGCTTTCCCTTATCCCCCAACAAAGAAACTATATTATCAACAAGTCATGCAAGGGGAGTGCAAACTCTTACACCCTGACCATTCCCAAATAAAACATTGTCCTCTTTCAGATTCTTCCTGAAACTCACCTCTTCCATAACAGCAGCTTGGCAGCTGGGACTACAGCCCTACAACCTAGTGGAATTCACAACCCTGAATGAGGCACCCAGGCTCCCTATATAATCCCTGGGAAGAGTAAGGTACTTCAAAGAAAAGGCTCACAAAAAGTCAGCATGCTGAGCAGGGAGCTGCCTAAAACAGCCAATAAGAAATGCTGAGGAGAGGAGTGTGGCCCAAGACTCACACCTTAAAGGGAGTTAGGAGTCTAAATCCGACCTGGAGGGAGGCACCTGTCTCCATTTGGGATTCTCAGTCGTGAATCTCTTCTGGATGGAGTTCAGCACCTAAACTGTTTTTTACAAGAAGTGCCAGTGGAAGAGGTGCTGTTTCCTTCCTTATGATCTTTATCCCAATAGTTAGGGCACTCTTCAGGGATTGGGGAGACCTGGGTCCAATCCACCTGTCTGATGGGGCTATAGGATTTAAACTTAGGTTTTCTATCTCCTAGGGAAGTGCCCTAAGTACTGGACTACGCACTGTACTGGTATGAAGCTTTCTTTGTCTCTCCTTGAAGCTGTTTCATGGTGTATAAATACATAGTCATTAAACCAGAAAGAGAGAGCATGAGAGAATGACTCCATAGGTCAGTGATTAGGATACTTTCTTGGGATGTGGGAGATCCAGCTTCCATACCCTTCTACTAAAAGCTGTTTAATCCCTTTGCTGCCTTTTTTTGGAGTAAGGTGGTCTAGCCTTTTAAGAAAGCAAACCGGTGTTCTGGGGGTCTAACCTTAGCTTCAGTGTCTCTTATTTTCCTGTCCTTACTCATTGTTGTGTCCTGGAATCACCGAAGCAGTTCTTTCCGGCCCCTTTGTGTTTTTAGGCCTCTTCTCTACCTGTTTTGCTGCTAGCTCTGTGTAGCCTTTGAGCAGTTCTGGCTGGGTCAAAGGGCTTGTTTGTCTGTTTTCATTTCTTACCTTTTCGAAAGGGTTCTCTGTGACCTGCTGAGTCTTTATTCGATCCTGTTTCTGACGCCATGTAGTGAATACAGAGACCCAGGGCACAGTGTTCAAGGTGAATGCAAGACTCTTCTTATTTCCTCTTTATATAAGGATGCTCTTTTTATTATGTGATAAAGTGCCCATCATAATTATCACCTGAGTCCTCCAGCATGTAAAAAATACTGACTGGGTTCTCTATTATGTGATACAGGACCTGTCACTTTATTGACTTGGTCCTTTATTATCTAATACAGTGCTTATCACAAATGCTGACTGGGTCCTTTTATTATTTATACAGTCCTGATCACAGATACTGACTGGATCCTCTAGTCCAGGGGTTCCCAAACTTTTTTCCCTGAGGCCCACCTGGGCAGCTGCAATAGACACTGCGGCCCACTATTAACACTTCTTGAGGAAAATTGTTAATTTTAATTATTACATACATATAAACTATGTGTACCAGCAGGGAACCAGTACTCATGGAGTGCATCTTTTCATTCCTCTCCTGACTCTGATCCTTCAGTGCTGTGGCCTGAGGACAGATACTACCGCTCCTCCCCAAAAGTAGTGCACCCCATTGATGCCCACCACCCCTTCCATTGCAGAGCCAGGGACAAAAACGCTGACCTCACTCCCCAAATCTAGCCAAAGATCCATGTCCCCCCCCTTACCATAAGCAAGGTTGCCTTGGCCTCTGTCCCCCATATGCATTGGCGGGAGGGGGTTGAAGTCTCTTGATGTTGCCCATCACCAGTGACAGGCATGGCACATTCTGCTTGGCCCTGGGACTGCCACAGCATCAGCTTATCCCTCAGGGCCCAGTTCTACTACTCAAGATAGTTAAGTCCAAAGCAGACTGTGAAGAGTTACAAAGAGATCTCACAAAACTGGGTGGTGGGTGACAAAATGGCAGATGAAATTCAGTCTTGATAGATGCAAACTAATGCACATTGGAAAACAGAATCCCAACTATACATATAAAATGATGAGGTCTAAATTAGCTGTTACCACTGAAGAAAGAGATCCTGGAGTCATTGTGGGTAGTTCTCTGAAAACATCCACTCAATGTGCAGCGGCAGTCAAAAAAGCTAACAGAATGTTGGGAATCATTAGGAAAGGGATAGATAATAAGACAGAAAATATCGTATTGCCTCCTTAGAAATCCCTAGTATGCCCACATCTTGAATACTGCATGCAGATCAAGTCACCCCACCTCAAAAAAAACAAAACAAAAAAAAAAACATTGGAATTAGAAAATGTACAGGAAAGGGCAATAAAAATAAGGGTATGGAACAGCTTCCATATGAGGAGAGATTAATAAGACTGGGACTTTTCAGCTTGGAAAAGAGACGACTAAGGGGGGATATGAAAGAGGTCTATACAATCATGACTGATGTGGAGAAAGTAAATATGGAAATGTTATTTACTCCTTATTACACAAGAACAAGGGGTCACCAAATGAAATTAATAGACAGCAGGCTTAAAATGAACACAAGGAAGTATTTCTTCACAAAATGCACAGTCAACCTGTGGAACTCTTTGCCACAGGATGTTGTGAAGGCCAAGACACTAACAGAGTTCAAAAAAGAACTAGATAAGTTCATAGAGAATAGGTTCATCAGTGGATATTAGCTAGGATGGACAGCAATGCAAAGCCATGCTTTGAAGTGTCTCTAGCCTGTGTTTGCCAGAAGCTGGGAATGGGCGATGGGATGGATCACTCGATGATTGCCTGTTCTGTTCATTCTCTCTGAAGCACCTGGCATTGGCCACAGTTGGAAGAAAGGATATGGGGCTAGATGAACCATTAGTCTGACCCAGTATGGCCATTCTTATGTTCTCCTGTAGCAGGTGGGAGAGTGCCTTCTTCAGCTGGGGAGAAACGGAGAGGCAGAGAAAGCAGACAGAATCTGTTACCCCAGTCAGAGCAGGGGTTCATCCCCAGAGAACCCCAGCCTGGCTCTAGAGAAGAGGGGTGAGGGAGGCAACGCTGAGACCAGTTTGGTCCCAGACGAAAGACACTGATGACAGATGGCCCATGGGGATCTGGAGGGGATGAGGTGGGCTGTGACATATGAAGAGTTAAGGGTGTTTCGGAAAAGGCGGGGTAGCCATATTGTGCGGGGGAGTTGAGGGGTGGGGAAACCCCAAGTTTGGGGGGAATGGGGCAGGGGAATCCTGGGTTTGGCAGGGGAGACCCCAGTCAGCAAAATGGCTGAGCACACCTAGCTGCCGGAGACAGGCTGAGGATGCTCCTGCTGGCAGCTTCTTGCTGCACCCTGGCAAGGGATGGATTGTAATTATGCCAAGAGGTGATGCTGCTGTGGGATGTCTGCATCAGCCTGAAATCTGATTAGCATTCAGGGCTTCAGAATGCTCTGGCAGTTCATGTTAACAGGTCACACATGGTCTCTTTGTCCAAATGTGACCAGGTCTATTTTCCAGCTGTGGGGAAGTCCCAAGTGGACCTATTTGCAATGTCATCAGAAAAATGTCATCAGTTTTGTTCCTGAGTGGGCCACAACTGGGGATCATTGACAGATGCCCTTCTGCTACCCTGGATGAAAAGCCTGCTACATGCCTCCCCTCCAATTCCACTCCTGCACAAAGTCTTGTCCAACATAAAACAAGATCAGGCTCACCATATACTTAGAGCCCCAATTTGGCCCTGTCAACCCTGGTTCTCGACTTTACTAGTGCCATCGGTCAGACCTCCACTGTCACTGCTGCAGGATACAGATGTGATCTCTCAGGACCACGGCTGCCTCCTCCATCCCAACATGCAGGCCCTCCAGGGTGCTTCCTGGCTGATAGGGTTTTCTCCCTCGGGAGGTCTGGCTCCAATCCAAAGAGTCCTTCTCTCACTTGGTCAGGGTGTTTCTACACCACCTTTTCTGGTAGACCAGTAGGAAAACCTAAGGCCTCCCCTCTTACCACATTTGAGTCCAGGGACCCTAGGATGAGAGCCAAAGTCCGCTCTATTAGATCCTTTGTTGATCCTGGATTCCTTCCTACCACAGGCTTTTCTTGAGGCCTTTCCTCAGCAACTTCTGGGAATCTTTGTCTCCACCAAGTGCCTTCCTGTTCTTCTCAGGTCTCTCTACACTCTGTTACTAAGAGAGTGACTGCTAAGTTATTTTCTCTCTTCCTGCAACTCTTTTCTTTTCTTTTCTTTTCTTTTCTTTTCCCCATGGTGAAGTGGACTGGACTGAATGGTTTATAGCCACCATCAACTATACTTCCTAAATACTTGGTGGTTTATATTCTCTCATTCTGCCCTTCAGATAATAATAATCTGTTCTTCAGATAATATAACAACACCTTTTTAATATTACCCCATTTCCTAGACATTTTTGCTAAATAACCTAATGTAACTTTGGATACCTTATGACATTTGAATCCCTCATAAAGTTTTTCCCTTTCTTTATCAAAGCCCTTACGTATCCATAAAAGATGCTTAATTGTTTCTTCCATCTTACGGAGTGCACATAGTTCACCTTCCTGTCCATTTGTTTGAAAAAGATTTTTGTTTAAGCCACAATGGCTAGTGAGTATTCTAAACAAAATCACTTCATTTTTCCTACCAGCCCCTGACATACGTCTTTATCCTCGATGGTAGGCCACAATTTAAAAAATCGTCTTCCTCTTTTTCTGTTTATCCAATTTTTTTGCCATTTTTCTTTACTAGGCTTTTGAATTCCTGTTTTCTCAAGCAACCACTCCTGCTCTCGACCTGTTTTCTTTATGGTAACTACTCAGCTCCACCCCAGCGGGTGTCAGCTTTAATTAGGCCTGCCAGATTCAAGCTGCTGCTTCAATGATGCCCTCCAGCCCACATAAACCCTTTCTTCACCTCTATGGGCTAGGCACCACAGCACAGAGCACCAATAAAAATGACTGGTGTCTGTGCCTAGGAACAGCTACTCTACCCAGTGCATCTCTTACAGAGACTAATACTCAAGTTCACTGCTGTTTGGACCAGTATTAAGTCCCACCAGAGTGTGTGGCCATGGTGGGGGAGCGAATGGTAGCACAGTCTGGAGTTGTCCAGGGTGCCATCTCATCACCTACCTGTGATACTGGGATCATTTGGCTTTTGCATTATCAGATCACTTCTTTAGAGGGAGTCTTCACTGTGTGTTGGATTTGGTCTGCTGGATGGTGGAAGCCCAGTAGATGGAGGAGGAGAAGCTGGCCAGCTACCGGGAAGAATGGACTGTGTGTGACTAGCTGGAACATCAGACCCAGAAGATACAATAGCTACGCCTCCCTCCCCTCTAGTCATAGCCTAACCTCAGTGGCCAGATGTGAAGAATCCAGATCAGAGCAACTCAAGTGAGACACTCTGCCGCTTTGCAAAGACGCCCTTTGTTTCAAACAAAGATCTCATAAAGCCTTTAGGAACAGTGTGTTCGATTTATGAGTCAGCACTGAATTATAACACTGGGAAAAAGTGACAGTGACTCTGCCGGTCAGGGCTGGCTGGACATGAGTGGCTAAAGGAGCTAACCTCCACCAATAATGGCACAGCTGTGAGCTACATTGTGTCATGTGGCTGAGGTACTGCAGGAAGCGGTACTATCACAGGGATTTCTGAGAGACTGGATTTCACCTCGCTGCCCTTAGGGTCTAGACTGCAGTTCATCTAGCTGCTCCCTGCAATGTTTTCTGCACTCTCCAGCTCCTAGAGTTCCTGCAGGCAACACATGACTACAAGTGTAAGCAGTGTCTGAGTGGCACTCCCATGGCTCAGTCAGCTGATAGGAGAGGCACTTTATTTGCATGCCCTTTGTATTTGCGTGAGTACAATTAAGTACTTAGCATAATTTCACTATATATGGATAAGCACACCTAGGTGCTGAGCATGATGGGAAATGGTTAATATGGCTGCTTTTGGGTTAACTGCAGGGTTAATGAAATGTTGTCCTTCCACTGTATGAACGAATGGCAGCAGAACTGTGTTTAGCATGTTCTGATGAAACATTCACTTTCATCTAAACAGAGCCCAACAAGGGTGGCGGACGGATGCTCTAGCATTGTAAGAAGAGGGAGGGGTTGAGAAGTTTTCTGCAGAGAGTGTGCTAGCCCCAGTAAAGGGCTACCCTCAGTCATGGATTGACTCTTTCCTCCCACTGTTAAAAGGTAGAATTAATGATTTCTCTTGGAGTCTTTCATTTTGTTAGAAGCAGGGGCATTGCTCCTGTGTCAGCAGAAGGTTTTCCCAGGAGCTGAAAGCTGAAATTCACTAAGAGTTGAAATCAGTAGAAGAACTGGGAAACCTTGACTGACAGCCAGCAGCGTTTGGCAGCCAGGAATGGTCGGCGCCAGCAGACCAGCAGGAGGCAGCAGCGGAGAAGGCCTAGTCAAGCCCGCATCTGGCAGGAGCCTGCAGAAGGGGACTGGCTGAGCCCCAGCCGAGAGGTGGACAGTGCAAACTACGGTGGTAGGGGAAAGCAAGAAGGGCAAAGTGAAGGACATGCCCCCATACTCTGGGGTGCGTTCGGCTCACTGAGTTCATGATTCTGTTTGCACTGTTTCCCAAACCAGTGCTGTGTTACTTCTTTCCTGTTATTAAAAGGTTTACTACACTCAGACCTTTTGCTTGCGAGAGGGGAAGTTTTGCCCTTTGGGGCGCCCAGGGGATAGTGTGTGATTTCCCAGGAGACTGGGTGGGGGCTCAAGCCAGTTTGGTGTTGTATCATTGACAGGAACCCCTAGATATAGAACCCGGCCCTTGCTGCTGCTGACTCTGTCTGGCAGAAGGGTTACACAAGCAATAGAGGGTGGAGAATTTCTAGGCTTCTATGAAGTTTATTCAGGGTATAGAGCTCCCTCTGTCTACAGTCCTTCCCTACTGCCTCTGCCCTGCTTTTCTCTATCCAGCAAGAAGTGTAAGTTGAGGGCAGGGGTTCTGGGGATGGTGGTGGCTGTCACATTGGAGGGGAAGGATTATGACTCCCAGAGGTTTTCCAAGGTTTTTACATATTTTTCTTTTCTGGGCCATGGGGTATTAGGTGGGAGAGGGTTTCAGAGCTGAAAAGGGTTGCTATGAGCTTGGGAGGGGTTAGGAAGAAGAGGTGTTCTCAGCCTGGAGGGCGAAGGGCAGGATGTATGTGTCTGATGGGTCTATCAGGAGCTGAGGAGATCATAGGAGGGAGATAGCCTAGGTAGGAAAGGTTGAGTCTACAAGAATGAATTGGTGGGGGAGGCTGGCATGATGTACTGGGAGATGAGAGGGGGAAAGCTAGACTGGAGATAGAGAGTTTGGGGCTAGGAGAGAACCATGAAGGGGTTACAGAGAGAGAAATTCAACCTTCTGCCTTCCTGCTCTTGGGCAGTGAAATGCCCCAGTTTTTCATTCTGAAAAGGGGAGCGGATGGGATAGCAGAGGGGGACAAGGCAGCATTTTTACTTCTGACATCTCCACCAACCTCCTTTGCTCTTACAAACCAGCTCCCTGGCATCTCCTCCATCCCCACCAGTGTCCTTTTTTTTCAGTTAGACAATAAGACTGAAGCACAGGGGGGAGGAAGGGGGAGTGGAATGTAGGAGGTTGGGGGGAGAGTATCCTGTGCTCCAAAGTCCCCACTAGCTACTATCAGCAACAGCTACAAGGGCTTTCTATCACATTTGCCTGAGACTTTTAATAATACTTGCCCAACAATTCATAAAAATACCAGTTTGTTTGTTTGTAGGCAAGGAATTACCACATTCATGTTTTATTTCTTTGGAATTTATGTCAGCTGCAGTTTAGTTACAGTGAGGGCACCAAGTGGTCTGTGGCACAATGACATGCTCCTGCGAATTTACACACCACTCCTTTGAAGCACTGGGACAGGTACAGTGACTGGACAGTTATTTTTCAGTAGGATTTACGATTTTCCCCATGAAGAGGATGCTGTGGGCGGTTTTATCAACAATCATCATCAGGAAAGATCTGTTGAATTTAATGAGAGGAACAGGAGGCATGGGAGAAGCCATGCGTGTAATTTCCATCACAGTGACAGCTGCAGCCTCAGTGCCATTCTCATGAACATCCACCACGGCCTTGTGAACAGCCTACAAGGAAACGAAGCAAGGATCACAGTGTGAGCATAAAACAGGGAACAACAGCTGGTGACAAATTTGCTGATATTTATGCCACAGCTATTCAGAAAATAAACATTTAAAGCAAGAATTGACAGCACAAACCGTACGCCTACCCTGCATTCACAACCCAGGCAAAACTATCTTTGATTTCAATAAGAGTTTTGCCTATCAATATTTGGAAGGATCAGGCTCAATTATATGAATAGATTGAATTGCTTGTATGAAATACATTGTTCTCTCATCCCACAAAGAGGGGGAATCCCTTAATTCATTATTTAACAATATGGAAGAATTGTCTCATCATCACACATAAACACAAGCTAGTATACTTATATGTCAGAGAGTTAGTTTGCAGCAGAAAATAGAAAACAATTCAAGATGAATGGTGACAAGCAACACAGGAGGGAAAGAAGCTAGGTAACTGACCCCTCTGGTGTGCCTTTGCCTAAAACTTTTCTGCACTGGGTACAGTGAATTGGTATTTCCCAGTGGAAATGTTAGCCTATTTCTCTTATTCTTTAGAGCTTCACTAAGACCTAACTCTCACTCCGTTGTCCTTAATGCAACTCAAATTAGTGTTTCCTTACATTGTTTGCAGTTTTGTTGTAGCTGTGTTCTGCCCAGGATATGAGAGCGACAAGGCAGGTGCCTTTTATTGCACCAACTCTTTCCTGATAGAAAGGACAAGCTTTTGTACTCCACACTGCTCTTTGTGAGGTCTGGAGAAGGTAACCAGTGTGTCACAGCTAAATGCCAGGTGGGACAAATTGCTAAGCATAAGGGTTCACATATGCTGTAGGAGGCCCCTTAAAATGAAGTGTCCATATAAGGGGGGCAAGCAGCAGGGTGTGTTACAAAGTGTTGTAAGGAGCCGTAAAACCAATGTCTCTGTTAAGTCCATACCCAGTAGATTTAGGAATGGGAGTTGCCAGGCTCATCTTTTGAAGGTGTTGTGCAGGCTTCTGTTGAGAATGAGGGCTGAGAGGTCAGACATGAAGTGACCATTGTGTGAAAAGTGTTTACCCAGGGGTGATAAGTTGGTTTTGTTTTTTATCATTTTGAGATCCATGGGTCCTCCATATGTCTATCACAATCTGTCTCATTACCACACTTTGTAACACACCCCACTGCTTGCTAACCCTGAATTATCAACTTCGTTTAAAGTCTCTACAGCATATATGAACCCCTTATGCTTAGCAATCTGTCCCACCTTGTATTTAGCTGTGACACTCTGGTTACCTTCTCCTGACCTGAAGAAGAGCTCTGTGAAGCTTGAAAACTTGCCTCCTCCACCAGCAAACATTGATTCACTAAAAGTCATTACATCACCTGCCTTGTCTCTCCTGTTTCCTTATATGAGTCATGATGAGATTCTGATAGTCACCACGTGTGGAGCACAGTCCATGGTCAATCTGCCGACTCATGGTGTAAGGCACTACTCAGTCAGAGTAAGGGTTCTAGGAATGAGGGTGCCACAGAGCTCCTGTGTGCCCTGGAGCAAGTCACTCAGCCTCTCTGTGCTTCACTTCTCATCTGGAAATGCAAATAAATCCCTACTTCACAGAGGTGCTGTGAGGATAAATACATTAAAGATTATGAGATATTCAGCTACTATGGTAATGAGGGGCCATATAAATACCGAAGACAGGATAAGACCCTCTATTTACAAACTCTGATCATACCATTTTACATATTCATTATTTTATGTTAGCAATGGTTAAAATTGCATTTTTCCCTGTCCTTTTACCCTTTTCCTTCCCAGATGGTACTTACTTCTACAGAACATTCCAGAAGGTCAAGTGAGCTCACAGAGCCTCTGTGTTAACGATAGTAAGCAAATTAATGCTTAATATTAGGAAAGATGGACAGCTACTCTGTGGCCATGTCCTCCTCCTGCTGCAGCCCAGTCTCGCCTGTTCTTGCTGGCAGTGAGCCTCTTGCATGGGGCCTCACTGGAAGCAGGTATGGCTCATTTCAAAAGAAGAAAATAGACCAATCCATTTAGCACCATCTCCATTTTAAAACTCACTTTTGTCACTTGCAGTTCAGGTTTCCCAGTGATTCCAGACAGATCAGCATCGTCAGTGAACACATCGATCACTCCCATTTCCTGAAACAGCGTTTTCACATCATAGGTACCAGATATAGAGAATGCTGGAAGGAACAGATTGATTTTGCTGTTCAAAAAGAAAAACAAAATTCTGGTAAAATATTGTCAAATCGCTGAATATGTAAATATTTGCAGTTGTATAATGTATTCCATTCAACGATCTCAGCTATCAGTGAATTTGCCTCCCAATGCCTCAGTCCGGGAAATATATATATTATTTCCCATTTTACAGGAGGGGGCTCAAAGGCACAGAGAAATTAGAAGCCCACCAGTTTTATGTTTGTTTAGCTGCAAGTGGCCACTGTGCTGGTTTTAGAAAACTATGTTTGGATTATTTGATCCAATATAGAGAATAGTAAAGTGCATTATTTTATTTAGGGCTGGATTGCCCCTATCTCTAACACAGATCCTCAGAGGAATCTGGGTGAAGTAAAGATTGTGTGCACTCCCATCAGAGTTCACAGGGGACTGCATGCACTATATGGAGAGGCTTCCCCCTGGCAACCTAAAGCAATTGGCCTGGGAAGGCATCACATGCTGGGGTGCAGTTCGGACCGGTCGGGGTTGTGTTACCACCTGCCCTGCAACCTTTGGCGCCCCACAATATTTTGGTGTTCTAGCTTCCATATTGGGTTGCTCACAATCTGCCTGCCAGCATGCAGGTCACACCCGGAGTATAGCCATAGTCATGATCCAGTAATGCCGACAAGCTGCCTGTCAGCAGCACTTCCAACAGCCTGGGTTACTACTTGCAGGGTGACCAAAGCACACTCCTAGTCCCGAATTTCCCCCAATAATATGTGTTATGCACTGCCCAGCCTTCTCCTGGGCAGTTCAGATATTTCAGATCTGTTGCCGCTGTAAGGGACAATATCCATCAGTTTTCTGCTTTAAGTGGAGTTACCCAAACAATTCAGTTTGAATGCAACACTGGTTTAGTTTTGATTAAAGAATAAAACAACTTTATTTAACTGCAAAGAGAGAGATATTAAGTGAGTATGAGTACAAGGCATTAAAGTCAGAAGTGATTTCAAAGAAAAATAAAGACAAAATGCTTCCTGGTAACTAAACTTAACCAAATGGACTTGGTTAAAGATAAAAAATTCTTACTGCTTGTTCCCAGCAACACAGCTGGCCAAATACTTAAGTCAGTATACGTCCCCCACTCAAAAGGGCTGGTTTCTTTTGTCTTCTTAGGTGAGGTAGCGAGAGAGGGCTAGGGAGATATGGACAGAATGATTCCCTGGTGTTTGCCCCCTCACTTTTATACCCCAGCCTCCCTTTGAAGTGCATTCTTTAGAGGATTACCCCTTCCACCAGAGTTTATTTAAACAGCTAAGAAGGCCACAGAAGTCTGGGGATGAAGGTTCCCCAAGCTATTTTTTCTCCCCTCCATATGCCGAAATGCAGGTGTGCCTGGTCTCTCTCTTGCTGTCTATAGGTTCTTGTTTACTACTCATATGTAAATTGAGCTAAACCCACATTCCTTTGTTTAAGATACACCTGCTTAACCACTCCTGCCTAATCAGAGCTGGCTTGGTTTTTACATGTGCTACCGACATCATTAAGGTGGAATTCATAATATTGCATATAATATCATGGCTTAAGTTTCACTGAGATATTATAGACATAGACTCATTAGTTTTCAAACGAAACTTTACAAGGCATATTTTGTACAAAGATTTACATAAAGATTTTGTGTAGTTTGTGAATACAGGGTGCATTCAGTCACAGAGGGGTGGTGGAAAGGCAGAGCTCGGCTCTGCTCCCCTATGTTCCAGCCAGCGCTTTAGCCAAAAGAGGAGATGAAGCAATAGGGGCATTCTGGGAGGCACTGTGCTGCAGGGGTGTGTGTCTGAGGCACTAATTCTTCCAATGCTGGGCAGTATGCTATGCACGGCCTAGTACTCCGGCACAGTATCTACAGCACAACCTAGCCCTGAATGTAATGGTTTGTTTTCATTTGGGATTCTAGCTTATTTTACAGCAAACATACACAGGTTTATTAGCAGTTGAAAGGTTACCTTAGGTGAAGTGATTTTGTCCATTTAACCACAGTGTCTTTCAATAGAGCATCCTCCACCTGTTTCATTTTTCCTAAATCCGGCAGAATAAATAATGCAGCAGCATTTCCTTTGTATGGGATTTCAACCACCCAGCAAGACAGCTTTTCATCGTAGTGAGTGTTATACCGTTGTTTACTGTGCATCATATTAACCTTAACAGTTGTTTTTCCATCCACAAAAAAATCATCTTCCTCAGTGTACAAACTGTTGAAAGGATTTTCCCAATGAGCTGATGACAAAAAAAAAGGAGAATGCCATTGAATATACTGGGAGAGAGACATTCCTACATTTATCAGACTAATTTAAGTATTACAAGTTTGTATTTGGAGTTTGTCAAGCTATTTGAATAATGAGACATTTGTCCTGAGGCTAGCTAGCCAGACAATTTGAGTAGTGTGCAGCATTTCTGTTGGGCTGGCATTTAATACTAAATTGTAGTAGTCCTGATGAAAGCCAAACTGAAATACACGGATACTGTTGTTTTCCTTAAATCTGTCATTTTGAGAAAAGAAAAGTTACCAAGTATTATAACTTGTCTGTGTTGGTAAACTGATGCCCCTTCAATCTGTTAGAGATCGAGATCAGGCTGTTGCATCTTGAAAACGTACAGGTAGTTAAAAAATCCAAATTTTTTTCATGCAACCTAAATTTCTTCTACTATATCCTCACAATATTAGACTGGAGATGTGGATCTGTCATAGGGTCTGAACTGAAATTTTGTTTATATTTAATTTCCTTTCCTTCTCTGGTTCTTGTGAAATGTCAGCACAGCTGATGCAGCTCACCAGAAACAAAGGCATGGATGGGAAAGGCACAGGCTTTCCAAGGTGCTGAAAAGTCTTTGCAGAAATTAACCAAAGTTTAAAATTTTACCGGAGGATTTACCCACAGCTCTGCAATCCCAGCTTCCTTCTATGCATTATGGGCTCGATCCTGCATCGCTGTACTCACACCCATTGATTTCTATGGCTCAGAATCAGTGCCTAGTGCCTTCCTTATACACGGCCTCATCAAAGTGCCACATGCCCACTTCCTGCCCAGTGAAATAACTATCCTTTCTGGCAAGAAATTTTCCAGGTCTTAAATACACCCTTTCATGGCTCCATTGGTAGAACATATTGTATTCAGTTATAAGACTTAGTGGAGTATCAGGCAAATGAGTGTGCAAAGCAGATCAACTCATATGCATTCAATCAACATCCCGGGTACAGCAAAAGGTCAAAGAAAAAATGTTTCTACTCCTATTGTTATGAATAGAATTTTGGGTTTCTCTCTCCTTCTTTATCTCCATATTTGGGAAGTACGTTTAAACTGACCTACATTACAGAGGTGGTGAGCACCTGTCACTTCCATTCACTTCCAAGCATTATCTAGATGCTTGGCATGCTTGACAACAAGGTCAGTCTTATTCACAATACAACTTGAAAGCGGGAGGGCCACTCAGGGTGGCCCAGGGGCACTACTACGCCATACTGCAATCCTTGGGCAGGTGTGGAGTGGCTCCAGCAGGGGCTGTGCTTCGTGGTAGGGCAGCTGATAATGACATTGCCAGTCCCAGATGGCAATTGGTGGGAACAGCAGAAAGAAGATGGGCTGTACCACTGGTCCCCTGCAACCTATGTGCAGCCTCTAGAGCTACACCAGCTGCACCAAGTGTCTGGGGGGCACAGGGTGGGGATGCAGAGGACTGGGTCCATAGGGGAGTGCAGAATTAGGGGAGAAATGGTGCAGGAGGGGAATGCAGGGGCTAGAGTAGAAGGGGCATAAGAATCCATTTTGGTTTCTTCCCCCACCCCACTTCTATGAAGGTTCTGGTGCCCTTGATTTAGGTGTCTAATTCTAGCCAGAATTTCTAATTTGGGTGGCTACAGCTTTCATGGAGCAGTTTAACAGAGTTAAAAAGGGATCAATCTCAAGTTAGGTGATCTGATAGGCCTAATAACCTTGACAAAAAAGTAGTTTCTTTGTCCTAGATCACTCTCAGAATTCCAAAGCTTGTATGTGCAAAATCTGTAAAACGTATCTTACCTTTAAAGAAAATAT